>NC_133897.1:34275831-35475831 GCF_964199755.1 Larus michahellis
AATTTGACATAGAAATCCTCTGTCTGCATGGAATTATTTTCAAAGTTTATGAATCTGGAAATATTCTACAAGGTATTCATAGACAAATAGGCTTTAAAGTTAAAAAGGTTATTATTACAACATGCTAATATGACTTCTTCCATGTTGCAAGTAGAACCACCATAATTTCTACATCATTTCCGTGATTTCTGTATAAAAATACCCCTGCTACCTTGAGATTTGAATGATTATAAATAGATAATATTATTATATAGAAAATATTTTTATAAATAATTTTCTAGTAACCATATCATTAATATATTAATATTGCATGATTATATTAGCATTATAACTCGCTTAAATAACTTTAAATAACGAAAAAATTCAAAACAGGGCTCTGTAACCTACAAAATCTCTAGCAAGAGTAATTTTTATTGAGGTATTAACAGAGGCATAGTCTACTTAATTTAATGCATTCATCTCTAATTTCATATTTACCTGAGAAGCTTCTCACTGAGCATACTGTGTTCACAATGCCAAAGATTACCCTTGGTACCTGAGAGCAAATTTTGCCTGCCTTGATGAAAATAGTCTTTCAGAGCCAAAGATGAGCTTCCCCTCTCTAAGTTTGGCTTTCTGAACATCGTGCTTCTTAATAAGTCCAGATTTGTCCATGACAATCAAGATAGAGGTGTTTAATTCCAAGAGGCCTTCGTCCTTTCTGAAAATTGGTGCAAACATATCTTCTGGGGAGATTCCTTTCTCCTCATTGAGTAGTAACTAGCCTAGAGGAGTTGCAGAAGCAAGACAGTTAACTTTTCTTTGGTTAAAGGTAGGTGAGAAGAATCCTGATGATGAAATTAAAGGGGTTTTTTCCTATCCAGCAGTATTTGCTTCAAGATGTAGAAAGGTCAATAGATTAAATATGAAATGACATTAAATGAAATAATAAGCAAGTTTTCTGTTAACATAGACCAAGTTGCTAAAATTTATATTTAAATTCTATAAAAATAAAATAAACTGCAAAACCTTCTATGTTCAGTCAAAATTTTACACTAGTTCTTCATATGGATTTTAAGAGAGGTATTGTGGAACTCAGAGGGGTCTTTGCAATAAGCTTACCAGTACGCTTCACTGGGAAAAAATATTTTCGCATAAATCCAGGTGACAGGAGATTCTATTGATTCTGTTATTTTGCACTAACCCGTGAATGAAATGGAATCCAAAAACAACTTTCTCCTCAGATGCAGCTGTCATTATTTCACTGATAAGAGTAAGCAGTATTTTAGAAGGGGTGCAGAGATGAAGCATATGGATAGGAGATGGTGAAGGTAAGGAAGAGATACAGTGAGTGAGAAGGTGCCCTGTAAACTCCCGATACACAGCTGTTAACCTTCCTGCAATGTCTCAGACAAAGTCCAGCTCCCTTGTCAGCCCCTGCTTCTCCAGCCCCCTCAGCTATCACAAATGCCCTGCACATATCCTTCTACACATACACACTGGTACTGTACACATACATATTTGGGCTGACAATTAAGACTTACGGGTTTTTTTTTAGTGTTCTGCTTCAAACATCTGGACACTTTCAGGCCGTGGTCTGTCTAGAATTTATTTTCAATGTATTTTGAAGGCAGACTGCAATTAAAACTGATCTTGGTAGCACAAGGTGTTGGTACCTTTAGATGACGCTAGTACACACTAAAATTTTCCAGGGAATGGAAGACCCTAAGAAGGAGAGAAGCTATAAAGCCAGTTGTGGTGTTTTTATTGTTGCTTCAACAATTTAGTCCTTGAGCTGAAAGGCAGAGAGAATAACAGGAAAAAGCTGGCCACAGAACAAATAAATAAGACATTGGCTTTTATTTATTACAACACATTGGACAAAAATGAACAACGGCAACTATCAGCTTTCATGCACTTCCTTGGAAAATGCCAGTGTTGTGTAACTTGACCAAAAGGACCATGTATACCACTGCACACGTGCAATGCCAGAAGCACTAGCAGAAAAAGGCCATTTCATGTGGAGGTCCTGTTTAGCTGGCATATTTGTTGTGTTGATCCAAAATTATCAGTTTAGCATATCATTGCACATTTTCTACTCTTTCAATTTTCAGAAGAATTCCAATAAACTCCTTTTGCTGCTGAACGAGAACGATATTAGAAAGCACTGTCCAGAGACTTGGAGGGATAGGAAGGAGAAAAGAAAGGTCAATGCAAAAGAAAAGGCTTAGATGAAGAAAGGTATGTCAGAGCAAAGCTTCCCATGAAAGATTATTAAGAATAAAGCTTTTTTTTTAAACAAACATAAAAAACAATATATAAATCAAGAGCACAAAAGCCCTTTTTTATGATTTTTTTGGTGCTGTTTAATTCCTTTATATCTTTTTTTGCCATTGTTAAAAAACAGCCAGAACTTCAAAGGCAAGCTGCATGTGTTCTAAATCAGGACTTCAGTGCTGATGTATGACAGCACAAAAATTAAAACTAAATAAATGTGCTGTCTAAACTCCCATATTTCTCAAAAAAACTGCTTTAAAGGCTTTAAAAAATTAGAATTATTGCTTGATCTTACTTTACCAACCATAATGTTTTCACCAGAGTAAATGACAAAATATTATATTAAAAAGAGAGAAAGAAAAAAGACTGGTGTCTGAATATATCGGAACACCTGTATTTGGCTGTCTTGCAGTTTTGTCAGACATGCAAGGGGGAAAATGAAACTTTGCAGTGATTTGCCTGATAGGGAATATGAACTGCATAAATTCTCAGCTTATCCACTGTTTCTGGAAGGCTCCTTGACAGTCAGGGGAAATCAATGAAAACAAGGCAGTATGTCTAGGAAGGAAAGAATAACATTCCTGGTTTATCACATAAAGATGGTTGAAGGACGGACAGATTCTCATGAAAAATCGTGAAAGTTTTCCACTATTTTATTTTCAAAATATGAACTTTGTAACAGGTCAAGTTATTATTCCATTTTATTTTACTGTCTTTGGACCTGATCTTGCTGTTTTCTCTCCTTAAGTGAAATGGCATGTCTGAGACTAAAGGTGTCTGATCAGAGTACAGCAGTTAAATCTGCTTGCAAAAATTTGCGGAACTGGGGCCTTTGTGGAGTCCCTTTTCCTCTGGTATTTACTTTTACAATGGCCATTTGCTGTTCTGCTACTAAGTCGTCTTGATTTGTATTGACTCATTTGTTTTATCAGGTTGCAAAAGGGGCAAGTGGCCCAGGCAAATAGGAATGCAAACACTGTTCTTTTTAGTAAACAGTTCTTTGACTTTTAAAACTCATTTATCCCATCCCTGCTTGTGTTCCTTTTTCATTTCCTATTGAGAAATAGTCACAGGATCTAATTTGTGTTCTTGCTGAAGTCTGAGGAGTGACATTTCTTTGCAAAGATTCCTGAATGTTAGTGTGATCAAGAGAACTGGTTATTTACTAGTTATCTTTTTATCTTAATTAATCCCTATTCTGTTGTATATAAAGTTTCAATTACACATTAAGAGAGCAGATACTATAAGATGACATTTTATGAGCACTAATAAGAAATGCATAATTAGGGTTAGGAAGTCAAGGTAAGCATTGTGTGGGGAGAATCTAAGCTGAACAAAACATTTGGCAAATGTTAACAGACATCTTCAGAAACAACTTTATGAACATAACAATTGGCAAATACTAACGTATGTTTACAAACAGTATTATGAATATGAAGCAGGGCTACACTATTTGAATTATTTCTTTGTAATTAATACTCCAATCAGTCCTAATAGTGTATAAAAGATTGGCGATGCTTACATATAACACAAGGACAGGGATAACCTCCTAGTGAGTTTGAGGTATTCTGGGCTACCCCGACTTTAACCACCCAACTTTGGTGTCTGAATTGAAAGCTCAGATCCTTTAGATGGCCAGTGAATCTCCAGAGGATGACTGAAGAGTACCAGAACTCTCCAGCAAAACAGCCTGTCAGCCTAAGAGAGGTTTGAAGACTCTCTCAGGGTTAATTGCAGATTTTTGGATATTTACTAAGTGCTAAAGTTGCCTCTCCCACATATGGACTTCAGAGTTTGCCAAGATTCCTCTTGGAGCCAGTTACTTTGAGATTTTTAACGTGCACTACTGATATAGATAACACATTTTCATTTTTGTTAAATTTTCTAATAAAGGCTTTACAATGTCTAATCAAGGAAAGGGTTTGTCACTGTTTCCATACAGATGTCACCTAGAATGCACAAATGGAAATTATATGTGTGCTTTGCATATTGAACGTTTTAAAACGTGGCCTGAAATTTTGTTTATATTAAAAAGAAATAGCAAGACTTTAAGATGCTGGATAGTTAGAGCCGGAGCAAGCAGAAGTTACATTTATGTTGCCTATGTTTTCTCTTCTGCCTTTTTCTTGGAGAAGTCCTCAGAATTTTTTATTTGTAGCAGTCCTTTGATGACCGACAAGAGAATACTCTTGGGCTGGCAAAGTGTCATTACCTTTTCTTATTACAGTCTTTGCTGTCCAATGAACTGCTAAAACTTGTCATTTCTCTTCTCCTCATTTAATTCCTAATTAAGATATCATCAGCATGTGAAAATAAATAAATAAAAAATTTGAATCTGGATCCACTGAAAGTAGCATCAGTAGAGGCTCTTTCCAGAGCAAGCTTTCCAGTTTGGCACAAAATTTCATCCAGCTGTAGGATGAATGAGTTGCTCACTTTAGGCTCAGCTGAAATTGTTTACACACTCTTTCTTTGAAACAGTAAATCTAGAAATTGCATGTAAAAACTATGCACAAAGGAACATTATTTGGGTTGCAAGGTCAATTGCTCTGAAGTTAGGCCAAGTGAGATTTATGATTGCTTGCACAATGGACCCCTTTTGCATATGGTTTAAGATAGAGTTAATTGAATGAACATCTACTATTCTGGACTTTTGTTTTTCTAGGTATAGAGAAGGCCAGGTTCAGAGTTTAACTATAAACCAGCAACAAACGTTAACTTCAAAGTTTCTGCCTAAATCTGAAAAATAGAGGAAATAAATGTTCCTCTACCTTTCTTCTATACATCAGTTTTTTCTGTTATCCTCTTTTCTATAATGAAAAATAAGCTTAAACACCATGAGCTCTTTTTAAAAAAGTTGTTGATACAATAATGGTCCCAGATTTCTTGTTTCTTGAATCTTAATTTCAGATTAAATAAAAATGTTTTTATTTCTCTATTTGTCCAGTTTGCAATATCAATCAGCAGGTCACCTATGCATTGCAACTGGCCATGAAAAGCCACAGCCAGAAATTCAGAGCTCTGATCCAAATATTAAATTGGATGCACGATATAGTAGTCCCATAGAACAGATAATAGTCATGTTGAAACAAATTTATCTTGAGCATTTCCAGACATATTGAGGAGTCAGGAAGACACAATACAGCAGGTACAAGAAGAAGTAAAACCATCCTAGTCTGAAGGGGTCACAAGGAATATTCCTACCTGTTCCTTGGGCAACTGAAACAGGATAGGATGAAAAAGCTCCCCGTTTTTTTACAACCCCCTCTGCCTGCAACCACACACCCGCTCACTCACACTTGTATGAGCCTTGCCAGCTGCACATGTTGGATTTCACACCTCTTGAATAGGCAACATCCGGGTCTTACTCTGATTTGTATAGATTTTAGCACTAAAGAAATGTGTTTTATTAATAGCTACCACCACCAAAAATTGTCTGTAGTTTGGAAATGACTTTTTTCTTTACTTACCTGCAAGCATTTGCCCTCAGACATGTTTTCTACTCAGATCTGAGCACTCAGTCCTTGCAAGTGTTATAATAAATACATAGATTTACTGTTTGGGTTCACAATGGGTATGAGGGAAAGAAAATGAAAGCTTTTTGTTTGTGGTCTTTGTTAAAAAGACTTCCAGACTATCTTCGAGCTGTTCCAGGTTGAGCTAGGTGTATGCCAGGGCTCATCATCTTGAGATGGTGTTACACAGCACATAGGAGGGAGATAGAAGCCACCTTTTCCACTGCCACTAAGGATTCGTATATACGGAAAGGTAATTTGAATTTATTTATGATAACCCATTAGAATAAGACGTGGTCTGGTAAGACATATAAGTAGCTAAAAGGTTAGAAAGAGCAACTGCTGTTGGCTCCTTGAGTCCAGATGAGTTCAGGAAACTGTTGGGCATTCACTGTAAAATCTCTGTTCTTGTTGATAAAATGTGGATCTCCAAATATGCATTTGAACTTTAATGTGGATTTCATTCCCAATTTCTAAACTTATTTTACTGTTGTTAAAAGAAGAGAAAGGTTTGCACTTACTTGGCCAAATTTTGCTCACAGTTACAGAGGTGTAAATACATTACAGCCATGGGATTACTTCAGATTTTGTCTCTGTGACAGTATGGTAGTACATCTGAATAAATGGCAAGTGATGTGATTGCTCCCAGGGAGAAGTACCAGCTTATTTACATACCTTATTTACTTTGAGTGTTATCACTGACATTTTTGCCTACACATACAAACCTGTCACCTGAAACACACTGTATTTTCAATTCAGTACCAACTACCTCTGTTTAGACCTTGTATGAATTAGTAACCAGTCACTGAGGAATCCAGAGTTCACTGCAGGAAAAACCTGAATCATGTTCATGT
The DNA here is from genome assembly GCF_964199755.1 of Larus michahellis. NCBI lineage: Eukaryota > Metazoa > Chordata > Aves > Charadriiformes > Laridae > Larus > Larus michahellis. The sequence continues at coordinate 34,282,457 of NC_133897.1, forward strand.
CAATACAGCTGTGGGACTGCCTCACCTTTCTCTGTATATGAAGGATACAAAAGTATATCCCTGGAGAAGGATTCAGAAATGGTCTGCATCCCTTTGCAGAAATAAGATCATAAGCTTTCTCTGTTCTCTTTCTTGTCATTCCTGGTGGTTATAACAAAATCTAAGTCCTTGAAAATATTTAGTTTCATATTCATTTTGTTCTTGCTCATCCACTTAGTCACCCTGTAATTTCACTTATATGCCTTTATTCTCTTTTAGACACAGATGTATTTATTTGTTATTCAATAACAATATGTTTTATTAACCCAACATACATTTTTATCCTTTCCCCAAATCTATTATGTCTAATTTTTTGTTTTCTTTCATCTTTCTCTCTTATGTCTAATTTTTTGTTTTCTTTCATCTCTCTCGTGTGTAATTAATATTAATTAATTAATTATTACCCTCTAACATAGCATCGAGCTGTAATATTTAGGTAAAAAAGTGAAAAGATGCTAGAATTTTTGTCCGTGACCATTTCTTTTATGAAATTAAATGAGCAGTTTGGCTAAAACTGATAATGACTAAAAAGTGCATCTTTCTCTGCTAGAGTGACCGCTGTATACTCTGATAAGTGGAGCGGTTCTGAATTTGATATTTTTCTTTTGTTGAGCTTCTTTATTTATCTGTAGTGAGACAGTCAAACACCTTTGTTATCAAGGGTTTCTAAGTGACTTTGCTATGAAGTTTGGATAATTTTTGCCCAGGCTTTCAGCTGCTGTGGCTCTTCAACTTTGTTAGAAGGAAGAATAAATGCAATCCTGCTGTTGCAGTTTGGTATACGTTGTTTGCTAAGTTTCTGGAGTCACTAGGGAGCTTTGAGCTCTGACAGCAGGTTGTTTTACTTCTAGTTGTTAAAACTCTGGAGGGAGAAACAGTAGCTATTCTGTTAGTAGATTTTCAGTGTCTCCATTTAAAAAAGCCGATATAGTGTTTTCCCTTGAAGAAAAAAATTACTGATGTTGCTCAAAAACTGTATTTTAACACTGAATGAATGATTTTTGCCCTGTTCTGAACTTCCCACTTTTAAGGAGAATGACTAAGATGACTGTGGTAATGCAGCTGCAACAACATCTGGAGTCCTCAAATTACCTTGACACTAGTTAGCTGGATTTAGGTCTGAGTGTAGCACAGAAATATCATTGTTTGTCTTGATCTTTCTATTGTTCAATGAAGACCAATTATTTTAGGCCTGCCAACTTCCCGTAATGCTGCTGTCCTGCTATGGTAACAGGAGGGATATTGGTCATTTGCTTACCCATGGATCTTGCAGAATCAAGTCATTCCTGAGTGACTCTGCTCCTCACTCTGAGAAAATCCAGAAAGTAGTACTCCATAACTGCTCAGACAACTGAAGGCATTTTTCACCCAGGTCTTTTTATGATGCACCTGCATGCTTATTTCATTGTTTTAAATTTCTCTAAGAAAAGGTAGAAAACCACTGGGTGAAGAGTTCCATGAGAGTTTCTGGAGCACTTGTTCTCAAGCGGTAATTAGTGGGTCACTGCTTGGCTGCAGAAGTTCACAGAAGGACTCTTTCTGAGAACTGTATGTCAGAAGACTGGAAAGACAGGAATGAGATATTCAATATTCTAAGAAAAGATTTTATACTCGTATGTGTTTCCTCGGGGGGAGAATTTCTGGTGAAACAAAAAGACCACTCCCATTCCAATTAACTTGATCCAGATCACAAGTTGTATCATACACGAAGCCCTCTCATTCACCCAGCAGACAAACCTCACCCTAGTGTCTACAAAATGAAAAAAAAAAAGGAAAATCTTTACTCTCATTCTTTAAAAATTTTACTTATCTGTGATGAGGACGAGTCATATATTTCATTCTGGGGAACAGCCAATAAAACTATCTTCTACATCTTTCCACCTCCTGTGCATCAGAACAAAGTGGCGTCAGTCCTGCCTTCACCTGAGGCCTATGCAATTCCCCGCCACCTTTTCTTGTGCTCCGAGCAGGTTAAGGCTCTTGCAAATTCTGCTGTGTAATAACATGAGTGACAAAGTTCTGACATGACTTCTCCATTCGAGAAGAAAGTTGGATAGAACCAACTATGTAATTCAAATGGTAGCTACAGTTTCTTTTTCTCTGTGGGGTTTTACCCTCCATTTCAAGGCATCTCTCTGTCCTTTTAAGAGTATGAAAAGGGACAAAGGGGCTGTTGTATGGGTTGAAATCACATCCTTAATTCTTACACATTTTTGTAATAGAACAGCATAATAGAAAGTTGCTCAAAGTATTTTGCTTGGAAATTGCAATTAATCAGAAGACTGTAAGGAGTCAGACCTCAAACCTAGTTTCAATACCATTTCCTTTAGTGAGTTTTACACATTACCTTTTCAATAAGTGGTGACAGGCAGTGCATTTCTGGGTGATTATAGCATATGTCAGGTGGGGTTAACGGGCACAAGGCCAAAGGGAAAGTGAGTAACTACTCGAGATGTACAGTAATCCCTTAGAAATGCACTGCCTTATTCCCTTCTGATATTATAAAATGATGTTTATTAAACAAAGTTATCCAAATCCTGAGGAGCACTAGACCTCTGATACTAATATTGAGTTCACCAGGAGACTTGATGCCAAATTGCTCAGGAAATAGAGTATTTACCTCAAGTCTATCCACCTACAAGAACCCATCCCTGATATGCTTGTTGTATCTATGTCCCTAGTCTTGCAATGATGAATGATCCACATCTGGAGGCCAGGTCTTTAGATAATGGTATATGCTGATTAACACTGGCTAAGGAACTAGCCCTTAATTTAATGCGCTATGTTGATGTGGCGGGGTCAATGAATGACTGCAAATAAAGTGAGAGCCTTAATTTGTAGACTGAGAAACTGTATATGTTGGAAAGATCGTTTAGTCCATGCTGCTTTTCTTGGCAGAATTTTGTAGACCATCTTCAGAAAATGGCAGTCAGTTCTCAGCTTCTGAGTGATTGGCTTTAAATCAGATCCTTCGTGTTAGTCTCTTGGGTCAATTCAAAATTAACTGACTTGGCTTTTCATCAGTTAAAAAAAGAAATAAGGCTAGATCTTCCCATCAGATTGTTTTCAGTCATAACTCAGTGCCCACATTTCAGCTATACTCATTTATAACAGCAGAAACTTTGCCCCACATATTTTAAAAATGTGTCAAGTTGATTTTATAGGCAGTAGCATTATAATAAACTTCTCCAAACTTTATCAAGCTTACTGATTTATTTGGATAGTCAATAGTAGTATCTGATTTTCATTCCAGTGTGGATTAGAAACAAATTCCTCATACTTTGAATTATTTTTTTTATCAGATGTCTTGTTTTCTAGCCAACCCGTTACTGAGTCTGGACTCAGATTTGGAGATATAATCATCTGTAATTTGTAACATCAGATGCAAGTATTGTATATCAGTTTAAATCAGACAACTTGATCAGATTTGGAAGAAGTTATCATGATAACAGTACTACTACTTACACTATCAGCTTGTCAGAGTTCACAATATGTGGGACAGATTTTCAGGAGATAATTATCAGTCTGATTAGGCTATCCCCATAGAATCCCTTTAGAGGGATTTTTAATCTCCAGGGAAAAAGAAAAAAAGAAAAAAAGAAAAAGAGAAACCCCAAGTCCCATGTAGAATCTCCACACCCAGATGAAGCAACAGCCTTTTTCAGAGAGATCAGAACCCAAGTTTCTGAAGGGCCACCTTGCTGTTTGCAGTTCCATATTTCCTCTCTTGGTTTATGCTTTCTGATGCAGAACAGCTAAATGTTCCTGAAAAAAGCATTGAAGAACTCTGAGGGACAGATAATCTTGCTTCCTGGGCAGCTTTACTTAATAGAAGATTTACTAAATGGGAATCAAAATTAAAAAAAAAGGGGGGGGGGAGGATGGCAGGACATTGGAGAAATTAGTACTTGGGCCAGGTGTGGGATGGGGTAGAGATGAAGAGAACGTGAAGAAAATGAGAAGAAAGGAAGGCAAAAGCAAATAGGTAGCAAGAACAGGTCTAAAAAACATCCAGACAGTCTTGGGAATGTCCAAAAGTTCCTGCTTTGGCTCTGGCAGCTGAAATCTGTGGTTGAATATTTTCCTTCTGAATCCACATGACAGCATTGTAACAGCTCTAAAACCATCATCATTATTTTGTACATTGCTGTGACCTTTCCTGGACGATGTAGAATCCCTATTGCTTAATAGCACAGGGTACAAAAGAAATCCCTTCCCCTTTTTTAGTATGAATGAACTGGGAGAAGGGTTTGGGGGAGTCTTCCTCCTCCACGTGTTTTCTCTGATCAACATTTTGTCAGGTGGCCAGTGCTGCCGTTGTGTGATGGAAGTGCACAAGTTCCTCCTTCCCAGAGGACTACGCAAACACAATGGACTATATGACCCGCTTGGGTACATGCATACCTCAAAAGGGCTGAAGATGCTCAAACCATCCTACTGAGCATTGTGGAGGTGGGCTTTTGCTGTGGTGAGACAGGTTTGCATTCTTCAGCTTTAGAAGAGGTATCCTATGTATCCTTGAGTATGTATTTAATAGAGATTTAGGAAGTTATGTTTAGTGTAGCAGCTAAAGAGCAGTTAATTATGAAAAACATATTACTGTAGAACTAACAGGCATGCAATAAAAACATCTATTACATAAATTGTTAATCCATAAAAAGTGTGTTCCTAAAACGATTGGTATTTATTTAACGTACAATTACTGTCTAATTTAATCTAAATTAAATGCCTGCTCAAGACATGTAATTTGAAGTGGTACTGAGCTTCCTTCTCCAGTATTAGAAGCAAGAAATCAGCAGCTAATGCCTGGAGGCCACATCTCTACCATTTAAATTTAGGTACCTCAATACTAACATTCATAATTTCAGCCATTTGGAAAATGTTTTTCATAAGAATGTATTTGGCATTAAAATATCCCTTTCCCCCTCACTCAGGGACACATCCTGCTAACTGAGTCAAACCTCTGACTTAATCCAAATGAAGTTTTGATTGAATAAAAGGTCCTCAATTAAGACCTGAGAAGAAAATGTGTTTTCTTATCGTAGAACACAAGCTTTGCAAAATGTTCTATCCCCTGCCAGTGCTGGAAGGGTAAATTATCATTTGATTCCTGTATGGACATATTTATTTAGGACACATACCCTGATGACTCAGGAAGTTATGTAAAAACTGACCCAGTTAATTTTAGATGCTATTGTTGGAAGAATATCAATGAAAATTAATCAAATAGTCACGAAGGAACCACAGGGAAGGAGCACAGAACACTGGTGGGTAGACTTTTGGCAATGATCATCGCAACAGTTTTAATGAGAGAAAAACACATTCTCAAGTAAATTAGAGAGTAATGACATGATTAAATGGTAAATAATAGTTAAATACATGCTTGGAGGTCCAGGACAGAGACTGTGGAGTTTTTGTGTTTTGCGTGTATTCCTCTCCAGGCTGCTCCGAGTAGCCAGAGGAGCTCACCAGAACTCTGCCTGCAATTTAGGGTCGGGTTGTAGCTTTTAAGATGTTGAAGACGGAAGAGCTGTTGAGGCCCCGCTGCTGAGGCTGAAAAAGCTGAGACTTTCTCCATAACTCCAAAGCTTCACCAACCTTTCCGTTGTCGACGTGTCCTTGTTCCTCCACCAGCCACCTCCCCTGAGCAAGGGCCAGCGCCACAGCTCTGCTCTCCTCAGCCTGCTGCCACACAGAAAATGACTGCGCAGGAGACATCTGCTCTCCTTATGTACATTGGGGGAGAGGCAAAGGGTCTGTCTTCTGCTGAGGCAGGATTAGTCCCCGCTAACTGGGCGTTTGCACATTTGCTGGCGAGCAAATTGAGTTGCCTACATGACTGTTTATGCAAACAAGGAGTGCTGCGGTGCTGGTGGGGAGTGTACCCTGTCCATATGGTTCTTTTCCTTGTCTTCTGAGGAAAGGATGTGGAAAGAATAATATTCACAAGTTGTCTTCATTCTCAAACGTTTCTTTCTCAAAATGGGAGGCTGTACATACAAACTCTGACTTGTTAGCTTTACTTCGTCTAGCTGTAACACACAACACAGTTGTGTGCTGAGTCTATTGGAGAGGAACTGGCCTGATTAAGATGTGCTTCACCTGCTCTCTGTCCGCCACTTTCTATTTCAAGTTGTCAGACTAAGGATACCTCAAAAATAAAAATAGAAAACTGAAATAAATCTGGGTTCTCTTTTTATAAGGTTTAACATTTTATTGGTTTTCAGTAAGTCCAGGTAGTGTTGCTCCAAAAAGTTGCTCCAGCAGCTTTGGTCAAATGAGGCAGAAGCTTCACCTATGTCATTCCTTGTTTGGCAGAAGTAGAAGGAGCACATGGGGAGCTCATCTGTTACAAAGAAAAAAAAAAAACAAGCAAAACCAGGGCTCCTTAGTGTTATACTGGGAGACCAGTCCACTAAGACCTGAATTACTTGCTTAGATGGTAAGTGAAGTGATCAGCACACTGTGTCCTTTAATAACAGCCTGGCAGCTTGCTCATTAGTATAATACAGTATTAATTTTCTCTCTTTCTGCCTTCCCACAATAGAATATTTTCTTACATAAGGCTGAATATTTCGTCTCCTCCACTAATAGCATTGGAGGAGGGGAAAGGGTATAATTAAAACTGTTCTGGTTTTGTTTCAGAAGTTCATATTTTTACTTCAAAGTCCAGCAGATAACAGCTCATATACTGCATATTTCTCCAATAAATAACATGGTTTATAATGGTTTCCATTTTAATCTGGTTTTTCTTGCTCAGATGCACAATTGTGTGCCCACAGGTTTTTTTGTTATGAAAATGTAAACCAATTGGTGAGTAGGATTTTCCAAACTACTTAGTAGTGTTTTGATGTTGTTTCTTATGTAAAGTGAACGTTTATCATTGTCTCTACTAAGATCATAGCAAACAAGTATTAAGTGCTTTTGCAAATTCTACCCTGAATGTCTAAATATTGGATCTGTGAAGGAAACAGGTACTTTTAACATTTAGATTACAGAAATTATGAAAAGAATAGTTGGCACAGAACCATGGTCTCGATTTCCTGGCACACTGCATGAGCCTAATTTTAAAAATTTTGACACTTTTGAGCACGTTTATGAGATTTGAGAAATACCCCTGTATGTGTAAACTTTTCTCACTTATTGGCTGAAATGATTGGATTTTTAAGTACTATTTCTTTTTATTATTATTAATTTGTGACATTTTTACTCATGTTTATGACACAAATAATTATGGATACTGCCAGGGCCCTTTCAAGTCCTGATTAATAGATGCCTGTGAGGCACTCAGGCATTCAGACTCTAAATGGCCTGAAGGCACCTGCAGCCTCAAAGAAGCAATGCCCATTTAAAGCTGGACCAAAAATCAAGTGCTGATGTTTCAACATGATGTTCCACTTTATAACTGAACTTTTTCTGTTTTTATAAAATGCCACTAATCTATAATTGTTATGCACCACTGCAAAAGTATGAAGTTTTAGAGTATGCCAAATCCAAACCAAAACCCATCTTTTAAAGCCAGTATCACAGCTGGCACCTTTGTCAGCAGGCATAATGGAAGGGCCAAGAATTGCTGATGATTTCTAGAAATTCATGTGAGTTGGAAGATCCAGGATTCAAAATTCTCATCTGACTCCTTTCTCACCTTAGAGTTGGTCAGTGGGGTGTCCAATATGTGCTTGATCTCCTTATAGCAGGGAAGATGACTGATTCTTTTCGTGGTGCTTGTTACTATTTTCTTCTTGTTTTTCTTAATTATTTGGCATGAACTGCAGTCCATCTTAAAACCATTACTTGACTGGGATTCCTTTCTTTCCATTTTGTTACTTCTGCACTCCAGGGGATTTCCTTGAGGAAGCTAATAGCTTTCTTAGGTTGCTGCAGTGGCACAGGATCCAAGTTTCTTTGTTAAGAATTTCCATAACTCATTTGGTCACCGGTGATGTTGGTACTGTTGGCTAAAGTTATTTCCTCCCTTTCTAGCAAGTCACCTCTACTTTCTCAGGGTAGTTATGCTGAAGAAAAGCCCCCATCATATAGATTTGGTTTGGCAACACTTAATCTTGTTGCCGTGATCTCTGTTGGGAAAAATGTTTTCTGTATGGCTCATTGCATGGATCCTGACTCAGCTAGGGATGGTTATTATAACATTGATACCAGGAAAATCATTAGGAAACCAAGCAGACAAACTAACATTGTAACAATGTCTATGGGTTATGTTACGTATGGTTGCCTAAAAGAAGAAAAAGGCATTGAGAGAGTCTTTACATTTATTGCCACACATACCTCAGAAAATTACGATGTGGCTGTAGCAACATTTGCGGTCATACAAAATTTTCAAAATGTGCAGGGGAAACATGGTAGAGCTTTCCCTTCTTCACAGAAGCTGTATAACATGAAGGATAATGGTGTCTTAAAAGTGCTGTTGGATTTCTCACAGACCCGAAGGGTAAGTTGTAGATTTTGTGGATGCGAGGAGTCTGCGCCCGTTCATTCTTCTTCATTTCCTTTAAATGCTGTATGTACGACTCACTTTACGTTGCTGGCACTCTCTTATGAATCCAAAGATCACATGTGTAACATGCAGACAGAAATAAATCCTGTAGGTAAAAGAAAGTAGAAATTGGCTAAAGATCAAAGGTTATCCTCATTCCACTCCTTCCTTCACTTTTATTATCCTGTCTAAATTTGGTCTTTTGTAGAGAGGATTGGGTGGTGGGTTGTTTTTTTTTTTTTTCATGAAGAAAGGTTGAACTTAAATGAGAGTTTAAGATTTTATTTGTTTTTCAACCCTGTATGTAATTTGAACCACTTTGCTAGAATCAAAACTGCAGTTCTTAGACGGCACAGAAGATTCCGGAGTGGCTTAAGGAAACAATATTTCACCTCAAGAGTTCTGTGATCATCTATAGATTAAGTGGCAAATAGATCTTTTTTCTTTTTCTTTTTTCCTTTTTTTTTTGGTCTGAACAACTAAACCAAGTCTGGTATTATTAAAGTCCCTCAACAAAAATGGGCAAGTGCTTAACAAGGTCCTAAGACGTAAACAGAACGAATGGCCTGATTGCTGTTTTGCCAGATCAAGCCTTAGGTCTCCATCTTGGAAAAGTACTCTAGAAAATATGCTTGTAATTTTTATAGTTTTTAATTTTTGCTGACCTTCTTCACTGGAACATAATAAAAAGGTGTTGATTTTACTGTCTTTATAGAGCCCCAAGCTTTAGCAGGTACCTTCTAAATGCTTTATTTAAGGCTATGAAATGCACTGGAATGAGTAGTGATGATCAGTAGAGCAACTAGAACAGACCCAGTAGAAAAGAACATAATGTGAAAGGTATTTGACTCAATAGTTTCAAAGCTTTAATTATCATTACCCGCTTAAAGGAGATTAATCAAAAATAATAACCGTCCTGTTATTTGAAACTACCACAAAACTTCTCTCTAAAATCTTCTCTCCAAATTAACATTTTTTTCATGCAATTTTTCTTGTTGCTAAAAATGAAATAAATTAATTTGACTTGAATAATAGATGAAAACTTTTTGGTAATGTTTATGTAGTTATAGATCACCATAAAATGAAGCACTATCATTTTTGGCTGTGGTGTAGAATTACTTAGAACATGGTTGGTCAGGAGTGAGTGATGCTGGTAGAAATATCTATGAAGTTCTGGATGGTTTTAACTTATACCAAACTCTTGAATCAAAATAAGTGATACAGTTGTTAATGCTGCCTCCAAAACCACTTCAAAATAGAGCTTAGAGGTAACTTACGTTTACGCTATTTTTCACTCTGTGGTTGTATAGTATACTCAAACCCCAAATACAATGGAAGAAGCAATTTGTAAACACAAATTTAATTTGAAAAATAAAATCACTTTTAATTTTAGTTTCATAGTTTAACTGCAAATAGTACTTGTCGCTATATATGTTGGATATCTCTAAATATGATATGTCAGATATCTCTAAGTAACATGGGTAAATGTCACACCGATGTGCAAGTAGGAATTGAATCTGGGGCGATAATGGTTAATGAGGGCAAGAAGAGAAACAACTTCATGTTTCAACTAATCTCCAGCTACTAGGGATCAGCATGAGGGACATTATCTCACATCTGCCTCGTACAAAATTCCATGTACCTAACTCCAAAGCATCTGGTGTGGGCCATAGTCAGAAACAGGATACTGGACTAAATATATCCCGAGCTCCCTGTGCAATATCCGTGAGCTTTCTACATTCTCATGCAGCAGATGTGAAATATGCCAGTAATATCTGTTCTACTTTAATTATTTGCACTACTGTATTTGAATACCAGGTTTCGGTCACCTAACCAAGCAATTGCTGAAGCTAGCGGATGGCCGTGTTGTGCTGGCACTGGAGGGAGGACATGACCTTACTGCCATCTGTGATGCATCTGAAGCCTGTATAAACGCCCTTTTAGGAAATGAGGTAAAACATAAATCACAGTAGGTGGAGAGAATAATCCAAGTTTGCTGAAACTCCTATCTTTGATTTTCTTTTAGTAACAATAACATCAGTCCGTTTTTCATTTGGTATAACACAGGCAATTTGAACACATCTTAGAAATGAGCAGACCTCAGATGAGCTGGTTTGGATAAATATGTCTAAATTAGGTGATTATATAAATCCTTTAGTATTTGCCTAAATTATTCCCAGTTCTGAGTCAGATTTAATACCTCAAAATTGCTTTTGGTGATGTTGTGCTGAATACCAGACTTTACATCATTGGTAGTCATTGGTCTGCATATCATCTATCAGGATCAGACCTTCTGGCCAACTATCATTGACAAAAAATAGCTTTTGCAAGGTATCTGGTAATCTTAGGAACTGGATATTGCAAAGACACTTTTTTGCAGTATTTTAATCCTTCAACTGACATGTAAAAGAACATATTTCAGAGGCTTTTGAAATTGAAGAATGTTGATAAAATGTGTCCAAGACTTCAAAATAATTTTTTAAGTTATAAATGATAATTTGGGTTGATCTATATGTAATTTAAATGAGTGCCCAGGATTTATTGAATACTGTATATATTATGTAAACACTGTATATATTACGTAAAAACTTTTGAGAGTGGACTATCAGACTAAGTAAATATGAGTACGTCTTACTTGTGTACACAAACACAAGATAAGCGTTCAAGTTAGCAAAAATTGGTTTTGCTGTCCACTAGAAAATATCTTTTCTCCTACAAATATGGTGAGAAGGAAAATAAGCTTGCTGAAGGTACAGCCAAAATCATTTATGAAAGGACAAAAGCCTTTACCATAAATTGTGAATTTTGCAAGATCTTGTTATGAAGTGCAACGTGTTACTTTCTTTTCCCCAGGAGAAGTGCTATATAATCAACATAACAGCTATATAATCTTTCCAATCAAATGTATTAGAGCCAAATTGCAAGCCAGTCTGCCAGTTCCCTTCCACTTCAAGACTTCATACCTATGTGAATATATGTGAAATAATGCGTCTTCTGATGGATATTGCAAGGAAGGATTTTCTAAATGTTCTTTTTAACCACTGCTTTTTATCTTTATCACCCATCGAGAAAAATATTTTTATGCTTATTGTTTTTTACATTATACATGCAATGGATAAAGTGATAGTTTTTTCAAAAATATTCTCAAAAATGTAAAGTAGACGTGTCCACCAAAAAAAATAAGAAAAGCTTTCATTGGGTTTAATCTACAATCACCTTTGACAAGTCCCGTAAGGAGAGTTTTCCAGTGTGGTGACATGCACTATCAAAATAGATGCTCAGCTCAATGTTGGTCCTTTTATTTGGGTGCTGAAATGTGGCTTACAAAACCTAACTTCAGGCATTTGACAATCTTAGTACATACAGTGTTGCCTTCCTGATCAGCTGCCATTCCAGGGCACTCTCATTGATATCCCCTGTCATCACCTTCCCTGTGGTAGTATCTTATGGCACCAGTGGCTTTTCATAGCCCTTCTAAACCCATTCTCTGAAATTTGCACTCTTGTGGGACTCATGCAAATGGTACAAAGCTGATGATATGATGTGTCTTCCTCTGTGTAGGTGCCTGGGTCCTTCTATCCAGTTATGACCATTTGGTGGTGCTACCCATTTATGAAAACTGCCTTGTTTTGTTTTAACACTATATCACACCAAACTACTATTTCTGCAGTCACTGACTAGCCATTATGTGAGAAAAAATACCAATTGTGAGAAAAAGAAATGGCATAAGTGTACCGGAGTAGAGACTTTCTTCTATTTTATTTTAGAACAACTAGAGACTGGGAAATTAAGTAAATTATGAGTCTATCTGTTTGCAAAATACAGCAAAGCAAATTTCAGGAGAGGCAAGAATTTAATAACTGAGAATTAATACAAATGTAACCACACAGCCAGTTTTAATTCACTTGTAAAAGAACACAATCTTTAATAACTTGAAACATCTCGTGCAATAAGAGTTAGTCTCATGTGCTCTTACTCACAGCTTTGTCTTCAGGGACATGCATTAAATGGTCTGGCGCAACAGAATTTCAAAGAGAAAATATGCTGTGCCGCTAAGAAGAGAAAAACACTCCAGAGAGGATGTTGTTACCCACACTTCCATAAGAAACTGATGTTTGCTTAAAAGAATAACCAAAGGTGTTGCCGAGGAGCAGATACTAATGAGGAAGTCTGATGCCTAGTTAGCAGTTAGAAATCTGCACGTCTGTTGACATCTATAGATTTATGGCAGTCAACACCACATGACCCATAGCATATACATTGCTTGATTTCAGCATAATATTCATGAACCTGCACAGCAAATTCAAAGCGTGTTCCTGCCAGGCACAGAAAAAAATTGTTCTTCAAACAACCAATTATTGTAATTTGAGGATGCATACTTCCTTGAATGCAATTCTTTACAGGTGATTAATAGGATAATTATAACCTATTATCTGCCTTTCACTTTTACAAATAATAGTATGTAGTGCAACCCTAGTTTAAAAACATTGGCAAGATGAACTTCATTTTCTAAACGCTACACATGTAATTGAACTCAAATTAGAAAGGTTGGGAAAGGCCTTTGTAAGGTACTCTGCAGTTTGTCAGATGTATTTATTCATGTGCTGAGGATTAGAATTCATAAACATTTTGCAGGGCTTTTTGAAAACTTTTTCTTTTCTTTTGTTGTTTTTGGCCAGGAGTTGTCAATACAGAAATTCCCTGCTTCATATGTTCTATTACCAGCAGAATAACATTTTAAAAAAAGAGTAATTGTAAAACTAGCCGCAACTTCCAACTTTCATGGAGAGCTGGTCTGACATGTAGAGGTAACATCAAACTTACTAGTGAAAAATGCGTTCTTTTCTTAATTTGTCTCTGAATACCAAGAAGAAAAACAGACTGACATCCAAAATAGATATATTTTGCTCTTAGTTATACGTGGCCTATAGCACAGTGATCTGTTTAACAAGATAACTTTTTACTCTTCTCTTAACAAATGCAAGTGGAGCCACTAGGAAAAGAATACACTATCAAGTTAATCTTTTTTAAATAATTTGAGCATGGCACAGGAAATTCCTGCATACAGTTGTTGATTTTGAAGACTAACCAAAAAAACTATTAAAAAGGTCTCTTTTTCTTGGAAGAGCTCAGAATTTAAATGAGCTATCAGCCCCATCTATGTATGGTCAATACTTCTGAACTTCTCTGCAGAAGTACTTTTGAACAATAATTTCAAATTTTGGCAGAAAAACAAATGGGATTATAATTGTTGGTTTTCTCTGATTGGAGGTATTTCTATTGTTAAATGTTTCTTTCTAAGACCCAGTTCCCTAAACAGATGTGCCTAGTGCCTTCTTATATAATTTAGGGTATTCAGGACATCGGCTCAAGATTAGTAAACAGACTTTAGAGGAGACCCATACCCTTTCTGAGTGGCAACTGTCAGGCAAGACAACCTATCGTATCTGAAATGTCTCAGTCTGGTTTGGTTGTGTGAATCCCTCCTTAAATGATGAGAAAAATAAAAAGGAAATTAAAGAGATAAAGATAAGGATACATTTTATAAGGATAAAATTATTAATTAGAAAGGTTACATATAAAATTATTTTTTAAAAAGTAATTAAGATCTTGGGTTTTCTTGTCCGTGCTTCTGTGTACAAGCAGAACCTTTCCGTGTCATTTTGTGAAAAATCCATTTGACCATTTGCAGAGCTAATTAGGAGCACTGTAGGTTATCTCCTTGGAAGGAAATCTTCCTAAGAGGTGAGAACAGATTAAGCAGCTGGATTCCTTGAAATCCAAAATGAAAACATGGAAATCCTTCTGGAAGGTAAAAAGGCAGGATGAGCATCAGTTGCTTTAAAATATCCCCGAATCTTCTCAACTTGTCCATTAAAAGAGCATCTGTCAAAACAAAGGAAATTATGGATTCAGATAATTAGAAAAGAGACGTTACTTTTAAACCTAAGCATTTATGAGATGATTATATAGTCTTCTGCTTAAAATTCAATTTTCTCATTGATGGTGATACTCTTTAAATGATTCTACAGTTTTTCACAGATTGGTTGTATAGTTTCAAATACTTATTTTTAAAGCATATATAGATATATATCTTGCTTCAACTACGAAAACAATTACATGTTAAGATTTGTATGTTATTCCAAGAAGTGTCTGAAAATTGGGTTTAATATTGAGATTTTTCTCCGAAGTCTTTGTCATGGAGAATAGAAATTCCACGCTATTTTGTCCATCTTAGCTTCAGTGCTATAAAGAACTCTGCTGTGTCTTTTGGTGCCAGGTGGTGATGAGTAAGGCTGCTCTACGCACGCAAGGATAGGTTCTGCTTTCTTTGCTCCACATTACTTTTGAAGAGGCACTACTTGGATGTAAAAAGTCCTCAGCAATAAGCTTTCCTTGAGTTCAGTATCCTAAATCCTGCAGCTTATTTCCAACATAACTACATTCAGCTGTGGATTCTTCTGCAGCCAGAGAGAATAAGGAAGGATTTCTTCAAGCACCTCTTTGAGTTAAAAACTATGGATTTAGTTCTTCCTTCATCCCATCCCCTTTTAAGCAAGCAGGTGGGATATTGCCATGGGACATAGAAGTCAGTCTAATACCACGGTCCCTCTGATATGCCTACAGGTTTGGGCGGTGTCTCTCAGCTCTACATGGTACAACAGTTTGCCGTGATGTATAACAAGTGATAATTAGTCACAGATGGGGTCATGCTCTTCTTTGCATAGAGGAAGCAGAGAAGTGCAGTCCACAGTGTGCTCTGCCCAGCGGGACCCTGCAACAAAGGCACACAGAAGATGCGTGTCTGCTCTCATTGACTGTGGCGGCCAAGGCTGAATTTGGCCCTGAGTGCAAAAACATTTTTAAGTGACTAAATTTAACATCTTCTAGTAAATATTCTTCTGGCTTGAATTTCAGTCTGAAGCAGAATTTGACAAAACATTGTGATTGGTTGGCTCCCAAACATGCTTGAAGACTTATACTAGGCAATTTTCTTGCAGAGTGTGAAGTATGTGCTTCTTTCTTGCAATCTGTTGAGCTGGCATTTAGGAGGGGACGGTAATTTAAGTGGAAAGCTCATACTCTGCAGCTTTCCTGCTGATGATGAAAAGTTGGCATTTTATCCTTTGTGGAATTCAGTGTGAATCTGGGGCTGCTTGCCAGCTAGGCAGCGAGTTCTGCCAAGAGGGCCTGGACTGCATTAAAAAGGGGTTATTTGCCAGAACAGGTAAGCATTTCTCTCTCCAAAATGGAAATATTCATGGAAGTGAATACGGCCTGAGATCAATTTTAAATTGCATGGTAAACTTGGTCACAATCTCACATCCTCATTGTTAATCTGAGTCTAATACTAGAAAATAATTAACACTGAGTCTAAGACACCTGTCAACTGCTGCTTGAATAAACCCGGAGTCTTGAAATTGGCCCAGAAATAGAGAATTAGATGGGGTAGGAAAGTGGAGCAATGTGCGTGCCACAGGTCAGCACAGCGACATCAAAGTCCCCAGTGTGGGCAGTGCTAGTCAGGAAATTGTTTGGCCAAGGAAACAGAGAATATTTTGATTCCAAAACTACATATTTCCAAGGCATCCTTTGTGTTTCAGGGACTGGTAAGTCTTAATGACCCTTTGTGACTTTGAACATATTCCCTACTGAAATTGTTTATGTGATGTGTCGTAACGTGGATCACAAAAATACCTGCCTAAAGTGCTTGTGTATAAACAGAAAGTGTAGAAACTTTGAGAAGATTGCTAATATAAGAACAGAGAGGACCTGTGAGATCTTTGAACTTAGCCCTCTTTAATCGTAGGCAACCCTGAGAGCAACAAACCCCAGATGCTGATGTGCTTCTTGTACAGTTTACCTGGGAAAGGGAGGTTGTAGCACTTCTCCTGCAACCCAGGCATCCCTGAGGAGCCTGCCTGCCTTCTCACCTTCCTCTGCTTCTGTCAGGACTCTCCATACTCCTTACCTTATGCTTGCAATTGCCTCACTTTTCCGTTATCTCTAACTACACTCTGCAACAACCTTCTCTGAAGCTAATCTTGGCACTTAAAGACGTGACAGTGCTTAAAGACAATGCAGATACTTCTAGAATTTCTAAATTTTCCAGCACAGTACAGACTGCTGTAGTTTCAGATTCTGTCCTTGTTCCCAAGGATCATTTTAGATCACCTTCTGGGCACTTGAAATTTCCATCGTTAATTCCTTCTTCAAACATTTGTTGATATGCCTCTGGCAGACTTTGGCAGCCCAAGTGATTTTTGCCCATTTACATTGTTTTTCCTACTTTGAAAATGATTAGTGGACACAGTTTCTACTTTCATCTGCTACTTTGGGCACAAAAGCCCAATTCAGCTGTATAAAAGCTTTGAAAATGTGACCCTTTATGTCTGGTCCAAACTGTCTCTCCAGTGGTTTGGTTATTTCTGCACTGACTTGAGCTGTTCTTCTCTGAAAGATTTCTTTCCTGACAGTCTATTTCCAGTGCTCTTTTCGGCTTCCTTTCTGTTAGCCTCCAGATTTAATAGGCTTCACGATCTGAATGCCAGTAAGTGTAGGAGGGAAGGTGATGGTGCCATGTATGCCAGGTGTAGAGTAATTTCTTTTGTTCACTGTTGGGTCTAACTGCTGATATTTTCCAGGGACACCCCTATGTCTATACAGTTGTATCCAACCAGTGGATAGCTGCCAACAGAAACCATTCTTTTGAATGCAGACAGTCTCATTTCAAAGTGTATAGAAATAGCTGCCATAAACCACTGGCTTTATTTCTACAGTGCTCCTGTAACAGTACTGCATTTGGGCTGGACAGGGTATATGATGTAATGAACTTACTTCTGGAGCCTGATAAGGTTTCCCCGATATGGAAGAGGATTCAAGTTCTGCCTGGCTATCCCTAAGGGCGAGGAGGCAGAATAGCTCCAAAGCAGAAGCTAAGCTTGGGCTGCAACATGAAAGTTTTGTGGAAAAACTTAAGGAAATGATCAAACATGACTATTATACTCACATCACTTACAGATCTGTTAGCAGAGCTAACAGATGGAGTAATGATGGGGATAATTTTTGGATGTTTGACACTTTTTCTTCTTTTCTTTAATAATTCATCATCTTACCCTGATTTCTAAACACACATCTGACATTTCTAAATATTCATCTGATATGTATAATATTCAAACGTAGCCTACTCATTAAACACTTTATTTCTACACTGATAAATAAAGAGGTGCCATTGATATATTAGGAAAAAAACAAGACAATTTTTTGGCTCCTGCAGAAATCTTGCTCTGGAGAAGGCAGCAAGATATTCAGCTTTTAATAGGAAATCTCCTCTAGCTGTCTCTACACCAGTTACTCCCCGCTTAATAATTAGTACAAGAGGTCTGCAGAAAGAATCTCAAGGTACTCAAAGGGCAAAGCAAGACACAGCTATCACTTCTTGTAATCTGGCGATTCCATACCTTGTACGATTGTTCCTACTGTTGCAGCCTGCAGCTATATTGTCCTACTTCAGGGGAATTAATTGGTCATCAAAGCTTTAGGAATTAGGAAATTGTCCGAACAGAACCTTAAGCTACTCTTTCCTTCCCCTTTTGTGCTCCAGCACCCAGTATGGCCAAACAGAACTTCAGGATTTTGTCCTCTTCCTGGCCAAATGAAAGATTGCTTTAAACAGAAAATAATAACTGATAAAAGCAAGTGCTATTTATCTACATGACCCAAGGTACAGATTAAGATTATTGTATCGATTATTGTAAAGCTTCATCTGTTGGTGGGCATTTTCATAAATAGGCAGTTTTCCCCCAGGTACCTGCAAGAGTTACCAAATAGAGAAGCCTATGAAGATCGTGAAGGCAATGTGGTTTAAGTATTGCAATTTTACCTGTAAATATTATTTTTACTGTAATTGATCTCTTCATTCTAAGCCACGATACATCTCAGATAGCAACAATCCTCCTTTGCAGTTTGGCCTCCTTGGTAACCAGATAGAGCTGGGACCCAGTCAGGTCCTACCAGCACTTCCTTGCACACTTGCTCACTGAGCAGAATGGAGTGATTTATGCTATTTGAAAACAAAACATAGTGCTATTGTTTCTAGCCACAAGGAAATCTTCCAACTGCAATCCCATATGGGATTCTAAGGAAATAATGACATGAACAGCCCTATTCATTTTGTTTACCAAGGCTCCAAAAGACTGGTGATATTTGCAATGGCTTTATCACTGACAGGCATTTACCGCTGATCGTATTGGTAGGATCCCAAAAGTTCTGGGATTTGTAGCTGAGCTTGCTTAAAATAGCAGCACTAAGGGAGTATCTACACTACAGTTAGTTCCCACTTTATATACTTGGATCAAAGCTGATTTTATCTAGTTGGTGGGTAGCAATGCGGCAGTAGCAACCCGGAGGACAGTATATGATGGCTACTGAACTATTAACTACACAGAGGAAGCTCCTTGGGTGGGCTCCACTTGACCTAGTTTAAAGTAGACCCAGGCATGCTTAAGAAAGGAGTTTTGTCTACAGTGCAGATGTCTCCTGTCAATGGTGGTCGAACTTTCTTAGCTTTAGAGAAGAGAGATTGGTATTGATACCGCTCTTCCTTGTCTACCTTGACACGGTGGCTACTCCTGGCTCCGCAGGAAGCACGCCTCCACCCCCAGCCATCCAGTGCAGTCTATGGGGGGAAACAGAAAAACTGGCAGCTCTCTAAGCAGAGTTCAAGGAGACTTTAATTATTACAGTACAAGAAGAGGCTTTTAGCCCAAACAAAGTTTTACCCTTTTTCTAGGAGAAAATGTATGGAAAGTGGACGAAAAAAGCACACGTGGATGAATTTCAAAATACAGTTTGCTTGGTATATCTATCCATTCCAGGGCAAAAATAACTGTGCAGTAACTGAACGCTTCCTTCTGCTCATTTATTATGATGCAGTCCTACTCAAAGAATATACAATTAAAACTCGTTCATTAAAATGCAGCTGACCATAAAAAACTTAGAGAACTCTTACTGCTGATCTGCATAACCATTTTTTGTCTACTACTTTATTTGAAATTAATGCAAAGCTAGTAAAAGCAGCTGTGTTTTATGGTTTTCCCCTATAAATCTGAAAATGTGTAAGATGGTTAGATGTAATAACACTAGAAAAATAAAGATAATAGAGTGCACACTTCGGTTCCAGTGTGGCTTCAGCAAGGTTTTGTTTGGAGTGCCCAGCTGCGTATACAGACACAGTGGAATTTGGTTTGTGAGGAACCTACAAAAATTACACAAATAACTAGCATTTTTTTAATGAATAATACACAGACATGCACCTGCTTCAGAGACTCCATAGATTAGTCTTGCAGCCAATAGAAAAGCCCCTTGGAATTCAATTACATGGCTGGAAAACAGAAAACAAAATCATGGCTATACTTTTAGAACTGATACCAGCAAAATGTTAACCAGTTCTTGGGCTGAGCTTTTCCTGAGGATTAGATTGTTTCAGTTTGTTTTACTTCCCTGTGGCTTATTGAAAATTTATATTATTCTATTCTATTCTTGCAGCTGGAGCCTCTCCCAGAAGATATTGTGCACCAAATCCCCAATATGAATGCAATAGCTTCTTTAAAAAAGACCACTGAAATTCAAAGTATGTTTCCAAGTTTGGATTGGTGGGTTGGTGGGTTTGGGGTATTTTTTATTTTTAATTGATGTCACAGACATTAAACTTGTTGTTTCAGAGAAACGAGAGGGCAAATGTTTTGTGTATAAACCAACATGCTGTGTCTACTATGTATATGCTTTTATTTTTGTTTCTTTGACATCTTTGTTTCTGCTAGGTATTTATCCCTGAAAAACTAACTCATTGAAATTATTTAGAGCTTTCTGCTTCCTGAATATTCCCAAATCTTTCCATTGCAGAGCAGCTTGGGTGAAATAGATGTTTGCCAGTGAGGGACAGGAAGAGACAGGTAAATTAGAGCTCTAACAAATAGTTTCTTCAGATTCTGTTTGTGCAGCCCTTTACAAGTTACTTGCTTTAAGATGTATAGGAGCTTGAGATAAAAAGCTCAAAATCGGCACGGATCCATGGAACAATGCTAACAAATACATTATTTTATTTTGTTTCTGGTGCAGAAGGTACTTGATTGTTTCCCTTGTGTGCCCTGACCCCAACCCTTTACTACCCAGATGCTTTAGGGCATTCGCTCTGCTCTCACTGAAAGATTTTGTCTCAGCCATCAGTTGCCTTAATCCAACTGAGCAGACTGCCCTTAAATTCTCTAATCTTCTGCTCTCTGCCATTTTACCGAGACAGTGGGAGCTTCCTGACTTCTACTGTTCGCTGGCTCCTTAACAATAACAAATGGATAACAAATGTCTTGCTTCATGTTAGAAGAATCACAAGTAATTGGGATTCATCTGTATAAAATAAAAGCAGTTTTGTAAAGCGGACACCATGCCTTATGCATTGATTATACAGTAATTACCAATCTGGTTTTAGTTGTAAAATGACAATTAAAATTCATTGTAGGTATATAATTCATCTTTCATTACCTAGTAGTCACCCAGATATGCAAATGCTCTATGTAAATCGGCTGTATATCATAAATTCTAATAAGTGATTTTTGCTGGGTGGTATGTCCTAGGGTAGCTCATGAGTTAGTATCTTCCTTAAAATTCCCTTTCATTGATCTGGAAGGAATTGTCAAGTTAAGGAAATTCATGTACTATGCAAGATAGAGCAGATTTGCAAATGATAATAAGGACAGAAAGATGAACACAGGCCACAGACAGGAAGAAAGAATATGCAATTATGTTTGAAATAAGACACACATTTAATGACAATGAATCTGAAACAAACAAAGAAAAAGGGGTGATTTGAGGAAAAAAAAATAGTTAATACTTGCTCCAGAAAGGTATCATGTCTTACTAGAAATACGCACAAAAGATGGCAGTTCAGAAAGAAGGAATGGATTTAAGAAGAAATATATAGTGTGCATCTAAAAGCATAGTTCAGAGCTCTGCAGAGTGGCTTAACTTTACTTTTAAGAACAAGCTTAGGTTTGAGCTGAGCTGGTACAGTCACAGCAGTCCGGTGGGCTGTTCTTCTGAAACCTAAGCTGGAGTGCTCAGGATTTGGAGTTCTTTATACACAATAGTTTGTCTTTTCTTTCAGCTATTACCTGAAAGGTTATGCATACATTATTTTGTCTGGAGAGAGACCAAGTAGTAGAGAAGAATACGCCTGGATGACAGAAAGGAGCACTGAGGAAGTTTAGTGCAGCTTTGTGGAGGATGCATATTTAGATGGAATTAAGAGAAGCAGTTACCTGATGAATATTACAGGGAGTTATGCAGGCTGAAAAGCCAGTAGCACCTGGAGAGATACTGAGAAAGCCTCATTTGTTTGGACGAATGCTTGCATGTATATTGAGTCTATTTCTGTGACCCGACATTGATAATGAAAATTAGCAATATTTTAGACAGAAAAAAGGTCCCCCCTCTGTATTTGCTGCAAAAAATTGAAGATACAATACTTGCTTAAACAATGAGAGGAAACAACTTTTTTCTAACTAGAATGGAATTTGTATAAATGTTTTGTTTGTGACAGTGATCCAAAGCTCCTTTGGAAATGTAATACATTTGGAAATAGTAGTTCCCACACCCATGTAATATGCTATTTCTAAACAATCCTGTCCACTAGCTTGAATACACCACCCCCAAACTGTTTTTTTCAAGCAAGCCATGGTACGGTATGTCCTAATCTATCTGTGAAAGGCAGTTACAAATGCCTGTAACAGTGACAGAAACATTCATTTTTATTATTTCCTGGTAATAATCAGTGCTCCCACAAATCTTTGAGGGAGACTTAAGCACATTTTCATGCTGAAAGCCAAAGCATACCTAGAAGACTGATTTGGTTTCATTGCTTGTTCTTGCAAGCCGTGATTGCTCTTCAAGTTTTGTATGAATGAAACCAGCAGTATGCTTCATTCTTTCCCCTGAGCTCCACCAAGTTCCTCTCAATGAATGTAACAGGACTGGTAGAATTTCACATTCCAGTACAGCACAGCAGAAATGGCATTTTCAGAGATGGGAGCAGTTTGAGGCAGATGCTTTTTGAGCTCATTTAATTGTCAGTCCACAGCATACCTAGGGTTTCTAACAAAGCTTCTTTGCAGCTGCATGCTGTGATTGCCTCTCCATTCCACAAGTCCTTGCCTGCCAATCTTTTGGTTGAGCTCGCATGCAAGCCTTCCATGTTTTCTGTGCAAGATATGAATTTTGTTCTTTATAAAAAGAAACTTGCAAAGCTGTTCTGCTTACCACAGGCGTTTGTAAGGTACACGTAAGGTACAGCTTTCTGATTTTAAAGAAAAAACTGCCGTTGCTTTTTCACAAGCATCAGAAAGCCCTCTTTGCATGAGGTACCTGTTGCTACCTGGATGCTATTCCTAATTGGGACTGCTTTAAAATTTCCTTCCACAAACCACAAACACCCTGCCACGTACTCCCCTTCTCCTCTCCAAGACCCTCCGCTGCAGCAGAGGTGCTGCCACCTGCTTCCTGGCCTGACTCTGCTCTCCCTTTTTATCACTGGAGCCCCTCTCATAACCCAAGTCTCAATGCAGGGAAACAAGGAAAATCACGGATCGCTTGGGAGCGAAGGGCAGTTAAATGGGCACAGAGCGCCCACTAATATGCTTGAATTGGCCCTGAGTTTTAGTGTTACAAGAAAGTCAGGATTCAACGGGCAGCTGGTGTGCAAGCCTGTGTGTGAATGAACGAGCGCGATGTAGCAATCCTCACTGATGCTGTTTTATTGTTGCTGCAGGAGAGCAACACAGTGGTAGCTGGTTACTAATATTTTATTTTATGAATAAGAGCCCTTGAAAACTCCAGCAGTGAACATGGGTTCATTTCTTTTATAGGCAAGAGGGGGTATTATTCCCATGCCAACAGATTTGATTTTCTTGCACATCTGTTTCTGCAACAAAAACCCCACCCACTCTGCGAACATTTAGCTCATAAATTATAGGGTTTGAATTGGGTGTATATTGCAAAGACTGACTTTTGCACATATGATCTGTGAGAACATTGTGGAATGCTCATATAACTTTTTTGTTTGTTTTTAGTGTATTTTTTAATGAATAGAGAATATGGTCTCTGAGCACAGTAATAATAGAGAATATTTTTGTCTTGTTTTTATAAAATTTGCCAGGCTCCAATCATTGAGCCTACTGTTATGTACATAACTTTTTAGCTGTGTCTTTCATGCTTTTGGAACGAAGCCAACCTCCTAACACTTAATCTCAACTTTGTAGGATACTTAATACACTTTACATTTTATCCCCAGAAGGTCCCCGTTATTTAAAGATTCTGCTAACTACTCAAACGTGCACACTATTAGAGTTCAAAGAAACACACTGGCCATGCTCGCTGGTTGTTCTTGCAGATTGACTTGGCCTTTCATCTTGCAATGATGTTTTTGAATAAAGACATTTTCAGGCTTTATTGACAGCTGCTTTCTCACTGGAGGGAAAAGTTCATCTTTCGAAAAGCCTGAAACTGTGTTGAGAGCTGTGTTACCAAAGAGGGAGTTTTCAGCAGCCTTTGTGCAGCACAGGCAGCACCACCGCTGGCCTGGCCTCACAGCTGTCAAAGCCTCCAGCTACCCTCCGGATAAGCACCTCAACTCAGCCCGCTGCCCAGCTGCCAAAATCCTCCTTTTAGCCCTCGGAAAAGTCCCCTACTTGATCCCCTCTCTTTCACAGCTGTTGAAACCCTCCGACTAATTCCCAGATAAGTACCTTGACCCAACCTCTGCAGCAGCTGCTGGAAGTTTCTTGCTAAACACTGAATAAGCTCTGGTCCAGAGCTCCCAGCCTTCCCAAAGCTCCTAATTTCCAGGTGTCATCCACCTGGCAATTAGTGAGTGCTCGGTGGATTACTGGGCTGTAAGAAATACATATGTAAATTCTTACTTGTTCACCTGGTTACCGCTAATCAACCTCTGGCTCTTAATAGCACTGCAGGAGGAAACTATTTTATATGTTGACGATGAGTCACCTGCCATTATTGTTTGCGTTGCTTGAGAAGCTTCTTACTGGCTCTTCTGTCGCAGGCAGAAAGCTGAGAATACTCATGCTCCTTTTAATCCACTGCTGTGTTTTTACACAGCAAACCAGAAAGCTCTATTCCTTATGATATCTGGCGGCTTTCCAGCAACAGCCAGTTCATATATGAAAGTTTTAAATAAATTATTGTTCTAGTATACGCCCTGAGGTTGGAGGAGAAAGAACATCCAGGACTAACAAACCTGATTGTTCTGGCAGCATCACTTCAGTCCGAGCTGGCATTTCTGACTTTTTTCCTTTTCAAGACAGTGCTGTGTGAGCACTTTCTATAACCGTGTTCATTTTTCTAGTCCTATTTGCTGCATATGCATCAACTGTCTGCCATATCAGAGCTTCTAGGTATTAACCCTGCCCTGAACTCCCTTCACCTTGCGTAGATAAAGCCAATAGCCTGTCTGACAGTATGTGTTCATTAGTCTGTGTATTACTCCCCCAGTTTATTACCTTCTGGGGAAGGGTGTGACACAGCCCTTGGAATGAAAGCACTTTCCAACTTGGCATTCTTAGGTTCAGAAATATACCTCTTCACTGCAGTCTGAAATTTCAACTGTACTGCTTACACCGCAGTGATTTTAAATTATAATCACTCAGTGTTGAACTAAGTGATTACTATGCTTGTACCACCATGCTAGCTGAAATTCCCATAAATTATTATGTGTGTTTTCCTTAGGCAAGTACTGGAAGTCAGTGGAGCCGTACTCTGTGCCAGTGGATTGTGCTCTGGCCGAGTCTCAGAAACGAGAGAGGGAGGAGACAGAAACGGTATCTGCTATGGCCTCTCTTTCAGTGGATGTCGAGCAGTGTATCCTTCAGGAAGGCAGCAGGTAAGCGTATGCAATTACTGCAGAGAACAAGGTTTTCACTCCAGTCCAGTGAGATGAAGAAGACAGCAAGTCTAAGGGTTACTTCAAAATTATCTGCTAATTGAAGTACCTGGAATTTTTCATCCTTGGTTTTGAGTTCTCTCACTTGGCCACTGGAAGCAGAGGTATTCTATGCTAGCAGGTATTTTTTTGGCATGTGATTCTTTACTAAGGTTCACGACTAGTACAAGAAACTTGTTGCCTCCCCATGTCTAATGCTCTCTACTACATAAAAAGTGCCATATGCATATGAGGAAAAATAGACATGATCAAGTGTAATCAGCCATATTCTTCTCATTGGAAGCTATTCAAACCTGTTTTAGCTTTGATTTTCTAGGAAGGCATTTAACACAGTCAGATAAATTTAATAACAATGGACTTAAATCATTATTAAATGACATTAGACAGGCATTAAAAGCTACTTTCCTGGAAGCAATGGAATGGTGCCAGTATAAAACTTAAAGCAATCCTGACCAGGATCAGGGCCAACATTTTCTGTGTACCAAGCTGAAGGTACAGCAGCAAAGAATGAGAACGCTGATTTTTCCAGGTTGCCAGCTGCTTTTTAACATTAACGATGATTGCTTTCAATTTCACAAATTGAGAAAATGATACAGTAACTGCTGTTGGTTGATTTGCCAATTAGAGATGAAAAAAAAAAGATAACCACTGAATACTATATCATCTACAAAACAGTATTTCTTCAACAAGTTGTTAGGAGTCAGAAAAGCCACTGCAGAAGTTCTTGGCGTTTCCCATTTACTCGTTTTAAGGACAAACTTTCCTGGCCTTCTCCAAGAGAGGAAGACCCAAAATGCAGTGGAACCATTCAGTTTCCATCACACAGAGAAAACAGGGGAGGGAGGAGGAAAGGAGAAAAAAAGCCTTATAAGGAGACTCAACAGCTCCCTGCGGGCTATGGAGCAGAGCTGTGTAACAACAGGAGAGAAAGGAGGGAGCTGTGGGTAGGCAAAGTGACGGTGGGAGGGCAGCCAAAAGGATCCGTGGCTCCTATGTCGTGACAGCTACTTGTTTGATTCGGTTCTTGCCTCCCACGTTGGCTCTGTTAATCAGAACTGAACTGATAGGCACCGGGGGGAATGGCGCAGAGCTAAAAGCTATGGATGCGTTTGGGAGTGAGTGTCTCTTACACCAGTGGGAGCGCTCTCTTCTGTCAATGAGTTAACAGACGTGGCTCAAAGGGACACACAGGGAGCAGAGCTAGCTAGTAAAGTTTGCGGTATTTACATAATTACCTTTCCGACTGTAATTATATTTTAATA
Organism: Larus michahellis; assembly: GCF_964199755.1. Taxonomy (NCBI): domain Eukaryota; kingdom Metazoa; phylum Chordata; class Aves; order Charadriiformes; family Laridae; genus Larus; species Larus michahellis. The sequence goes on from NC_133897.1 coordinate 34,309,260, forward strand.
TGCTATGGCTATTGTTGTGCTAGTAGTATTACGAACAAATCCATAAAAGCTTAGGGAAGAATCCATGATGAACGGAGGACATATTTTAGATTTGTGAGAGTGCTAATCATTGCTCAGCTAAGGAATAGTGTAAGCTTTGTCGTATGAATTTGTGACAGTTATGAGATACTTCTGCTAGCCAGGGACAGAAAGGTGCCTGCTTGTGTGTGCATAGCTCTGAAATATAAAGAAGTTCACTTTAAGTGTTGAAACTAATGCAGTCAAACAAAACAAAGTTTTAAATTTTCTGAAAAGGGTGTGGTTAATTTTGTGTATTTTTATGTTGCTCAGAATAAGCAAGAACTGTATTTGTTACACGCCTCCACTCACTTAAAACTACAGCCATTGAGAGCAACTGCTGATCCGACATGACTTGAACAAAATAACCCTTTGACTAACACTGCACTCAATTATTGTATTTATTACCTACCTACTGATAACCTGTGACAGTTTCCACCCATTGTGAAAACAGAATTTCAGAGCAGAGCTGAGAGAAACGGAAAAAAACGGATGTGCTGAAATGTACACAAGTGGAATTCATGTGGCTGCCAGATTCATTACACTTCATCAGTTCTGGACTCTTATAGGGACGAATCCATCATGATGAATTGTTCTGTGGAAAAATGACTTCGTTTGAAATATCTTCTGTGGTGCTGTAGAGATTTTTCAACAGCAGAAAAAAAAAAACCCTATGCACGCATGCGTTCCTAATTCTGTTTCCCCATTCGTAACCCACAAAGAAGTCACCCAAAGCCAGATTGCCATCAGAGAACAACAAGACAACATAAGTTCTGTCCCACTGGGCCAAAATTGATAGTTAGTTAGGTTTTCTGAGGCTTCGGGATATCATTGTCTATGTTTTCTTCCAGCTGAATGTAAAGGAAATATGGAATCAAAAATGGTGACCCTGAAGGTCTGATTTTGAGGGTCTCCTGAGCTGGATTGAGACCTGAAAGAGCCTGGCTGCACTTTGAGCATGAATGAAAGTCCAGCACAGGATCATAAATCCAGGGACAGATTCGACGTTGCAAGCTCTGGTTTCATGCCAGTACAATTTCATTCATTTCCCGAAAACATGCCGTTCATTTCATAGACACATACCAACACAAACTTCAGTAATGTAGTGATGAGTCCAACTTTGCTTTTTCACATTTGTTATGTTTGTTGTAATTAAGGACCAAATATGCAATGCTCCTTCTCCAGACCCTTTCTATGGCAAATGACAGGGCTGCAGGGACGTGAGACGATGTTCAGGTTCTCAAGTCCTCTTGATAAGGCCATTGTAGATGCGATCCTCCTCCCCACATTGCAGAAGGGGGCCACCTTTTGAAGACCTGTTGCAAGCCTTTCCATTGAATGTTTTTTTGGGAAAGTTGGTTGCAAGAGACAGGGTGGGATCAGAGCAGAAAGCGCCATGGCTGGCAGGGCAGCTGGAAGGGTTTGTTCGTTATGCCAGGAGCTGATTTACTTTCTCTTAATTCCCACCATGGTCAGCCAGGCTGATAATTCTGGCCTGCATCTCTAACCCTGTTTTACTGAATTGATGGTAGAGATCCTGTTGACTTCAGCTTTGGATGGTCAGGCCTCCAGATGAAGAGAGCGGCAGCAAGAGTCTCTTTGCGGGAAACTCTTGCCAGTTATGTTGGAGGATATATTGGTGTTTGGAGTGAGATGACTCACTTTAAACTCAGATTTTGGGTAAAGCAGCTCTTTTCCTGGCCAACTCATATCTGACTCATTTACCACTGATGAATAAAGGATAAAATGCTCCTGGCTAAGGCCCATCTTAAGTATTTCTCTTTCTTTCTTCTCTCTTTCTTTCTTTTCTTCAAGTGACGGTGCCGATTATTTTTTTATTTGATTTTCTCTGGCAGGCTAAATGAAGAAAACCGTGAAAAGCTGCTTTGCTTTTGGTGTTTTATTTTACCAAAGCACAACTCTGCATTTTAAGATCCAATTGAAACTTGATTATAGACTTCAGAAGGGAACAGATATAGAAAAAAGTGTTTGTGGATAGGAAAGAAAACATGCCTGATGCTAACACAGATTTAAATACAGATGCAATTAAAGGAACAGGCATGACCTATAAAACATTTCTAACTACCATAACTTTTGCGTGTTGATGACTGCTTATTCCCTATGTGAAATACAGATTTAGCTGATTAGAATTTTGCTTTGGCCAGACACATATTTCAGAAATCTTGCTGTGAAAATATTCAGTACAGTGCTGTCCCTGATACACTGGAGCTTCTGTATGTTTCTTCTTAAAATGGAAAAATAGAAGGGTGTGGAGTAAGATCTCTTGCACTTACTATTTTTACAACAAACAGTAAATCTTGAGAATGACATTTATCAGGATTTGATTTTATGGCCCTTATTCAGCTAAGCATAGACTTTGCTCAAATGGAAATGAAAATAAAGTGTGATTTTTAGATATTACTCTTAGTGTTACAGAGCTACCAGTTGCAGTTTCACTCACATTGCATTATGTTATATGCATTATATTTTATGCTAAAGTGACTGGTGAGATCACAGGGTACAGCTAGCCACCATCTAGGGTCTTTTTGTGTATCAACTCATAAAGCTTCATTTAGCATTTCACTATTTGGGTATCCACCTCAGCTGTGCTGAGTAGCATGCCCTTACCTGGCCATACCCCACAGATCTGCAATCACAGCCAGGCTCAGGAGCTGAAGAACAGCTTCCCCAGGTGCGGCTGCAGCCTTATGTTGCCCACCTTCCTCTTGTCCCCTGGTGGTGGGTGTGCAAGGAAGAGAACCAGGAGCAGAGGAGTTTGAGAGCCACCCTTGCCCTGGTGAGTTGGTAGACCTCAGCAGCTGTATCTGACCCATCCTGTGTAAAAGCGTCCAGGACACCTACCCAGGCATAAACTTTTCAAAGCTCTTGTTGAACCAACTTACACATTTGGTACTCAGGTAGTGAATTGCACAGCCTCATCAGGCATTGCACTTCTTTTTCTTTGCTCTAAACTTACTAACTGGTAAGTTCACTTGGGACCCCCCAGTTACTGCATTCTGTTAAATAAAAGCAGCTCTTTTTTAACTTGTAGTTTTTGTCCCATTTCTGGTTTTAAAGGCTTCATCTGTCTGAAGGGTCTGTATTCCTCCTGGTATGAAAACAATGTCTTACCGCTGATGATTCTTGCCCCTCTGTGCCTTTTGTAGTTTTCTTTGAGATGGAGTAACAACTTCATGCAGGACTCCAGGTGCTGGGCACAGAGTAGTTTAATGTTGGGCGGCTTCTCGTGTTTCTGTTGCTCTCTGCTCTTCTACCATTAACTCCAAGCTCTCAGTTATAGCCATCACTGTGTATAAAAAGTTAAAACTGTCTTCCCCCCTGTTTTGTGTACTGTATGTTAGTTTGTGTTTGTTTACCTTCTTTTCCACTCAGAAATGGCGTTATGGGCTTTAGAACTGACTAGTATTGGCAATTTGGCATCATCAACAAACATTATCACCTAAATCTACTGGTAGTCTGCCAAGTCTTTTTGAGACGCTTTGGAGAATCCCTCCATAGTGAAAATTCACCAATATTATTATTCGTTTCCTACTTTTGATGGTTTATTAATCTATGAGAGGACCTTCTCTTATAACCCAAATTCCTCAAAGCATTTGGTTAACATTGTTGGGAGACTTTCTTCACACAGGGATATCACTTGATCCCTTTTCCTTCGTTTACTTCAGAAACTTCTAATAAATTTGTAAAGGCTTGATTTCTCTGTAAGTGATAAGACATAACTCTTACCCAAATTATTATTGCCTGAATGCTTACTAATTCTATCACTGATTATATCTGCTATCAATTTCCCCATATGGGCTTACTGTATCTCCTGTAGTTTCAAAAAGGGGAATTGCATTTCCTACCTTCTCTGACACTGGCACGGATGCTGAGTTAAGCAATAGAACATGCTCAAAAATTATTTCTTTAGCAACATCATAATTGCATTCCCCTAGAACTCAGTGAACAAATATCATCTGCTCTTAGCAATTTGTCAATGTTTAATATATCAGTTTGTTCTAGTGCTGATTCAGTTTAAGATAGTTCATCTGCAAATAATAAAATCTCCCTGACGCTTCTCTAGTGAACACAGATATAAATAGTTCATTTTGCTTTTGCGGTCTACCTTCCTTGATGCTCCTTTTATGCTTTGATCATTTCTTCTGATGTATTTGAAAGATCTTTTTATCGTTAGTTTTTATGCCTTTAACATGTTGCTCTTCAGACTCTCCTTTTGCCTGCCTCCTTGAGGGTTTACATTTAACTCGCCAGAGTTCATACTTTATTTAATTTGCCTTATTTAGACATTACTTCCTCTTTTGAGAGTATATGTTAGTAGTTACCTTATTCTGCTCTTAAACTATGATGGCTTTTACTTTTAGTTCCTTTTTCTTTGATCCATAGAAAGTCCATCTTTACTAGGATATACACTTACTCTTATATGATCTCTTATATGGTGTCTTTAGACGCTCTCCAAATCATCTCCATGGTACAGAAATCTACCTCTTTTTCCCCAGCTCTCTGCTACCAGAGGATCACTTTTCAATTACAATGGTCTTCCCTGAGACAGCTGAGTTAAATTAGGAACAGATTACGGCATAAAACAGCCATACCATGCCAGAAAATCTATCTTTTGTTCAGCAGTTTCTGTGACTTGGAAACATACCTTGAATTTTTATTTTTATGTGTGTGATGATGTAGCTATGAGGAATCTCTGTAATTCTAATTTAAAAAATAAGGTAAGAGAAACATTTACTCTTTTTGATGATGTACAGGATTTATATGTATTCTTAAATATTGACTTTGGGATGTGGATAGGAACTTTTTAAAATAATATTCTCATTAAATAATATGGTTGCCATTTATTCTCCACTACCACAGAACAATACTTAAGATGTCACACGTTTTGCCAGATTTTATCCATATGGTGGGATTTTTTCTCATCTATTTCTTTTGTTTTAAGGTCTAAACAGAATAATTTTGTTTAGCACTAACTGCAAAGAGACTACCTCATTCTGCCACAGTGCGAATTGCATATAGAGAGAGATATAGGTGAACACTCGTTCCAGGACACAGAAATAAACAGAGCAAATGCAAGGGAAATCTGCTTGTTGGAACTCGCAGTTTAAATGAGTCACAGTGAAGCCTTAATGCAAAATCACAATTCTGATTCTACAACCATTGCAGTCCCACTTGGTGTCTTTCTGGATCTGCTGACCACATGGAGTTAGTCCGGATCAGACCCAGCCTCGTGGCTGCACCTCTGAGAAACGAGTCAGAGCGTACAACGCGGGATGGGGGTTTTTTTTTGCCTGTTTTATGTTTTTATGCCAGCTTCTTGTCAGCTACAGGAAAACTGGCTGAACTGATGTAACGAACGGTGACATAATTGAGGTAACATGAATTTGGCCTGTCAGTCTCTGCCTCCTCGATATTTTTTTTGAGAACTTTTAATTTTAGCAGAAAGGGGGATATATTAATTCACCGCTTAGTGTTATGTGACTTGGTGTTTTTCTGTCTCTACCAAGGACCCTAAAACTTTACTGGCTCTCGCACAAAACTCCGGCCTAAGCCGTTATCCTATAAAAATATATGTTTGTAATGATAAGCCATTGGATAGATCCAGTGAATTCTCTGACACAAATAAAGTGAAGTTAAAGCATGCACATAAGTCCTCAAAAGGAGACTGGAGAAGGCTGTGAGAGCAACCACACTGAGAGACAACAGTCGCATTCGCCAGGGCACCCTAACCTCCACTCCGTTTCCAAAAAGGGCCTTATGTCTTGCACTTGCATATACAAATTTCTATTAGTGCTTAGGCTGTGTCTGAGGGAGAATATTGGCATTTTGTTGGAATATATTAGAATATGACAGTCAAGGTGAGTCCTGGCACTCAGAGATATCCTCAATCAGTGAAAAAATGCTCAGGACTAAAACCCCCAATAAGATCATCTCCCAGTTGTACTATGGTCATGAGAATGTCACTCATGGAAGCCAAATACATGTGAACAGACTGTTGTACATACTGCTTTCCTAGTTCCTTATAAATAACCCAACCTCCCTCTTTCACTTCCAGAAGATTTCCAGAGCTCCACTCCTTCCTGCTCTGCCAATCTCTTGTTGAAATCTATTGAAAACTATTTCTTCTCATTCATTCACTTAACCACAGCAGAACCTAAAAACTGAGCTGTTATCTGCTTCCAAATTATTCTTTTCCCAGAGAGCCCCATAAGGCCCTGGATGTTTAACAAGGGCTTATTGCACTTTTGCATTATGCTAGAGGACACGCAGGTCTTCCAAAAGTGTCTAGAGAAAGTGGAAGCATGTGGTCAACACAACAGCAACATACAGCACCAGTATGAATTCTTCACATGGTGCATGAGCCTTTATCACACCTGAGGACCTCATCTGTGTGCCGGGCTCCATCCCACCCTGACTGCCCCTGTGTGGTCTCTGCTGCGAGCCAGAACAACGCAAGAGGGTAAAAAAACAAGAGAAGGCTGTGATGATCTCAGTCATTTTTGAAAGAGGTCTTGCTAAACATTTTTATGCATATCTTGATAAGATCACTAGGCTTTTATTGCCCGTCAAAGGGGAGCGATGTCCTGCTGCATCCACACATGACAGGGAAGCGCCCCCACCCCAGCACTGCCCCATCGAAAGTGGCCCCTGCTGCAGCCTTCTCAGAAATCCTGCTTCACCTTGTCACTCAGAAATGAGGGAGCTGCAGTGATTACTGTACACAGAAAACATTCTCCACCGTGTGGTGAGGAACAAAAGATTTGAGATTTATAGATTAGTCATCTTTTAGGGTCAATAACCCTTTGGAAAGTGATTAGTCTGAAAAGCATCTTATTTTTCATATATCATTCATCTGACATATTTTTCAACATACTAGCTGTGATGATTCCAAATCATAAAGGAATAACCTGTATAAAACCATTTAAAGACACACTGCTGAATTTTTCATTGGGAAAGACTTTAATAAACTCCAGATTCATTTAAAATTCTCTGGCTTCCTTGCTGAATAAACTACCAAAGCCCATGCAAGCCCCCATTAGTTACTTTTTTTTTCCATGGGATCTGATGAGTTTGTACTTTCTGAGGGATATTTTACTGAAACCAGTTATTATACTGGCTTACAAGATTTGACTGGTGAATGTCTCATTTATTAATTTGCATTTACTTTTTGCTCTCCCCTCATTTCAAAATTGCTTGAAGTCACTATTTTTAAGGAGGTCTTAAACTCATTTGTCATGTGGTATTCTGACAGATTGAGGTGAAAAATGGTTTATCTTCAAATTCTTATGCCCTTCAATAGTCAGGTCTCACCATGATCGCAGAAGCTTCCCATTTTATAATTGCCACCATAATCAGATGCAGTAGCTTTTCAGATACAAGGAATTACACCGCTTTACGCTAGCTTAGCATATGTCCCCATTATTTTCTTATTGGTTGTTTTAAAGAGCTCATCTTACCTAAGATGAATATTTCCCAGAGGCTTTCAAATAAAAGGTATACGTATAATCTGATTTCATATTATTAATAGATGCTTTCTCTATGACGGTGATCTGCTGATCAAGTTCAGAATTTGATCTCAGAAGTTGCAGGCAGGCAGGCAGTGCATTTGTGAAAGCACAGAATCAAAAATCAGAGGACTGAAGAAGAACCTCAGAAAAATTTCACTTTAATGGTATGGGGCCGCTTGAAAAAATAAATGCATGTATTTTTAGTTGCAAAAGCTTGTAAGAGAAAAGTATCACAGATATTTTTTTCACAAAATTATTTGACTCTGTTGACACAAAGCATGTACATTTCTGGACAAAAAGTTATAAAATATTCTGACATATTTTAATATAAACAGGAACATTTTCAGTGATTGCTTGGATCTAAAATGTTTTTCCACTTGACATTTGTTTATACTTCCTAGGAAAGAAACTCTATTTATGGATAACTGAATAACACAAATAAACATCAGAGAGAGCTGAAAAATCAGCTTTGATTATGCATGAAAATCTACAATGTCATTGTGTACTCTTGCGCCGTATTCTGATTGCCTGTTTATTTTTACAGAGCTGCTGGCGAGCCCATGGAAGAAGAGCCAGCCTTGTGAAGTGCCAAGTCCTCCCTGATATTTCCTGTGGGTGACATCATTGTGTATCCCCCCAAAGCACCCTCAGACATGTCTTGTCTGCTGCTTGGGTGGCACAGATCAGATGGAACATAAACACTGGGCACAAAACTCTGAATAGCAGCTTCACTTGTTCTTTGGATGGACTTGAAAGGGCCCTAAAGATTCCTTAAATGTAACCGCTACAATTCTAGAGTTACAGTAAAACGGGCTTGGGAGAAAGAGCCTAGAGCATGCTTTTTATATGCTGTTTGACCCGCTCACCAACATAAATTGTGAAATAGAGTATTACAAAATTCTACGTGATAGATTATAGATACAAGAATTGCAACAGCCAGAGAAATACTCGGTAAACTCCATGAATCACTTTCTGACACTTTTTACTGGGTACTTTTTTTCATACTGTGTTAAATTGTTAATAGAATTTGTTTTCTTTGCTCTGTGTAATGAAAAAAACAACCGACCTTTATTTTACGTGCCATTCTTTAAACCCCTGTAATGAGTTCTTAGCTGAATAAGTGAAAGGTGTGTAAATTACAATGAGGGATTTTAGCTAAAGGGAAAGCACTTCTTATTGTACTATAAATCCCCCGAAGTCCTGTGCTTGGTGGTGCTTTATTTTCTTTTCCCTTTTCCCCACCATCCCTCCCCGTTTCGTGTAATCTTTTCGATCATAAAAACACATTCATGATTCTCTAAAAAGAGCGATCTTCTGCCTTTAAAAAAAAAGTGCTGTACCCTCCGTAGTTGACAGTAGCTCTCACCATATGTGCAGCAGAGATCAAGTAGTCTCTGAAAAATGGATGGCTTTTCAAATGTGTTTTGAGTTTGTTCCGAAATGTTTCTGCGTCCTGACTCTAAGAGCAGCGATCTTCAGTAAGTGCGTGCAGCTCATTTGAAGCTCAGGTGTTTCTGTGGAGGTTGTGTTGGGGGTGCTTTTTACAGGTCGTCATGTGAATACGAACTGATTCTTTTATGTAGTCCTGCCCTGAGAGAACTGATGTTGCTTAAGAAGCTTCAAAGGGTTTAGGCTTTATTTTAGATCCCCGAAGTGCAGCACGATCTCCCTGCAACGTGACTTTAGCTGTTTAATTCCGTGTTTGAGAACGTAACATAGAGTTGTGCCTTTAGCTGATAATGAACGCTTAAACTGTTACACGTGTTGCCTTACCGTCAGAGAAAGAGATAGGGCATGTATGTAAGACTACTTCAAATGAGCAAAACTCTACTACAGCAACTTTTATTTTGTTTACAACTTTCTCACCTAATGAACCCTGGGAGATACCTTGAAGTATTTGACTTGCAGTATTTGATAGCTCACCCAGCTTTTAAAAGCAAGTGATGTTCATTTTTATATATTTTCCAAACTCCAAAAGATATATTAAAGCCATAAGTGAAGACTGTCATGCTTTTTATTCTGAAATCTGAAAGGACCCTTAATTAAAACAAGATTTTGGGGAAGGCCATGATATGAAAGATATGGAACAATATGGTTTCAGTTATAGGCAGACTCAAACCTGTAAATCAAAGATGAAAGATTTCACTCAAATAGAATTATATAATTCTCTTTTGTTATGCAGTCAGACTATATCTTTCATGCATTTGGGTTTGTTTACGATTAGCATTTTAATTTTAAAGACTTTTATTACTTATACAAAAGCTCTCTGCTACAAGTTAGAAATCTGAGGCATGCTTTGAAAAGGGAAATCTAAAAAAGGAATGTCATTTCCTATAACGTGAAGTAAACTTTTATTCTGAAAGGCTCACTCTAAAATGGATGTATGCCTCTCAGAAAGTGAAATAAAATTCTACCCCCCATTTACAAGCCAAAATCATGCTCATTTTGGTAATGCAAAGGGTCTCAGCAGGCTAAATTAACTCCTGGTGTAAGCCACCTTGCCTGACTTTGGGCTGTTCTGAAGCGGTTGTTCACATGACTAAAGCAATCAGGAGTTCATCCTGTATTTTCAGCAGACTTGTGATGGCAATCTTGCTTGCCATTTACTGCAATTTTCTTGTGGTCATCAAAGGAGTTTCCCTTCAAGGAAACCAAGGACCATAGCTGATGAGTTGGGTAATTTGTAGAGCTTTTCACATTTTGAAATAATGGCTGCTAAATTTTAATTGAGTGAATAGTAAAGACCGTTTTAAAACTAACCCCACAAATGCAAAATCTGCTCGTGTCTTTAGCTTGCATGAAATTGAATATGAATTGCAGCCTGAAATGCGAGTTATAAACTTTACCAATTAAAGTCTATATTCTGGGGTGGAAATCAGCTAAAGCTGTCCTTTGTAGCTGGAAATGCTTTTAAAATGCCAGAATAATTTGGATTAAACCACATGATAAACTCACACTTATGCATTTGTACGGGCGTACTCCCAGACAGACATCTAGTCATGCTATTGGTTTAAGTTAGGATCATTTGGATAAGCAAATGTGCAAATAAACTGCACACAGATTGTGTCCAGAACTCTGTTCTCACTGAACTCAATAGCAAAAGCCTCTTTGATTTCAATGAGGGACGGATCAGGCCCTGCTTTTTTTTTTTCCTTTCTTTAAGTCCAGAACACCACTACTTTTTGATTATGTCATTACAAGGCACCGTACAGCCCTCTGGGAAATGATCGAGGCTTATGGTGAATATCAACACTTCCTTCAAAGCAGACCTGGGCTTTTGGAGAGGGCAGTTTCACTTGCTGCTGTTTTCTTCTCACAGTATTTTTTATTACCATCAACAGCTCCCCATGGATTGCAGTTAAAATATCTCCCAGCAATTTTAGACATACTTCCAGGGAAATATTCACATGCAGGCTCTTAAAAATGCCCAGTTTTAGCTGGATTCAACAACAAATTCCAAGAATTTCAGAAAGATGCATGAATTGCATGTTTCTCCATTTCTAATGTCCAAATTCAGAGCTTTGGGAGCTGTTTTTGAAGAGACGTCACAGTCTCACGTCTCCCCTAGACCTCAGCTTAGGCTAGGGAGATTGACACCTCTGAAAATTAAGTCCCAGATTATTTCAAGCTGGCTGCCAAAATATCTACATCTGAGTTTAGATTACTTCTAAAAATGAACTGAAATGCATAAATGAGATGGGGAAAATGGTGGGTTTTGTGTGTGATTCCGTGGAGAAGGTGAAGCTGAGGAGGTGGCAGAGAGCTCTTGGAGCCAGGGTGACCCTCTGCCCGGTGCTGGTGGCATGGGGGCTGAGGGTGGGCAGCTCGACGTCCCACAGCACCACCACCCCAGGCTGCCATTGCCGTTAGCAGCAAATCCTTGCCTCGCAGGGGATGGATGCGGGAATTTGCCCTCTGCCTCTGGATCAAGGTGCCCCTAAGACACCAACCTCCAGAACAAGGGATGCCTCTGCAAGTACCGCTGACATGCTTGCTCCAGTTCATGCTCTACCCTAGTGTTAGAGACTAAATATTAAGCTCAGTGGGGCTTTTCTTGTTTGCTTGTATTCTTAGGTCCTTAAATTCATAGTAGAAACTGAAAGCTAAAAAGTCATATGACTCAGGATATCAAGAAAAGCATTATTTTTATCCAGCTTAATGCTTTTACCTGGGCTGGGGTGGGAACAACGATGAAGAGTAAATCTCAGAACTACTAAAACCTAAGAGTGTCTTGCACTTCATTTTCAGACTCTTTGTGCAGGAATTCTGCATGTGCTCATTTGGCTTTAATATAATCTACAGCAATGAAGTGCTTGATTATATGATCCTTTTTCAGGCAAAATTCCTAGCAAGTAATCAAAGCTCATGGGAATTTTGCCAATGCAAAGATGACAGAATTAGTCCCTTTTTTAATTACGTATCTTCCTAATTTTACTTTCAGTGAAAATGAAGTAACCAATTCCAGGCAAGTGAATCTGAGGAAAATAAAATCATTAAGCTATCTTAAATAAACATCATAAAAGAAAAAGAAAACACAAACAGCTGTTACGCCAATGAAGATGGCTGTTTCTTTACTTTGCAAAAATTCAACAGCATGCTGCCAGCTGAATGAAAGTGGCAAAACGATTCCCTCTCTAGAGAATGTGGTATTTGAGTTGGTGTCTTATCTAAGTGCAGCCTCCCTCAAAAGCTGAGAGTCATAACCGGAGATGAAATATTAGAAAGGTTTCGCTGCAGCCAGCACCAGAAGTCCTGTAGAGAACAAGAATGTAGAGACTGACTAATTTGTGTAGACAGACAGCAGGACACTTTCGGGGCAATGTGTCTGGGACGAAGAATTAGAGGGAACTTTTCCAAAGGCGCTGATGGCTGTGAGGCAACTAGCTTCTATTAGCTTGCAGGGGCAAGGAGATGCCCAGCGAGCATTTATTCTTTGGGAGAAGCCCCCTCCGTCCCACAAACATGCCCACACGCAGGCAGACGGGAATCTCGCTGTACACATCTTTGTCCTAAGCAGCAGCAGCAGCCGCCAGGTGTGCTGTCCCGACCCCTGTGCTCTGCATTTGCCCGAGAAGTTATCAGCCCCTACCAGACACTTCATAATGCGACTGATAGGGGAGATTTTTTGTAATTTTTGTTTTTTCTCAATAGTGGCCTTTCCAGAAGTGTAGCAGTGCACAGTTGATGTGTTTTAAAAGGTCACAATAGAGCTTTGTGAACCATTGTATTTTTTTTTTTTTTTTTTACAGACTCCATATGGAAGTAAAACAGAATATGTACATGGGCGGAGGGGGGGAACCTGCTGGGAAAGAATTTCTCTGAAGTCGAGTTTCTGCTACCTGCTTTTCAGACTGGTTTTGGAGGAGTTTGGATTTTTAATTATCATTTAAGCTTTTAGTTTGTTACTTGCTTTGGTTTTTTACCTGTAGTTGAATTCAGCACATAGAACACCACCCAAAAAAAGTCTGTCTTTTCCGACAGATGCCCCTGCCCTCGGTGTGGGAATGAGAATAGCTTATCTTTGTCACTTCTAGCAGCAATTAAATGCTTCATTTTTGTGACAGATCCAAACTAGAGTGGTATTTTATGAGTACGATTTAGCTGGCTGTCTGCTGATTGTTAAAAAAAGAAATTGTGAAACTCGCATTCCTCTCTAACCTCAAAAGGGACCCATTTTGATTTTAACAATGTAATATTTTCACTTGATCCAAAAGGTTTTTGTCCCATGACATCTTGTTACTAGCTCGGTTTTAGTCTTTAGCAAATAACACACCACAGAGAGCGAAGACCGAAAAGGACATTCCAGCAACTATTAATTATATCTCTTCTGCACAATCCTTCATCCTCCTCTAGTGCCATGCTCTGTGGTTCAGCATATTAGAAGAGTTTATAGCAAAATATAAATTGTTCTGTGCCATCAAAGATGCTACTATGCGGATGTTAATTAGTACATTGTGAGTTGGGCTGTAACTTATAAGGAAGACATGCTCCTGCGTGCATGGTCTAAAGGCAAGTGACGCATGAAACCAATGGCACTGGTACTGTGCAGTGAGAGTGATTCTGTGCTAAGATCTCCACACATTATCCCCTTCCCGACGGTGCGCCTGCATGGCCAGAGGCACGTTTGCAATTGCCGAGCTGTAGGATGCCCTGATTCAAAGACCACTGAAATCCCTTCTCTGACAAGCTTTGAGTAAGATCTGGGAGACAGCTAGAGAAGAAACCTTAACTTTGCAATCAGCCACACACAAACTGTAAAAAAAGCACAGACAAAATTCGGAACTCAGCCCCACATGCCTGTTTTTGATACAAAGTGCCAGCTCTGCTTCTAGAAAAGTCTGTGTGAAAGAGCATTGACACCAGTGGATATATCCTATTGATTCAGCCAGCTTCAGGAAGGCATATATGCCATATGTTATGGGAACAGGTTCATACTCATGTCTCTTGCTGCTTAGTTTACTGCTATTTTAAATTTATTGATTGGCTTAATATTCCAAGTTAGGATGCAGTAGGAAAGCATAAAGCAATACCTGGTGAAGTCATAACAAAAGATTTCAAAGCAAACTTATTACCGTGGGTTTTTACAACACTGACTTTTTGGTCTAGGGATACACAGCTGAAATGTCTATTTTTTTTTCTTGGGAAATTGATGTTGCTATCTGTTTCTATGATAAAAAACAGTCCTTTTGCTCAGAGCACTAGAAGTTTATCTGTAATTTGTCTTTCCAGGCAGATCAGATTCTAAGGGATAAAGCATCAGTGGGACCGACCCAAAGGGCAAAATTTTTAAAGGTCAATAGTAATATTTCCACAAGAGTAAATGGAACCTGTGGATTATTGTTATTTTTCCTGATACATTTTTGTATCTGAAAGCATCTAATGAGTAATGTTAAGTAACATTGTGCTCCAAAATGTTGTTGATTATAGATATATGAGCATTGGATTGGCGTGAAATAGTCTTCAACCGAGTTGTTAAAATCCCTTTTGTTTTGTGTTTTGTATAATTCTTTGGCTATAGTCTTGTCCTAGTGTGAATAAAAGCTATTTGAAGTAAGCTTGTTTGATACTCTGAGCTTCCCCCCCCCCCCTTTTTTTTTTTAATCAGCGCTAAAAAGAAGTGGAGCTTTGAACATGCCACCCTGGTTGGATCATAGGAATCTGACTGTTAAAATATAAAGGGCGGAGCATGGCGAAGCTGGAGTGCATAAAAAAGGAACCACAAATGTTAATGTAAAAGTAATGTTACATAGCAGGCTAAAACCCACACAAAGCAGAGCATTGCAGAGCTCCAGCTTTAACACCAAGCTCATATTCTATAGTTCCTTTGGCTCATTGTCCTGAGGCGTTACAGAACACATAATTCTCCTCCCAGTGAAACAGTTTAAATAGTACATGCGCTGTTTTGAAAGCTGTAAGGCCCCGACTTTGTGGGAGGTGGGGAATACGCGGCACGCCGCGGCAATGCTCTGGACCACAGTATCCCGCCAGCCCTGCTGCCGTAAAACTCGGGAGTTGTTACGGTGAGACAACAGGCCTGTTTTGAGTAAGGCGCCCCGCAAAAGCAGTGCGTTTGCTGTGAGAACGCTTTGATCACTTGCACATCGTCAAAAGCAGCTGGCGGATTTAGGCCTCTGAGATCGCTCCTGTGTGCGGAGCTTCACGCACCTCAACTAGAAAGCTGAGGGGGCTGAAGGGCAGCTGGGAAGTGCAGGCACTTGATTTTCACATGCAAATCCCTACCTCCTGGCACCCATCCAGGGGTGGATTAAAACCAAAATGAAGCAAACCAGCACCCTATAATTCTAGCTTTATTTCATTCCTCAGAATAACACATCTTTCTCCTTTCGGGGGAAAAGGACCCCAGCCCCAGAAACCCGTAGCTCCATTGCAATCAATAAAATATTGTTTGAAAATTTGGACGTGTAACATGTAATTTCCTTGGCATATTTCAAAGAAGTTCCATGCCCAGAGGAGCTTAATCTATCCAGTCTATCTATCTGCTTCTCTGCTTTGCTTGTTTCCTGCGATTCCATTGTGATAAATTGCAGAGCCCTGTGATAAATTGCATTCATCATGTCTTTCTGGCTGCCTCACCTGCATTTTGTACATTAAACCCTCTCTCCTGGGACTACTTCTAACATTCCAACCTTGTGAGAGGTTCCAGCTAGACACCGTTTCTGCTTTAAAATCAACCTGCCACAGAAATGACCCTGCCTTTGAGAAGTGGAGTGGGTTTTTGGAAGCCTTCAGGCTAACAATGCTTCTAGGAATCTCCTGTAGGTGGGTGGGAGTGAATTCTTCCAGATTCCTTCTCTCGTGCTTTTTCGCTGCTTCCCCTGGAGATCCTCCTCCCCAGGAAAAATCTTTCTTTCCACTGGCAGCTTTGAAAGGAGTAGCAAGAGCTGGAAGGTTCCTTGTCAGAAAGGGTAAATAGTGTTATAAAAGCTGAATTGGTACGTGTTGAGCCATTGGTCTTCCTTATTTCTGCCTCTTTTCCCTGTCAAATGAGAGGAAGATGATGTTAAATTACGGTTTCAGCATGTTATTGAGATAATTATATTTTTTTTTTTCAACGGAGAATGTTTTTTTTTTTCCTTTGCTATCACAGTGGCCCGGGTACAGTACTTGGTTTATACAGGCTTCCCGGAGACTTGGAAAATAGAGTTTCTGGATTCTTGTTACAACCTTCCCTGGGTTTGCCTATAAAAGGGAGCAGGTTCAGCGAAAACCCAAAATGCAGCTCTGCGCTTTACTAGAAACTGTGTTAGGACGTGGGTCCAGGATTTTGTGCAAACTTATTTACTAGTATTGGCTTGTGTGCTGCGTTAGGCTGGGCTTCTCTGTCCACGCATCACTGAAAAATACCCAGCCTGGTATGACTGCAACATTAATGTCTTCATAGATTATAAATAACTAAATAGAGCATTGCTGGTTATATCCCAAATTACCTGTTTTGTGGCATATTTTACTTACAAGCAATGTCATTTTATGTCGTTCAGATCATTATAGCATTTGAATGCACTGTTCTTTAACAGGCTAATCAAATTAAATATCCATCTGTGCTAAAGCTATCAAGTGTTATCAAAACAAAATATTAATCCATCCATCAATCAAGGTAAAATCATCATGCATGCATTACAAGTATATGTGTTCCCCCAGATCAGTACAGGTTAATTTTCCGTATTCACAGTACCTAATCTTAGTTGTGACAGAGTCCTAGCCTAATTACCTGCAATTCTACCAGAGTCTACACAGTAACAAAGGGTAGGAACAGAACTGGGCTCATTTGTAATAATTTCTTCTCAACCTGTCTAAATTCTGCTCTTCAACTTTGGCTATGCAGCAGAACCAGAAAAGATCTAAATTTTTTCTCAGTATTTTAGACAATTTATTCTTGAGAATCTTATTGAAACATCTATAGTTAATCTAGTATATTGTCTGTAATTAATCTAGTCTTGTTGTAATTAATTTGGTCCGAGAGCAGGGATAGATTAGCTGATTCCCTGTTCTAGCTACCAAATATAGCAGAAAAAAACCAACTGATTCTTAGGAAACAGAACCAAAATTAATTATGCAGTTGATTTCTCTCATTCCTCCCTTCAAAATCATCTTACATAAATATGCATGATGTTAGAAAAAATGCAAATGTGTATTGTCTGTCACTAGCTTTAATGTGTAGCAGTTGCGTCTCTGCCACCTTAGCCAGAAGGAACCAGTCCCGTTTCCTTCCGAGCTACTGCCCGCAGTGGGCGTTTGGGTTCATGCTGAAAGTTGAGTAAGTAGTTCAAGAACAGCTGCAACAACATCTGTGAACAGTGAAAAGAACAGAACACCTTTAAAAATGAATATGTGGACTCCAGTTATCCTTTAAAATGTCCAACAAATTATTTCATGAAAAGTATCATCACAGTGTAGTATTGCCTTGCAATGAAATCTTTGGAATTTTTAGGAATATTGGATGCCGAAAAACCTCTCTATCTTCATTGACCTACGATAGCTCATGTTGCCTCCTGTGGAGCCTGTATCTGCACTGGGAATGTAAATCTAGAGTGGTATCAGATAGTTTCTCCTGAATCCTCTTTGTAATGTCAAAATTTGTGTGTACTCATGATGGCAGTCCTTTCCTCCTCTGTAGGCGTAAGTAGTTCTTTCTTTGATTACTGGTTGATGGCACAGAACGGAATGAGTGGTTCTGGTCACAAGTTATGATTCCCTAGACTCTTATGTAGATCTTGCTGCTTCTTAGTGTTGCTGAACGTGTCTCCCATGGGAACGTAAGTATTTTATTGAGTGAGGTAGTAAAGTCTACTAAGAATTGATGGTGACTAACAAGTATCTGGCTGCACAGATTCATTTTTTTGGGTGAGGAGAAAAATATGCCAGGAAAGATATTATTGGTATTAGTACTGAAGTGCTGATGAATGGTCAGTACTAGCACACACCATGTCTCTCTCTCTCTTCCATTTTCGTAGGAAATGGGCTTACTCTGAATAGCAGAATGGCCCAAACTGAATTACTTTGTTAGCACTTTTTGAAACTGACGGAACTGAAGAAATAATTTTATTTCAGTGGCACTCAACACGAAAATCCAAGATCCTTGTAAACACTCAGGGTTTCATCCTCACAACAGCCACAAAAGCAGTCCAGTTGTTGCCTCTTTTCACAGGCAGGATTAAAAGAGTTGTTCAAGGATCCACAAAGAGCTTGTAGCTGACGGAAGAATCTCCTGAGCTACAGTCTTAATGCCAGCACCCAGACAATCCATGTGACTATATTTCTTCCAGATGCCTTCACACTATAAAGTAAGTGTGTGTGTATTTGTGACTTTAGATGCTGAATCTGCCTCTTCTAATTTTAGCTCATTGTTTTGAGCTTGCTTGTTCTCTGGCATGTGTATTACTGGAACATTGCTAAAGAACAAAAACTTTTATTTATTTTTTCAAAGACTGTATGAGCGTATAGAGGAGACGTGGGATTTTTATGAATCATATCCTGTAGTTTCCTTGTGTTTTTTTTTCTTACTCGCTCCCTGTTTTTCAATGATCCGCACAAAACAGAGAACTGTTTCGGTTGCATAAAAATCCATGCACAGGAACTAGACCTTTCCTTACTCTGCTAGATGCGTTGGCTGTTGTGATTTGAATATAGATTGCAAGGAACACAAAAATATCAATAAATACTGCACTTCTGCAAGGGATAACAACTGAACCATTTCAGATGAGGTTTTAGGGGATTTGGAAGAAAGTTGTCTCAAGACTCTCACTGCTTATAAGTGTAAGGTTGTGGTTCTTATTACCAAACAAACATCAGCCCAGTCCTTATTAACCTTAGGGGTAATGAATGAACAGGTCAGAACAGGCACAGGCTGCATGCACCAAGTCCTCACAAATGAACGCAAAGCAAAGCCCTAACTCACATTGCAAGTTGAATCAGGACTTTTGGAAAAAAACTCGTTCTTGCTGAACAGGTGATTTCTCAACTCTGCTTACATTTTCTGACTACTTAGACTTCCTCTGAGCAGCGTTAATGACTTTTCAGGGCACATTTTATTTGATCCTCATATATACAGTTGTCTAAGCATCTTCTTGAATGCATGAAGGAAGCGGGGTGGGACATGTCATGGGATAACCCTGGTTAAGCAGTAACTTTGGAGTGCATCTTCCTGTAAGGCTTTCTTAGGAAGCCTGAGGTGTTATGCTCAAAATATATGCTCTTAACTATAGGCAACCAAGAAGCTGGAGACAACATGTGCATATTTCAAGCGTAATGAGTGAGACCTGCATCAGTACTGTGCACCACGTACCCACAGGACCCATGGTGATGGGATCTCCACGGTGTAAAGCACAAGCACATGATTCAAAAGTTCTGGGGCATCCTTCAGCACTTTGCAGAATGAGAATAAGCTGCTGGAGAGAACTCTGTGAGAGCCCACAGAAGGTCTAAGCCCAGTCCCACGCTGTGGGTCTCAGAAGTGAGTGGGAAAGGATGAGAAAAACCCACAGTTGCACCTGAAAATGAATCACTAACTGTGATATGGACACCAGCTGGTATCTGAGCAGGTCAGAGGAAAGCTTAAAATGAGATCACAGCAAAAAGTGTCTGCTGAGCTCCAGTCTCATGTACCCATCTTTGGTTCAAAAAGAATGAAAAAGCAAAGCATAGTCTAGGAGGAATTATCCCAACTACGTAACAACTATCACCTCCTCATGTTATGCACATGTCTTTATGAAAGACATTTTAAGGACAACGTGAGCTATGTCTAGAAATTGAAAGAAAAATATACTCCAGGGAGAGACTACACTGTATGCTGTGTAATTCCATGACTCAATTCACAAGTGGCACAACCTTTACTAAAGGGGGTCTGCTAGGTCACACGAATGTGTCGGCGGGGAATAGACACACTGAACACACTGGATGTCCCCTTTCTTCTCCATACAGTAATAACCATATAAATCCTCCACAGAGTTGTGCTAATGCCAAGATTCTAGGTGGCAGCCTGTGAGAGTTACTGTACGTGGAGTCAGGCAATCCCACAGGTAACAGAGCTGGAGTGGCTGGGACCCTGGCAGCAGTGCTACCAGCAGCACAGCTGTTTGCTTCGCAGGCTTTTAGACCAAATTTAATGTGCACATGAGGGATGCTAGACTGACCGCCCACGAAACTTACTGTGGGATTTGAGACACATGCAGTATGTTTTCTGATGTTATGATATATTTCCTCAGGCTTATGGTTTTAGGTCTGTCCACGCCTATAGTGTCTGTATCTAGTATATATATCCCTGGTTTATAGGAGGAACAAACCAGTATGAGGTCTGATATGTGCCTATATAATCAGACAAATCCAAAATACTTTTTTGCAATAGATATGATGGTATTAGGCAAACTGAAGTCACAATCCTAAAAATGTAACTAACGATGATTATTGAGGAATACTACCTGTAAAGAGTCAGACTATTGTTAAAAAAATAAGGGATCCGTATGTCCTGTTGCTGGTGCTGAGATGCATAAATTTTGTCATCAACATTTCTCTGCTCCTTAGTTCGCCAGTCACAAAAGATGGTAATAATTACCACGTATCTAGACATGTAGTGAAGCAGAGAAGGACTCTGAAGTGCACTGAGGATACCAGACAAAAGACAGTGAATTCTGTTGAAAAATACAGATTTTTATAACTATATTTTATATAGTTATATATATAACTATATTTTATATATTTTATAACTATAAACTATAACTGTTTAACAACACTGCCTTCTGTAAAATCCTAAATTAACTATACTGTAGGCATTTACAACATTTTCTTTAAGATCATGCTTTTAGATGATGTTTTAGTTGGTCAAAAAACATCACTGCTAGAGTTTCAAAGGTCTGGCTTCTTCAGTTCAGCGGGCAGTGTCCGCTGGCATTCCCAGAGCTGCTGCTGGGATGGTTCCTAGTGCTGTGAGAGCCGGCATTGCCTGAGCCCTGCTGGCTGCAAGCTCCTGGGCTCCTCTCCTGCCCGAGCTCTGTTAGGATCCTCAGGGTAGGTATTTTCGGAGGATGTCACCTTGCTCACCCCCCACCAAGGGGCACTTTTGCGATAAGTCACTATCCCTGCCCCCCGCATCTACGGTTTAAGCATTCTACCATTTTCATGGCAAGATATGCCGCTGGCAATTTTAGACATTTTCATCCCCAGTATGACTGATTTGGTAGATGTGTCCATTCTTCTCCTGCCCAGTCACTCCCATTCCTGCAGAGAGCCCTAATCTCTGGGACATTGAGCAGAGTCAGGCAGAATTCAGGAGACAGGAGAAGCCAGCTTTTCAAATGCTGCCTTCATTCTTCTTCAGAACAAATCACTTTATCTTTTCTTTTTCAATCCCATGAGATGAAAACCTTGGGGAAGGGGGACAGAGGGAAATATTTGGCCTTTTTTTGTTGTTATTGTTGTTTCACTTGGGTTTGGAAACATGGCCGTGTGGTTATTCCCAGAATGAAATATATTCCCCAGTACCCTGTCAGCTGCTGACTGCATCCGATAGTCCTGTCAGCTTCACAGCTGCTGTTAATAGCCATACCCTGCTTGCTGTGGGACTGCACCCCAACCTCCTGGGGCAGTGTCTAACCGCCAGCTACACAGTCATGCCTGCTCGCTCTCTCACTCTCCCAATGGATATTTAACTAGCACGTATTTTAACTAACACATAAGTTGAAATTGCTTTCAGTGTCCCCAGTTTCAGTTCCCTCCCGGCTGCTTTGAGTCTTCATCCCCCTCCGGGCAAGGACCAAAGCTGTGTCTTTCTCAAAGCTTTGCTGATCTGAACATGGGAGAAAAGGCAGAAGCACGTCGCTCCAGCTGGTTTTGTGCATGGCCTAATCCTGGAGGTGTGCTGGGAGAAAATCCAGCAGAATGGGATGGCCAGTGGATGGCATAGATTTGGGTCAGTTGCCTGGGGTTGTGGGTCTTAAAACAGGGTGTCGCCCCAGACTGGAATGGCAAAAGCCAAAGGCAATTTTGAGGAAATGGACTCAAGTTTTCCTCCTAAATTTCAGCAGCAAGGTCTATCTCTAAAATGAGCCAAGCATGAATATTTATGTAAAGTAGATTTCAGCTTGATTGGAATTCAGAGCTCCATTTAGACTGTAATGTATTTCTAACACTGCTATATGCAAGGAGGGTGCACTGCCCCCATCCCAAGGACCAAATGATTACCACCACCAATGTGTTCTCTTTTCTTTTCCAATATATCTTCAAATATATTTTATAAAGCAGCCAGGTGTGGAGTAGCCAGGGAGGAGCAGGAGAATTATTTGTGAAGCTGTGCCTAACCACCTTCTGGGCAGGCTGCAACTCACAAAGCGTAAGCAACAGCAGACAGAAGAGGCTTCTCAGGCAAAGGCAACTAGAGCTGGTATCTTCCGTGAACTGGACACCCAGGAGGCCCAGGGACAAGTATATCATGTGCTGTGGACTAAAATAGCAACAGGTGGGATTCCTGATGGTGTTTTGGTCAGCTCATAAAAGACTAAAGATGTTCTTTCCTTTCCCTTGGCCAAATAATAAAATGTGAGGAGAAGTCCTCACTGCCTGCTGTTGAGTTGGTTTGTTTTGTCTGCAGAATTATTCTCTGTCTTACTCCCTGCTACAGCATCTGCTTCCTCCTTATCTCACACATTTTCTGTATAAGCTATAGCCCACTCGAATAAAGATACTAAAAATAAAGTCGCATTAACTGTATATGCCCTAAGAGGGCAAGTATGCAAAGAGAAGTTCATAAAGCCAACAGAAGATAAAATTTAACAGTCATGTTCCTCTTAACAATTAATCGAGGTTAAGAATAAGAATAAAATACACTGATTGAAACTTGTCCTTCTAGCTATAGCTTTTATTCCCATTTGATTTCATTTATTTGTCTACCGTAACCTTTGCCTCATTTGAATTATTGTTTCCCACAATCAAATATGTTAGCATAATGGTAAAGATTTCCAGAAGGACTTTTTCCCCTCTGCTACTTTGGGAAAGGCTCTGCGTGTAAACTGCCGTACGACTGCATGCAAAGTACACACACTAAACATGATACGTTTATTTTATCATTTGTAGCTAAAGAGATGTAATTATTTAAGTGGGTGTAATTTAATGTTATGGCATCCCTCAAATTGCAGTACTGAAATTACTTTAATCTATACTTTGGCTGGGGAAATGCATGAGAAATTTAAAAGCTCACAAAACAACTCCCGAAACTCAGAAAGGAGCTGCTTCTATGGGTTGTGCAGAAGTCCTTGTGACATCCTCTCAGGAAGCAGGAGTACAAGTTCCACTTTTTCAAGAGCTCTGTTATCTGTTGAATTTTTTATGGGCTCTTTATCATGTCGTCGCCTAAGGTGGTTTGCCTCTAGGCTGCTTATGTGTCAAACTTGAAATAGGGGCTCTAGGCAAGCTACAACACATAGTGTGCCTTCTACTGCCTGTGCAAAGACAGAGGGACTAGGCTCTTTCAGGGACACTTTCAGGGACACTGAGTACTGAACTTCTGCTTTTAATCTTAACGGAAGTCTCTTAATTAGAAGTTGTGAATCTGTTCCCATTGTTTACATGCATCTTTCAAAGCCAGCAACAACAACAAAGCAGCAACAGAGTTGTGTGAAAACACCAACAACAAACCACTGTATTCAGGCTTTTAAATATTATACATTTTCAACAAAAGCCTCTCTAGATTCACGTCTGTGCTTTCTAGCAACCAATACTCTCTGAGAAAATCGGTCCGAGTTCCTTCAAGAGTGGCTTCATTAAGAATCTGTGCTTTATAAACTGGGTGTGGTATCCTGTTTTTTTTAATGACTTAAGCACATTTTGAGCTAAATAGATGAGCTGTCTAATACTTCTGCTAGAATGGAAATACCAAAGTCTGCTCTTATTATTACCAGAATCTTTTCCAGGAGAAGCCATCACAAACAGAAGTTTGTCATATCTGGATTTAAATAAATTTAGCTTCTTAGCAATTCTGTAATCATGGGCTACCTCCTGTTCTCACTGAAGTAAATAGGAATGCTGCCATTGACTTCAATGAGCTTGGAATTTGGTTTCCTTTTGTCAAAGATTGTTCTAAATGTAGATTCCTGCAGCTTCAGTTAGGTATATGCCTCCATCTCCGTTTAGCGTGAAGTTAAAAGGACTTCTTGCAATAAGCTAAAGCATTTGACTTCCTTTTAAAGCCACCTCCTGCTACCACCCGTTGAGACTAGGAGAGCTGCCCTGTTTTTTTGGGTTTATGACTATGTTTCTTTTTCCACTGTGGATGACTATGTTAGCTGCTCCAAAGTTATTCCTCCAACAACCCAGAACCTCTGTGGGAACAGCGATGGAGTGGTTTGATTTTAGGCTGTCATCCTGCCTCTAGAAGAACCATGAGGGGAAAGTCACATTTTTTCTCTAGACACCTGGCACCAGTAGTCACTAACATAAAGAGGAGCTTAAAGCAATAAGGAGACCCTGTGAATATAAGTTGAAGAGCTCATCTGTGCATATTTTACCTACAAAACCAACCTGCTGGTAGAAAAAACTTCTGTCAACTTAAACAGTCCTGAAACAGAAGTTATTTTTAATTACCTTTATTCTGCTTTAGTATAGACCAGAAAAGAAGAGACAACCAAACGTTTGCTTGGGCAATGAAATAGCAGCTTTGTCCACTGCTACCATTTCTGTAGTTGCAGAAGGTACTAATTATTCTATCTCCCAACTCATAGTTTGTTCCAAGTTTGGATATAGAGAGAGATCTTTGAAGAACTCTGTTTATTCAATTAATGCCAAGGAGGAAAGAGCGTTGCCTCAAAGCTGGTGGAAAATAGTATGAGCCGTAATAGGGAACGGGAAGAAAGCAGGTACACAAACTGATCTTCAAAAAGGTGCGTGGCAACACACAGACAAGGTAAGCCGATCAAGCAGAGCAGGATGAAAGCATCTGAAAAAGGTGCTTACTCAAACTGCTGCCTTCTGCAGTACTGGTAGAGCACAGCGTCCCATCCTCTCTGCATACACGCAGCTCTTAAGTGCTTTTACTGTGATCAACAGAAAGCCCTTAGCTCTTGCATGACGTTTAGGAGGCTCCTACACAAACAGCTCCATCACATCCCATAGAGTGGCTTGCCTGAAAATAGGTTTTAAAGGACGAAAGTTTTAGTTAGAATTAATGTTTGTGAATTTTAGTCAGAATTAATGTTCATGTGTGCAGTATGTCAGAAGCCTGACCAAAACCTACTGAAATAGAAATAATTCTCTAGTTATTACAGCCAGCTGTGAATAAGACATTCAGGGGACTCAGATTGTAAATGTCCAAAGTCCGAGGATGTCTCTCTCTCCCACAGGGATTTATTATTGAAGGAAAAACCCACTACTGAAGACAGTTAACCCTGACATATTAATATGTTTGACTTATTTCCAAAGGTGTTTGCTTTGCTGTTAGTATCTGTGTCTGTAATAAGTGGTTTTAATGTGTGTAGGAGAGGAGTAGTGGCTCTTCGCATGTGAAACATGAATCTCCACGGGAATGTAACAAACCTGGCTGGACAACAGCTCTGCTTGCATTTCTATATAGGTATCTGTCTCTTGCTCCATTTCTGTCATCCTGTCACTTGGATTACGCATTCAATTGCACTATTAGCATCATTATTGGCTCACTTTTCTGTCTGTTTCCTTCATCTGATCTAATTAGAGTGTGTCCTCTCCATGACAGTGTATTCCATATAAGATAGACTTGTGCTTTTGCTTGTTTATATCTCTGTGCATCATTTTGCCCCAAAATGTATTTTGCAGAAATTTATTGCAGTAAATCTGAAAAGCAAACTTCAGCCATTTTACATTTGGTCAAATGTTCTTTCTCAACTGAAAATGCTTTGAAATTGTTTTGAAAATGTAAAATAAAGATGGGAATGCAAAGCATATTGTGAAGTCAGAAGAGAGTTTAGGGATAATAGAACGGTAACTCACAGAGATGTTCTGGAAAATGTTCTGTGCTCTAAAAGAAGACAGATTATTGTCTTTGTCCTTTCTGATCATCGAATCGGTTTGTATTTTTTCTGCTGGGACACGGTGATTGCTTATAGGTTTTGAAGCACAGATTTACTCAGGAGATATTTACCACTGTCACTTGTGGCAAACACACCTTTAAGTTATGGAGCAGCATTCTGTGCTCCTTTGAACATTGTTTAAAATGTTGTTCACAGTGCTTAGAGCAGAGCAGAATGCAGCCCTATAGGTGTTTTAGCCAAAGGCTAGGTTGTGATCACTTCATTGCCGCCTGGGAGTAGTTTCTCAAATGAAAAATGTCATTGAAGAGAGCAAGAGTGTGAGAAATTTACTTGTGTGAGTATTTTATGACTACCTTTTGTGTTCTGAATTGGCTTTTCTCCTACATATGATCCACGTGCAAGAAATAACAGCTTTAGTTTTCACATAAAAAAGTTGAACCTGCAGGGGTAATGAGGTGTGTGGAGGGGTTTCCAATCACTTGTGAACTAACCTGGAAATTACCGAGCTGCAGAGACCTTCCCAGAATGCTACTTCTACAAAATCATTTCTTCCTCAGAGTGCAGGACTGTCAAGAACATGACCGACAGAAAGCAAACCTCAGTTGTTAAAGCAAGCAGCTAAGCCACCAAGAACCCAGAGAGGATGAGCTTGTTGAGTCAGAAGATGCTACTTTAATGAAGTCATTTTAAAAAGCAGAATTGTATTTAAGATAAATTAGATTAGGTGGATATCTGCCAAACTACCATGGCTGTATTTAGGGTAGCTACCCATCCAAATGCCAAATTACATGAGCATGCAGTTCTATAATGCTCCATATATGTCTATCTCTAGCTCTGTACATACCACAGCTATGAATGTATGTACCATCATGGAATCGAAACAATAGGAGAGCTGATTCTTAGCTGTATATAGTATTTTAGCTCCACTGAATGTAAAGTCTGTTGACGATTTTCCTCCAGGGAAAATCCTGGCCTCCCTGAAGTTAGACTTCACTCACTGCGTGCACCAGTCCTAGGAGGGTCCAGCCACACTCTTGGATTGTGCAGCTAGGCACAGCAAGCTTCAACTGAGGGGTGACCATGATGTGTCTAGACCATGAAGAGATCTTTTTGCTCAAGTGCTCCCCGTGGTTTAGCGTGTCACCGAGTATACGTGAGGCCATTCAGAGGCAGGTGTGAAGAATGGCAGTCTTATGGTCCCTGTGGAATTTTCAGCAAATAGGCATCAGCACAGGGGCCATGACTTCACACTTCAGCATTTCATTTTTTAATCCAGTCTCTAATCCATTTATTCTATGAAGTGAAACATTCCAAAATTACAAAGGGATTTATGTTCCTTGAACATGTGTGAGCTGGCTGGAAAGACTTGTGAAATCTCCATACCTTTTCCTATAGCTAACTTTTGGTCCATCTTCACAGCAGGGCTGACTGACCTGCATTTCACACAACTCTTTAAACTTTCAGTTTCAGGCTACTTTCTGATATAAGTGAGATATAACCCAATGAGAATGGGGTTTTTTAGAATAAAATTGCAATAGAAATGTCAAAACATGAGGATAACTACAGAGGGAAAACACTCTTAAATGTGTGCCAAACACTAACTCACGGAAGCTGACCAAGTTCTCATAAATGACTGTTGACCCTGGCAATGGAGTGGTGATTTTTCTCACTGCTAGCATTAATGAAAATTCCATAAAGTAGCAATAATAATTAAATAAATACAGAGGCAATGGTGTTAACCAGGTTAGGTAGTGGTAGTCATTGTGACCATGCTTATTGTGTTACATTGGTTTAGCCAAGAAAAACCTTATCTGATGAAAACAATAGTTCCCAAAATGCACTTCTTTTGGAGAAATTAATTCTCTTCAACATGGGTTTCCAAAATAAATATAACACAATATTTTAAATTTACTTATGCAAATCTATCAGGACATTCTAGCCAAGCAATAACCCAAATCAAGATAACCTTAGTCAGTATGTTACCCCTTAGCTATGAAGCTGCTGTTAGTTCCACTTCTGGTATGTCTTCATATGTTAGTACAACGTGGTTTAGATCTCTCTCTTTGAGTTTTCTTTTTTTCAACGGAATTGGAAAGAATGTTTTTCACCAAATAGAGTACATTCCATGAGTGATGGTTTTCTGTTGGAGTTATGAATTTGAAAAGGATCACTACCTCCCATTGAACAGGCCCCAGAATTTATGTACTTTCTTTGGCCAACATTTGAATCTGGCTTTGAAGCCAGATATAAGAAACAAAGCACGCTGGAAGATTTTTTTTCTTTTCTTGGTTTCTTAGCCTATGCATAAACTGCATAGAGGAAAATACATGCAATTTGTTCATTTGACAGCTTCCATCCTTTTAGACGCCTTTCCCGACCTCTCTTCACTATCTGTACTCCTTTCAAGCACCTTCTAAGCAGCTTGGGATGTGTGCCATGCGGTAAAAGGAAGAAATAGATTTTACATTATACAAAGAAATGGTCCAGGTTCTTTTTCACTGAATCACATGAAAACCTAAGAGCCAAACCCACTTCTTTCCCCATCCACCTCCAAACTCTACCAGCCCCTCTGAAAATACTAAAGTATTCTTATTGTGAGGTTAAACACTGATGCAGACATCTCAAATTTTTGGACTCCCTTTGGTACTGGAAAAAAATATTGATTAATTCTTTGATTTATTCTCCAATCAAAGGTTGGTTCCAAATGCAAGTGAAAGAGGTTTAGAGAAACTCTATCCTACATCTCACCAGAAAGCCCCTTACTTATTGCAGAAGCCGGAACAATCTTTCCTCCTGATACTTTCACTTCACTGTAGCAGAAGTTGCCTTAATATAGTCATTCTGATGCACTCTGTACTTTTAGAAGAATCCCTGGAGGTCCCTCAATCCCTTCAAAAGAAAGAAAGAACAAACTGAGACTAGCCTTTAGTCTTTAAAAAGATTAAAGTTAAATTTAAAAAAATAAATTAAATTTTCAGTCAGCCACATTGTCTTGAGTCCATTTCATGAGTTACATTCGTTACGTAAGACACCTAGAAACACAATTAACAGTTGAGGAAGTTTGTAATTTCCACACTATATCCCACTTGCACAAATCTGTTTTATGTATTTCTTCTGCGTTTTCTTGTATTAAAAGTACTTTCTTTTGCTAGGACACTATAGCTGTCAATGAATTGGCATGAATACTTGCCGAAGTCATTAAGGTATCTGTGAGATGGTCTCAGCAACCTACAAAGCCAACTCAGCGGAGGAGCTCCAGAACTGGTATTTAATGTTTTTTTCCAGATTAGAAATTTCCCAGGGGCAATAGTATGATCTGCTCTTCCTCAAGGATACCTCATCTTTTGAAGCTGCTCCATGGGTTAGTGAGCAGGGGTACAACTGCAGCTTTGTGACCTAAAAAGGTGGTTGTGTTAAAAGTTAAAGTGCAGAAGGAAGTAAAATATACTAGGTTATTAGAGCTAGAGCTGGGATGGTTCTGGTTCACATCAGAGAAAACCCCCTGGGAAGGAGCTATGCCCAGCAAACCTTCAGGCTGGTCCAAGAAAACTTCATTTCTACAAAGAGTTCAATGCATTCAAATTCTTTCCCATGCAAGCAGTGGATCAAAGCCTTTGCTGCTCTGCCGCACAACACAGAGTCTCCAGGCTCATGACACAGGCCAAATGAAAGCAATTTTGGGTGGGATCTCATAGAAGGTCACACCCCTTGGCTAGTTAGAAAAGCACTGGCTTCCTCGGCGGGACTGCGAAAAGAAATCCTGTGAGAAGTTTGCAACCCTCTTAAACGCACGCATGCCTAGCTCACATTTAGGTGTTAGATCCTCATGGCTGCTTCGTCATGCTATTCCTTATGACTGAACGCAGCTAGAGCTCAGCTGTAGTGCCATCGTTTTGTGCTTCAAGCTATACTCCCTCATGTCAGTTACATGATGCAGAAATGGAGGGGGATCTGCAGTAGTAAAGGATGCTCCTATCCAGCTTCTCTGTCAGGACTCATCTTGGCTTCCCCTGTATTCCCAGTTCAGCGCCTTGACTCCTCACATGCTGAGGTGAGAGATGTTCAGTTGTTCAGAAGCACGCTTGTCCTTCATTACTGGATACCCTACTGGATACCCTCACAGGGTGAGACCATGATCTTTCCTTAGCTGGTCTGCCTTAAAACCACTAAGCTTCTTTTGGTAAATAGCTTTGACTTTCAAGTCCAAGGAAATTGCAACCTTTTACTCTGGGTATGTATTTACAGTAGTGAGAAGAGATTAAAGCACTGGCAGCAGCTCTGAAAAGACCAGAGAGTTGGGCAGTTGAGAAGGGTCAGAGATGACGAGGTGAGAACTTTAAAGAAAGGAACAGAGTTTTAATCAGAATTTCCACTGTCTGAAAATAAATAGAAAACATTTCCTCACAGCATCCTCATTTGATAGGGAAACATTAAGATTTACTAACTAATAATCCTATAAGACAGTGATCAATAGAATAATATGATAAAAAGAATGTAAAATGTTATTATTCTTCAGTTGGATACAGCTTTTCCAGTCAGGGCCATAGGGATACAAGCTGTCAAGTAAAATGATTCATCCTCAACACCTGTTTCATTTGAGGGATTCCTTTGCTTCAAGTGAGTCTCCAGAATGTTTCTAGCATCTCTAACGTCAAGGGGGGAAGGAAGGTTATTGCAACCTCCAAATTTAGCTGGATGCATGAGCGAGGTTGCTACAGAAACCTCCAATAAAAGTGGACCCCAGAGTCAGAGCTGTACTTTTGTTAGCGAGCGAAGAGCTGGGGAAAATGTAAATCTGCCTTTCTTTATAAGCTTGCCTTTCCCTCTCTTTCTGTTTATTGCATTCATAATGTTTTCTGTCACCACTTGAGCTGAAAATAATATTGAAAAGGCTTTTCTCAGTTTCATCTGCAGTAGATTTATGTATAATATCACAGCTGACCACCAGTGATACCCTAGATTTGGAAGATAAATGTTTCAAGTGAACCCTTCAGTGCGTGCTTGGCTTTTTCCTCTCTCTCCAGGAAATTTTCCATACCACAAAAAAACCAATGCAGAACACTGACTAGGGATATTACAGCAGTGCTCCAGAGTAAGGAAATTATTTCTGCTTTTCTTAGAGTTTTAACATCCATCTCTGATCACTGTGAAATCTAGTGTGAACCCAAAGAGTTGTGAGATGGGGTCTGCAGACATTTAAAGAACAGACTTTGTAACAGAAAGCTCTTACACCAAATTACCTCTCGATTTCTTCTTAGGCTAAGGTGTGTGAAAGAGACTCACACTGACTGCCCTGAAAACAGACGAGGTCACCCGCTGCTTATGTCATTTAGTGCCTTGGTCCTGCATCTTCCTTGGGGAAAGAAACAGAAAATGGTATTCCAGAAAAACTGGATCTTGCTATGAAGCGAGTTGGGAGGCTTGCTTTGTGCTGGTATAAACTGAGTAGGCAGCAAGCTGTTGTCTTTTTGCATCCACGGGTCCTGTGCATCTCAGAGGGATAGTTAATGCACAGTGCTTACAGTTGCTACCTATTCAGGGTCTGTTTGAATGTTTGAGTACTGGGACAAATATGAACAAAGGTAGGCATTAGTTACAACAGTGAAATAATCTAAACCCAGCAAAAACTCAGAGGATGAAAGGAAAATAAATGATGCATGTGACTGCTCTTCAGCAAGTTAAAAGTTTAAGGGAGGAGAACTTGCAGCATGGAGCGAGCTAGATATATGGAACATGAAGAAGACTTGTGGCATGGCAGGGAGGGTTAGGGCTGAAGAGAAAACTTAGAGGATGCCAGTGTTCAATAGTTAACGAAGATGGAATTTATGAGGGCTGATAACTGTCAGCCCTACATTCTTCCCTTCCTAAGGGTGCTACCTTGTTCAGGTGAGGTTTTAATCTCTCTCACTCTCTGCTCCATCTGGTTGTGCAAAGTGTGAAAGGTCCATTCTCCACTTCTTAGTGAGGCACATACCCATACTCGTCTCCTCTTGGGAAGGGAAGGGAAGGGAAGGGAAGGGAAGGGAAGGGAAGGGAAGGGAAGGGAAGGGAAGGGAAGGGAAGGGAAGGGAAGGGAAGGGAAGGGAAGGGAAGGGAAGGGAAGGGAAGGGAAGGGAAGGGAAGGGAAGGGAAGGGAAGGGAAGGGAAGGGAAGGGAAGGGAAGGGAAGGGAAGGGAAGGGAAGGGAAGGGAAGACCCCTTGTTCCAATGGCTATTTAGGATGCTCTATGTACTCCATCTCATACAAGTTCCAGGGCCTTGCTCAGCAAAATGTTGTTTGTTTCTGCCATCTCATGTAGCCTTTTAGCCCTGAAGAGGGTTTTAGTCACTCTTTCTATGCCTCCATCTGCCTCTGAAGCTAGGATTGAGACTGCAGAGAGAAAAGGACTGCAGGGAGAAAGTATTCATGGTCCTTAACCACTCACCAGAGCTAGGCTATAATATATTCTTTCTATGCAAGGTACTGAGGAAAAGCATCCTCAGTGCATGCTAGACACCCTAAAGTATTGGTGCTAGTGCCAAGGAAT
This sequence comes from Larus michahellis, assembly GCF_964199755.1. Taxonomy (NCBI): domain Eukaryota; kingdom Metazoa; phylum Chordata; class Aves; order Charadriiformes; family Laridae; genus Larus; species Larus michahellis. The sequence continues at coordinate 34,341,878 of NC_133897.1, forward strand.
TCAAACACCCACTAGGATAAATAGACTCTTTCATGTCTGTGTAAACTGTCTTTTTTATTGAAAGGGTGATTCTTCTATATGTTCTAAATTAAGTATATTTGGGCAGGTTTGTTTGATATCCAAGATGCTTAAAGAGGTTCAGAATAGGGTTAAGGATCAAAATGTGGCAAGATTTAAGCCACAGTAATGCAAATACAACTCTTCAGGAAAACATTCCCAAAACCAAGTGAAACCAAACCAAACAAAAGCAAGGAAAGTCAAGAAATCTCATTCATTTCTTGAAGTTTCTTTTGTATAGATCCAGGCAAATAAATACTGGCTCTGTAGAGAACCAAGGCTTTACCCTAGCTAGTGCTACCCTTTGGAGAAACACCACTAAACCTGGAATTCTTGAAAAAATAAGTTCTAAGGAACACCGTAGTCTAATACTTGGCATCTTGGGATGTTGAATCCTTTCCCAGGCAGGCTGAGGAAAGAGAGGTACCAGATCTTTGTAGTCTTTTCAGCAACACCCTCTATCACCTTAAAATGCAGCCAGTCCCCTGCCCCGGCTCTAGCATGCCCAGCATTTTTTTCCTCTTCTATAGGCAGGGAAAAGCCAATGCTGGTGTCACAGACTGGCCACCAATGCAATGGTTGTCTGTTGCATACCTAAAGAGCATCTGCATGCAAGAGGTTGCATCCAAACAACCTTTTGCAAAGTGGGGTCAAAGTTGCGCCACCTTGTCTCCAGAGAGGGAGTGTCTTGAGTGTCTCATTCAGCTGTGTTTGACTTCATTACCACGAATTTTCTACTGTCTTTAGACAGGTTTCTGGTGGTTAAATCTTTAAAGCCAGGGCACTGCTTTTACCTGCAAATGAAAGAATGTGCTAGACAAGTACTCATTTCAGGAGTTTTATAGATCTGCCTAGGTATTTCTACCTCTTTGGTGCCTAATAGCTTTTCTTTTTTAATTTCCTCATGAGGAAAAGCAGGTAGAAAAAACACAAAGGGTTTGGGATACTCATCAATACCGGGAGCAGGATAGATAGGCTACTAATAACTGATTTGCTTTAGGTAACGTTCAGTTCAGAAGAAGTAAATAAACTTTTTCATCACAACAGGAAGATAGGGATAAAGTTCAAGTTTAAAAAAAATAGTAGCAGTTTAAAAGAAAATGGTGTTGCTCTTGGAGACAAGGAACAAAATGTTTAACTAAAAATTGGTTAAAACTTCTAAGCACAATCAAGGGAAGTTGGATAAAATTTCAAATGTATCCAATCTTAAAATCAAGTGTAAGTGTAAAGGGTGGGAGCCGAGTACACATCAGGGGTGGCAACATTTAAAATTGCCAAAGAACAGGATAACAGAACAATCAACATCTTTTTCTCCTTCTGCACCACTCGATAGGAAGCACAGTTATGTCTATTTTTCCTTAAGCTGTCATCTATATATACACACACAGACACATATATACTTCAGTTCTGATGTGAAACATGCCATTCTGTTGATTCACAAGTTCTCACCACTGATCACTCTTTAAATCTCAGATAAATTCACATTTGCATTTACTTCCAAGAAAGCAGTTGCTTTGCCCTAGCTTTCAAGAACAGGGCTTAATATGAAGTCAGCATTGTTCACAGATCAGCTCCTCCTCCCCATGATGTCAACAGGAATATATCCAGTGCCAGTGTGTAGATGTGATGTGCCTTCTATAACCCTTTCGAACCAGAGGCTGGAAATGAAGCTGTAGTCAAGTATGATGCTACAGCTGTTCCTGACCCTACGCCCAGCTTCTCTTCCCCACCTTCCCTGGAGGTTATTGCTCCCTAAAATCTACCTGCACATCTGTGTATATAGTCTCTCTGGTGTAGCTGTAAAAAAAGCATTGATTCACTTAGATCCATTAATTTTTTAAAACCCCAGTCATTTTTTACCTCCTCCAAGCATAATGAGAGAGTAAAGAAGCAAAGGAGAATAGGATAAGGACTGAGAGAAGTGGACAAAGATGAACAGAAAGAGGTAGTCTGTGACCAAGCTCAGCCGCAGCCAGAACTGTCTATCTGACTGCAGCCTGAACACAGCCACCTTCATTCCTTGCGTGCCCAAAAATGCCCATATCAAACATAATAAAGTAAAGCCAAGAAGAACCCCAAGCTAAGCTAGAGATTTAAACTACTGGAAAACTGGAAAATCTTTCCACACCGTGCTTCTCATTCCTAAGTAGTAAAGGCATGTATAAGCATCCTAAAAAATTATTATATACAGGTTCTGCAAAAGCAGAGCCATTGTTATGCCCACAGCTAGAGCAAATTATGCGTTGCTAGGAGGGAGTCCTGGAACCACTTTTAAGAAGTTGTCCCCTTTATGCCCAGACTCAGTGTAGCCAATCTCATTTAGGGATGGAAAACAAGAGCCAGGCTGGCAGGGGAGGTTCATTCCACCTCCATTTCTCCTTCTCTCAACAAGAGGGGGAAGTGGCAAATGAAGTTTGTGGTGTTTTCGGGCAATGATTACTTGTGCCCCTAGGCATATTCCTGTGTAAGGAGTTTTAAACAGTGCACGTACACTAAAAAGCAAAGAACTAGTGTGGAAAGCAATGGAGGATATGCGTCTTTCAGGCTACTCACTAAATCATAGCAATTGGCTGTTCCAGCAGATTTCAGGGGATGATGCACTTCAGCCCAGGTTTCTTAGATGGGCAATTTCCTTTACAAACTTTATCTCATTGCCCAGTAGAAGGAATAGTGCTTCATGAAAGATATCCCTCTTTTCTGTTCATTTTCAGGTAGGATTCAGGATGGTGGAAGCTGCCTTCCTATGCCCTGAAGGATGGAGCTCAAAGCACGTGTTCCCAAACTCATACAAACTCCAAGAGTAAGGAAAAGATGGGAGAAAAAAGCCCACCAATAATATTTCCTTGCACTCGAATATTCATCAGCACTTCATGCTGTCCAAACTCTGCCAGCTGTGGAAGTTGATGGAAGTCCTACTAGTGACTCCCATTAGTTCAGGATTTCATCCATAGCCTGCACAACCGGAGATGTAAAGTAAAAAGTAGGGAAAATAGAACCACGTAGTCACAAAGGTTTTAATATGAGCATTAGACACAACTGTTATTTCCAGGTGCACTTTAACAAAATCCGCATTAGGTGGCTAGTTTCCTGCAACCACACTTGCAAAAGGCAAGTTGGAGACTGGGTTTAACAGGGGAGTTAAGGGAAAGCACTTGAAGAAGGGACTTCATGGAGGAGTGTACAACACTGTTTGCAAATGAGTGGCACCAACAGTGGTCAAGGTTATAACTGCAGGCTCTTCCTGTGTCTCTGTGAATTCAGGATGAATATTCTCTCTAAGATACATTTCTAATGTGCAGAGTTTTTCAAACCGAGGGCTATTTTCAGACAGCATCAGTTCTCACCTCCTTGTTGTATTGCTGTTCCACTTGTCACTTAAACAGGGGCAGAGATGGTGCTCTGCCAGCGCCATGCATTCCTTCAGATGTTCCACCTCCACATCTGTTGCCCTGCTTAAATCTATCAGCTAAATTATTGGCTGAGGTTCAACAGAGTCTATAAGTTTCCCCAATTAACCCATCAGTTAGCAATTCCCAATTGGTGACCTTAATGTGCCGTGTGGATAAAAAGCTCCAAATCTTTTTCTGATCTGAGAAAAATGGGGGCGGGGGGTGGAGGGGAAGAGAACCCACACGAAACAATGTTAATTGTTTTTCAGCTGTGAGTAACCATACATTTGTGGAACGCTGTGAACATGAGCCTTTTACAATTATACACAGTTATTACATATAACTAGTGCAAGTTTCTATATGCTAATGTACCAGCCAATTAGTTGACATCAACAATTAATCCTCCTTTCTCTCTCACCTAGTCAGCATTGAATGAGGTTGGTGCGTAGTTGAATTCTCATGTGATTCTTGATTGCATTGTAGAATATGATCAAAAGGCTCTGTTTGAATGTGAGTGATTGTGTTGCTTGCTGTTCTTGATGGCAATTTACTTAAATATGATACTCTGCAGGAGAACTTGTTCAAAGTAAAGTCACAACAAGCAGTTTATCGTTTCCATGCGTGGTATTTAGGATTATTGCCTCTTGAAAGCCTTAAAAAAAACCAGCAGAAGATAATGCCAAGAGGAAGAGTTAAAGCACTGGTGTTTCCATACTCTCCATTATCAGTGTATGGCAAAATGTGAGAGCCTCAAATTAATAACGTGAGTATCCTTACCCTAATAGTGAGCAGCCTCCTGTTCAGAGAGAGCACAGAGTTAATGCTATTGATAGCATAAAGTATTACAAATTCTTCCAGCCTGGCTACATTCCATGCACCAATCTCATCTGATCTCAGCAACAAAATCCTCTCAGCCCTGGTGACTTCCATGTCAAACATCTGGCAGATTTACACTATTATGGTGAAAAAGCTTCATGCAACTTGATTGTCACAGATAAGCTGCTGAAGCATAATGACAAATATACCGCAGAAGATAAATGCTGTAAAATAATGGAATTTTGGTTAGTAATTGTCATCTCTCTACTAATTCTCCCACAATTCTCACGTCATTAATAAAATCATCCTTCACTGCACGTTAGACCACGGTTAGAGTATTAGAGTTACAGTATTCCACCAGTCTAGACTGTGTTCACAGCATAACTTTTGCCCCTGACTTGACTGGTTATAGGCCTAAATAGACACATATGTCATTGAACAGCTTTTGTTGATACTAACGAAGAAGTCAGTGAGTCTCAAATGGTTTCACAGTGACATTTCCTTTCCTATATCAGTATTTCTTAGAGGCAGCTTTGCATCTAGCTGAGACTTTACTCTCAGTTAGCAACACAGAAAGGGAAAGATAGCTACAGTTCAGTACCTGCTCAAGACACCTAGGACCAACCCATTGTCTTAAAATACACCTACCCAATTTGCTGAACCATGCAGTGAACTGGTGGATTTAATCTTGAAAAAAAAGGAATATTAGCAGCACTATCTTATTAACAAGCCCAAACAAGCTGCTTTTCTGAAACAACTGTCTCAAGTACTCCATGGTGGGTCCACATTATCGTTCCCAAAATGATATAGTTTTTCTCTGGCTGACTGGCAAAAAAAGAGAAGAAGCAAAGCTCCACTTTCTCGCTTCCTCTTCCCTCTCCTTATTTGCTTGCTGGTAAAGAAGCAAAGCTGGTGGATGCAGCAGGACAGGACTGTGCTGTACATTGATCTAAATACAAAATAGATTGAACAAGATAGTGTTTCTTCAGCAGAATAAGAGAAGCACAAGCCATTTGCTCTTTCCCTTGTGGCACAGCTTCTGAGGTAGATCAATGCTATGACAGGTCTTACTCAGCAGTTTTGCCTGAGGTTTGATCTATCAAACAGAAGTCTTTCACAAGGGAAATAAGAATAAAAAATAAGAGTTAAGTATGAAACTGTCATTTGTTGCCATTTTAGACAGTTAAATAATAAGAACACAAGCAAAGCCTTGTTGGGTGAGAGCAGTGGTCCATCCAGCCCACTTTTGATGTCAGAGACAACAGAACTGTGAATCTGGCACACATATGCCTTGTACATCTTCACCATCCACAGCTGTTATTAGAGATCTTAGAGGTACAGCACTCACTAGGTGGTTTCTGTTTACCGACATATTGTCTGTGAATCTGTCTCATCCTTTTGAACTTACTGATACTGTTTGCTTCCACAGCCTCATGTGCCCGCAAACTTCAGAAGGCAAGTTAGGCTGCAATGACAAAAAATGCCTTGTGAAGCTGAAAGTTTCTCAAGTGAGAAATGACCATGAACTTTTCCCCTCCTTTTTAACAATAATCATCTGTCCCGTTAGAAAGTTAAGTATGTGCCTAAAGGTACTATCTGGTCAGGTACCTCCTGTTTACTGATAGTGGTGCTCAGCTAGTGAGAAAAGACAAGGGCAATACCCATGAGGACCCAGACAACCAAGATTTGTCTCTCACTCCCCTGCATTAACTTCCATGGATTCATCACATGGTACTCCAACAGTTCCCTAGACCCTAATCCTCTGGTTTACATCTCTATGCTTAGATTATTGCTATTAATTCTGCATATACCAGTGTGTATAGGTGTTCTGGGTGTTTTCAACATCCTTTTCTTTCAACTTTTTGTCGTTGGTCTCTAGATTCTGTTGCATTTATTGATGGGACATTTTTTCAGGCCAGTAAAGCCTTGTGGAGCTGTTGTGGTTTAGCCTCAGACGGCAACAAAGAACCACGTGCCGCTCGCTCGCGCCTTCCTAATACAGGAAGAATCAGAAGAAAAGGCAAGACTCTTGGGTTGAGACAAAGGCAGTTTAACAGGACAGCAAAGGGAACAAGCAAACAACAACAACAACACGGATAGGGGAATATACAAACGTGATTACGGAACCGCCGCTCCCCGCCGCTCGCCGGCCTGACCCGGGATGCCCCAGCCCGATTTTAAGCAGCAACTTCCTGCCCCCTCCCCCGGCAGCTCAGGGTGGGCGTGGCTCACATGGCATGGAATACCAGGGAAAATTAACCCTATCCCCACCGGAACCAGGACATTATCCACCCCTTATTCCATACCATCTATGCCATGCCCAGCAGGTTCCAATGAATTGCCACCACTTTCCCCTGTTATATATATATATACACACATATAATGCCCTTAGTTTATGGGCCATCCCTCCAAAGTGTCCGTTGAGTTCTTTTAATCCACGGCTTTGGGCTCCATCTGTTAGAACAGTCTCTCAGGGCAGGTGAGATGCTGGGTGGTGCTGGTCTGTTGCATGCTGTATTTTTCGGAGCTTGTGACTGGTGCACCTGGTGTGGCTCATGCATGCAGTCCGTGGGCTGAAGATGTAGATCTTGAGGAAACTGCTGGGCGCCAGCTGCTGAGATCAGTTCTTATCCCATCATCCCTGTGCCTTACTTGTAGTACAACTGATAGCAATTATAGCAATGAGGACATACAGTGACAGTGTTACTTAGCAATTAACAGCACACAATCTGATTCATTGGCTATTCTCGCCCAAAATCAGATCCCCATGAGGTACACATCGGACTTCCCCATCCTGCCGCATCACCCACCAAGTGCACCCAGGTCCTTGGGCAAAAGCAATCCCACGGATGGGTTTGCCTTTGCCTGAGGCAGGACTAACCCAGACTGTCTTCCCTAGCATATTCTTCATGTGCACTACGGGGACTTTATCCCCTTCTACAGTACGTGGAAGTTTTGATTGGGCAGGGCCAGCCCGATTGTTAGATCCCCTGGTGTTAACTAGCCAGGTAGCTTTTGCTAAATGAGTATCCCAGTGTTTTAAAGTCCCACCACCCATTGCTCTCAGTGTAGTTTTTAACAGTCCATTGTATCGTTCTATCTTCCCAGAGGCTGGTGCGTGATAGGGGATGTGATACACCCACTCGATACCATGCTCTTTGGCCCAGGTGTCTATGAGGCTGTTTCGGAAATGAGTCCCGTTCTCCGACTCAATTCTCTCTGGGGTACCATGTCGCCACAGGACTTGCTTTTCAAGGCCCAGGATAGTGTTCCGGGCAGTGGCATGGGGCACAGGGTATGTTTCCAGCCATCCAGTGGTTGCTTCCACCATTGTGAGCACATAGCGCTTGCCTTGACGGGTTTGTGGCAGTGTGATATAATCAATCTGCCAGGCCTCCCCATATTTGTATTTCAGCCATCGCCCTCCATACCAAAGAGGCTTCAAACGCTTGGCTTGTTTGATCGCAGCGCATGTCTCACATTCATGGATGACCTGTGCAATAGTGTCCATGGTCAAATCCACCCCTCGGTCACGAGCCCATCTATATGTCGCATCTCTCCCTTGATGGCCTGAGGAGTCATGGGCCCACCGAGCTATGAATAGTTCACCCTTATGTTGCCAGTCCAGATCCACCTGAGCCACTTCAATCCTAGCGGCCCGATCCACCTGCTGGTTGTTCTGATGTTCCTCCGTGGCCCGATTCTTCGGTACGTGGGCATCTACATGGCGTACTTTCACAACCAGATTCTCTATCCGGGCAGCAATATCTTGCCATAGGTCAGCAGCCCAGATGGGTTTGCCTCTGCGCTGCCAGTTGCCCTGCTTCCACTGCTGTAACCACCCCCACAGAGCATTTGCCACCATCCATGAGTCAGTGTAGAGATAAAGTACTGGCCATTTTTCTTGCTCAGCAATGTCCAAAGCCAGCTGAATAGCCTTCACCTCTGCAAACTGGCTCGATTCACCCTGTCCCTCACTGGCTTCTGCAACTTGTCGTGTAGGACTCCACACAGCAGCCTTCCACTTTCGATGCTTTCCCACAATCCGGCAGGACCCATCAGTGAACAGGGCATATTTCCTCTCATTTTCTGGCAGTTCATTATATGGTGGGGCCTCTTCTGCACGCGTCACGTCCTCCTCTGGTGACATTCTGAAATCCTTGCCTTCTGGCCAGTCCATGATCACTTCCAGAATTCCTGGGCGACTGGGGTTTCCCATTCGAGTTCGCTGCGTGATCAGTGCAATCCACTTACTCCATGTAGCATCGGTTGCATGATGTGTGGTGGGGACCCTTTCTTTGAACATCCAACCCAGCACCGGCAGTCGAGGTGCTAAGAGGAGCTGTGCTTCTGTACCAACTACTTCCGAAGCAGCTCGAACCCCTTCATATGCTGCCAATATCTCTTTTTCTGTTGGAGTGTAGCGGGCTTCGGATCCTCTGTATCCACGACTCCAAAACCCTAGGGGTCGACCTCAAGTCTCCCCTGGTGCTTTCTGCCAGAGGCTCCAGGTAGGGCCGTTCTCCCCGGCTGCGGTGTAGAGCACATTTTTAACATCTTGTCCTGCCCGGACTGGCCCCAGGGCCACTGCATGGACTATTTCCTGTTTGATTTGTTCAAAAGCTTGTCGTTGCTCAGGACCCCATTTAAAATAATTCTTCTTCCGGGTTACTTGATACAGAGGACTTGCAATTTGACTGTAATCTGGGATATGCATTCTCCAAAAACCCACAATACCTAAGAAAGCCTGTGTTTCCTTTTTACTAGTTGGTGGAGACATAGCTGCTATTTTGTTGATCACATCCATTGGGATCTGACGGCGTCCATCTTGCCATTTTATTCCTAAAAACTGGATCTCCTGCGCAGGTCCCTTGACCTTACTTCGCTTTATAGCAAAACCAGCGTTCAGAAGGATTTGGACTATTTTACTCCCTTTCTCAAAAACTTCTTCTGCTGTGTTTCCCCATACAATGATGTCATCAATGTACTGCAGATGTTCTGGAGCTTCACCCTGTTCCAGTGCAGTCTGGATCAGTCCATGGCAAATGGTGGGGCTGTGTTTCCACCCCTGGGGCAGTCGATTCCAGGTGTATTGGACGCCCCTCCAAGTGAAAGCAAACTGTGGCCTGCACTCTGCTGCCAAAGGGATTGAGAAGAATGCATTCGCTATATCAATCGTGGCATACCACTTGGCTGCCTTGGCCTCCAGTTCATACTGGAGTTCTAGCATGTCCGGCACGGCAGCACTCAGCGGTGGCGTGACTTCATTCAGACCACAATAGTCTACAGTTAGCCTCCACTCTCCATTAGATTTTCGCACTGGCCATATGGGACTGTTAAAGGGTGAGTGAGTCTTGATGATCACGCCTTGAACCTCTAGTTGACGAATCAGCTCATGGATGGGAATCAGAGAGTCTCGGTTAGTGCGGTACTGCCGCCGATGCACCGTTGTGGTACCAATAGGCACCTGTTGTTCTTTGACCCTCAACAACCCCACAACAGAAGAATCCTCCGAGAGACCAGGCAAGGCAGACAACTGTTTAACTTCCTCTGTCTCCAAAGCAGCTATGCCAAAGGCCCAGCGGTACCCTTTTGGGTCCTTAAAATACCCTCTCCTGAGGTAATCTATACCAAGGATGCATGGAGCCTCTGGGCCAGTCACAATGGGACATTCTGGTACAGGGGAACCAGAACAGGAGAGAAGGATAAGAGCAAACCCAGCTGAGCGATTGCTGAGATCTCCTTGCAAGCAACAAAGCAAGCCTCAGGAGTATCTTATCATTTGCCCAGCAGAACATGTTTAAAGTCAGGAGAATGCCCTGATCAAAAGCTGTTTGGGGCAGGCTAAAGGAGGAAAGCTAGCCAACGTGCTATGGAGGTAAAGTTAGCAGTGGCTGTGGAAAGGCTCCATGTGGCCATTCATCCTACTAAATTAATCTGAGTATAAAAAGGGGTCATCCTTAGCAAATTGACTTTCAGTAAATTTGTATTTTACTCAGGCTGTTGCATCTAGGTGCTACAGAAAATGCTTACTACTCCACCCAGCAGCATTCACTTCCTCGCTGGAGACACCAGCTGTACCTATACACTATGAGGTAAATTAAGGCTGGAGTATCAGATCAGAGTTTCAGCTTTAACTCTCAATTTCCTGGCTTTTTGTGGGTTTTAGGCAGACCCTTAATGTTACTTTAATGTAGGGGGTTTCTTGTGGTTTAATATTTCTAAGGGCAGTAAATTATTTCCAGCATATGTAAAAAAGACAAATTTCTCCTGTGGTTAGTGACCACAAAGCAAAACAAGAAACAGAAATACCCAAGAGTAGGGTTCTTGAGAAAAGGTTATAGAGCTTTAAACCTCCCTTTTGATGTTACACGCAGAAAAAGAAAGTTCAGTATGAGGCTGATGATTAATACCTTTACGAAGCATAGTAGCAAATAAACACAATCTGTGTCCATCATCTCCGAATATCAGTACAAAAAGCTTTTTGTCTGCTGTGTGAGCAAACACTTTGAAACAATGGCCCCACTCCCTTATATACATCTCATAAAAATGAACTGCTGAGTAATAAATGTATCCCAGCTTATGAGGAGATCCCAAACTGGCAAGCAATGAAAAAAAAGCTGCATCAAAAAATGGTTTGTTTCCACTAGTAATTGATTATTCTTACTTACTCTTTCCCATGGAGGGGAAAGAGAGGTGACCTGATGCTTGAAATTGCAGCAGAAATGTTACTAAAGTTGGGTGAAGAGAGGTCTTGAAGAGCTGACTGATATTGTCAGATAAAATCCATGATGCTCAGGAATTCGCAATCTGTGTGGCTGGACAATAGCTAGCTTCATTATCCCAGACCAGTCTCCTCCAGTAAGTGATTTGACTGCAAGGCTTGAAAGCACTGGTTACAGCCCTTGTGGGACAGATGACCATGCAGGCATTAGGACTACTGGACTTGTGGAGTCCCTCCTACAGCAGCAGCATGCCCAGTGATGCCTACTGTGTGCCCCACAAAAGTCAGAGGGTCATTTCTCTGCAGGTCCCCAAGGCTTGGCCATCTGACTTGAGGCAGGTGGTCTTGGCAAACCTCCTGCCCATGTCTCTAAGCCAGGCTTGTGCAATGAAAAGAAACTGTCATTGGTTCCTCATAGCTCCAGGGAAGAGCTTATTTTGCTGGGAATAGCAAAGTCTCTGTTTCCTTACTTGTGAACATTTGGGTAAGAAGAGTAAATGTTGTGAAAACAAGACTTTTTTCAGGAGGCAAAATCTTTTTGGCAGTACTGACAGTCAGATATATTGAGGATTGTTCATACCAGCTTTGTTCTCAGCACTGTTTAAAAACTCTGGTTGCATCACTCACAGAGCAGATTTCCAGAGGCAATTGTTTGCTTCTAGCTTGGGAAAGAGAGGCTTTCTGCTGGCATGATTTACCTTGTCTGATGCCCAGAGGAACCAAATGAATTAGCATTAAACTGCAGGACTGCAAATGAATTTGCTTAATTTTCTCATAATGTTTTCAAGGTGGCTCCTGGGACAGTGCAGGAGAAAATGCTACCAGTTCAATGACATCTTCAGGAGCAACTCTGTAGGCTTCTTACTCCAGAAACGTTACCATAAATTAAAGAAGAGGTGAGAATGGAGGAAGAGATTGTTTGCACTGTTCTCCCATGCTTCTGTTGAGCCGAATGAAATCAAAAAATATTGCATATAACTTGTTAAGAAAACTGCACATTGTCTTGAGATTGTGAACCTTCTCTTCTCAATATGGCTATTCTTGGCCCTAAAAGTGGTGATGGGAAGAAGAGGCTTAAAACAGAAAAATAGTGGGTGAACTCTCAAATAAATACCAGCTCATAACTCTCGGCTACAGCTTTTGAGATGCGTGTTCTTTTGTTAATATAATTGTGAGATGTATAGTCTGCATTGGAAAAGGCAAACTCTCTGTATTTGATGAGGCTGCAAAATGTCCAGTCTAGAAAGTTACATAAATGTTAGTTCATTGAATTATTGAAGATTTCCCAAGAGAAATTGCTAAATTAATTAAAAATTAACAGCTAATTTAAAATTCATTTCATGAACAATTAGCTGCAATGTTACTAACCGAATAGCCATATTCTTCTTTTTCTGGAAAGAAGTTAAAAAAGTCACAGTCTCCCTTGCTACATCAGAGTTTGCAAAAATTATTCACTTTATGCTATGACTGGAAGACATATTATTACTGGCAGCAAGTGGTACAAAATTCGTTCCACAAATCATATTCTACTTTGTGAATCCTTTTTCCTCACTGACATTGGAAATCCATTCTGCTTTGTCAAAAGCCTGCCGTTGCTTGCAGATATTAATACTGCTTTTTTAAAACAAGAACTACTACTGCGATCCCAGCTCACTGTGAGTAGCTCCTTACTTCATTAATGGCTCCTTTGGCTTTGTTGGGACTATTTATAGACCAAAATGTTACTCGATATCAGTAAAAGGGTCAGTGTTTGACCCAGTCAGTGTAGCATGGAGCTTGACTGTTTCCATAAAAAATCTAGGCATAATAGTCCGTAATTTCTTGGGAGCATTAAGTTATATTTAGTTTACAGCGATACAGATAAAGGTAACTTTAACAGAGTCTGCTTGGCTCAGACTGATCTAGCTTTCAATTTGTTTTGAGAGAAAAGAAAGAATTAAATATTGCAGATTTTAAGGGGGTAACATAGAATCATAGAATGGTTAGAGTTGGAAGGGACCTTAAAGATCACCTAGTTCCAACCCCCTGCCACAGGCAGGGACACCTCCCACTAGACCAGGTTGCCCTAAGCCCCTCCAACCTGGCCTTGAACACTTACATGGATGGGGCATCCACAACTTCCCTGGGCAACCTGTTCCAGTGCCTCACCACCCTCACAGTAAAGAATTTCTTCCTCATATCTAATCTAAATCTACTTTCTTTTAGTTTAAAAATGTTACCCCTCATCCTATCGCTACATTCCCTGATAAAGAGACCCTCTCCATCTTTCCTGTAGGCCCTCTTCAGGTACTGGGAGGCTGCTATAAGGTATCCCCAGAGCCTTCTCTTCTCCAGGCTGAACAACCCCAACTCTCTCAGCCTATCCTCACAGCAGAGGTGCTCCAGCCCTCTGATCATCTTTGTGGCCTTCCTCTGGACTCGCTCCAACAGAAGTGGAATAGAGGGGCGGAATCACCTCCCTTGACCTGCTGGCCACTATTCTTTTGATGCAGCCCAGGATGTGGTTGGCTTTCTGGGCTGCGAGTGCATATTGCCGGCTCATGTTGAGCTTCTCATCCACCAACACCCCCAAGTCTTTCTCCTCAGGGCTGCTCTCAATCCATTCTCTGCCCAGCCTGTATTTGCGCTTGGGATTGCCCCAACCCAGATGCAGGATCTTGCACTTGGCCTTGTTGAACTTCATGAAGCTTGCATGGGCCCACCTCTCAAGCCTGTCCAGGTCCCTCTGGATGGCATCGCTCCTCTCTAGCGTGTCGACCGCACCACACAGCTTGGTGTCGTCAGCAAATTTACTGAGGGTGCACTCAATCCCACTGTCTGTGTCTCTGACAAAGATGTTGAACAGTGCCAGCCCCAGTTCCCAGAGGAACGCCACTCATCACTGGTTGTAACTTGGACATCAGGCTGTTGACCACAGCTCTTTGAGTGCAACCATCCAGCCAATTCCTCATCCACCAATTGGATAACATGTTTGCTATTACTAATGTAATATTAATATAGAGGTATCTAGTTTACTCACGTTCTTTAATGATGAGGAATGAAAAGCAAATATTCAGCATGGCAGTCACACTCTTCTCCATGGTCTGCTATGAACACCTATTAAGACTGACAGGGGGACTATAACCACTCGTGTAGGTGTATGCATATTCTATAGACATGTAGTTACACGCAGTAAACTAAATGGTATATATAATGCTAGACATTGAAATAAAAGAATTAAATAACATTGTACTTAAGTAACATCTTCCATTTGGTATAGTCACAATATTTAGAGATTAATGAAGTAAGCCTCCCACAACCCTGTAAAGTGGGCAAGAATTGTTAATCCATAAGAACTTATATTTTGTGGGAAGTATAGGACACAACTTTGAAAAAGCTTGGACTGCTTAATTTTCCTGGCTGATGTTAACTTCTTTCTCTCTGTTATAGAGCATAAAACATACATAAACTTATGGTAGAGTATAATGATGGTATTGGTATTCATCTGGGATGCCTGCATTACTCAGCAATGGTGAAGCTGTGTATAAATGAGGTTAAAGGTTACAAATAAATAACAATAAATCCTTTAAACTACACTCTACCACGAAGCAAGTTTGGGGTGGGGAAAGGAAGGGGTTATCAGTGCAACAACAAAAAGAGAAAAAAAATAGTTTAGTTCTTATACATAAGAGACTAACAATGCCCCTATAAAACCAAAATGTTCTAGTTGCTCTACCTCCAACTGCACAAGTCTCCATGGAATAAAGAATTGATAACCAGTTAGTAACCAGGCAGTAGTCTATGTCCTTTCCAGTTAGACATCACTGTTTGAGTACCTGCTATCCAGGACCTATGAATACTAGAAGCAGATGGTGTATTTGGACAAAAAATGGAAAACTGTATTTTTTACCCTCATCTGACCTAAATCTAGCTCTGGTCCAGAATTATATTTTTTTTTTAAGAACTTTGCTTCATGTGCCATTCTCTATTGGGACAGAAGAAAAAGGGAAGTCAGAAGAAGAAGAGATTTATTTCACATATGATATGAAGGCAGGAAAAAGTCACCTTAGAGAAAGCAGATTGGTGACCAAAATGTTGGTGAGACCAATAAAGAAAATTAACAAAGGCTGAATGCTTGAATGTATGAATGTGTTTGGCTTAGACAGACAAATAGGGTGTAATTCAAATATACATTCATTTAGGTTCTTTATATGTTATAGGCACCTTATCTAGTTATTCTTCTTAATTAAAATAATGGAAGTGACGGGATGGATGCGTGGTTTTATGCGTGGTTTTATTTCAGCAGATTCTGGTATGTGTCACTTGAAACGGTGGTTCTCGCATTTAAAACTGTCACTGCCTAGATTTGGGTTGATGGCAAGTCTTGCTAAAGGAGTCACAGGTGATAATAACAGAAAGGTCTTCTCAGGCTGTTCCATGTCAGTCTCCTACCTCTATCAGATTGAATTTTCCTTTATCTAACACCTAGTTTAGGCTATGCTAAAATAGCCTATGGAGTAGTAGCCTGCTCCATTGCCCCAAGAAATGAACTGAAGGACTCCCACAGAGTTGATCCTGTTAGATCAGGCCCTACAAGGAGCATTCCTCTGCCTGACGTTGCTAATGATTGATATATTGAAGTTATTTTTAACTTTAGAATTGGGAATTTCCATTCTCTTTCTTCAGGAAAATGTTTGGGATTTTTTTCCTCTCTTCCGTATATACAAGGGGAGATAACTCATTTCAGACAGCAAGAATCTTATCAATACAAATATTTTTTTTCCTGTTGACCATACAAGGAAATTATAAACACATGTTATTCCCTGCATATAGACATTCAGCTCCACTGCATCATTAAGTGGGGTGCAGATGATCACTCCCTTGATCACTGGCCTGTTTATATGCTAGTTTTTGAAACTCTGTCAGAATTAAATGCAGTTTCAGGGGCTTGCATTGCCTTTTGGTGGGGACACTGTCTTGAACAGCAAATATGGAAGTATATTGTTGAGTTTCTTCCCCATATCGATACACAGTATCACATTTTTGGTCTTGTAAGTGCTCCCATATGCTACAGAAATAATTAAATTTTTATTGACTTTTTGGCCTGGCTCCTAAAGATGAATATCCTTCAGATGCTAAACATTTGATAGGTTTGAAGTTTGGGGAAGTTTTTTTTCATTCCATGGAAAATAACGCATGCAGCAGGACAAAGACAATCTTAAATCTTTCGATATGGTTGGCCAACAGAGGATAGGAGGGAAGAGCAAGGTTGCCTTTTGTTAAAAAAGCAGATTGTCAAACTGCCAGTCTTACATATATTAACTTTTCTGTTGGGGTTCAAAGCAACAGAATCAGTTCTGCACAAAACAATAAAAAATGGGCTTGACCCATTTATCACCCACAGGAAGCAGATACACTTGTAAATTGAAATAATGTGGATGCAAGCAGAGGGATCTATTTTCCCCTTCCTACTAACCTTACACAAATGCAACAAGTATTATCTGTGAATTTTCAGATAAATGCTGACAACCATGCACCTCTTTCTTCCTTTCTTTCTTTTCTTTTTCTTTCTTTTCTTTCTTTTTCTTTCTTTCTGTATCTCTATTTCTCTCTCTCTTTCCCTCTTTCTCTCTCTTCCTCTTTGATTGTTTTATTCCATATCACATAATTTGATCATAGAAATGAAGAATCTTAGAAAATCAGCCTTACTGGACCATAAAGGAAGTGAACAGATAACAGTTAGCTGCTGTTGCTATGCTAACTCTAAAGTGGTGATAGTCCTTTCCCCACCTAGAACTAGCCAAGCTCAATGTTAATTGGCATTGTTGATGCATTCAGTCTGGAGGAGGGCTGTTTCTATTTCAGATGGATAAGTGTCTCTGTCTCTTAGTGAGATCAAACATCTGAGTCCACCTGCCAAGAAATGCAAGGAAGAAGTCACCGCATAGTGAATTTTGATCTATTTTTGTTTTTATTTCCTGCTGTTCATGAGAACTAGGAATGCAGATCAGGCTCCACCATCCATCGAGAGGCATGTGTTAGCAAGGCTTCCGCTACTTCTTGGAGAACACCCATCCCCTTGCAGTTTTTGGCCAAATCTTTTGTTCTCTGTGGGCCATTGGTAATTTATCTGTGACTCATCTCTGGCAAGGGAATCCCAAGCCTGTTGGAGTAGCCTGGGAGAGTTCATGGTGATTGATGTGCTCTGAAGATGAATGCCCCCTGCTTTCCTGTCTCAAATTCTCACTCCATAGTTGCCCTCTGTCCACAGAAATCTCTGAAAAGCCTTGTATTAAAAGGATCTCCAGAGACTCCTGATGACTCAGCTGGCCAAATGACAAACAGGGCAGAGAAAGGTTGACAAACTGACTGAAGTGCAATTTAAGAAGTTAATCTGAAGGAAGGATTTGGAGGGAGAAAGGGTGTCCTGTATTCCTTCGGATGGATAGGACAGGTTCAGCGTTGCTTGTCAGTGAATAGCCTGGACGCTGGAAGGAGGTAGAAACCATTGTAGAAACCATCTGAACGGTTGGCAAATCTCATAAAAAGGTTCCTTACTGGGCTTGCTTCCCATCTTATTACCCCAGAGCAGCTGTTTTAAAGAGCAGGCATAAACTCACCCTGGCTATTGCAAGCACGTTTTCTGTAAGGTGAAAGGTTTGGCATCTGGAAGTGTCAGAAAGGAGCCTTTTGCCATAAATCACACCAAAAAGCACTCAAATTTGACAAGTGCCTTGAGACTACTTACAGGTTCACCCCTAAATTCCAATATCAAAGAGCAGCCCCTCAAGCTGTAAACTCCTATAATGCACCAAGTTTGACATGAGAAGATGCATTGGTGGGGAGCTGAATGGCGGGACTGTTGCTGACACCCCAGGACTTACAGACAAGGGCTGGCACACACAGAGCTGCATGAACTCCCTGGATCCAGTGCCCTGCTCCAAGAATGAAGGGGCTTTGCCTTCACTCATCTGCAAAACCCTTTTCCCTTCTCCCCTTTCCCCTCCACCTCCCCCTTTCACTGCTCAGGTCCCAGCAGTGGAGCCAACTGAGGGCAGACCCAGGAGCTCCTGGGCATGAGTTCCCATGCTGTGCTCAGGGCCATCCTGGGGCTCAGTCCAGCACAAAGAATCAGACATCTCACGCTTCATTCTTAAGAATAAGGGAAATATATTTTGTCAGTATTTCCTCACTATCCAGCATATTTTCTCTGATCAGAAAAGAAAATGCTGTGACACCTCTGCCCTTGGGATAGTCAATAGTGGTCATGAACTCCCTCCATATATTTTTTTCTTGCTGAAATGCCTCCATAAATAAAGCAAGCCTCCATAAAACAGTAGGAAAAATCCTCTCCCAGCGAGACTCCTCAGAGGCAGCGGGAGTGGATGACAGTGTCCGAAAGGTGGGGATAGGCAGCTGCCCCCTGCTTGCTCACACAGACAGCTGTCTCTGACCAGTTCGCTTCTCCTGGTGATTTATGAAGCCCTTTGATCAGAAGCGAGTTTTAATTGCCTGAACTGTAGAATCTGACACGTGCTTCATCAAGTCAAAAGCCGAGCCTCTTCCCCACACCCTGCTCTTCTCTTCCTTGGATTCAAGCCCTGTAGGATTTTAGGAATCCACCCAATCCCTAACCCTATCTTTCAATCTAACTGGCCATCAGCTCAATAGTTGGCAGATGAAGGGAAAAAAAAAAGAAAGGAAAAAAAGCAAAACTCTTCTCTGCCTGAAGTACCGTCGCGTTGCCCAGCCCATCCACCCCTAGGTCTCAAGAAGAAGCCCCGGGGAGGGGAAGGGTGGGGGATCCCTCCCGGTGGGGCACCTGGGGGAGCCCTCCCGATGGGGACAGACTCCGGGGGAGCCCTCCCGGCAGGGACAGAGCCGGGGGAGCGCTCCCGGCGGGGACGGACCCGGGGGAGCCCTCCCGCCGGCGGAGCGCCCCGTCCGCCGGAGCCGGGTCCCCCGCGGGGAGCGGGCTGCCCGCACCGGGCCTGGCCATCGCTGGGCGAAGCGGGTATCACGTTACTCCTGGGCAGGCAGAAGAAAGGCAAGTGTCAGGCACTGTCAGGTATTAATAGGACTATTTCTCCCCATTAAAGCCATGCCTTTGAGCAAAGGGGTTTCTTTCATGTTCTCCCCCACCAATACTCTGACAGAACTCCTAAAACTCAGGAATTTTCCAAATCAAAGACATAATCGTTGTCCTTCTGTCCGTTTCCCCCCTCTCTGCCACACACACTATACCCCAAACTGCTTTAACTGTCATTATCCCCAGCACAGATGCCTGTTTAAATTCTTGATTCAAGCCGGAGGACATTTAATAGCTGACTGGATTAAATATTGCAGACTCCAGCCCAGAATCTCTTTGAAAATACAGGTCGAGGACTATGCCTAAATTCGCTGGATGAAAACTGATCTATGATATATGTTTTAAGTTCAGATCTGAGGACTGAGGGGAAGGGGGAAGGGAGCCTGTTCTGGATCTGGTTTATATTGGTGTAAAAACCTTGAAGTTGAAAGGTGTTCCAGGATGCTTGGAGAAGGAGAAGGAGAGAGAGAAAGTGAGAGGGAAGAAAGAAAAGAAAGGAAAGAAAGGGGGAAAAGAAAGAAAGAAAGAAAGAAAGAAAGAAAGAAAGAAAGAAAGAAAGAAAGAAAGAAAGAAAGAAAGAAAGAAAGAAAGAAAGAAAGAAAGAAAGAAAGAAAGAAAGAAAGAAAGAAAGAAAGAAAGAAAGAAAGAAAGAAAGAAAGAAAGAAAGAAAGAAAGAAAGCAAGCCTAATTAATTAGCTAATCTTTCTACGTGGGAAATGGATATATTTTCCATCGCAAGTAATTAAATATGAAGCACCGCAAAGCACTTTGAAAGTGCTGAGGTTCCGTGGAGGAATTAGCTGCCTGTTTGAAATTAACACTAATTTGGCTCCTACATCAAGAAACCCTCCATAGACAGCATCTCATTCAGTTACTAAATACGTTTGATAGCTCCAGGGTTCAGAAACGAGTGTACGTGCGTGTGTGCGTCTGTGCCTGTGTGTCCAGAACATGTACACTTTCACACGCGAAGAAAACCCTTACTCCTTTTCAAATCCTGAGATGAATGTAAAAATCATTCTCCCGTTGTTTTCTAAATTGCATTAAAGAATACAACGCGTCTTTGGCTGAAAACTGTGATACCAGCGGAATATCCCAAGTCCGTCATTTGTAGCATCGATGGATAAGAAAGGAAAAAGGGACTCCACAGTTAGTCTTTTATTTTTAAAACACTTCCATTTGCATTCACTTTAAAAGTTTTTACTAGATCATGTGACTGGGACTCAAAAGCAATAAATCTAGATTAAGAATCCCTAGGGGTTTTTAGACTGATGCTATAGATTATGGGTAGCACCTCAGCCTATTTATCTGCATTATATGCCTGCGTAGTCATTCTCAATACTAATGTGCTTAATGTCAGCCCTTTTACCTTTGAAAATATTTGCATAAAAAGGTAAATAAAGACTGAATTAACTTCATTCTGGCGAAGTTCAGCGAGGACTTTTCTAGTGTTTAATACAGGTACCTATTACAAAAGCCTCCACCACAGTTCAAAATTAATATATCAAAAGCTAGCTGGATACCCATTTGCATAAATAGATTTGCAGAAAGACGCAAGGCATATTTACAGCTCATCGAAATGGTTTGGGAATGAAACGACCAGAACATGGGCAGGTGTTTGCAGAAGTCCGAACCCCCACCAGCCTGCCCCCGGCTCCAGCGTGGGTCTTTTTTCTTGGCCACGGCTGCGTCTCGCTGACCTGCGTTGTGCCTCCAGGCTGGTGGGCTTGCAGAGGAACTACCTTCCGCGCCCCCCTACCTGCCAACGTGTCGCGACAGTGATAACCGCGGGCAGCGTGGATGTAACACGAGCCATCGTTTTGAAACTGAAATACGAAGGCACCTTCTGGAAAATACCAATAACGGTACCAAAAAAAAAAAAAAAAAAAAAAAAAAAACCAACAAAAAAAAACAAACCCCAAAAAACACCCAGGAACGAAGGGATCGCAGCTAGCGCTGTGCCCTGCCGAAAACGTCAAACCGAGGACAGCTTTTAATTTCCTGGAGAGTCGCGGCGCTGCCGCTCTCCCCGCCGCCGGGCCGGGCAGGGGGTCCCTCCGCCGCCGGGACCCGCTCCCTCCCCCACCCCCGGCGTCGGGCAGAACCGGGCAGGGGGTCCCTCTGCCGCCGGGACCCGCTCCCCCTCCGGCGGCGGGCAAAGCTGGGCAGGGGGTCTCTCCGCCGCCGGGACCCGCTCCCCGGCGGCGGGCGCGGGGTCGGGAGCGCTGGGCAGAGCCGCCTGCCTTCGCCGCGCCCGGAGAACTCGGGGCTGCCGGCCCAGGCTCTCCTTTGCTGTTCTTAGCAGTGTCTACCCACCTTCAAACAGAAGGCAATTGATTAGTCTCAGTTTCTCCTCCCAGCAGAGATCCGATACTTTCCTTGGGATCAAACGGACCCGAGACTAAAGGAGGGGGTCGACGGACAGGAAAGAAAGAAGAAGATGAAAAAAAAAAAAAAAAAAAGAAAGAACAGAGAGAGGCAGAGTGAAAGTGGGAGAGCAAGAGAAAGAGAACGAGAGAGAAAGAGAGCAAGAACAAGAGCGAGAGCAAGAGACAGGGCAAGGAAAGGGAGAAAAAAAGAGAAAGAGCGAAAGAGAAAGAGAGACAGAGAAAGAAAAAGAGAAGGAAGGAAGGAAGGAAGGAAGGAAGGAAGGAAGGAAGGAAGGAAGGAAGGAAGGAAGGAAGGAAGGAAGGAAGGAAGGAAGGAAGGAAGGAAGGAAGGAAGGAAGGAAGGAAGGAAGGAAGGAAGTGACTTTGGCTCGGCACACTGGAAGAGGATAGCAAGTTTGGACGGAGCAGCTGTGTTTTCGCAAACAAACAAACAAATAAAAATCAATATTTAAATAGAACCTACATACTGTATATCTATGCATAAATACATATAGAAAATGGCAGGAATGATTTACGCCTGATTTTCTGTGAGCCTTTCTCTTCCCAGTATTTACAAGGCGGGGCTCCATTTGCAAGTTGTACATCTGTTCGTTTCACGTGACATTTTCATAAAAGCTCTAACATCTGGTCAAAATAAACCTCCTTCAGGTACCTGCTTAACTTTTCACATGTCAAAATCCCTTCCCCTCTGAAGCTCCCCTTTCCCCCACGGCTGCAGCCGTGTGTATTGCTCCTTTCTTGACTGCTTGTTTAATGACTCTGCCTCGTCCCAAACAGAACAAAGCAATCCTAAACATGAGGGGGCGACCCCGACCCTTCCCAAGAGCATCATCTCCCCCACCACCACCACCCCGTCTCCCCCTCTCACCTCCAGGTTTCCCCGCATTAGGGGGGGAAGAGCGGGTCCCCGTCCCGCCGCAATATTGCACGGTGGGATTTCTGCACCGCAGCGAACAGGATTTGCTGCACCCCCGTAAACAAACCCGCCGTCCTGCTCGGGCTGATATTTTGAACGAACACTGATAAAGCTCCCAAAGCGAGATGATTTGTCCTAAACCGATTCCGTTATTATTTCTGCTATTATTAATTGCTGCTGTTATCATTGTAGCCCTGTTGATTTCAGCGTGATTCGTTAGGATTGGTTGGGAGCGAAACGCGTCCTCTTTTGCCCGTGTCCATGCAGGGAACAAGAGATTTTTCGTAAAGTTCCTGCAAATTTAATGCCACCTCTTTATGAAAAGAGCGGGGAAGTGTCGGCTACCCAAGACAAGACGACTGCCTAAATAAGAGGGGTGCAAGCGCTCCTGAGGGGGCGGAGGAGACAGGGAATTACGGGGAGAATGGACAGCTTTTCTCCCGAACTGAATATTTGGTTTTGTTTTGCGTTTTGTTTCGGTTTTTTAGGCGGGTGTTATCATCATCATTATGTTTCCGGAGCTTTATTGTTCCTGGTCTGTAAAACCGCTCTAAGCCTCCCCCAATCTCGATCACTTGGTCCTTATAAATGGCCGGCTGTTTGCTTTTAGAAAAAGAAAAGGGGGACTTTTGTACAAGTGATTTTAACCTGCTCCACCTTCAAGTGACCTGCCAAATGCTCCTTCTTACTTTATAGACATCTGGGAATTCCATACATGCCTTAAACTCCAATTACACACCTTCTTCAAAGGACACGTGCTTTGATTTGCCAAGAACATTAAGTGGACTGAAGTCGAAAGAAGCTGGTGCAGAAGTTAATGTAAAATACATCCTGTGCCATGTTTACTGCGGGCAGGTTATGCTGTGCAGCAAATAAAACGAGTCCTGGTGGGATGTGGATGTATGCGCCTCTTTTTTTTTTTTTCGCCTTAGCCAGCCGGATCCCTCTACGGGGTGGACTGGATTTGCCGTCACCACCACCACCACCCTCTTCCCAAAGATGCTAATTTGTGGCGGAGCGCTCACGCTCTCCCCGGTGGGCCCGCTGCCTGCCGGAGCGGGGCAGGTGAAGGGAGCGCCGTGTGGACGCCCCGGGAGGACGGGCGGCGGAGGGGGGGAGCAGTACCGGGGCGGGGTGGGGGGAACCGGCGCCGGGAGCCGTGCCCCTTCCCGGGAGTCGCTCCCGGGGGCGCCGAGCCCCGCCGTGGCTCTCCCCAGGCGGCAGGTGCCCACGCTGCCGGCGCCGCAGGTGAGCCCTTCTTCCCCTGAGCTTTTCCGTGTCTTTGGTGTCCGTCCCCCCCGACCCACCCGCCCCGTTCTCCCCCTCCCACCTCCCGTTTGTTTGTTTTCCTTAAAATTACAGATGCAGGGAAAACTGCCTGACATCATGGGAGCGGGACAAGCGCGCACTTTGAAGGGCTCCTGGGCAGGACTTCAAGTGAAATCATACGCCTGGGAGGAATCTGATACCGGCCTGGAGAAAGCAGCGGGGCGGCCCCTGCCAAACCGAGGAATGTGCGAGGGCCCGCGGCCGGCGCCCCCCGCCCGCCTCCCCGCAGGAGGCGCAGCGCCGAGCCCCCGCGGCCGCCGTGCAGCGCCGGCACCCTCCCAGCACCGCCACCTCCGCCACCTCCCAGCCCCGCCACCTCCGTCACCTCCCAGCCCCGTCACCTCGGCCACCTCTGCCATCTCCGCCACCTCCCAGCCCCGCCAGCTCCACCAGCTCCGCTCCCCGCTGGTCCCGGCGGCGCGGCCGGGGCGGTGGAGATGAGCCGGGGGGGAAGCTGCTTGGACCCGGGACTTCTTCGCTCGGGTTTCCTTGTCTGCGAATAAAGGGGGCATATTGATGCCTCGGAGAAAGAAGCAAAATCAATCAGGACTTCCAAAGGCAGAGTTCATTTTCTGATTGCAAGAGTGTTTAAAATTCCCCAAAGACAAATTAATATTTTTTTTCCTACAGTAAGCCTGACTCTGACTTAATCGCTTTTGGCTCTAGCCCTAGGAGCACCAGGCCTCTGCAGTCTCCAACTCTAACCCAGGAAAGGTCAGGATTGTAGTTTTAAATCAGGATTATCTCCTTTTTATGATTTTTTTTTAATGAATTAAAGGTAGCGGTTCGCAGCCGGGAAAGTGCACCGGCTTTTCACCCCCGGGTGCTCGGGGCGGGCTGCGGTGCCCGCAGGGACCCGGCTGGAGGGACCCAGGGGTGAGGCGGGGAGATCCGACGGTGGTGTGAGCCCCACGGACAGAAACTGGGGATTTTTTCTCACCCGGGTATTTCGGCTGGCTGGAAAGGGCTAGCACAGGCTGGGGCCAGAGGCCGCTCCCTGCTCGCGACGGGGTCAATCAGGTTTGAGTCCATCAAACGGAGTTGCTCTGGATTTCTCGGCCCATTTCTAAGGGCGAGCAGGGTTTTTAAAATGCACTTGATTCCTCTAATCCATATTTCTCCGGAATCCCCCTCCACGAAACGAGCCTTCCCTGAAGCATCGAGCAGCTCATCTCGTTGTTTGTTTTTTTTTTTTTTTATTTTCCGAATCTGTTTTCTTCCTAAGCGTAGGGCTTTTTTCCCTCTTTCCCCCGTATGATTTCTCCCCCAAAAGGAATAACTGAAAACACCCCCAACCCTTCAATTTCCCCCATCCCCACGGCCAAAACCCCGCGTCTGTTCCCCTTGCCCCTCGCTTTTGCTGCAGCCGAAGGAACGCGGACAGACGTTACCTCCCCCTTGGTAGCCGGGTCGCATCGGAGCGGGGTTTTTCGAGAGATGCGAGTCGCATCGGAGCGGGGGAGCTGCGGGTCCGGCGAGCCGGCGGGAGGCAGCGGCCCCCCAGGAGCTCCCAGCGGTTCCCCCTCCTCTCCATCACGGAGGGCCGCGACCACCAGAGTCCCCATCCAATTTCCAAGTCCTCGCTAATCCGGCAGTGCAAACAAGCGCTGCGGGCTCTCTACTGTAAACATTGCGCACTGGCCTAAAATATGCACAATATTAAATTTATAATACTGTTATGTCAGCAATAGACGGTAATATGTGGAAATGGAAACAAAAACATTCAGGCAATAAAGTCAACTCAACCTGGGCTATGCAAACAGGCTCTGTTTTGAAAAAACACCCCATCCTATTTACCCTAGACACTGGCTGAATCCCGGCGGCAGGGTCCCCGTCTCCGTGCGGGTCACTGCTCGGCTCCCAGGGCCGGGGCGGGCGCTCCGCGGCGGGCGGCCCTGAGCACCCTCGCACCCCGCGCAGCCGCGGAGGGGCAGGAGGCGCCGCTCCCCGGGCATGGACCTGCTGCGAAGCGCTGGGAGATGAGCGGGTGACAGCAGAGGCGGAATCAGCTGTCCATTTGTCAGGGTTGGGGTTTGGATTTGTTTGGGGTTGGGTTGGTTTTTCTGGTTGGTTTCTTTTTTTTTTTTTTTTGGTTTGAACAACTTCCCTTTTCACCTTCCTTCCGAGCCCTCAGAGCTGGAGGTTTCCTCTCTCTTACAACTGGGCTCTCGCCGCACACTGGGACCCCGCGGAGGGTATGGTGAGGAGGAACAGAGGCAACATGCGCCCTACGTGTAGAAAAGGAGAAGAGGGCGGGTTAGCGTATCCCTCCGTGCTTTGTACAACGCAAATGTGATTGCTAGTCTATATATTATATAAAACCCTAGAGAGCAGAGCAGTCAAACATCACTTCCACCGGAAAACCCCACTCGCTAGACACTTCCCTGTTTCAATCTCACTTTTTCTCGCTTTGCCCGTGGATGGACGAATCCCTGTTTAAAACCGGTGCCTCTTCGTCAGGGATATCAGCAAAAAAGCCCGCTCCGGGGGCTGGGGAATGGGCCTTGCTCCTGCCTTACATCTGGGGGGCAAAGCACAGCGGCAGCGCCAGAGCTCCGCGGCTTTCGAAAGCTCCGCTACCCGCGGAACTCCGCGATGCTCGGCGTTAAGAATAAAGGGGGAAAGGGAGAGAAAGAGAGAAGAGAGAATACCTTCCCCCCGAAACGCAGCGAGCTTCAGCGCAGAATAATAAAGCTGTCTCAATAAATAACATGCCTGTGTCTGTCAGTAGCTAGTTTATTTGCGTTTTTCGCCTGGTTTGTTTATACTAGTGCCCCCTCTCTCTTGGGTGTCTTTACAGCTCAACAAGCAGGTATTTATCTCCAGTTCCAACCCTGAGTTCTCAGAGAGACCAAACTTTATGGTTATTAAAATTTCAATCATATTTATTTATTGCAGAAAAATAATATACAATGATATTTACAAAACAATCATAAAAATAGGAATGCATTTAGACACCGGATCTATTTGCATTTTAACATGGGTCATCAATAAATAAATAAAATGTTTATTTTTTTCTCAGAGGAAAAATAATAATAATAAAAAAGTTAGGAACCGGGTATATAACAGCTTGAGCCCAGCTTATTCCCCCCTAAAAAAAAAAAAAAAGTTTTCATCTCTACAGGGATATTTTTTGGTTGGCTGGTTGGTTTCATTCAAGAATGAAGAAAGTCCACAATAATGTATTTCCTTTCATCAGTGGCTCATAGGCACGACCTCTTGGGAATGCATGCAAAAAAAAAAAAGGCAAATTAAAAAAAAAAAAGTTAAATTCCAACATTCTTCGTCAAAATAAAAAAAAAAATCGAACGATTCAGACTTCTATCAGAATGCAGAGATGTGTGGATTGTACCGACGCCCAAAGGGTAGTCACTGTCCAAAGCCCTTGTCTCTCTTTCCTTAAGTGCTCCCCACGCCCTGCTTTGAATTTGGATATTGCTCTTCCAATTTCCAAGAAATCCTTGGTACATTTTTTTTTTTTAGACAAGACCAAAAAAAAATCGTATCCAACTTCAGAGTCTCTAGATTGTCCATTTTCTCCTTCTGTGGGAACAATGTCATCTGCAAAAACCCAAAGAGGGCGGAAATCTCGTTACTGAAATGAAAGATACACATACATCTACCTACATCTCCCTGGCTCTGGAAATACACGTAGCGGGCACGAACAGAGGAGGGAGAAACGCGTGTCCCCGCCGTGCAGGCGGTGCGGGGACCGGGTGACACCCCGGCCCGGTGACCAGCGGTGTCGGAGCGGAGGGAAGGGGGCTGCTGGGGCGGTGGGAAGCGCTCCCGGGGCAGCACACGGGCGGACATGGATTCCCTTCAAAATACTAGCGGCGGCAGCAGCAGGAACCATCCCAGCAGCCCCGCTGGCTCCGCGGCGTTTGGTGAGAGAGTGATCTCAGGCCGGCCCCATCTGGCTGGGGCACACCCGCACCGCCGCCGCCTCCCCGCCCGCAGCCCACCCCCGCCGCCCGCCGGCAGCGCCCCGCCACGCGTGGGCCCCGCGGGGCCGGGGGCGCACCTCGGGCCGCGCAGGGGGAGGGACGCGCCGGGGCTGGAGCGGGACGGGGCGGGGGGATGGACACCTCCAGCCGCCCTGCTCTCCGGCCGGCCCTGGAAGCCAGGCCCCGCCGGACGGGGAGGGCCCCCTCTTCCCCCACGGCCACGCGTGACCGGCCCACGGCGCAGCCGGCGGCCCCTCGCCCCCCCACCACCCTTCTTCCCGCCGGTTTCGGGGTTCCTGCCTTACCTAGGGCTCCTGCCTGGGGGATGCGGGTGGGGGACGCCGCCTGCTAGTGGGATGCGGACATGGACCAGGCGCCCTCCATTCTCCAGACGGAGAAGGCGTAGCTGAGCCGCTCGTGGGCCACATAGCTGCAGCTTGCCATCTTGGAGTCCAGCTCGTCGCTCTGTAAGACCTGGTAGAGGAAGTCGATGTACCTGGCCGCCAGCTTGAGGGTCTGGATCTTGCTCAGCTTGTCCGAGGGCAGCGTGGGGATGATCTTCCGCAGGGCGGCGAAGGCTTCGTTCAGCGACTGCGTGCGCTGCCGCTCCCGCACGTTGGCCATGACCCGCTGGGTCTGCAGCTCCTCGTAGGACTGGGGGCTGCCCCCGCCGCTGCTGCTGCCGCCGCCGCCCCCGCCGCCCCCGCCCGCCCCGCACTTCTTGCCCCGCTTGCCTTGGGCCGGGCTGCAGGGCTCGTCCGCGGCCCCGACGGCGCCGCCGGCGCTGCGGCGGCTGGAGCGCCGCTTGCGCCCCCCTCTCTTGTTGTTGGGCAGCTGCTGCCGGTCCGGCTCCTCTTCGCTGTTGCTCAAGCTGTCGTCGGCGGGGGAGACTGGCGAGTTTGACTCGTCCTGCTGCATCATCTCTGGGGGGGAGACGCGAGAAGCGGGCCGGGAGGGGGGGGAGGGCAGGGAGAAGAGGGGGGCACCTAACCCGCCAGCTCCCCCTTGATCGGCTGCTTCGCTGGCCTGCGAGGAGAAGGAGGAGGAGGAGGGAGGGAGGGAGGGAGGACCTCAGTTTGGGGGGAGGGGGGATGGCATCAGGATCCAAGAGGAAAAAAAAAAAACGCCAACCAAAAAAAATAAAAAATCCCTCCCGATCCCTCCTTGGAGCCCGTTCGAGGTGTCTGGGATTGGGAGAAAGTTGAAGACTTGGAGGTTCTTATAGCTCCTGCTGGCGGAAAGTTTGGGGGCAGCAGTGTCATTGGCCTGACGTGGAGAGGAGGGACTTTTGCTGAGTTTTATAGGAAAGTTTCCGCTTCCCCCCCTCCACGCCCTCCCCCAATTATTTTTTTTTCAAGCCATTCACAAGTGATCCGGCCTCCCCCCACACACGCATACATCCTTACCCCAAGCCCTTTCTCGGCTTCCCTCTCTGTGGTTTCTGCCTCAGGCTCCTTCGGTTCGCACTCGGCTTTGGGGCGGTGCTGGGGGACCGCGGTGGGAGGTTATGGGGGTGCCCGTGCACCCCCTTGCGCTGCTGCGGAGGGGCCAGCGGGCCGCTTAGTGCCTGCGCCGGGGGGGTGGCTGCCCCGGAGCGGCCGGGACAACCCGCATCTCTCGGGCTTTCCTCGCTGCCGCGGGCAGGGCTTGCAGCGAAGGGGAGGAAGGGGAAATTACCCGCCGGGCAGCATCCAGGCACATCCTAACTCTGTCCCGCTCTCGCACGCACCGCGCTCCCATCCCCGAGCGCCCCCGGGGTCTGGCTTTCCGAAGGACCCGCACGTTTCTGGGCTGGGGAGAGGGGAAGGCACAGCCTCATCCTGTCAGGCTGGAGGACTGCGCTCGGAGAAAGCCATCTTCAGAGGTGGAGGCAGCGGGGAAGCCAAGCACTAGCTTCGTACATACGCACCAGTTCTTGAGTCCTTCTCCTTAAGAGAAACCCAGGAGGATCCGGGTCCCCAACCTGGCATACCGGGAGGGGGGAGGAGGTGCAGACCTCTCTGCCCACACTCTGTGCCTACCGACGGCTCGCTTCTGCTCGCCCTCCCTGAAGGCGCCCGAGTCCGCCGCTTCCTGGGAACGGAGCTTATTTATTTTAAATTCTCTTTTATGTTTGCAGCCAAAGCTGTTCCTCCCCATCCCCCGCCTTTGTGCCTCCTTCCCCGCTCGCTGGCAACACAGAGCAGGTGGTGTGTCTTTTTAACAACATCTCGGATTCAAACGGGGAACGCCTGAGAGGGAAAACTAGACATTGCCATCCATTAATGCACTTTCGCTGCTCCCTGCGAGGGGACCGCACGCCTCCGCTGCCGGCCTGGCAGCCACCGCTCAGACGGGGCACCTCCGGGCGTGGGGCAGAGGAGCCGCAGCTCCCCGGCTGCGTTTGAGATGGGAGGGCGGAGAGGGCGAACGAAATAGCAGAGGAGCGATAAATCCCAGGGAAGAAAAAGACGAGGCTTCTGGAAGAGCGGTGTCATCTGCTCCGGGGAAAAAAGCCGTCTCTCCCCTCTGTCTGGGGGCTCCCTGTCCTCCAGACAGAGGCCTCCCATCCCGGGCGCTGCGAGGGGCCAGGACGCCGGCGCGCCCGCCGCCGAGGGTCAGCGGGCCCGGCCCGGCCGATGGCCCCGCTCCCCACCGCAGCGCCCGTCGGGCACCCGCAGCGGGAGGACCTGCCCCGCCGCTCCTCCGCTGCCCCCCGGGGGTGAGCTTTCCTCCTCGGGTCTTCCATCCCGCCATGCGAGCAAATAGCAGTCTGCCCTAAACCACCTCTTTTGGGAAACAGCCGGAAACAAGACCAGGGGAGGAAACGGGGACTGACTTACCAGGCGAGGGAAGGCACGCCACCACACAGACCCGCAGAGAGCCAGCACAGCTTCCCTGGCTTTCGGCTTGTCCCTGCTATGTGTGCTGCGACCCACAGTGCTCTCCTCTCACCTTGACACCACGAAGCTTCGGGGGTTCCCTTGTGTTGGCAGCAGCTGCTGCCCCCAAGGTAAGAAGAGCTCGCTCCCCTTCCACCTCCCTCTTACCAGTAATTTTGGCTGTGCCTAGAACCCTGGTGCTTCTCTGGAGTGCTGAGTAGTGTCATTACAGAGCAAAGGTTGGCAACAGTGGTGAGCATCCGTAGGCAGCTCTGGGGGCTCTCCTTCCTTCCTTCCTTCCTTCCTTCCTTCCTTCCTTCCTTCCTTCCTTCCTTCCTTCCTTCCTTCCTTCCTTCCTTCCTTCCTTCCTTCCTTCCTTCCTTCCTTCCTTCCTTCCTTCCTTCCTTCCTTCCTTCCTTCCTTCCTTCCTTCCTTCCTTCCTTCCTTCCTTCCTTCCCCGCTCTCCTCCTTGTTTCTTACAGAAAAAAAATCAAAGTGCAAAACCACATCTGTTTTTGGGTAGCTGTTACCTTGCTGGGAACAAGATGCTGTGGCCATGCCTGTATGATGGAGACCCACATCAGCAAAATCGATGGAAGCAATGCACTGCCTGAAAGGAGAGAGGGGCAGTGTCTGCTGAGGGTTTGGTGTTACAGCAGGAGACACGGCTTGTCTGGGTCAGCTGAACTTTGAGTGAGACGCAGGACATCGCTTGCTTGCCATGGGGCAGGAGGGTGTGCAGAGGAGGGTGTTGGGGAGAGGCAAGTACAGGTGGAGACGGAGTGTTACATGTCTTGGAAAAACAGAAAACACAGAGAAATTTAGGGAGGGTGTGACCTTAAGGAGAGACAAGAGGGGCTGACCATGGTAGATGGTTGGGTTTAGGGTCTTCACGGAAACTGCAGAAAAAGCAACCAGCAGTAGTTAGCAGAACACGTGTGGTACTACCTGTGACCTGCACACTGATATGTGACCCATGACTACACAGAAACCCCCATCCTTTTCATTTTGTTTTTTGCTTTATCTTTGTGCTCAGGAGTGAAGGAAACTAAGCCCATCCTGCCAAGACCCAGTGCATGCATATGTGTGTTGGGAGAGAAGGGGAGCAGGTACTGTACAGAGTTTAAAGAAAATCAATCAAACCTCTGATTTATTTTGAAATACATAGTTCTGGTGGGGATGGAGGTAGAGGCTTTGTATTCCACACTAGCACAGTAATCATTGTGTAGTTCACACACTGTTAAACCGTCTATTTTGAATCTCCAAAAGCCACTAAGGTAGACCTGTAGATCACTCTGGAGCATGGGATGAAGGATGCCATGTCCTGTTCTCTGCTATGCATAGGCATGGCTTGGGTGAGGATTCCTGGCTTCTTGGGCAGGCTCTCAAACTTCCTTAGCTCTTTGGAAGTGGCAAGCAAAGCTGCAAGCAAAGCTGCAAGTAGCTCCAGGGCCTTTCTAAGGATATTTCCAGGTCCGTTCCTGCAGGCTTCCCTGGGCCTCAGCTCAGGAAAATGTGTGCTGTGGGATTAGCCCTCACATGGGGCACTGTCAGGACATAGAGAACTCCAGCATTTTGTCATCTGTGCAATAATATATAACACTGGTAAACTAACCACCTAGATTACAGGTGTGGGTGTCAACATGGAGCTAAATAAACAAGAAGCTTCTAGGAAGATGAAACAAGGAATAAGCGACAGAAGAAGTTGAGCTGTGATGATCATTGTGATCATGGCTGATCACAGGGAAACAGCTGGAAGGGATCCCCCAACTATATGCTGTTCCTTGTGTAAGCACCGATTAGCTGCTGAGACACTCAGGCTGAGACAAGCACGGTCTACCTTAGCCAGGCAGAAACAGCACAGGTTTTGAGGGGAGTAAGCTGATAGTTTGATTCTTTCTTTGATTTTTGTTTAAGAATGAATGAAAGGTCTGATTCTGTCTGCTTGTTAATGAATCAGTGCAGAAGTTTAAAAGCTAATGTGCAGAGGATCTGGTGGTTACAACTACAGTGTTGCTCACCAATGTGTTATGTACACATTATGTACACGCTCGTACACACAAATTACAACTGGGTTGCAATAGGCTGTTCGGTATTCCCCATAAGGCATGCACATATACACATTGTAATTTAGCTCTCAAAGGCTGTTCACTGTGGCAAAATACCAGACTCTCTTACTGGTGGGGATTTCTTGGGATATCCAGCAATGTAACAATTACATATGTGCACACTTAGAGGCAGGCTACCTGAATATTCTCGATGTGGAAGCCTTCAGTCTTGTGTTTCCTCAGAAGCTGTACCTTCAAGACTTGCTTCAAGGGCCACTGAAATCAACTGAAGCTCCCCCACTAATTTCCATGGCCAGATATTTTAATTCCTACAGGTACTGGGTGAAAGCCTGAGACACAATCCCTTCAAAAGGGACAAGAGAGCACCCAGCAGCTTTCAACACTGCAATTTAGGCTGTAATTTTGCTCCGTGTTCATAGCACCCCGGGAAACGAGCTGAGAACTCTCACTGTGCCCCGTACAAACTTGTGCAGAGCAACAGCAAACAGGCAGAAGGAATATATAAAGGAGCAGGACCCATTTTTTGGCTTCTTTCTCCTTTTTCTTTCTTCCTGTTCACCGCGGCAGCTCGTACGACCAAGAACGCTCATGCAACCAAGGAAGAGCTGCCAAAGCATCTCGGTTAGTGAAGCTACCTGGGCCCGGCGGGGGTGGGCTCCGTGCCGCCGGCGGGGCTCGGTTCGGCGGGGGAGCGCGGCCGGGCGGGCTTTGCGGCCGGCGGCCACCGGAGGGCACGATTCCCCGCCGGTCCCCGCTGCGGCCGGCGGCGGCGGGCACGGCTGCCAGGTGAGCCGCTCCCGCCACGGGCAGCGCAAGGCGGGCCGGCCGCCGTGCTCCTGCGGCAGCCCGAGTCCCTTCAGGATGGGTCACCCGAGCTTCACGGGCGTGATGAGGTGCTGCCCGCCCGCTCCCGGGTCCGTTTGCACAGATTCCTCCAAAACCGCCGTATTTCAGCGAGCCCCTGGTCCTTTTTCTCCGGCTTAAGCGGACTCAAGAGCCGAGGGCGCCGCTGCCCTCAGAATGACTACAGTGATTTTTATTTTAATTTTCAAGCTCGTCGTGATATCATGTGGTCGTTAATCTAAAAGTCCTAGCGGCTTGCTGGCACAGGAGGATGTGACAGTAGCTTTTTTTTTTTTTTTTTTTAACTTCCCTGAGGCGAAGCCTCGTAGCTTCCAGCCCTCCCAGCCCCTCCGGTGCGGGGCCAGCCCCGAACCCCCGCCCGCCCCCCGTCCCTGCGCCGGCGGCAGGGAGCGCTGCGCCGCATCATTCGACATCGTCCGTTCTTCCCGATTTTCGCCTCAATGCGAGGGCAAGGAATACCTATTGTCCCATTATCAAACGCGCGATCCCACATAGGATACAGGTGTCCTAACAAATTAAGATCTGAAATGATTTGCAACACTTTTTTTTTTTTTCAATATGAAATCTTTTATTTATATCTGTTTTATTCGGCTCCAGAAATAATTCGTGGCAGTGGATGAAGCTTTTTAAGCAGAGCATGAGTACCTTGGTGGAAGCCTAAGTGGCATCCTCTTCTTCACCTCAGAGAAGCCCAGTCTTTCCCATCACAAGAGATCAACATATCTACTGCTGTGGTGGAACTCTGCCCCTAATTATGGCTCTGGGTCTTGTTTGTGTGGTTTCATGTTTAAATCTGAAAAGACTGCTTAGTCAAACAAGCTTATCTACACTCCAGGGGATAACAGTTATTTATATTAATAATGGGGCTTATTTGCTTTTTCAACTCCTTTTATTATTTTTTTTTTTTACTTTTCCATCTCTTCCATCTTTCCTGAACTATGTAAATATATCTTTTTTGTATTCTTCCTGCTCCCACACATTACTTAAATCTATATATTCAATCTTTCAGTACACTTGGCCCATGGAAACTCCATAAAACTTCGGGCCTTTTTAGCCACAAACTCTGCTTTTTCTTCCAAGGTGGGGGAGGGCAGACCTCGGGCATAGATGATGGATAAAGCATTCCACAAATCCTTCTTCCTAGGGGTGGACTCAAACTCTCTGAGTGGCTCATGCAATTCGAGTCAGAGACCTAGAGTCTGAATTTTATCATGGAAACGGACTTTTTCCCCATTAGCCATGTCTGCACCCTGGGGAAGAGCTCCCTGTGCTTCCTACTCAGTGTGGGCTCCTTGAGACTTACAGCTGCTCTTGGGATCTCAGAGAAGAAGATGAAAAAGGGGTCATGTAGGAAACAACTATGACTCAGAAGAACTCCATAGGAGTTCAGGGTAATAGGCTCTCCTTTACCTCTGAGGCAGGCAGCAAAGCCTGGTGTGAGGGAAAGGTCCTGGAAGGACGTCTTAACATACATATATGCTCTCCTAGGAAGATGGAAATGGTTTTTTGATTGGTAGCCCCATTGAATGCCAGGTCTGCAAGTTGGAATGCATCCACCTCCTCCTCCTCCTGCCCCAAGAGCACACAGGGGCTGACTGTAGCCATGCAGAGGAGGGGAGTCTGGAGGGGAAAGGTTCACAGAAATGAATATCCATCTCATTCTTCGCACAGTTACCTTACTTCTAAGGACACTTACTTAGAGCTGGAAGACCTTTTGAGAGAGAAGGTGCTTATTTCCATCTCTGCCAGGTTGTATTTCCTTTCAGAAAAGGCAGTCAGGGTGGAATAAAAGTTTGCGTATTTATTTCTAAATGGGGAGTTTATTTTGTGCTATGGGCTATCAGCTATAATGCCTAAAGACGTACTGTACATCATTACCCTGCATTTGATAGCTCCAATCTCACTCGTCTGGCTCTAGAGAACAGGACGATGATCAGCCAGGGCACCTTGCTCACTAGACATTGATCTGCCCATAGGTCCGTACTCTGGTTTTAATTTCTGACTAAAGGTCATATAGTAGGTCACACAATGAAGCGGATCTAGAGCACAAATCTTGGTTACTGAACTTCTAGGGCAGTTTTCCAAAAGAGGCGATAGTTTATTAATATGTTAATGTAAATTAACACACATTCACTGTTCATGTATGTATGCATGTATGTATGTTTCTGTCTATCTACTTACCATGACCTTCAGACAAGGATCTGTATTTGTATCCATGCTGTATTGTAAAATACTGCACTGCTTCTGCCGTGAAAAGTATCTATATCAAACATATTCTCATGCCAAAATCTACTATCTGACCTTGCAGCACTAAAAATAGTTCATGTCAGAAGCAGAAAAACATTCGTTTCTCCTTTTAGAACATTTGTGCTTGCATTCATTAAGGACTCAGTCCAAAATCCTTTGATGTCAAAGGGAGTGTTTCAGTGGGCTTTGGATCAAGCCCTAAAATGGGTCAATTAAACTTTAAATAAAATAAAAATGGAAACAGGTCCAGCCTGAGAGTATTGTTGAATAAAAAGAAATATTTAAGAGACACTGCCTTTGGAGTAAAGGGTCATTCATTGTTCCTTAATATTTAGATGAATTTGTGGAATTTTCTGTGATTAAAAAATAATCCTTTGCATGAAGGTTGCAATTTATTTTTTTTTCAGTCTTCAAAACATCCATATTTTGCTGTACGATAGAAATGTTCTATGTTAAAAATGTTAAAGTATGTTGACCTAGTAAGTGCAAAGATTATTTGAGCTTAGTGGTACGTATAGGCGCTGGACCCTAAGCAGTGAGATACAGCTCAGATTTGCAAAGTCAGAGGAGAAGCTTTATTCCAAAATACTCTTCTGACTAGAATATGTTGAAGTTTATGTCTCAACTTATATTCAACTCATTGTATCGGAGGTTTGGGTAATTTGAATGACGTATGTCTGCAGGAATTTTTGCTAAATGAGGATTATTTGACAGTGAAATGACCATCATTCCTTTCAAAGAGATAGAAGTTTGATCAATTGTATTGCAATGGCTTACAGCCATATGCTATCTACAGTGACACTTATGATCTATTTTGGTTATCCCCAAACGGCCTTCAACCTAGCCATTATCAGCCAACATGTTAAACTTTTGGTCAGTGGAAATCCTTTAGTGTCTTGGAAAGACTCATGCTGTTGTCTTCTGGCCAGATTCCATTATGGGTAACTACAACTTTATCTACATTCAACGTATGTAATTGAGTGGCTGTGGTATGGCACACTGTCATTTGGCTTAATTTCAATCAACGAAGATAATTTTCTGTATTTTCTTTCCTATAACACTGTGTCATGTTGCTGTACAAAGTGAAACAGCTGCCACATTCTCCTTCTCGAAGACGCATCCCCGAATGGGCTGTCTCTTCTGAGAGGACAACGTAGCCTCCAATTTGGCAGGTAAAATTTTGCAACACCAAATCCTTCCATCTGTGGTTTCATGTTGTCAGTTCATTGCGGGAACTAATAGTCTGCTCTAGATGTCAAACTATCTGATTTGTTAGTGTAGTTGGCAGGTTAACTGTCTAAGTCTTACCATTTCCGCACAGAATTCACTGTGGGTAGTAGATTTCATCCAAAAAAGAAGAAAAATAGACATGTTTAAAGATTAGACACACTGTTGGGAAATTAAGTTCTTAATGCTAAATCAGATGTATAATAGGAGGTACTTCATAATTGCTCACATCAAGGGTAAGGTGCCAAAGTTGTATAGACAGGAGGGGAAAAGGCAATACAGTCATTCAGCCATCGCCACAAGAAACAAGAGCGTCATATTCTCACAGAATATGTGTACATCAGAAGCAAGCTATACTGCAATGAAGAGATAGAAGACACTTTTTCATTCCTTGTAGTCATGGGGGCCACTGTATTTCTTCAAACATACCCTCCCAAACTGTTCATTGAGGCAAAAAAAAAAAGGATTTCCACAGCTCCTTAGGTCGTAAAAGTTAGCAAAATATTACATGACAAAAAGTTGCTGTTAAACTTTGTTCAAGAGCATTTGAAAATGGTATCTGAAATCCAGACTGGGATAGGCGCTACTGCAAGGGCACCAGCACTGAAGGGAATGGATTAGCAGCTCCCCAGTAACAGCGGTGGCATCAAAAATGATGCAGATAACATCACCCCATTTGCAATGCAGGTGCAGGAGAGCAGCACCATACAGATAGTAGAAGCATTATACATAGAGTGGGAAGAAAAGGCAGCAAATGTAGCTTGTGTTTTCCCTCCATTTTCACTGACTAGGAAACCTCCACGGTGCCACTGCAAGACAGACATTACCAATCTCCATGTAGACCTCCTGTCATTTGAAAATGTGCCATTGGATATTTTCAGCAAAAGAAAAGACTTTGGGCGTAAAGCCTTCTCTTTTCATCTCTGAGGTCACACGGCATCTTTGGGGTGATATTGGGTGTTTCTGTGGTATGGAAGTGATTCAGAAACCCTCCCAATAAATAATGTTAATGATCCGTAGCTTCACGAGAACTGTTTTGGGAGGGGAAGCAGGGATGAAGGAGGTGTCATTAGAACTTTTCACTTTCTGTGCCATTCTCAGCTACCTAGTATGTCTTTTCGGCTTGGAGGCAAAACCCACTGAACTTATACTCCAAAATCCTCCCCAGTCAAAGACTTGGCTTATGCATTGGATCCTTCAAAGGATTTGGCCAACGGGGCACTGAAGATTCGTGCTTTTACTGGTCTCAGAGACAACAAGAGAAATCTCTGTTTTTTTCAGGAAATACGCTTGTATATTTTAAATATGACAAGTACCATATGTTCTCATCATAGCTTTGGTAGAACTCATTTCTCTTCAAGGGCAAACCCCATGCTATTAACATCACAGAACTTCCTCAGTATAATGTGGTTCAGTCTGTAGGTATGGCAGTTGTGATCTGAGAGAGGATACTGTAATCATTCCGTTCCTAGATGTGTGGAACGTATAACTGTGAGAAATGACTTATACTGTAGTCAGCCCACTTATGGCTGACAGA
Organism: Larus michahellis; assembly: GCF_964199755.1. Classification (NCBI taxonomy): domain Eukaryota; kingdom Metazoa; phylum Chordata; class Aves; order Charadriiformes; family Laridae; genus Larus; species Larus michahellis. The sequence goes on from NC_133897.1 coordinate 34,380,319, forward strand.
ATAAAGTAATGGACATGTGCATGTCTCCAAATTTAATACCTTGGGGCTGCTAAAGATGTTTTCAGCAATAGGACTTGAACTCCATCTTACCAAGGCATGGTTTAGTAGTTCAAGCACAGTTATCACTACTTCAGTGAAAGCTCCATTTGCTCATGATTAAGATTTGGGTTTTATATGTCAAGGAGGTGCCACCTGATGAGGACCTAGACTATCAGTTTAATCATATTTGGCAACATTTAAGATATTTGCAAAGAAAATTTAAACTGGCTCAGATGTAATATGAAATGAATTCCACGCGTCTTCAAGTAAGGCTGGGAAAGATCTGAGGTAGTCCTTCATTTCACAGTGTTTCAATCATCTTTTTCTTTTTCTTTCTCTTTCTCTTTTTCTTTTTCTTTTTCTTTTTCTTTTTCTTTTTCTTTTTCTTTTTCTTTTTCTTTTTCTTTTTCTTTTTCTTTTTCTTTTTCTTTTTCTTTTTCTTTTTCTTTTTCTTTTTCTTTTTCTTTTTCTTTCTTTCTCTTTCTCTTTTTCTTTTTCTTTCTCTTTTTCTTTCTCTTTTTCTTTTTCTTTTTCTTTTTCTTTTTCTTTTTCTTTTTCTTTTTCTTTTTCTTTTTCTTTTTCTTTTTCTTTTTCTTTTTCTTTTTCTTTTTCTTTTTCTTTTTCTTTTTCTTTTTCTTTTTCTTTTTCTTTTTTTCTTTCTCTTTTTCTTTCTCTTTTTCTTTTTCTTTCTCTTTTTCTTTTTCTTTTTCTTTTTCTTTTTCTTTTTCTTTTTCTTTCTTTCTTTCTCTTTTTCTTTCTCTTTTTCTTTTTCTTTCTCTTTTTCTTTTTCTTTTTCTTTCTCTTTTTCTTTCTCTTTCTCTTTTTCTTTCTCTTTCTCTTTCTCTTTCTTTCTCTTTCTCTTTCTCTTTCTCTTTCTCTTTCTCTTTCTCTTTCTCTTTCTCTTTCTCTTTCTCTTTCTCTTTCTCTTTCTCTTTCTCTTTCTCTTTCTCTTTCTCTTTCTCTTTCTCTTTCTCTTTTTCTTTTTCTTTTTCTTTTTCTTTTTCTTTTTCTTTTTCTTTTTCTTTTTCTTTTTTTTCTTTTTCTTTTTCCCATTCTCTTTCTCTTTCTTTCTCTTTCTTTCTCTTTTCTCCATGACTATTATTAATCATTCTACAACTTCTCTTGCATCTGGAAGTTTACAGAGTTATAAGTTAAGGATGCTGCAGAGTTACTGCAGTGTTCTGTCATATCATTAAAATATGATTAAAAATAAATTAAAACATCTTTCTGCATATTCACTTAATGCTCTTTACTTTTTGATTTTTATGTGGTAATATTAACAACAAAAATGTGAACTACTTAAAAGTGTAAGCACTCCCAAATGTCCCAGATGATATTGCTGAGTCTTAAATCTCTGATTCAGCTCAAAGTTATTTAAGAATAATTTTTAAATTATTCCTGTACTCTGAAAATTTCCTGCCAACTCAATGGTTTAGTTATGTACATTATTCTGAAAGACTTCATAGGAGCTTAGATGGCCAAGATCAGGTCCAAGAGCACCTTGAAACATCTGAAACACTTCAGCATTTGGATAATTACATACTTTTGGGGCCAACCCACATTTCTCTTTGGAAAATGTTTCCCCTGCGTAGCTGCAGACAACAGATGGATCGTATGATCTCTGCATTTGGAAAGATGGCATAATTCTGGCAGACTGTCAGTTAAGTGAAGGGGGCTGATTTCAGATCCTCATTAAGAAAATATACAACCACACAGAGTGGACTGAATGGCAGAATGTGATCACTGGCGCCAGCTTTAATAGAAAATGTAGCACACTGTTGCAACATGAAATCTGATGTGCTGTGGCTGGATCTAGCTCTACCGGGTTTTGCGTTCATTTTTCAAACAAATGTGTTTTAAAGGAGACGTTCTTTGTATTGCAAGGACCCTCTGTTTGCCAGGAGAGAGAGGAGGAGTGCAGTGGAGGGGTAAAAGGTGAATTCAAAGGGCCACCACCTCCAGGGTCGGAATAGGGCATCAAGGCTTTGCCAGGTCTTCCCTTACATTTGCAAAAGTTTCTGTGTATTGTCTGTGTTTTGAAACTTTTGTTTATATTTCTAATCTCTCATTGTATTTATTAGGGTGGGTGCTTTTTGCACCTGACATTTTACCCAGAAACACCCCGTGGAGACATCACGGCCCTTTCCTGCTGCAGGGCTCTGGGAGCAATGCCTAGCACCTCCTTTGCACCTGGATTTCCATGGAGAAGCAGACCTGCCAAGCACCTAAGAGCTTCAGTAGGAATCCCAGGACACTGTAAAAAGCAATGTAGTTCTTCCAGCAATACTGGTTGTGAGCAGTAAGTTCTCTGTAATCACTACTCACAACTGAAGAGAAAAGGACTAGTGGAGCTGCACACTTTTATTTCACCATTAAAGACCAAAATAATGGCTATGGCTTCAGGTCACAACTTTTTAACATACTTACTTTCAGCAGTGACCTCTGATCTTTATAATCTTTATAATCCTGATTTTTTAATCAGGATCTTTATATGGTATCTCATCTTGGTCACACAAAAAGTGAACGATCCTTAATCACTGGTTGTTTTGAAAGTCTTTGTTAAGCTACCTTTTATCCAGATCAGAGACATCATCATTGAACCTGAAATGTTCAAGCAGTGATGCTATTTGCTATGGTATATTTATTCCTGTATCCTTTGTGCTATAGTCACCACTCTTTCCTCTAATAACTGTAAGTTTCAAAGGTCAGAATTCGTTAACAAAGTAAAAGACTGTACAGTAAGTACACAACGGTAGAAGAAAAAAAAAGAAGTATCCACGTCTGAATTAACTTCTCCTCCTTCTCTCAGTTCATTTATTTATGGTGAAGACTCTCCATGCACAGATATCCTCTTTGCTGTGTAGAAAATCATAAAATGCACTACCTTCCCTTGAACCCCTATAAGGCTTGGAGCAAGACAAGATAGAATGGGAAGTAACATGGACAACTAATTATCTTTCTTCTGCTTTCAGAGCTAAAGAGAGACAGTTCAACCAACAGAAGGCTCTCTCTCTCTCTTTTTGGCATTATGGCAGAGATAAGACAAAAGCACAAACAACTCTAGCATCTCAGGGTGCCTGATTACTTTGGATTGAAATAAAGCTCCGTGTGACAATAGTGAAGCCTGTCCTTCTGCACCACAATAACCTTGTGGGAACTATTCAAAACCCCTCAGTGTAGGAGGAGGTGGTCTGAGTCACAGTTACAGCACTGAAGCCTTTGAGAGCACTACAAACCACACTAAGATAATGTAACGCACACAAAGTTAAATACGTTCGTGAGAAAATTGAAATGACAGAACTCAAAAGTAAAGATCATGGGATTACTCCCCTACTTTGATTGCTTTGAAGGAACAGGAATTTCAGGTGCGTAAGGACCACTGAACTGGACTGTGGCTGGTGATGAGTGGAGTGGTGGCTGTGAAAAATTTTAAGGGCTTAAAATTTAGTGCCAAACACACCAAAGGTCACCCCTGAAACTGGGACAGAGAAAAGAAAAAGTCAAATCCAGATGAAATCCAGGCAAATTTTTAAACAATATCTGAATTGCAATTCTTAAATGGCTACATTTTTGAGGCAATTGCAGTTGAATATTTTTATTAATTCAATTCTTTTATTCTGGGTATATTGCTGTGATAAATATTTGTTTAAATAGAAAATACTCTGAACTGATCATATTTAGCAACATCTTAGAAAAGACAATTTTTACTGTGCTACAAAAAAACTATAATCGGCACACATATCTGTCGTTGTAACTGTTCTGGTGTATAAGTAATAGGAAAAGCATGGCTGTCATTGTTGCAGATTGGTAGTATTCAAGCCTAGTAAAAACAACAAATTAATATGAAAACGGGGACTCAGCAAGCACAGCAGTCACATTTTAAGCCTCAGAATTTCAGCTATTTTTTATTAAAAAAAAAAACAACCCAAAGGTCCAAGTTCATTGAAAGGACCAAAAGAGCTACATAGAAAATCTTTTTGAGAAGCACCACTGATATGAAAGAGAACAAAAATAAATCAAAAACTCTTTTCCATCACTTTTGCTTAGTACCCCCATGACTTCAAAAACTAATTTATTTTAAAGTTTGTAAAAGAAAAAAAAAAAGTGTTGTTGGACTTAGACTTCACTTATCAAGTTTCATCCTGGAGGGAATTTTTATAGCTGAGTTATAAACCCTCCGCACTAGAGTGTTTATAATGGAAACGCTGACAAATGCGATAATAAACACCAATCATGGGACCATAGTAGCTGGTCAGAATGTGGATGCAGGAGTTTGCAGTGCTATCATAATATTTGGTCCTGTTTCCAGCACTAATTTGCTTAAACCTGCTTTCAGGTTGAGCAGCTGTAAAACAAGATCAGCCTGACTATAGGTTGCAAAATCATTTGATTATTTATACTTCTCTTAGAAAGCTTGGAAATGTCTCTCAAATATGATTTCATTTAGATTTTTCTTTTGGTTTACATGTCTGAATGCTAATCGTAACGTGATAGCTTCAAGGGAACTCAACTTTCTACCAAAAGGCAGCCTTCAGTGGGCAAAAAGAATATAAACAAACACGCCTCAGACCAGGATCTAAAAATGGGCTATGATCAAACAGCTCTAAGGCTTTAAAAAACCCCTTATTATCTTTTCCCAGAAGTAATTGACACTTTCAGTTTTTGTTCTTAATGCGGTGATAATGGCATGGTGCTTTGGGGAGACCAAGGGCTGCGATTGGCCTCAGCCTTGGTGGCAGCAGGGTTTCTTGAGCAAGGGAGCAACGGGTGAAATCCTAGCCTCGCTCGAGTTAGCTGCAGTTTTGCAGACACTTCATTAGGGCCAGGGTTTCACTGGCTTCCCAAGCCTGACGTGCTGTTTTATTGCACTGACTCCACAGATGAGGATGCAGCTATCTTGGATTGAGAGGAGGGTGAGGGGAGAAGGGACCCCACAGTCTTGTTATTTCAGGGAGGTGGGACAGCACTCCAGCAAGAAGCTTTGCGATGATTCCATAATTTGTTTATATTCTTAGCAGGCTGAGCTTCTGGGACTTCAACACATCCACATGGGCCAAGTGATGGGTCAGCATGGTGTCTCGCTGCTTCATTGAGCTCTTCATGGGCATAAGGGCATGCTTCAGTTTTAACACAGGTGTGTAAGAAAAAAAATGGATCCAGCCTACTGTTCTGGTAAATCTTTGCCAGTTTTGGAAAAGCATGAAGCATAAAAAATTAAAGCTCCCTTCATCAGGTTCTCAGCTGCTATAAATCAATGTGCGGCTAAGAGGCTCCTCTGAAGTCTTTAATGTAACATGAAATGCATCTTGCTACTTTATCTGTGCTGTTTGCATATTGTATTCATTGGCTTACACCACAACTGCATTTTTCAGTTCTAATGTTATTTTTAGAATCAGTGGCTCATATAAGGATGTTACGTACTGCTGTTCTGTATTGCTGCTGCAAAATTTCCAGTGATCCATTAAAAATCAGGATTCATAATGCAGGATGATTTTGATTTGTATTTAAAAATAAAATGTAACATTTTCTTTCTGCTTTTCTCTAGTCTTTAACACAAGTATGAAAACAGCTTAAATCTTGAAAGAATTCCATGTTTTGTTATTGAACCAAGAAGAGAAAACCAATAATTTTTGAATTATCTGTTACAGATATGTTTACATCATGAATCTCTTAACGTAAGACTCTGTGTGCTATAGACTTCTAATTTTATCCAGTGACATAAGCAAGAAAAAAAATATGAAAAGATATATAATCATGCTGTGGAAAGCACAGTTGTATAGAGATCATAGAGAAATAGTGCTAAGAAGGGAATATTGACTTGCACTTTTCATTATCCTAAAAGAATTTGTCTTAATCATTTTGCTTGAGACAGTGGTAACAGTAAAATGCATCTGGGTCATGTGAACAGTTGTGGATTTTGGAACATTGCTTATTCTTAGTTCCTTTCTGTATTTTATTTTTAGCAAAAAAAACCCCTCAAAACAAAAAAAAACCCAAAACCATCTGAAGAGGTGAAACACCCCAGTTTCTAGAGAGGATCCAGCTGCGTTAACTATCCAACTGCCTCTTGGAAAAAAAGCATTCTGACAACTGAAGAGCAGATGCAATGTGCGGAGTCAGGGAGGTCAACAAAAACAAGTGGAAAAAGAAACCAAGGAAACAAGTGAAAAGAGAAAGAATGAATATTAGAGTATTAATGCAGGATATTAGATCACTCATGATAATATTAAAGGGAATGGAATGAGAAAATGAAGACTCGCTACAGGAGCTGACAAAAAACGTGAGAGAAGAAATCAGAGAGGTATTAGGGTGCGATTTAGGCCTTAGCCATACTAGCCTGACTCCACGTTAAATGTTGATTGATTGCACTATTATCACGACAATTGTATATAGTGGAGGTAAAAGCTGTCCTGCGAAGTCGTGCAGAACCACTGCCCCGCATGGGACGTGTGCTCCCAAGTTGGAGGCAGGCTGGGCTGCGCCCTGAACTGGCCGGTTGCTGCCCGTCTGCTGCAAATTCGGGGAGAAATCCAGGTCTTTCCCCCGGCATCGGCGAGGGAAGGTGGCAGCAGCAGGGAGAGCCGGGGGAGGAGCGAGAGGGCAGAGGCACACACACATCAGAAGGGCCGGAGAGGTTTCTAGGGGAGACCCCGGGGCCCCTTGGCCCGGCCACGGCCACCCCCCCACCCCGAAACCCCGCTGCCGCTCTCCCTGGCCCTCTCCCCTGCTAACAAGCGGCTGCGAGGCGCTACTAGAAAATGCTAAAAAAACCCAGTTCCCCAATGGACCCCGTCCCCTCCGGCTTTTCAGCGTGTATTTATTTATTTATTTATTTATTTTCTCTCCTTGCAGTAATGAAACGCATAGAGGCGGAGTTAAATCCAGCGAGGGAGGAAAGGGCTCTCGGTGACCTCCCCAGAATCAAAACCCGCGAGTTTTCTCTCTCCGGCGGGCACCGGCGGCTTCCCAGGCCGCTCCTGAGGGTGTCGGGGCGTGGGGGGGGTGGGCTGCAAGGCGGCCCGGTTGGCCCCCGCGCTTCGCCTCCGCCGCCCCGCACCGGCCCGCACCGCCCCGCATCGCGCCGGGCCGGGCAGCGCCGGACCCTCCTCCGCCAGCTCCTGCTCGGTGCGAGCGACGGCGCTGGCCGCCCACACGCAAGGACAGAGCTGGTCCCGGGAAGAAAATCGTGACAACAAACGGTTGTGTCCAGATGTTCCGCTTTACTGGCCCCGTGACACACGGCATGGACTTGGCAGGCTGGATTTCAAAGAAAGGGGAGTTGTTGTTTATTTTTATTTTTTTTTTTTAAAGCAGGAAGCGCTAGGTTAAAATGCACGCGCCGAGATTTTCCTATTCCCTGGCAGGCAGCTGGGCAGGCAACTGGTTCCTCTGGAAACCCACCCTGCAAACTGGACCGGCTCTGCTGCCCCGGCCGAACTTTTCTCGAAAGCAACGAATTGCAAAGTTTTAAAGCAAGTAGGCGACGCAACAACAGCCAAAGGGCCCCAGACCTTCCTTTTCTTTTTTCTTCTCTTTACAAAAATTATATATATTAGCAAATCTACCCATACTGAACCTCTCCATCCCTCCCCCCGCCCCCAAAGCACACTTCCCCAAACACTCCTGGTTTTGCATCCCACACCTACATGGTCCTGGCTGCGGTGTGAGAAGCCCAGGCAGGAGCAGGGTTCTGCGTCCCGAGGAAGGAGGCGCCCGGGGCCACCTGCTCGGTGCCGCGGGTGATGCCCGGCCCCCAGCCCCGTCCCGCCGGGCCCCGGAGCTCCCTAGCTCGCCTCCTGCCTGCTGCAGCCGTCCAGGAGCTCAGTCATGAAGGAGATGTACACGATGGCCAGGCGCAATGTCTCTATTCGGGAGAGCCTCTTCTCGTAGGCGAAGGTGGGCACCTTCTTCCTCAGCTCATCAAACGCCTCGTTGAGGTTGAACATCCTCTTCCTCTCCCGTATGTTGGCAGCCTGGCGCTGGGCATAGGTGATAACCCGCTTTCTCCTGGGTCTGTCCAGGAGGGAAGCGCTGCGCATCCTCTCCTCTTCCTCCTCCTCCTCGTCGTCTTCGGGATCTCCGTCTCCGAAGGCAGCCAGGGGCAGCCCGCGGGCCATCCCCTCCCGGAGCGACAGGGCTCTGTCCCCAAAGGGAGGCCCGGAGGTGACCTCGCAGAGCCCCAGGTTCGGGCCGGCCCGGGGGGGGACCTGGGGGGAACCCAGGGAGAGGTCGGCCACGAAATCCAGCACCGAGGCGCCCAGCAGCCCCTCTGGGCAGGGCACTTGCGGGGCTCTGCCGTGCAGCTCATCCAGCAGCCCCGGGCGCTGGTGGGCTGGGAAGAGGCTGGCTGACATCTTACTCCAGAGAGGGCTTAATCTGGTCCCCCATCCCCAGCCCCAGCGGCGTTAATATTTATAACCCCCCGGATAACAGGATTAGCAGGACTAGAAAGAGCGGCTGTAAAATTTCTCGCCGTGATGCTGATGAGAGGAGACAGGCAGCCCCCTCGGGGACGCGTGGATGCTCCCGAGAGAGGAGTCCCCAGCGAGTCAATCCTGTCACAGCGATCAAGGACAGTTCCTTCTTGGCAAAACCCTCCGCTCTTACCTGCTGAGCACTTTTGTCTCCTCTTACACACCCGCAACCAAACGATTTTCAGCCTCTTTAAAGCCCGCAGCCGCAGAGCCGGGTCTCCACTGGGCTTGTTTTCCTGCTTTCTGTCGGGATCTCTGAACCCTGAGAGCCAGCCTGACAATTGATGTCAGGCAAGTGCATGTATGCCTTTAATGATGTCCTGAAGAGGGGACCTGCACGCAGAGGGTCACCGGGGAATGTTTACCCTGTATCCCAGCGCAATGGGAGCTGAATGACAGGACCTCCATTAGCCTAAGTAAGCATTGTAGGGGACCCGATATTGCATTCCCAGGAGTAACTGTTGGAATCGCCTCTCCATTCCCCCTAAATCCCCTTCAACTAGAGTTCAAACATCTTTCCAGCGCGGCAGTAAAAGCCTGCTTCGTAAAGCTCATTTCGGTTCAGGCAATCTCAAAGCACTTGCTTTGAAACTCCTTCCTCCTGCCCATGGAGACGAGGGTAAGCTGGTCCTGGTCAGGGCAGCGGTCGCTCTCACACCTTTGGTAGAGCCGTCCCGGTCACCGGCGGTGCAAAGAGGAATCAACCTGCCTGCACGCACTGATAACCCTGGATACATAGCGCAAAAACCCGTGAAATGCATATAAACACAGCCGGTACACCCGACACCGCTGAATACCTTTCTTTGATCAAGGTTTCCTTGGGGACGGACGTCGGGGATTGTTTTGCTTTTTCCTTGGGAGGCTGGAAGAGGTTGGGGGCTGTGCCTTCACCCTCCCACACCATAGACTGTCCCTAAGTAAACAGCCTGGCCCTGGCAATCCCTGGTGGTGTCAGACACACCCAGGTTGTATCGGGTCGATTGTCTTTGGCACGCGATTTGCGCATACAGCTCGTTTAGGAGCGGCTGCCCATTACTCTTGCGATGCCTTCTTAGAACCTAATCTTCGCCTTTGTCATGCATTGTCGCCGCTCTCGCTTTGGGGCTAATTAGTCTCTAATTTCTAAGGGGATTCAAAGCCCATCAGATCAAAGGAGGCGGGGGTGGGGGCGGCCGAAGCATCCCCCTCCGCGAAAATCCTTCCTGTTTGCCTACAGGTCGCAAACATTTCCCACCGCGCACCGGGATCTGCCGGCGTTTACGACACAGCGAGCGAACCACGCACCCCCTTTTTCCTGGGAAAGATGCCGCAGGGAAGACCCTTCCCCTCCCAGTTTCAGAACCCTCACCCCCCCCTCCCCCAACCTCCCCGTCTCGGCGGGCTGCCAGAGGCGGGGGGCGGGCAGGGCGCTGGCTGCGCGGGGTGGTGCGGAAGGTGAGCGGGGGCGGAGGTACGTTGGACAGCTCCGGAGCGGCCGCGGCGGCGCTGCAGGTACCCGGCGGCCCCGCAGAAGGATGCGGGGGAAGCTGGGGGGGGGTGTGTGGGGGCATATATGTGTGTGTCTTCCCTCCCCGTCCTTCTTCCCGGCCTACAACCAACCTCTCCCCAGCCTATCGCACCACCGTTATCGGCACTGCCGCGGCAGTGATCGGCGGCGTTGTGTCTGCTTTGATGATTTAATGGCGTGCCTAAGGCTAAATAAAGAGCGAATAGCGGGGAGGATGCTTTTATTCTTACTAGCCCTAAGAGGTTTCTTAGCGAACAGGGAGAGAGGTAGTCAGAGACGTGCTTATTTATGACAAATACCGTTCATTAAAACACCTGGTGAACGAACTAATTAGAATTAAAAGAGGAGCTGTAAAACATCTGTTAAGAGAAGTACTGACTAGAGAGCATCCAAAAGTAAGCAGAGGGGCTCTAATTGTTAAGTATTATATCAAAACTGTTGGTGGATAAAAGATTTATGATCGATCCGCAAAGGAATGTAACTTGTTTGAGCCCCTTTTAGGTGAGGTGGCAAGTATTTCGTTTAAAGACATGGAGGTATAAAATAAGGACAAATGTCAGCAAAGATGTGTCACCACGGGGTGCAAAATTATCGGGGAAATACAAATGCTTCAGATAATAAAATAAATGAGTGAAGAAATGTGAAATCGTCAGCTCAGTGTCAATCTTAACAAGAATTTCCCGTCATGCGGGAAACCGGCTGTTAGAAGAGGATCGAGCAGCTCTTCACCACGGTCTCTTTGGAAATAAACTCTTGCTCACATCTCTAGTTTCAGATTTTTGCAGGACACAAACTACAAAGACAAGCGGAACCAAAAGCATTTTATATTGCAAGAAAGTAAAGGGAGAAGGTTGTTGAGTCAGTATTGGACCACAAAGCAATATAACATAAACCATAAAAGATTAATGCAGGGTGTGCCTGTCACTGAATCCTTAAAGGAAGCACTAAAGCCAGGACTAAGCCAGGATTGGGAGATCCTAGCAGAAAATGAAGACTTGTAGCCAAGGTGAATCCTCCTGTCAAGCTGATTTTTTTATTGCTGCTTTGTTTCCTGGTTTTTTTTTGTTGTTTGTTTTTTTTTTCGTTTTTTTTCATGCTAAAATACTGATTTTTCTCTTATATTAACTACTTTAAATTATGTATAATAAGCTCAATGAACTGTGATTTGAGGTATGTTTTTGAATGTTTTTTCATATTTGGTGATTTTTATCACATTGGGGAAAGTATGGAGCTGAGGAAACGCATAATGAATATCCATGCTGCAGAGGACTGGTTTTCAGTGCATAGACAAGGCAATCACGTAGGGGAAGCAGCACAAACTCTCATGAGAGGCTGCTTTATACTCTGAAATCTTCTCAAACCAGATTAGGTGTTCAAACATGTGTTCTAGATTTGTTTTAACTAAGAATACAGTTTGCTTTATGAATGTTTACCTTCCTTCGCCTACTTTATATCCTACCTTTTCATTTCACTTGTTTATCACAAAGAATTTTGCTCACAAGATGCTTACAGATGCTGAGCACTGATGGCTACATCTTCAAGCCACTCTGCAACCATTTGCATAATTATTTTTCTTCAGAAGTATCTATGATATGATTCTTGATAATTTTGAAAATCACTGTCTCTTAACAAATCTCCCTATATAACAAATGCAATCTCTTTTGTACTAGCAGGTACAAGGAGAATGTGCATTTTAATCCACTGTACCTCTGTGGAAACAGTTTTAGTCCTTTTATAATCCTGCATGCTGAGTCCCTGTGCTGATAATTTTCCACATTATCATACAGGAAAAGACAGCCACTCTGATGACTTAGCTTTAGTGATTGAGATGTTAAAGATTTTACTAGTGACTTATACTTTATTGGAAAATTCACTGGAAGTGAGTGGTGATCCTGGGATGCTGAAATAAGGGGGCACCGTCCATCAGACATGGCTTGGTAAGCAAGGAGCTGAAAGTTGCTGTCTGCTCTAGAAACCACAAAAAGTTAGATATGCAACTGAAAAAAAAATGCCTACGCAGTTTTCTTGTAAAATGTGAAAAATCGTCTCTCCTTTAATTGATCCCTTAGTAGCAGAGTTGCTATCATTCTCAAACCCTGGCCTGAATAACAGAAACAGATGTACTGTGTAGCAGGCTAATGCTGTCTCTCTCAGCTTACTGACGTTGCAGCTGTCTGGTCTTGTTGTTAAACCTTAAAATTACAGTAATGTCCATGGATCAGGACCTCATTACCTCAAAACACAGGGCAATTCCTGTCCTGTTGAGCTCAGTCTGAATTCCTGACAGACCAAACCACATCAGGGCAGTATATATGTATGGAGATAGGGCAAACTTGCAAAAGAATGGAGAGAGTTTGGAAAATAGCTTGACACTTGCTCAGTTAGTGGTGGAGAGGAAGTGACTATGGGAACCACTGATGAATTAATACAAAAAGGAAGTTTTTAAGCAAGGCTAGGTGATTACTGGTTATTTTGATTTTAGAAGAATGTAGTAGTATTCAGATGAAAGCAGAGCAAAATGTGGTTGAATGTGGTATCACTGGAAGGGTAAAGGAGACCTCTGTTGTCTCAATGTATTAAGAGATTATATAGGCAGGGAACATTGGGCTGTGACAGAGTTTATGTTCAAAGAGTTTATGTCCGAGTTTTTTGTGAAGCGGAAGGAGGCCAAACGACAAGTATTAGATGGTCAGTACTGTTTCAAGTGTCTTGCAATGAAACCAGAAAGGAGGAGACTGCTGAAGTCAAAGTCAAAGCTAATGTAGATGAGAGGAAGCAGTGCCTTGGTGGCTGAACCAGCTGGGAAAGCCTTTGATACATTGGAGATAGATGAAGTGTACGGAGATGAGGACAATGTTACCTCACTTTTTCTGCAGATGTCACACGCTGAAAGATTTGAATGAGTCCATCAGTTAAGAAAAGTAAAATAGATACAAGGAATTGACTTACATTATCTAACTGATGGCTCTTATCCAAGTACCAAGTTATCATGGAGACACCCTGAGTCCTGCAGAGATGTGAGCACCAGTACTGGACTCCACAGACCACTTGAAGTCTGTCTCCCCTGACGGACTGTCAGCTTGGGGATACTGGCTTCTAACTCAGCTAACTTTGGTCCTGTGGGATGAACCTTGGCCCTAGATTTAGTGGTTTATGAATAAACACTAGAAGAAAATCCAGTAAGATATATATCTAGAGTATGTGGGCAAAGACAACTGGATATATTTGAGTGCAGTGACCAGAATCTGAGTCTGTAAGAATTTTCTGCAACCTTATCTGTATAGGCAGTATAAGAATTAACTTTATTGCTTGTGTTGGTGATATATATGAGTACCCTCTGCTCACAAAGCAGGTGAATTATTACTAGTCCAGTGTAGGGACTAGTTCTGTTCTTAAAATAAGAATATGTCCAGTGAAGCCAGACCATCACAGTCTGGTCCTAGCAGTAATTTTAGGCACTGATCCTACGTGCATCTGGCTGTATGAATGTACCTCTGTGTCACAGCCTGTCTTTAATAGGACTCCAATTTGAATACAAACACCTAGTTAGAAAAATCAGGTTTCACAACTTGGCTTTCCTTGAAAAAAAAGTGCCATTCTGTAACATCATTGTTCCCTGACACAGGAAATCATTAGTAAAACTCAATATTTTGGGCAAAACCTAGTAAAACTAGGTACATGCTGCCAGTAAAGTGCAATTCATTTCTATTTACAGTTGTATTACACATGATTTGAAGAGTTTAAAAGAAGTAACTGTTGATATTTCTCCATCCGGGACCAAATGACGAACAAAAAGTTTGAAAGTGCAATTTTGGGTAAATCATAGACAAATGAAATGAATAGCTGTGGTTAGGGTGTGATGTGATTCATCATGCTTGTGAAGTTTTATGAACGATACTTTTTTCCTTAATCATAACCTTAGGGGTGGGAGGGATTGAGAACAGGACATGTATTAAGGTTGGAATGTCAACCTTAACTTTGCATTTCCTGTATTTTTATCAGTGTGAGTGAAAAAAATGTAAAGTTATTTAAACATAGCTTCTTTCATCTTGATTTTGCTATATAAATGCTGTTTTTGGAAAATGGAATGCTGTAAAAATGTGTATTGTTTACGTAGGAGTCTAGATTTTTTCCTACATCTTTATTCCAATTCCTTAATTTTATTATTATGTAATTGTGTACTAGAGACATTGATTAATGCTTTTTTCTTTTACGTTTCTCACAGTTTGTAAAATGCAGGGAAATGTCAGGCTGAAAGCTGTAGTTACTTAAAGATTTTCCTTATATTTCAAAAGAATAAATATATGTATGATGGCAGATCAAGATTCATTACCAGAATCCTGTTCGTAGGCTCCATTTTTACTTAGTGGTATCACCTTGGGTCAAATGAGCCGTTTTGTCTTCTGACCTGCTCGGCTTTGGACAGTACACATGCCAGGTAGGTTCTTCTACCTTTTGTTTTGTTCTCATTTTTTGGAATCTGGACTTTACCTGCTTCATTTTATAGAATCTGGAATTGCTAGCTGATTTTTTGTAGCTCACAGATGCATCTCCTGCAACTAGCAAGGAGGCCTACACTGAAACTCGTCTCTAAAGAATGGGTCCCCTTTGCCATGCTTCTCAATCATCCACTACCTTGCTAGCTTCTGGATTTGTTATTCTCCTAAGGATATAGAATTTCTTTCCTTGCTAGTCCTGAATACCCTCGTAACAGGTTGTGCATATTTATGACAATAGTCTCCAACTACAGTATCGCCTAGTATCATCCCCACTGAATTTCCATTTCATTCCCATTCAACACATTAGAAGCTACTGATATAATGAATAGTGTTTTCTTTCCTTCTTGTTGCTCAATGTTTCACCTTCATTTCTTTTTCTGTGATATATAAGCCATGATGTAAATATAGGATTAATAACATTTCTTATGCTGTAACAGCTGCCATATCCTTGTGCTTGATAGATACGGACTGAGTAAGTATTGTTTTTGTTTGCAGGTGGGAAGCATGAATAGAACAACATGGCAAATAGAAACAGAACAACTATGGCAAATACAATAATATGGCAAATTGGAACTGAGGGTTTCTATTTTAGTTATCTAGAATTTAATTTTAGGGAGCATTTGTGTTATACAGTCTTTTTACCTTAAGAAGAATCCGTTGAGCTACTCTGCTGTGAGCACTAGGCTCTTCCACAAGTGGCATACGATTTTTAGATGAACTATATGTAATATAAGTTAATCGAGTGATTTATTAACATATATCTGGAAAGTGTTTTTATTAACAGCATAAAAGACAGCTTTGATTGCTTATAACTTAATGAGTTTAATTTTGGAAATGCAATTTTTTTTTTAAAATACATACCAGTTTTATTGTTATTTTCTAGATTTTTTAAAGTAAACCACAAAATGAAAGCTTCCATCCCATGTTCCATAACATGTGTTTGTGCAGGGCTGAAATCTTCAGATCCATCATGTTACTTGCCACCTTTAAACTTCTGAAGCCAAATATTATCCTCCCTGTCTGCCATCAGGACCTGAGGGAAGGTGGCATACTTTGCCAGAAGATTTCACAGATCTTTGATGGCAGCAAGAGTATCGAGGAGGGGACAATTTGTTCCTGTCTACAAAAGGAATGGGATTTATTGGCACTTCCCTTTTCTGAGAAATTAGATCCAACATGATCTATCCTTATCAATGTCCTGTCTCTTTTTGTGTTATGATTCACTGCCGTGTCCCATCTCTTCTCTCTTTAACTGTCCTTTCTCCCTGTTTCTTGGGCTTGATACCTGTTTCCATGCGGAACATGGTTTAGTCTTACCTCCCTGGGCTTCAGTCTTCTACTCACCTTCTTAGGTTTAGCTGTGTTTTCCCCAGACTCCTGCTTCTCAAATCTGTTTATTTTTTCTCTCTCTCTCTTTCTTTAACCACATAGCCCATTTTTATTTGCAGTTAGTGCTCTCCACCCCCAGGCCTTGCCCTGGCACAACAGCTCAGAGCTGCACTAGCTTTACCTGGCAGTGAGCTCAAGCATGGGTAGAATCCTTAAGGAATCTGGAGATTCTAATCCAAATGTATAGGCAATCTAGAATAGAATCCAGGTGGTGTGAAGGGAAGGCAAAGCCTAGCTGGAGAAAGGGAAGCAGGAGGCATGAGTACACACTGCGTTGATGGTGGTGGTATGAAGGGAAGGTGAACCCTTCCCTACTGCAACAGTAGGGCTGGGGAGAGAGCTAGAGATAGGTCTGGGAAGGTTACCACACATCGATGAAGCCTAGAGTTCTTGGAATTGAAAATGGTTTTAATTTTTCAAATTCCAGATTCTGTCCAGTGATGGGAATATATGACATAGGCAGGCTGAACCTAAAAATTGTAGCAACTATTGTAGTGCTACTCATGGACACAGTGGCTTGAGGGCACAATAGTAAATAAAACCATACATAAGTTGTAAATTTTAAAAACAGATAGTAACTAAAAAAGGCTCCCAAGAGAATGTTCAAGGCTAGAGAGTGAGGAATGAGGACTCATACTACCCTATTCTGTAAACTCACTGATCTCAAACCACGTCCTCTTCCCCAGGTCATCTTTGCTCCAGATTTGCCCAATGTCAGAGAATTCCTGAATAACGCAGTCTTCTTCCCCTCTAGGGATTTTCCCCAGGCTAGCGATGAGGAACAACAGTGTCAATTCATTTGCACGAAAGGACATGGTGAGTCACGGACAGCTTCATCCCTGCCCCAGACCACAAGTGCAATTATGTAAGTACTTAAAAAAGGACCTGCAATTATTTACTGCTACCCATGTAGATACAGGGTCCTGGCTATGACATGTTTTGTTAACACTAGAGTAAGTGAGTTGTAGAGAGTAATATTATTCTGTTACTCTGTCTTTTCATTTTGGCTTCCATTCAAATATCATGTAGAATGTGCTAAACTGCAAGTGTAGGTGTGTACATAATACACCTGCAAAATGTGTATGTATATCATCTTGTGAAGGGGTAAACTGAAGAGAAGTAAGTTCAATTATTTGTACTGGATTAGCAAAATACATTAGTTGCAAAACTAAGAACAAAACCACTATCTTTGGTCTACCGGCTTAATTCTTTAATTGCTAGGTAATCCTGGCTCACAAAGTCAGGGAAAGTCAAATCACTCACTTTTGCTTTCAAAGCTAAACCTCTCTGGGATTATCTCATTTGTGAGACCAGATCCAGAGAAAATAAGTTAGGAATGGAACAATCCCTTTTAACTTTAGCTCCAGAAAGATTGAATAATTGGGCAAATCTATTTTCTTTCCTACTTCTCAGAAATAAAAAAGGACACCTATAAATCTCATTTTACTTAGCTCAGGTAGAAAATCAGCATTGTGAATTAAAACCTTGATATACAGTAGTATACAGTATTTGTTCAGAAGGAGTGTCCTAGGATGTTAAAGATTAGCCATGGTGGTTTTGCTTTAGGCTTTATTGCAATGAGAGATTTTTTCCAGGATTTCTTGACTCATTCTGCTAAGCCTGTGTTGAAAGGGAGTTTCTTAATGCATTCTAAAGCAATCACATCATTTTTAATTTTTTTTTCACTTACTGTTTAGTACTAGAGTTAATTTCTTCAGACTATTTTAAACCACATCTGTTTTAATTGCATCATGTATTTTTGAAAGTATTAATATTATTTGTTTTATTATTTAAAGACAAACATAGTAAGGATGTTTTAAAGAAGTTGGAAGAACAGCAAGTTCTAGTTAATAGTCCTTTAATATTCAATCCCATTATCTTATCAATAATTAAATTAATCATTGGATAAAAACAACTGTAGATCTAGGTTGTTTCATAAAGTTACTAGGAGACATATTTACCCCAGTGTTCTTTTCGGTGACAATGGATTCATGAAAAATGGCAATATGTAATGGATATTAGGCCTCTTACAAAATAGTTCTGCTCAGACAGATGAAAAAGAAGCAAAAACTTACAATATAATTCTGCAGCTAAAACGACAGGTGCTATGTTTTCAGTCAATGATAGAACTTACTATTATATGGTTGGGCTTAAGCTTGACAGCAAAATCTAGGAAAAATAAAGGACCTGAAGAGCGCAAGAAGTCAAAGATTTAAAAATAAACGTTCTTTTTTTCCCAGCAGAGAGAAATTCTCTAGCACTGACTTGGAAAAGAAGACAAAAGGATCCAGTGGGTCCCTTCCAGAACTTGGACTTTTCAGATTTTATCTGCCACTGTTTCCCATTTTACTTTTCATATTTCCTAAGGAGACGGCTTACAGAAAAACACCATGAAGCCACAGGAACCCTTTTTGTCCATTAGCCAATGGAAATCTTTCCTCATTTCAGCTTCACAAGTCAGAAAGTGATGATTGGAACATCGAGGATCAGTGTAGCCTTATGCATCCACTTGACCAGTCTAAGACCTCTCAGTAGCTCTCCTTTTGGCTAAACAGGAACCTTCCTAATGAATTAAAAGGAAATTACAAAGGCAATATGCAAGAAATGAAAAAAAAACAGCTGAAAAAGTACATTTATAGTACTTTTCTTTGTTTAAGGACAAGAACGTGAAGACCAATATTTAGTCAGAGCTAAAAGTAATAAGGGACATAACAGGTGGTGAAAGAAGACTCTGTAGATATCTAAGCTGCAAAATAAAGTTCAGGAAAAAACGTGAGTTTGATGAGGTAGACAACATAGTGAGAGACGATACAGAAAAGGTTGAAGTAGACTTAATTTTTTTGTCTCAGTTTTCACAGACAAAGCCTGATCTCGTACCTCTGTGTGGGCCAATGCAGTTTGGCAAAGAGAGGGAAACCCAATAATGCAGTAGAAACAGGGTAAGTATTACTGAGAGAAGTTTAAAAATAATGGAGCTGGATGGGATTCACCCAACACCACTGAAAGAGGTAGCTGCAGTGACTGCAAGGTTGCTGTCTCTGAAAAAGACTGTGATCATCAGGGAAGGTCTCTTGATGGCTAACGCTACGCCCATCTTGAAGAAAATTGATAGGAGGACTTGGAGAATTATAGGTCATATGTAAAGATTGTAAAGATGTCCCTGTAAAGACTGTAAAGCATGTCCCCTTGGAATCTGTCTCCAAACACATGAAAGCAATCAGGAATAACTAGCTCAGACTTCGCAAAGACAAATCATGCTTGACCAACTTGATTGCCTGCCACCATGAGATGGCATGTTGAGTGGGCAGAAGGAAAACAATGGGTACCTGGTCTTCAGGATGACTTTTGGCACTGTCCTCAAAAGGATTCTCTGTGGAAGATGAGAAAGTATGGGCTGGAAGAAAAGTTCTTAGATGCATTGAAAATTGACTTTATCACTACGGTAAAATGCTAGTAAAGTCTAAGAGTTTGGTTTCAGTTGGTAGTGAGAAAAGTACCCTATGGATTGGTACTGGGACTTATATTGTTCAGTATTTCCATCAACAGTTTAGATCGTCACACAGAACATGTCTTCAGGTAAATCTGCAGATAGTAAAAATCAGGAGGAATGACTGACATGAAGAATGGGAAAACTTCAAAGGGTTCTTGAAAATTGGACCCACATAAACATCATGAGGATCCCAAGCCTGGGGCCAGAACAACCTCAGCTACCTGTACAAGCTGGGAAATGAGTAAAGTCCCCTGAAAAGGACAGGATGGTAACGGACTACAGGTAGAATATAAACCAGTAGTGCAAATTGCAAAGAAGGTAAACCATGTATTGGACTATGTTAGCATGGGAGCAGACCAAATGAAGTTACTATTGTCCTCAATTTAGCACCGATGAAGATGTTTAAGGAAAACAAAGCCTTGTTTGGAGCCTCCTAGTACCTAAGGGATGCTGAGAAACAAGAGGTTGCAGTGATGCACTTTGAAGGCGATCACGAAGACAGATTGAAGAAGCTGGACTTGTTTAGTCTGACAAAAGAGTAGGCTAAGGAATGATCTATTAGCAACCTAGCGACCTGCAACTACTACAAGGGGAGATGCAAAGATGAAAATAATATCTTAATTGTGGCAGACAGATTGTACAATACTGGAACAGGCTGCCCAGAGAGGATGGGGAATCTTCATCCTTGAAAGTTTTCTAGACAGGACAGCACTAAGATATGTCTGACCTGACCTAGTGCTAGTAAAAGTAAACTTTGTGTGGGAGAGACCTCCAAATGTCCCCTACAAACAGCATTTCTACGACCCTGCAATTCTTGGAACCCAAAGTTCTGACCCCCAATGTCTTTTCTCCTTGAAAGAGCATACTTCCCCCCAACACAAGGAGATGGCATGTCCCCTTGTCTTCAGGTTCAGAAAAAGTTTCCACGGAGAGTTTATTTAGGATAGATGTCCAGTAAAAGCTCTTGATTGTATTTGTGATCATGGCATCTGAGAAAATATACATGACATACAGCAGAATAATGTGATACAATAGATCTGAGTTTTAAACCAATGATTAGGTCCCCAAAAAGCAAAACACTTATTTGTGTTTGTAGATACTCATAGAGAAGTAGTGTCATTCACTTCAAGTGTGATGAGAACTTGAAGTTATCAAGTGCTTAAGTGATTTGCTGGCTTGTGGCTTCAGTTCTTTAAAATGAAGAACGAATGAAATGAATGTAAAAAGCAGGGGGCTCTGAAGAATGCTCACTACTTACAAGCAAGCAACTAAAAAAAAAAAGCAATCTATCAGTCAAATGATTAACTATCTAAAAAACTAACCTGGAAGACAGTACGTTTTTTAATTGCTTATTTACAAAACTATTTAACCAAACAGAACATAATTTCAGTGTTCATATTCTCACCTTGGGATTTGTTCCTTGTCAGTCACTTGTAGAGAATAGAGAACAAACATCTGGAATACTACATTAAAAGAAAACATCAGCATAGGATTGTTTTAATAATTAGATGATATGTGACCTAAACTTAGAGTGGAAACTCACTAATTTGTACTGTACACGTGAAGATATTGCGTGTCATATATTTTCCTCTCCGCTTCTATTGCACAGAATTCCAGACTGAACTGCAGTTTTTACAACATACAGAGCACTCCACATGCATGCAGTTTGGATTTCACAGGACTGTAAATAATTTTAAGTGTTTGCATTGGTTGTTGGTTTTAATCTTTTATATGCATGGACTCTTGAATTTTTATCAGGTTTTCACAAAACTTTGATACAGGATTATGCATCTTAAAAAATTGCATGCTTTTACTGTAAGTCTGAAAAGAATTTATATGCCTAAGGCTTTCCTCTAGGATATCTTTTGACATCAAAAAGGTAAAATTATAAATAGATTCTATTTCTTTCAGATGTCTATTTAACTTTTTTTCTTCCAAACACTGTAATTTAATTTTAAAGTTCACTTTGAAAATAAACAATAAATGAATGTGTTTTCAGAGATAATGCCGCCTCTTTGCTCAAAATAAAAGCAGACATCTGGTTTCTAAATTATTATCTTTTAATTGTCTACCTAATCACTAGTTTTGTGGAATTTCAAAATGGCATTTATTGCCAATCAGAAAAATATGTTGCTGACAGAAATCTCTCCTTTTGCACATGTATACGCATACCACTTGTTCCATTTTATGTTTCATATCTATCATTTCCATCCACTTACAGACAATGCGATATGTTCAAAGTGTTGTAAATACAACAAACATTCTTATTGTATAGTGCTTGCTATTTTATTTAATAGCAAAACCAGTTTCTTCCATTAACAG
The DNA here is from genome assembly GCF_964199755.1 of Larus michahellis. Classification (NCBI taxonomy): domain Eukaryota; kingdom Metazoa; phylum Chordata; class Aves; order Charadriiformes; family Laridae; genus Larus; species Larus michahellis. The sequence continues at coordinate 34,402,039 of NC_133897.1, forward strand.
TCCTACCTAGTAGTATTATGTTCATAGACGTGAATATATATATAATATTCATTTGAACTCTACCGTTTCTGCACTTTGCTATCATTCACAGTCTATTGATATAAAACAAGTTCTATCTATCCTTCCATCCAGATGGTTGACGTTACATGTGATTGTATGAAAGCTCTGATATGAAATGCCTATGGCTTACTGGATTACCCTCTCCCCACATGTTTCAAATTAATAATAAAAAAGAAAGAAAAAAAGAACCAGTGCAATCTCGCTACAAAAGAACAAGAGTTTATTGTATAACAGGATTGCAGATGTGGAAAGGTGCTCATAATAAGGCTACACTATTTTTGTTTCATTGTGCATCTGGAATGCCAAAGGATCCTTAAGGCACTAGGAACTCATACTAGAGAGTCTTGGCTTTTTGATTAACTTAATATTCAGAGAAATGATTCATTTTTGTAAACTCTGTGCCATTCATCATCATATTGTCATTTATGTAATCACAAAATGATTTACAAAGTCAAGATTTTTTTCTAATTTCTGAAACAATTTTAAGACATCAAAGACTTTCAGATATAAACATCAAAGAGCAGCCCAAATCAGAGATTTCTGGCTAAGACAGTTTAGTTCATTTAATATCCTCTGGTTTTCTAAGGATTAAATTACAGCATATAAAATTCTTGGAATCTGTCTAAGCAAGCTGTACTGTATATTTATTATTTATTACAGTATGGCTTTTTTGTGGGGCAAAGGACTTTGCGGTAGAGAAGATGCCATCTTTTCAATTTATCAAACCAGCAGCAAATTCTTGTGAAATATTAGAGGTACAATGAGCTAATCCTACTGGGAATGGAGAGATGTGTTAACTGAGGAAATATTTGCACATGAGCTCAGGATGAAATGCAGTTCTTTCCTTGTAATCAGCCTGTTACACAGGGATACTTATATGAATTTAATAAGAATATTCTGGAGAAAAGTAAGACAAGTCAAGAATGAAATGACTTCTTCATAGGAGGAATAATTTCAGTTGCTCTAGTTTATAGAAAACAGTAGGCCAGGTTTCTAACATTGGCTAAGGATGTAATTCAGAAATGCTTTCCATTATTTCCATGATTTTGAGCAGGGTGACACCACGGAAGATGATCATATGGATGCTGGGCATCGCCTGTCACTGGCACACATGCCAAGTCCTAGCCAGAGAATTTAGAAAGCACAAACAATGTAAATTGATCTAGTCAAGAAATGAATCAGTAGAGACTCATGAGGTTTTTCTGTGCACAAGTAAAAATATAAGCAAATATAGTTTCATCCACCATCCACCTAAGAAAGGCAGGATATTAGGGATTGACTGCAATAAGCAAGGTAGGCAGAAATGTGTGCCTGGCTTAACAAATATCAAGGAGGATTCTGCCAGGGAGAGAAGCTACATGAAGTACAAGCTTTACAAATAGCCTGATCCCATAGACTAAATAACTTCTAAATGCTGCTACTAGCCTACTGAGGAACTAAGTTTCTGGGAATTGGATCTCATACTACAATACAACAAGGTTTTGCCCAGATGTATTTCTATCCTAATGTTCACAACAGGCTGGGTTAGTTCCAAGACAGTTCAGAAACACAAGCAACAAAATTCATGGTTTCTAAGTCAAAAACCATAGTTCTTTTATATTTACATTCCTACTCTCTCTTTTAGGAAGATAATGAGATTACATGTAGAACAGTCACATCAGACCTTGAATACAGAATTATCGTTCAAGATAAACCTCCAGGCAAAAATAAGTCTATAAACAGGAACAAACACTTGACTTTTTACCAAGATTTTTATCTTTCAGATATTTCAGTGCAAAATTCTCAATTGCATGGCTTTGTATGACCACTGGAGCTCAATTATATCATTCTTTTTGCTCATACCCACAGAACTTTGTTTTATATATAACTTTGCAAAAAAATTCTGCTTGTCTTGTGCAAGGATGTGAGAAGAAGACAAAGGGAAACATGTACCATGCTGGTATAGCCCTGCTACCAGAATGAAGGCCACCCTGCACGTCAGTTCTCATTTCTATCCAACATTTTATAATCACATACACCATTGATGAAGCTTTATGCCCAACCACTTGGAGAAGACAAACTGCTGTGAAAGAGAGAGACGGTTACATTCTCCTCTGTACAGTTAATCCAGCTGAGACAAATATAGTTAACATTTTTAGACCATGAATTGCGCTGGCTCTGGTCCCTTTATGTATTTGCAAGGTGCCTATCACGATGCACTACATGGAGTAGGTAACTTATAGTCAGGTATAAAAGCAATTCTGTCAAAGGCTTGCATTTGGTGTAGTTTAGCTTGTGTTTGTGTTAGCAGAGGTTCCTGAGAAAAGAGGAAGGGGACAAAGGCTCCTCTCAGCCTCCATCAGGATTGGATTAAACCCAGGAAAGACAACCAGGGCTCTAGAAACTCTCAGGGCTGAGTACAAGGAGCAGCCAAAGAGGAAGCCTAGGAACAAAAGCTTAATTTTAGCAGGCTTTTGAAGATGAATTTTAACTTAAGTAGGGGCTGGGATTTTCCTTTCATTGCTACCATATAACTGTTAGAAAGAAGCTAGAGACTTTGATATCTAATTTAGTTAAGAAAATTGTAGAGGTAGGGTTACAATCTCCTAGCATTTGAATAAATTCTTGTCCCAGTGCTAATACAGGGAGCTTTACCGAGGGATTTATTCTGTTCCAGGACGCATCTCTGTTTGCATGTATTTGGATGAGTTGTGTATTTGCTGAAAGGGTTGTGGTTTTGTGAGGATTCTTTGTAAAAGGGGTTATAATTTTGGTGGTCTGGAATTTTGTAAAAAGTTTGGCTGGATTCAGAAAGGACATACAGGCTTTTAAATAAACAACGTTTTGATCACATTGCTATTTGTCGTTCCTCAGAATATTATCCAAGGAGAACAAGAAGCTTTAACAGGCTTTATGTTTCCTGAGACAAGGGTCATTTTTTATGTGTTTTGTTCAGAGCCTCTGTGCAGTCAGGCTCAAGTTCTGCCTTCAGGCATTGTTAAAATAAAAATATTACATTAAAAATCATGTCAAATTTGCCCCACTCCAGTGAATAAGAGAAGTATTATTTTAGGATTAATAGCCAAATATTTCCACCACCCAGTAGCATCCCCAGAAAAGCCATAGCATTTAGGCGCTTGCATCTTGCTGTCTCTGTCTCTGTCTCTGTCTCTCTCTCTCTCTGTCTCTTTCTCTCTCTCTCTCACTCACACTCACGCATACACTCACTTTCTTTACTCTTAACTTGCAGGCATCCCTCCCTTCTTTAGGTTCCCCACAGCTGACACCTGCTCCCATATATTCCCTAGATGCCCTAGGTAGCAGCAGTCTACCTTGTTGAGGCACACTTGGCATCTCTATCCTTTCCCTTACTTCTGGTTCTGTATATCAGTGTATTTGCACACTAGTCCTTGCCCTGGGGGTGCTTTTCCTAATAATATAAATGATTTCATCCACTCCTCATGGGGACATGGACTCTGATATCTGTATGCTTTTGGCCAAGTGACCATTTATGAACACTTGCCAACGTATTCTGCAAGATTTCTTTTTATTTTAGATTCTAATTTATTGTCAAAATGAGATGCAGTGACATTCCTTATCAGTCTAATCAGCAGGCAGTGGCAAGCAGCTGGCTTTCCCTGGTAATATTGATGTAACTAACTAAATATTGTATTTGGATAAAGTAGAATTTTAAAACTTAAATTTGACATTAATTGCCTTATAATGGGTAGTTATATATGTTAATATTATATAGTATTTATAGTTTTACATATTAGCAGCTCCAGTTGTTTTTCACCAACTGTAAGGGTTCATAAACAGCAGATGTTCTCATCTGTGTTGTATCCCTTCCTATTAATTACACAGGTGGTGAGCCTTCCAAGAGTGTGGTATCACAGTATTATTGTTTCACTGAGTAAGCAGAGCAGCAACGACTTCCTTCGTGATAAAGAGGAATCCAATCAGACATTTTTATTTAAAGAGATTTGTATTCAATGAGAATTTGGGGTTGAGCAGAACTTGGCCATATGATTTAGTTCTGTGTTCTTTTTTTTCAACCCCAAATTAAATATTTTTATTTGTCTGATTAGTCAGAAAATGTTGCAGAATATTGCTTTGGAGTTAAATCCCCCATACTAATGTTTTGTGCTGTCCTTTGTCAGCAAATGAAAGCAGAAAAACTGTTATTCTTAAAAAAGGACACACAAAATTGTGTCATCTCAGAAAAGCAGTTTATAATAGTTCACTAATAACAGCAGCATACATAATCCACGGATGGTGCTCTCAGGAGATTTATTCCAAAAGACTATGAGAAGAGTTTTGACATCTAAGTTGCTAGTATGGTTGTTTGGACCTTTCATGATATCTTTGCGGAGGAAGAGATAGAATAAGCTGTAGAAGTGGCTCCTGTGGCAAGACATGATCTCTTATGTTCCTACTCAAAGGCTGACCCCAAGAGAAGAGACACAGACTGAGCAGAGATGTGCAACATGACATCCCCCTAATAGAGTGGCAGGTCTGCAACCCTTAGGGCTGAAGGGATGAGCCTGTTCTATGCTAAAGTTTTCCCACGCATGTTCCTTTTTCCTATGCAGTTATTTAGCCCAATTTAAAACTGTGTACAGTTGATCTGTGTGTGATTTGTTTAATTGGGGCTTAACTCATCTGTAAGATGATTCTTTTCAATATAAAGTGATTTCCCTTCTGCTGATTAACTGACCTTATTGAATAAATGGCTTATGCAGATGTTCAAACAGCGGTGTTACGTATACGAACAGTATCAATGGGCTGGTGAGTTACTGAGAGGTAGTGAGGTCCTGCATGGTACATTCGTTCCCTGTTCCTAGTGACTTCAGTGAGCGTTAACCGTCACTTGAGAGATGAATAGCAACTCGTGGTCCTCGATCTACATGTATTGGAAAAACTCCTCAGCTGGTAAAAATTTGCATGTGCAACTTCCATCTGTCCAATCATTGGTCTGATATATTCAGTCCTCATGGTTCAGAACTATGTGTAAAGCTTGGAATAATAAAATCAGTGCTTCTTAAGGGCATAAACAGGCTCCACATGTTCTGTTAAATTAGTCAATGATTGAATTATATTTTAAAGGAGTCCATTCTGGTTCATCTTTGTTGGTATGAGCTCTTTAAAATATGGTCCTTTTGAAGATGTCTCGTCTACTCTAGCACATGCCAGATGCTCACCATGGCTCTCCCTCTAATTTTTCTCATTCCAGATAGGTTAACAAACAAAAGTGATGGATATGCATGATGATAATGTTAAGTTTCACATTTCAGTAGTCAGGCTGTTCACTCTTCATGTCTTGAAAGTCCTGGGAATTTAAACCTGACCCCCAAAAGATGTATGCTCTTAACTTTTGGACTTCCTTTTAGATCATGTATCATGTAAGTACAAAATTCATTATATCATTGCTTGTAAAGTCTGTGCCAAATTGCAAAACTTTTAACTTACAGAAAGGATTAACCAATCCTTTCTGCTTCCATTATTTTCTTGTCTCAATGGCTCTGCAGGGATTGCTGTGGTCTCATTATTTGTGAGACATGATACAGTATGGGACATGATAAAAAAAAAGGTAAGGAGGCCCTTGATAATTGCCCTAGGCAGTGCTATCTACTTCTCAGACAGTTCATATGGTAATTGTGTTTATGTGAGCTCACCCTGGAACTATAAATCTCATTTCTTGTAATGGAGTGGGTTCTGAGGTGTTTTGGGCCAGCTTTTTTCTGCTGCTTCAGTTATGACATTATATCCGTATAAATAAAAACGGTTTACTGGCAAAAGTGATGCCTGCAAATGGATGAAGAAAGACCACAACTAAGATGTAACCTTCTATCTAGCTGTAACATAAAATATATGTTTATAATTCTAAGTCAAGTAAGTAATTTTTAATAGAGTACCACATAAAAGAAATTTACAATTTTACTTCAGCAGTATCAGGATTTCAGAGGACAAGCATGATATTTCTTGTCAATTGACACCTATATGCTTTTTTTTAGGCTGATAAATATAAACATGGAAATAGAAATGCATGCTTGACACAGAAACAGTACTGGTTTAGAAGCCTATCCATCTTTCTTAACATAAAGTATCTGGGGAAATTAGCATGGGACTTGAACCATTTGGAAACCTGACTAGGTTTTGAATAAGTGCTTTCCTCTTTTCTGTAAATAGTGGAAAAGATATTTCTCAGCACATCAGCTGCACTCTAATTACAGACTATGATACTAAGAAATAAGATAATGATGGAGACTGTCAGCCATAACACTTTCTGGTGAGCCACTGCTGTCATTTTTTCCCCAAAATATGACTGACATCCTTCCTTTAACCCTCCCACCCCTTAACCTTTATGTATGTTGGCACAGTGGCCCCGCAACTATGTGAAGCACCATATTTTCGTTGCTAAGCACTAGGAGAGAGTGAGACATGGGAATCTTTAGCTATAATTTGTACTGAATTCTTTGAGGCTTTTCTTCAGCATGAACAAGCAGTGGAACTTTTAACTCATCCATTGGCATTATTGATGAAGCTGTCTTTGGCTTTTAGCATGTTTGAAGGCCAGTGTCTGCTCAGCGATGGCTAAAAACCAGAATCGCTAGACCGTCATTTATAAAGGTTTAAACATGGTGAATCATATTCAACAGTATTAGAACCAGGCACTATTCCAGTGTCTTCAAGGAATGCCACTTTATCTCAAGTTAATTTGGTCCTGAATCTTCAAAGTGCCCTTGTAAATTAAAATGATTCTAATTAGAGTTGATTGAAAAGTTAGCGTGGAGCTTACATTTGCGAATAGTGTGATTTGACTAGAAATCCATGGGAATGCTGGAGGCGCTGAGTTCTTCTAGACAGCAATGCTAATTGAAGACAGGAATCCTACCATCCCCCACAAATTTCTGATGCCTTAAATTTTGCTTTAATCTGAAAATGAAGACATCTATTTTATTATCTGTTCTTCCCTATGCATATTCTTCCTGCCTCACAATCTTTTCTTTCTCTCAGGTTAGTACTTACTCAAAATTTTATTCTTTTCAGTAAAATGAAAACCACTGAAATAATTAATAAAAAACATTACCAAATTGGGAGTGGAACTCAAGAATTGATGATTCAGCTTCTCATTTTGCCATTTCTGTTAGGTCTGTCTCCAGGCCCAAGTAGATGCCAATTTACCATGTATGATCAGTTCATACATGGAAGCTTTTCTTTGCAACACCGAAGCACAGACACTATTTCTTTGTTTCCCTTCTTTTTTCACTCCATTCTTTACCAGAATGAAAAAAATAATGCATCAATGACTAATATAATTTCAGGCAGACTACATACCAAAACAGGTATTTGCGGTAATAATGGACTGGTTGATAATGGGACAACTTTACATACAGTGTACTACAAGCTGGATGGGTTAATAGCAGTTGCTACTCTCTGAATAGGTGATTGAAATATTTTGAGCAGTACACTTTCAGAATGGAAAGAATAAGTTATCTATGTAGGGACACTTTTTTCTCATTCTTGCAAACACTTTTGTAAAAATTTGAGGTGTAGGAAAAATATCGCAAATATTCAGCCACTGCTTGACTATAACACATAATGAAAAAATGTCAATTCATTCACCTTTAATTATTATTATTATTAAATAGATTATCATTATTAATTTCTATTGACACTGAAAGCTTTCACTGAATTCTTTAGAAGGTTCTAAATGTGAACTTACAGGCTAGAAGTCAGAGGGAAAAGACAGGAAAGTATTAAGGATAAAATCTTTGCTTTGCCTGTTTCACAGCTTTAGAGTGTTTTCTTCTTCCTCATAAATATAAGAGGTAAAGTCCCCAAAACTGGGCTCTTCCAAGGGATAGATAATAATGCCAATAAATTAGATGGAAAGGGGCGCAGAAAACCACCAAGTACTGGCCTGGATAAGCACAGCTTCATGTTAATAAAGTTACAAAATCTTTTCTCCAAAACATAAGCAAAAGTAGTTTGAAACTTATTTTTCCCAAGATAAATTATAGGTTGTCAGTAAAATCCACAAGCTTTTCATTCTGTTTTGCTTCAGTACAATTTTGTTTACTTTTCTGGAGATGACAAGCTTGTTACTGGTTTCCAAATCAGCCCCTCACAATTTTGAGACATGAAACACCATAATGCCTTCTGGGTTTTCTTTTATTTGCCTTTGTATACCAGACTCTTTACGACTTATTTGTGTCTGATATTCAAGTTTTTTTCCTAGAACCACAAATGAGCAGAGTAAAATTCACACTTTCTCATGTATTGTCAGGCACAGGGTCTTTAAGAAAACAAGTATGTGTTTTGAGACTCAAGAGACGATCTCAGTGGTTAGCCGATTTAACCAGGAAATCCAGGTTATGCTTTCTTAGTGAGGACAGTCTTAAAGAATTTGTATGCCGAATACACGGGCAGAGAGTATTAGCAGTGAATGTGCCCCTTGGTGATTAGCACAGTAGAAGACGCAAAATAAATAGATGTCTGCTCACATGTGTACTAGATCATCTCCTTTTGACTGATACGCGCAGCGCTGAAGTGCACAATATGGAAATCAGATACTCTCTGCTCTATGGAAAGTAGCTATTCTTTCAACATCTCTGTGGCAGCTGCGTGCTGTCTGATTGCTGTGTCTGCCCGTAAGCTGTCATGTACTTGCACTTCACAGACAGCAAAAAGCATACATGGAGATCGCATTTGCTCTGATAGGGGAAGGATACATACAATGTTTGTGCTCATTAAGCAATGGGATTCCCATGACTTCCAGAACTGATGTCTACAAACTACTACTTTTTCACCATTTTAGGACTAGCCTTTTATAATATGAATTTTTGGCCTGCAACCAACTGACTCAATAGTGTCTTTCACTGTGCTAATGCTGCCCTTCTCCTCTTGGCTCTTCTCCTTCTGTGTGTTTATGTTAGGGCTTACCTCCATAACGTCTCTTAGGAAAGCTAGCTTAAATACATTTTCAAGTGGATTGTTTAATTTGAATTAAACACCAGTGTAGACATCGTATAGCTTATGTCAGTTCTCACTCCGATGAACTTTCCTGAGTGGCCCTATTTTGTTCTCTCTTTTTAAAAGGTTTACAAAGGCCTGCCACACCTGTATCATTCTTCAGCTCTCCTATGTACCTACTCGTCCAATATGTTCTACAATTTCTTTGTTTGGGGGTTTGGGTTTTTTTTTGTTTGTTTGTTTGTTTGTTTTTTCCTTCTCCTTCTTTACCTTTCTCCCTTTTATTACTTTTTCTAGTAGTTTTGGCACTCTTTGACAACATGCCTTCCAGGAAGGGGCACATTTTCCCCCTTCCTGGCAATTCCCATGAAGAGCTCTTGTTCTGGACTTTGCCCAGGACTCTCTGAGTGCTTAAAGGCTTGAAGAAAGGTCTTCCAATTGACATGTACTTAGTCAGCTTTCTGCTACCCAATGTTTCCTGATCATTGCATCAGCTGAAATTTTACTGCCTTCTCTGTAAATGCTTTTTCTTGGATGTTCTGCTGTATGTAAGTATATATATATAAGTTTTTCTCCATATCAGGTTCTATCTGCTTGACTGTAACATATTCTACACTGATATAAGTAATAGGTTACACTCGAATTCCTTTGTATCAAGAAAGATTTTAACCCTTTTTCACTTCTCTTGAGGAAAGATGCTTTGCTCTGTTAAAAGAGAAATTGCTTTCTGCGGTACCTTAAGCTGCGTTCAGCACTTTTTTAGCTTCTATTTTTGAAGCAGGAGGCTAAAACCTTTGGCCTGCAGGTCATGATTGTGAAATAACTACAAGCTTATCCTTCAGCTCAATAGGCAGAGGTAATAGAGAGGGCACTGGATCACAAAATAACTCAGTAACTAACAAAAATACATAGGATGTACATAACGATTTTTCATTCACTTGTCTCATGGGTTTGAGATGCTCCTACAAACCTCAGTGAGGCCAAAGGAGACACATGCTTTCTGCTTCCCTATAAAACCCTGAGAATTTATGAAGCCTTTATAAAATCTCATGCTTAACTGTTGTCAGCCAGCTGTTGATTGTACTCACGTTAAAGGAGTTTTCCTTGTCCTGAATCAAAGCATTTCAGATTATAACCTTTGTCTTCCCAAAGCTGGTGAGTACATTACGTTATGGACATATTACCCACACTGCTAACAGTAGAAATGTGGTAGATTTGTGGAAACCTCCAGAATAAAATCCATGAGAGGAATTGACATAGGTGTGCCACGATCCTTCTTACTGGCTGTTAATTGGTTCTGTTCCTTGGTGTCAAGAGACAACGCGCCACACAAGGAGAGAGAAGAATCTCCTGTTTGCTGGATGCAGACATAATAGTAGTGGTATGACTATTAAGAATAAGCCTAGATTTGATGTTTACTTATTGTGTCAGCTTTTGGAACAACTTGTAAGAAATTGTACCAAAGGAGTGTGGGCAGAGGTGAAGCTAGATGGTCTAAGCTTCAGCTGCAGGAGACCTGCCAGCCAGTCCCAGGGAAAGGACCAACTAGCATGATCCTGTGTTTTCTACAGACTATTATAACTCACCTCAGTGGTTTTATAATCATGTAGTTTTTCACCTTGTTATGTATTTGATGTATTTTTTTTAAAAACTGGTAGCTAGACAAAGGCATGAAACTTGCACTTTTACAGGCTGGCTTGTTTAGTATCATCTTAGATAAATTCAATACTGCATTCATCAAAATCAATTACAGCTTGGGCTTCTCATCTAGCATAGCTTGCATTTATTCCTTTATCCTGATTGTGCATCTATTTACACATGTACTGAATAATTCTTGAAGAGGGGAAAAGAAAAAAAGGGACTGCAAGTTGAACAGGAAACTTATAGTTCTGCTAGAGATGGACCTGGAGAAAGTTACCACCTTTCTGCATCCTCTTCCTTGCTTAACTTCTCTCTTTTCCTTTCTCCTCTAATCTTTTTATTCTATTTTATTGAAAAGAAAGCACAAAGGAGGAAGTTGAGCCTCAAATGCTATAAATATGAAATATTCAGAATGGAATCTAAGCCAGAAAAGGTCAAGAAATTCAGAGATAAGATTTCTGCATTCTTAGGCCCCTTCCTTTATCTCCGCTCAACAGTATTCTTGCATCTTTCTTCCATACCACCCTTATCTTGGGTCCCTTATGAAAATGAATTAAGATAGGACTTTCTGATAGGGAAATTCCTGGATGTCAATTTACCTGTGCAATCTGATAACTTACTGAAATCAGTGTAGGAAACGTGTCTGTGTTCCTGGCCTAATTAGCTCATATCTGTAAGATAAATATTGGCCATTGCCCAGTGCTAAATGGTCATGTAATCAAAGCCTCTATCATAATTCTGAGACACAAGGGGCAAAGATAAGGGTCCAATGTAAAGTGGACCATAGAGAGAAACAGGGTTAGCCTTTTTGTGTCACAGACCTATTCCAGCAGTGTGTTTTCATGAGCTAAGCACATTAGTAAAAAGAAGGGTTTGCACAAGGAAGGAATTGTATATCCATCAATTAGTCAGCAAAACCAAAAACATGTAAGAACCCATTTGGGCACTGAGGATGTAATTGAGGAGCTTGACTAAGAGAAGATAGCGCTGAGTTTTACAACCAAGATGGGAATTACGAAACAGGTGACGCTTTTATTTTGAGTCTAGTGATGAGAAGAATCCACAGTCCAGTGCATGTCTTAAGCAACATGGGGGCTTTACCCAGCTCCATATTATTCCAGAGTTTGGCTCTTCCATTTCCTCTGAATTATTTGGATACATTTTTCAATTATCTGCTTTGTATTTTATCTAAAGTAATTAGACAAAAGCACCACAGAGCGGTGTGATGAGGATGAATGATTGTATGGAATTTTGAAGATCAAGATTAGCTAGTGAATAATAATATGTGGCAAAGCTCCAGTCAGCTGTTATCTATTTATAGACATGTCCACCAAGTATGAATTAGGTTCTGCTTGAATTGGAATCGGAATGGTTTTATTTTGTTTTTGCTTTCAGCTCCAGCGGAAATAAGATCATATGCTTTATGTCCAAAATAAGAATGTTGCAGTCCAGGACTGTGTGAAAATAAGATACATTATTTCCTATAGTGCGATTTCTTTACCACCCCTCCACCCACCCTGGCTAAAATATGGTACATTACAAAAGAAATGCTTTAATAGTTTTGGCAAGCAAGGTATGGAGTTACTTGAGTTACAGTGTAGCTGTCAGTACTGTAGGCATCTTAGGTAATTAAGCTTAATATGAGATGTTTATTACAGAATGAAAATAGCAGTCTGATCCAGATGACTTAGAAGATGATGCTAGCGCATGCTTCACCTCTTTATTTTTTGGCATGTGTATGTAAATATTCAATGCTTTGAACAGTAGGGACAGTAAATTTTCTTCCACATTTTTAATTCTACATTTTTAATATTGTCTTTATGCAATGAGACATTTCTTACCCTTGAACTATTAATTTAAAAAGACCTTCCCCTTGACTGTATTCTGATTTGTTTTGCAAATCTAAAGCTACTCTACTGATGCTATGTGTGAGGACCTGGTTTGGTACTCTAAGTGTATTAACCTCTCCTACTTGTCCCAGCCAACTGAATAAAGATATAACATGTTAAGTAGGTTGATGTGCTAAAGCAACGCCTTTGTATTCTTTCTGTCAAGGAAATGTTGAGGTCTAGTCAACTGCCCTGTGAAACCACCATCCCATGCTAGCTTTCATGGTGGATGAAAATGAAAAAGACCAATAGTATGGTCCCATTGACATGTGTGGCTCAGGGATCCATATTTATTGAAAAGAGATTTTCTAATATTCATAGAATCATAGAATAGTTTGGGTTGGAAGGGACATTTAAAGGTCACCTATTCCAACCCCCCCTGCATAGAACAGGGACATCTTCAACTAGATCAGGTTGCTCAGAGCCTCATCCAGCCTGGCCTTGAATGTTTCCAGGGTGCAGAATTTTCATAACAAGCCATTATGCATTTCTCCACTACTCCACAGTTACGATCACTATAAAAAAGAGGAATTTGTGTTGTTGGAGTAGCATTTGATTACGAAAAAGCAAAGCACAGCCAAAGACAGGCTATGCCCCTCCAGCTCCCCCCCTCCAAAAAAAAGGAAAAAAAAAAAGAAAAAGGCTCTAACAGTCATGAGGTAGAAGATTATATACAGAATCTCTTGCTGCCTGCAGCTGTCTGCCTTGCTCCTTTGACAGATGTTGCTGCTTCTGAGACAAGAATGTGAATCAGCCCTTGGACCCCTGCAATTTCCAGCCCAGCCTGACTTCAATTTTAGTTTATCTTTATATACTGGTTTGGAAATTTAGAATGTTTCAAAAGCAGACTTACAAGAAGAGCAAATGTTCTTTGTTCGTTGACAGCAATATCCATCCAACAGGTAAGGAGAACAGCAGGAGAGCTTTAGCTGCATGACTTTATTCTGTTAAATTGCACATTGAGGGGGTTGCCCCTGCTATGATTAAAGTTAGTTATATAGCTCTAAATGCAGATATCATTTGCAGCGATTCTTCAATCTGACACTGACCCTTTCTAGCTTTGAGGGATGTAGGTTGTACGCTCAGGAGAGAAGCATAGGCCCAGTTCTAACGAGGGTGAAATAATATCACAGATAGATAATGTTATTTTCTCAATTTTTTCTTCAAGCAATCCTCATAAGAATAATCTATTATAACAGTTACAGATCATCTAATATGGTAATACATGTCACTGTCCCATATTAAACTCTGAGACTAGGTAAATAATGAGTAGTGTTTTATGTTCCTAGGAAACTCATTTTCCATGGTACCATGCTCTGATATCAGCACTCACTGTGTGTCCAAGTCTTGTCTTCATAACTGAGTAATAACTTTGTCAGGCTTAAGTTATAGCAATGTTGCCAAAAGACAAATAGCAGTTAGCAACACTTCTGCATTCAAATGCAAAGTATAAAAACAATCTCTATCCCAGAAATACAGAATATGCCATTGTGGTTACTATGATTTTCATATATAGTAATGGAAGAAACAAAAAGATGTTGTTGTGCATTATTGAAAGATATCAGTATTTACAGTTCCTTCCAATCATATGGCACTGTAATGGGAAGGATCACAGAAGCCATTTCAAAGCCAAGTCCTATCAACTCTGGGACTACAAGGTTTTTCATCTTTTTCTACCTCATTTCTTGGCGTGGCTCAAAAGATATAATTCTTGGCTTAGAGAGATGCAGCTTTCACTCTGCTTAAGAATTCTTTAAATAAAAAGGGGCCAAGTTTTTCTAAAAGAACTCAAGATTTTCAGTGCCTTAGTGTCTGGGGGCTCAACTTCACCAGTTGAAATGCAAATCTCCTGTAGGTTTTATGTTGAACTTTCAAATAAAGAAAACCCTATAATCACTGTCCACTTTGAAACAGTTCTTCTCCAGACTATGAACAATGAATTTGAGCTGTTGTTGATCTGGTAAACCCAGATGAACGTATATTCTGAGGACACATTAAGATACATCAGGTACTGTATCTGATTTATTGTCTGTTGGAGTATCAAAGTACCTAAAAGTCACTTACATTCTACCCAGTAATGTAGCTTTAAGTTATTAATTAGTTATTTATACAGGCACTTATCTGTCTCTTGGTGGTAGTTGCTACTTCAGCTTCCCTTATTTTCCTAACAGAAAAGGAAACGCAACGCTGCATTCCAGGCGTTTCTATGGTGAGGCAAGAAACTGCAGCTGTAGACCTGAAGCAAAAGGGTGAGGTAATTTTAGGCCCCAGAGACTTGGTAAATATTAACTGTAAAAAAGAAAGTTAAAATAAAGTAACCAAAAATATACTCCATTATATTGATGAGTCAGTTTTACAATGGCCAAAAAATGTTATCTTGAGATTAGCTGTGTCTTGTAAATATTTTTATGGGGTTTCATGTATTTATATGACTGCAGTAACTTCAGACCCTTGCCCTCCCATCCCTGCATCCCCTCAGGATTTAAATACTTGGTTTCAAGTTCAAATTGGCTTAGTCCTGACCTCTCTGCATTGAGGTTTCCGTCCAGAGCCAAAGAGTTAAGGCTAGGGCTAGCAGTGAAGGTGGAGCCTGCACAAAGGAGATCTGAACTAACTTCTTGGCAGCCCCAGCACCCCGAGAACCCATAATCATGATGGGGAGGAGAGGAGCTGGTGTCCCTTTGGTGGGGAAAACCTCCTCCTGCAAGGTCATCCCATGTCTTAATGAGGTTGGTCAAAAGGGGAGACAGGACACTGCCTTGCCCCTTCTCCGCACCCAGCCTTGCTCTGCTGATGGACAAGTGGACTCAGACCCTGTGGATATGGCACTATGTGCTGTCTTCCACAGCAGTGTGAGATCCATCCCACCCTTCATGTCAAAATAGCTCTTAAACAGTCATGGAATTAATCACTTACCATCAGCCTGAGATGATTCAGTGGGGCAGTTAAAGCCTAATCCAGGGTAAAATCCAGTTGAAAGCCTTAGGCATTATGTGGTAGAGGCCACTGATTGTAACTATAGGTAACTTCCATTGTGGAATCAAGAAGCCAGAGATAAGTATTATGCTTATGCATTGCCTGGGAAAAGAGAGTTGTCTCTGAGTGGTAATATGAGAAATGCTGTTGGCTTTCACATGAGGAAATCACTGCACAAAATACATAATGTTGAGCGAAAGCACCAGAGCCTAAGACTCTGCCTACTAGAAAAGAACCTTAAAAATTAAACTACTAAGTCACACTCCTTCTAGGTAGTCTTGTGAATCCTGAATGGACTTCTGTAAAGGAATATTTCCTGTAGGAAGGGTGGCTGACCAATCTTGCTCACAGGAGCCTGGTGGCTAAGTGTGAAATATGGGTTTGAATCTCTTTGGGCTTAAGCCCACATAAACTGGAATATGAACAGTCATCTTGGTCTTAAATACAAATTCTTTGAAGCAACAAACTTCACTGGAGGAGGATGGTTCCTTCTAACATTTCTCTCTCTACCAATCTTGAATGATTTTTGATAACCAGGCATATGATACTCCTCTCGCTTGTGTTTCCACTCTACTGCTCAGTTCTTTGTATTAGGTTGACTTTAAGGATCAATGACTGTGCAGCCTTGGAGCAGTGTGCAGACAGACTGCCCTTAACTGAGATGACATCATCTTTTGCAGAGAACTTCCTTGAATTTTCATCACTCTTCAGAACAAATTGAACAGTAGCAAAAATCTCCACAATTAGATATATTTTCTGACCAACATCTAACATTTGACTTTGGAACCAGAATATTATTTAGAAAATTAACAATTTATGTATATGTGCAATATTTGAACCTTTCTAAAGAGTCTCTGAGGGATGATGTGGAGTATCATAAGTCCAAAGAATGAAGAATTCATAAGGCTATCTATAGAAAATAACTGAAGGAAAGATTCTTGGAAATGCAGTGTTGGAGGACAATATTCATGGTGGAAAGATGAGTGTCATTAAAACTCTTGGCCTAAAATATATGATGAAAGAAATTACTGAAGAGTATACGAAGAGGATGGAAATTATTTATGGAAATTAGACATTAATATTCAGAGTGTCCAAGGCGAAGAAAAGAATAGAAGTAGTCCAATGTAAAAGATGGTATCAGATGACTGTCTCAGGGTACCTGTTTTTCATGAGGGGATTTTTTTTTTCATTTCTTTCAGGAATGTGTAGAGGAATTCTAGAAAAAGTGTTTATAAGAAACCAAAATCTATTATATGTGCATTAGCCATACCTGCTTTTATCCGACTGCTGAAGTGTGACATAAAGAAAAAGTAGATTTATCTTACTTCATTTCATACCTTAAGAAACTGCAAAAGAATCTACAAGCAAGTTTTGTAAAATTTTTAAGATAGGAAATTGACTTCCAATGCAGTATAAATGTTTTGTAAGCATAAACATATTGAAACAGAGCTAATTAATGTTAGAATTCATATAGAAATACAGGATTTTACAGTAGGAAATAAGGACTTTGTGCAAAGCACTATTCAGGATATATTTTGAATGTTCTTGCTTGCTTCTTTAGGCAAATATATTGCTCTAGTCAAATACAGCTAAAGGGGCATTAGGTGGGTAATATAAATCACTTGAAAAACAGGAAATGGGTAAACTCAACTCTGAATTATGTCGTCTCATATACACTAAGGTTTAGTTTCATGTCCTCTAATTTTAGCTGTCTAGAAGTTAACTGTCTTGTTGAAGGTAGTCATCAAATCCTCCTTAGTCATTAGCAGAGAAGGATAGCTATTTCCAGAAGATGATTTTCCTCTCTGATATTAAATGCCTATTTTATGCCCATGGATTTTCTTGTCTTTCTTCATTTACTGCTGTGGTAGACTAGATAATTAATTTTGGTTTAGACTAAAAAACCAAAACAAAGTGTGGTGAGATGAGACTGACTGCAATTAAGAGAGTAGAAATTACAGAAATACACTCCAAGTCACTCAAAAAATGGAAGTATCTTGACTTAATTTTTCATAGTTAGGTCTTAGTTGTCTAAATATAATTTTGAAGATGGAATACAGGCTCCTAAAACATAGCAGTACTTTACAGAATGTTGGTGTCACAAATCAAATGGTGTGAATGAGGTACCATCATATACGCTTTCATTGCATCTTCTGATTCAGAAACATAGTAAAATCACTACAGCTAAATTAGCCTCATCATCCCTTATAGCTTAAATTAATTAATTAGTTCATAGGATAGACATTATCACTGAGGAACATAATGAACCTATGGCCAGTAAAGCCAATGTCAAGACTCCTTTCACTGGTTTCAGTGGGAGCTAAATCAGACTCCAGATGTATGGCTGTAATAGTTTGTAGCTTGGAGTCTTACAGAAAACTTCAATTCTCCCCCTCTCTCCAACACAATCATAATGAAAAGCAAACTTTCACTTTAGGATGAGTTCTTAGTTATCCTTTCTTGGCTCATCTACTTGTCTAGGACTTTTAGTTTTAGATATCACAGCATTTCTTCCTCCCCTGGTGCCATAGTGACACAGACACCAAGCTGATAAAATGCACAGATCCCCCATTTCCTGTGCTTAGGTCTGAGAAAAGAATGATGAAAACCCTTCTACCCCTCTGTCTTTGAAGTCAGGAAAGAAAAGTGATGGAAAATAAATACAGAAAAACAATGCTACTAATGAGTATATCAATAAAAGTTCCAGTGGTAGAGAGTGGGGGTGGGGAATTAACATGCCATTTGCTGATTCATTTGTGCATTTACATGGTTTACATGCCTTGTACCTTGAAAACTGAATCTTGGCAGAAATTTAAAAAATATCGTCAATTCAGGAAGACTATCTAGGATGGCAAAGAAGATTTTTGTATCAATTGCTTAAAATGTTCTTGACAAACAGCTCACCAACAGAAGGCTCAGTCCAACCCTTTTAGCATGAGACAGTATTTTTTATTGACTTCATTATTTCACCCACTGTTTTCAAATAAACAAGACACTTCAAATTCATAAGCTGAGGCTCCTTGCTGGATTAGAGTCTTTTTTTAAAAAACCCAATTATTATTTTTTAAAAATGATAGCGTCTGTGAAATAATGATCTCAGTGGCTGAAAAGTCCCTGTCCCCCTAAGCTGGGTTACAAAGATTTCATCTTGACTGGAGAGAAGTTTGACACCACTATCTAGAGTTCATTCCACAGTTTGTGATGGTCACAGTATTACTTCTCTTAGCACACAAAAATTGTTTGCATTATTTGTAAAGGCAGCCAGCAGGTCTATTCATATTTCAAATATTCTTCTCTTGACAGAGGACTATTTCACTGTCTTAGGGTAAGCAGTCAGATGGGATGGAGTTCTTATAACAATGAACTTTACAAGTAGTCTTTTGACTTTCATGGGCGAAGACATGAATTTTAATTACCTTCCAGCTACTGAGATGGACCCTGAAAGAAAAGCCTTCAAGCTTCCGCACTCTGCTAAATCAAAAACACCACAACTCTCTATTGGTGCACGTTGAACTATTGTATTTTGCAATCAGTCAGCCTCCTCACTGTCCTTGCCACCAGCAAATATAAAAGACCTTTATCCTTTCCTCAGGAAGACAGCAAACCAGAAACATACCCATGAAGATATAGGATCACTTTCACTAACAGAGCACTACAGATAAGAAACTTGAAATATGTTGTACACCCAGCCAATATTTTTGCAGGGCTCTAACGACTGGCCTGAAACTCTTCTGGGTAACAGAGATTTCAACACATAGCGGTATCTCAATGAAACATTAAAGATAGATAGTTTTGGTGGAAAGTAGAGCATTATGGGGTACATGGGTGAATGGGAGATAAAATCTAAAGAAAACCTATCTGCTAAAATAGTACAGTCATTGGTATATCAAAATGTGCACACTGAATATCATATTTATGCTTATCATAAATCTACTAACAAAGGCCAGACTGCAGATTTGCAAACATGAACTGAAAACCAACTCTGAACCTACAGGAAACTGCATTACTGTTCAAATCTGTCAAAGAAAAAGTTCTATGAATAATGAAGCACACATATACCTGGGAATCTTCTGGGACTTTATGAAACAGTAAATCAGTTTGCTGCCTAATTTGCTTTCCAGGAGTGCCGGAGTTGCATTGAAACTATGTGGTTTGCTGCTCAGGGTAATTATTTGCCTTTGAGGTTGTGGGTGATATTGGGAAGCAGATGAATGCCAAGAAATCTGACTATGTAGGATTTTTAATTGTCAGTATATTTACTACTCACTTGTAAAACTAAAAGACAAAATTAAGCCAGCATGTACTGAAAAACATGATTAACAGTCTCTTCCACTTCCTTAGAAGCATTGATTATCACAAATTCCACCTTCAGTTTTTCATCCAAATGATTTGAATGCGATAAAAATCATATTAATTAAAAAAAATGAACAAGTTACTTCTAGGGTTCAGAGAATCACTGATGGAACGATGCAGCTGCTGAACTTAGGAAATTGATACAGAAATAGTAAAAATTTGTTGTGATGAGCAATCAGAAATCTATGGACATTTTAAATGATGCTGCAGAGGAAACGTAGAGAACAGCAGGGCACAGTATGGAGCTTGCCATGGTTGTAGTCGCATAACCTGTGCCTCCTGAGCCAATTTTGTCAACATGGAAGTAAAATGAACTGGAGAGGTAAAAGGACTCTCTGATTCAGTGTGAGGAATGGATGTCTGCATAGTCAAAACTGCTGTGGCTGAAGCCAGTAAGAATGTGCATACTAAAATGAGGAGCACCAGGATGCAACCCTTTATATCCTTGATCTTCTATTAGTCCCTGCTTTGAAATGTTTATACTCTCCAATGCAATGGCTCTTTTATGCTGTCAAATAATCCCAAGGAGCTGCTTGCAAATTTAAAAAAAGAAAAGAAAAAAATATAAATCTTTTCATAAAATAGAACCGTTATTGCAGAATTTGTCAACTTTTCCACAGATGTTGAGTAGCCCTTGCTAATAAGCTTTTTATATTTCCCATGTGTTAACCTCTTTCGCCCATTTTCTGTGTATGTAATGAGTGTGTGTGCATGTGCGCACAAATGCGGCACACTGAATGCAGTTACATTTTCCATTTAGATTCTGCTTGCCCTTTTAGTAGTGAGGCTGGGAAATATTATATTACACAGAAAATTTTACTCCTAATAAAAGTAACTCCTTCTGTGACTGCCTTCTGTGCACATTTTGGACCACCATGTGTTTTAATGAATTTCCACTCTTTCTTGTAATGGAACACCATGAGGCAGTGTGTAATGGCACCAGGGCTGAGCAAGCCCCTGTTGCTGCCCAGGACTACACAGGACTGCATTATGTTATGTCATGTCATGATTCTGATAAAGTCCTAGTCAGAGGAATACCATATGTTCCAGAAACACTTCAGAAATTTCTGCTCTGCCATCTGCTTTGGCCAGGCGTGTTCACTGAACCTCAGCTATGCCATTTTACAACTGCCTCGCTGTTTCCTTTTCTTATTTATATTCCTGGCCTTTAAAACATTCCCACCATTTCTCCTGATTAATGGGTGGAGTTCATAGCATCTGTTTTCTCACTGTCTTCTTTGTAATTTTCAATGGGACATGTCCTATTCTGCATCTTTCCTTCAATGACCCAACAAACTTCCAGACTTGCATATTCAATTTTTCTTACCTTGGGTGACCTTCAAGTGGTACAGAGAATAAAAAATAATATGAAAGGGAAGACATAATTGACAGGAGCAGGGTAGCTGGGTGGGTTCCAGTTCTGAGGAGGCTCTCATGTATGTGCCTTTTGATCCAGGACCTGTCCCCACTTTTCACTTCTCACACGCCTGTCCCACACTAGCCCTGACAGCTTGGCAAAGACGTGTTTGAAAAACTCTTCAGTAGCATGATCCAGTTTGAGGATTTTGGATCTTACAAAAGGAAGATGATGGCCCTGAAGAAAAGTGTCAGAAAATCTGCAAGGTGCCTTCAATTTACTAGATTACTGTTATATGGAAATAAGAAGGGAAAAAAACATATTATAAACTGAAAAGTGTTAACATTGTTCTTATATTCTGAAACAAATACCTGACAAGCCAAACGTGACCCAGATCTGTTGATAAGCTCTGAGGGAATACTCAATTTAAGTTAAAAAATTCTTAGGCTGTCAGACATAATCTGGGATCCAAACTTTAATTGAGACTCCTGTCTTGATGTTTTTCCCTGTCATGCATGAGCCATCAGCTTGAAGACAAGCTTTCCTTTTATTCATGTTGTCTTTCAAGGTTCCTTTCTGAGTTTGATCTCAAGACCTATGCTGCAGGTGAACTCTGGAAATTGCCAATATAGTACCCCCTGCTCAGGACTGATACATGATCTCATTTATGATTTTCTTGACTTTTAAAGATACTTTTGAAATGCTGATGTTCTTCAGATACTTTATGAGAGTTTATCTCTAAAACATGTATTTAAAGGTGAGTGCAAAACATACAGTTATTACTTTGTAACCAAGCTAAGTATAAAGTTATCTTATTATAACATTCCCCTTGCAGGTTGATGAGAAAAGTTTTAAATCTTGTGATTTGGCTCCACTAGCATTTTCTCTTGAAGGTATGCCAGTTTAAGAGGTTTCTTCCCTGATCCGTTCTCATACTCTCCTCCCATCTCCTTAGTTTACTGCCCATTCGAGTCTTGGCTAATTCATTGGCTTGTGGGGCTCCACTGTGAGGTGGATCAGGGAAATGACCTGGGTTTAAAAAAGCAGGAGTATAAATCAATCCAGTTTACCATCTACATCTCAAAACATTTGCATATGAGTAGCAAATAGTCAAAAGGAGGTGGAGTAAATGTCCAAGAGAAGGTGAAAAATAGAAAGTGGTCTTTACATGGTCTTTCTGTAGAGAAGAACTGTGTCCGCATTTAGTATATAACCCCTTATAACATTTTAATGAGCATGCAAAGCTATGCTGGATCATTCACAGTACTCATAAGCAAAAGTGTTATACATTTGATAAAAGGACAACTCTATAATAGCAAACAATAACAAAGAATCGACCACTTAGGTGAAATGATAATGGGATTGTATGGTCTTAAAACTCAACAGACAGTAACTGAATCTTCACAAAGCTCCCCTGAGATAAGCACAAAGCAATAACTATATAGTTTCCAGCTTTGGTAACTGAAGCAATAAGCTCAGGTGACATGACTGAAGCCATATAATGACTGAAACCTTTGTACGACTGTATTCTTGTGTGCCAAACCATAAACTAGCAAATGGCTTCAGCAAAGATATGGAGGGTGTATGTCTAGTTTAGGAGATGCTGCATGAAAACAATATTTTCTACTTTAAAAGTATCTGTAATGTCTTAAAATGTCTTGAGTTTTAAATTAGATTATTTTAAAATTAAATGACCTTAAAATACATTTTTTTTTCTATTAGAAGAGCCCATGTATTCTCAGATGGAATGATCTGAATGATACATTTTAATGTACCAGTCATAGGCTTACACATCAGTTCATGATAGATGCATTCTATTCCGTTATTTTTTAAATAATGGATTTTGCAAGGGAGAATGCAACAAGTTAATGTTAATTTCTACTTGCGTGGAGGTGAAGATCCATTCCAGGACCTTGACATATCCCAGATCTCTGCTTCTGATGGAATGGCTGCTTGAAAGACCAAGACTAAAGAAACTACTGTTGGCCAATATTCAACATTGCCTGATTTGAATAAAATAACGTTCAAAACTATATGATATTTAAAATTGTGGTGTTTCCTCAACAATAGCATTCCTAGCAGCACTGCTTCTATCAGCTTAATAGTAGTGTGAGAGTCCTCAGGAAACAGGCCAAAAAGTAAAAATATTTTACTAGCAGAAACTTCAGCCAGCCAAATGGATAACCCTTTCTTTTGCAAAGGCTGCCTGCAAGGCCATCTTTAATTAAAGGAGAGTAGCTTTTTAACAATAAAAGCTGGAATTCGCCTTGGAAAAGGACAGAAGGTCAAGTGATGTCTTGCCAAGCTGATATAACCACATCACTAGCTGTGAGCTACATTCAGATCTAAACAGAGCTGGCAGCTTTAGTTCCTACTGGAAAAAAAAGATCCCCCATTATGAAAAATGCCATTTCAATTGGCAAAGGGTTCCTAGTTCCACCCAGGAGGTGCTTAAATTTGGAATTTCACACTCCCTGGACTGTCATCCAAAACTTTGATGACTGCTAAGGCTACTTAATTAAAAAATAATAAGAATACACCAAGAATTTCATGTCAGGAAATAAGTTTGGAGGCCCACTGTACGATAAGGAAATGACTTAAAGTGTTACAACCCAGAAGTTCACGAATGGAAGCTGTAAGATTACAACAGGAACAACTGAAAATAAAACAGATACATTTCTGATTACTATAAAAAAGCCAGTTCTTACTAATGGATACCACACTGACTTTTAAATTATCTAGGCTGTATTCACGTGTCTTATCTTCAAGCATTGGTCTTCTAGACTGTCTTAAATATTTAATGCCCTGGCACTGTGTTTTTTGATACTAAAAGCTAACTTTAAAAAAAATAAAGTTGTTAAATACACTCATATTCAGATAAAAGAAAGGGAGTACAGAGACATGTACATATGTATATGAAGTAGGCATATCTCCCAGGCACAGTTCTCTTGTATGTAGATATGCATACAGGCAATGAAAAGAGCAAGAGATTACCAATGAGAAAACAGTATAACAAATACATATCCTAATACATGGAAGATAAATATTATTAATCTAAGGGATAGAGTTTGGAATGGATGCATGAGTCTGAAATGGCTTCATGGGTAAAAAAATCAGGACTGACTCACCCTTAGCAAGTGTGAGTCTTGCTCTCTTTATCAACATTTTCTTTAACAAGATCTTTAAACCATAACACATTGTCAAATAGTATCTAAATGTCACTCGCGCTAGAGAAAAAATACTTTGCAAATATGTAAGCACCTCTAAAAATGTACTTGTGCTATTTTTCAACTGAAATGTATCTTAATTACTGTAAGTCATCATAAAGAGTTCATATGATGTCATACAAATTTAGAAAGGTCTTCATAAGGTTTTAAAATGCACTTTTTCATTCCAGAACTGAACTAAATACTGCATTTTATTGGGGATAACAATTTTCCCCTCAAACCAATTTAAAGGTCTTATTTCTATTCCTACATGCAAAAAAATATTACACTCCAAAAGGGTATCTTTCTATATTTATTGAACTTAATTATGCATGGTCTATTTCTAGGGCAAGTAGTGAATTGAGTACCCTGAATAATTCTGAGTAACAGCATTAGTGTATTAATGTCTTTCATAGACTTGTCTATGAAACAAAATGACAGACTGGAAATCTGTCCACTAGAAGTCAGCCACTAACATTGCTGCTAGTGTACAACAAAATCAGTTTTAAATCAGTTTCTAGTAACTCTGGTAAATGATACTGCACCACCTTTCTTTCTGAGATAACATAGCTGCTGAATGTGCTTAGAAAACATCTCACTTGTGAAACGCCTGAGATCAGCTGATATAAAGAAATTCTGGAGCAGGTTGCAGTAATGTTGGAAATATTGTCAAAACAAGTCTGTAACCATAATTATGTGTTTGCTTTATAATGATGGACTGTTCATCTTAAGGAATGTCATTGCAAGTGGGAACATTATACAGATGGCCAGGTTCAACAGCCATGATCGTGTAAGCAGGAGCCCTTCTTGTTTTATTTATGAGCTGAAAATTCATCCTAAGGTTTTCCATTGTCAAGTGGCTACCACAAATGTTACAACATGTTTGCCAACATGGTCTTGAAGATATACCTCTGATGTGCTATTGTTGCCAGAAGGATGCCGCAAAGTCTTCAGCTCTTCTTAAATAAGGATTCCAGCGCTTCTGGCTTACATTCATAAACAACAATGACTCAAGCTGAGCTCAGGCTCCAATTGCAGCCTGCTATTACAAAACTGTGTGTTAGCAGTCATATTCTTGGATATTCCCGCAATCATCTGTCAATCAAAAGCCTATTACGGAAGAAGTGATGATGCAAACACAAAAAATATTCACTTAGAAAAAGCCAACTTCTGGCTAGCCTAGGAATGAAAGGCTACATTTGGTTTCCTCTGGTTTCCTCTGGTTTCTGAGGAGCTTCTGATTTTGGGATTCCTTTTCTTGCACTTGTTTTAAATGAATGTTCCCATTGTTGTTTCCACCACAGACAACTGAGATGTATTTGTAGGAGGAGAAGTATGAGGTGTTCTAGTTTTATCTCTTAAGCTTTGGTGAATTAAAGTTGGTATCACCTTTTCCTGGAAAGATAAGATTGAAAGCCTGTCTTGTCTTGGAGGAAGTTTTGAAAGGCTCAAAGGGAAGTAACGAACACAGCTTCCCCCTCTCTCTGCATCTATCTCTCTGAGAAATCTGCTTGCTCTTGCAAAACATTTCCCCAGAGTGCCAAGAAGTTTTCTTACAGTCAAATGCCATATGTCCTAATGTGGTCTATAGCTCAATCCTTAACCTACTGTACCGCAAGGCAATTCTGGACTTCTCAGACCTGTACCTATGCAGGTGGGTTATAAGTGCCAGTTCAGATGTTAAATGGACAGAAATTTATCTGATCAGACAGACCATCTGACTAAAATCAGAAAATCAGCCCAAACTGCTGATTTCAGTATCTCCTCAGTCCTGGCAGATCAAAACTTAGTTCCTTTTTTCTTTCCAGTGCTAGCCTGAAAACCGATCTGGCAGCTCCCTATGAAACAAGATACCTCACTGATACATGTGTAAGCCCAAGCTGAGCCTTCACATCAGCTCAGTACACTCCTGCCAACTTTAGCTGTGAACATAATATATCTAAGGTCAAGAGTAGTCAGCACAACCATAATTTAATTCCAAACCCTAGGCCTAAATTACCCAGCAAAATCTGAGTTTAGTGACCATATTGTCAGGCCAGTTAGATTTGAAGCTGCCGCTATATATTAGGTTAACACCAATACTAGGACTGAGTAGGTGGGGTTATGGACTCAGCAAGTTTGTGTGGGAGTCATACTGCAGGTTTAGCAACTGTTGGAAGAGACAGAGGTGTTAAGTTAACACTAGAGATGGCAGGGGAGATGGGATTTGGGAGGGAGATTATTAACTTTTGGTCTGGTCTTGCCAGAACTAACTTAGTTTGACTTGCCTATGGCCTAAAGGTAGGACTAAAGGGCTGTGGGTACAGTCAAGACAGTCAAGGTTAAGGTTCCAGGTCAAGTAAAGAGACACCAATGGCAAAGGGTTGTTAATGGTACTGGCAGGGAGAAGCTACTTTGATTTGGGTCTGGAGCTGGGAAGCAACTCTGTGCTTGATTAAGGTGAGGGCCTGGGACCTGTGATTGACTATGTTGATAGAGGTCGTTGACCTTGAAAGAATTAATTAGTTTGGAGTTTGGTTCGCATTTGGTTCTTAAGCTAGATTTGTGGGATTCACCTTTCCAGTTTAACATATAGAGGTGTGCAAAATGGCCAAGATTAAGTTTGGAGTAATGATCATGTTTTCATTGACAGTGTCCAATGGCTAAGGCTGCGCCTGGAACACGTTAGGTTAATGGTCGGACTTGATAATTTTAAAGGTCCCTTCCAACCTAGACGATTCTATGATGACAGACTGGATTTCTGCTTGATGACATTAGGATTTTCTGTCTAGGTTTATATCTGATACTGGCCAAGGTTACTTTGCTGAGGATAAGGCTAGGGTTAAGGTTAAGTTTCAGGAAAATGTGAAGAGGTTGCAGTGATACAGTATGATCATTAGATTTAGGATTTAACAAAGCGTCAGCTTAACTCTGCTTCACTATCTTCAATAAGAACAAAGTTAGTTCATTACTAAGCACTTTTGTAAATCCCACCCTTAACATATTCTGACAAGACATTGCACATACAGTCAGCAGTTTTCCTGTGTCATTATAGATACTGTAATTTCTTAGATTAGATTCTCATGACTGAATAGCATGATAATTAAACTATAATTTGGAGATTTCAATAGGAAGGGAGCTGTATAAGAACACTGTATCTTTCTGTTCAATTTTATCTGTAAGTCTCTACTTTGCCACTGAATCCTTCATTCTCATTTCTCCCTACAAAAAAGCATCTAGCTGTCTCAAATTTGTTTAGCTTTCCAACATATTCCATAAGTTTACTATTCTTTGAATTAATATTTCTGCTCCAAGCCTTCCTTGACTCCTACCTTATCTCCTAGGGGCTTCTGCCCCTAGTTTTTGAACTATTCTTTAAAAATGGTACTATTCTATTTCTCCATGCCAGTTTCAGTCAACTATTCTTTGTGTGTATGCATGGTGAGCTTGTGATCCATATTAAAATATCTTTATTGTTTCTCCGATATGCTCTGAAATATTAATTTTAACAGTTCTGGAACATATCTGTGCAATACGGTTCCTTTTACTTTACCCTTACATACACAAATCCTGTTGAACTCCAAGTGAAAATCAAAGTTAAATCTTAAATTTTCTTGTATATACATTTTGAGGACTCTAGGCATATCTAGTATGCTTTAGAGCAACAGAAGTAACAAGGTTTCTTGTACATTTTGTATACAGTGTTAAGCATGTCTTACATGCTATGCTTAATGAAGCAGCCTTCCAGAAAGAATAAAACAATCAATGAGTGGAAAAAACATATTAAAATTCCATGGAAGAAAAGGTGCTGTAGGCTTAAAAGGTACCAGTATGACTGTCTTTATATTATAAACAATAGCCATCTATAAAGTTATATGAGGAATTCTCTGTCTCTCCATTCCGGTCTGAACACACAAGCTCATTTTTAGGACCACACTGCCTTAAATTTATGAAAAAGTGTTAAGTTTCTCCTTTATCCAAAAATATTTATCAGGACATCAGTAAACCTTCTCAAGTTCTTGTGTATATTCTGAACCTTTGACTACCTTTAATGCAAAACTATGTCCATATAATCATTAGTCTTATCAGCATTATACTGTTTACCTTACCTCCTCTCTTACCCAAGTTTGCTATAATTGAGCTTGCGAAAAACATGCATAGTAGGGAGGAATTGCATTAAGTGAAACGGAAGACAGCAGGGTTGGTTCTAAAACTTTAAGTACTTTGGGCAGAGGACTTTTATTAAATCTTATTGGTGTTTCTGAATTATGTATAAAACACCACTGCCATGTCTCACTGAAAATGTACACTGAAATTACTTATGCCATATGGCATGCTGCCTTTTCATACAATGTATAACAAGTTTTAGAGAAATGAAGGTATGTATAAATCTTTACAGAAATGTCTAGTGTCAACCTCCCCTCCATTGAATTCAATGGGAGCCTTGTCTTTATGGACAGATCTGAGAGCTTTGGGGAAATGCTTCACTCAAACTCTAAGAATGATTTAGCTCGGTTTTGACTATAAATATATTCAGAATTAATTTGCTCCATTGCACTTCTTAAACTTTAAGGACCTTTTTTTTTTTTTTTTTGTAAAACCAGGATGAGTTCTGACAAATTATCATTTCCTTTCTGGGAGCAAACAATCAAACCACTGTAGAGTTGAGCTGGAAACACGGAGTCCAGCACAGATAAAACGCTATTGCTACTGCTGTTCTCTTTGATGTTTTTATTACTAATATTGGCAGGAGCGTTTCTAGTTCCTTTATATCAGGAACTCTGAAATCAGAATCTAACAGCTTCATTAGAGCTCGCTTGTTACTTAAAATTAAGGCAAAGGAGCCATAAACATGCACTACCTGTGGTCAATAACAAGGCACTTTGAACCATGTAAAATGGAGTCCCTTGACAGACAAATTCCAGTTGCGGGGAGGATGCCTGTTTCTAAGGATGATTCCTGGGATACCAAGTTTCTTGTGAGTGTTTCCTCCTCCTGTACTCCAGAGCAGTCTTTGCAACGTGCTCTTTCCTTGGTTCTCTGCTTAAAAAACCCTTTGGATATTGGTACTATAAATAAATGTGAGACAGAATTAATACATCAAAATAGTTTGGTTTTAGGGCAAAACTGTTTGGGGAACTGGGATCACGTAGGCAGCTGGCATTCCTTTTCACTTTATAAGGCAATGTGTTTTGTTTAACAATACCACCTAGTTAGTTCCTCAAGAACCATGCGGTGGGACAGAAGGGTGACATTCGTGATATTTGGTTTTGTGGAATGCAACCAAAATATTTCCAAATTTTAGTTAGATCCTGTCAGTATTTGTCCCTAAACATCCTTTTCTGGGACTAGAGATGGAGAACTGGCACAAAGTCAAGAGCACAGACTGCGAGATTGTGCTATATGGCTAAAAACGAGCCTCCAAACAGAGCACGAAACTCTGGTTCTTGTGAATACTCGGTTCTCATAACATTTGGCCATAAAATCTTATTTCTCAGCAAGAAAAAAACAAAACAAAACACAACACCCTACAGTTTGGAACCTTCCTGGCTTTTTATGAAACTACAATAGACTTATTTGCTTCTCATTATACACCCGATATGTTTTTACAATAACATGTATTTTGCACCAATAGTTAAGAAAAATAATTTAGTGGCTTAGTGGGAATAAAATGGTAATAAAGGAAAAGAAAAGGGAGAAACTGCTTGCTGGTGGAACACCCCACTATTATTAATTGTGAACCATGTGATCTGGCAACCTTTTGATTTACCAGCACAGTCCACTCCCTTGTAAATTCTAGCTGGCTTTCCCATACATTATTATGTGGATTCCTTGCAACCACTTCCCTTTCTGATTTTCCAGAGACAGAGTATAAAGTTTCCCCAAATGCCAATAAAACGTGAAATCCTATCCCACTCTTTATGTTTGCTTTGTGTAGTCATCTTCTAAAATAAGAACCAGCAAAAGTTTCAAACATTGCTCTCTTCTATTTTTACCTTCATTCAATAGTTACTATTCTTCATAAACATCACAGTTTTTGTTTCAACATCTGCATGTTTTGGGGTTTTTTAATCTGTTGGCTCTAACACTGAGAAAAATTGTAAGTATTTCCTTGCTTCTTCTAAAAAAAAAGACTTACATGAATGAGTATGTTCCACTTCCTCATCTTGATTTTGCTTACAGTTAGACTGTGCCATATAACACAGATGTCTATAGGTGAATGAAGTTAGAGCAAAACATGTCAAGTAAACCACATTTAGCATGTCATTTTATAGGTAAAAATAACCCTAAAGCAATGCACAAATATTTGGCCTTAGAAGTTCTATGTTTTTCTGCTTGCAGTGTCCTCTACTTTTCACATGCATAGAAACAATGCAGACACTGTTGACTGAAGCAATGAAAACATGGACTATTTTCTGATCCAATTTGTTGACAAGTAGGTGTGGGGGAGGAGAAAAAGGTTGAGCGTGGGTGGGTGGTTTGCAGCAGACTTCATCGTCTATAATTTATTCTTCGGGAGGAAAAGCTTTTGCAGGACACTGGCATGTAAGAGCCTGAATACACTTACACAGCATTACATCATGCCTGTTAAATTATTTCATTTTCTTGGAAGACTATTCAGGTTAGCACTTGGACTCATGGAGCTGGAAGAATAAAAACATTCATGAATCTCTAGAAGCTGCAGCAGCAGCAAAAGGTCACGTCTCATGAGGGCTGGCAGAAGGAAACCAATGAGACTGCAACAGAGATAAGTTTAGTTCTAATTAACAGGTGTTAAGGTAAGAAATGAAAAACACCTCACCGTCCTTTATGGGCCAATGGTTCCATACCTGCCTAAAGTGAGATTCTTCCTGCCACCCTGGGAGGTGACTGGGGCTGGTTACTTGAGCTCGGGACTGCGCCGACCACTGCGCTGCTCTAAAAGGGGTGTGCCTATGTCCTCAGAGGTGGTGCAACAAAGCTATCATAGTCTCTTAGGACAGGTAGAGAGGTAGCTAATCAGTAAACTACATTTAAAAAGAAAAAGAAAGGGATATGGTGCAGATATTTATGTATCTTTATACATTGAAACAGACGTATACATATAGGTATTTTGCAAAACATGAAATGATTTCTTAAAGACAGCCTTATCTGAAAAAGGTCAGAGGCTACGTTTCAGCCACATTTAAAGATTTACGCAGCACAGAAGTAGTCTGCTAATGCTCTCAATACTTCCTGAACTTCTAAACTCAGTCAAGTAGTAATTCTTGCAGTCGCTACCATCCTCATGGTAAACAACGCAAATTCCCACTTCCTTCCATTACTCCTGCTGCCTATTACTCTTGTCTCAGGCACTTAGCCATTGTGCATTACTTCTCTTTCTCTAAAACTGCAACAACAAGCAATTGGCAGCCTTTGGGGCCAGAAGTTGTCAGCTGGTCGGTCTGTTTGTCTGGTTACGTGACAGAGCATGCAGAGTTTCAGCTGCTTTGCTGTTTGCTCTTCAACCCTTAATCAGAGTTGGATTCTTATCTTCTAATTTTGTCCCTTAAAATTTTGGCAGGTAGTATAAATTAGTCATCTAAGCTTCTCTGATAGTTGGTAAAGAGTAATAAGTACCTCCTGAGAACAATTTGTCCCATTTTAGGAAAAGTGTTTGAAGGCAGGTGGGATAAATACCCATTCCTATGTGTTTACTTACTCTCATGGATTATAGGGGGGAGCTGAGAGACCATCTGATTTGACAGCTGACTTTTAGGTCGCTAAAATGAGGTGTCATCAATTCCAAGCTGGTCTAACAACAAGAGCCTGGCAAGAGGTAAAAAATAAAACATTGGCACATGCCATGGAGGAAGAGTTTTTGGGAATGTGCCAGCAGGACAGAATTTAACATAACCCAGCATACGGGAAGCAACAGTCAAACCAAGGGGAGTGAGCTGGTGTACAGCCAGCTCCGCTCCTGCATTACACAGGGGAGATCATAAATATCTGCGATCATCCCCTGTGTCTCTGGAAACTCTAGAAAATTAGGATTAAGGTAGTCAGAGAAGTTCACCTGATGACTTCAGAGGGGTTTGGACAGCTTGGAAAGTTATTTTTCAGCTAGTGCAGCCACTTCAAATTTGGCTGGCCTGCAAAGCATCTATGTTCACTGCTTTCCAGATGGGAGGACCAGGAAAGAGGGACTTGCTGCTGGCACTTTCAGCGTGATCTGGGCATGGGGAAATCTGGAAGGCAGGCTTTCTTTGTTGGCTGGCTCGCTGGTAGCTTCACACTTTGCTCTCGGCATGGAAATAGAGAAGTCAGTGATGAGTGTGGCCCTTGGGGACATTACAAAGCCTCCATTCATTGTGAGTTCCAGTTAAGAAGTGGCCAGTGAGTCATGGCTGCACTGTGATAATGGGCAGAACCTGACTCTGGGCAAGTGCCTTCTGCTTTTTTATTCCTTTCAGTCTAGTTTAGTTTGTTCTGCCCTTTTCCATCACTACGTATGCAGAGCTGGATAAGTGCCTGCCTGTCTGTGCAAAGATTTTATTTGGTTCTGCAGTACAGGCCTTGGAGTTTAGGTACTCTCAAAATCAGAAAAGACAGCTTAGAGCAGGCTCTTTTGCCATAGCAGGTGCAACTTCCTCACAATTCATATTTATCTCATTTTGTTAACTCTTAATCAAATTATTTAAGCACATATTATTGAATACACATTAAACACAATTATTTTTACATACTCTCCTAAGCATCCACAATGGGTTCCTGTCAGAAACAGGGTACTGGGCTAGACACACCTTGGGAATAACCTAATACAGAAGTCCTGTGCTCTAACAGTAAAAGACTAAGATGTGTCTGAGGTTTTCAACTAGAGTGACAGAGTGCATCAGCCCAACTTATGCCAACAAAGAATTATTTTGTGGAATTTATTTCCTATGTAGCTTTAAATTCCCAAATAGATTATTCTGTGAAAACATCTCACTGGCAGGAATTTGTTCCTGATGCTTCGCATAAATTCCTATCTTAGTCCTACCTAAACAGTCCTTATTGTGTCTATGTGGATTGCAAATGGGACATTCTCCTTTCTCATTTTTTTCACCTTGAGGTATTTTTAAGCTCTCCTTGTAAGTGCAGTTCTGCTCAACTACATGCCTTTAGTTGTTAATATTTTCTTAGATTAGGTTTTCACATGTTGAACATTTGTGTCACTATTCTCTGATCAGTTCAGTTTTTTGCACTAAAACCTAGTGAAATTTCTGGGACTAATGCAAAAGTTGTGTTGAGTGAGCTTCTGGGGGTTTTTTTTGCAATTTTACCAGCTACGGAGAAATGATGTAAATATTGCTGACATTTTACTTTCAAAAGCAAGGAACCAAACTTTCAGGTAGAGAGGAGATGAAGGTAAATGAAGCTAAACAGTAATAGTCTGAATCCCGTTTCTTTCTCTTCCCTTCATTGCTTCAGAATTGCAATATATCCAGAGTTCCCATCTTTTCCTCTAATAAAAGCATGACTTATGCAATATCAAATACAAAATTTTCCCTAAACATAGGTAAATACACAGAGGAACTGGGGCATTAAAAGAGATTAATTTTATTTATTTTTTCTTAGACATTTTCAGCACTGATTTAAATTAAGCTCTTCCTGAGTAACCCTACCCAAAAGTCTTGGCTGCACTAGATGTGAAGAGAGTTAATGAGTGCTTTTTGAAAAAAAAACCCATGATGACCACCAAAAAAACCCAGGGAAAGTTCAATCTAACAAACCATCTACTACAAATTGAGGTTGCTTATC
The DNA here is from genome assembly GCF_964199755.1 of Larus michahellis. NCBI lineage: Eukaryota > Metazoa > Chordata > Aves > Charadriiformes > Laridae > Larus > Larus michahellis. The sequence goes on from NC_133897.1 coordinate 34,436,214, forward strand.
TAAATATTAGTAAACAGTTAAAAAAGAACAAAGAACGTTGTAAAGCAAGCTTTAATTTAGGGGCCATACCACTTTGTATAGCAAGGTCGCTGTTAATTGAAAATTAGGCAGCGTTGTGGTTAGTTTAATGACAAGGCTAGAAACATTGGGCCTATGGCAAAGAGACCCAAATCCAAAGACAGACAAGCTTTGCTTGATTATAGTGGTTACATCATGGTCATTAGAATTTAAACCAACTAACCCAAACACAGACATCATATCTTCATTTGATAGCTGCAGTCTAGTAAATAGTGGGAAAGGATGTTAAGTATGGATTAGCCCAGCTGAAATGAAAACAGACATTCTTTTTGAACCTGTCTGGCATTGAAAACGAAAACTTCAAAACCAGGCTGTAAAGTGGACTTACGAAGCTAGAGGGCTTTGATTTTTAAGGATCTGTATAGTGTTTTAACCAGTCTTTGTTTTGCAGGAAAACCACCTCAGCACCCGGGTATGAGGCATCCTTGTTTGCAGTCTATCACTGTGCAAGATGTTGAGTTTATCTGTGGGAACACATGAAGGTTAGCAATGTCCTCCTTTGTGCTCCACTGCTAGAATTCCCTCTGAGTTCATGAGTCATTGTCAGCTGCTTGCTAAAAATAACGCCTTAGCCCTCCTTGGACTCGTAGTCATGATGGTGACGTGATGAGATGACTAGAGACAGCATAAACACTGCATATTTAAAATGCATTTCACGTAAATTAATCTTTAATGCTACAGCTTCACAGTGTGTGTATGTGGGAGCATTTCACTGTCTAACATGAGACATCCCTGTCACCCCTCAAATGAGTTGTGTTCTTGGTCTCCCCATATACATAAGGAAGAGATAGAGTGCTCTGAGTCATGTTTGGTCTTTCAAACAAAGAGGGAACCCTGACACTGAAGGTTCCCCTCCCTTTTTGATTTTTGAAGTTAAAAGTTATCATATGCATAGAAATCAACATTTGAAATCCTTCTTGCATTTCTGTCTAATAAATCTGTATATAATAAATTGCAAGGATCAAGGTCATTCCCATCTACACTTAAAATATTTTAGGTCAGAGACAGTGCATATAAATCAAAATAGCTGCACTGATTTTCTGGGCACTAAGACAAAGAAGTACAGACTAAAGGGCGGGAAGGTTTTCAGAGCATTGCCTTTGCCTACTCTCAGAGTATAAACATTTATTATAGTGCCATTATCATTAACACTTTGAGAAATTCACACTTGGAATTGCACACATCTAGGTTGTTGCAAAATGTTTTTGTTGAAAGGAATTTTGTTGTTATGAAATGTCTCACTCCAGAGACAACCAACAGACCCAGATTTACCACATTTAACATTTAATAGGAGACTGAATTTCATAGTCCTAAACCAAAATCCCTGTGTCAGCTAGCTTGGGTCTTACTCATTTCACCAGAGTGTTATTTCAACTTTTTCTTTCTTTCTTTCTTTCTTTCTTTCTTTCTTTCTTTCTTTCTTTCTTTCTTTCTTTCTTTCTTTCTTTCTTTCTTTCTTTCTTTCTTTCTTTCTTTCTTTCTTTCTTTCTTTCTTTCTTTCTTTCTTTCTTTCTTTCTTTCTTTCTTTCTTTCTTTCTTTCTTTCTTTCTTTCTTTTCTTTCTTTCTTTCTTTCTTTCTTTCTTTCTCTCTTTCTCTCTTTCTTTCTCTCTTTCTCTCTTTCTTTCTTTCTCTTTCTTTCTCTCTCTCTCTTTCTCTCTCTCTCTTTCTTTCTCTCTTTCTTTCTTTCTTTCTTTCTTTCTTTCTTTCTTTCTCTCTTTCTTTCTTTCTCTCTTTCTTTCTTTCTTTCTTTCTTTCTTTCTCTCTTTCTTTCTCTCTTTCTCTCTTTCTCTCTTTCTTTCTTTCTTTCTTTCTTTCTTTCTTTCTTTCTTTCTTTCTTTCTTTTTTCTTTCCTTCCTTCCTTCCTTTCTTTCTTTCCTTCCTTCCTTTCTTCCTTCCTTTCTTTCTTTCTTCCTTCCTTTCTTTCTTTCTTTCTTTCTTTCTTTCTTTCTTTCTTTCTTTCTTTCTTTCTTTCTTTCTTTCTCTTTCTTTCTTTCTTCTTTCTTTTTTTCTTTCTTTCTTTCTTTCTTTCTTTCTTTCTTTCTCTCTTTCTCTTTCTTTCTTTCTTTCTTTCTCTCTTTCTTTCTCTCTTTCTTTCTTTCTCTCTTTCTCTTTCTCTCTCTCTTTCTTTCTTTCTTTCTCTCTTTCTTTCTCTCTTTCTTTCTTTCTTTCTTTCTCTTTCTTTCTCTCTTTCTCTCTTTCTTTCTTTCTTTCTTTCTTTCTTTCTTTCTTTCTTTCTTTTTTTCTTTCTTTCTTTCTTTCTTTCTTTCTTTCTTTCTTTCTTTCTTTCTTTCTTTCTTTCTTTCTTTCTTTCTTTCTTTCTTTCTTTCTTTCTTTCTTTCTTTCTTTCTTTCTTTCTTTCTTTCTCCCTCTTTCTCTCTTTCTTTCTCTCTCCCTTCCTTCCTTCCTTCCTTCCTTCCTTCCTTCCTTCCTTCCTTCCTTCCTTCCTTCCTTCCTTCCTTCCTTCCTTCCTTCCTTCCTTCCTTCCTTCCTTCCTGTCTCTCTTTCTGTCTCTCTGTCTCTCTTTCTGTCTCTCTATCTCTCTTCTGAAATGGAAGGTAGAAAATCAGGCTGCTGACAACCACACCAGTAGAATCAGAGAAGGATAATAAAGAATATTTAAAAACTCAAGTAGTCATTCTAGTTAAGTAATCACATGGCTATTATGAGGAGTGAGATTCTGACTCCACTCATTTTGTACTTTCGTAGCCTTCTAAACTCTACAGTGGCTCAGGACCCTTACAAGCTGTCTTTGGACATAACAATATACGCTAAGTCTGAAACCTAGCTATAACCTAAGACATCTATGTGTTATAGATCACCTCCTAGATGATCCTTGATATGAATGTGAAGAGCTTTTGTATGTAACTGTAAAAAACATAGCTTTTGCACAACTAACATAATAATTTATTTAGTGTTATCACAAGGATATTTATAAATCTGCATATTCAGCAAGTTCGTTTCACAGAGGATGAGACACAGTTAAGACTGAGACTGAAATATCTATTTATACAAGGGAAGCAGCACATTCAGGTATGAGTCACAATACAGTCACAAAATTCATTAATAGGAGCAGTTCCATCCCTTCCCACAAATGTTAAACCTATGCTGTCATGCAAAAAGAGAAGACGACAGAAGAAAGAGGAAAGGAGGGGAGGGGAGAGGAGAGGAGAGGAGAGGAGAGGAGAGGAGAGGAGAGGAGAGGAGAGGAGAGGAGAGGAGAGGAGAGGAGAGGAGAGGAGAGGAGAGGAGAGGAGAGGAGAGGAGGAGAAAAAAGACAAAGAACACCAGAATAAAATGTGCTACTCCAGCAAAAATGGCAAACCCCTTTCATCTACAGAAAAACTCCATTTATGAAGCTTTCTATGTTACTTGTTATCTTGTTTTGTGTATGATATATGAGTTGTAACCCTATTGATCATCCAGAGTTACCTCATGTACAATCAAAATTTCAAATCACAAAACAGTTAACTAATATGGGGGTACTGGAATAAAAAAAACCCTTGAGGCAACTATGGACAAGATTGTCTTGCATGCTTTTGCAGGAGAATAAGCGAATGGAGAGTAGTACAAATTATAAACTATATAATAGCGCTGTAACCTATATCCAGTGCAGTATTGCCTAACATGTCACGCAGCAGAATGTGCAGAAATATCAGCCTTATTTAGCAGTACTGGCATACGTCATAATCAGGCATCCAGCTAATACAGCATAAAAATTTATTTAAACAAGCTCATTTACATATTATGCCATTTTTTGCAGCCAAATATGTTCCTCAGTCTGCTTAATGAGTTGCTCTCTGTTTTGCTTGATGGTGCATTAAACATATTTCCCCAGTTTTTGGTATTTCACATTTCTGTTCTATTTTTTAAAATCAACAAGTTATATTTCCTATTGCTAAGGTCTTGTAATAATTTTGTAGCTTTCATCTTTCCTAATGCTAAAATAAATGATCTTCAGAGCTGGACTCTTCTCCAGGGAATCCTAAATTACAAAAATTTCAAGCCTGGGTGTTTTAGAAGGTGCCAATGAAAGCTAATGACATTGAAGGGCAATTTATATAGTAACAGCAGGTTAAAAAAGTCTTGTACAGAATGCCCATTCTAGTTCACTAACTGAAATATGCATTTTTAAGTGTATAAATAGAAAAAAGAAAAAGCAGTAATGTGAAAAGTGTTAATTGCTCACAACGCTGTGAAGAGCAGTATAGTAAACATTTCAGCAGCTTACTGAGTACATTAACAACACAGCCCAGAGACTGCTAGGTGTTTGAAGACTTTGTACTCCGATAGTCTTAATGCATATGCTTATTTACTCAAGATACATTCCCTTTTATCTGGTGTTATTATACACAGCATCACTGCATTAATAGGAAAGGCAGGCAACGGGGAGCATAGCTTTCTTTGGGGCTATCAGTTCTGCCAGTCGTTTTCCTTCTGTGAAAAGCTTTTTCTGCACATTTCTGGTTACATAGCAGAACCTCCTGGCAATGGAAATGATATTAAGGAATGTATTTTAATGATTAAAAATAAAATGAAATTTCTGGGGTTCAATGGTAAAGAAAGCTTCAACAAAAGAATGTTTTGCAATGTGTGACACAGACACCCTGATTAGAGCAATAGGATAAGCTATAGATTTGCAGGACAAAATACCAACTACAAAACCTTTTACACCAACATGGCAAGGTGTCTTTCCCCCCCCGCCCCATTCATTACAGCCTTAAAATACCAGTACCAGCTCTGTGTAAAACTCAACATTCTTGTGTCACACAGGGTTCATTTTGCCGTGTGCAGGTTTGCACCTTCTCACTTCCCTGCTCGGGTTTCAGACCTGAAAGGTCTCAAGCTCTCCAGTCGCAGCATGCAATGGGTCATGCTTCCTGCTCCCTCATCAGGATTGCCCTCTTTAGTGAGAGAAAAAGAACAAAGAATGAGTAACTGCTTTTCTGGCACACGCTTGGAAATCTGGGGTGGTTGGTGGGCATTTTCATGTACACCAGCACGAATTGGAATATCTGGTGATAAGCAGGACCATGCCTCCAAGAATAATGCCAAACTGAATTTGAGTAATTTATTTGTGCATGTATTTGCAAATCTGTTTTTATGCTATTTGACCAGATGTAGCAAATAAGCATTTCTTTATTTGTTAATGGAAACACGTTCTATAACATAATCTATGAATGAAACCCAGATGGCAATGAAACACAGCACATTACTATTTTGTCGTTTGCTTAAGAGGTTTGTGATGTACTATAATTCCACCTTTCATCAAAAGTCTCACGGCTACATTTCTCCTCAACATGGGGACAATTGATGGCTTTTCTGTAATATTGACTATAACTCCTGCAAAGGCAACTGTCCTCTCTGGTATATGGCTTTAGCCCAGTGTCAGTGTGTTGAAGAACCAAGGGAAACAGAGAGATAGGAAAGAGGAGTGACTATGCACGGTTCCCAGAAGCAGCGTCAGTGCAGTTCCCAATGATTATTGCTGCTTTAGGTTTTCATATTCTTCATTGCTGCTCCTATATATCCATGGCAGAAATCTGGGCGAGCCCTCTTCCAAGAGAATCTTTCCCCTTCCTATTAAATGCTTTGTATTCAAGGCAAAGGAAACATACAGGGGCTAAGCATAGAGTAGCCATTCACCCACAGAATATGGACATAATAATAATGTCCTCACAGTTATGTCTCTGATTTTCTACATTGGTGATGAGAGGATTTGCTTTTGAATTTTGCAGAGGAGGGGTGTCAGAGCAATTGCCAATAATTGCATCAATGAAAGAATAGCTGAGATCATACTATACTGCCTCTCTCATCTGATTCCAACTTCCATACACCCTTAAAAATGCTTAATAAATCTGACTAATACTTTAAATGAGTGCTGGTATGCACATCTTGGGTGATACTTGAATGGTAGTATATGTTCTTGCCAAACTTGCTGGTCTAGGTGACCACCAGCTGATGTAGCCCAAAACGAAGGGTTTGGAGTAGGCAGTACTTAAAAACAATCTTCCTTGTCTATGAAACTGCCCTTTGTTTGGCTGATTTGGCCAGGATTTCTATTAAAACCTTGCTTTACCTTTTATCCCTTAAATAACAGTTGGAATAGTGAGTAGAGGGAAAAACAATTTTGCCTCTAATATCTATATACTGTTTCCCTAGCTGCACTTTCCAAAAGCAGAGGGTTACAGCCAGAGTTGAAGGCTGACATTTTTCTTTTAAATTCAAACTATCAGACAGTCACAAAGACCCCAGAGTCTATTTGTTAGAGTAACATAGCGGTACTCTGGCAGGGATAACTCAGAATAAATGACTTGAAGAAATCCTGCCAGGAAAAAAGGAAAAATCACATTGAAACCAAAACGATAACTTCATTGTCAGCGTGCCTTAAAAGAGAAAGCTTGTGGCAATAACTTCTGTGAGTGACAGTTCAGGAAATTTGTACTGGTAAAGATTGAAGTCTTTAATTTTTGCATTCTTTAATGTGACCTTGAGTAAGAAATATCATACAAGCATAGGAAAATATTTCAAGGAAGAGAACTTAGGGGGGAAAGTTATTTTAAATTTAACTGTTATATGGCTTTTATAGCACCTACAGCTGAGAAAAATACTTTCAGCAAGCCTATATTTCACTGTACCTATATCAGTTAATACATGACATAAATTATAGAGGCTGCTTTAAAAAAATGATACTGTTTTATGAAAGGTGCTAAGTAAACATTTTTGTGTTAAATTCTAACTTTGGGCTTCCAGTCTCGCTGACTTGTTTTGTTTGAGACTCACCGTGTCATTTGGATATATGTTTAAAAAAAATAAAAATATAAAAAAAATCTCCAAACCCCAAGCTTTTGAAAAGAGAACCTTTGCCACCTTTTGAAAAATATCTCATGGCCATTTTGAGCAGTGGTGATCTGGAAAGAAAACAGATTAGGACGTTTGATAATAGAGGAAGGAAATATTATTATCACAGCTTGAAATCTGTTAACAGGGCCTTCCAAATGGGGCAAACATTAAAGTCAAATAGAAACTCAATTACAGGAAGATTTTCAACTTGTCAAAAATAATTGCATTAATGTCAGCAATGCTGAATGTCTAAAACAAGGAAACTATTGTACAGTGTCTCTAGAAAGAAAGATTAAAGGAATGCGTAGCGTAGTTTTAGCAAAAGGTCCAAAAATGCTCACATTTATTTTGGTTTTAGTTCTGAGGCCAAAGACCACAGTACTGCATAAAACTGAAACATCAATCTATAACTTTCTGACAGATGTTACATCACACAAAGACCGTGGAATACTCAATAAGAGGAACCATTTATCTGCTTTGCTCTGAACCAAAACTTGTAGTAAATACCATGTAGAGGGCAAAGATTCAAGCAGTTTGAGCTGGAGCTTTGAGATAGGAACTGGTCTGTATGTGAATGTTTGGCTCTTATTAAAGTGGGGGTGTTCTGTGTTTGCAACTAAAGCTCCAGCAGGGTAAACTTTATTTAAGAAAATCTATTGAACTGTTATAGAAAACATATATCCCTTTACTTATTTAAACTGGAACTTTTACCTACCTCCTACAACTTTTTTGATTATATTCAGTAGGAGTTACAGCTCACAAAGGCAAAAACTCTGCTTTTGCTTAAGTCAGAATTAACTCCTGCTGCCCATAGGAGAGGAGCTTGCTCAGGTGGAACTGAGGAGACTGTATTTTTAAACAGAGCTTACTGCCTAACAACGTGTATAACTTCTCCCTGGTATGAAACAAAGACTGTCTTCTTTCAGACCTTGATGTAGAGGTATGGTCCAAGGCCATATTTTGAAAGGTGTTGAGGTTATTGTTCAGTTGTAGACCACAATTCATCTCCGTTACTGTTGGGAAGTGTTTGACATATCTAAGTCATTTTGCCTCTGGCACTCCTAACACCCAAGGGTGATAGAGCTCTCCTATGATCTAGCTGGAGGTGTCTGAATATGCTTGTTGTCTGTGAAGAAAATATAAAGAAACTGGGCACTGAAGTTAAGCACCTCAGGTAATAGCTTAAAGCTACATATGATACAGGGCTGTTCAGGACTTTGAAAAATAGATCATAGAATCATTTTTGTTGGAAGAGACCTTTTAGATCATCAAGTCCTACTGTTAACCTAGCACTGCCAATTTAGCACTAAATGATGTCCCTCAGCACTACATCTACAAGTCTTTTAAATACTTCCAGGGATGGTCACTCAACCACTTCCCTGGGCAGCCTGTTCCAATGCTTGACAACCCTTTCAGTGAAGAAATTTTTCCTAATATCCAATCTAAATCTCCCCTGGCGCAACTTGAGGTCATTTCCTCTTGTCCTGTCGCCTGTTACTTGGGAGAAGAGAACGACCCCCACCTCGCAACAACCTCTTTCCAGGCAGTTGTAGAGAGCGATAAGGTCTCCCCTCAACTTCCTTTTCTCCAGGCTAAACAACCCCAGCTCCTTCAGCTGCTGCTCATAAGACTTGTGCTTTAGACCCCTCACTGGCTTTGTTGCTCTTCTTTGGACCCACTCCAGCACCTCAATGTCGCTCCTGTAGTGAGGGGCCCAAAACTGACGTATTAGAGGTGTGACCTCACCAGTGCCAAGTACAGGGGGACGATCACTTCCCAAGTCCTGCTGGCTCCACTATTTGTGATACAAGTCAGGATTCTGTTGGCCACCTTGGCCACCCGGGCACACTGCTGGCTCATATTCAGCCATCTGTCCACCAATACCCCCAGGTCCTTTTCCACTGGGCAACTCTCCAGCCACTCTTCCCCAAGTCTGTCATGTTGCGTGTTGTGACATGCAGGACCTGGCACTTGGTCGTGTTGTGACCCAAGTGCAGGACCCGGCACTTGGCCTTGTTGAATCTCATACCATTGGCTTCAGCCCATCGATACAGCCTATCCAGATCCTTCTGTGGAGCCTCAAGCAGATCAACACTCCTGCCCTGCTTCGTGTCATCTGCAAACTTACTGAGGGCGCACTTGATCCCCCCATCCAGATCGTTGATAAGGATATTGAAAAGAACAAGCCCCAGTACTGAGCCCTGGGGAACACCACTTGTGTCTTGCCACCAACTGGGTTTAACTCCTTTCACCACAACAATTTGGGCCCTGCCATCCAGTCAGTTTTTTAACCAGCAAAGTGTATGCCTGTCCAAGCCATAAACAGCCAGTTTCTCCAGGAGAATGTTGTGGGAAACAGTGTCAAAAGCTTTACTAAAGTCTAGATGACTTCAGCTAATCTAATTTGAAAATCCTCTCAGGCTTCTAATTACATAGAAAGTGCTTAAATATATTTAGAAAGTTTGCTTATTTTTTTTTTTTTGTGGTGTAGAGACACCCACCAGAAAAATGTGGAAGAGGAGCATTCTTCAATTTCAGCTGTGCACAATGTCATACTAGACCAAAGTCCTATTTGCTTTTACTCCTCTACAAGCATCTAGAATAGCTTTATGAATGTTTGGAGGCTATACTAGCATAGGAAAATCTTTAAAAACCTAATGCCTGATTTTATTATTTTAAAAGCCTAGGTATCACTGTTATTGCTGTCTTCAGTATTCTTGTGGAAGAATAACCAAAAATGAATAGTTTCTCAATACTTCTATTCGCTGTTCCCTGATTTCCCAACTAAGGCTGAGACACTGTTTATAGTACTGCTGTATTCATAAGCAGTTCCTGTGTTCGTTCTGAGCTGCAAGGACACAACAGGGTAAACTAGAAAAACAAAGTATCTGATTTTTTCCTTTTCTTTAACTTTGTGTTGTGGTGTAAAAATTCATACATAAATCCCTGAAATGCACAAAAGTATTTATCTCCATTTTCTTTTTCTTCTTCCTTTAGGTGTAATTCCAATAATCTGTTTTGACTTGGACCTCTAACTGGTCAGTGACTACATTCTGCTGAAATTAATGGGAATTAGATCAATATAAACAAGCACCTAGTGAGCTTTTCAGAAGTTCTTGGCCAGGTTAGACATTTTTTAAAATCTCATTACAGGCCTGTTTGCAGCTTTAAGTCTTCTGATATCTTTTCCTAAATGTGTAAGTGATTTTCACAGGACATTAGATGTTCTGAAATTAATTGCTTTGAGAGATTAATATTTTCTCAATTTATCTATTGAAATCTCTCTCCTCCTTTTTTTTGGATGTAAAAAACCAGGAGCTGGTTATGCTGTGTGGCTTGAATGGCTTCTCATGAAAGCCTAGCCCATGGAAGTGACACAAATATTAATTTTCCTTTAATCTTCACAAGCTATTGAAGTTGCACAGCATTAACACTCAATAGCTCATACCAATATTTTAATAGCCAAAGTGACATCCACACTGCAAGAGCCAATATTCTGCTAACGGCCAGGGTCAGTAACACTTTTACAGGGCCAGACCAAATACTTTCCCAATCAGTACATTTCCTAAAACTATTTCATGGACCAGCGATGAGAAAGAAATGTTCAACCTCTGGTATTGTTTGTTTAAGAGTTATAACAGGTCCTCTCCTAGCATCCCTTCTCCTTCAGAAATCTGTTCTCATTTCCTTACACCAGATCTGCTTCCAAACACTGTGCTTTGTTACAAGAGCACAGGATTTTTTAATAAACAAAACAAATGTACACACCAGAAACACTCTGAGTTTGTGCTAGTTATTTATTTTACTCACATCACAAAGAGATTTGCAGATCACCTTTTCAAAGCTGCTTGCAGCTGGTTTTCTACACCAGGGATGTAGAAACCAGGCTGAGTGACTGCTGAGCTAGGATTCAAGAAATCATGGCTTAGCTTGTACTGTAATTCCCTTGGGCTCTCCTATTTCAAGACAGGGTGCTATGGTAATTCTGCGTCAGAATTTGCATGACCAAGATAAGGCAATCAAGTTTGCGTTTAAAGTGTATGAATTGCCTTTAAACGGCAGAGCTGGAGAGCACCATTCATCCAGACAGGAGGCAAGGGCAGAGTGTGTCATAGCTCCCTCCACCTCATGCGTCTGGATTTTGTTTTTTAGAAACTAGGGCATGGCAGAAAGGGGAATGGATTGTGCCTCATTTTTCTCTGGCATGAAAACAGAGTGCAGTGAGGAGGTGCACCAAGGTGCAGGAGGTAAAGAGCAATCACAGCTCCAGAAACTTGATGCCTCTGGGACAAATAAACTGATTAGTTCACTCACTTTCCACTCAAAAACTATTTAATAACATGGATCCATTGACTATTGTGCTCCGAAGCCTTGGGTAGGTTTTACTTGCAATTGTGTCTAGCCAGCAGGGAGTAAAGGGAGACACTCTCTCAGGAGAGACCCATTCCACAGCATTTGATGATAAGCTTAGGGGAGATAAAACCCATTGCTTCCTTTCCACCCTGACTAGTTGTGCTGTGTTTCAGATGCTTGCGGTTTAGGGGAACAGTGCAGATATTTGTACGCACAGATTTATCCCACCCCACAGAAGATAGTTACCCCAGGCAGCTTCGGCAGGGAAATTCTTTGTCCCGAGAGGTGCTTCCAGGTAGTAATCAAGAAAACTAGCACCAAATCACTCTCCAAGAGTACCTATTTCTCATCAATAACCACAGAGGCTGAGTGGAGCAACCCAGGTAAGCGTCTAACTTTGTGTGGGAGGAGCCCATCCCACATTGTTTCCTTCTGCTGGGAAGTCTCACAGAGCTCCCTCATACTCTGGTCTCAGTGAGAGAAAAACCTCACTTGCCTGTGATGTTTCCGTACATCAGTTGAACACCTGCATATGCAAATGAGCAGGAAGTCTCATGAAGGAGAAGTGCAAGATTTTGCCTCTTGGTGGGTGATGATGCACTTGAAGATTTGGCCTCACACATATCAGATGGAACTGTTCTGACCCAAAGAAGCCTACCTTAGAAATGTGCGGTATACACTTTTGTTATATGAATGTTTACTCTTTCATTTTATGTCATCAAACTGTCAGAAATCTCAGCTGTGCAAAGGAAGCACAAGCAAGCATGAAGTTCACAGAGAAGTTCAGACTGAATTTGAAACCTCAAACTTTTTTTTTAGGGAAGACTCTGGCCACTTATTTGCTGTTTCAGTCTTGTTACAGCTACTTAGCTCTTCTACTCACTGGGGTTTGCGTTGCTGACTATTCATTATTATTATTTGGACAGATCATATGCAATATAATCAGTGAGGTTTTAATCTGTTCGCAGTACATGACTGCAGCATATTAGCAGCATTGTAAAATACAATTTTGTCCTATTTTTAAAAGTTCAAGTGAGTGAGTTAGATAGAAAACTTAATGGAAGACAGCCTTCTATCTTCCCTTAGTGTAAGAGAGACATTCCAGTGCATTACCAGACTGCAATTTAGCAAGGACTCATTCAAAATTCTGATAATGGATTAAATAGTTTTGAGCAGAAAAGCATAAAGAATCTCCTCCTACTGACTAAAATTTATAGCTGTGGCTTACATAGTAGCTTAGCAGTTCACATATGGCTTATGTCAATGGCAGAAACCATGTTATTTTCTAAATCACATTGATTTGTTATGTGGTACTGAAAGATCTTAAACAGAATCATTGGCTATAAATTACAGAATCTAGTCTTCTACATTCTTATCTGTGTTTCAGATCCGTCAAAATGAGCCCAAGAGTCAAGTCTTCTATGTACACAATGCTACTAGTCAAAGAATAAGAACTAAGACCATTCAATTTCCTCCTTTTTTGGAGCCAAGCCAGGCTGACATTTTCCTTTCTGTTAGTTTTGGCAAAGAGGAAAGAGAGGGAAAACTTTACTGCTCCGTTACTGATGGGTTTTTTATTTTGTTTTTATTAAAAATGTTGAAACATGGGCCCTCTGTCAAAATTATTTTATTATTGAAAGCTGGGTGGGGTGAATGAACTGGCAACAGTTCAGAAAGCCATTAATGGTACTGATAACGGAGAATCCTATTCAGCCTCCACAGCACTGCAATACTTAATTGCAATAAATTTTACTGAAATCTGGTGACTGATGTGCACAGTTAATGAATCGGTAAAGATTCAAAGGTTAATCTGCTGGGAGGTAACAAGCTCTGCCCATCTGATATTGTAACCAAAATATGATATTTGTTAGTTACATGATGATATTTTTTGGGCATACAACAGAAAAAATGAGTTTTTATTGGCTGCAGCTTTGTTAGGTCTCCAAGAACAAAATGCAGAAAAAGCAACAACTCTAATGGTGATTCTTGAACTACAGACAAAACTTAAATATATTAGAGGTGAAATGTGACTCCTTGAATAAAATATATTGTCAAACATCAAAGGAATTGCTGGAGGAGCAGAGTGTTCCCTGAAGCAGAGTTGCACGCGTGCCCAGGAGCGCCCCCGCCTCAGCCCCCAGCCCTTTTCCAGCCAGTGCACCCCATCTCCCGAAAGACCTGAGAGACAAAACGTCCGTGCAGAATTTGGGAGGGGTGGGGGAAAGTGTGCAGTGAAGCCTCTGAAGAACTTCCCTAACAATAAAGTAGCTTTCTAGAAACAAACGAGCAAGGTCCAAGCAGACTCAAAATTTAAGTGAAAACAGAAATGGAGGGGAAGCAAGAGATAATTCGACAAACAACAAGAGGGGTGGGTGAGGTTAGGAAAGCTGATGATTAATGCCCTTCCTTCACCCTCAGGAGACTTACATTCAGATCTGGTTCTGCCACACCTATTCTGCGGCTTTGGACATGTTGTTTACACTCTCTGGGCCTAGACCCTCCCTCTTCTCCCCCCCACATTATACCAGGGTAGCAGTAGCTACCGCGCAGTGAGGATAAAAACGTTGAAGCCTGTGAAAGATGCAGACCTTGCAGGTATTCATGACAGATAGAAACTCTGCCGTGAAAAAGCACTCCCAGTGTCTTTGACAACCCATGCGGCTTGAAATATAACGCTGCATTCTAGACTCTCCATTTGCAGTTCGCGGTAGAGGGGCATTGTCTAAGTAAGGCTGCCAGGGAGTGAAATATGATGATTCCTCCAGCGCATTTATTCCTATGTACAGTTGCCCATGGGCCATCTGCTGCCAGCAACCTGTGGAGCACAAGTCCTGCACTTGATCCCTCATCTCTTCACAACTCTCAACTAAGGGTGACAACCCATGAAGCGAGATCTTGCTACATATCCACATCAGTTTAGTTTTAGAACTTCTGCTCTTTCTTCCTGTCTTTCTGTGCGTGGACATAAGGTTCATGTGTTGTATCAAAAATACATTATTATTTTATTCCCTGCTTTGATAGACCTCCCTAGCTTTGGGGAGATAATAAAATAATATGACCATAAATGTAATGTAGTTTAATTTGTTTAGCAATGAAACAGGGTTGAAGACTAGCACATTCCTTTTCTGTAGCACTTTTACAAGTGTTAAAGCACTTTCTAAGCAGGATGCTATAGACATCATTACAACACTTAGTTGAAAGACAAAAACTGCTGTGTGTAGCAGCAAAGTGAGTTGCCCGTGTTGACTCAGCAGATCAGAAGCAAGGCTGGACTCTGTCTCTCTAAGGTCTCCCCAAGGCCAGAAGACCTCCTCTTAGGACTTATGTTATTTTTTGCTCTTGATTTGTCAACAGGTTACGACAGAGCCGAGCTGTACACATTCTGGCTCAAGCTAGCAGGATAAAGCAGTATCTCTGTGTGCCAGGTTGAAGTCTTCTGCTTTGGGACACCTCAGCACTTGCTTTCTCTTGCAGGAATTGCCAGGAAAACAGAACTACCATTTCAGTCCAACTCAGATGCATGTTACCAGAGATCCAACTTGAACATGTCCTAGGCTCCAGTCTGGAAATTATTATGGGCCTGAGATCATTCCCAATAGACAGTAATAAGAATCTCCAGGCACTTTGCGCTGAAGAACGAGTAGTTATCACAGGACGAGCGAGGGGCAATCGATGCAGTGGAAATTTATCCCCATTTATTTCAGGAGTTCTGAATTTCCTCTGTCTGGAAACATCCCTCCCTCTGTGACTGTCTTGGTGACAAAGAGCTGGCAGCTACAGTGCTGAAGGAGAGTTGAAAGAGGAAGGAGGGAATCTATTACTGTATCAGAAACCTGACTGTGAGATCCTCTGTGATATTTCTTTTCTTTGCTAGGCTTCAAAGTGATTTGTTATAACGTGATTATTCGCTATAATGTGATATTATTTAGTAATAGACTATATACAGGTAAATCTGCAGGCAAAGTGTATCTATAGCAGGAAAAAGCTGGTTCCATTACAGCTTAGTGCTAATGCAATCAACTGTCTATTTCAGAGTCTGTGGAAGTCAATGAAAGACCCCCAGGGTCTGGACCAGGATCTAACTACAGATTCATTGTGGGTCACAGCATCACTTTCACTGAAGAGCACGGTGAAATCTGATGGAAACCAGTTGGTTCAGGACCAGACACCAATCTAAAAATATAAATTTGCTTTAGATAATGTACTAATAGCACTTAGGGTAACTAAAATACGTTTTCATTCCCAATGACATAGTGATTAAGGTGGCAGGTAGAGTCCACAAGATAAATGTATATTAATAGGTAAAGTAACTAAATTTGCTGCCTTTTTTTTTTTGAAACTCCCAACTAATAAAAATATCTCTGCAGCACTTTTGGAGCACTGTTCAGGTGGTTTGTTCATTATCCAGTTTGGCTGTTCAACACAACTAATGATTTTCAAATAAAAGTCTCAGAAGAATAAATTTGAAAGTAGGACACCCAGTCATTGGTACAGGATGGTGTGAAGACTATGAGAATCTCACACTAAAGCATTTTCCTTATTTGTAGGTAGCTGCTTGCGTCAATATTTCAGGCTTTTTAAATTAGTTGTGACAAAAATTTTATTACACAGATTTTCAGATCTTTGCAGTATGATATGAGGAGACATTAATAGCATTAATAGTATTAAAGATATCATATGCTAACTTCCGAGTTCAAGACAAACACATAGAAAATGTTAGAACAATACTAAGTGGTGGGCTGATATGGGATCATTAGCCAGGATATAAAGCTGGGTGAAATAGAGATAGGACAGTGAAGTATCATTTTCACTGAAAGACAAGCTGGAAGGTGGACAGCTGAATTTTAAAGGTTCTTTTTTTCTTTTTCCTTAATATACACTCAGTACATAGGGCCAGGAGGTAGTCAGCAGGAGTTCAGCATAAGGGCTTGAAGCAACAAAAATACATCTTTATACTTAAGCTACTTTTTTAGTGCTGAAGGAGGATTTATAATCTGAGAAGGAGAATTTGAAACTTAGCATGGTAATTCAGGACATTTCGGGGAGAGGCAGGTTAGTTTTTGGTTTATATTTTATTGCAGATTCTGTGTTTATATTGAGGTTAAATTAGGATAAAATTAAGGAATACCAACAGAATAATGAAATGTCATTGCCATAACTGCATATTTTAGAAGAAAATATTAATTTATTGGAAATAAGATATGTTTATATAGTTATATAAATACGTATGTATATCAAGTAGGTCAGTTATGAAACGTAAGGGAGGGTCACTGCAGAAGTCTAGGTTGAGGGTTATAATAATATTAAAATTGTAAAATAGTAAGTGCCATGGTGACCAAAGCAAGCTCCAAAGCATATTAGGTTAGCTTGAGAAGAACGTAGTGTACTGAATGGTAAGAAGTCAGAATCCGGAACTGGAATTCAGCACAACAATCTTTGAATAAAAAGATAGCCCCCTGAAATACTCCTTAAATATATTTTTATTATAACTGCGTAGTGATCGAGTTTAGGATACTACAATATGTTGACTGACTCCATGAAATAACCTCTTATGGACTGCCCCCGAGCTATCTTTGAGTAATTTAATGTCTGTGATCTAACCAGGGAATATCATGTTCAACAGCAAGAACACATGATGGATGATGCATGGTCAGAGTCCATATCCTGAACATGGTCACACACAGATCAGCTACGTTCATCTACAGCAATGTGGCTGAGAAATGTACTAAGCTGATCCCAAGCAGATTTTGGTTTGCATGATCTTTGAGGGGGTGTGCAGAAAAAATAAGTCACTGTATCTTGAAGGAAAACACAAAGTTAGCAGGGTGATGAAAGAAGCAAAGGTGCACTGTGGCTCAGGAGCTGTCAAGATGGTGATGGAATGACAAAAGGACATTCATGGGATATCCTTGTCAAGAAGGGCACAAGAAGAGAAAAGTGTTCAAAGAAATTCTTGATGGAATTCTTTTCTGTTCCATCCTAAAGCTGCACACAAAATTTAAAAAAAAAAAAAAGCATACTGAAAGTACACAGAATTTTGCAATCAGACGTTTTATATTGTGAACAAAATTGTCCCTAATGCATCATACTGATGCAAAATTCAAGTATGCATTTTACCACTAGTGAGATATTCTCTGAACACCATTTTCCTAGTTCAATCCATTTGATTCTGATCGTCAGAAATAATTGCTGCTGCTGGGTATCCAATATGAGGGGCAGGTTTTCAGAAAATGATCACTTTCTAATGTGTCTCAAGAAAGTAAATAAATTAAATTCACTGGTTGCTTTTTAACAGTTTGACAGCTTTGTTTTTAAACAAATTCTTCTGCAGAATTCTATGGTACCAATGATGCAATCGGGCTGTGACATCTGAAATTAGTGCAGTCTTTTCCTGTGACACTTTATGGTGCCATATGCAGAAAATTCAAACATCAGGAGCAGAAAGAAGAGGTCAGGTAGTAACACCAACACATCTTTTAAATAAAAAGTGTAGAAGTTACTGTGTAGTTTTAGATATTACGCGGAAGTCTGTTGCTGAGCTACTTTCTGCTAGGAGACTTTTGTACTTCTAGTTTTTTCTCAATTGGCAGGGATGCTTCCTAAAGAAAATATCATACTGTCTAGCCCCTTTAATACTTATCTACCATCAAGATACAAAACAAAAACAAAATTGAGGCTGCTTCTTTGGCACATGAAACAGGTGGAACTTTTCTTCTTTGTCTTTGTCTGACATGAAAGATTGTTGCATCTCTGAACTTTAAGGCATGTGTCCTTTGGAGTAATGCCCCTTCCGCTGGTTCTCCTCAAATATTGGCAGCTGGTCAACTTCTTTCCTTGGCTTTGCCAATGACAATATTCTGTGCTTCAGTGTTTCCTTTGTGTATCTGTGTCTGACATGATTTTCCTTGCATACAGAGAGAAGTATACAGTATTTTGGTTTGAACAGTGTAAGTAAAACAAGTTGCCTGCAGACTTTACACAAATGAATTTTGCGATGTGTAATAGTGAGAAGAAGTCCACAAATGAGTTTAAATATAAAACTTGCTCTGAATCAGGCTGATAAAAATGTGGGCCTTACCTTATCTGGATAGCTGGGCTTTTGGTTCTGGGGCAAAAAGGGAGGAAGAAGGCCAAGACGCTCCCATTCTGTTTAGACATTTATGTCAAAACCACATGTGCATCACTAACCACAATGCAAATCCTTTCAAATGCTGATGCTGTCCTCTCTGTCCTATTTCATCTGTCCATGTCTCCCCTCCCCACCGTTACCAATCACCAATTCCTCCCCAAACAAGGCAGTGTATACGCACATTGAAATTGGATGGACATTTTCCATTCTTACTGTTGTGTCTCATGAACAGGTTGCTGATGACTAGTAGTGGAATCTCTCTGGAAAGAAAAAACAAATCTATCTTTAGGTCTTTAAAAGGCAAATGTCTACAGTGGCATATTTTTAGCACAAGCAATCCACTGTTAGTAGAGATAAGGTTTGCAAAATGTTATGCGTTTTTGGGTCCTCTGTTATTTTGTCTCTCTGAAGCACTCCAGTTTTCATCCTGCTTGGATCACATATTAGGTAATATTTAAAACAAGGGGTCCAGGATAGTTTCAAAGACTACCTCATGTTTTCAGAACTTTTTTTTTTTAAATAAACTTGGTGTTAAAATATACTTCAGCTTTCCATTTTCTTTGTTTTAATATGTAGCACTGATTTTCATAGGAACAGATGGAAAAAGACAACATTTACAGTGGCCTCAGGAACATCCTTTCATTTTCACCTGCAGAAGGAGTGGTGACAGTGAGTAGCTCTCTATGTAATTGTAGATTTGTTTTTCATTAAATTTAAAATGTTTATAGTGTTGGCTTCAAGATTAGAGAAAGCCTGCACAGGAAATCAAAGTGTTAAATACACACATCTCTTTTTGACATCAAATGTAGATTGAAAGTTTTCTGATCTCAGTTTACCAGAAATTCAGATGATGATATCAAAACAGGACAAGAGAGGGGAAATAAAGAAAAAAGTTTAGCATTATCAAATTGCAGCTCTGGACCAGGATTCGCCTGTCCAGCACAATGAAGTTCTTACTGTCTATGGGACTTCAGAGAAATCAGTCTTCTTACTTGGCCTTTGAAGTCACCAAGACATCATTGCCTGTGATAAAAGAGTTTATTTATAACTTGGTCAGCTTATGTCTTTTCCCACTGAACCAGCAGGCTTTCCAAGGTTTGGGGATATAATTTCAAGGGCTGTTAAACCTCTGTCAAAGTTTTTCTGGCCCCCTAAGGAGCCTGACTATCCAGCGTTCTGTTTGCTATGACAAGGCTTCATGTGAAAGCATTCAGAAAACTGACAGCTTCAACTGCTGCATTTTTTTGTAACAGAAAATGGCATTTAATCTGAAAAATAACGTTAGCAAATCAGCATATAATTGGGTTTTTATTTCCTGCCTTTTTCCCCTTTTCTTTTTGCTATGCTAAGAGATAAGACAAAGCACAATGCTGTAAGTTCCTGGTCTCAATGGAAAGATGCTATTTATATATAACCCGGCAAACTGCAAGAGGCAGGAATCAGGGATTTTACTATGACGGAAGATGTTAGTGAAAGACCTTAAAAGAGATTATAGCATAGAGTGTAGCACTGTTTTTGGATAATATTGTAGTCCTCCTGCCAGTTGTTGTCAACAGCAAACATAGAGACTGGCTTAAAATATCTAAAGTGCTAGTTCCCAA
This sequence comes from Larus michahellis, assembly GCF_964199755.1. NCBI lineage: Eukaryota > Metazoa > Chordata > Aves > Charadriiformes > Laridae > Larus > Larus michahellis. The sequence goes on from NC_133897.1 coordinate 34,456,216, forward strand.
AGTGCCCGGTTTGTCATGTCACACTGAGCACATCTACTGTCAGAATTTCATTGAAAACTCTGCCTGAAGTGTTACAGAGAGTTAACACTGGATCACTTACTGTGTCTCCACAAGCCTCTACAGTTTGGGAACCCTTGATCCAGAGGTCCTCCCAAAATGAGCAAATACAAACTGGTTCAATGAAAATTTGCCATCTGGAGCTCCAGGCAGTGTTTTGGTCTTTCTGTATTTAAAATCAGTCCAATAAACGAGATTGCCAAAATCATAAGACTGACTGAAAAAACACAGAAGAATTTGAAAAATACTGAGAAACGTAGTCTATTCTTGTGACTTGACTTCCCTGTTTGAACCCTGGGGATCCCTGCTTTCAAACTTTCCTTCACAGACTAGTGAACAAGAAGTTTTCTTTTCTTCTTCTTTTAAATTCAGGCCAAAACTCTCACATAATCTGACTCAAGATACTGGGGTTAGTGTAAGCACCACATTTTATGAGACTGAAGAAAAAGTCATGGAAGTTGTCCACACTTCTCTGAAAAGAATCGTACATATGTTTACCTTCAGATAGTAAATAGCACAGAGAATTAAGAATACTGCCAGCTTAGTAGCAGAGCAATTCTTAAAAATAGCCGTTTTGGGGCAGAGCAAAGGTCCATCCCAACCAGTATCCTGCTTCTGAGAGTGGCCAAGGGCAGAAACATGGGGAAGGGTGTAAGGGCAGGACAGCTCTGTCATGCTTCTTCCCTGGCATACTCCTCCAGCCATCAGCTTTTGGGGACTTCCTAGGCCTGGGCTACTTAATTCAATGGGTATTTCAGAAGAGCAAAAGTAAAAATAAAAGAAGGACAAGGAAAGAGAAAGGCTGGCAATAAAACAACAGGGACTGTTGCATTTATTAGACTGAGTAAGGAATGCTGGTGAAATAGAACAAATGCTTGCTTTAGCCAAAGCATCATAAGCTTGGCAGAATTGATGCTCAGACTGTTACTGCAGCCCCCAAAATATTCTATCAATAAGAGTATTCAATTACATTTGCCCATACAATCACAGCCTTAACACATTCTTGTAATGACCTCTCTTAACATAAACAAGGTCTTTGTGAATGTCATAGTGCAGGAAAGTTTTCATTGTTGTCTTCTGTTGATATTTTATAGCTATTTGGCAGGTAGCATCGCACTTCTGCAGGAGAAAAGTGTTGCAGAGCTGCTCTTGCATGCCTGTTTTTTCCTCCCTTGAAAAGGAGAAGATCTTAAGCCATAGGACGAAAGCATTGTCCTTCAATGTGTGTAAGACGTTGTGTGCTTGTACATATTATGTGCATAAAGTACCTAGCCTTCATTAAACAAAAGGTATTATAAAATGGCAAAGTATCATTATTATTGTTAAGTAAAAATTTCTACATGTTGCTCCAAATGATTAAGCTGGTGTAAAGAAATTTGCACTGTGTCAAGGCAACTCAACCTAAAAATGCATTAACACTTTTTTGCTTTGATGTCAAAGACCTTGAAAAACATTACGAAGGAAAATAAATACTTTCTCCCTATAGCTGTATCTGTTTCCACTGCGAATCTATTAAAATAAGGAGTTTCTCTTGCAGATTAGTGGCACCCAAAGCTGATTTAGGCAATGACAACTTTGGAAGTCAATTTATATTTGAATCAGGAAATGACTCAGTATTTTCTGAAGTCTTACTTCAAAGCTCACTCTTTTACAGTTAGGTAAAAATGATATCACATCTTCAGAATGTTAAATTAAACAATTGCACTGGGGCCAGGTTTTATTTCTGATGGTGCTTTAAGCTGGTTTTTCATACTGCATATACATCTCCCGGGATGATTTTTGTCATATCTGGACAATTAGTGAATAGCATGATATACACATTCCCCAGTTCTATGACACCTTTTGTAATACTGCATGTCACTCTGTTTTATGTTGCCATACATACAACTTGCCTGCAGTGTGTTAGAATTAGTGGTCTTACGGTTTATGAATCTCCTGACACTATAACCTATTATTATGTTAGCTGGAATGGGACCTTCAAGTGAAGTTGATAATAAAAAAACGATGTTAGCCGGTAAGAAGCATTTCTACAAGTGGTCAAATGACAGTGGAAAAGGAAATATTTTAACAAAGCAATGTTAATACAGCCCAGAACCAACGCAAATAAAATCCCTGAGGAAGACTATCTGAAGAAATATACCATACTTTTGGCATAGCGTACTTTACTGCATGCCCGACACATTTTCCACAAAGCTCTTGTATATTTTCTGTATGAAAATCTAAAGCATAAAGTCTTACATTTAGCAGTTGAAAAAATACAGGAGATTTAAAACAGCAACAGTTCTGCTGTATGCCTACAGATTTTTTTTGGCAATTGGATCTGAAGGAAATGATCTATCTCAAAAAAAAGAGGGAAAAAAAAGGCTGATGAATACGGTCATATAACATGATTGAGGTCTTTCTTTCTTTAAGAAGTAGAAGGTTTGTGTGGACTACAGAAACACACATAAATAACTATTATTGTCAGGATTACTAAGCATATTTCCAGTATAACCAGGTTCAGTCTTGGCGCTAATTGAATTAATGAAGCACAGGGCTGTGCGATCAAGCTCTGCTTGCTCATGCCATGGTCCCCTTACGTGAGGACAGTGAGATGCTCTACAAGCTGGTGCTGCAGTCCACACTGTCAGCAAGGCTGTTCTTGGCAGCATAAGTATGCTAAGATGTTAAATGCGCTATGCACTTACCTCAGACAAATAGTATTGTTACTTTTCTCTGTGATAGCAGACATTTTACCACCCTATTTATCCACCTCAACCCTATTTTATCCTGGTTCGCTTTACCTTGTGAAGTGCCGTAGTGATTTTACATATGCACTGCTGACTGTTTTTAAACCTTTGACAATGCAGCCAACATAACTTTGCAGGAATCCAAAGGTAGACGCAGGTCACTCACATTCACGAGCCTGTCATGCTGTGGACAGATGCATCCACAAGGACATAAGGGAAGCCCGTTCCACTAAATGTGAATTTCCCTCTTATTGTTTCTTCCCTCCAGATGAACAGAGATGAAGAATCACAAATGTATCGGTTTCAAAGAGTTTAAGAGGTGTTTCAACAGCCTAGAGACAGTTTGTTACTACACTTGGCATATTTTGAACCTGTAATTATGGAAGACTTCCAGAAAATCTCAACATGACTGAAAGAGTCAGAGGTAAAATGTGCATGGAAAAGCAGAGATCCCTTTGCTTAGTTTAAACTTCAGAAAGAATAGTGCAATGGCAGAACAAGTGAAGCTTCATTCAGAAATGTAATTTGTTTAAAAACAATCAAACAGAGACAGCCACAAGCTGGAAGAATGAAAGTGCTCAATATTTTAGGCAGGAAAACACTTTATAAAATGTTGTAAAATCTAAACAAGTGAAGTGTTTGTGTAACCAAAATCAAACTGTTAGTAATATTTGTCTTAAAACATTTATCAGCACCATGATGAAGCATGGAAGGTGGGTTGGAAGCACGTATAATTTAAAAACACTCACTATGCTGATGTTTTTTTGAACAAATATGAATTACTTGGAATTTAATGTAATAGAAAAAAAAGCTTTATAAAATGACATATATATATATATATATGAGTATCCTGTATGTAATCAAAGTGTCAGTGGTAGAAAGCAGAAATACACTGAGCCAAGGCTGATAAAAGTTAAACTGACATTTTTATAGCTCTTTAATATGTTCTGATCTTGTAGGACTACATTCATTGGCCTCTGTAACTTCCAAGACTCTTTATTGCAGAGAGAAAACTGTATTTTTTCTTGGTTTAATTTTCAGCAAAATGCTACAAAACATCTCTCCGTTTTAGTTTAAAACAAAAGTTTTGTGAAAATAATTATTAAGATCACCTGTAAATCCTTAACTTGATTCATCTCGGTTAACTATCTCAAATAAATAGGAAGGGGATTACCACGATCCAGGGAGACACAGGGTGAAAGTCGACATCACAGTGCTCTTTGTTTCTTGAAAGAAATAATATATGCTATGTACCTTCCTTTTAGTATCTTGAGCATCAGTTTTCCTAGGTGACAACATCACTAAGCAATTATAAATTGCCATTATTTTTGAAAACGTGAATCCACCACACTTCATTAAAACCCCCTCACATGATGGACAGATTACCTCAGCCAAGAAGATAAGGTTCTTGCCCTCTCTTCAGCCCATTTCAACCTTTTAAAATAAAGCCTGTTTTAGATTAGTCCACCTTCCCACCACCACAGGAAGTAAGACAGGAGGTTGCTTTTCAAGGAGCACTCCTATAAACCTTTGTGGAGGCAATATGGTCTTGCCATGCAGAGTATCACAGTGCCTCAGAAACGTTACTGTAATGGAGATAGGCTGGTAGGCCAATGGTAGGCCAAGGTTAGGTTGGAGTCTTCAGCACTGTAAGCAGACCAGTGCGCAGGGCATGAAAGGTGGCTGTCAGAGCCATGATACAGAGTGTCACCTCAAATATTAGCTTGATCAATCACTGTAATTAAGGAGACAAAGTAGTTTATTGAGAGAAAGTTGATCCACTATAATTTAAATGAGAAACCATATTGGGCAAATCTCAAAAAGTTTGGAAGATGAATAACTAGAAACACTGAGGACAAATATCCACATAACTGACCTAAGTGCAGGTCTAGAAAGTCAAATGTCATGGGGGAATGCCAGTAGCCAGCTTAGTTATTCCTTCCCACAGCAAATCCCTGTTCAGATACCACTGTTACAATTACTTTTTATTTATGATTTTATGGGATGAGATTCTTTCACAAGAATCTCAACAATAGCCTGCATCTACATGTGTCATATTTCAGATAACGTTCCAGTGTTACTGGTCTCAGATATGGAAAATGAAGGATTGTCTGCAGTTTTTCAAACATTCTTTTTTTTTCACGTCACAACTATTCCCAAGTTTTGGTACAGACTTAGATTTATTATTTTACCCAATATGATTCAGAAACCACGCTCATCTGCTATTTCGGTAGATCTATGGCTACAGACTACTGTCAGCATGAGCACTGTATTCCAGACAGTTGCTGTAAGATAGGAGAATGGAGTACATGACCTTCAAAGGTGCCTTTAAACTGTGTTTTCTACAGTTGTCTTCACTTGATTTTACCCCAGCAGAATTTCTAAGGGAGACATTGTCTTAACATTGACATTGGAAGTGTATTTTACTGCTGTATCCACAAGCAAAAAGGAGCTCAGATGTCTTTGTAAGGTTTAGATTACTTGGATACATGGGAGGATTCCAAAAAGACAAACTGAATCGTCCTCAGAAAAGTCCCTGGGCTGAAAACAGTTGTCTGGAAGAGTTTCTCTTCCCCCTTTTGACTCCTTATGGTCCCCAGTGGATATCCACTCCCAGGTCAGCAGGATCTTTGGTACCAGTTCTGCCATTCTCACTCTAGTGGATGAAACAGTGCTCCAGGGCAGCAGCAGAGCTCAGCACGTAGGCACGGTGTGGGTGAGTACCTCCAGGAGTGGGTGGCATGATTAACACCACCAAAGAAAAATCAATCAGTTAAAAGCCTTGTTCTTCCTTTTTAATACAGTGCATGGCTGTTTCGTCCCACCATCTGAGAACTTTTGCCCTGCTATTTTACAAGTGTGGCATACTGATGATGACTTAGGTTTCTCTTGCTGTCTTGTAGCACAGTGCAGCTATTGAACCTTTTGATTTTGTGTAACAAATTTCTATTTCTTAAAGAGTGCTGGCAATGCAAGGCAGACAGAGGTGCAGAAATACACAAAATAAAAGTAAAATAAAAGTTTTTCCTGGATTAAATGTCTCCTATATGTTTTGCTGAAAATGCAAGAACATGCGCTTTTCTTGTTCAACAACTTGTACTTTGCAGAAGCAAAACACATGAAAACTAACACTTTCACTTGTAAAATCTTTGGGCTACATGTAGATAAATGGCAATGAATGGAATTGCTCATAACATTTTGTTTCCTGTCCTTGGGCCGTAGATACAGTTCTGAGACTTTTTTAAAAAAAAAAAAAAAGTAGTGCACCTAATCTTGTACCTTACCAGAGAAGATTTGGGACACGTTTAAACAGGCATGCTAGAGGGAGCACGTGCAAAATGAATGAGTGCAACTGGATTGTTGAGCTTCAAATGATGAAAGAGTTAACTGGGCACTGCAGCAAGAGTGCTGCAACTTGTTCTGAATGTTGCTGAATAAATCAAAACCGAATTTGAAAAAATCTTGCTGCAGTTTATAAAGAACATGCAATTATCCCATCTTTTCTGGAATGAGTATTGGAAGCAAAGACTTGCACTGCTCCTCGTGTCTGCTTTGTGGAGTTTTGGCTCAGAGATACCTACACTTACTTGGGCAAGATTGGCCAGATTTTTGATTATGCTCAAACAGGTTTGCATAAATGACCTAAATCTCATTCCACCAAGAGGGACCCTTCCCCAAACTCCCTCCCAAAAAACCCAAACCTCCAACTCGAAATCAGATGACAATTTGGGCAAAGAAACGTTAAATCTAGGAACTCATGCACCTATCTGCAGCTGGAGGCACCCCTACTCTCAGGTGAACTCTAATGGTGAGAGCAAGCCACTGCAGCTCCAGCCAGGGAAGCCCAGAGCAAGACTTGGACCAGCATGATGCTGAGCTCCAGGAGGACCCCACTGCCCTAACAGCTGTTTTGCTAGACTCCTATTTGATGTGAAACGAGTGCTCCTGCTTAGATGCTCTGGATTTGAGTCTTCACACTTAATTTTAGGCAATTGATCAGCGTGTGTTTTTTAAAAATGAATGACTGTACTATAAAATTAAACACAGGGGAATTGCCTCTTGGCACACATGCTACCAGCAGTTCCAGGAAAGATTACTCTATCCACTGCTGCATCAGAAAGCATTATTCCAAATGAGGAGTCCAGATGTTAAATTTGTACATTATCTTCCTGATGTCTTCCCCTATGCTTAGTTCAAATTTTCAAATATTTTATCTTTTATCCAGATATTCAAAACCTTCTGCTTCATGGGGAAGATCATGGGATCACCATGTCTGCAGTCTAAAGAACTAAAGAGTCTAGTTTCTGTTTCGGTCAGGTTTTAAGTCCTTAACTCATGACATAGGAATATAAGCTATTATCCCTGAACCATTTAAAGGAAAGTACTTCATAAATAGTCTGGCTGACATAAAGATTGTACCATTTACACAGCATAGTAAATGCATAAGAAATATTATCTTATGTTGTAAGCTTTGCCTATGGACGTGGAATACTTTTAGAAGCTGCCAATAAATCGTAACAGATAGTTTAACACTTTGAAACACAGTGGAAAAGCCAATTAAAAATATCTTGGAACAGCAATTGGAAATACTGTAAGCCAGTTGGTCAAAGGTTGCTTTCAGAAATAATTCTGAGCTTACTAATTTTACCGCTAACAGTCAATCAGAAATATGGCAACCAACTGGAGTATCCTCATTTTACTTTGACTAACACTGGTGTCATAACCAAGGATACTCAAACTAATGCCACCCCTTTGACACAAGAGTCAGCCCAGAACTTCTGTCATCAGAGACATAGTGGGAGCTAATCATGAAATGTTTTCATAAATGTAGTCCTATTCCTTTCCTTCCTAACATTTCTTTTAAACTATGGATTTCAAGTTAGCTAGAGCCTGGAACGGAGGATCTCCCTTGTCAGTGCATGCATGTGGAGCAGTGAGGTCCCAACTGATGACTGGAATTATTCAGTGCTAAAATGATATAAGTGATAATTCATAACATCTGTGTTATCCTTCAGGAAGTATTTGTTATATTCCAAAATATAAACTTAGCACATTTAGAGTTCTCAAGCGAGACATTTTGGCTGTCTTGAGCTGTTGGTGGGTGAGTGGTAACTTTCATTGCCATTTTTGCATTCTGCTAAGTCAATACACCGTCTTTTAATGCATTTTTATTGGAAGCCAAACCTTTAGGAAGGACTCCATAGTCTCTGTCATCATTTCTCACAGTCCAGAAAACCAGCTTTGTTGAAGATGTTTTCTTCAGAGCTGCAGGTGACAAAATGAGTAAGTATCAAGCAGGTTGCAGGGCTGGTGGCAGTGGTGCATGCTAAGCCCGGACAAGTGCCATCTTTCTGAGCAGTCAGGTGTATGAAAAGGCAGTCAGTCACAGCCCCTTTACATGAAACCGGGAGATCTCACCTCTCCCTCATCTGTTCACAATATTAAATCAATGGAGCTTCTTTGACTTCTTTGCAATCTGCCTTCACATGCCCCACTGAGGGGGAATAAAGCCTCTAACGTTCTCTGCTTTTTTCCCATAGAGGTATGGATGTGATAAACTGGTAAAGAGACATCTGCAATAGAGCTTTCTCTGTCTTTCACCTGGCAGCACTATGCTCCCAAAGTGGCTGCTGGTTAATCTCAGCAGAAGCATTCAGTAAGCATATTAATGTCCCTTCCGTTTCTCAGAGTCAGAATTTGTCATGCATTTTGACATGCATTACACAGTCTATAAGCTTTAACAGTTAAACCGAAACATTCTAAATTTCTTTTTTAATGTCTTGGAAAAATATTTATAAAAGAGTATGGGCAAACAATGCGGGGACGTACAGGAGAGTTACACAGGCTACTCACGCCTTGATTCAGAAAATATCGGGCTTAGGTAGGACTTATGTAAACACACTAATACTGTATATTGTGTTCACTTATACTGTCAGCACGTTTTCTGAACAAGTTACCAGTTGAAAGCATCATTTTACATTCTCATCTTTTATTAGCATTCAGGCTCATCTAAAAAATGCTTGGGGACCTCATATAGCTTAGTCATGGTGAAACATCAAAGTAGACAGGAGATTAACAGTGTAGACAAGCACATGGATCTCAGGGAGAACTTCAAATAATTTGAGTGATTTGGTGGAGCTAAAGTTCCCCAAGGAAAACACCACTTCTTATTTGAAACTTGACCCTTGAAAAATGTTAAAATATTTTTAACATGATATCGCCTCGCTATCTGTTGTTTTATAGCACTTCTAGAGGTCTAACTCATCATTTCTATAAACAAAGTAACTTCCTGTCTTCAATCAATTGCTTAAGAAGAACGAAGCACGCCAGCTGATAGATCTGACTGTAGCAGAGTAGCGAAGGCAGAACATTAAGAAACAGGAGAAAATCCCCACTCAGGGACATGCTACAAAACAGTGATGACTTTTTATCATTAATTTGTAAGAAATACTTTAATGATTTAGAAAGAAAAAAGTCTCTATTTTAAATTCCTTATCAGTAGGATTTATAGTGCTATAGATTGCTTCAGGCCAAAAAAAGAAAGGAAAAACCAAAAAGCTGTCTTTTCATGACAACTAGATAAACCCTGCCAAAACCCATATATTCATGTTTTCATTTGAGATAAACCAGCAAACCTTTCCTTTGGTAGTATCTACAAACCATTTCAGCTAGGTTTGCTATGAATATTCATATGAGTGCTTTTTCCTCCACAAGGAAGTTCCCAAATGAGAAGACCTAATCAATGCACAAGGTTATTAATGGCTATACAACAAAAGTTTTCCACCTGAGCTCTCAGAATCCATATTTGGAGCCAATGTGTGTATTTTTTCTGGAGAAAGGCTCTGATTCCTCAGCCTAGAGCAAGTTTCCACCAGGCATGAACTATGCACTGCAAATTGCAGGCTAAGTATTCTGTACCGACTATAAAATACGTAACTAATGTATTTCCCACGTTGTGAGGATACAGTGGCTACAAATAAGATCGTTGCATCTCTATTGATCATAGTTTAAAACAGAACTACAGCTATACATTGGAGGAAATCCTAGCTCCAGAGAAGTCAATGTGACTTTTGCATTAGCTTTTGATGGACCAAGATTTCACCCCTTGTTTTCTCTGACTGAGAAAACAGATTTGTCTTCTGGAAACTCATTGGCCTTCATAGTGCAAGTTCAGATCCACCAGCTGTAAATTATTTTGTATTATAATAGACTTTTTGAACCTCTAGTGAAACAGAGGAAGGTAAATGGGGAAAAAATGTAATCCACTTTCATTTGGCCTTTGTTTTTTCAGATTAGCAATAAGTACTGATTTCCATCAGTGAGTAAGATGTCTTTGTCAGGCAGCATTTGGTAACACTTTTCAGAGATGAATGGAAGTCATGGTAGTATAAGCATCATTATAGGCCAGAAACTGAAATTTCAGCTGACAATTTTATACCAGCCCTATATTCTAATGTTATCATGAGGTTACACCTCCTCACATGTTTTCATTTTGTTAGTATAGCACAAAGCTAAGACTTTAGTAAAACATTACACATAGCATAAAAAGATTATGCTGGAAATTTGCAATATGTCATTAATTTCTTGCCTCCTGTGCCCTGGCACATTTTGAAAGGAATTAGCAGTACAGTATTTACTAGTTCTGTTGGAGAGTTTCAGCTGTAATGGCCTGGATGCCCTCTGCTGAAATGCTCACAGGTCAGAGCCCACAGTCAGGAAGGTATTTCAATAAAACAGAATTCCTTGTATGACGGGGGTCTGAGGGTGGTTGGCACCTCATGATTTGCTCTCCATGCTACATGAATTTCCATGGTTTGTTCTCCTGGAAAGGACACTTTCTGTGTGGCCGAAAAGAAAAATAGTGAAAAAAACCCCTATAAATATTTAAGTATTGCGATCATTACATTTTGCTGCACTTTATGACCATATCGTGACCATCTTACAGGAAAACAAAAAAACAAACAAAAGGCCATGCTGTAGCCTTGGGAGGACTGAGGGAGGACTCAGGCTCCCTCAGTCCTACCTGTTTGGACTGACCCCACAGCTCATGGCCACTGTATGGGGAGCTTCTGCTGGCCCCAGGCAAACAGCAGTGCCGAGCAGGGCCATCTGCATGGCGGATGGTTGACTGATGGTGAAGAGTAGCGCAGTAAAGAAAACTTGCCATGGTAGTGAGAAAGAGCGGCCATATTTTTGTACCCTTTTTTTCTTTTGAAGCTCAGTCACTCGTGCTGCAGCATGTCAAGCCCAGGCAAACACAGTTTGCTGTTCACAGAGTGACAGGCTCACAGCGGGGCTGAGGCTGGCTGGCACCTCTGGAGATGGCCTTGTCCCACCCCCTGTGCAGAGCAAAGCCAGCTATAGCAGCTTGCTCGGGGACGCGTCCAGTTGTGTTTTGAATATTTCCAAGCATGGAACTCCACAACCTCTCTGAGCAGCCTGTTGTTAATTTGTACATTTCACCTGCAAAACCCAAGAGACCCTCTGCTTTGCAGAAACCCAGAAGACACCTTTCAGCAGCTTCTGCAGAGACAATGCTGCCTTTCACCTTCTGTGTAACTGCGGATGGTTCTAGGGGACACCCATCTCTGCAGGACTAACCCCAGGCACAGCCTCTAGCCTTTAGTCAGAAATAGGGTGCGGTGGAAAAACAACCACAGCCTTGCTGCCTAATTTGCTTTAGGAAGTGCTCAGGCAGCTGGTCCAAGTGCTGCTGGCAGCCCTGGCAGGGCCAGCCCCCTTGTGTCACATCTTCCCTCTTGCCTCTGTCTTTTCTCAGTGCCATAGCAGAAAATGGTCCACCTCAAGGGAAGCAAACTGGCTTTTGAGAAGCTTTAGACTTTGAGTCTGTTGCTCTAAAACCCAGAGAGAGAAAGACAGTCTCTCAATGACCAAAATGCCCATTCAACGCATTATCTGTATTTATGAATCACTGCATAATTACCTCAACTAGTGTCACCCCTAGGAGAAATATCATGTTAAGCCCAGTTGTTTTAGCCATATTTAAAAGCACAAATTATATTTCTACAGACGGAAAAGAGAAAGGGCAAAACAAAACTCAAACATCTGCATTGTTGACTTGCTACTGATTTTTTGTCTTCTAGGACTTGATTCTGCAAGCTTCCTGCAGTTGTCATCCTTCCAGGCAACACCAGCTTAGAAGATGTGGATCTCTACTTATCTAGCAATGCACTTCAGTTGCCAGCTAAAGCAAGTATAGGTTTAACAATGTTTTAACTCTGATTTCCTCTGTCATAAAGCATAAAAATATACAGCATAAAAGGCAGCCAATTCCAATTACTGAGTTATCAGATCACTGAGGAGGTCTAGACATGTTGAAAGTCACAGGAGAAAAGCCCTAGTAGCAGAACTCATGCAGGGAATTTGAAGCCCATCACCCAACATTTGCTGGATTTTTTTTATTCCCACCCAACAAATGAACCAATACAATGCTTGACCCCCTCCCCACTCCTATCCTTTTCTCTCTCTCCTCCTCTTCAAACTTCTTTTGGAGAAGGCTGGGTGGAAATACCTTCTCTCCTCCAAACACTGTGAGAATAGCTGGTCCCCTAACACTTCCAGAGCAGCTTTACTTCAAATGCCGCCACAGCAGCAAACAGGTCTGATGAGGATTAACACCTCCCTGTAATTGGTGGATTTTGATCATTTACAGGAGTGACGTTGCTCCCATTGCTCTCATTGATTTTGTTTCATAAATCCCAAGTGTGATATTATCCCCCTGTAGTTTAACTGCTTTTTAGGTGGTGGGAAGGACGGCGAAGAGGAAGAAAATGGGGGGCAGGTTGCACAGTTCACACTACATTTAATACTCCAATTTGGATGTTTCAACTTTCTCTGGTTTAGGCTGCCTAATTTTCGTCTTCAGCTTTGTTTGTTTCACTTCTCGCTACTTGCTTTAGCTTCCTTCAGTTTGCGATGCGGTTACCCTGCTTTCTACTGTCTAAATTTGTGATGTATTTAGAGGTGCTTAGATTCAGTCGTAAAGGAGGTCACACAGAGTTCAGAAATGTTTGGAAAGGGGGAAAAAAAAGTCAGAGAAAGATCCCCTGTTTTTCTTTTCTCCAGGAAGGGTGCTGATGGTTTTGTGATTTGCATGGTAAGTGTTACTGGGGACTAGCTCTGGTGTGGCTTGTCCACACACACTCAGGACAGTGCAGGGTTGCGATGCTGCGTCCTTGCATGAGATCATATCTGCAAATGAGCAGCGGGAGATCTACTGAGGCCAAGGGAGGCTGAGGGAGGAAGGGAAGAGAGAGACTGCGTCAGTCCAATTCAGAATAATTAATCTAATCTTCCTGTTACTAATCTGACCAATTCATATTATCCTTCCCCTCAAAACAAGCTGCTGGATGTCGCATTCTCTTTTTTATACCCTTCCTGTAGCCATTAGCCCTACGTCAGCTTATGTGATATATCACGTATCCTTTAAAACTCTACATTCATTTGAATGAGTTCCTGAGTTATTAGTTCCTCCATCCACCCACAGATCCCTCCCCTTTCCTCCCCCCCGCCCCAGGTAATCAGCAATTCAGCAGGACGCTCAAAGCCTCCACTTACAAAATTATCTAGCTAGGAGGATGTTAGAGGTTTTATGTATATACGGAAGAGGACCAAAAACAATTGGCTGGGTAAAACATTTACACATAACTTCTGGCTTTCTCTCAGGCAGAGCTTTTGCAAGGGATTTATAGGTCAGATCGGCTCAACAATTTCAGCCTATTGCCCACCCTACCTTAACAAAGCTTGCGTGTGTTTGTACAGCTGTGCTCGTAGCTGTGGGAGTCCCAGGGATCCCACAAGCCTTCAGTTCCTCTACCTCCCCTTCATCATTTACCAGCACACAAATGTGCACAGAATGAAACTGTAGAAAACTGTCTGACTAGCAGGTTAAAGGCCCAGGATTCAAACCCTGTTTATTTTCTTTGCTTGATTTCCTGCTGCTACAGTGAGTAAATGGTATTTTTCTCCTTGCCTTTTTACCTGTTTGTCTATCACTGTTTGGCCAAGAATGAAAGAAACCATCCCTTTCAGGCTCCCTTAGAGGACTTCAAGGGACATACAGTGTTTATACGCCGCTCTGGCTCTTCAGTTTTTTCTGGTTTTTGGGGGGTTGGTATAAAATGGAGGTGGGCACACAGAAGTAAAACCATCTGCATCTCCTGAACCTTCATGCTGAGGAAGGGACTTATTTTAATTAATATTAAGCTAATTCATGATTAAGTCCAATAAATGCTTGATGCTGACCAGTTTAGAGGCAGTTAATATACCTTTTTGAACTGGTGCCATGAATTACAAAGTCTGCCATCTGGGGAGGTATTACATTTGAAATTAAATAAAAAAAAAAAAAAGTCAAGATGTTTCTGAAAATTAGCTAGCAAATTCCAGCCAGCCAATCTTACATTCATTAGGATTTTTTTTAAACAGCGAAAGAAAACAAGGAGGAAAAAAAAAGGTTCTTAAATTATATCTATTAACCTAATAAAGTCCAGAAACTCAGAATTTCAATAAAATATTAGCTTAGCTAGTGATTTCAAAAGGAACTCTATTTGTATTTCAAGTATTATTGTCATTCCTAAAGTCTGATGCCAGTTTGATAAAAGCTCTAATTCAGAAAAGTATAAACTCTACTAACAAAAGAAATTAAAAACTGTCACATTTTCAAAGGATCCTATTACTCAGTTCTTGCAGACATTTCTAATTAGAGAACTGTATTCATTAACACTTGATATGTTAGCAATCTGCCAAGATTTTTCCTTTTCTCTCTCAGGCGTTTGGGCCTCTGTTCTGCAGTGAGCTCAGTGAAGACCCACGTCCACATCCAGACTGACTCCGAGCATAGAAATTCAAGCAGTGGGAGTGGGGGCAGAAGGTGGAGAGGCTCCAACACAGACAGCTTGCTGGGGCAAAGCAAAGTGACATTTAAGTTCCATAGTGTTCTGATCTCCACTCCATTTTTTTTTTTTTTTGTAGACATAAAAAGGAAAAAGGAGAACCTCAAGTGTTGTTCCCATTGACAACTGTTTACAAAAGAGAACTCATCACTTGTTGAAAAAAGGTTTCAGGCACTGGCTGAGGACTAAGATTATGTTCCTGCTTGAAAAATCATATTGATATTTCTGATTAAAAACAAAAAGTCAGGCTGCAGGTTCCTGCACACAAAAAGGCAGAAGTTTTTTGGGGGGGAGGAGAGGAGTTGCCTTTTTGCCTTTGACACATTTTCAGGTTCACATTTTCATGATTTCTATTAACTTTTGGTGGTTGAAACATTTTATTTTTTTTTTTAATTAAGAGCTGAAATTATTTTGTCATCACAGTGTCCTTGTTTTAGGCCACAAGGGGACTGGAAGGAAGAGCTTTATGCCATACTGAATCAAAGGTCTTGTTTCTTTCCACTGATATATGTACAGGACACCTTCAAGAGTTATAGCTTTTCACAATCCTGCCTCTTGACTCAGTAGAGAGGTACCTGCGCCTCTTGGAAATAGCTGCAGAGGCACTGAAGAGGTAAGGCAATATGACTTCCATTGTCAAAGCTCAGGGTAAAGTGAGGGGGAATAATACTCAAATAGCAGTACCTATTGTCACATTGTGCACATTTCCACCAAGGGAATAAGATAAACTGTATTTACTGCTGAAAGTGTGAATAGCTGAAGAAGCAGCTAATCTTGTTTTCCAGTTAATGAAGAAAGTTAGATTATAAGCAGACAGTACAGGAAGGGGGTGAGGGACTGGAAAACTCAAGCCCTTCCCCTGAGATACATTTGGAAAAGATCTGTGGGAGAGATGAAGGAGTTTTTGTTTGACTTTCCATTTGTTTGGTTTGTTACACTGCAAAACAGAAAAAGGACGTGGGTATAATACAAATCTCTCCAGTGTTACAGAAGATCCACCTCCCATATTAATCAAAACATGTGAAGATAGGCGTTTAACTGCAAGAATTTGTACAGTATGGTAAGAGGGAGAGATTGTTGCAAAAATCTGGAATGGAACCAGTCAGTGAACACGGATAAAACACAAATGTATCTAGGAGCAGATGAACACGTTTGAAACCTCTTGCCATGCACGCAAAATTCATGATGTGCTGTGCGTTGAAGTAAGAAAAAGTATCCCCAAGACTATTAGCCTGGAAGCCACACATAATTTCTGAAGAACTCTAGGAGCTTAGTCCATAATTTACTCAGGGTAGGGGACTTTCTTTTGTTTTTATTCATTTTCCAGGTACCAATTAATTTTGGACCTGCCTCACTTACCCAAATAACAAAGATAAAACTATTATAAACAAAGGAATTAAAACCAAGTAAATATGCTGCCTGCCACTTCTTTATCTCCTTTGTCCTCACTGAGACTAAAATTATAGGAAGATCCAAGTATGTGATATTTTTTTCACCACCTCATATGTCAAGTGCGTATTTATCCTGATTATGACAGGGGCCACATCTTGTCAAGAAGCTTCGGTCTGCTTGCAACCCGTAATAAATGCACCTACACATGACATGTTAATAGCTCTCAGAGTACAATGGAAAATCTTAATTACAATCTGTGTGTTTTCCTCACACTTCTAAGGTGCTATACATACAATCCTGACTGCATAGGTCATCTCCAATTATAGGCTTCTAGTATGATTAGAGATATACAGCTTCCAAAGAGAATATCTGATGTGATTCAATGGTAATCCTTTTGTCATGGTGCTATCTTGGGGATAAAATTTCTGAACAGTGGATAATACATTAAGGTAGCTTTTGCCTTTAGTACAGGAATTTTTCATTTAGTAGATCTGTACAATGCAACCAGATGGTTAACAACCCACATTTTTTAAGTAGAGGGGCGCATTACAAAGAACACAATGTGGTTGTTATCAAACCTAGCAGATAAACCAAGGACCAACAAGCTTTGAGGCTTATACCTGACATTTGTGAGGTCTGGAGATTTGTAGAGCACTCTGGAGAAATTTTATAATTAGTAAGTTACACTGTTCTCATGATGTCAGCATCTAGATAAAAATTGTGTTTATTCTTTCTTTTCACTTTTCAAGAAGGATAGTGCTTCACTTAGGGCTCATTCACCCTGTGTCTGTCTATGGTTCTCACTGACACTGTAGCATTTAAACCCTATTCCTGCTAATCCATTGCCATTTAAACCTTGACCTGGGAACGCTGCAGAAAATACGGTGTACTGGGGAGTATGACCGGGTGGTTGGCAGGAAGGATTTAGGAATATTGGAAAAGCTAATCAAAAAGAAGCAAGAGAAGCACAGAAAGAAGAAGCCGTTACTGAAAATCACAGAGGCAAGTTCTTACAGGAGACTGTGCAATGTAATAGAGATTCCCCCTGGGAAAAAAAGGTCTCTCCCTATAGGTACTGAAAAACACATTTTCCAGAAACAGCTATTGGTGTTCAGAGGAACAGATGACAGAAAAAAAAGAGGAGGAGGAGAAGAATTCAGTGGAAAACTGGAGAGAGGAAAAGGACAGGAAAGAAATTAAATGCACCACCAAGAGTTCTGGTTGTGATTTTAATGGCTAAAAGGCTCACCAGACCTTACTTTGCTTTGCACAGCTACCACCGCCAATGTGGGCAACTCTGTGGCTCCCAGCAAGGACGTCCGTTGAAGAGGAAGGTTGTCTACTGCATGTGGGAGATAAACTGGAGATTATTCCCCATGTTTGGGCCTTATGAATGACAATCTTTCATCTCTGCTCTGTGCCTGTGAATATACTTGTAAAACCCTACAAACTTATAGCAAAGGTAATTGTAGGTTTGGGTACAATAATAAAATAAAGATGAAATTAAGGCATAAATGGTTATGCATAACAATGCAATGTTCAAAATCCCTTGATGCAAGGCTGGTTTGTGGGGTTTTTGACTATTTTCTGTAGCACTGGAAACTGCATCTCACACTGGGAAATGTTGTGCAGTAACTTTCATTTCTACAGCTGAAGAGTTAGTCATAAGAGGCAATTTTTGTCCCTGCTGGACTCCTGTAAACTTCAATCAGGTTTGGGTTGCATCCTTAGCTTTCATTTTAAAAACAGCGAAGTTAGAGTTTTTAAGTATATAATAAACAATGACATAAAACAATGAGAAATTTTTATAGAATAGAACTGGATAAAGCATAGCTATTTTCTATGAAGGCTTATCTGAGCTGTCTTCACTTCTGAACATGAAACAGAACACAAGACACTAATTTATAATTGAATATTTTCTGTTGTATATATTTGTATTTAAGGGGTGTATATATGTATTTATATAAGGTAATGTATAATAATGCATCCAAATATTCTTGAAAAGCAGCATGAGTTAGCTTTCCTTTCTTTTTTGTTAGGATTACAATGTATGAAATGGTTCAGGGAACATTTGTCATTCAGCTGGTTTTGTAGATGTGCACTTTGCTCCCTTCCTCCTCATCCTCCTCATCCTTGAAAACAGCACCCCTGTTAGCCTAAGTAGTCTGTTTCCAGTCTAGCCTTCTTTAATCATGACAAAAAGCCTAAAAGCCAGCAGAAGGTCCAATGTAATGACATTTTTTAAATAGAGAAACACTCGGCAAGTATTTATTGTGATTGGCCTAATTACAGCAGTAGCAGAGACGTGCCAATATGCCCATTATGGTTTTCTTACTCACTGTAACATCTCATTGCAGAAACTGAACTTTCAGCTCTAATAATGGTGGCAAACCTGATGCTTTTTTTACGGCATATAATATCCAAGGCCTCTGTTTGCTTATTTGGGTCTAGTCCAGATTGGTTCTAAGGACTGAAATGACTCCTGGGTTGTTTTTTTTACTCGGGGGGGGAGGAAGAACTTAGACAGTTATGAATGATATGACGCAATGAACCTCTTCCCACAAGACTCTTTGCTATTACAATTCACACCAAAAGACAGCAGACATTTTGCTTGGGGGTCATGCAATAGGATGTTAGAAGTGATGATTTCTGTGTCTCATTTTTCTATATTAAATCCTGAAGTAGTTGTTAAAAATAACTGCTCAGGTACTGTGACAATTGTCTTTGGTCTGAGTTGTATCAAAAGTGACAGGTGACACAGTGCATTCTCGGGCAAATTTCACAATGAGTAAGGGTGTGCTGGGGGGGAAAAGTGATGTAGCCTTGCTTACCAGAAGGAATTAGGAGGAGCAAAGCAATTAAAAACTTGAACTGAGAAGTCATGGTCTGGTTGTGTCTCCACATAAATATTCTTCCTGTCTCCTACAAGATTGCTTTTTAGTATAGTAACTCTTCTTATCTCATTGTATTTCATGCCAACTACCGCGGAACAAAGACCAGGGTTCACCAAAACTGAGGAATAGTCTTGTATCCTCCAAAGGGGCTGAGAGGCCTGGTGTAATGAGAAAGCTTGTAGGATAAGCAGAATATGATGTCATTCTCCAGGTCCAGCAAGATAGCAGTCTTCCTGAAAGTCAATTAAAGCCAAGAATTTTTGAACTAGGAGCTCAAAGTTAGGACAGACGATGTGAATGCATGTCAATCAACACGAGGCAACACCTTTAAACCAGCAATTTAGTGGTATTAGCTGTACTTTCTTCTTTTGACATTTCTGTATTAAGGAAATAAGCTCGCCATGATCATAGCCACAATGGATATTTTAAATTTCATTTTCTTACAGAAATTTGTAGCAAATTTCAGCTGCTCACCTGGATGTGTTTATATACCACAGAGGTAGAAATTCGGACTGGATATTTAAGGATCTTTAAGCATATCCACTCTCTAATTCTTAGATCCAAAGGTAACATCATAATTCTATATAAAAACAGCATGAGAAATGCAATGCTATCTGGCTCCTTTATCTTTTAGAAGCAGGAGTAAACAGCAGGACTGAATCTCTTTATCTCTTCAAACTGAACTCCTTTCATTTTCTTGTATCTAATTCATATTCTGCCTAGTCAATTTGTAATGAAAGTGTCCTTACTGTCCTCACTTGTTACTACATTTAAGTAATGCAATAAGGAACAACAGTAGCTTAGCAGTGAGAGCCTGCTCAATATTTTCTGTTTTACAGGAGCAAAAGGGAGATTTCATGTAAAATCAAACATCCTTGCTATGCCTTCTGGACATAGTATTCTTTCTCATCATCCCAGGAAAACCTTTGCAATTATGTAAGATACAGGGCTGATCATTTGGGCACTGGAAACTTCCAGGGAACTCTAATATGTCTTTTAAAAAGGCACAATTCATTGCTGTCACCTTATTTTTTAAATAACTGCTACTGTGACAAATATTTCTATTTCATATAAATATAATTTTCTAACTAAGGTTCCCAAAGTTTTGGTTTACTGTACTCTATGATTTAAAACACAAGAAAACCACTGGTATATTTTCTTTCTTATATCTTTCTTAATAATCTTAATAATTTATTATTATTATTATTATTATTATTATTATTATTATTATTATTATTATTATTTTAGAAGTGGATATATGAAGTTAAGGCAATTATTGTTTGAGTTTCTAATTTACCACTAATTGGTCTTCACCTGAAATCACAGAACTTAATTGATCCAGGATATGATAAGTTTGGTCCATGTTATGTGATTTTTCAACCACTTCGTAATTTTTATAGAAAATAACCGTGAGGATATAAGCAGTCACCACATTCTTTTCTCACCAGGAATATACATGAATTAATTTATATGCACGATAAGCAGCAGGAAAAGATTAAGTCCAAAGGGGAAATCCTATATCACTCAAGTATGTAATTGCATATTCACTATATGTGAACAGTTACATGTCCAGCTGAGCTGTATAATCACCACAGTTGTAGGTGCAAATTATGTAATTGTACATGCTGGTAATTGCCATAGCTATTTGCCTGTGAAGTCACCTCATTTGCATCTGTGACAGTGGCCTCTGCATTTTCAAATTAGGGGATCCATTGTGAGGCAAAACTTTTAAGAAAATAGAGCCCTAAAGAGTAAGTCTTATTCCCGTACAAATGTCTCTAACCCTGAAACAAGTTGGGAAAGGTATATGGAAAAGAAACAAAATTATGTCTCCCAAGAATGTTACTGGAATATTTTGACATGGTGTCACAACATTTTTAAGCAACAATTGCCAAATGGCACTACTGCAGGAATCAGTATGAAAGAGCCCTTGCGGGAAAGTCTGTTAAAAAAACATGGATATTAAAGAGAAGTCATGTGAATGTCAGTTCCATTTTGCAACTATTAATCTAATGCTTCAGTCTAACAGACATTTCCAGACATTGTATTTCTTCACTTGCATCACCTGGCTTTGGCCTTCTCCAAGGGTAAGCCAAATGGTCTACAGAAAGAGTTGAGAATGGGCTTGTTTAATTGACTGACTCTGTACTTTCACCATTTCTGGAACGAGTTCTTTTTTCCTCTTACACTCCCACAAAGCAATCTTAAACTCTTATGCTAAGAGGGAAGGTCACTCGCTTCCTTTATAATTAGCAACCTACTACTGACTGCTGGAATTTTAGAGAGAACAAATCTCCCGTAAAACACCCAGTTCGTGGTCTGGATGGGCACATGTCCAAAATTATGATCTAATTCACAGCCTGTTGCTTGAACATGATGCACGATGCTAACCTAGCCTTAGAAGAAGATTATTAAGAGCAAGTTTACACCAGCCGGTGCAGCATGAGAGAGAGCTTCTCAAGGTAGTGCCACACAAGTGGGTAAACTGATAGACACGCTGTAGTACAGACCCAAACAAGTAACACAGCACTGCTGCTCCCAAGTTAATCGAGGGATTAATCCTGCTGAGCTGTTTTTCTAACACACGACTCCTCAGCAGGGGTGGATTTCCCAAGTCAGAGTACAGCACTTGTGTTGGGGGGCTGTTTCTGGCTCCAAGGGCTTCACAGACATCGCAGCCCTTATTGGTAGACTTTGAGCAACCACAATGAATGGGGGTTTCGTATTAATGCTACTAGTAGTCACTGGTATCTAGCACATTCAATCTGAAGGCTCATTTTGCAAACACTAATGATGGATTACAGTACCTTACTATAATTAACATACATGTAGGTTAATTGGGGCACTTAGTGGACTTCATGATCACAGGGCAAGCACCATGCTGCAAATAAATGTAGCCATTTTGTCTAATGCTCTTCCTTGGACTTACCAAGTGAGCTTTTGATCACTTGTACTTCAATCCTTAACTTCTGTAATCTTTGATAAGCACTTTGATGATAAGCACTGCTTTAATAGTTTAGTAAATTAATCTTGCACATTTCAGTATGTATCCCAAACCCACTGCCAGTCATGTCCGCTTGTCAGCTTGCAAGGTTGGTCTTTCTACATAACACCTGGCCGGGAAGACAGTACAATCCTGTCTGCATTATCTTGTTTTCTGTTTAAAGTCTGTGGTGGGAAGGATGACAGCTATGTATGCATCCACCAGCTATGTGAATGACCCTTGTTTGTCCATCGCTTTCCAAACCAAGCTATTTTCTGTCCTTGGGCCCTACCTCATATATCTTCTTGTTGGGAATCCAAAGGCCACAGAAAATGATAAAAAGAATTTGGCATTTGTATCTGAAAAGCAGTTCCAGCCATCTCCATTTGTCAGCTTCCAAATCAATCTCGTGCAAAATCAGACCTATAGGTTGTATCACCCACTCCAAGAGCTGGAACCAACGGGAAGGGCTCAGAGAAGGAAATGTATGGAAATTCTTTCACAAAAGACAAATCCTGCCAGAGGCAGGCTACAAAGGCCCATCTGCTCTGGTGAGCAGATATGTGGGCATGATCCCCTCTTTGTTATTTATGTGGGGCTTAGCTTCATAACGTGGAGTGAGGACAATACCCCTGTTCAACACCAGCTGTATAATTTTAGATAGCACTCAATAGCCAATTGAGCAAGACCGATTCCAATCTGTCAGCGTAGTGTGGTCTGCCCTGTCGCAGGAAGTGTTGTTTTTGGAACAATGTTGAGCAGCCATTGCCATTTTGCTGTCTACTGACAGAAATTAATAGTGAAGGCCTCATAGAGCAATTTATCAACAGCCGTTTGAATTCACACTTTTTTCAGCCCTCCTATCTCCAGACCAGCGCAGGGCTGCCTGCCTATTTATGTCAAAATGTCAGTGGAAGGTAGAAATTGAGCAGGATCAACTCCTGGGAGTAACTGATCTCAGTGACGCTGGGTTTGGTTAAACTCTGCCAGGACTGGTTTTGAAAGAGGCTGAAACCCTCCGGCTCAGGCCTCTGACCGGTCACAGGAGAGATGTAAACACAGATGCAGCAAGGCCACGGAGAGCCCAGCCCTGCAAACACAGC
Organism: Larus michahellis; assembly: GCF_964199755.1. NCBI lineage: Eukaryota > Metazoa > Chordata > Aves > Charadriiformes > Laridae > Larus > Larus michahellis. The sequence goes on from NC_133897.1 coordinate 34,479,286, forward strand.
GCCCCAGATAGTACAATTAGCACTGCGCGAGACGAAGCGCCAGGAGAAAACCTCTGAAAGAAGCAATCATTTTTTCGTCAATTCAACTGTGTAACATAAAGTAAAAAAACATAGCCATGTTAACTGACATGAAAAGGAAGTTTATTTTCATTCCTTTTATCCTTTTTTTTTAAAATTAAAACAAAACAAAACAAAACAAAACGAAGCACATTCCCACTCAAAGAGAAAACGTGGACTATGGCCATTTAAAAATCTTTTGTCAATTCAGTTTCATTTGCTGAAAATACCAGGCTGAGATTAGTGTTCCTTCATATCCACAAACTGTGCTTGCGACACAAATTGTGTTGCCATCCACCTTAAATGACAGTGTAATTCTGCTAGAACACAACAGTAGTCCCAGATGTACCTTATTAGTAGTGACAGGGTGTATATAAAGAGTGCCAGGGTGGTGGTGCAATTTCAGTATTCATAAAGAAATAAATTAACATCAGAATGAAATTCAAGGATACTGTACCATACAAAAGAGAAAAGAAAAAAGAAGTTCCTGGGGTACTGGTATTCGTGTAGAACAAATATTCTCTTTTTTTTTTTTTAAAATAAACAAAATTAGGACTATTTGCTAGTGAGAAAACTATTTGAAGTAATATTTGTGTGTATATATGTATAAACATAAATTGCAATTAAATCTTAATTAAGAAAATATCACTCTCAGCTACATAGCGATTCTAAAAGGATTACCTTTTTAAGCATGAATGACAGTTACGTAAAAATACCTTTGTATGCAGTAGCTTTGAAAAAGATTAATCTCTAGGCAGGTTTGTCCCTACCGCTTTTCTCACAATCTAGCATCACTGGGGAAAAGTAGACCTTACAGTCTTGCAGAAACTTTGAAAGCACATTTTCCAGTAGCGGGCTTTATTTTCAGCAATTTATCTTTTGCTGCTTCCTTTCTTTGAATGCTACTTTTGATGCTGTTTTGTGTGAAGGATAACAGCAAACTGGCTGGAAGAACCTCAAAGGGGGTGAGGGGAGAGGCAAAAAGAAAACAGGCTGCCCTGCTTGACAAAGAAAAATAGGCTTTCCCATTCTCTCATGCAAAAAGCTGATTTTTCCAGTATAAAAAAAAATTATGGGGTTCTTAAATTTCTGGCAGCACCTAACATAACATTCATTATTTGATATCCTAACCACAGCATCAAACCCCCAAAAATTCAATGAGGAAAAATTCTTTTTTTTTTCTTCAAAGGAACTCATTGTATACTCCACTGTCAATGGAGAGAGGAGGTTGTGAGGTTTTTTTTTCCTCTAAGAAGCGAGATTTTTATTGCAAATCAGAAAGACTGTGGAGATCCAGGCTATGATTCACACTAAAAGCCTGGCACACAAGGACCCTTCACGACATACTACAAGGTCATGAGCTGTGAAAATTAATGCGGAGAGTACACCCTCGTTAATAAACAGTTTCGCAGAATCTGATCAGCCCAGGAAGAACTGGAATATACTTTTTTCTTAATATAGTATTTGTTTGTGGTTTATAACTCCTTGGGCATACTGGCTTGGTTAGGTGCATATTCTTTTTTCATACATGAGATCAGGCGTAAAGGTAGGCGCAGGAGAGAAACAGGGATAGGAACCATCAGGGTGGGGTGAAGGGTGAAGAAACATTGCTTTCGCTGACAGACAAATAGGACTTTGAATTACTTGTACACCAACTCATTTTGGTAGAAATCAATTGCACCGTGAAAAGTAATTAGATCCTACCTTCATTTCACCAATCCAAATGCCTGTCCTAAATTTTGTAGGAGATGAATGTGAGCATGGGATCACTGCTCGGCAGGGGATGCAGGAGAATCCTCCTGCCAGGACCCCATTAGCACAGCTACTGAGTTCCAGTTGTGGGTATGGACAGCCATATCACCTGTTGGATATTTTAAGACAGTATGTCATCCATGGCATTTATATAGCAGATTCTGGGTGATACTGCTCGCACATAGGAAATTCTTTACTCCTTCTCTCAAGCTACAGGTGCTTTTATAAAGTCTACAGGTGGCATCTACTAAATTCGGAGAAGAAACATCAATAAAATCTGGATATGAAGTTATGTACCTAGTTAGAAACGTGAAACTGAAAATGTAACTGTGAATTGACTGTGGCTGTGCTGACCATGTTGTGGATCCGAAGATGGCCAGCATGTAATCAACAGGTGCATTAGAAGAAAATATCTGGGACTTTCAGCAACGCTGTGAGATCTCAGTTAAATCTGGGTGTTCAGTCTATCCTGAAAACAGTCAGATTATCCCTGTATACTTCATAGTTATCTGTTTATCAACTTTGTTTCAACTTTGTATACTTTGTATAAGTGCTTTTCTTTAAGAAACCTTCTCTTTCAGTACTTCTTCACTCTTAAAATAGGATTTTTTTCAGGTGATACTGAATCCAAGACAGAGCAATCACTTCTCCCAGCTTCACAAAATTTACCAGCCCCTTCTGGTAAAGTTCCATTCAAGTTGTTACCCCTCTCATCCATCTATCTACCTTGCCCTTCTACCAGAGGTCGCACCTCTGTGGTGGTATGGGGCAGCTCCTGGGTGGACACAGCCGGGTCTCTGTTGTTCCAGTTCAGTCTAGGGTCTTAGAATAACTCCACCTTTGATGTCATTTAAGATTAAGGACCTGGGAGCAGCCAAGGCACATTTATATGTGTGTGCTTTTAGATATGTTGATCGCTACTGGGTTGGACAGTGGGAAAAAGTGGCACCTTAAACTCACATAATTAAATGAGAATTTGTTTAAACTGGCATAATTAACCTAGAGTCCTAAATCAGAGAAAGCTCTAATGTAATTCCTATTTTTCTAAAATTATTTTTTTCCACTGATAGGACAATATAGAAATATAGTTACTTCACGTAAGAGAAAGAGTTCATGTAAGAATGAATGTGTTTGTGGACAATGTCATTGGAAAAAACGGGGAAAAAAAGGGTACCAATATATTATTCATCCTCAGGTTGACAGACAACAAAATAATATAGCAAAAGTAATGAAAAATTTAGGTAAGCAAAATGTGTTCACAGGGAAAATTAGAGCTCTCTTTCTGACCTGAGCATGTAATGAGGATGCTGAGTCTGCATTGTTAGTAAAGGAAGGACAGATCAGAGAAGGTCCTAAAATGAGAAAGGTTTCAGGCAAACAGACAAACAAGAAAACAGGTTAAAAATATCGTTGTTTACATTTTGCAGGACTGAATTTATTTCCCCTAAGTATTCTTAATCCATGAAGAATCATGATAATTTCACATGGAGTGTATGAATGGGTTTTGATGATTTAATTTTTCTATCTAGCATTGAACAAGCCTTCTGTGATTGTGAGACCTGATGAGATCATTGTGAAAGAGCTTGTACTTACACCTGTTTTACTTTTTAGAAAGCACACTCAACAGACATGGAAATAGGAGGGTCAAATATATCTTGATCAGAGCTTTGCCCACAGTTTAGCAGTTTAGCCATAAGGCAGCGAGAGATAATATTTCAAAGGTACGTAACATTGTATGCAAACTGCTTTTGTCTTGCCAACAGACTAATCTGATTAGCAGACCATTCCTTCATGATTTGGGTGTAGCATCTTAGAAACGAGACTTTTGGTTGTCTTTTCACTGAATTTCTACCAGTAGGAAGAGATGAACGTGTTGGTCTGTGCACTTTCCACTGAGATACATAAGCACTAGTAGAGCTGGTTTGTACGTTATTTCAGCTGGTATAGCCTCTCTATGCTTTCTGTATTGAAAATAGGTGTTTATTACTTGGAAACCCAGTAGAGAGCTGTCCTTTAATCATTTGACTGTGGGATCTGACATGTTATAAAATGCACCTGTTAGAGACTGTGCTGGAATTCAATTAGCTCTCATGTGACTTTTGCAGCTGAACTAATGGGCTGAAAGGTTATACTGGGTAAATACAAGATCCCAAATTGATTCACAGAGAAGTCTGGAGAAATGTCGTGATTTCACTCTGTAAATTTTGGCCATACCGCAATAATCACATTGTTATTTTGCTCTAAATAGACCATTACTAGAGTGATACTGCTTATGTATTTGGAATTTTCAAAACAAAAGTCTTTTAGTTAATACTTCTCGTGTTAAAAGTCAGACACTGGAGTAAGAAACAAGAATTGCTGCACTACAATAGTTACAGTTTTATAAATGGTGACCATTTCTTTCCACTCAGTGCTTATGTTGTCACATTTGACCAGTATAGCTAGACATAGAGCAAATCCATTAAGAAGCTTACTATGACTTGTTATAAGAAAAAAACGGTTTTAATTAACATGCCTAAAATTAACTTGTAATTGCATTATAACAATTTAATAATAAGATACAATTTTCTTTTATGGAATATCTACTATAGAAAAGCTTTTTTGGTGTGTGTGTCCACCAAGGTTTTTTGCAGATTTCTTTCACTTTATATTTTCATGAGGTATTCTATAGCATGGTGTGGTATTGGCTGCATGATCCATTTCCTACTCTTACACTGAACAAACCAAACTTTTACTTTTTTACTAATACAAATGATCATAAAAGCTACACCTTGGTCAGTTTAATGTAATCTTTTAGAATCTTTAGCATTCTGTAAATTTTAGATTTTACATCTTGTAAATGGCAAATTACAAATACCTGAGCTTGTAAAACGTGCTTAGATCTACACAACAAAGGTATAAAACCAGAATATGAACAAGCTAATACAAAAAGTGTTAGACATCTATATTAATAGCTACACAATTTTCATTATCTTGTCAGATTTTTTTCCAGTTCTCCATCTGTCAAGACTGAAGCTAACAAACTTAGGTCTCTTGCTCCAACCCTTCTGCCTCTACACCTCCTATAACTGCACATTTTTCATGAGCTATTGCTTTTCTAATCCAGAAACCTGAGATATATTTTGCCTTTTATAAAGCCTTTGAACAGACTCTGCTCTAGAGTGACCATTAGTTTTGACCTCGTTTCCAGGTGGGGTTCCAAGTGTATTTTGTTATAAATAAATAAATATACAGGTGTATAGATGTGTACTTTACTATGCATTAACTTGATGGTAATTTTGATTTTCCCCTTTTGAGATGACCAGTAGAGCCCTGCACCATCCTGGGGAAGCTGGAGTACTATTGAGCTGCGGTCAAAGCCCTTCCACCAGCTCCTGCTCACCATTCGTCAGCCTCTGTGAGAGGGAAGAGGAGAGAGTTGGATCATTACCCTACCTCCTGACTAAGTTATATTTTCAATAAGCTTGTTCAAACAAACCACCAACCCATTTCAGCTGAAACTTTCAAAATGAATTCAACCTGAGGCAGAGTCCTGGTGCAGAGAATTTCAGCATAATGGGCCGAAGTCTGGCAAAGTTGTAAGTGGCTTCTGGGAGAAACATTAGGTGTGCTTCGAAATGGGACAGAAAAAGCCTTAAGTCTAGAGGAATACAAGAAAATCATGAAGTAGGCTGTTTTGTTACTGTGAATATCCAATATGGGCTGAATTGATAGGTCTTCTTGCCCTCTCCATGCTCTGCTGGTTTTAGATTTATTTTTTTTTTACTATTTTTATTTTTTTTTTTAGCACAGTACAAAGCTAAGCTCAAGGAGGAACCTTAGTAATTCTTAGAACGGGTATTGCTCACCATTTCTTTCTCTTTGATTTTTTTTGGTCATGTTTTCTTTATTTATTCAAGTGAAAGATGCAACCAATTTTGACAGGCAAATGACTGCAAACTGTGGTTTAGTAGAATGAATGCATCCTTTATGAAGTTTTCTAGTTCTTGAGCAAGAGAAACGTAACATTGCTGCTGTGTACTTAAGCTGCCTCTAGTCAGTGCTTGGAGAGCTGCCATTCCCCGCTGGTTGCTGCTGTGGTTAGGAGCCTAAGTGAGAGTAAAGTTATCAGGTGGCTGGGTATAACATTAATTAATATATCTTGAATATGTCTTAGCCCGCAGCCTTGGAAGAACTCAGCCTACTTTTCTATTTGCAGGTTTCATAACACAATGTGCATATATAAGTTTAAGAACTTTTTTTTTTTTAAAATTATATTCAGTTTTAAAATTAATCAATGATCTTTTTCTAATAGATAATCTCGTTAATTAATCCATGGTGCACTCTGGAATTTTCGGTCTGGAGAACCAGCAGTTTAGGATTCAAATGTCCTGTCTCGAGGGTGGTACCGCACTATTTCAGGCCATGGAGTCCCCTTAAACAGTTCAGAGTATGAACAGTAAGACTGTCTGACCCCATAATGACTAACCAGAGAGGTTTTGCTGAACTTGAATCAAATGTCTTCCTAGGCTCTACATTGATTCTTACTTAAATATAGAACTTAAAAAGAAAACATAAAATTAAAAAAAGATGAGACAAGCAGGCACGGAGTCACTTTAATCACTTTTACTACAATGGAAAAAATTGTAGTGCAAGAATTCATAACAGAAGAAAATTCAGGATGTTCACGTTCACAATAAAATGAGCATCATTTTATCACTGCGAGCCAGCCATGCCACCTTGAAAATATGAAACAATAAATCCATAACAGAAGTTATTGAAGAATGACTGATAGATTACAAAATTAAAATAGACATCTTTCAGTACCTAGGACATATATTGATTAAAAATGAAAAATACAAGTCGTGCATTTCTGTTGTGAAAATGCTATCAAATCAGTTTCCACATTCAAATTAATCTCCCCTCTGCCGTCAGTGAAAATCTGGGAGATTTCCTTCTCTGCACCTATTCTTTTTCTTTCTTGAAGGTTGTGTTTAATTTGCACTAAGCTGCAGCGAAGAGAAAGAAGCAAAAGCAGCCTCTCCTAGTTTACTCCAGTTTTAGCCAAAAGCAAGAAGTTGCCACTCAAAGGCAAGGCAAATCAGAAGCTAAGGCACACCACAGCCCGACGCCTGGCTGTAAACTGCACCTGATTCAGGGCATATGTGCATGTCTGCAAGGTGCAGAAAGGCAGGCTCCGGCAAGGGAAGAGGCATCGAGCATTTCATTGGAATGAAGTCAAGAGAAATAACTTATTTGGGGCCCTGCATTTGTTGTCAAGTCAGAGGTAGATTTCTGGGCAAGAAAGCTGTTTGCTCCTATTAGTTTCTGTGGAGTGCAGAGAGATCGAGCATGCCTGTTTTCTGTGGCAGAAGAGAAAGGTACCAAATAAATACTTAGCTCGCTTCCTCAGTTTGTTCTCTGAACAAACACAGCTCAGCCAGACCTTGAATGGTCTCTGGTCACCTGAGCCAAAAAGGCAGCAGCTCCTGGTCGGTTGCAGGAGGGCTGGAAAGCCGGGGTGACGGTACTGCATCTTGTACCACACTCTACAAAACAGATTGTGCCCAGTGTGAGCCAAAATGAGGGGGAGGCAGCAGGAGGAGGCTCCTCATCTTTGGGAAGTACATCTCCCCATCCGAGTGCCACTTCAGCATCGCCTGATCCTTCCTACCTGCTCCCAGGCACAGGGGTGTCCTCTCCTCCAGCCCTCCCGGTGTGCCCCTGGGGCTTTACTGCCTCTGGGCTCACAGATTCACAGAGCCACTTTCAGTCGGCAGCGTAGGAACGCAGCTCCCTCCCCATCAGCCGGCAAGGGGAGAGCTCTCGCAGCAGCAGCTGCGGTTTTCCAGGACAGGCTCTTGGGCCGTGTCTTCAGAGGCTGTAGGGCAGGCCCTCATCTGGTGTAAATTGTCAGCCTTGCCGCAGTCCAGTCAGCAGAGATCTGTCAAATTTGCACCGCCTGAGAAGCTGTTTCTCCAGTGACAACCCCGCGTGGTTCGGCCTGCTTTGTGTTAGGAGGTGACTGGCTCGACCTCTGGAGAGACCTCTGAGCACAGCTCTCATTTTAGTTTTGGGAAAGTTTCTTTGAGGTTTGTATTAATGCTGCCACCAGGAGAAACTCTGTCTGACTTCAGGGTAGGAACACATGTTCACCTTTTAAGTCCTCGTCAGGGTTTCTAAGACAGCAGAAAAGTGGCAGGATCTTTTAATATCCAGCGGAGAGGATGGCTTAGCAGCTGCCAAGTAGGACCAGTTGACATTGCTTGGGAATAGGAGCAAGCGTTGCTTTTGCTCACTCCTCCTGCCTCCCTCAGCAGACTGAACGTAATAAATATAGTGGTAAGAAACAAATGGTCTCCCCCGCTGCTTTACTAGAAATTGGAGTGTCAAGTCTTCCTCTGCTGGATAAAAAATAGAGTGGGCAGGATGTGACAGGCTTTCTAAAATAAGCTTTGCAGAAGGTAGAGTGCCTCACAACCAGGATATGAGCAAGAGGGTGGATATGATCTGAGAGGGGCACCACGGTGTGATGGAAAGCCCCAAGGAGGAGTGGGGAGAGATAAACCATGAGTGCTTGGTACGGAGCAGAACACTTACAGTGCCACTTTGAGGGGCGTTTGTGGTTTATGAGGTCTGCTGAGGCGGCTGCTGGATGCGTATTGGTGTATTATCACAGTAATGGATTGTGTTTTAATTACCTGCAATGTGCCCAATCCGAAGTAACGCAAAGAAGAAAATTTGGCTGCTGCACCACACAGCAAGTTGTGTTGCGGTTTTAAGATATGCTCAGACGGGTGGCATGACTCCTCTCCACACACCGTGGAGGACACGAGTCCTGCATGAAGCTCTGTGCCTTCCCCTTTCTTCAAGAGGAAGGACACCTCTCAGGGAGCAGAAACACTCCCTCCCCTGTCCCTAGCAATTCTCCTTATTAACATGGGAAAAAAAAAAGGGGGGGGGGATTCTTTGGCTTCATCCTTTAATTTAGAAACAGACAGGGAAATGGGCTGGTGCAGCCATGCAAGCTAAGGCAGATCCTCAGCTGGTGCAAGTAGTCAAACTCCCTCTTATTCCAGCTCAGCTGTAGTAATTTACCCAACAGGGGTAAAAGTAGAATGGTAACACCTGTGCCCACGAGAAGAATCCTACCCTTTTCTTCCAAACCTACATCTTAAGGGTAGCCACTGGTTTTGGCAGAAATGATCATATAGGAGACCTGCTCTGCCCTCAGTTTCAGCATGCAGCAACAGAGGAGTGATGGCTGAGGTGTGGCTGGTAACCGTAGAGCATGCTTAAAGCGAAGAGAGAAGGGAAAGGGTGCGCTTGCTGCGACCAGCAGCACTGTGTCAGCATTTGGGTTGAGATCGTGATGAGCAAGCACAGGGTGGATAGCCTGTTCCTAACACAGCAGCCCTGCTCAAAACTTTATTAGCTAAAAATGCACTAAAAAACAATCTCAGGGAAAGAAGAGAGACCGAACAAGAGTGCTTCATCAGTAATGTAGTATACACCCCTGCCTGCTTTCAGCAAACTCTGAGCTCCCAAATGATATTACAGTTTTGATCAAATAGCTGAGCTTCAGCGTGTTACCAATGGCACCAAAATCAATAGGCAGAGAGTTCCTATGGTTAAAGTGTAATTGCAATATCAAAGGGATTTAGGAAAATAGTGTCACATCCCATAGAGGAAGCAGGCAGCTGGGGACTTGATGTCAGCATTTGAATGAATTCAAATACCTAAAACCAATTTTGAGAAGCAGTGATAAACAGCAATCCTAATTCAAGCATGGCTGTAGCAAAAAAAAAAAAAAAAAGAAAAAAAAGGTTTTTTCCCTCTGGGTGTGGTCCTAGAAACTGCAGTGATCCCTGGAGCTGTCAGACATACCCCACGCATGAGTCAGGCAACAGTTATACAAGCGGCTTCTATGCTTTGTGTTATTCACCCAAGGAGAGGAGATATTTAGGTCAGGTAGCAAAGAGCACCTGTGTAGCTGGGTGAAGAAGTTATGTTCTCTCTTCAGCATAGCGAAGTACCCGAGTAGCTATTTTGTGGGGGAAATATTCCCCAAAAATTCTACATTGGTGTCCAGCAGGGGTTTACAGCTATCAAAAAGATACACCCTCTACATGTATTTTCAAGGTTTTCTGTATAGCACCAGCAAAAAGGGAAGGTGTCAGATGATGCTACAGCATACAGCTAAAATCTTTTAACAGCCTTATTGATTGTAGCTGGGGTGAATGACTGGTAAGATGATCCTCTGGACACATATTTTGGAAACTTTTTGGTCAACTACCATGCAGCCAGCAGATTTAGGGCCAGTGATTAAATTACTGAGGGCTTTTGTTTTGAAGTATGTGCTCCTCAATATATCTTTCAGGGCTAGCCATGTGCCGAGGGGTTTGTAGGCAAACTGTGGTTCTCTTTTTTTTTGCTTTCAGAGGTCTCATTACAGGCTGCTGGCACCGGCAGCCAGCTCCCTGCTTATTTCGGATGACCACATCACTCAGCAGAGGCTGAAGAGAGCAGACGAGTCAGTCAATGAGTGGGTCACAAGGAGTCAAAATGTACCTTTCTTCCTGGAAGGCAGAGGCTTTTGGTTGTTACAAAACGGTGGCGTGCAACTGTTATTTTGAGCCTGGAGAGTTATTGGAGCTCAAGCAATTCTTTGAATAGATACTTTTTCACAGGAGCCAAAGTCGGGCTTTGGAAAGCAGTAGGACATAATGCTGAGTTTTTGTAGGTTTTTCTGAGATGCGGGCTGCAAAAAGAATCATCACTTCAGACTCTCGGTCAGGGTAATTTGTATAGCCCTCTTGGCTTCCTTACTGTTTAGCCAGTAGATTTTAGGGCTAGTGATTTAATTGTGGAGGGCTTTTGTTTTGCATACGTATTGTGGTTTGTTCCTATAATTTGGTTGCTGTCCTGCTAGGACAGCACGCTAAGAAAAACACTGTGGGTTACGTTTGGGGTTTTGTTTTTGTTTGTTTGTTTGTTTGTTGTTCTTCTGAACGGCTTCAATAATTTTTTCTCCTGAAAACATTAATATGTACTTACTAAATATGATGTTCAGCTCTTCAAGTCAAAAGATGAGCTGAGGCCAATGGAGTTTGCACCAGCTGAGGATCTGTCCCCTGACTTAAAAACAGACAAAAGGAAATACCGTCCAAAGCTGACTTCTCTATTACAGTGTTTCAGCCTATGAGAAATGCTTTGAGGACATGATATTGGGATTTTTTTTTTTTTCAAGAGGATCAAATGCAAGAAATAAATAGGCATGCAAAGTCTGCTTCCCAGGTTATTTGGGTTTCGGAGCTCTGTTGTGTCCTGCTGCAGAGTCTTTCCTTTTGCTTTGGTAAAACATCAGAGTGTAGAGGGTGACCCTGTGCACTTGTTTCAGATGAGAGTAAACAGAAGATGATATTACTTGTCTGAATGAAGTGGACTATCCCATGGAGGAGAATAATAGCTGTCTCCTAGAGCTGTTTTTCTCAAAAAGACTAGTGAGAACTTAAAAGTCGAAAGACCCAAGAAGAGGGTGAAAGTTGATTACTTTAAGGATTAAACTGTTACCCTGGTGAAGTCAGCAAATACTGTTTCTAAGCAATGATTTCAGTGTCTCTTGAGCACTGTGAATCTGAACCGTGCGATTGGGAATGTATTTCTTAAAGATATAAATATAATATTATTAGTTTTTTAAAATGTTATTTGGTGTTTTGACTTCAATAAAATACATTCTGGAGTGGTGTATAAAAATCAGCTTACGCAGAAAATTTCATCTGCACATGTGTTTTTAAAATATGTAAAAAGCTAGAAGTATGTCATTAAAAAAAATTATACAGCTCTTAAATTTGCATCAAATTGCAAAGGATTGTGTTCTGTTAAAAATGCACTTGCATTTGGTGTAGATTTTTCCCCACTTATCCTTCCTTGGAATTCTTCCGAAGAGGAAAGCACTGTTGCTCTGGTAGCGTCTAGTTAGGTAGGGAGCGATTTTTCACAAAGTCTTGATTATTATTTCATCAAGAAAGTAGGTAGATATTAAAGGTTGCCCAGATGGTTTATATATTACTATAATAATCTTGTTCATAGAAACTCTCACAAAGAAAATAATTAATCATAAACATACTGTGATCCCCCTAAAGCAGTGAGTGTTTTAAGTTGAAATCCCATAATGGCTATGACCTCTAACCCTGATGTAACTGTTTCTATCCTGGCTACTAAAGTGGCTGCTCATGAAAGGCCATCAAATACAGCAGTAAATGCAAAGGTTAACAAAGTTAGTGGACCAAACAAACTTGATACTGAGAATGAACTTTCACATGTAGCAAGAAAATAAACACCGCTCTCCCAGACTGATCTACACAGGAGGTTTGAGATGCCAAAATATTAAACGTTATTAAGCGCATAATCTCTATTTTACAGATACGTGTTTACTCTGGGGGTTACCATCCTTTCATATTGATAAAAAGTCTTCACTCAAATTAAAAAAAAAAAAAAAAAGTTCATGCACTAGTGAGTTTTCAGTGAGATGGTTTTTGCTCTAGTGTCCAAGAGAGCACTGGTAATCGGTTGGGGAAGAGCAGGCGTTGCACTGAGATGTGTAAATCTTAAGCAGTTTTTGTATGTGTAGTAGTTATTAACATGCCATTTAATTTCTAACCCCCTCTCCGAGGTGTAATCTGTGTGTCGTATTGTGCTTCAGGAGTCTGATTTGTTAAGGGATAGTTATTCTTTCCAAATTTTTCGTGTTCCATTTCCCCACCGTAGACAGGGAAATGTAACTTACCTCTCCACTCTCTCTTGTGGGAACTTTTTTTGCTTCAGAAATAGAGATTACTGTGTGATGCTTTGCTGGCTGAGTTCAGTGTGACAGGACGCTGTAGCCAGTAAGCACCAAGCAAGCTTGCAAAAGAACAGACTATGGGCAGGTTTGTGCGTGGGATGTACTGCGTATGCACTGGCAGCTAGAAGAGGCATTCTTCATATATACAAATAGTGATTTCAGCTGTCTTTGAGGAGCAGCGTGGGATTCAGTAGTCAGAAATTTATATCCCTCCTCCGTGCTGGCAGAGGAGACACCCACCAGCACCAGGGTGTCAGTAGCTGCTGCCCCGACCTCCAGCCGCCCACGGCGTCCTTCGGTGGGATCCAGCTGTCTCCGCTGACCTCAGCACAGCTGCACCTCCTGCCTTGAGAAGCACAATTCTGCCTCCTTACTCAGAAGTGGTCCTTAGCATTAGGAGGAAAGTTTTCTTTTCACCATCATGATCCTGTGAACATGCATAAGACTGCCAGGAAGCTGGTCCCAAATGGGAGCACAAAAAAGGCAAGCTCTTTTTACGAGTTTTGAAAAGAAAAACAAAAGCTTTCCCATTAATTTAATCAACTTGGTATCCTAAGCCCCAGTCACAAAAGGACATTTTTGGGGTCACTGCGGAATAAATAATTCAATGATGAAAAGAGAAAGAAATGTTGATTATATATAAAACTTGACAGTTGGGGAAACTATTTCCCTGGCCTACAAAGTCGTTTTTCAGGTAGATCAAAAAGAGTTATTTAGTTCTACACAATTTCCAGTTTTAACAACATTAAATACCTTTTCTCCAGTTAGATATCAGTCTTTGAAGATTTTGAAATTGTTATTCCTGTGGGGAGGAGGATATTGAATAATTCCTACCAGTTATGAAACTCAATATTCTCCAGATGGTTATTGAGACAAGCTTTTATACACCATTGTAAAATGGGTTTAAAATATCCTGTGCTGTGATTGACTAAACAAGTCACATGGCTACTGCATACAAGTTTGAACTTCTTTTTCAAAGAAATGACCTTATTAAAACCATAAACAAAAATGGTACTTAAAGACTGGCTTTAAAGCAGCAGCTATAAATCCTAAATTTATTGTAGTACTGTTCTGCTGTTTGTGCTAAAAAGACAAAAAACTAGAAAGGCTATTCTGGGCATGAAATTATGCCTTAAGTGATCGATTGGTTTAAAAAGATGTAGTTCCATTTGTTTTCGCAGTCCTCTAACCTTTTCTTCAAAAGACTTAACAAAATGACATACATTCACAATGTCATATCACGTCAGAACTTGAGCTGGCAAATGTGAAGCAGCAAAACCTTACAGTAAGGAGCAGTATTCCTTGAGCAACACTCTGTCTTCTCTTTCATGAGAAAATTTATGCCTGAAGTGGTCCTAAGCATTGTTCTCCATAAAACCAGTGTGTTCACCTGTAGTCTAATGCCCATTTGCACTGCAGCAGTCAACAGCTCTAGCAAAGACTTGGCAACCCACGTAATACGAACAAATAATCCCAGGAAGGGGGATCTTGCTACCTAACTGCAAAAGGCAGCAGGAGTCTGGGTATTACGGGTGGCAGTGGTTTTTTGTCTGAGTTGGCCTGGTGCAAGGTGTGAAGCGTGATTTCTCACCTGCTAATGCTCTCCCCCTATTTCTGCTGCCCATCAAGGGGTGGCTGCACCTCAATGGGCCAGGGTCAATCCCCCGGGCCTGTCACCGCTTCTCCTCCCATTGCACAGACAAAGCCTGAAGCACAAGCCATAACAGACAGACCAGAAACAAGGGAATTCCATGGGAGAAGAAAAATTATACTGAAGGCCTTGGCTCCTTGACCGGTGCTTGCACTGCAAAGTATGCTGCACCTCAGGGGGATAACAGCAGGCATCTTTCACTCTTTATCTCCCGTGCCATGAACACATGCCTACGAAAATGCATTTTTTCTGTTTTCATTAGGATGCTGCTCCTGTAAGTTTCCTAGCAGAAATGGCTGCATTTCAAAATGACTAAACTATCCCCCTTAGGGTTTATGTGTTGTTTAGAACTCCCAGTTTACAAAAGTAATTGTCTCTATTCAAATAAGCACATGATTCTGTTTAGGGATCCTTTGTTGCGGTTTATGGATCTTCTTTTTTTTTAGAGTGAGAGGCTACAAAGGTAAATTGTAAGGGGAAAGGCTGTGTAGGTGCAAAGGTTTTTTAACATTGAGAACGACTCCGTGACATATTCCTAAAGTGAATGAAACCCTGGCACTTGCCTTGATGGAAACCAGCCCTTCTCCGTATCGCTTTTGCATTGCATATGGCTTATGACAATGAGAATATTAGAGATTAGCATTAACAAAAAGAACTTCAATAAAAAACATAGTGATGAGAAACATATTCAGGGATTTGTATTCTTTTAAGGAATGTGTTTACATGAAAGGGAAACAGGAAGACCCATAAAGTGGTTGAATCTGGTACTACACTTAAAATCAAGCTGCTGAGATTTTTTTAAGTGATTTTATTTTTTCCTCTTCAGCAAATATTCTGGTTGTAGCATAACTCAACTCACTTATCAACACTTATTTTTTTTAGCTTATTTAGTGTGCCTGGGTTTCAGAGTTTCAGTTTAATATTGCTAACAGTCTTAGTCAAAACCCCAGGATTAGCAGTGTATTTGAACACCTGCAAAGTTCATTTAACGACTGGAATAGCGAATGTTGCAAAATTCAAAATATATTTAACATATTTGTAGTTTGAATGTTAACCACAGCTGCTTAATGCTTTTCAAGAGGCTCGGAATGTACATATTTTATACATCCCAAGGAATAACTATGATTGATGTCCTTTCATGTCAACTGTTTGATTTGCTGAAAGATGGAACCAAAAATACAGCGGAAGGGGGCAAGTCTTGGAAGACCTGCCAGGCCAGCCAGCTTGTTTATTGAAAGCAAAAAACTATTCAAACTTGGCATGCTTCTGAATCTTAATTGAATTCAATAGGAAACTGGGGGGGGGGGAGGATAAAAAAAAAAGATAAAAAGTAAAAAATAATACAAGCAGTCAAAAAAGAGAGAAAATGATTTATTTTTTTACTGATTACATTCATATTAGTGAGTTGTCCTATCATTCAGCCATACGGAAGTGTAACAGATGCCTCATACACAGCTATGAATATTTGATGTACAGGTATTTTACTATCTTTCCACAGCCAGATTTTTCAATGGATCATTCACAAATGTTTCAGAGAAACACATTTTTCTATGATCTTTGGCACTGACAATATCATTTTCCATACCAGACTCAATGATTAAGCCAGATACACTACATTCACTTTTTCATTCGAAGGAACCGATTCTCCTCATATTTACACTAGCTGTGACTACTACAGCTCAAAAGATTTTACTTGAGTTACTCTTGATTTCTTTGGGGCAAAGAAATAAAGCCTATTAAAGATTTCTTCTCAATACTGGTAGATATGAAGTATTTTTGTCCAGTTTTCAGCCAGTTCCAGTTCTAACAAAAATCATCTCTATGCACAAATTCTTCTTTAATTTTCTAGGAACTTTTGGTCTTCATCTTTTGACAGACACTGGAGTAACAGGCAGAGTTGGAAAGCCTGCAAAGTAAATGCACTCCATACCCTCTTTAGTTTTACAAGAGCTACTTCCTAATTTCTCTACTAATTAACAAATGCCATAGACATTCAGCTGATTTGTTGGCAAGCACGGTGTATATCTTGCATTCCTAGATTCCAAGCATCCACCTAGAGTGAAAAAAGGTATTGTAGAGCTTTAAAAAAGAATCTGCAATAGCTATTCACACACACATTTTAGTATCTTGGGCAAACTGTTGACCAAGCATAAGCAGAAGAGACAGTAGCATTCACATACCTTAGTCTAGACTTCCTTTGTGTCTGGTGCGAATCATCAACTCACCACTTAGAAGAAGCATGCATGAACAAAGACAAACGTGGACAGCAGAAAGATTGAAATACTTTGTGGTGTGATCTTCATCACCTAACATGTCTCTACTGTGGGGGACATTTTAAGAGGGACTGTAACTCTGGTATCTTTTCAGCCTAATTAACACTTCGGATAAAAATCTTCATCTCTTTCCATGATGAATTAGAATACTGTGTCCCATTTTAATGAACATGGGTCTGATCTGGGCATCTTAATTCATAAGTACTTATTTTTTTTTATCTACAGCTGCTTAATATAATGAAAAAGTCAGTCACACTGAAAAAGCTCTAGACATTTCAAAATTCAGCATGCTGAGAGCTTAGTAACGCAGGTGTCTTACCCCCGCACACCATTCACTGCTTTCCCTGCAGAATACAATTTCCAGATCAATGTTACTATCCTGATACTCAAAGCCCAGTATGAATTTGGCTTCAGTTAGATGACGAATCAACACTTCCCTTGAGAACAAGACTTCCCACCAACAGCTATGTTTTTCTGGAAGAATTAAATTGTGCACATTCCAGAGAGGTGTTTGAATGCAAATGCTAGGGGAAAAAAAGGACAACTCAGAACAAAATCCAAAAAATAACTGTGTGATGTAGTTTTGCTCAGTAAAATCTGGATCGCATGAAGTGTTGAATAATTTGGCTTGAAGTATTGAAAAATATAGACAAAAATGTTTAAAAGTAACTCTACTGCTTTACTTCAAACATGCCAGTCAAGTATGTGTTTAATTACTTTTTCCAGGATCTTTTTTTGCCAGCATCTTGAATAATCAAGCTTTATATTCTTATTTTATATACCTAAATATACAGATGCCAAACACACCCTTCTAACGCATAGAACAGTCAAGCCTTTTGAGAAAGACAAAAGAAGTATATAAATTATAATGTTTTATATTTTTCCTTTCTATTTTAATGTACTTTGGAGGTGCTTGGATAGCGATAGATATATTTTATTTTATTTCTGTATAAAGTTTATAGAAGTTTTCTTCTGTGTCATAAGGTAATTTGATAACATGTTGTCAATACTCTTCCAATTTTTCACAACAGGAATATATTGAAAATTGATACTTGACATATGCTGATGCAAGGTCATGTATGTGTACAAGTGTGAGAATTACAACTATATTAATTAGTAAAGTATATTCTTAGTAAAAAATATAGTAATAAAGCATAAGGAGTACATTAAAAATTATCGGAAAGAACCTGTTGAAATTCCTGTCTAAACCAACATATTTTCACTATTTCTGCTTCCTCTGTCTGAGCTACAGCAGGCTACCTAAGTAGAGCTTTTGTTGCCTTTACTCATATCAATGACACTCAAGGAATCTGCCTTTTTTGGCCCTAAATATGAGACACGTGTCTAAAAGACCAAGGGAATCATTTATAGCTGCAAGTTACTCTTTGCAATTTAGTCAAAATCAGGTATATGACTATTAAATTATATTTTAAATGTAATCAGGTTATTCCCTCACTTTTGAGGGCTTGAGTGCATTAGTGAACATTTTTGCATGTAATTGTCTTATTTTATTTTGAAGTTCAGTCTTTGAAGCTCTTTTGGACTGAAACACCCCACCGGCCCTCTTCCAGAAAAAAACGTGCAAGTTCCACAATCTGGAACTAATTGTCCAGACACCATCTGGAGGTCCTGTTCCTTGGTAGAAGCTGCTGTAATCCTGTGGCTTTCAGAGCAGAAGTGGCATTTTACCTTATCCTTAAGCTCTCAAAATATTTCAAAAATGTTTCAAAATATTTCCAAATATATCTGCCAGCTGGGGGCACTGGGGAGGTCGCCATGCCTATAAACACTTACACGCCCATATGCAATGCAGACTATTTCAGGTAAATACTGTCCAAAATAAGAAGCTAGGCAGGGCATTGAACAGACATACTGAGACAGGAGCAGTGTAGGTGAAATTGCTTGAGTCCAGTTGCGTAGCTGTTCCAGGGAATTGCTTCTTTCAACCTATTTTTAGCACATCTTTTTCTCAGGCAAAATGCAGAGGTTCTGTGGGTGGCTGATCCTCCCGCAAGAACGTAGCTCTAATTACGTCCTGCTTTATGGTATGTGAGGAACTCCCACAAAATGGTGCTCTTCTCTAAATCCTGGACTTCCCTTTCATTCAGCAGGCCATTAATTTTTCTGCAAGAAAACCCTTTATGGGAATGGGTTTGGCCATTAACAAATACCTTACATGACAGGTTTCCAACTTCCACTGTTTCAGCTACTTAAGGATTATGATGAGAAAGCGAAGGACAATCACTGGAAAACTTATGTAGAAAAATGAGGACCTCAGGATTTCTTGCATTATGTTTTGGGTTCAGGAATTTATTGCTTTGGAGAGAAAAGTGTTAGAGCCAGGAAAGGGTGGTCTTTTCTGCCCAGCGCCTCAGTTGCTTATAACAATTTGGAGTTTTTCTAAGGATTACCTTGGTCCTTATTAAACTCACAGATGACTTATTATTTGTGAGTGGAATATTTAAACCCCAAGCCAGTGCCCACCAAAACCAGCTAAAGGCTTTGCATTTTCTCTAGTGGGTTTTTGACTAGCCGCTTAATGGTCAGAGGAAAAGTCTTTCTTCTGTACCATCTACTCAAATTTCAATTTTAGAATGCTTAAAACTTGCTCAACCCGAAGTCTGCTTTATCCAGAACAAAGCTACACAGTGCCTCTCAGTGAGAAGTAATTCCAGTTCAAAACACAATCTACAGCCATTCAGTGGTTGGTCAGCCTGGAGGGGGAAAAATTTGCAGAAGTGTTTTTCTAATTCAGATTTCTCATATTAAAAAATTGTCCAAATCATTTGCATCCAGACTTTTAGAAAGTCAGAGTAGAACACTGCGGTCCAAAAAGTGGGTTTCTAGCAAATTTTGTCCATGGGAAAATTAGGGTTTATAATGCAAATAATTTAGTAAGTAACAATAGCAGCAGCTGTTACTTATGTTGCTCCCCTAATAATAAAATCCTTTAGGAGTAATTAACCATGATCAAACATGAAAATGTTTCAGCCAAAAAAAAAAATCTTGTTTTACTGAGATTCCTTTTTACCCCCAACTGTTTTTGTATAATTAGATCTATCCACAAGGAAATGTCTTAGAAGCACTTTTGGTTGTTTATTTAAACTTTTTACTTTTTCATTCGTTCTCTCTACGTGCTATCAGGCCGAATGCTGCTCTCAGTCACGAAGGTTTGAATACAGAATTACTGTATTAATATCAGCCACATGAAAGCCAGCTCCAGAGAAATCTCTCCAGGATGGCTAGGTGAAGGCTGTTTTGATGTTTAACACTGATCTTCATCAAGAGTTGTCTTTCTTGTTATTGCTTAGTCATTTATGGACAGATTTACTACCGTTATCACATTGACAGTAGTCACTGTTCCTTTAACAATATTGCATTGTTTTCATAATGATAAAATTTCTCCTCTTTACCCAAAGCCCCTCTATGTTTTTGTGGCAGTCAAGTTTCTTATCCTACTTTCTCACAGCCATTCATCTCACTCACCAGAAGCCACAGCCCCACCTGTAGGTTCATCTGGACAGAAGATACATCTAACACTCTGTATAGAAAAAAAGGGAATTTGAATTCTCCAAGGATTTTTAAATTATTCTTGATAGAAATGACATTCAAATGAAACACTGAAATTTTAAGTAAATAAATAATTTTTCCTAAAAGAAGCCTTGAAGAAGTTTGTAACTGGTACCAAACTGGCATTTAATTGACATTTAATCCATGTCAATATTGCTCAGTAGCTCCTTAACTTTTCTGCACTGTAAGCTTCTTTGACCTGTTAGTGTCATAATGCTATAATCATGAAGTCAATATTATTTTTATCAGCAATGCGATTAACTACTCTGGAAAGTTCAGTCTTATCCTGTGAACAAAATTGTTAAGATTTACTCTTTTTTTATGATCCTAGTGAGTGCAATAATTGAAAAAGAAAGGTCTGTCACTCATCAGACTTTCCAGATGTAAAAGTAAGTAGCCAACTTAAATTTGTAGCTTGTTAGAAGGTAGAAGCAATCTTAATTAACATAGGGCTAGCTGGAACAATGCAGGCATCTTTCTTTCTCTTTCTTTCTTCCTTTCTTCCTTTCTTCCTTTCTTTCTTTTCTTTCTTCCTTTCTTTCCTTCCTTTCTTTTCTTTCTTTCTTCCTTTCTTTTCTTTTTCTTTCTTTCTTTCTTTCTTTCTTTCTTTCTTTCTTTCTTTCTTTCTTTCTTTCTTTCTTTCTTTCTTTCTTTCTTTCTTTCTTTCTTTCTTTCTTTCTTTCTTTCTTTCTTTCTTTCTTTCTTTCTTTCTTTCTTTCTTTCTTTTCTTTCTCTTTCTTTCTTTCTCTCTCTTTCCCTCTCTCTTTCTTTCTTTCTCTCTCTCTCTTTCCCTCTCTCTTTCTCTCTTTCTCTCTCTCTCTTCCTTCCTTCCTTCCTCCCTTCCTTCCTTCCTTCCTCCCTCCCTCCCTCCCTCCCTCCCTTCTCTTTCTGTCTCTCTTTCTTTCCCTTTCCCTCTCTTTCTCTGTCTTTCTCTATTTTTCTTTCATTCTTCTTACTTTTTGTTCTGTCTCTTTCTCTCTCTTTCATTCTCTTTCTCTCTCTTCTCTTTTCCTTCCTTCCTTTTCTCATACTTTCTCTCTTTTTTCCTTTCTTCCTCCCTTCCTCCGTTCTTTCTTTCCCCTTTCTCTTTCCTTCCTCTTCCCCTTCCCTTTCCCCTTCCCTTTCTCCTTTCCTTTCCCCTTTCCCTCCCCCCATCCCTTTTTACTTTCCAAAGCAGAAAAATGACTGTTATTTTTTCTCAGTGGTATATTCAGGGGGAAAGGCAGGTTAAGAGTTTACCGCTTCTGCTGTGAGCAATAAAAGTTTACTCACTTATATGGCCTGAAGGCCTGGACCAGTTTGTATTTACTCATTATTTCATTTTAACCAGCACCCCCACTTTTTCATTAACTATTTTCAGCTTGCTTTTTCATCTATGCTGTCTCATGCCTCCTATGCTCTCCTTTCCTTGGGAATGCTAAAGGACTTGTCTAATGATGGCTGACAACTGCAAGATTTCTCATTTTTCTGTTGTGGGCTTGGATGTAGTGAAACATTCAGAAATAAAGACTTCATGTGTGCTAATTTGGGTAAGTAAGTATTTGCTCAAGAATGAAATCCTGGTTTCCATCATGTTCTTGAGTTGCACTAATCCGACTGCTTCCCCAGTCCTATAGAGATAACCAGCAAAAAAATGGGACTTCAAAAGCAATTATTCCTATATAAAAATCAGATAGGACTCTGACACCTTTAAGCGGACTGTTTCATAGCAGGAGGAGCATTTCAATGGGACCATGAATTTAGCTGGAAAGTGTTTGGCAAAGCATTGACTGCTTCCTTTTATTCAAACTTTTTCCGAAGTAAGCTGGACTGTAAGACTAATAGAGCAAGGACTTACTCAAAATGCACATTCCATTTTATGATTTCCACTTTAACTATTCCTCCTCAGTGCACAAAATGTTCTTCCACCTTACTGAGCATGGTACAAAGCTGCATGAACCACCCAGGGAATGTTCTCCAGGGGTTCACTGCTGTGTGCTCGGTGCCCGGAGCTCATCTATGTTGTCTGTGAGCACTTTAAAGCACAGACAATAGTTTTATGAGCTTACATTCATGCTCGGTACCCTTTATTGAGATTCTGTAGGGCAATCTGAGGTGGTGGACACTGACTTTGCATAACCAGCACATTTTTTCAGAGACCAGATACGGTTCAGACCAAGGTATGGCAGAGGCACAATAGCCTCTCGCAGGATTCATTTCTAAGAAGAGTTCAGCAAGCTAAGCTTGATAAACAAGGCAACATTAACACAGTTTCAAGTACAACTTCCAGAAGCATTCATCAAAAGTTGCTGAAATCTTGAACAAGTAAATCAAATTGAAAATTGCCTGTTCTGTTGTGCTTCATTACAGACAAAACCTCCAATGCGCTTTGTTCATTATGCCACAAAGGTTCATTATTTTTTCAGTGCAGTGGGCATGCATTTTCTTACCCAAGAACTTATTTTTTAGTCTCAGCATTTCATTTTGACATTAGAAAAATATACAACCAAAATCTATAAGACTTTGATTAAATGTTGATACAGCTGATTCCAACACAGCCAAAGCCAGTGACCATACATGGAATCTAAACAACAGCTAGTAATTACAGTGTCAAAGGCATGTATACACTGTGTGTTATGTTTCATTGTCTGGCATGCAAATATAGACTTGGTTTCCTTTGCACTATTTCCAAAGTATAAAGAAAGCTAACCAGAGAGTTCTGTTTCGTTTACACAAAAGAACAAGGTTCAATCATGTTTGATAAGTTGCAAATTACTGGTAATACCACAAGTGTTGTTACAGCTGCTAAGAGTGGTCAGGAGGATGTACAAAATACAGCAACGGCATGAATCAAAAGAAAAAGTCTAAACAATTTTGAATGATAGTGTATAATACTTCTAACTTTAACTTGGTGCAAGGGCTTGTCAGCAGCATCTTGGGCAGTGGTGAGATACATGGAGTAAGTTGCCACGTATGTATTTGGTATTCCCTGCTTCAGCAGACTCCACGCTGACTTTGCTCCTAAGAGGAACAAAGGGTGCAAAAGGGAAAGAAATTTGCCTGTAGAGGTTTTCACAGCTGGGTACATCCTTTTCACTGCACCTCTAAATATGGTACATTTGTCAAGTACCTGCGGGTAGAACCCATCTGTTTTCTACAGAATGTGGATGTCCAAAGCCTCACCTGGAATGGAAGAGGTCTCAGAAAAGGGGCGTGATTTGTGAGGCTGTGTAAAAAGTGCATGCAAGCCCGAGTCTAAGATTTGCCCTTCCTAAATCTTCACGTTCTTGACACAGCAGATGAAGTTCCCTTGCATAGCGAAACCTGAACTAGTATCTTGCTCTATTCTGTAGCGCACATTCCAGAAAAAGTGGTCTGGGAATAAAGTCACTGGAATCTGGAAGTCCCTTTGGGAATGCTTCTGATCATGAGACAGAAGAGCTGCTGCTCTGTGGGACAATGCCTTTCAAAGTAAATTAGGCTCCTTGTCTGTGATTACATGGGCTCCTCTTTTGAAATATTGGAAGGCGATTGGAAGTACTTACTAGGCCATACTTAACTATAAAAAAGGAACCAGCAGCACGATCCTACACGTGGATCCCCCTAGATATGCTATACTTTAACAGTGGTGGGTTTATCTTTTCACTTTATATTTGCATAATTTCCTGTAGTAGTTTTAGGTGGTATTTCATATTTGCTAAAGTTTAAGATAATGTGAAATTATCCACAAAGAAAAATACAGACCTATCTTGCTCCAGCTGATATAACAGAAAAAGAAAGTATCCCAGGAAAACTAATTATCAGTGAAAACAATGTAATTACTGTGATGTGCTTGAAGTACTGTGAAAATATTTCAAAACTGCTGCATAGTGTTCAGCTTGCAATGATAACCAAGGGTAACAGTACCAGACCTGTGTTTTGTTCATATATGAAGCATATATGAAGAAGGTGAAGAAGGAAGGGAGGAAGGAAGGAAGGGAGGAAGGAAGGGAGGGAGGGAGGGAGGAAGGAAGGGAGGGAGGGAGGAAGGGAGGGAGGGAGGGAGGGAGGGAGGGAGGGAAGAAGGAAGGAAAGAAGGAAGGAAGGAAGGAAGGAAGGAAGGAAGGAAGGAAGGAAGGAAGGAAGGAAGGAAGGAAGGAAGGAAGGAAGGAAGGAAGGAAGGAAGGAAGGAAGGAAGGAAGGAAGGAAGGAAGGAAGGAAGGAAGGAATTCTGAAAAGTAGCACTAAGAAAAGTCTGTGTTTGCATCAAAATGAATATAGAGTTTCTTTGGGTCTTGCTAATTAGAAGAATACAAGGAAATCATTGGTTTTTTTGAGGAAAAGAGTGACAAACTTTCCTTATTGCAGAAATAAAATTAGAAGACTGAAAAGCATAACAACTAGAGAATGAAGAGCTGAAAAGTAAGTTAACACCACACTTATCTGTAATATCTCATGATTTTTAAATCTATCTCAATATTGGGGGCAGAGCAGATGATGCTTGCTTCCAAATATGAGAGGCTGGCAACCCTGTGAATGCATTGCAGAAATACTGGGTATTATTCATACAATAGATGACTGCGATACTCCTAAACCTCCACGTAATTACAATGCACAGGGCTCTGCATTTTTAAGCAAACCCTTCAGTAGTCCTGCCTCTTCAGTCAGGATGTGCTCCACAACTGGAACAGCTTGCACTGGGTTAGCCCCCTGGGAAAGTTCTAATTTATAAAACCCTGTTTAGAAAAATCAAATCTATTTAAAGGCATTACATTATAAACATAAACTCCCTAATGAGCTGTAGTGAAATGGCTCTAGGCTATAACTTGCGAAGTTCAAATGATTTAGCTGTTTTCTGCCATGTATTATTTTCATTTAATCTGCATCACAAGGACTGTAAAGAGTCCAGCTGTTCAAAGTGAGTCTTAAAGATTCCTGCCAAATGCAAAGGCTTGTCCAATTGTTCCCTTTTTTACCGTGTTTGGTTAAAGACTTATTAATTGATAGATCAAATGTTTCCTAAGGTTTGGTTTTTTTTTAAAAAAAAAAAGAAAAAAGAAAAAAGAAGTCAACATTTCTAATAGAAATACAGATGCTAAAAAGATTGCATTTAAAAAATAGGCAATTAGACATTACAGAATCACTAGGAAAGAAGGAAGGAAGTAAAGGAGGAAAGAGGCAAGGTAAGAGAGAAGGAAGGAAAAAGAAATCCAGCAAACATGCACATGCCTGTGCCCTGGTATAGTAGAACAATCTGTGCTTTCATGTTCAGGTCCTTACCCCTTTGGGACCAAGGGTGTATCCTGAGGATGCGATTAGCCTCTTACCTACTTTACCATCTGCCAGCTGCAGTGCAGTTTCTTCTCACCCATATCTGCATGAGAGGCAGTACGGTCTCTTTGTATGGCAATTAACTTCTACTGTGTTGATCTCTTTCCAGGAGACATTTGAGAAGATCCATCTATCATCTTTGTTTAGTAGCAGGGCTAGAGGAAGTGATGGAGGACACGGGTTCTCCTAGAAGAAATGCAGTGTTAGATGGAGAATGGACTGATGACTAATAGGCATTTCCTACCATTCTTTCAAAGACCATTCTTCTGTTAAATGCAGGCCTTGGTTTGCCTCAGGTTAGTTTTAAGTAATGGAAATATCCACTTTTGAGAGATTTATTACCTAATTCTGTAATAAAAAGGTAGACTATAACATCAGCACTCTGTACCATTGATTACCTGCTCTTTTCAACACTTACTTTCAGCATCCAGAAAATGCAAATCTGTACCTGTTACAGGATTCAGGATTTTGGTCTGGTCAAAATCACTTGACATGTTTAAACATTAAAAAGTAATATTCTGAAATGTGTAAATGTTAAAACCACAACTTCCATGTAGTAATGGAGAATAAATATAACAAACCTGGTCTGTTTAATAAATGAAATGGTATAATGTTAACTGGGAGAGGTGGATTACATTCATTTAACTGCTTCCTATTTTAAGTAATTATTACAAAAACATTGTATGTTGGTGGGTTTTAGAATGCCCTTATCAAAAAGAAGTATAAGGACACAATTTTGACTTTTTTTTTTCTTAAACTCTTATTAAAGAAAGACCTGGTTTGTGCAAATATTCCCTCTACTTACACTGGGACATTATAGTAGAACTGGTAATACAGCTTTAGACGGTAAACTTTGGGAGAAGATAGGTCAATGAAAGAAGTGATATGGTAAAAATTGTGGTTCCATTTTTCAGCTCAATAGAAAACCTTATAACAGGGCCCCATGGTGACAGTAAATAAAACTGTACTGGCATTTAAACTGCATAAGGATTATTTTATGTTGCTAGAGTGGCGTAAGAGGATGAGCCATGAATGAGGATTCAATATATATACCATAATATGTATTCTTTACAAAAGAAATTAACTCATTTTCCTGACCTTCACCTATTTTCTTTGGTTGTTTGCCTACAATTTCATCATGCAGCAAGCATATGTAAAAGCTATTCACTTTTGGTGACACAAAATCCAGTCCTGAATAGATTACAAATATAAACGAGTTCGGTGGCCCCATCACAACCCTGGAAGGTGAAAAAAAAGGGGGATTCACCCCAAAACCACTACACAGCTCAACAAAATGTGCGGTTCTGCTTTTGAGACTGTCAGGCATATTACGTCTCTGTACTGATTTGAGGGACAGATTGTTGGCTATAGCTCAGGAACACTCAGTGCCATTCCAGCTGCAGGGCACAAAGGCAGCTTTAAGTCAAGTTTGCACTCCTCCTCCACTAATACTTACAAGAACCCTCCCCAAATTTCGCTCCTGGCATAATTCAAAATATTCTGAGGGATCGACAACTCTAGGAAGATGAGCCAGAGCCCAAGAATGAGTTGTGCATGAGAAAACCCAAGGCACACTCTATCCTTCAGTTGCAAGGAGTAGCTTTAAAACCACTCGATTACATCATGAATACAGTAGCACTGTAGCATTTGGAACAACTTCTGCCATAATGATTTAAAAATTGAGGATTCCTTTACCCACTCCTCCAGTGACTTGCCAAGCAGGAATTGGCATAGCTCTGCAAGGACAGAGAAGCACAAAGGTACCTCAGTGCGCTTGAGATTCAGACTGGAGGTCTAGACTTTAGGGAGGTTGGGTATTCCATGGTTCTCCTGCCAGTGTGATTAACTTCTTGCTTTCAAGTAAGAAGTTTACACTTACCAAGGCAAAAATGGACTGTATACTTCACTGCAGTGTTGCACCAAAATACACAAGCTCAATTTTAATGAGCTTGCTTGGGTATGCAAACAGAACTTGGTGTCCCTTAATCATCAGAACTGGCTTTTCCTGCATAAAATTAGCCCATGCAGTATTCCATTGCTACTAGTACTTGAGCCAGCTCTGGTGTAATGTAATATAGACCTCAGATTATAAAAGCTTCCATGATCTGCTGCCAGCTGATGTATATCAATATAGTTCCACTGAGGTAAATTAATAATTGAAACTCTTAGCTCATGAGTTGAGCTACAGTGCTTTGACCGGGCAATCAGTCTTTACTTCTATTTATTTGGTTAGAATCAAGCAGTGCTAATGAGATTACAGCCCGGGGATTAGGAAATGCCTTTTCAGAAAGGTATGCTGAATTGACGAGAGACGATTGACATGCTAACCATACACAATGTCAGTGGAACATGCTGACTAATTTTATCAGATTAATGAACTGTGGACCACTTGATGTGTGCTCCAGATAACTTGTACAATAGCAGCGGTCACAGAGAAAACAGTACATCTAAAACAACAAAGTAAGGAGTTGGTCTTTAATTTGTGGTGTTGTGCAGTTACAGACATGTTCATACTTAACTGAAATGCATGCACACAGACAAACGTTGATCACAGTTTTTTGTTGTCTCTTCATGTAAATCAACTGTTTGTTGTTTCTTTTGCCTGCAACTGGACAAATTTAACTTCATCGTCCCAGGAAAAAGATGTCTGCTATGCTGTTTTTAATTTCCCGTCTAGTCTGTTTTTTGGAATACAACTGCTGGACTTTGGAAGAGTGTTGCTTTCTCCACTGTTATCGCTGGACACACATTACAGTTATAGAATCCATCCTGTGGGTTTTTAATCCAGTTACACAGATTAGAAGTGACTAATAATTATGAGATAAGAAAACTAAAGGTTTCATTGCCCTCTTCTCTGGTACAAATGGTTTGGGAACGAGTGAGAATGGAGCTTTTGATTCTTCATTCAGATAAAACTGGAATTAGAAAATTAGAATCAAAAAGTCCGTAAGTGAGCTATTTCAGCTTATAGTAGTTGAGATCTTTGCTTCTGAGTTCCTGATGTATCCCAGTCACAGGTAGAAATGAGTACATGTTTCCAATACTTCATGGAAAAAATAGCAAACTCAATAGCATTTAGCATGACAAAGGTGTGAAAAGGATACCTAAGAAGCAACATAAAGGATAATGAAGATGAATGCTTGTTTCCCATAGGAAAAAGGTGCAGTTCAAACAAGATCATACTATGTGACGTAGTCAAATGAAGTTAAAGATAAAATCCCCGTAGCATTAGATCTGACTAAGGTGAAACATATTTGAATTATTGCAATGGTCGTCATGATTGTCACCCTCTAGAAAGCGTGGTGGGAGAATTATATCTGGCTATGACTTCTGAAGAGGCACTGTGGCATGTGGAGTTATTTATCTGACTACCATTTAACCACTGAGGTGACTTAGTTAAGTAGTCTACTGGCTCTGTCCTGTTGCCTCTCTCAGTTTAGCCTGTCATTGCATTTCCAGCAGTTTCCACGCAGCCTGTGCTTGCCCATCATCTACAGTGAACCCCTCCCTGCTGCGAGGTGCTTCCTGCAGATCCTAATGCATCGTGAGCCATCCTGGAACTTACCTCTGCAATTCACTGACTCGCCAGCACAGCCGAAGGCTTTGGGAAAGAGTTGATGAAATTGCCCTTAGCGACAACCTAGCTGTACTTCACTTAGTAAACTTAGTAAGTGTGCAAAGGACAGGGCGTGTGTCATTCTTACAAGTCTCTTTGGTGGTTCTAGCTCGTTTTAGGACTGATAAACACTGCCATTTACCCTGTCAAAACACTTCTTGTGTTTTGAGCTGCTTGAATCCTGTGGCCAGAGTTTCAGCGTGTTAATATTCCCTGAAATATGCCAAACTAACAGCTGCTGAGTTAAGATGGGAATGATTTGCAAGTGAGACAGAGTGAGGATTATAAACTGTAGGAGGAAACGCATTCACTATTAAAGAATGCATTTTGTTTTTGAAGGGATAAGTTTATGAGCGATTTCTGATATGGGACGACCAAGCTCATCTATGTCCGTTCAGTAGATGATGGGCATCAGGATTGTTTGACAAGGAGGTCTAAGTAGAAATAATTTAAAAAGAAAATATCCACCAGCTGTGCCTACCATGTGTGGCAGTTAGTCTCCCAAGACCTGAGGCTAAAAGATCTGCAATTCTTGTGCTATAAAAGTGCCCTTGCTTCTGTCTCAGGGACCACCTTCAGTTCACCCTTAAAGCAGCTCTACAGACCATGCTCACCTGCAGCATGGAGGGCTTCAAACCTCTATCCATCTCAGATACTCCTGAAGTGCCAATAAAGAGGCAAGTACAACTTCAGGCTTCCTCGTGCCCTGAGTGCCCCGGGACCGCAGTCTGTCTTTCTCTCTTTGCACACAGAGCTCTGTGTCTCTGCTACAGCAGGAAACCAAAACTTTATGGTGAGCACTGTCTGGTCCAGGGGAGATGTAACTTTCTCTATCCAGGCTCCTTCACATTAACATTGCCAGGAGAGAGCAATCTCAAAAAAACAGGCACTGTATTTACCCCAGTTCTGAGATTATTTACATTCTACTAGTGCAGTGTAAAGAGGTCATAGCTCAAATTTACGAGAAAGCAATTATTTCTGCATGTGTCCTGAGAGTCTGGTGTTCTCTACCTTTGTCTAAAGTTAGTCAAAATACCAAAGCTGGTGATTTTGCATCCTACATAGCCCATACGAGATACAGATGCCCTTGCAGGCCTTGCCCCTGGAAGCTACATGCTGCAGGAAAGGGATGGAAAAGGGGCAGCCAACAGAGCAGATGGAGGCTGAATCAAGGTACTGGGGGTGGGCTTACTCCAGGGAAGTGTATTTAGTGCTGCTTGCCAGGATGCTTGTAGCAGGGAACCAATTCCAAAGAAGTCTGACTCTATTCTTCAATAAGACCTACTCAAAGGAGTTTTGAAAATAAATTAGAAACACGATACTGCAGTGCGTAGACCTGGTGTAAACCTTCAGTGTCAGCTGATTTTGTTGAATGCATAGTGAAAGAAAAAAAGGAAAAAGGACTTGATAGTTAACATCTACTGAAAAATAAATCTTTGACAAGTAATTTGAGCCAGCATAACTTTACTCGGCAGGAAAACAGGAAAAGTCATTATTTGCCAAAACAAATCTTTCAAAATCTGATAATGTTTAGGAAATAAACAGCTCAATCAACAGACTCGAAAGAGTTCAGGCAATTTCCTTTCCTGAGATGATGTTGGGCAATGTCAAGCAGAGCCACACAAGGTGCTGCGGTTGTGAAAAGACATCCCCTAGGACATCCCCATGCTCTGATTTCTCTTAGAGAAACACGTTTCACAGAGACCATGAATGGGCATGTGCAGTGCACGTCCCCTCCACACACAGTTAGCTGTTTGGCATCTGCATTGTTGAACTAAAGGCTTTGACTTCACCTCTGCATTTTTACATGAGATGAGATATTTTTCCTCTTGTGAAGTTCATGCTGTAATCCATTACTTCTAATGAGTTAATTCAATTGTAAATGATATGATATAAATGATGATTGCAGTTAATTGAAGGCAGTATCCTTTACTACTGTATGAATCAGCAACGGAGGAGTCAGAAGGGATTCTGGTTCTGATTAAGCTCTGATTTTGGCCAAAGGCTTTCAGTAATTTTTGCCTCCTTTTTTTTTTTTTTTTTTCTTTTTTAATTTGAATTCTAGCCACCACCTGTTAGATAACAGAAGAGACCAAAACCACATTCGAAAACTCTTTAATCAGCGAATAAACTAGCAAAAAGACATGAAGTCCTGGAATCGCTCTCCAATCAGAATATCTGTTGCTAGGAAAGCAGAACTATTTGCTCTTGCCTCGGGCTCGGGAGAAAGGGGAAAACTTCTGGTCTGTCTTTTTCCTGGGCATGGCTGTGATCAAAGAAAGAAGGTATTAGTCAGTTTTCCTGAGTTCTTCTGAAAGAATAAAGTAGTCTGATTTTCAAAATAAAGCATGAAGTTCTTACCTTATTTGTCAACGCGGGCAGTTCAGAATTTAGGACTGAAAATTTTCAGGGAAGGAAATGGAATGAAGCAGAGTAAAGAGAGCAGGGTAAATGTCTGTTGTTCTCTTCTCTTGTGCCATTTAACATTTTGATTTTTTTCACATCCCCATTTTGCCTGCAATATTTGTAAAAAGCACTCAAAACACTGGATTTAATAATCACTATGTTTCTAGATTTTATTGCATGAATCCTGCCTTGGTGGTTATAGGAATTGAGAGTTTACTGGAGTTGGAAGTGCAAATTCCCTGTCCTCTTTGTCCTGTTAATTAAAGGTGAAGGGCTGGATAGCAGGAAAACAACCTCTCTGTTATGTTGTAGCAAGTGATTCCTAAAACAATCTGTGGCTTTTGTGCATAGGAAAACTGAAAGACAGTTTTGAGGTTGCATTTCTTTAGATAGAATTATATTTATGACTTAAAAATCCTTACATACAGATTGTGAGGCTTATCAGATGACAAAGAATAATACCACCTCCGTTATCCTATGCTGCATATGCGAGGGAGAAATTTCAAAGCCAGAACAATATAAGATTATATACTGCAAGCCATTAAACAGGGCCTTTTGGCGTGCAATTTCAGATGAACTAATTGCATCCAACAGCCAGAGGCGAAGGAAAATAGATACTAAAGGATTCATGACAATAAAGCAGGATGCAGAGACATTTGTTACTCCACTGGGTCTAGTGAAAGCCCGCAGTATATCTCTGCACAATAGTTCTCAGGACCTTTTGTTATTTTGTTTTATAAATCCTGGGTGCTGTTCAGATGCAGAGGCTTTGGAGAGGGGAGCCTGCAAGCAGCTAGATAATCACAAGACAAATTCAGCTTTAACTTCACGTATGTGGTGCTCCATGGTATTTACAATAGCAGCAATCTGTTTTCATGACAGCATGTTTTTGTAAATCCAAAGAGATAAACTTTCTCAGCTATTTATAAATCAGATGCTTACATTATGATCTCCTGCCAGTAACTCTGATCGCTGTTGAACTTTGCTGTGTTCAGTTTAACAAATCTGTTTGTTACTGTAGTGCCAAAGGTGAGAAAAATATACTGGAATCCCGTAGAGAAGATGGAACAGTTCTTTGTAGCTGGGACAGTGATGTCCTGCCACTGTCAGGGTAAAGGGAAGTCAAACACCTTAGTCTGAACACAGCTAGGAGCCAACACTCACAGATTCTGCCTCAGATCTACCACTAACTTGCTGTGTGGTCTTGGAAGAGAGTTGTGCCTTGATAAAATTAAATTAATATTACATCTCCCCTCTTCAAGAGTCTGGTGGTCCCCTATTGGATAGTATATGTACTTAAGGGAATTGTAATTAGTATTTTCTCTGTTTTCTTAATTTATTTTTGCTACTTATGGTACAATTATTAGAATTATTAACAGGAAGCAAGATGGGTTTCGTAGCCTCCAGGAAACCTATCACAACAAAAAAGGAAACACAACTTCTTTGCTCTTTAGAGTACCTTTGATTTTGCAGGAGCTCAGCAATTTGCTGTACTCTTCTAAAGGTTGCAAATGCATGCTTGGCATAAGTGAATAATTTATAATGAATCGTTTCTATGTTGAGTAACACTTTATTTTAATTCCCACAACTTGTCTGTGTGAGCAGATCACAGATATCCTAATGGGGCTGTTGGGAGCTTTTTGCTGAGCAATTTCCACAATACTTGGGCTGTTTGTCATTTCTGGGCAGTGCATTTCAAACCCTTTAAACATAAACTTCAAGATCTTTTGACATGTGCTCGTAAGAATATAAGACCAACCATATTTAATCAGGCTACAGGTCCATTTAGTTGGGTGGCCAGTCTCTCACAATAGACAAAAGTGGATAATTAGTAAAACATGTAAGAGGAGAGAAAGCATATTTGCCAGGATCTGCTCACAGCTTCCAACAGCGGGTAGCTCAGGTACATACCTATATGGATGACAGCCATTTTAGGAACCATACAAAATATACCCAGCATTTTTATCCAGAGCATCCATCACATATAAAAGTGTATAACAAAGTGTAAGAAGGAGAAAGATATGTGTAGTGTTAAGCCATAAGTATAGTGTATAGCCAGAAGCTACTAAATACAGATTGTTACAATAACCCTTTTCCTTGTTAACTACCCGTAAAGCTTAATTCATACCCACTCCCCATACACACACACACACTCACACACAGATTCTAACCTTTTGAATCTCCCTGGCTCTCATATTAACAGAAAAAACATGTTGACGTTTGAGAGCCCAAGAGAAGTGTATGTAGAAAAACCCTCCAGAAATACATGCTGTTACAATCACAATGGAAATATGGTAGCCACAACCAAGAAGGAAGTTCTGTATCTTCAATAACATAGGCAGTGAGGGTGAACTAAATACTGTTT
This sequence comes from Larus michahellis, assembly GCF_964199755.1. Lineage (NCBI taxonomy): Eukaryota > Metazoa > Chordata > Aves > Charadriiformes > Laridae > Larus > Larus michahellis. The sequence continues at coordinate 34,513,090 of NC_133897.1, forward strand.
GTAAGTCAGCACCTCAGACTACATACTAAGATTGCTTTAAAAGCAGGTCGTAGCTGGATCAGTACATGGACACAAGTAACAAGGAAGGATATGGCCAAGTATTCCCATGTTTCAGCAACTTACAACTGGTCTTTGAAACTTGGCAGAGCTGAATGTGGGGCTGGGGCCTGCCTTTTGCTAGGGCACAAATTGCCATGAGGTGGTAGGCTGAGCTGAGTTCTGAGCACTGGAAATCTCCCGTGTCCTTTGTGCCATGCTCAAATTGCTCAACATTCTCTGCGCACCCAGAAGTCTTCTCAAAATCTTCTATCAACATCTCTTCACTTCAGATGCAGAGAAAAGGGGTCCTTCTTTCCCTCCAAAATACCCTTGCACCTACTAAAAGACACAATGAACTGCTGCTGTTTGTTCTTCCCTTTAATCTGCTGCTTCACTTCCAACTTTGACTGCCTGAAAGGAAAGTCTTGCAAACATCTGTATTAATCATAAAAACAACAAATGGTTTCCTGAACATCATTCATCTACTGTAGGTCAATAAGAATGGTTGTAATGCAAAAGGAATTGTTGTGTCTTGGAAGACAATTTCCTATCACATATCTAAAGAAGAGATGAGAGAGGGAGTGAGAGGTCAAGAATTAAGATAGTGACTCTTTCTGAGTGCCAATCTTATTGATACTTGTATCGATAAAGGTAGAGTAGCTTTAAATGTAACAAGAGGGATTGTGTAGGCAAACTCCCTCCCTTAACTCTGGTGCATGAGGGAGCACGTGCTCTTTGGGCATCTACGGCCCAGCTCTTCATGGCCCAGTGCCAAAGCAGGGACTGGATTTTATTTGACAAAAACTTTGCTAAGATATGCAAGGGAGGGGGGGCTTGCTAATGTCCTTTTCCATTTCTTTAGCAGTACAAAGACTTGTGTCTGGGTCTCCCTTTTTCCCACGTGCTACCCAGGAATGCATGTGGAAGTACAGAGAGTTTTCTCTTGTGCTACAGCACTGAAGCGGTGAAATTCAGAAGACCTGGCACCCAGTACTAGTTCTGCCCTTGGTCTGATGGGTATCTCTAACAAGCCATTTCATTTCTCATTGCCTTAGTTTTCCCATTTCTAACGTGAGGACAGTAATATACCACTTGCAAAGTTCCTTATACACACTCATAACAGAATAAGATACTCTAAAGGTCACATGTTCATGTCTGGCTTTTATGAACTAAATATTTCAAGAAAGGTTGAAATGGTGTGGTTTTAAACAACAACAAAACTAATTGATTAACTACTGAAATGCATGACAGAGATGCAAACAAACAAACAAAAAGCCATGCCCAAACAGAAAATTCTTTGTAATTTCAATAATATTTTCTCTAATTTTCAAAAATATTTTCTCTAATTTTCAAAGTTTGCTACTGCTGTTTTCCTCTGGCATTGACATAATGAATGTTATCAAAATATTCTGATTGGCACACTTAATAAATCATGAACTATGAGGCATGAACCATATTTTTGGGACAATCCATCTGCTGGTATTTCCAATTATGCGACCAGAGCATGCCAGAAAGAAATGGAAAATTATTGTAATCAGATCCTTCAAAATTGTGTTAGACTTTTTAATGAACAGTTTAATGTGGTATGAAATTACCTTAAGTCTGAAAAGTGTTGAGAGGCATTGGATTACTGTAGTTCAATTAAACACTGATGAAACATTTTGAAGACTTTTCCCCTGTAGTGAAACACCATGACTATGAATATGTAATTATAAAATCTTAAACAATGATTCTGAATCATAATACTGATTTTTTATTGAAAATAGCATTTGATTGCTCATAAATATTTTGAAAATCATAAGTGGTTAGTCAAAACTGACCTATGTGCAATATAATTTCTTTACAACTGTCAAACTCACGCTATGAGCCTGTCTTAGACTTCTCCAGAATATTGTAAATGTTCTACAAACTACAAGTTTTAGCTGTATTCAGAGTGCCCAGGAAACCAGACCTTAGCGCTGTGCTAGTGCCTTATGTGGTGGCATGGGATGAGCATGGGATGCCCACCTGAGAGGGACACATGGCAGACTCTTTTAGTCACTACTTTCTCATCTAGGAATATATAGTGTTTCTCATTACCCAGGAGAGTGTGAGGATTCACACACATATATGTAATCCTCTCAAAACGTAAATGGCTGTTGTATTTCTGAGTTCTGAATACAGATTCTCATACTTCAAACATACATACTTACCTTCCTCTATGAGTCTGATTTAATGATGCCTACAAATCTTGAACTTCACTTAGCCTTCCAGTATGAAGTGGGTAGGAATGAGTGTGTATTGTCATGAGACTGTCAAAGATTTAGTTTCATTTGACAAAGTTTTATTTTCCCAAAGAGAAGGGAGTGTATTGCATACCATTGGCCATTCTGTGTGCTGTCTAAGGAAAAATGAAATATATCAAAACAGAAACATCAAAAGACTTTGAAACAAAAACAGTTTCTCCTAAGCTTGCATCCAGGGTATGCACTGACTTTGCAGAGTCACTACAATTAATTCTAAATGATGTATGAAAAAAAGTAATCCCTGCCTAGAGACTACAACTAGTGCATGCAATCACGGCTAGCTGTGAAATGTGCTGTAATATTATGCTTAGACATGTCCAGGAAAAAAGCCCATACCATTCCCAGCATTTCTAGCCATTTTTATTCTCTCTTTTTTCCACTTCTACTATTACTCCACCCCTATGCTTTTCCCGGCACTGCAGGGCTAGTCGATTCTCTGATTTCTCACTTTCTACAAAAAGGAGGGATGATGGTCAGCTACAACTCACAGGTGTGGCTGTGGCTCACATGGGCTGGCTATGCAAAGTTCTGTTGTGAAAATATCGTGAAATTACAGACAGGAATAGTATTCTTTCATTCAAAGGCCCTAGAAGTATTTTAATAAAAGTGTCTAGATTGAACTAGTTTTTGCTTCGGTCCCTGATTACTTAAGAATTATATTCCCCTTGCAACACCAACTAGAGCAATGAGTCTGCAAAGAATTCTGTATGTACTTTACTAACATCATACAAATAAACTCCTGTTAACCACAGTGAGACTATTGACACACATGAGTTTGAAAAATTAGGATTTGAAGTGTGTACTTCAAGATAGATAAAGTGACATGGGGCCATCTTGATGACTGTGTAAAATTCTTCTCATATTAAAAATCTTAATAGTTGACTGAATCAATGGGTACAGATAGCACAAAATTAATTCTAGGTTACTCATCCACTTTGAGAAAAAAGATGGAGCAGGTTTTTCCTACTCAGTTCAGAAAATAGATATTACTGTAGTTCTGTTCTCTAAACATATAATCAAACATTAGTATTCACTCATAAAAAAACCCCTTGCATTAACTATCCTGCTCAAATCCAAGCTAATGTGAAAGTGTTAGGCACTAAAATATTGAACTATAGTTTTCACACACCAAATTAGCAAAATTTGGACTCATTCACTTTGTGGACTTCCTGCATTTGAAATCAGAGATTCCAAAGACAGATTTTCCCAGTTCTTCCAGGGATGCATATACTATGTAATCAGAGGAAACCTGAAGCAAACCCTGTAAGGTGGTCAGCACTTCTTTAGAATGCTAAATAAGATCAGTCAGACAAACTTTGATGAGATCTAGCTTTGGCAAAATATGTTTAGTAGAAATCAAAACTTTTTTGCCAAAATGTTTTATGTTTGAAGAGAGTCTGCGTCAGAAATGGTGTTTGCCTTCCATTTCCTGAAAAGGGAGGAGGGAAGACAAACAGCTGTGCCTTAAATGAGGTAGAGCAGATACTTGAATCTCTGTGCCCTGCGTCCTAAGCTGGTGACCTACCATCTCAGCTACAGCATAAGCATACACGTTTGTTCTTGTAAAAAAGTTCAAAAGATCTGCTTTCTAACTCAGTGGAAAGACAGAACAAAACAAAACAATCAAGGCACCATAATTGTTATAGATAGAAATCAATTTTTCATCCATGCCACCCAAATGCCCTCCCATACCACCACCAACATTCAGTAATACTCAAGGGTTGGTGGTATGGTTTGCACCTACATAATATAGTCATTAGATTTTGAGGTGCTTTGCAGGTGAAGACGTAGTTTGTGGAGGAGTGTAAAGGCATGTGTTGATAGACCATATGGTTTTGCACTGGAGCTCAAGATCCCTGAATGGATTCTTAAAATAACAACTTGACAGTGTAATAACTGTTAACCAACAGTGTAGCAAGGGAGCATGCTTAATGAAAATGTGAATATTTCCACAGAGATTTCTCTTTAATCCTGCCTTGAAAATTAATTTTTAAATGAGCTTCCAAGTCATTGATAATGTTCTTAAATTTCACTCCAGTGGCTCTTTAGTTCCTAAAAAAATGGCTTCAGTTCTAGGCATGTGGAAAATACTTGCTCTTACTTGATGGTTATAGAAAATATTGGCAATGGTTCTATACATAAAGTAATCCTTAAATGATTCTTGTTAAAAAAAAAAAAAAGAAGAACAGAAAAAAGCAGAAATCCCACCAAGTGCACAGCTAAGTGCCAAGCACAGTGGGTCCCCAAATAGCGGGGTTGCCTGTTATGTCAGCTGTAGTGAGGACCCTGCTTAGAGATGGACAGAACTAGAAATGCAAACGAGCAGTGTGCGTCTTAATGCACGGCATAGCGAAGGATAAATTGTGTAGCGCGTAGGAACACAGTCAGGGCACAGCAATGCCATAGTGCAGGCAAGAGCTGATTTTGTGGTTAAAGAAAGGCGCTGCCTTTCTGCAGTGTACAGATACCATCCCCAAAGCTATGCTTCCCCTTGCTCAGTGCAAAAGAACTGAGCGCTTGCAGCAGGGCTGCTCTAAGTACAGTACATGTTGAAGGTAACTAAGAGCCCCATCAGACATAGAGAAACACAAGCCAAGAAAAAATAAACAAAACTCAGATTTGCCAAAATCAAATCCACCTTCCCCCTAGCCAACTCACGATCCCTGTTTTGGTTCTTTTCATTCACACCTAATGAATCAAATAATCTCCCAGAAGGTGACGGTTAATTAGGAGGTCAAAGAGTAAAAGTACCTGTATGGTGAAGGAATCAGAGATTTTCCAAGGCCATGGACAAGCGTGGTTTGCCTGGAATGTGCCTGTGGCGTAGGCGCTCCAGCGACACTTTCTGAGATTCACAGGGGAGGAGCAGGAGGGTGCAGTGCACCAACAAAACATCTACAGGAACACCTTCATTATGCCAAAATCAGGTGATGTACACCTACAATGTGTTACTGCTTAGGCCAGTAGCAAATGATTTATGTCAGGTCTTCGGTGTAACCACAGAACCGGTGGTTTAGGAAGGAGATTTCTTAAAAAAAAACAGAGTAATGCCTTAAGTATGTCAATGTAAAGAGCAAAGATCAAGTGTGTGTTGACATGTCTGGTCATAATCATTCATGCAAGAATGAGCAGGGGTGCCACAGAAAAAAAGAGTGCAACCTGTTTACAGTGCCCTGTAGGGAAAAAGGAACTATCAGTATTATGCTGAATTATGCATTATACAAAACAGGCTCTCTGACTGTTAAACCATTGTTGTTTTAACAATGCTACTAACAGGCGCTACTATATTTGTGTTCAGTTCTGACCAAATAGTGTTTCTCTGAAATCTGCAGCAACGGTTTCTTTTTGGATCTAGGTCCAGGCTAATGATCAGAGGGCTGGAGCACGTCTCCTGTGAGGCTGAGAGAGTTGGGGTTGTTCAGTCTGGAGAAGAGAAGGCCCTGGGTAGACCTTATAGCAGCCTTCCAGTATCTGAAGAAGGCCTACAAGGAAGCTGGAGAGGGACTTCTTTTTACAAGGGCATGTAGTGATAGGGCTAGAGGTAACGGCTTCAAACTGGAAGAGGGTAGATTTAGATTAGCTACCAGGAAGAAATTTTTCACTGTGATGGTGGTGAAGCACTGGAACAAGTTGCCCAGAGAAGCTGCCCCATCCCTGGAAGTGTTTAAGGCCAGGCTGGATGGGGCTTTGAGCAACCTGGTCTATTGGGAAGTGTCCCTGCCCACGCTGGGGGTGGGTTTGGAACTAGATGATCTTTAAGGTCCCTTCCAACCCAAAACATTTTATGATTCTATAATATGATTCCTCTACCAGGGTTCACTGTTCTCCAGTGCTGTAAAGCCACAAGAAACCAGTCAAAGCAGCTTCTGAGTAGAAGCAGACATACCATGTTTGCATTCAGCTAGGAGGATATTCACGCTCCTTCATTTCAGGAACTTGGTTGCTTACTTCAAAGGTCAGGCTCTGCTTTTGGTAAGAGATGCTCTTACAAAGACCAAGTGTCCCAGAGGGCTGAATCTAGGTGAACTCAGTCTTTCTGGAGGTGCCCCTCTTTCCTCATTGACTACCAAGATATTCTCAAGGATTACCAAGCCCTGTGAAGCTAGGAACCTGCTACGGTGCCTGGGCTATTTTATTTATTTTTGTATACACAGCTAAAGAAACTAGATTCATTTGGAGTAATAACATTAGAAAAATTGTTTGAACATTTCAATGTAGAAATATTTTCTTAAAAAAATAATTAGTAAAATCACCTCATCAACTATCTTTTTCTTTCTGTTCTATTTTCTGAGTCTTGTACCTATTTCTGATGATCCTTTTCATTAAAATTCTCTTTACACCATTGCTCCCTTCTTCTTTGGCAGCCATCCCACTATAGGTCTGCTCCTGTGGCGTGTGTAGAGGTTGCTGTGAGTGTCCATTTGTGCTGGCGCTGAAGTCGCACAGCACACCTGCGACAGCTCTCCCTGTGGAACAGCTGCGGTTTCTTATCAGTAGGCACTTGATGCCACAGACAATTATTTCTCTTGTTACTTGTGAGACTGACAAATCTGGATGAATTCTCCCAGGGCTATCTACAGAGACTGAAAGGGGAATTGGGAGATGGCATCTCAGCTTAAGCCATGGAAGGACGTGCTGCAGCAGGTCGGGGTGCTGCGTAAGCCCAACTCCCACAGAAATGGCCTATGTCCCCCAGACCAGAATGAAGTTCTCTGGCCACTGGCCTGGCCTCATTTGATGTTCCTCCTGCTGGAAGGATGATTTATCTCTTTTATTTCAGTGAAGACTATTTGGTTTAACAGCTTGTGATTCAATTAAGTGCCTGTTGTGTTTTAATGAGAAATTTTCTAAAAGTTGTTTTAGGAAGAGAGCACCCCATGTGATATAAGGGTGCCAAACAGTAATGGATTAACCTAGGCAATGGTTAATTAGCTATAGTCTCACCAAAAAAAAAAAAAAAAAGCATCTCAGTCCACCTTCTTTTGGACACAATTTCTCTATGGTAAGAAAAGAAATCCTGTCCTAGAAATAACATTGCACCCAGGGTGTAAATATTACCTACCTTAGCCCTGTGCATTTAGCCTTTGGTGTGCAGACAACTAGTGGTCACAGAGCTACCACTGAGGAGGTGAAGAGAAGCAACCATGAAAATAAAGACTTTTGTCTGTAAACTATAACTTTCTATACTGGTATCTACACCTCTACTGGAATATTGCTAAGTAGAATCAACGTATCAAGAAAGGCTGGGAGCCACAGCTTTCTACTTTCATGAGTATTTACCATGTTGAATCCCTGAAATCTAAGTATTATATTTTACAGTTGACATGCAGATAGTGGAGAGAGTTTAAACCAAATGTAAAGGGGCCACTGGATTCCAATAAAAACATACTTCTCTTTTTCAAGAGCAGACAAGCAAAGACTTCCCATATCTAGCCTTTCTGACTGGAAACAGGACCCAGCTTTCACATTTTTGTCATCCTATGTTTGGCACATACTTCCAAAGTCTGTAACATTTTTATCCCTAGGGTTGAAATATATCAGTCCCCAGAGGTGATTCAAAACAGGGCTGTCTTGGTAAGGAACTACAGGTTATTCCAAAATTTGACAAAAAGTGCATCATGCTTTAGCCACAACCTTCAAAATTATAATCAGTTTTACAAAATGCAGTTTTCCCTTTTGAAGGCTGAATTCTCTTGGCCAGAGTTATGCACTAAAATGAGAGTCTAAGGTGCCTTTCTTGGCTCTGCCATTGGCTCGCTCTTCGTCTTTTAGCAAGCCATTTAATTTTTCTATGCTTTCATCTGCTCCATCTGTGAATTTCAAATATTAATTATTTACAGTATTTACTTTTAAGTCACAAACAAAAAGAGTCTAAATATTGTGGTTTAAAGTTTCTCTTGTCAAGAAAAAAAAAGACCTGGCATTCAAACTAGTCACATCAGAGCCACAGCAGCGAGGATAGTAACGGCAGTAGCTTGGATGAGATACTTACCTCCAAAAAAAGAGCTGATGTCAAAGACGAAATTTCTCACAAAAAAAAATAACAGCATGGCTCCCCTCCTGACAGCGCCCTGTGAGAAGAACACCTGGATAAGGAGACACAGAGCCCAAGTCCCTGCTTTATTTGATTCAAACTTCAGTGACTGGTATCTCAAACCGTTATTACTATGGAGTAACTTTCTCCACAGAAGTTTGCAAAAAGTATTTGTTTTCTCTGCAATATAGAATGAAAATAAAAGATCTTCTGCTATTTTATATGCATGCCTTTGCCAAATCCTGTGTTCTCTTTTTTTAGCTTCAAGCTCACATAACTCCCAACAGAATGGCACATAGCCTTTACAAAGAGTTTCTAATGCACCAGGCTTTCAGCTAGAGAATACGGAGGTTAAAAAAAAGGCAAATATTATAAAAGAAATCAGGAGTCAAATTCAAAAACATAGAAACCAAGCCACAAACAAAAACAGAGCCAGATACCACAAAGCCAAAAGGAATCCAAACAACATCCTTCAAAACGTTCGCCTGTTTATGAATTTGTAAGGTGTGAAATAGCTGAAACTGAAATCTCAATAACATTAAACAGAACTAACTCTAAAAGCAACATCTTAGTTTACCTTTGAGAAGAAATATAAATGCTGAAAGATACGATAAGCAGTATTTTTCTTTGTAGGGATGTTAGGAGAGCTGCCTCAGAGTGTGCCGGGTGATGAACGGGCTGTTGCTGTATCACAAATCCAGCCATCGCCCCGACTCCTTAGAGCATTGCCCAGTTTAAACTGAAGGGTTTCCGTGCTATCAGCCACAACTAGGGAGAGTTTATTTTAGCACGGCTATTAAAAGAAGAAATGTGAATGGTAGTTTCTTGGCTCCCTTTTTTACACACAAATAGTAGATTGTTTTATACCACTCAAAGCCCAGCTCGCCTCTTTATAGGCAGTGGAGGATGGTGGTCATCTCATCCAAAAGCTTTTTGAAATCGGTCCCATGACTCATTCAGTAATGGGGCCTGTTTCTCTTCAGAGGCATTGAGGAGAGCCTGGACTGGCGAGGCTGAATGCCGTGGCTGGGCTGCTGCAGCCGGGTGAGCTGAGTCCCCCTCGCACAGCCACGTCCCCCGGAGCTGCGCTTGGGAAACGCTCTGCTCCCGGCAAGTGCAGGCGGCTGCCTAGGCTCAGCGAAATGCTGGAGGAAGCAAAAATGCCCTGGCTGTCTACTTTGCTTAAGCTGTCGAAAGCCAGGCTGGCTTTTTCCTGTCAGGAGTGGTTCTGGGGAAGGGGAAGCCTGTCCCACCATTCGCAGGTCCCCTGTGTCTCAGTTCTTCTAGGGGCAGGGAGGATGGAGCAGATGTGCACACACCTTCAGTCCTGCTTACTCCCCTCTGATCCTTGAGTTTTGTCTTCATTAAACAGGGAAACAAGAGCATTTGAATCTCTGGACTAGGATAATTGAATTCAAAGCAAATTACATTGCGGTAGGCTGACGCTTATAGATAACCATTATTCCTATGCAAATATTCTATATTTGCATATTATATATGGAGTACATATGGATATTTTTTTTCCAAGCAAATTGTTTATTTGACAAAGAAAATTGGTTCTAGGTTGATCAAAACTATTCACAAATTTTTGCCAAGTGCAGTGAATAGTTTTGGCCACAAAAAGGTGGAGGCTTTTTCTTTTTATGTTACAATACTTCATTTCAGCTTATTTCAAAACAAAATGTTTTGTTTCAAAACAGTGATTTGAGATCAAAGTTGCCTAAGTTGAATACAAAAATACAATAAAAACAAAATGAAATTAACAGACTCTAAACTAAAGCATTTTTTGGAGACTGAATGGAAAGGTTCATTTGACTTCAGATAAAGTCCTGGGAGGGGGGGTTAGTTTTTCAGATCAAAAAAGAAAAGAAATATCCATTAACTATTCACTCAGCCTTAATCTGGAGTTTTGGTTCAGCCGGTTTTTGACAGAGTAGCCAGCTGCAGAGTTCAAATCCAAACTGGAAATTCTCCATACTTTGGGAGTAGGAGGAGAGAAGACAGGAGGAAGCAAGGGGGAGAGAAGGTGCTGGAAAAAACTAAAAATGACAAAGACTAAAAGCCAAAAATAACCAGTCTGATTTAAACGAAAAACACGTCAGCACAGAATTTCCTTAGTGTTACCTTTCGTGGATAGTAGAAAACACTGATAAAACTTACATTGTCAAACACAGAATTTCAAACACCAAAGCATCATGCAATGCCTTGAAAACTGCATAGGAGGAAATGATTTTCAATTAAGGACAAGCTAAATGAATTAAGTATGGCTACAGTGTAAAAAAAATATTTTGGAAAAAATAATTTTCAAAGAGGCAGAGATAATTAATACAATACCAAAAAACACTTTCATGTTTTTACCTGTTCTAAACAGATACAGAAGAGAAAAACATGTAAGATATCTTCAGGCTTTTTGAAGGGATTGTTAATTAGCACAATAATAACAATAATAAATGATTTCCTTTTAAAGGTATTTCTCTGTTCTATCTCTGGTTTTTAGGAACTATTTTTTTTCTGGTCCAGCAGCTGCATTCCCTATCACACTTTGTCACATCATCAGTCATACAGCTACCGAAGTCAACTCCCCCTCAGCAGAAAGGGACACTTGTGAGTTTATATTACTGCCATAAATTTTTTGGCAGTAAATTTCTTAACAAATAATCCCATATTCTCCTGTATACAGTGCATAAACTGGCTAATAAAATGATTTCTACTTGGGGATTTGTGGAATGCCTCCATCTTCAGTCAAACGTGTAGACAAAAGTATCTTTAAATGTACTGGAAAGTTCATAAGTTTCAGGGTTTGCAGGGAACACTCCACCTGGTAAGAAAAGCAGATATAAAAAAAAAAAAAAAGAAAAATTAAAGTTCTCCAAGTTCACCAGGAGCATGAGCCAAGGAAAACCTTAATTAGAGTCAAAGGAGAAAATTGAGCAGTTAAGAGCTGGCCTTTTGGGGCTAGCAGCACTCAAAGAAATTAAATTATGAAATAATAAGTTATTTGTGGTTCTGAGGTTTGCATTGTGAATATGTTAGTCCATGCTTTATGCCAGCCCCCTGTCCTTGAACTTTTTATCTGGAGATACTTGAAATAAAGTATAGCACAAAGCTGTAGAACTCCTTGCTGGTGTTTCTTGCCTTAATTTGGGGCCACTTCTCATCTGCACTTCAGTCTTTTAATAATCCTTTGGCAGTGCAAACAGACTTTGAGTGGGCATAATGAACTTTCTAAGCATCAAAATGAGAATCACATCTTGCCCATGTGATAAATATCCTTCCTTTATTTTTTATCACCCTCCATACATAAACTCAGTAGCCTCTTAAGCAAGTGTTGATTTTGGTCCTCACAGTTTCTCACTGTCTTGGAGTCATCTTACCATTTTTTGGACAGAATGAATAATAAAACACAAATAATTTTTGTGATTTCTAAACCTAATTTGTGCATATGCTCCTGTTTCATTCAGTTTGCTCATAAGTACCTGCGAAAGCAAACTTTGGATCTGGCAGTGGAGAGTCATTTAAATGCTGAAAGAAATGCAGTTTATAATCACATAAGCTACTTCTTAGCGTGTAAAAATCCTAGGTCAGCCAAAGGAGAAGCAACAACAGTACATGGTTTAGGAGGCAGTCTCATCAAATTAGATTAATGAAATTCCTATAGAAATAATGACAATAATTGAGGATGGAAGGAAAACTATTTCTCTATTATTCCTAGAGAAATAATAACAATAATCAAGGATGGATGGACCAGAAGGATGGGGATTCACCTCACCAAACCTCATATGTCTCAAAGTTGCCAAATCAGATATCTTCACCCCAGTATGAGTCCGCTGCAAAATCCCGGTGGTTTTGCCCAGAGACCATTAGCAGTACTGATGAAGAACTGAGAGCAAGGTGCTGTCAGGAGCAGCAGGGAGCCCTGAAGACAAGGAAAACATTGACTTGAGGTAGGGATGAGGATGAAGCAGTTAATGAGACTTAAAGAGAAAATGGGGTTATATAGAAAGATAAGTTTTAATTAATGTGGTAGGAATATTTCAGATCTACTGAATGATAGCATGTGGGAAATATAGGAGTTTCATACATTCAAAATGGAGGGGAAAATGCTGCTCTGTTTTCCTCACAGTGCTTCAGTGAAATGAGTAGCTGCAGCTTTGACTCAACAGAGCAGACACTAAACTTCTGGTCAATGAGATTACTGATGATCTGAAACTAAAAATATTGAATATATTTATCAAGAACAGGTTCCCAAGTACCTCACAAAACCAGGGCCTTAATAAAAGCAAACATTTCCAAAGAAAGGTAAAAGTTCCTGCAAAGACCCCAGCAGCGTCAGAAATGGAAGGAAAAACCACAGAAGCACCTGCCCTTTGGTGCAACCAAATTCATGGCAAAGGCCAAAGAAAGGCAGAGGATTTCTTGGTCTCCACCCCCCCAGCTCTTGCAGTGCTTCAAATGATGGTGGGTTTTTTTTGCTCCATCAGCATCATCAGGACAAAAAATACCATTATGGCATGTAAGCCCAGTGTGCGTCAGGAATGATCTTCCCCAAATATCAGTAAGCTGAGGAGAAAAGGGAGTTTTTATCCTCTCTCTCTCTCGGCAGCTCCAGCGAGCAGTTTGCGGCAGGTCCGAGCTCCAGCGCCTGCCCGCGTCGCAGACACTGCAGGCTTCTTGCTGTCCAGTGGCGGCGAGTTACCGAGCATTCCTCGATGCAGCTCCAGAGTTTGTTCTGTTACCTTGGGGAATTCAGCTGTGCCAGTAAATTACAGTTTAAAGATGCCTGCCATTTAATTTAAAAAGAAGTCACTCATGCAATATAAATCTCTTTTTCTCCAGTGAGGTATATTCTCTAAATAATTCTTTTTTTTTTTTTCCGCCCCTGGTCATTAGGAATAAGAGTATGGCTGTTTGCTAGTTGAGTCCTAATCTCTTTAGCTATCGGCATCTGTGCTTTTTAGCTATTTGGCTGCATTCAAGATCAGTTCACACATATATCATCTGACACACACATCATGTTTACATCACACAGACCATCCACCTACCTGAATATAAGGATGTTCACCAAGATTTAATTTTTCACATCTTCAATTGAAGTGGGACCTGAAATAAATGATGTAAATTTAAAAGCCCCTATATTAATGAAGAAGGATTTTTTTGTTTTTCTGATTTTCTATTTCTTTTTTCCTGTGTGAGAGGAAACGTTAATATAAATCAAAATAGAGGCTCTTTTATCTTTTATTTTTCTTCAAGATGTGCAGATGTCCAGTGTAACTCTTAAGCAAAATACAGAGGAAGTAAAAATCTACCAAAAGAGTTTGAACATCAATAAAAGTTTGTTACTCTGACTGCGATCTGTGAGCCACTTGCAGTCCAAACTACATCAGACATTTGTCTGCAAAATGACTGCAAACAAATTAGAACAGAATGAAAACAAAAGTTACATGCACAAAAGCAAACAAACAAAAACTGGTGGAAAATGAAGGTAATAAATTAACATTGAAAGGCTTAGCATCATTTATATTTCATTGTAAATAAAAAAACATTCCAGCACAGCATGAGTAAATACAATGGTCACTTTATTGAAGAGGGAAAGGGGAAAGGCTTAGAAAAGTAAGAAAAGCTCTGAAACTAAAAAAATAAGTTAGAGCTGCCGATTTCTAGCAAAGTCTTATTGCTCCCACCCTGGAAAAATGCAGAGCAGCTATCCTTCAGGCAAGAGACTTCAATGCGTCAACTCTGAATCCTTCCCTGTGTGCCCCCAAGCACACGAACTGGAGGCACGATTCTGCTGGGAACAGCGGTCTTGTACCCTCCTTCCCACAAAGCCGGTGCGTAGCTCCGTCTGCCCACACCGGCATTGCCCTGGGGTGATGTGTGCGGGGAGGCAAGTGACTCCCTGCGCTCTGCCCAGGGCATGGCCAGGGGCTCCGGCATTCTCCCAGGGCTGCGGGCACACAGAGCTCCGCTGCATGGTCCTCGGCAGTTTTCTTCTGCGTGCCTTCCTCTGCGCTCTTCAGATGAACAGCATGTAAGGAAGAGAACTTTTTCCTACTAATAATAGATTAAATTGTCCTTGTGGGAGTAGAGCAGCCCCATTAACTCCAGTGTAACAGAACAGGGGAATGCAGGGTCAAGCTCAAAAACAGAAAGGCATTTTAATTTCTCATTTAATTTTTCCCTTTGTTTTGTGCTTGCACTCTTTGGAAAGCGTACAACACAGTGGAAAATGGACTTTATTTGTGTTTCTCACCCGTTTCTACCCAGTTTCACCCAGCTCTCACGAGTGAACCCAGTGGTCACAGAAGCAGAAATGGAATATTTCAATCCCATGTCAGCAAGTGTAAGTAGCTATAATCCATTTATCTGTAAGACTTTTCCTTCAGAATAATCTTGTTCTTCTGTAGTCTGTAATCAATCACAGTCACAAGTCTTTTACTTAATGAAGCTTATATTTCTGAGAAAAGGAATCCAGAGTTTTATTGTTTTGAATAATTGCAGGTGGTGAGAATGCTAAGAGGTGAGAAGGATTGGGAAATTCTTGTTTTCTGAGATACAGTTCTATAAATGCCTGTCATAGTCTGGAACAGGAAAAGAGTGAGTATAAAGGAAAAGCAAGTAGAGAAAAAGCAGATTCGGTATGAGTTCTCTCTAAATTTTTACTGTCAACAGCCATATGTTTGGAAAAGCATCTGGATCAGGAAAATTACAAAGTGTGTGTGTGTTGGTGCATGGCATTTTGTTCTGTGAAATAAGGAGAGCATGCATGTAACAGTTGAAATTTGGGTTAAAAGAACAGAATATCTGTATTTTTTAAGTACTTTCTCCTCTTCCTACACAGACATTTTTGGCAATGCACCTTCTGAAAAACTTGGCATGAAACATTTCAATCCCCTCCCACAATCCTGAGACTAAAAATATTTAAAAGAACTTTCTGGAGTATGAAAATACCCAAAGATCACTCCTCAGAAGGCAAGAAGTTGTAAATGTCACTTGGTTCCTGGGGACAGAGACTGTTCTATACACACAGCTACTTTGATTGCTTTCTTATTTTAAGCAAATATCTAGCATCTTTAAGGTAGCCACAGAGCAGAATAAAAGAGAATGATGCATAGTCAATGAAAATGGCATATTTAATGTTAATAAAGAAAGACCTATTTTGCTATTTACCTGTTTCTCAAGTAGGGTTGTGTTGTACTAATGAATTTAGGAATAAACTAGGGTGATGGAGCTAAATGCTGTAAAAAAAATAAAAAAAAAGTTGACGGTAGGACTTGTCTCAGCAACTCAGCACTTTGATAACTCAGTTTTTGTAATCCATGAGCTCTAACAGCAGCTACGGGATTTAGGTGCAGAACATGCAAATACTGACAACATGTGCTTAACCTAAAGCCTTGTAAGCCAGAGGTCTGAAACGCGCCAGATTTTACAGCCTCTGCCTCCGCTTCGTGATGACCAGTTCTGTTCCACCAAATGCTCCAAATTAACCATTGCTCTAGTTATGAATGAAACAGACTCCTGCCTCTGTCCTCTAGGGTAGAATTCAGGTTGTTATTAAATGTGTCTCCAACTCTCCTGTTTATAAATCTGGGTGCTTCAAAGTCCCCAGTGAACACAGTTTCTTGCTGAAGCCAGGAGGCACTTCAGCGCACCTACATTTAAAAAATGTCTTAACGAAGAGGTTCTGTGAACTCAGAAATGAAGATAAGGTTGCTATTAAAACAGCCTTTACTGGGCTGCCGTGCTCCTCCGAATATTTGTGCCAATATTTGCCACGAATCCTATCGTAGCTGGAAGGGCTGGTCTAGCACTACTCTACCCTTCTCTCCAGTATGCAGAGGGCAAAGGAATTGCCATCTGCCAGCCTTTCCCTTCCATGAGATGCGTCTAAAACATCATCAGAAATGCATGTGTCACTTTTCTTCATCTTGCAGCTATGACACTATAAAACTCTCTGAGAAGTGCTGGGTTTTCTTTTCACTCAGCAACTATTATCTGCATTGGGAATCAGCAGAGATCAAGTTCAAATCATGAGAGAAAACAAAACCAGAGCAAAAAGCTAGCATACTTAACTGAGTGATAACATGTCCTCAAACTACATTTTGTAATCAAAAAGTCTAAATAATGTTTCCATTATGGCAAGAAGTCCCACAAAACACTGAACTTCAAGATTTCCATTATTTGATTCCTATCTTGATGAAAGACAACTTGAATTTGGGGTTGCAAAAGAACTTACGCAGTAAACATTATTTTGGCCATAAAAACAAAGAACAAAGTAAGAAGCAGAGCAGCAGTGAGGAGAAGGCAATATTAAAAATATTCTAGGGATGCTCTCAGATTAAATTAATTCTTTGGGATTGAGGATGTAAGGCAAAAGAGCTGAAGAGAATCGAGGGGATACAAATAGCAATGATCACATCCAAACAAAGTTAAAATGTGAATCAACACTAACATCTGTCTCAGAATAGTGAAAGAACTCATACATGAAACTAAAAATCCTGTGGCGAGGATTTTTAACAATATATGACATTTGGCAGTAGCAGTTAGGTGCTTACATTCGCTTCTTTGACCAGTATTGAAGAAAGAGGAAAACCTGGCTAGACCTATCAGCTGGAGATCAAGAGAGGTGGAGAATTGTAGAACAAAGTTTAAAGGACAAAATAATTAAATTCATGAAGACATTCAAAGTGGTATAAAATGCAATATGGCTTTAGTTAGGATGATCATATCAGTCTAATCTGATAACATTATTTGGTAAAATTAACACATTTTGCAGACAAGAAGAATTCAGCCTCAGTCAAGTACTTTGTACTATACCACTGAAGTTATTAATTCATCTGGAGAAGGGGGGATTAATACCGAAGAATTATGGTATGCATAAAGGACTGGCAGAAAGAGAAATGAGGTCAGATTGCTCTCAAAAGAGGAGGTGTTGGGCTGGCGAGAGACTGCTGGTTGAATTCCTCAAGGACTTGCCTTGGCTCCAATCATCAGTATTTCCAACAGCACAGGGGAAGTTCGGAGCATCACAGAGGCAGAATGGAGAGTTGGAGCAATAGAAGCAGGATAAATTTTAACAACTAGAATGAAAGGCTATAAGTATGGGAATTGTTAACAGGAATCTCTGCATAAACAGAAGGATACCTACAGACAAGGAGATGTATTTGGGTTCATTAACTGATCACATCATGACCATGACAACTACCACTATGAAAAATGCAGGTGTCATGTTGACCATTATGATCCTGAGCATGCTTGTTGTCCATAAATATATCAGGGAAATAAACATTAATGAAAGAGAGAAGAGGAACAAAAATAAATGTGTATAGAGAAAGGTAGACAGGAAAGGAGATTTCGTATGATCAAGAGTGTGAGATTCTGTAACACCCTTCTGGCCGGAGTAGTGGGGGCAAAACCACTATCTTATTTTCAAACAGGACTTGATTAGTTTGTGAGTGAGATTACATGGTAAAGATGCCTGAGATTGAAGAGGACCAAATGTAGTGATCCTTCCATCAGCGTGTTTCTAGCTGCACTGCTCTCTTCCAGCTTCACACTGGCAAGCTGGGAGGTTGGGAGGTTTGCCTTAATCATAGGAGTAGCTCTACTGAAGGGAGAGAGAGGAAGAAAACTGAACAGTTCTGAACCTTTTCCAAGGCTTTGGAGACATTAAAATAGAAACCCAGGAATTCATCCAAGGTTTTATGTGACCTAGTTCAGCAGTTATGGTTCCCTCCCCCGGCACGCACATCTTAAAAAAAGACATAGTAGAACCGAAAAAAAAGTAGAGAGGGGAGTGATGGGGCTGATCAAAGGTACGGAGCAACTTCCAGGTGAAGAACAATTAACTGTATTAGAACTTTTTAGCCTCTAGAGAGATACCTGAGGACAGATACATTACAGAGATCTACAAAATCACACACAGGGCAGAGTGGCTGCACAGGGAACCTCTGTTTCTGGTCTCCACAAGTGGAACCAAAAGATGTCAGAAGGAACCATCCAGCGGCAGTTTTCAAAAGCACAAGATAGGTACTGTGGAGCTCACTGCTGCAGGATGATGTGCATATTTGAGGATGAATCCTTTAAATGGAAAGGTATCACATCTGGCTAAGTTGCTGAAGCATGAATTCCTGCAGGATGTGACAATATTTCTGGAAAAAGGTATTATACTCTCCACTACTGACTTCTACTTGCCCCTCCCAGAGGCAAAATGGTGGGATTAGATGGACTTTTGGTCTGATTTGACACAACTGAGCAGTTCCTAACCATTCCGTGCTTAAAAAGCATGCCATGGACAGAGCAGAGATCACATTCAGGATCAACCCTGCGTGCTATGGAGTCAGCAAGCACAGTCCTGGCACAATCACACAGGATGGAGATCTAGGGCCACACCTGCCTCAATACACCCCACACATTATCTCAGGGCCAAGCATGCCCAGGCCAACTGGCTGTGTAGACAGAGGGCAGGAGCTGTCAAATACAGTGTTTTTTGAGCAATATAGCCACAGCTGCTGAACGCTAGATACATTCAACAGCTCTTGGCAAATTGTGCTGTTGGAGCACAGCTGAGAACATTTGGAGCGCATCTGCAAGAACATTTGCTGAAACGCTTACACCTGGGTCCTACTGTGTTTGTAATGGTGACCCCATAAAAAGGCTGTGGGCTTTGGCTTCTAGTAGCTAGTCCATATAAGGACAGTTGAAGCTTGTGGGGTATCCATGACTTCAGATTTACTCAATTAACAGGGAGGAGTATGCTAAGATTTATACTACCTTCTTAGCATTGTCATTGGTCTCAATGGAGTTAAACAGAACTGGAGTGAGGTAGCATTAAGCCAGGCAGTAAGGTTATGCTAATTGTCAGCATTAATCAGTGTAATCTCCTCTCCAAATCTTCCATTCTTGCTTTGCTCTCCCTCACATAATTTGCTCTACTACATGGTCTTTTAGGGCATTATCTGAGATTGTGAATAACAGGCCAGAGAAAAATAGGTCTCTCAGACCATACTATAGTGCCAGGAATGCTTCCAAATTCCTAGGTAAGGTACACAAGCTGGCCCCAGCCCGGTTTCATATGAGAGTGAGACTGTGCACATGTCAGGCTTCCCCACGCCTCAGCTTTTGCCAAGCACCACCCCAACACGCTCTCCAAACAAAAGCTCTCCCCACCCTGCCTGTGCCCCCCTCCCAGGCGGTACCCAGGGGTGCAGCTGGAGCCAAAACACCAAAGCTTAAGCAACCTGATGCCTGTATGCTTTAAAGCTGCTTAACTTTAAACGTCCAAATAGCTCAGCTAAAGCTATGACTTACTCACATGTTTAAAGTTAAGCATGTGCTTAATTAATTTGCTGGCTAGGGGCCTAAAAGTACAGTAGCTGTTACCTAAATGCCTTACCTACTGCTGCTCTGTGAATTCCCTGCTCTTTTTTGTGGTCTGGGTCTTCTCTTCCCCCATGTACGAAACCAAAACATCCACCCCTGCAGCCAAGGTAACCCAGGCTGCCATAACTAGTCTAACAGCTTCCAAGGAGCTGGCTACCGGGAGGGCATTTAACCATGTGTGACCTACCACTGTCCCTGGACTAGAACATCCAAAGGCTCTCTTTATCGCCCTAGCAATGATAAATTTCATTGACACATCTCCTGATTCCTATGCTCGACTGGGAGCACTTCTCAATTCATGCTAATGTTTTTGTTTCAAGGGTTTTCCCATCTTCTTTTTCTTTTAATGGACTGCTTTACTGCAGCAAAAGATTCATCGCCTTGTTAGAGCCAATCTCTCCAACAAGGAAAAAGAGTTCCCTCTAGCCACCAGCTTTTGTAACAGCACCTACAACTGCCTCCATGCAGCACTTTCCTTTAAATGTGGGTTTATGTTTATGTAGCAGTAAAACTGTAATCTGAACATCAGTGACAAGTCTACTGCATAGTTATTAAGCTTCTAAATTATTATATTGGTTTTTCAGTGGGAAGGAAAAACAAATGTATCTTGAGGGCAGAGAGAACACCAACCTGAGACAAAAAAAATCGGCCATAATAATAAACTGAAAATGTTTGGAATAATTTAGGATAAAATGCTCATTCAAAAATATTTTCCAGTTTTTGGGGAAAAGCCAATATAGCCAAGTGGGTCTGGGAAAAAAAATATCCTCACATCAGAACAAGAAATAATTAGCTTGTAACAGAATTCAAAGAATCCTCATTTCAGTTCCCCAAATAGACTCAGGAATTGAAAATATTTTTATTTCATTTCTATTTGTTTTATATGTATCCCAAGGTACTAACTTCTGGTGTTAAGTCTTGCTTAAAATCACCTTTCTTGGGCTTATTCAGTGATCAATGCTCTCTTTAGTCCACTTTGACTGCTAGGAACAAACTAGAAAAAGCAGATCAACATTCCTTGTAAAAATGATGCTGAAATATGTATGGGTTCTGCCAAACCAAGATGGCTATAAAAAATCTCTATCAAGTGGTTGAAGCAGACATGGTGTAGACACCTCACAAACAAACCAGTGACCATGTTCAAACACCACTCAGCTGAAGACTCTATCTATAAACCACTATCCAAGAATATTGAGGAAATGAGGGTGGAATAACTGATATCAATATGGGAGTGTGGGAGGTAGAACAGAGGAAAAAAATCAATTTAATATAATATTGAAACAATAACGCCAAAGTGAAGTGAAAACTAGAATAATATACAAAAGTGAAATGATCATGAAAAATATCACTGTGAGAGCCTGAGAAAAGACTAGAGAGAGAAAAAACAGAAATGATTGCTGTAATAAGGACAGAAAAGCACAAGAGAAATCAAATTTGACATTAATTGTAGGATTGCATAGGACTTATTGTAACTATGGAAAGATATACTGTGCTGTGGGTTGCATACTGCTTTCAATATTTGCCTGATGTTTTTGAAAGTTAAATACTATTTTATTATATCGTATGATTAAACCAAAGAAATGAATATGAAAGGAAAATTAACTCTCAGGACAGTGGAAAATGTGCATCAGTATTTGTCATCATATTGGTCTAATATTCATTTTCCATAGGAAATAGATTGTCATTAAAGAACAACAAAAAACTCCACATCAGCTTTTAATCTCTGCTAGAAACTTCACACTGCTCAACGATGCATTGAAGCCTCTCTGTCAGCCCTCCTGTTGTCCAGTGCTCTCCTCAGGCTCTGATGCCCAGCTCGTGAGGCCCTGGCAACTCAAACAGAGACTATATAGTTGATGGATTTTCATTAACTTACTATTTTTTTAGAAGTTTGGGTTTTATTTAACAATGATTTTGTTATTCAAAGGGGGAATTGACACAGAAAGCCCTGAGCAGTAGCACATCGTCCCCACCTGTTTCGCCACTGCCTGGTCCCTCAGGGCAAATGGGAGACAAATGCCTTCTCCTGCCGGTGAGATCCAGCCAGTTTTGGGGTGGGACACAGCAAGTGTTTAACAGTGCAAAACTGGTCCTCCCAGCCACTGTGCACTACTGTATCTACTGGCAAAGAGACCAGGAATGACAAGTATTGCTTGAATTCTCTTTAAATTATCTTTGTCAGTGATCACAAAATCTGTTTCCTTGCTGAGGGAAACCCTGAACTGATAGTTGCTGGATGCTAGGATGCTACACCTGCTGCAGGATCATGTTGAATTTGATTTCTTTCAACATACGGAGCTATCTCAGTCTTCAGTCTGGCCTAATAAGGCAGGTTTTATGCTCTTAAACTTTTTGAACATATTTCTTCAACTGGCACAAGTATTTTCCACTGAGTATTAAACAACTTGTTTTAAAATGGAATTTTATGTATCAGTTATGTTAATACATGCATGTCCTTCAGCAACAACCAGATAACCAATCACAGGTAGCTGACTTCACTCAGATATGTATTTCCTAGAAATGACCTATGAGCAGATGATACATTTTCAACTATTTATAAAAATCAGATTTAAAAACCTGGTAAATATGTGCACATTGTGAGGAAGAAAAAATGAAAATTAGCCATTCATTTAATTAAAATCATTTGTGTATCACTGATTGTTACTAAAATGTGTATCAGGTCTGACAGTGGAGTTAATACCACTGTCTTCTCAGAAAAAAACCCCACTTGGTAGATTAGATGTAAACTAAATATTCACTAAATCTTTTTGTGGCACAGGCTTACTACTAAATGAAAGACCAGCTCTACTTCATCCATGGATGTGGATTTCTTTTTGGAGGACTTTTCTTGTTGGAAATACATAGCAGACCATTCATTTTGTGAGAGCTGGCAAGATCGGTGCAGAAGGCTGAAAGAATGATGGCAAAATTAAATGAGAGGAAAGTAGTTAATGGGAGAAAATACCTGGCTTGCCTATTTGAACCAGAAACTGATCTACAAATACAATTTGGTTTGAGTACAAATCTTTTCTGTGACATTTATTTTAAATGTTTTCATAAAATGCATTTTAAATAGATTGTATAAGTTGCAAAGGAAGTCAGATTAATGTTTCATTACAAGGAAGGAAAAACAAAATGAAAATGCAGGAAGTTAAGTTGCTAAAATTAAAAAAAATATTGTCTAAATCTGTTTGACAAACTATTTTCATACCTATTATTCCTCTCACAATAATGCCACTCAAGCCTCCTAAATACTGGATAAAGATTCCGTTGACATCTATAACATGAAAACTTAGTTAAAATTAGGTCTTCTTAGGTATTAGGCCTTTGATATGCTTATACCCAAGTTTATGGCCAGGACAGAAGCATGTCCTTTGAAAACTACCGCAGAGCTGGTCTCACTGCTGGATCACTTAACTTTTATGACCTTTACCTCTAAAATTGGACAAGACTTCTGGTCTAGTTTGCAAGAGACAGCTCCAGCATTCATTATTTTATGAAGTGGAATACAAACGATACCTTCAGATGAGCAGCAAAGTTTCAGTCATAGCAGATTCCAATAAATACCTCCCCCTTTCATGTGCAAGGTTCAAAGCTTTGCAAGTCTGGAAAGCTCGATGGAGGACAGAGAGTTAGCCAGATTCAATTCATTAGGACATGTCTTAACTGGCAGCTTGTAAAATAAACCTTCTCCCCCACCTCTTCCACCTCCTTCAAAAAACATAATGCAACCCCGACAGAAAGCTGATAACTTAACCATGCAAAAGAAAGTCTGAAACCTGCAGACAAGGATTTTACTATGTGCTGAGCCTGGGAAGTAGAAAGAAAATAATGTAGCATTGTCCCCTGCACACAGAACTTCAGGGAGAAATCATCCAACAGAGTAGGAAATGTATTCATGACGTCCAGATTATCACTAAAGCAGGGATAGATGGTGGCTTGTCCATCATGGAACTGCTTGTAAAGAGCTATACTATATAGAAAGGAAGGATTCCGTACTGTATATAGCTGTCTACATCTATCCCTCCCCAAAAACATTCGCTCCTGAGATATTATTCTTTTTGCATTTCAGAGTATTTAAAAGCAAACCCTAATTTTAACCTACAGACTTGCATCTGCTAACTAGAGTTAGTGGTGCTCTTCCAGAATGAGTGAAGTGACAGTTAAAAGATATAAATCATTGTGTCTTATATAAAAGTTGTCCTAGGCAAACCCACCCTCTTAACATGCAGCAGGGCAATGCCCAGAAGAGATTCATGCAGGGTTTGGTGTTTTTTCAATCATTCTTCTTGACAAAAAACAATCTAAAATAAGGTGTCAGGCACCACACCAGCAATGTTATTCTCATTAACTGTCATGCACACACACGCATACAGGATTTGTTGTGCAATGTGTATTGATGAGTATGTGTGAGTAAATGTATATTAGAGAAACACAACATATAATTCCCTGACAGTGAATATCAGGCTGCTAGTTTTAGCACAACATTTACAGTTGCAGATCTAACAGGTTTTACCATGATTAGAAATGTTTATTTGCTGTACAGTTTACCAGTAAATATTTCTACTAGTGATTAGTTGCCTTTCTGTCAGAGGTTTCCCCATAATGATTGCTACAGTCACAGGAATAAATCTTGTGATTCTTATCACTGTTATGCTACAGGAATAAAGGAACGAAGACAAAATTATTTTTACTGCTTCTCTAACTGTACAAATAGAGATTACCCACCTTCTGAAAGACACCTGTGCCTCTGTCCTGGCATTTTGTGATTTAATTTTATTTGAGAATTTGCTTTCACTTTATAAAACCTTTCTGTCGTTTTCTTTTTTTCAGTGTTCTATTACAATCTGGAAACTGTCTCTCTAGAAGTGATTTACTCTTCAGTAGCTATATATTTCTTTGGAATAATGATTTAGTACTTAGAGTAAACATTAGGATTGGGCCTGCCTTGATAAAACTGTGCATTATGAAAGATGAGCACTTTGGTTCTTCATAGTATCAAAACCACATTTGCATGCCATTCCCTAATCCCACAGAACTTGAAATGAGAGACATTCAGTGGTGGTGAAGCAGAACCGTTCCTACTGCTCCACGCAAAATTTATACAAACCTGTCCAGGGCAGGACTGGGGATGTCTGAGGTTCATGAAATGGATGGCATGTTCTAAACCTAACCCAAGGACTGCGACAGGGAGGGAAGAGTGATCGATTCCACCTCCCTGAAACAGACCTTGTACACTTAAACACCAGCATCACCTGAAAAACATGTACAGGGTAGCCTGAGGGGAAGGACAAGTGGAGGGAGGAAGAATTCGATCCTCTTGGCTTTTCCCAGGTATTCTCACTTTGCATCTGAAATAGAACTTCTCCTTCCCCTAAACTACACCGTGAGGAAGAGAGTGGGGAAGAAAGTCCAGAAAATATCAGTTCCCCCTGGTTTTATTGATTCTCTGATTCTAAAATTCTTACTCAGATCAAAACCCTGTTAACAGGATCTGCGCCTAAGTAAGAATGGAGTAACTCAGCTGCTTACAGGAGCTGGTTCACTCTGCTAGTATTCCCATTGCACCATTTTCCATGTGTAACAGTTAGTCCTGTATGCCTTTGTCAGAACCTGAAACTAAAGCTGCTAGAAACAAACAGAAAAGGGTGTTTTATTCTATGGAATGCCCCAGAATGACTCTCAGAAGACATGTTTTTTGGCTGTTAGGGTGGCTGCCCATCTGGTTATACTTTTCAAGAAAAATGATGATTGAATATTCCTTCTTATGTGAAACAGAATTGCTAATTCAGAAATATCAAAGTGATCTGGTTTTTGTTCTGTCACAGCCTGGTGTTCAGGTTAGTCTATTAAACTACTTCAGCACTTTATTTCACCTACTCCAACTCTGCTATTCTTTTGCCAGGCTTTTGATACAGCAGTCCTGACTTGCACTCCTTGCAGTTCCCTCAGATGGCTGTAGCGCAACAATCCACTTAGCATCTAAATATTAAAGTTTAGAAATAAACTTTAATGGTCTTGTCCTGCAGAAAGTGCACTTACTGAATTTGGACACAGTCAGGACTGGCCAAAGCCTGTCCTGCCCATGGATCCAGGGATCACTTTTCCTCTGGCTGCTCTATACTTCTGGCAGAGCTTCACTTATAGTTTCATATTTTCCTCTTCTCATCTCTTGTGCTACACAACTGCCTGGAGTGATTCTTTTCCCCTTTAGTCCCACATGTTCATGTTCTCCCCATTTTCTAAGAATTTTATTCCACCTCGTTTTCCGTAATGAACTTTTGGCCCTTGTTGTCACATGTATATGAGACCTTATGTACCATGTACTAAGAGGAAAGGGAGGAAATTGAGCTACCTTTACTAAGTAGCACCTTGCTGTGTCAGTGATACTACTTTAAGTAAGATGCCTGGATAAATGTGACTGCTAAAAGTGACTGGGGAGACAGACTTTGCCTGTGCATTCTGTAATAGAATCATAGAATTGTTTGGGTTAGAAGGGACCTTAAAGATCATTTAGTTCCAACCCCCTGCCATGGGCAGGGACACCTCCCACTAGACCAGGCTGCTCAAAGCCCCAGCCAGCCTGGTCTTGGTGGAAGCCTTCTTTTTGCCACCCACACAAAGTCTAGGAAATTCCTGTTAACTCACCGTTTAGCATTATCTATCTGCTTTTGGCTGATTACTGATTCACCCTTGAGTTTTATAAATAATCTTCCACCAAGTGCTGATTTTGAACAATGTGGTTTGGATTAAAGGTGCCTGTTCATCATCATTACAGCCTGTGAACCACCTACTCTGATAGGAGTGTTTTTGTGTATTCATTAATTCATGTTTGAGAAGTGCTTTGAGAATGTAAAGCAGTACATAAATGCTGATTTATTGTTTTTCTGAGATGTGCTGTTATTGATCATGCTGTTGAGGTTTGTTGCAGAGCTTTCTGGAGACTGTACTGACTGTACTGTGTTCTTGGCAAGTCCGTGGGCAGGGACTTCATAGCCCAAAGGAAGCAGAAGAGAACTGAGTAATGATGGCACAAACTTTTTGCCGCTTGGACAGAGATCTCAGCAGTCTCTGGGGCCCTTGTCACTCAGAGGACGTGCGAAGCCATGTGTTACTGCAGAGGACAGCCTTTCCCTTCTGCCCACTCTCCTTGGGGAAGGCTCTGGTGCAACCTCCAGCCCACCCTCACTGCACTTAGCCATCCAGGATCTCAGCAAATGCTTTCCCATCACGTTTCCTCTCCTCCTGAGTGCAACAGCAAGGCAGGTTTGGCATCTCCTCCTTGCAAGCCTCACTGCCCTCACACATACATCACACACATTCAGATCACAAATTAAGTAGGATTTCTTGGCGTCGCATATGGCATGACTCAGTCTGGGTGGTCAATGGCCATTTGTGTCTTTAAAGATCTAAAAAAAAAAAACCCAACAGGTATATTTTCAAACACAGCAGAGTTCAGCAGATAAAGGAAACATCTCCTCCTTGTATAACATGTAGTTTTATTAGGCCATTGAGCTGAGTTACCCAGCCAACTGCCAAAATAGGTCCTGAATAGTGGCGTCTTTGGGGAATGCCAGCCTGTGCCTGTGTGTAGCATCTTTCTGCCTATGGGAACAGCTCACCCATAATCCAGCAAAAAACCTTTAAATCAGGCTAATAGAACCAGACAAGCTTTACAGACACTGACATCAAATCCAAAGTTTAAGTAATTTATTACAACTCTAGAAACAAAAATAAAAGCATAAAATGCAACATCAAACTTTTTCTAAGCTTTTAGTTTCATTCCCAGCTGCCCACACTGGTCTTTTCCCAAGGTGTCCCTCTCTGTCTCGGGCCAAAGCCAAATTCACATTGTCAGTGGGTTCTATGGAGAACTGCCGTCCGTGTAGGACATCTGAGCCAGCAAAGCTGAGGGACTAATTTAAGTAGCAGTAGTTGTACTGCAGTGTGGAACAGACCTTTTGTTCTGGTTTGGTTGCTATTTATATGTTGCTTGTTCATTGAAAGCAAACTTAGAGGAAGGCCATTTTCACTGTATTCCTCTCTATTCCTAGAATTAAAATTTCATGTAAAATAACTATATTTTAAATATGCTTAAGTCAAGATGTAGAAGAGATACTGATCTCATTTGCAGGAATAAAAGCTGTATTCAACCTAAAAACAGAGGGTCTACCTGCAGTGCAAATGGAGAATGGTGCCTGGAAAGGATTCTGAAAACTTCACATAGCTGTTGCTTTTCCTTGTGGAAAATTCAGTATCATTGGTGGTCTTTAAGGATACATGACTTTCTCAGCCTAACTGTAGCATATAGAAAAGGGATCCTGTTGCCATCCAGACTACTTCAGAATATCTAACTCAAAGATTTTTTGAGAAAAGAATGCAGAATTATTCATGAAAAAATTGTCGTGCCTAACATAACCCCGCTGAGCTCATTCAAACCTACCCCAGCTATGAAAGAGGCCCATTCAGTCTAACATAGGAAGGGTTTGCAGGATTCAGATTCCAAGTTTGACACAATTAATAGTGTTTATAAGTTCAAGAATGTTGCTGTTAGGACGGAGCGTGTTTAAGACAAGTGATCATATTTCATAGCACACTTAGAGGGTGAAGAGGCACTTGACATAAGACACTCTCGTTTTCATAATTCAAATCATTTGGTTGTTTAGGAAGATTTACATTTTCTTCAGGCTCTTTCCCTCCCTTCTTCTCCCATTTTCCTATACAACATAATTTTTATTTTCTACCTATTCCAGTGTCTTGCCTTTGGGAGGATCTAAACAAACAGAAGAGAAAATGTTTGGCTTGAGTATAAGCAAAACCGAATAGCAGCAAAACTAAAGCATGCTTTTGCATTTAGTGGGTCATCGGTTGTATGAAACAAGACTGTAGCATTGTCATGAAATTAATATAATGAAATTAATAGCAATGATTCTCTTTGTTACAGACATAAATAGGAAGAGACCAGGAAGGGAAAGGTACATAAAATTAGCGTATCTTGAACTAAATCAAAAGAAAATAAAGAGGCACTGGAAAAAATGTGTATTTAGAGAACATAGAATTTGGTAAATGCAAATTCTGCAGTCAAAATAACTGTGGCATTGACTCTTGATTTTGGCACTCTAAACATTATTTTTTCCCCACATGGCTATGCAACTATTCTAGGACAACTGGTGAAATATTGTACTCATTTCTGTTCTCTTCAGACCAGAAAACATTGACAAAAAAGTAGGCTCTGCTTCAGGAAAGCATACATATTTAGATGCCCAAGGTTCACTGAAATCCGCATGCTTTAACTTTAGCTCATATAGATGTTACCTCAACTTGGGGGCAAAAAGAACAAAAAAACTGCAATCTGAAGGAGGTACCTTTCAACAAATTGTACCTATAAATCAGGGAAGTGGACATGTAAATCATGAACTTTTGGTTTAGGCCATAAAAGAGACAGAAGAGTTACCTCAATTACAGAGAAGCATATAAATGTGATTGATGGACTGGGGTAAAGGCAAAAGACAAGCAAGATCAGTATCAGGACAGCTTCAGAGTACAGGAAACAGTTTGTCCATCATAGCTCCTCACGCTACGTTTACATGTCACCTGGTGCTGCTACAAAACTGCTAAAACAAGAAAATACTGCATGAAAGACCTGTTAGTTAAATATTTAAAATGTGTAGCAGAAGAAAAACCTGGCCTTGATCGATTAACCTGGAAGGGATGTTCACCCTTCAGCCTTTACGGTATTGTGAGTCCTTGACTTCTCAAAGAGGCATGAGCACGCGTGTACCTTCTGCCCAAGGCCCGCAAGGAGAACAAGGCAATTTGTGGATCTTTTTGGGAAAACAGACTAGACCCAAATTAGTGTGAATGAAAGATCTGAGCTGCAAATAGCTCCTAGCAGATACAAAAATAGCTTTGAGGGAGCTGAGGCAGTTGCAGAGCCCTAGAGCTGGAGTGGAAATGAAGCAGCCTGTATTAGCCAACTAACATGCACTGCAGACTAGCCTTCCAGATGGTAGATCTGACTTGTGCTTTTATTATTTATCAGCATTTACCACTGAAGAACAACAAAAAAAAATGCCAAAACCCAACCCAACTGACCTATAACAAAAAAAAAAAACAGGTCTTCCTTAACAAGGAGTTCCTTTCAGCTGGTTATTAATTAGAGAAGCAAACGCTGGATCTCTTGGCCCTCTGCTGAGCTGCTCGCAGTGAAAAGTACAAAGTGAGGTCCTGCTGTGTGGGTAAACTGATGACTCACTTTTAATATCAGGTTGAGCCAGGATCTCGAAGGCTGCCAAGTTAACTCCACAGGGATCCCCACTTCAGCCCACTCACATTTCCTAATAACAGCACTGCATTTCAGCAAGCTGCGCTTCAGTGAGGCACTTTGATTTGTAAACAGAGGCCGTCTAGGAAATAACGTAGCGGTGTGGTTAGCCATATAATGTCATAAGACAACAAGGTATAACGGCAGCGCTGCTATTAAATGGCCAGAGGATATTGCTCAAATTCGAACGTGACAGCAATTAATAAGAGATAATTTTCAATGGTATTTTAAAGTTCTACCCATGCCTTCTGTAGTCCCAGGAGAGGTATTACTGCCCCTCTTTGCATCATATAAAGAGGAAAAGACTGCTGGTAAATGGATGCCTACAGAAGCACACGTTTTAAAGAGATTTAATTTATAGGTAGAAGACCAAAAAATATTTTATACAAAATAGGCTGCATGTTCCTGTGTTTTGACATTAGGGCTTAAACCATCATGCGTGCTGGAATACTTTTATGGGTTCTTTAGACATTTATGTGAAGTCCCCTAATCTCAGCCTGGTGAAATTTAGGATGTGCAGAAACACTCCAGAGCACTGACTCACTCCTGGCAGATTTGCGTCTCATTCTATCCCGACATAAACTACGACTTGTGCGCTGTTGCCACACAGATCAAAAGATGCATGTTTATTGTCTTGGCCACATGACTGAAAATATATCGCTGTGTAAGCTCTGTGTTAGGCTTCCTGCTTGAGGACAAACCTCTTTCTGTTCAGACGTACAAAGGTTTTCTTAAAAGAGACGTCTGTTTGGTTATAAGACTCCACAGCCAAACTGATTGCAAATCCAGTAATGCATTCTGAAATGTTAAACAACTCTGTGAAAGAGGTTTAACTCCCTACCCACCCCTCCTACCCTCTTTGCCCACTTGGGTACGGCTTCAACTTTCTTTGTGGCAAGCAGCCTTCAACACACCGTGCACTCGGTGCTTTTTCAGGATTATGGTTTTGTGCCTGCCCCGTATACACGGAATAATCTGCAGGAGGTATAAGTCCTGTGGTAGGAAATGAGTGCTTTTTCCCTCTCACTAAATCACTTTTGCTTCTACTGGGCAGTCACAGAAAGCCAGGAGAAAAGCCTAGCCAAGGGATATTTAAAAATCTAAAACCAAGCAAATTAAAGGAAAAATCCCCAGCTGACTGATGCCATTGCACCCGCCTAATCTCCCCCAGCCAAGGTTATGGGGCAATGAGCATGCACCATACTCTCAGCCCGCTTTCCCTTGGTCTGTGCCCAGTGGCTTGTAAACCCTTAGCTCCCTGCTGGGGTTGTGCAGCAGAACGTCCTGCGCTCCTTAGCCCGCAGGCAGGTAACTTCTCTCCACATTAAGGAGCTGCTACTTTCTGGATGTGCCGTAGGTAATGATATAAACTACTGTTGTTCTCCTGTTGTCTCTAGTGGTGCAATATCACGTAAGACTTTTTCAGTTTTTAGTTGTAGTTGAAGCGGAGAACCAATTTTAAGTCTCATATACTTCCCTGTCAGTGAGCTAGCTCTGAGGCTCAGCCCATTCTGGGGGGATGCTGTGGTGCTCCAGAATGCTCTGTTCCTGGCACTCACTCAAATGCTCAATTTTTATGTACAGACCATGAAAATGATGTGGTTTCCTGATGACAAGAAATTCAATTTTTTCAATGAAAAATTAATTACGTGTAGGAGTAGCTGGCTAAATCTTGTCATTGCTACCAAGTAAAACACTAAGTAAAACCTCTGTTTAACACACCCTTGTACACAACACAAAAATTTAAAGCAGAAACAATTTTTAGATATTGGTAATTAATCCTTGAGATTCTCTTTGCCTTCCAGGCACCACAGGTCTTAGCAGGCAGTAACACAGACATAAAGCACTTAATATACATAATCTAGAATCACTGATGCTTAGCATATTAAAAGTGGCTTTCCATTAATAGGTATTGGTTTATAAATTTAGAAAAATAGGAAATCTATTAATGGAACCTTTTTTTTTCTACAGAGGTTAGTATGTCTTTTTTTTTTTTTTAGACCAGGGCTGGTTTTTTGATTGTTTTTAAATGCTGCCTGGACAGCAAAGATGCATTAAAATGTGAATGCTAGTCCAGCTGCTTTGAGAAGTGTCAAAATAAGTAATGCATGAAAGGGAGCTTTTTGGCTGGTGCAAACTACAGTAATTACCCTGCGGTAACAGAGACACCAGTGAGGATTTAGTGCTAACTGTATGCAGTCACGGACACGCACACACACACACTCTTACACCTTTTACTGGTTACATAGCAACATCAGCCATATGTACTTGAAACACTGTTTGTGAGATGTGAGGCTCTCCGGAAAAGCTGATTTTCTTGGGATTACACCAACTCTTATTTAATCAGTAGTTCTTATAAAGGGGTGTCTATGCACAGGAGTGGAGGAGAAGGAGGCAATAGTAGTAGAAGTAGGAAAAAGGAACATGGCAATAGTCAAAGAAAGTAAGGATTCCTAACTGTACTAGGTGTAGGAGCTCTTAGATGGATTGATGACATTATGCATCTGTGTGCGTGTGAGGCAGTTATTTTGGCGTGTAATCATTAGCTAGCAGCCTGTTTGGAAGGAGGGGAAACAGCCACAAGTTTTTTTCAAAGGAAATAATATTAAACAGTGATGCATGGCTCTGTGGCATTCGCAGTTCCTCAGTGCCTGGGTGGCTGACAATTCATCCTTCATGTCCCGGGTTACGTTTCAGAATCTTCTAAATTGCACGTTTTGTGTGAATAATCTCTAAAAATATATCTTTGCCTCAGATGTAGCCCAAAACTCCAAGAACTTCAATAGGATTGTAATGCAGGCAGTGCAGAATTTGTCCCAAAGTTTATGAATGCAGTTACAAAAAAATCACATATTGCCCTGCATGTTTGGCATTATGTCCACCACAGTGAAGACTGTGCAGTAGTAGTTTAATTATAATGGGCCATCACACTTTTTTGGCAGTACTAACTGTAACTGACCTTTGTATTCTGAGTGCATTATAAACGGGTTCCCTGAAATGTGTTCATTTTTCAATGCAGGAATATTTTTCCACCGATACAGAGGCAGACTGAGATGCCATGGACATAGCCTGCTCTATTCTGGTTTGATGAGAAAATGCCAAAGCTAAGCTTTTCACAGTCTTCATGGCAACTAAACCTGGCACAGGTGCAGTAGCAAGCATTCTTTTCTTGCTGATGGGTCTAATCCTGATGGTGTTGATGTGACTGTTTTTTATTTCAGTATTTTGCACTTGCTGATCTTCTCAGAAGACAGCCTAGGGCACTGTGGGGTTTTTTTTTCAGCAGATTTTCCTGAACAGGGCACATGTTAAAAAATGTCCATGAGCATTCTATGGATACAGATGGCTCAGGACATTCAGGGTGGTAATGAGAGTGCATGAAAGAGCCTGTGGATGGGGAGTGGGAATGAGATGTATGGCATAATTTTCACCTGTTTGATGGAAGTCACAGGGACAAAATTACGAACTTTTGTAATGATCAGGTAAACATGGGGGCTCCATCACGCATTGTGATGGAGCGCATGGGAGCACAAGAATGGGGAAAGGAGCTTTCCTTTTTGAAGAACTGAAGCTTTTAACAGTCAGGGGGTTTTTTGCTTTCCACCCACAGTAAAAAAAAAACAAAACAAAACCACATTTCCCTCCAAAATAGCCATGAGTCTCGGAGTCAAGGAACTCAGCTGGGATGCATAATCAAGAAATGCAAGTGCCTTGAATAGCTTATTATCAAGGCTCTTTAGATAATACTCTCGAACCAGAATTTCCTTCCGGGAGCTGAGTGAATTTATCGTATCATCTTCCTTTCTGCAAAAGTTGGGTGTTCTGACATGAGGGAATTTTCTACCAGACACTTGGCCAGAGTGAAAGGACACTGGTGCACTGACATCAAGGGATTCACATTGCTTTTATCTGATGTGAACTCAGGACTAGTTGGGAGGTTTCAGTAAGGTCCTCTGTTATTTAGAATTCCGTGCCATATTTTTTTTTCTGCAAAAAATAGCAAGTTTGAAGTTCCAGCTGCTGGATTGCTTTCAAGATTCAGCTTCATGTGACAGCCTGCTTTATAATTGCAGTAGTGACATGCAGAAGACCTATTCTGGCCTCTGAAAAATTAAACAAGATCAGTCTTGCCAGACCTCTGCAAAAACCCATGTGGCAATAAGAAAAGCAGATTCAGCAGATCGCTCTCTCCTTTCTGTAGCCCTAGTTCAGCAAAATAAGTGTATATATGAGCACGTCAAACAGTAATTTGTGGATACCAAATGACAAAGATTATAGATTTGATTGAAGATTTAAGGACAATAATTGCTTTGAATTTGAAAAAAAGTATAAACTGGATTACGAGGAGGAAGACTAATACCTTGCCATTATATTATTAAAGCAGTCAGTTGTAGTATTTGCCAAAAGCGCAAGAGAACTGTATTTCCACGGGATTGAAAAAAAACTTCTTCAGAATTTTTGTGCTTGTTTTCTTGCTTTTCAGCCTAGACCATGGCAGAATGGCAAGGACTCCTTGAAATCTTCTAAAGACTTTACTAATTGACCTAATTTTTATGGAAGATGCTCAGCTACTTTGGTAATAAGCAGTAGGTAGTTTAGGCATGTAAGAGCAACTCCATTTTTCTAACGAATGTTTCTGATTTGATGCTAGTCCATTAATAAAAAATGATTAGCACCTGATAAGAGACCTGATATGGGAAGATACCAGTGTGCATGACATTCATGCCCCAAGTTGATGTGCCTGTACTGAACAGTTCATAAATGCTGGTGCCTGTTACCTCTAAAACCAGATAGGATAATTCCTTCACTATTTCATAGCTGTTGTGATAAGGATTCTGGGACTCAGTAGGACCTCACCAATTTCTCCAGTGTAGGGCTTCATCTTTCCTGAATTTTCAGGCCAGAAGAGTGAGTTTCAAAGAGCATACCCACTTCTCTCTGCAGGTCTCAATATCGAATTGCTAATCTAATTAACATTCGTAACAACTTAAACAATACATTGACTCAATTGTTCTTGGAGCCCCACAGCACCTAGTTAAGTTACTTTCCAACACTGCTGTAAATCAAAAGAGAAAGTCTAAGGTCACTGTGTTTGCTGTATGCTTCAGTTTGGGACCCTGATTGCTTTACCAACTGCTCATTGATGTTGTTTTTATAACTTGCTAAGGAATACTTCATTTCTTCATCCAAGATTTTTATTTGTATCCTCACCTGACACGCAAGGTAGCCTCTAGCTTGAATATAATATACACAAATTCAAAAACAAAAAACGATTTGGGAAAAGTACGCGCAAAGAACAAAGTGTACAGCATAAATTTAACATAATCAGCAGAAAAATACGTATTTCTTTGGTGTTTTGCTTTTAAGGTTTCCATTCCAGCTGGGCATGATTCCCATTCTTACAGGGATCATTATGGACATATTCTCTGAGAGGAAAGTAAAAACTTGGACAAAATTTTCAACAAGAGTTTCCATTGAGGGAGTGGCCCAGCAAAACAAAGCATTGGATAAACAGTGGATCAAAATGTTATTGGCTTGAACTGATAGATGGCAGTGGAAAAGGAGGAGAAGAGTGCGTAGCCAGGCCCAGGGCAGGATCAATCATTGGCACAGATGTCTATCTGGGGTAGTGTCATGGACCTGGATGGGACCATTACTCTTCTGGGGGACTGGGGTGCAGTAATTCCCTTGGGGGATCAGAGATGGAGCAATGCATGAATCTCTAACCCAGAGTTTGGGCAGGTCTGGGTAATGATGCCTACTCTAATTTAAACAATAATTTTTGATGCACTGAGTGTTTGGGAAGCACCAGCTCCCAACTGTGCAAACCATGTCACAATACAATTTCCAAACCAATATAAAAACTGACAGTGAGAAATGGTTATCATCCACAGTAGATATTAGAGATTCCCAAATAGCGTACCTTTAATGTTTTGTACAACTGCAAGTTAAATTGGTTTTACCCGTCTTACATTTGTTCTGCCTTTCACATAATACTGTGTAAAGCATTGCGTTCAAATCAAAGAAAAATAATAGCATAGTCAGGAGTCAATGCAAGGAAAAAGTGTTGATAAAATTCATCCAAGCCCATTCACGGAGTGGGTCTTTCCTTAGAAAGTTTTCACTTATTTGTAGACAAAACTGTTACGCTTGACAAAACCTAAGGCAATTATGAAATAGGGGAGCCTGATGTGGTCTCGTGGATTTGGACACACAGATGAATTTTTTTCCATTAAAACAATTCTGCATAAGAAGTAGTAAGTCTGGTAATGAAACTGAATATGGTGGTCATCCCCACCTTCCAGAATTCTTTTTGCAAATGTAAAAATTTATAGAATATGGCCTTTGTACCTTGTACCCTTTGTGCGAATGCCTTTTTAAATACCTTTCCAAGACCCTCTAACTGCTGGCACTTTTTTCTGTATGTGCTTGTTTTCAACTATAAAACATCCTTGCATCTTTCTTGGCCGTCTTTTAGCCCTCAGTGATTTTTCACTACTGCTTTTTTTAAGGTATAGGTCTGGAAGTAACCATTGTATTTGGGCTTGCATGCTTGCTCATGCTGCCCCATTGTCCCTCCTGAAAGTTGTAGACAAATTTTGAAGGGCGAGTATGTTGGTTTATTTATTTCTAAATTAATTACTAATCCTTTCTTTACTCAAATGAATCACCTACTACAGGTATTATTTCTGAACCAAAAGATCTAAATTTAGGCTTCATCCAATATTTTACATGGTCAGCTACTTCAGACATGGAAAAGATTTTATTTTAAAGACTCACAAGGTATTCTTGAGTTTTGAACTGAAAGAACGGCATAAGACTCATAATGATGTGGATCTGGGTTCGTAATGACTCTACAAAGCTTCTGTTGCCATGACGTAAGCAGGAATCATGTTATCTCCTGAATTTGAAAACTATCCAACACCGTGTGAATGTGATTCTGATTTAGATGTGGGGATGTACCGTAACACACTTTTCTGGGTTTTTCCTTAATATGTAAATGGATTTTCATAAGTGTAAAATCTAGTTCAATATTCTTCAGACAACTTGACTACCTTGAGGGTTTTCGTTATTTAAGCTGACGTATCTGATAATTCTTGAGCATATGTTTTCTATTAGCCTAGTTATTCCTTTCTAATTTTCATAGAGTATATCAAACTGGAAATAGACATCAGATATTATTTTTCTATTCCCCTACGTCCAAACAAATTATAATTTAACGAATAACGTGCAGGTTTTAATCGGATTGGAGAAGAACTGAGGATCGGATTTTACAGCTGCGGTAAACACGGCCTAGCGCCACCCAGTGGGTTTTGTTAAAAAAAGATGTAATTTCAGCGTATCCCACGTTTCCAAAAATCTCCATAAAACTTTCCATGGCCAGCTGTGACTCCAAGCCCATCACAGATACAGCTGTGGAATGAGTGGGATTTACCGCAGCCTCCTTCTGTTAATCTCCAGAGGATTTCTACTTACGGTCTAAACAGCCTGCCATGTTAAATGATAAAGCAACTCTAACGGCTGCTCGTGGTGCCGTGAGATGACAGGATTGTACCGGCTGCTCTTCCAGCAAAGCTTCCGGGAGCTGGTGCAGCTGCGGCAGAGCTCTGTCAGAGCAGCCGGCAGGATCAGGACACAGGGCTCCCGCTGGGGTCCCGCTGGGTGCCCTCCACCCAGGGCTCTGATGGAAAACCACAGCTCAGCCCTTCGGACTCATCACTGGATACAATCAACCTGCGAGAGAGGTAAAGGCAGGGCAGAAAAAGTCAGCCAAGCTCTCGGGATAAGCACATCAAACCTCTGTCGCGACTGCTGGTTTCGGAATCGTACCCCACCTGGAATACGCACTCCTAAGTTTCTCCTCCAGTTTCTGGAAGCGATGGTTATTTCAGAAGAAATCAATAAATGTCACTGTGCATAAAATATGGGACAGATCAAATAAAGGTATTTCAGTATTAAAACCTATTAATTTTGTGCAACATACGTTTGAATTACAATATTATTAAATTCCATTAAGCTAAAATGATATATTTAACTCAGACTTCAGAGTGCTAATTTCATAGTCCCCTCCAAGCTGTTCCTGCAAAGGTGTTAGGGGTAATTAACTGCCATTTTCTCAGTAATTCGGAATCTGCAATTAATCAAAATGCAGGGCCTGAGTGATTGTAGAAAACAGTAACACTTAGTTTATTATGTAGCACATTCTCATTCTGGTTGTTTTATGATGGGATCAGCTACACTTTTCCCTCAGAATTTATTATGCTTACCCTTCAGCCAATTAGTTTTTCTCACTTTACTTTAACTTAAAACCTGGTGAGTTTGTTATATATATGTGTAAGGTTGCTTGTCAGTTATATTGGTCGGAGACCTGCAGGACTGCATGTGTTTAAGCAATTAGGAACCCGGTATTGTCCAGAAAAATGGCAACTTTCCTTTCTTAAAGCCACATTTTTTCTTTAAAAAATGGGAATGGAAAAATGGGAGCAATGAGAAAATTCCATTTGCCACAGCAACAAGTGCCTGGCATGGAGGGACACGCAGAGCTGGCTGCTGTCACGCCACTCAGGGAGAAGTTGTGGAATGCAGGTCCACAGTCTCTCGGTTGTGTTGTGTGAATACAGCCATGCTTCCAGATCACGCATGCAGGACAAAATCAATTGGTACCAAGGCGTTGTGATAATGATGGAGCAGAAATATTTGATTTCCATATTCAAAACCAAGCTTAGAGGTAGCATTTTCACTGAGGTTCTCATGTCCTTCTGTAACTTAATCCTGGTGCTTTGGCACATGTTGATTTTACAGCTAGTCTCACGGGGAAGGAGATTTTGAAATTATAGCCAGTTAAGTGGCTAGTTTGCCAAATGCTACTTGTGTGGATAATAGCAGTAGGCCTCCAAGATGGCCTGATGGGATAGTTGTAATTGGCTTAGTTCATTTTTGCTTCCTAGCCGTTTAAACCTGCATCTGGAAATCCTTCTCTAATTTCACAGCTGTGGGGCTGAAACACATACTGGGGTGCAGTGGAGTTCAATCAATATTAAGAAAGATGGAAACTCTGGAGCAAACCGAACTTTCACAAGATAATTACTGATGTAAAATCATAAGAAGGACGATACTGCAAGACTTCTGCTGTTCCTAAGAGTGATGGTAGAAGTTAATGTCCCGGTTTGATAGGATTAATGCTAACTGAACAGTGCGCAGTACGTTACCACAGCACTACAACCACTTGGACCAGGACATTTATTTAACACAATTAGCATTTAAAAATCTCTGCTGCTGGAGACGTCTTCCTAACCTGTGTTACCAACCCCATCTCTCTGGGTGCTCACAAAACCAGGCCTTCATAATTAAAAATAGCTCTCGGGTGGAGCCCGTGCTCTTACTCAGCCACTGTGATAAGAGGTGCCTTATGCGAATGTGTTCAGAAGTCCCGCTCTGGGCTGGTTTTTTTCATTGTTTTTGATTTATAGGGGCCTGGTTAATGCATTTGGCAAGCCTATAGAATAGTCCTTTATGGTTAATTTATATTATACTGGTACTAGTGCTGCCCTCTACTGAGAGCAGAGTCCGCCCTCAGCTAGATGGGGCTGCTTGTTTGGCTCCTACCAGCCGTTGCTTTCCATTACTGATCTACAGCGCCCAAAAGCCACTTTTTGGTGGGGTCACAGTCTAGGTCAAGAGCAGCCTAGATCATAGCGGCACAACACAGTGTACTGACAGGTGGGAGACACGAATATGAATGCGGAGGCAGAGGATCTTCAGTTTGTAGATGGCATCATTAAATGCAGATGGCGTCATTAAATATAACGCTGTGGGGATACACAACAGAAAGCGACAGGATTAAAACCAAAACCCTGAGTTGGAATATGAGTGGTTTTAAAGATCTACTATATTCCTTTCTGACTCATGTATTCTATTCGGATCTGGATAATCCTAATGACCTTGCAAAGTGTCTGAGAGCACTCAATTTGGCACAAATTTGGCAAGATAAATTGAATACTTATTTCTCAGGGAGCCTAAAGAGAGGTGATATTGGAAGAAGTGACACAAAATTGAGATATCACTGCATTTTAGGTAGATGTTAAATACACATGAGAAGTGGCAGTATTACCCTAGCGATGGTTGCAGTGATGTAGTCAAAAAATGACAAGTTGTATTTCAGTCTATCTTGCATGGCACCACACAGCCTTATTACTTTGTTTTCTTGAAAAAACAGTGCCAACATATATTTCTGTTCCTTGGTTGCAAAAATATAAAATTATATAGAAAGAGGGAAAAAAGGGTCTTGTATTTCTTTTAGGCTGAAAGGGAAACACATGGGAAAGTGAAGTAATAGAGAAATTTAGAGAAAAGGAAAACTTAGGAACAGATGTCATTGTTTATTTTTATTTCTCTCTCCCCCTCCCTCTGATTATAATAAATTATCTCCTTTTGCAATGATTAGGGAAGAAGGGGATTACAGCAAGGTTGAACAGAAGCAGCAGATAAAACAGAATATAACCCCACTTAAATCCTCTATTCAGCCTTACTCCGAGATGGAATTCAAGCTACTGTGTGAAGCTGGTGCTTTAAATGAGTGAGGCTGTCAGAGCAGTAAACTGTCTTTAGGCACACTGAAAGCATCTGAAATGGTTTTCTATCTGGTCCTTGAATTGATTTTTATATTCTGGTATGGATGAACTAGGTCATCCACATATCTGGCTATTTTATGCTGGTTAAAATATGAATAATAGGAAAGGCAAGTAACAATTCAGAGATGTCAAAAACAAAGGTCACGTCAAAAAAAAAGCGGGCCACTCCACATATTTCTGTGCAACTGACAGCATAAAAGACATTTATATTGTTGAAGAGAAGGCTAGTTTGTCTGAGATGTTCGTAACACTTTAAATTACTAATGCTGAAGAAACAATTTAGTCAGCTACATTTTTCACTGTTCATCCTGTTTGCCTGCTTTTTTCATATCTGAACTTGGAAAATCAAAACAGACGTTTTTACAGCAGATTTTTAGCTCTTTGTTCCAAGTGTGTTTGTCACGTTCCAGAGTTTAGAATAAGATCCAAATCCACTGTTCTTTGTAATGCACCCCTAAAGAATTCTAGGCTAAATAAAAGTATTGCTAGTCACCTTCATGTTATTTTCTAATACAAGCGTGGAGATCGAGTAGATAGCAAAAAGTAAAAATCCTAGCAACAATCCTCTGTGTTTTCATGAAGATGAACATGACAAATTGTTTTCAAACTTCAGTGACACTAACTTCTGTGATAAGTACATGGCCTTATTAGAAGTTTCCACTTTGGAAACCCTCCTGTGTTAGAACAGAAATAAAATGTGTTTTGGTTTTGGGGGGTATTTTTTTGTTGGTTTTTTTTTTTCTTTATAGTCGGACAACTCATGCTGTTTATCTACCCCGTAGAGGAAAACCATTATGCAGT
Source organism: Larus michahellis (assembly GCF_964199755.1). Taxonomy (NCBI): domain Eukaryota; kingdom Metazoa; phylum Chordata; class Aves; order Charadriiformes; family Laridae; genus Larus; species Larus michahellis. The sequence continues at coordinate 34,554,583 of NC_133897.1, forward strand.
TTCAGCAAGTTGTAACTGAGCGGGGACTCTCAGGTCACGGAAAGCCAACAAGGTCTCAAAAAATTGATATGGATCAACTAAACCCAAAATTATTGGAGCATCTCCACCTAGCCTGAATCACTTGGAAAATCTTAAACAGGGTCAAAATGTGTGTGGATTGTCACGAGCCATGCAAATTCATCTTTTAAGAGGAATTGTTAAGTTTCCTTTTAATTTATGAACTATTACTTCTCACAAAAACATAGGACAAATGGTTTTTTACCTTCTCCTCCCATAAAACCATATGAAGCTTTTTGCCAGGCTAGTAAGCATTAGCAAAAATGTTAATGTTAGTTTTGTATTGTAGGAATCCATCTCCTGGGATATAGATACAGTAGCATGATTTAAAGCTTTACCGTATTAAGGTTCTTTAAGTTTCTGCACACGCTGCAATTTTAATAGAATGCGTACATTCTTACTGCACTCAAATGTTTTTTGTATTATACTTTGTTCTATTAAAAAAATGACACATATGAAACTGCACCTAGGATTAAGATATGACTACTTCATTATATAATTCTCATAATTTAAGAAATTATTTCCTTTAAAATGGTTCAAGCTAAAACTTGGCATACAAAGCTCTAGTTTGGGAAAGGCTGGGATGAAGAATGGGTTTACAAAGTTTCACGTAAATCAGCCTTGTCATTTTTTAATTATTTTTACAGAAGAGCACAACACCCATTTGAGTACCTTTTCTTGTTCTCTTAATATTTGCCGAGTCTTAAATAGAAATAAGTTATTTTTCTGGGTTGTTTTCACAGCCTTTTCTTGTCAGTTTAAATGATCGTTTCATCTTAAATAGAAAGTTTACCAAGTCTCAAATCCTACTTAGTACTTGTTTTGCTTCTCTCAAAGCATGTGTAGTGATGAATGTTTTAAGTTAATTTAGTGCTGTGGAAGGTGCCAAACTGTCAGACATGGAAACTAAAACAGTCTATTTGTGCTGAGAATGTTTATTTTATTTTATTGTTAAAATTGCAGTTGGAAGCTTCTCCAGCTTTGTGCAGCCATGAAGACCTGTAACGTTGGCGGACATGGGAGCTGGTGACAGGGATGAGGCTGTAAATGCAAGTCTGCTGGCTGATCTGTGCAATGGAAAAGATGACCTGGCACAGAGCACTGTATTTTAAGTACTTCTAGGATACTCATCTCCCCCCTCACCAGTCTATCCAACATTTTTCTGGAGGCAAAGGAAATCACACTGGGATAAAACAGTGTTTGATAGAGACTCATTGCCAATATACAGCAAAAAGATCATTAAAGTAATTTCCCATGATTAAGCACAGCACGAGCTACTGTTGAGACCTCTTAGCTAGAAACTGTCCCCAGTTGCTCCTCTGCAAATCTAATTATTCAGCTAATTTCCCATAGTCACAAAAGCAAAAGAGTAAAACATGCATTTTCTCCAGTTAGGGATGGCAACTTCAGTTCATTTCTTACCAGTCCAGTACAAAGTACGTCCTTCCTTCTTCTATCTCCTTATGATCTTAATATTTTAATTTTTTTTTTTTTTAGGTTAGGAAGGAATTAACCTATGTATTCTAAATATGTACATCCAAAATGACTAGCAACCGACAGATTTGTGCAGGCACATATGTCTTGGTGCTGCTGCATTGGGAATTTATTCCCATTTTTTCTGTATCTTGTTATTGTTTTGCATTTAAAACTGTACAGTACAGAAAGAGTCAACTCTCTCACTCCTGGGGCAAGGACCTACGTTCTCAGTAACAACCACTAGAATTATGTGAGTTAAAGAATATATCCCAATGTACTTTTAACAAACCACTGTTTGTTATTTTTCATTAAGTTTATATTATTATTTTGCTCTTACCAGAAGCATTTTGTTGGTAAGAAATTCATAAAAACAACTCAAGCCCTTGGCCGGGTGGGGGGGGGGGCGCTTTTTTTGTAGACCTTATATCTGCTACAGTCTGTTCAATGTCACTGTGTTAGTGCAGGGATATGGCTATAACATTCTTGCATGTGAAGCTGTACATCAGGCACACTTTAACAGATTTATGTCATCAACCCACACACAGTATTAATCATTCTTCAAGGTCATTTTTAGCTATCAAAGTAAGTGCCTCAGTAAAATTGTCAAGGCAGCTTTCAAGCCAGGCCAGTTGCAAGTTTTCAGGTGCTGGAAAAGAAAAAAACAAAACAAAAAAAAAGGCAAAAAAAAAAAGAGGCTGAGGAATTCACAAAACAAGTTTCTTGGCAAAGTGTCCATAAAGGTCTGTGATGGGAGAGTAACCATTCACCAGCATACACGCAAGCTGTCTCTGTTATGGAAACCAGGGCACATTTAAAGGAAAAATAAACAGATTTATCAGTCTGGATATAATTTTATGAAGTACAACGTTGAAAGGTTTCCCCTGTCTGTTTCAGACACTGACAAGATAAACTAGACATGGCTAAGGCTGAATGTGTCCCTTCTGTCAGGTGCTATGATAAGTATGAAAAGCCAGGTATGCTTCACACACAGTCTCCAAATAAATCTCAGACAAGGTTTACGTTCTTTCATTTTGTTTTCCATATTTCATCATCGCTGAAGCCAAACAATCGGTGACATAAGATTTGGGGATGTTTATTACCACACCAAATGGCTGAAGCCTGCAAGTATGGAAAAACACATCAAATTCTTGGGTATATGGGAGATCATGCTGACATTTGGTAAAAAATATTCCAGTTATAATCACTTGGGAATTCCTCTGTTTGCTTTACATTTTGGAGAACTCGGTGACAAGAAGATGATGGTTTTCTGGGTCGAATTCAATTACAAAGGCTGTTCAGGCACAAGAGGCAGCCTGGAGGACAGTTAAAATACACTAGCATTTTACCAACATATGGGTACCAAATATCTGCTGTTGAGCCGATCAACGCTCACAGTGTTTCTACATTAAGTTCAGGATTATTTTTCACATAAATAAAGCTTGCAGGTATTGGAAATAGAAGGATGGAATGGAAATGTTGTAAGTAAGGATGTCTGCAATGAAATCCTTTTTTCTCCTCCTTCTTCCTCTTCTACGTTTTGTTCCCAGAAACTCTTTTGTTTAAAAGAGACACAAAATGCCACACTAAAATGAACTTTTGATATTGCAGTGGTCTCCTAAACGACACATGTGGGCAAAATAGAGGCTGATATAAGAGAGGTTAGTACACTGTATGATCCCCGCTCTGCTAGAGTAGCTGGCACCCCACAAGTGTTGTTAAGCCTCCTCCTTCCTATATTAGTACTAATGTAAGTCACCATCATACCTAGGAGCTCTGTAGGCATTCACAACTTTCTCCAGATCCCGAGAGAGACAGAAAGTGAGAAGAAAAAATAGAAAGAAAAAAAGAAAAATGCGACAGAAAATAAAGAACAAACCTCAAAATATGTAGGGAGAAATGGAATTAAAAGAGAAAGCTGATACAAGAAAGATATAACAAATCAAGTTCTGAGGAAAAATTACTGAAGGTGAAAAAGTTTAGTTTCAGGATTTTTTCTAGGTTGAGCTAATCACCTGTGTTTCTTTTCTTATCCCATGCTCCTCTGAGACATTTGAGCAACTGAGCTCTTGAGCATTTGCCTAAATTTAAAAAAAAAAACCAAACCAGAACTGGTGTCTTCACTTTGATATGCTCACGAATCTCACAGCAGGACTGGCAGGACTCAGCAAGCTTGCCAAGATGCTCAAATTGCCTTAGAGCCAAGGCCACGGGCAGAACAAACATGTTCACAGTCACTTTTGCTGGCACCTGCCCTATTTGAACAATGCTGACATCAAATATGGGGTATTTCCATTGCCAAGTCCTTCCTTTGTAGCAGCCAGGGTTGCACAAAGTTGCAGAGCTCAGTGGGTTTTATTGCATGATGCACAAACAACCGGCTTGATCCTAGAGCGTCAAAATAACACCCATCTTATCTTAAATATGAATGAAAAATCTAGATCAAAACGTGCAGGGGAAGGGAGTGGGGGGACAGGGAAGCTCTGTTTTAATTAGAGCAACTATGTCCTGGTTCAGGACAGGATGGGAAAGCTGTACGAGACATGATGTTGAGAAGTCAGCCAGAGATTAAACCACTTTTGGTGCATTTGCATTCAGTACAGAGAAATAATCTGAAAATTATTCTGAGAGAAAGATGAGCATCAGAAAAGTCTGTCAAAGACACAGGTAGGAAAAACACGCATCTTTTTTCTGATGTATACTTTTAAGTAATTTTGAATAAAATTACATAATTTTGTGACAAGAAAGTTTTGCCTTTACCAAAGTCCAACTTTCTCCAAGAGCAAGCACTTCAGCAAAAGAAAAGCAATATGCCATCTGTTACCGCGTAGGAATAAAGGACATCATGTTACTTCAGAATAGGGACTGCAGATTCTTTTTTGTGCTGAGCTTTTTAACGGCTTGACGCTGCCGATTATACGTTCATAAAGCAGAACGGAGATATTTTCTACTACTCAGGAGAATGAAGAGAGTTGATTTCATTCAGCTACGCTGCCAACATCTTCAAATAGGGAACCATAACAGACTGACTATTTATGGTCTCCATCTGCCCACAATGAGAATTACACTTCCCTCCCCGTTAAAGAGCAGTTGACTCTGTTGATACTTTCTAATGAAAATGATGGCCATTTTCCTCTATCTGCTGGATCCTCGGGTACATAATCTTGCTTTTGACCTCAAAATTTACTATTTAGGCTCTTGTGATCTCAGACAGCACCATTGTTATTCATGCATGATCAGTTACAAGGATTAGAGAATGTAAAAAACAATTTTCTTATGTAAATACATTTGTTGATCATGAAAAGGAACAGGAGAAGCATACAAAGCAAGAGATTGTCAGATTTACACTGTAAATACAGAAAACTGGAAAGGCTTCTCTTACAAAAAAGTTGGTACTTAAAACTAGAGAAAAAAATTGGAGAACTTAGAAGAGACATTTACTCAGTAAACTCTTCAAGTCTAAAAAAGAAACTAAAATAAGCTATCTTCCATGAGCTTTATTTCCACTTCTGCTAACTGACTGAACACCTTAAGTCTATTTGGTAATATTAAAATTCAGTACCATTAAAAAGACAGTAATGAAGGAAACACGGAGGAGAGGCAACTTGATGTTCTCAGATAAAAATGAACAATAAAAATGTACCTGCTGGGATTCTGGGTTTGATTTCAGTAGCCTCACTACTCCATGGCAAAAATCCTATTGACTTGATCCGGACTAGGCTTTCAACCTTGGCTTTTAAAAGGGAGAAATAATTTTAAAGAAATAACAGTGGCATTTTGCCAAGTGCACATTAAATACAGATGGGGATTCCCATTTAACTTCTGCTTCAGCTGCAGAAAGCAGGCGTTCGTGATTAGAAAAGTAAAGGAAATCTGTGATTCTTTGAAGACTGCAAGTAATAGGATTAATTTGTTGGGTTCCTGTTGAGAAAAATAGAGTGACAAAAAGAGCACCTAGTGAGTGGGACCAAAACTGAGAGTTGGGGATGGTGCTAACTCCTGAAGCACAGACAAACAAATAAATAGAAAGCTGAGAAACAGTTCTAGAAGAAAGCCGTTATACTAATACAATAAATCAATTATAACGTACTGTGCTCTAAACAGCACTTTTAAACCTGAATAAGATTAGAAACAAAAGTATAACCTTTCAACATCAAATCCCCCTAAATCTAGCTCACCGTCTCACAAAACTGGGGTAACGTCCAAGGTGTGGTCTCCTTGTACCCAGGATGCTTGTAAGTGTGCTACCCTCTGACTCACCCTGAAAGCCTACCCTTGGCCTGGTCCAGGTAAGAACCTTCCTTAAAATTCCCAAAATTGTCAAAAGTTAACTTTGTCTCAACCAACTCCTGTCTCAGGAGTAGCTGCTAATAACTGGAACATGATGAAATACCATTTATGTTACTGAGACACACATGTTTAGCATGATATGAAGAAGGATACCAAAGGGCCAGCTCCCCTCCCAATTCATGACAGTTTTAAGGTTTTCTTTCTTTGTTTTTTTTTAAATATTTCAGAATTTTAATTAATCCAGAATATACTCAGTTCTTGGGTAGCATACATTCCTCCAGCTACAATCATGCTTTGAATTGAGATGGGGCTTACGTATACACCTCTAGCCCATGGAGAAGAAATATGGGGTTCAGGTTGGACAGGGGCAACAGCACATCCCAACAGCCCCCTGACTGATCCTCCATGGCAGGATCCAGCTGGTGGAGCACGTGTCAGAGCCCCTGGCATAGCCATAAATTACCTACACTGTGTGTGACTATGATTAGCTGTTTGACTTCTCGTTAAGCAACACTTACAATATCTGTAGGCACACAGTAAGCAGTTTGGAATTGCTGATTGCACTCTGATTTACGAGGGGTGGTGGAGAGGGATGAAGAGAGACATGAATCTTGTTACTCTTGCTGCAGCTTGGAAATGGGTAGCAAAACTTAACTCACAAGGAAACTAGACAAGAATTTAGTTGTCGCCCCACAATAAGTACATCTGGGGCTTGCCTTTTATTTATTTATTTTTTTGAAGTAATTAATGCACTATTTCTCTTACTAGTTTCACTAGAAATGCATATCAATACAGGGAAAAAAGGCTCTCCAGATAGCATTTATTTACTGCCAGCCTAAGCAAAACCAATACTGATAAGCGTAAGTTCAAAACACAATTCAGATTTGTGAGATTTCCAGACAAAACAAGGTTAAATGTGCTTGGAAGAAGTTCAGCTATAGATCTGCATTTTGGACACGTGTCCCCTCATAACTTCCAAGCTGTTGGACACTTGCTCATCATTTCTTTCCCAAATGATGTTTCCAGATCAACAAACTTATCCTTCCCAGGGATCAATCACTTCCTAAGTCCTGCCTTTTAGAATGCAACCCTTTTTCTGTCTGTTTTATGACAACTAGTAACACTCTGTGCTTCAGGTCCGTATTAATCTTCCGAGAATGTTATTTATTTTACAGTATTGGCACGGCAGGAGACTTTCCTCTGCTTTTGACGAGGGGCCCTGGAGACAGCTGACACACCACTAGCACAGTGCCAAAACAATACTGTAGGACGTTCAGTCTAAATGAGCATAAAATATTAAGAAAACACCATTTCTTTTTCTTCTGATATTGATCAGATTGGTATACTACGTCATGAAGAGTGGACTGAAATCAATGTTCTACTCTCCTGTAACCTCCCAACCATACCCTCCTAACTATCTTAGCTTCAGGCCTTCAGCAGAAGTCCTGCTATTCCCTATCTTGGCCTTGCTACACGGTGTCATACTACATAAATTGCACAGACACACAAACCTAAGAATTTGCTTTATTTACCACTTAAACAATATTTTAGTACTGATCTCACGAACGGTCTCTTAATTTTATATTGAACTAGTGAGAATACTACTCTCCTTGTAGTCTGTGCGCAAAGCTTTTCCAATTACAAAATCTGCCAACTCAAAGGGAAAAAGCAGTTTGGATTAGTTTTTGTACCTGAAAACAAAGAAACACTGCCAATTTTACTAGCACTAAAGACTTTTTACAGAAAGACATTTTAAATTACTTTTTCTCAAAATATATTGTTGGTGTTTCAAGACTAAGAGCAGACGAAACAGCTCATTGGTGAAAGGCACTTTTTAGTAAGACTAACAGAATAAAAGTTGTTAAGCACGGGTGGTATCTGTCAAAAAGAAGCCTCCATTTTCTAGATCTTTAGTAAGCAGAGTTGTGTGAACACTGGTCCCCCATAGACTGTTTTTCTTGATAGGGTTCTACACTAATTTTAATATCCCATCCCACTAGAAAGCAGTGTGAACATCTTCCATAGTTTAGTGCATAGTTCCATTCTATCCCATTAGCTGTCTTTCGTAGCAGATTTATTCAATGCTGCCTCTAGAGTTATGAATTAGTATTTTTAGATTTGAGATTTTAGAGAATCCCCTTAATTCCACGTGTAGTTAGCCTTAAAAAAATCATGCAATTCCTAAACTAAGTCAATGGATACTTTCATGACTAAGCCCGAAGCAATCCGAGACAGATCCACATCCACCCCAGAGCACAGACATACCACAAGCACAGTCACGTATTCTATCACCAATATTCACACATATGGCAGAGTGTTACTGATGTTTTTGAGTCCCCGCACTCACAAGCCTGAAATCCCTCTCAAAGACATATCCCCGCAACCATTCCATAAGCAGAGCTCAGTTTGCTCGCAAACTGTAATTCATTACTAGAGGTAAAGATCTTGTTATCCGTCTTTTCTGCAAGATTCTAATGGTTACATTGCCTACATGTAAAACACACGGATTTGTGTTCAGGTGGGAACACCACTCAACGTCCTAAACAGGATTAAGACACCTTTTAACCTTCCCAGTGAAACAAGCACTTAAGACACACAGACAAGCACTTAAAACACCCTTACCCAGAACAAGGACAAGCATAATTGAGCCCATTATGTAGTTCAGTGCGGTCAAGTGGGTTAGGGTCTCAACTGCCAGGACAGTTTCTGTATTTTACTTTGTGACTGATATGGTGCAGAGAGCGAAAAGTGTAATCTGATGTCACCCTTTTTACGTTAATATAATTTAAATGTGTCTACAGGTGGCATTGTCACAGCACAGTAGTCTATGCAGGTTGGCAGTACACAGAGAAATTCCCCCACCTCCAAATTGCTCTTTAAAATCTGAATTTCAGGTCTTAAATCAGCCATTGAGACTTGGCATGATCAATACTGAGCTTTTGATGATTAACAGTGGCCTTATGTGAAAGCTAAAATGGACTTTTCAGCCACGTAAGCAAAGGAGAACAGATTAGTATACAGCAAACCCACAAAAACAGAGAAGCCTGAATAAACACAAAATAATTAACATGTTGTAAAAAAAACCACAAGCGCAGTAAAGACAAAACCAAGTAGTTTCCTCAGCAGCAGAGCTAAGGATGCCTCCCTTCCCATCCCCTCGTGCCTAATAACGTGCCTAAGGCGCAAAGTTCTGCCTGAAGGTTTTCCCACTGCCATGGAGTCCACCAAGGGATGAGGGCTCACCACAGCTGAACTTGGGTCACCTCTTCAGCAGCAGGGGAACAAATATCATTTCTCTCCTCCGCCCAACGACTTATTTCCGTAAAACATATAGGAATTCAGTATTTCAGGTAAGTAGAAGTCTGCAAACTGGCCAATAGCTAAAAATTTGCTAAGGAAGGACAAACGAATGCACCTACACTTCACAGCATTTGCATGAGCTTGTATTCACAGCATGGCCACATAAGCCTCCTTCCCTGTACAACCAAATTAAGGAAAGAATCTGAAATACAAACAGTGAAAAAATGGATGAATGCATGTATTAACTGCACTTTGAGATATATGAAAACTAGAAAATAAACTAAACTAACATGGTCACAGCAGCTAGTGTCCATACAAAGGTTCTGATGCTGAAATACAGCACACATCCAAGTACTGTTTGTCTCTTCCAGTCTTATTTCAGTTAGCTCACTAGCCCTCTCTGTTGTGGCTGTATTATACTTCATCCTGCTAAAATATTATTTAGATTAAAAAAAACGCAGCTTTATATATTAGTTCATTTTCCACCTGAATAAACAAGTTTTCTTTACTGTCAACTGTAATACAGAAGGAACCTGCAATGTTGCAAAGGAGGGAATGAAATAAATCTGCTGGCTCTCACTGGCTTTATTAATTTAAAAGAGGCGTTATGAATGTAGTCCAAGGCTGGAACAGCAGCAGTCAAAAAGTACAACAAAGTGCAGAAGTGTCCTTTGTCATTCAGAACCTTTTGTGTTTTTGACAAGGGACTTTGTAACTGCTCCAGTAGCACAGCACTAATAGAAAGTAATGCTCTGAAGCTAAAATGCTTACCAGAAACTTCCTCTCATCAAATACAAGTTCACAGAAGTTTTGAGTTCTTTAGATGACAGATGTGGTGAAAAAGCCTGACAGAAAAGGCAATACTCCACCGTGTGGCATAGCGTGAGAACACGCAGAACCCTTCTGCAAGCCAGACCGTTCCAAGTCCTACATTGATTTGACATATAAAGTGTAAATTCATAGTGGATCAGAGTAGTTTTCTTGGAGTCATATTCTCACTCATTTAAAAAAAAAAAAAAATCCAGGCAATTTCATCAGAATATGAATTGGGAGGAAAAAACCTTTCTGCTTCCCTATGTAACAATGTAATTCAGATACTTAGAACGGAATACTTGTCTACTTGAAATTACTATTTGCACATTTTAAATATGTTATGTTACACTTCCAAAAACTAGAGAAGCATTTTGAATGGACTGAAAACATCTGGACTGAAAAAGTCTGGTGGAAAGAGAGAAATTTCTTTAAAAAGAAGTCTTTGAGTTTCCTTCTATTCTTAGGAAAGGTTTTGAAATTTCAAAAATTTCCTTAAACTAACATTTTACCCTTTGTACTCCGGGTTTATGAAGAAATTCCCAGTTTTTTTCCTTTCTTTCTTCTTCTTTTTTTTTTTTTTTAATCCTTCTCTCCTAGTCAGTTTTCTATAAAATTCATTACATTTTTTTAGACCATTATCCAAAGTGTGGTCCAGTAAAGAAACAAAAAAGTCTAACCACAAATAATTGCAATCATTAAAAAAAACAAAACAAAGAAAAAAAAAACCTGAAGTACCAGAACTGTCTATAGTCAAGTTTTCCTAACCACTAGAAAGATTAATTAAAGAATAGGTTTTTTTCAGTGGTAAGAAAAAAAAAAACACCACCAAACTTAAGGTGCTACAGAAAATGAAGATATATGTTTGGTTTTTTTCCTTTGTTACATTTATCATTATAGAATTAGAAGTGTTCAATAGAAAAACGTTGAGAGAAAGAATCCTTCACCGAGTTTTTGCACAATCTTTATGATATCAAGAAGTGCTGCTTGTATCTATGCTCCCTTGCTGGTGACATTGAAGTGCCTTGCTGCATTGCAACCTGAAAGCATTTAAGACCGAAACTTACCTCAAGCTCAGTGAGATCTTTCAGACCAAGACATTGCGGAGATATTCAGTCTATTTTTTCTCTTTACATCTACAGCTATTGTTTGGCTAAAAATTATCTTTTTTTTTTTTCTTTCTTCCTTCATGAAGCAGAGATCTGTCTTATTGATGGTATTTTAATTCAATCCAGTTTGTTAACTTCTTTCATCTATCTTTTCTTTCAAGTGTAGTTCAGAAATTTGATTGCCTGTCTCACAAATACAGTAATTACTCTTCTGTTTCTAAAACTTGTTCATAAAATAAGAAAGCAGCCTTTGGGGAATTTGTTTTGCCTGAGAAAAGACGTTTGCTGCACTTAATTAATAGGAAGATAAAAAGTTATTTGCAACAGCTTGTCCTCACATTCGTCATCACGATATTACAGAACCACAGATTTACAGAATAAATACAAACGAGGAATGAATAAGAGGATGCTGGGCTCTATTCTGGGATCATTTCTGGCAATGTTTTCGTAAACCAGGCATTGAAATGAGATGGAAGTAACCACAATACAAATTACTACAGAAGTAATCTGTGAGCATCTGAATATTTTGGAAAGTACTTTATAAATACTACCCTGGTAAAAATATGATTTTGCAAATGCACTTAAAACTATAACACATGCACACTTTTCTCTACCTCAGAAACCTTACAACTGTCCATAATATCATTCACTTGGCCCAGGGAAATAAAGAGGTCAAATTTAACTAATGTCTATCTTAAATGAAAGGATGAATTTTGAAATTATACATATGAAACCCCTCTCTCTGAGAAAACTAGGAAAACATGGGATTTAGTAATAACAGACAAAGTAGGATGCTTATGCTAAATTCAGTTTAACATTGAGAAAATCATATCAAAACAATTTATCAGGACATCCCATTCATCGTCAGTGCAGTTCCACGTACTTATCTTTAGCCTCAATATATGGAATTTCTTTGAAAGGCTGAGGTCCTCAACTGCTTCTCTGTGTAGAATGTAGATACACCAAATGTGAAAGTGTGCCCCTCTTCACAAAGCCACAAGATAACGTCGACAGGCTCCATGAAGGAACTACAAATACCTACACCATCTGTGCACGTTTTGTTTTGTTGCTGGGTTTTGGGGTTGGGTTTTTTTTTCAGCAGGGAGACAAATAGCTGTCCTTCTAGGAAAGTGCTTCAAAACACTGGTCATCTGAAACAAAAAAGGAGCTGATGCAAAAATATAATAGTGCTCCTAGACTATGTCTTATTTCTCCTGATGTTGATATTAATGGTTACTGAAGCAGCATAAATTTGCCTTTCTTTTTAATCCAGATTTTAAATGTTGATTTGACAGATCCATACAAAATTTTTAATTTATCCATACACTAACACTTTTATTATGAAAAAATAAAAGCACAGACTGTGTCTTCATGCACAGTAACAAACGAGCCTAAATGGTTGACTTTATGAAGGCCAACTGTAGCCCAGTCCAACTCTCCTTGAAAACAAGACAACTCTGGCTTCAACCTGCTTCGTGAATGAGTTATTCCACGCTCGTTTTGACAAAATGCTTTAAATCAAAACTGGCACTGTACTTGCAGAGCCTGCATTCCACTAACTGCTGCACTCCCAGGTCTTCAGCAGAAATTTTCTGTGCTGTACATGTACTTATCACAACGAGATCATGTCCACTGATCATGGCTTTGCAGACAGAGCTGCTATATTATTTCTGAATGCAACCTTAATTGCAACTCAGTCAAGGTGTTTGACAAAGAACTGCTTCTTTCAGTGTTCAAACTTCCCGTGGATCAGCCATGCCCAATGCGAGCTTCTAAACAACACACTGACTGACAGACTGGCTCTTACCAGAGCTTCTTAAACACATGGTTCTCCTCAATCAATTTGTGCAGCCCAATGAAATGTGCTGCTCTTGAATGAGGCCTCATGTTTCAGGTGATTTAAGAATATTCCCGGAGAAGTCCCCATACACCAAAGGCACGAGTGAAAGAAAGCACAACGAAGGAGCACAGAGGATAAGGAGCAATAGTCAGGCACACCTTGGTACCTGCACTCTTATTCAGTATCATAAAGCTTTAGACACCAAAGGTCACAGAACAACCTTCTAGTCATATGAAATACACTAAAATAATCCATAGAAGAGCAAGGTATTGATAATGAGTTTTGTACCAAAATTCTTTCCTCTATTCACAAGGTTTCTTTGCTCTGTAGGAAGAACTTCTACAGTTCACTAACCTTCTCTACAGCAAGTTCATTTTAGCTGTTTCTGTAGACAGATGTCTCAAAGAAGTCTTTGTTGAGCTGAACTGTCTCTGGCCGAAAGAGGAATGTTCCAGCAGCAATAATACACTATAGAGATATCAGTTTGGGAGATGGGAGGAGATGAACTGTGTATTCAATGTCTTGGAGCAGGGGTCTTTTAAAAACTCTGGAGGATGGATAAAGTGGGAAAACTAAAGCTCATTCCTTCGTACCCGTCTTTACCTGAGACAGCTGGCTCTAGGGGAACTTGAATCAGGTCAATTGCTATAAGATTTACAGCTTATTTAACGCAGCTCTAACTTAGTTATGTGTAAAGTCATGATGAAGGACACAAAAATCATGATCTGTGTCTGTAAAAAACCGACAATGTTGGAGAAGTGCAAAGCTTGATTTTCAGAATCTTGTTTTTGTTCACATGAATCCAAAAAGACAAAGTATCTTCTCCCTATAAACAGACTAAGTCTACTGGATACTGAAGTCCTTCAGTCTTTATTGAAATTACAGAATTTCTGAAAGCTAAATAGCAGAATAGAATCAACATTATGGTAAGAAAAATATATGCCTTACTAGAATTAAACTGTTTCAGTCCTTTCATAGCCAACCCTAATAATCCTGAGAGCATCAGATCACATAACCTCTTCATAGGTATACGGAAAAAAAATACCACTGCAACGCTTTGGGCATATAACTACCCCCATGCTTTTTACAGTAAAGGTCTGCACTGTCTGAAGGCTATCAACGGTTGGGATGCTTCCAAAGGCAAACTGTTTATTCAGAGGCAGATTTGATCAAGGCTTATGTTTTCCAAAAGGCAGCTAGCTTACTTAGGCCCTTTAAAAAAATCCTTTCCCTAGAGCTCATCCTCTGGGCTGTTTGGGCTGCATATTTTAAGCAGCAGAAAATTGCCAAGTCAAAAGCAAAGAATTTGTTTCTAAGAGAAGCAAGGAAAAGACAAAGAGCAAAAGTTAACACTGCAGATCATTGCAAGCTTCAGAGAATAGAAAACAATTGTTTTAGTGAAGGCTAAAAATACTTTCTTTTAAGATCGCTTGCTCTTCTGCCAAAGGCAAGGAATACACTGAGAAATATGTTTGCAGAATCAAAACATTTATAATACTAAAAAGAAGCAGTTCCTGCTTTAGAAACTTAAGAGCTGGTTAAGTTGGAACTACAGTTTTCATAATACAGACAAAAGATTATCAACCACAGACAGAAGTCAATATTGGCTTTGTTGCCAACTTAATGTTAAAACAGGAAAAAGAACAGCATATATTTTCTCTAGATCACCTGATAGTTACCTTGGTGTAACTATCAACATAGTTATAGGACAAAATACAATTTTATTTTCTAACCTTCTCTTTGTTGTGCGGCAGAAATGAGTTATACTAGAATGCAAATGGAAAAAAGGAACAGAAGGGCTGTGCAAGCAAATATGAAGTCACCTGGCCTCACTGGAAGCTTTACAAATGTTTGTTCTGTTTTCAAAAATCTCAACTTAACTCAAAATTCAATACAACTCTTCATTTGTAGTCCAGGGGAACACAGAAAGCTAAACATCTATAACGATCAAATTTCTTAGAAACTTCTATGCAAAGTATCAAGTTCGGCTTCTTTCCTTTGTTAATTTCAAGCATTGGAAAATCTTACTTTTTTTTTTTTTTTGAAGGGGAAAAACCAAAGCAAAGTGATTTAAAGTCATGAATAGAGTGACAATTCACTTCTGAAAATCCAAGTTTTCTTGCCATATTTAGTTAATGCTGAAACAGTGTCTACAGCAACATCAACAGTGCAGCTGTGAGGCTGCCAATACTGTCTCCAACTGTGAAAAGCACTTTTCTTCAAGTCTTTTCTTCACTTTTCCCCTTCCAAAGACACAATACAGCAGAAAACCCTCAACTGCTTCGGCCAAATGTCAGGCAATGAAGTCTACAATTTTACTGCATGAATTTAATGTAACATGTTACATTTAATGTAATAATACATACAACAACTTGTTCAGCAATCATGAATAGCCAGTTCCTGCACTTAGTTTATTTTTTAATTGCACTCTTCTGTTGTAAGACAAGAAAGAAAGCCAAAAAGTGATACAAGAGGGTGCCGGCCACACTTGTGTGCCAAATAAATCCTGCTTTTAAATAAGGCCCATAACTGAGACAGATTACACTATGCTTTCAGAAAATTTGCTTAATACCGTCAAAAAGCCAGTTTGCATAGTTTCTTAAATTACAATAGGAGTTTCTTTCTCAGTAAGAGAATGGTAAAGCAGCAAAAGTGGGAAAAGAACATTCAAAGTGCTGAAAAGCATTTATACTATCTATGTTACTTGATTCGTTAGTTGCAACTTCAGTTCTTCCCCCTGGAATGTCTCCCTTCTCTCCACGCTGATGGAAAGCTGGAACAGAGCAAGACAAAACTCTTGGTGCTACGAGCTGGTTCTATGAACTGGTGGGGCTTGGCTCATGCCGCAGTCACCAACAGTGAGTCTGCTGAAGATGTGTTTCCCTTCCCTACAAGGGAAAGTGAGCTATAATGATTATTAAGGACTAACAGATGAAGTCATACGATTCTCACAGTCTTTGGTTTATCTGCAATAGCAACTGTCTCCATCCTTCTCTTCCCATAGGCATCAACAAAAAATGCCATCCTCCCGTCTGATATATCCCCCATACCTACCCATCCAACTTCTTCCCTCTACATCAACTTATTTAAAAAAAAAAAAAAAAAAAAAGGTGTGGTGTGGGGAGGGAAAAGCCAACAGATAATTTCTGACTGTAAATTATGTCCCAACCTTTAGCCTGTCCTGTGTATTTAAAGTTTAAGCATGTTACGGTGAGACTTCTTGTGCTCTCTGCAACACTTAACGTGCCAGAATACTGCCCTCAGTTGACCTTCTAGTGTGCTGTAACAAACGTGTAACAAACTTTATCCAACTTCTCAAGTTTTGTCACAGTACAGGAAGAATGGACAGATGACACAGTGTCCATGAAACCAAATGTAGTTCAAGTGTCAGTGTTGGCACATGTAGAAACACAACAGGGACAATTCACGTTCATCTCAGGACTGTCCAGAAACTGGTTTCAAGACCAAGTACGCTGATGAGCAAGCAAAAGAGGATATACTGAAGTTTAGCTGTCCTTAAACAGATATTTAAGCTCACCTTATAGATCTTCAAAAACTGTTAACTCGGTTCTTTATGGCATTATGACAACTTTAAAATGCCTATGATGTACCACCATGCCATCCAGCCTGGAACACAGAAACTTAGATTTGACTTGGTAAGTCTGGAGCTTTAAAGATAAATAAAAGACATTAATATAGCACAGTCAGCCCTAAAATAAGTATTGTCACACTTCAAATTCAGAATATGTTCAATGAGAATGGATGTGTTATTAGGCTCTGTATATAAATCTAGTAAAGTGAGCTAATAGCACCAGCATAATCACTAGAGCAAAATGTTTTCTCAATAAGAACAGACAGATGAACAGCAAGTCTCCACATACATGCTACTTACTCACAAGGCTTCCAAAGAGCTGGTTATATCTTCTTGTAACAGGTAAATCAATATCAAAGTAACCACTGCCTCCCCTACTTCAGGTAAAGACTTAGCCTTGTCACACTACAGTCCTCCCCAGAACTCACAATAGAAAAGGGCTGCAACCAGGAGTACCGATACCCAAAAAATTATCATACGTGTACACCAGGAAAATTAGTTCTTAGTAAAGGTACATTTGTTAATGTTTAACTGTCATTATCCCATTGTCAGAACTTTCCACTAACGTTAATTCCAACAGTTTGGAAAATACTGACAGTAGCTACCTCCTATTCTAGAGAGCAGCGTTTGAAAGTTACACCTAGCACAAAAAGTTGGGAGTCGCACTTTAGCTTTTTTTAAAAAAAACCACCACTGTGAAGTCAATGAACTTGATGCATAAAAATGAACTTTATCAAAGTATGTTCCATTACCAACTGCTTTATCGGCCTATATCTCAGTGGTATTCTAACCCATAAGTGGTACTGCATTACACCAGATTACTTTAATCTTCTCCTGTCTTCCCTTTTGCTCTGAATAAACTGATCATACTGCTTTTCCTAGAATACCACAAAAGGTGTTTTGAAAGATCCAAGACACTAGAGTTTGCTTAACTTTTAAGTCAGGCTGCAGTCTCATTCACAGGCATTCATGGCCCCTTACAATAATTAAAAAAAACCCAAACATCTCCTCTCAGCCCCTGGGAACTGAGATGTTATTTCCCAGAACCCCAAATGTAAGCCTAATCTGCCCTTATAAAATCAAGACACCGAGCAGCAAAGATGGAATTAGAGTAGCAAAGACCACAGCTAGCTCCTGGTTAATGTGTGGAACCGGGAAGCAGGGAGAGGTGAGACATGTTCCTGTTAATTACATTCCACTGTTCTTCTGTGCCTTATTTTCCAGTAAATGAAACAGGCAGATATTGCTTCTATGCCATTTCTTCTATCACTTCTTAAAAAACTCCTGCCTTTAAAGCTGTGGGTGCATGTATGCACACAAACACCACCTCACCTAGCAGAGCAGATTGTTTAGTAAAGAAATATACATATGCATTTTGAAAACAGGATTTTATTGCAAGTATATCAAAACCGTCTAAAATCTTATTCAGGAAAGGCGCTTCAGACTTTGTCCTTTTTCTTTTTAGCTTTGGGTTCTTGGGACAGCTGAGATAATTCAGTTTCTTCGACTTCATCACAATGCTTTCTTTTCTTTTTCTTTGACTTTTTATGGTCACTTTGGTAACCACTGGAGTCACTAGTAGGCAATACATGTTCCTGTTCTTCTTGCTTATGCTTTTTCTTCTTCTTCTTCTTCTTGCTTTTATCATCACATAATCCATTAACAGCATCAGCATTTTGCTCTTCTGCATTTTCCCTCCCAGTGTTATCCATCTCACCCAGAGGTTCCCCTGTGACATTGTCTCCCCCAGAGTCATTCAAGCCATTTTCCTGGTGGTCAAGGTTTTGAATTTCATCTCCATTTGTACTGTCAGTAATGGTCACAGACTGCTTGGGCCGCATGCTGTAAACAAATACACAAAATAAGCTTAAGTTGAGACATCTCAGTGCATCTCACACAGTGAAATGTCAGAATTTGCTAAAACATACCGCTAAAACCAACAACAAATGGAGCACATGATACTCTGGTTACAGACAATCATAAAGCCCATTTAACTTTCAGGGTAATTTCTATTTCCTGACTAGCTTTTCTCTTACCACACAAGCAATATTCTCTTTCAAATCTTAGCCTAACTTTCTTTTATAAAATGCTGTACAGACCATTTTGATACTTCCTCTTTTCTTGTACTCCTTCTTCCAATAATACATAATTATACATTATGTAGTAAAGGGTTTTTTTAAGTTATTCACATACGTGCACAGCCAATGGCCTGTTCAGTCATACATGAGACACACTGCTGGTTTTACCAAGCAATTGCTTTGCTGAAGTCTGCAGAGTTAAAACAAAGGTGATGCCAGAAAAGTCAAAAAGAGAATAAAAAAAACCACCTCAAACAAAAATAAAAAAATCCAGCAGGTACCTTGCAACCGAGTGTGCTGGAGAATGGAAAGAATGCAGTTAAAAACCATCGAGGAGGAGATGTCCCCAGAGGCACTGAGGACAAAATCGTTTCGTTTCGTTTCATTGTAAGTTCACTGAAACAACCCAGAACTTCCTTCCAGATTCAAAAAGAAAAACCAAACGAAAAATGTTATGATTTTTTCAATAGTAGTACAGCATGTGTGTGTAAGTAAACAGCATTGTAAACATTGCGTTCAGGAACTGGAGTGTTTTCACTTGAAAAGCCTATGCACATTCATAAACACAGCTACTCTAGACATTTGGGGGTGCTGTTTTACATATATATTATTTATGCAATCAAGAGTTCACAAGTCAGCACAGTCACCATTTTTAAAGCTCAAAAAAAAATTTAATTTTATTTTTCCAGAGAAAACTTACATTCAAGTCCTTAACACTGGAAAGTTTAGTTTAAGATAACTAACACAGGGTATATATAGACATGGGTTTGTGTAAAAATAAGAAAGCCTAAAGATTAAGATGTTAACTGAAATAATTTAGCTTGTAACAAATCCTTTAAAACATTCAAAAATATTCTCTATTAGGGAACAATACCTGCTTTTAGTGAGTCCTCCTCGAATGAAGAACACCCCAGCTGCATCAGAATCCAAGTGCAATACTTGAAATTTCAGTTCATCCCCTATTTTTAACCCCAGCTCTTGCCACTGTACAATCGACATTTGTTCAGGTTTAGGGATAGAAGCATTGAAGCATCCATGTATCAGACAACCAATATGACTAGGGGCCACTTTATTAATTATACCCTAAAATAGAAAAAGAATGTCGTATCAGGCTATAGTAAAGATCACCCCTTTAAATGCATGTATGATACATATTTAGTTTCCTATATGGACACTTTTCAACAAGACTTTATTTGCACAAGTTACAAAGTCATTTTATCTAGCACATAAGCTAACTCTTCACTAAAATCAAAGTTATTCCTACATACTCTTCATACAGTTACTCACAAAGTAGAAATGAACCTCTATTTGGCAAGAGAAAGAAAGTCGAAACATGGGAATCAGCCACAGTGAGTACTTGAATAGAACAGATAACTCCTTCCTCACACTACAGCCATCAACTTTGCATCAAAGCCATTTTAAGTCTGACTTACTTGCCTAAAACAGCCTTCATGCTGGAAGAGCACTACTTAGCAGCTAAAGATACAGATGACACATAAAAAGCTTTGAGAGTACTTCATTCAGCAGGTTTTGCTGACACATTTGCACGCCGAACTTTATTCACCTTTGCTTTCCCCAAGGATAAATGAAAGACACTGAGAGTATTTCCATTCTCTTCCTAGCAGGAGAACACATTCATTTCTTAATCACATTTACAAAGACACACGTCATGCTGCAAAAGGTATGTCGCAACAACGAATGGAAGCCAACTCCCAACTTATTTTTCCCACAAGTACTGAAGCAAGGGTGTTAACAAGCTTAAAGCTGTTCTGTGAGCCACACATCTCCTTTTACTGAAAGGCAGGCTTCAACTTGATGTACTGCTCTTGTACTCGAAGGAAATAAATCCACGAGAACATCCTGAACATCCTAAACATTCCTGCCACTGTTAAGAACAAACACACCTATTTGAGAATTATCTGGTCTTCAGAAAGGAGCATTGATATAAATGATATACAAAACTATGACATAGTATTTAATCATACATAATCCTTATAAGGCAATATTTTAGCAATACATAAATATTATATATATAATTTAACAAATACAGGGACAGACACAGGAAAATAAAAACTACTAGTACTACTGCAAACTGCTAATAAACTACTGTAAACTACTTGTACACGAATAAACTACTAATATAAACTAAAATATAACTCCACCTAAGTCCCAGACCTCTGCTTATGATAGAGATAAGTCAAGCTGTGATCACTTTATTAAAAAAATGCCCTGTGAGACGTCAACGCGCCTACGTACCACCAGCTTTTTCCCTTTTTTGGGGCTGAAGATGACGAAGTCCGCCTCGATGTTCAGGTGGATGAACCCTTGGTCGTCGTAAATGTCGCCGAGCTCACCCACCACTTTGATGTTGTCGTAAGCCACCGGCACACCCTGAAGGCTGGAAGGAGAAGGAAGAGAACGAGAAGGAGAAGGAAGGGGAGGGGGAGGACCGTTAGCTCTTAGGCCAGAGACAGCCCCACCCGGGGGGGGGGGGGGGGGCGGGGGTGGCGGCGGGCCCAGCTGGCGCCGCGGAGCCCCCAGGCGGCCCGAGGCCTCCCCCGAGCCGGTCGCCCCTTTCCCGGCCTCACCTTTCCGAGTAGCGCAGGAGCTCGGTGTCCAGCTGGGCGCGGATGCCGGTGCGCTTGCGGCCCAGGTAGCGCGGAGCCAGGGCGACGTGCCGGCGGTGCGGCGCCACCACCAGGCAGGAGTAGCGCCGCCCCACCAGGCCGCGGGCCACGGCGAAGGAGGGGATGGAGGCGGCGGGCAGCGCCGGGGCGAGCGGCGACGGATCCGCGGCCACGGCCATGCTGCGGGCGGCGGCGACGGCTGCGACCGCACACGCCACGGCGCGTCGTGATGGCGTCACGCAGGGCAGGGGCGCGGAGTGGCGGGGTCGCGGCCGCAGGGAATGACGCACTTCCGAGTGACGGCGTCGGGGGGAGGGGGCCGCGCCGTGCGGCCCGGTCGTGGCGGGCCCCCGGTGGCGGTGGCGGGCCCGGGCCGGGCGGCGAAGCCGCTCTGAGCAACCGGGCCGGTTGTTTCGGTGTCGGAGGAGGCTTGTGGGTATCCGGGGTCGCGGCCCCCCAGGTTCCTGCTGGGCACCTGCGCCACTCCCCCGTACAGCCACAGCCCTGGGAGCACCTGGAGGCAGCGGTTTATGTCCACAACCCGTCTGTGCGCTCTCAGGCGCACCATTTACTGCCGCCTCAGATTATACCTCCGTGGTCGGCATCACTTATTTTCGCTTCTGAACTGGTTTTGCATCCAGTGTGCCTCCTCATGCATCCAATTGCCCCGTGAACCTAAATCACAGAATGGTAGGGTTGGAAGGGACCTCTGGAGATCACCTAGTCCAACCCCCCTGCCAGAGCAGGGTCACCGAGAGCAGGCTGCACAGGAACGCGTCCAGGGGGGGTTTGAATGTCTCCAGAGACAGAGACTCCACCACCTCTCTGGGCAGCCTTTGCCAGTGGTCTGCCACCCTCAAAGTAAAGAAATTCCTCCTCATGTTTAGATGGAACTTCCTATGTTCAAGTTTGTGTCTGTTACCTCTTGTCCTGTCGCTGGGCACCACTGAAAAGAGCCTGGCCCCATCGTCCTGACACCCACCCTTTCAGTGTTTATACACATTGATAAGATCCCCCCTCAGTTGTCTCTTCCAGACTAAAAAGACCCAAATCTGTCAGCCTTTCTTCATAAGAGACACATTCCAGTCACCTAATCATTTTGGTAGCCCTTTCCTGCACCCTCTCCAGCAGTTCCCTGCCCTTGAACAGGTAGTTTTCATTTGGTAGTTTTGACAAAATGCTGTGTTGCGATGTCACTGTAAATTTAAATTGATTTAAATTTAAATCATTTGGTGATTTAGACAAAAGACATGACATCAAATTACCTTAAATGCTGGTCTTCGTATGTGGCAATTCTAAGAATGCAGAATTTGTTTTCTGTTGCTAGGGCCTGGGTCTAATTTGTACATATAATGAGAAATTTCATAACACTTTTTTTTACCATGTGCTAAAAGACAGAAGGAGAAGCAAGAGAGAACAAAAATCAAAAGGTGCACTGTAAATTGCAATGGCCCACAAAGTGAGCCACAATGATAGCGAAAAAAGAAAAGCTTGTTTTCCTGTTGTAACCAATGAAACTTGTGGATGATGAGTGAAGATTTTGTCCAGAAACATCGGTCAGGCTTTAGATAAGCACAAGCTTGTCTAGTATTGCCTTAGGATTTAATTTTAACCTGATTTGACTGAACTGGTGCAAAATGTTGAAGAGATCGTCTTTCTTTGATACAATCCCATTTATATCAGCTTAACTTGTTTTAGTAAATGTACCCTTTCAAACTGATTGAATCCACATGGGGAGTTATAAAAATAATTTTTTGATATATCAGTTTTATTAAAAGTGTTAACATTTCTTTATGCTGTGGAGGCCTCAGAAACACTGTTGTTCTATAAAAACAAGCCTTACGTCAGATGACAGAAATCCTTGAACTCCCTATAAAATGTTAAGTGACACAAAAGCCTTTGAAACTACTCAAATACTATATCACCAGAAGGTTTTCTTTGACTGAACATGCTGCGAAGACAGGACATTGTTAGTTTTCACAGGTAAAACAAACCATATAATTTGCAGTACTTTACTGCAAGTTAAGTTGGATTAGTGTGAAAAAACTGACATAAAAATGGCTTTCAGATGTCAGACTCAACTTGCAAAATTGAAAGAGAAAATGTCTTGAACTACTGTAATCTGTATTCTCTTGTGGCTTTAATCCTCCAAGGTATTTTATGTCTGTTGAAATTAATTGTATGTTATATGCTCTCAGCCTTTTGGAAGAAATACCTGTATTTTTTATTTCATCTATTCATATCATATTTAATCCTTGCAATGTGCTTTCAATCTTGGTTAAAGACCTTATACAATAACTGCATCCACTTCTATTCCTAAATGAAAGATATGTTTTATAACTCTTATTTATGAGTGGATTTAGTTTGCAGTGAGAACGTATAATGCACTAAGGGTTACGCTCCGCTTTATCCAGGATAATAAAAACCTAACTGTGCTCCTTAAACAAAAACTCCAAATAAGATGGAAAGGCAGCATGAACAAAAATGTGGACTTTTGTTTTTCTCCCTGTAGGCAGGTTGGACAAGATGGTGCCAGAGGGTTTCCTCCCTCTGGGCCTGCAGGAATCCGGGGTTATCTCCATGGACATCTGTCCCCAGAAAACTCCTTACTCGTGCGTGCTGTACCCTGGTGCATGCAGGATGTGCCCCTTCCTGGCAGCCTACAGAAAGTCTCACTCTGACAGGCTGCAAAAATATTTTTGCTTTGTACCAGGCACTCTAAACTGAAAACCTACGGCAAAATAATAATGTCTCAAAGCCTACAAATACTATATGGGGACTGCAGAGGGATGCGCTAAACCCTAAACTATGTGGACAAGGCCAGCTGTCTTTAAGAGAGTTGTGTGTTGTGTAGTTGTGACTACCATTTGGCCTGGAAGACAGGAATCGCTCCTGGCGGCAGATGGTGCTGTGGTCATGTGTAGGTATTTTACTTGAGGTCAGGTCTGCACATTCTAATTGAATCTCCATTTATCCCTGCTACTGTCCTTTGGTTTTCACTGCAAAGTGCTCTTGGGTCTTCCAGATTTCCTTTCAGGCCAAAGTAAGCTGGAGAATGAACTTTAAATCCTAATGGTCACTCAGTGTACGAGGTCAGGCCAGAGCTAATTCAAAATAGCCCTCTTGAAACTCTTTTGGTGGAGATACCTGGTCCCAGCACCAGCTTTTTTTCTCTGTGAGTCCACACCTGTCGGGTCACACTGCTTGCTGATGCAACATAGCCTATCTCGACCAAAAGCAGCATTGTCTTGCAGTCTCCTAGGGAATTCAGACCCATCGTATAACTTGGGCTTTCATTACCTGATTGTAAAAGATGTCCTGACAGAAGAGAGGAATCTCAGTCCAACTACCACCTCCCTTCATTACAGTTCAGTTCTTAAAATCACTTGGACCCGTAACACTAAAGTGCTGATATCCCCACGTTAATTTGTCTTCTTTTTCTTCCCCAGTTGTATATCTTCTTTTCACTTCTCAATGTTAGCTTTCAGTTTAAAAACAATCTGTCTCAGCTGACCTTTTAGCAGCGGACTGCAGTGAGCCTCTGTCCAAAGAGGCAGCTAAAATCAATGTCTAAAACAGCACAGCATTGGTACGTTTGCCAAGTCTCACAGTGGCTGATAAAACTGCGCTGAGCCTGTTTTTCTCTAGTGGTCAGGTCGCCAGTAACAATTGGGACCAAAACCAAAAGCTGCATTTTGAATCACTGCTGTTCTTTTCCTTCCTGTTTTATCTGTGTTTGTCTTGTTTTCTCTTTATGGAAAGAAGGCCAGCCTCCAGTAAGGAGACTCATTAACAGCCACATATCCAGCACCTCTCAACTGATCTTTTATTCCCATGCAGTCATTGCCGTCTTCAGTCCAGGTTTCTGAATTGACATCGTATGTTGGATAGAAGCTCTTTTGTGGCAGCTGCAGCTCATTCATTCAGAGGGCCGCCTCCATCCAGCATTAAAATCCTGGAAGTCTTAGCTGCAATGGAATATACTGCCCCTCACGCAGAGTGGAAGAGTGCCCCTGGCACTTTGCTGGAGTAGAAGATACGCCCCCTCTTAGGGCCATGTGCTTAAAGGACTCGGTGCGTTTTGAAATTGAATCCATTCCAGGTTCCTCATCACACAACCTGTGCTCTATAAAAAAGAGAAATGAAGAAAGGCCTCACAGTTACAAAGAAAGCTCATGTTTCTACTCATGTACAGTAGAAAACTCATGCTCAGATTTTTTTTTCAAATATTTTAGCTGGCTTCACATTTTTCGTGTGGTATCATAAAAACCTACAGTATTTTTGATGACAGTTGTTGCTGTGGTACTTTGAATGAAGAATCAGTACTCAAACTCTCAGTTTTGTTTGAAGTTGTATTGTATGGTAATAGGTTTGCTTCGATATCTTTGACCCTCATCCCAAATAGAGACTAACCCTGGGATGCTTGGTCAGTGAGAATTAAGCATCTAAATGACACTGGGGGGTCTCAATTTGTGGCCCTAAATATGGAATTCTGTTAGGGTAGTTTTGTAAAGTTTTTTTGAGAGAGAGAGCCACCATTCAGTTACGTACAGAATCAATGAATGTGAGGGATTAGCTAAAGTTACACAATAGTTACAGTAGTAAAAATTCGCTTGACTGGAAATGTGAATGGAATTAAGTTGTTATTCTCAGGCAAAAATCTAATTTGAGCAAATACGGGATGATAAGGTGAATACTGTTTTCTCTCTAACAAAGACATTGACCAAAGAAGGTAGATATTCCTGTCAGTATATCAGGCATCTCTGTATCACTGGGTTTGTACATAAAGAAAATGTACCAAATGCTGCTGAAAATCCACCAGATGGCACACTAAAGCCTTAATACTGAAAAGTGCCATCCGTCCAAGATAAGCATAGTAATGGCATGGCAGGCTGAAAATTTTAAGTGTATTGCAATATGCAGACTGTGCTTTCTTTTGTCAGTGATTAGGAGGTCAGTCTTTAATAGCTAGGAAATGACTTAGAGAAACATTAAGGGAAAAAAATGGGATAAGACAGCAATTATGTTAATTTTTTTCAGCTAATAATTTGTCTTGATTTGTAATGACATTGATGATTATTGTGGTTTAACCCCAGCTGGCAACAACTAGGCACCACACCACCGCTCGCTCACTCTCCCCTGGTGGAATGGGGGAGAGAACTGGAAGGATAAAAGTGAGAAAACTCATGGGTTGAGATAAAGACAGTTTAATAGGTAAAGCAAAAGCCGTGCACACAATCAAAGCAAAAACATGGAATTCATTCACTGCTTCCCATCGGCAGGCAGGTGTTCAGCCATCTCCAGGAACACAGGGCTCCATCACGCGTAACGAATACTTGGGAAGACAAAATGCCATAACTCCCAGTGTGTCCCCCTTCCTTCTTCTTCCCTGAGCTTTTTATTGCTGAGCATGACATCATATGGTCTGGGATATCCCTTTGGTCAGCTGGGGTCAGCTGTCCCGGCTGTGTCCCCTCCCAGCTTCTTGTGCCCCTCCAGCCTACTCGCTGGCGTGGCAGTTTGAGAATTAGAGAAGGCCTTGACTCTGTGTAAATCCTGCTCAGCAATAATGAAAACATCCCTGTATTATCAACACTGTTTCCAGCAGAAATCCAAAACATAGCCCCACAGTAGCTACTATGAAGAAAATTAACTCTGCCCCAGCCAAAATCAGCACAACGATGGCTGTGATGAACATCTCCTAACAGTTGGGGACTGGCTAGATTTCCTTTGGCCCTTGATTCTCATAGAATCATAGAATCATTTAGGTTGGGAAAGATCCTTGGGATCATCGAGTCCAACCATCATCTCTACAAAGTTCTCCCCTACACCATATCCCCTAACACCACATCTAAACGAGTCTTAAACACATTCAGGGATGGTGACTCCACCACCTCCCTGGGCAGCCTATTCCAGTGTCTGACCACTCTTTCTGTGAAGAATTTTTTCCTAACGTCCAGCCTAAACCTACCCTGCTGCAGCTTGAAGCCATTCCCTCTTGTTCTATCACTAATTACCTGTGAGAAGAGACCAGCACCAACCTCTCTACAATGTCTTTTCAAGTAGTTGTAGAGAGTGATGAGGTCTCCCCTCAGCCTTCTCTTCCTCAAACTAAACAGTCCCAGCTCCTTCAATTGCTTCTCATAAGATTTATTCTCCAGGCCCTTCACCAGCTTTGTTGCCCTCCTCTACACTCGCTCCAGCACCTCGATATCTCTCTCCTATTGAGGTGCCCAGAACTGGACACAATACTCAAGGTGTGGCCTTACCAGTGCTGAGTACAAGGGGACAATCACCTCCCTACTTCTGCTGGTCACACTACTTCTAATACAAGCCAGGATGGCATTGGCTTTCTTGGCCACCAGGGCACACTGCTGGCTCATGTTCAGCCGCTTGTCAATTAGAACCCCCAGGTCCTTTTCTGCCAGGCAGCTCTCCAGCCACACTTCCCCAAGCCTATAGCGATGCATGGGGTTGTTTTGGCCCAAGTGCAGGACCCAGCACTTGGCCTTGTTGAAGCACATTCCATTAGCATTGGCCCATTGGTCCAATCTATCCAAGTCTCTCTGTAGAGCCTCCCTATCCTCATGCAGATCAACACTCCCGCTTAGCTTTGTGTCATCTGCAAACTTGCTGATGATACACTCTATGTCCTTATCAAGGTCATCAATAAAGACGTTAAACAGAAATGGTCCCAACACTGAGCCCTGAGGGACACCACTTGTGACTGGCCACCAGCTGGATTTAACTCCATTGACCACCACTCTTTGGGACCGCCCATCCAGCCAGTGCTTGATCCAGCAGATTGTATGCTCATCCAGGCCATGAGCCGCCAGTTTTTCCATGAGAATTCTATGGGGGACAGCGTCAAATGCTTTTTGAAAGTCTAGGTAGACAATGTCCACAGCCTTTCCCTCATCTAGTAATCGGGTCATCTTGTCATAGAAGGAGATCAGGTTCATCAGGCAGGACCTGCCTTTCATAAACCCATGCTGACTAGGCCTGATCCCCTGCTTGTCCATTATATGACTTGTAATGGCACTCAAGATGATCTGCTCCATGACCTTCCCTGCTACCAAGGTCAGACTGACAGGTCTATAGTTTCCTGGATCCTCCAGCCTACGTCTCCAAGTAGGTTGCTGCCTGCCAGGAAATGGCTGATATGGCTGGCCATCAGTATTGCCTACACTGTGAATCACTCTTCTGGAGATAAAACACCTAATCTATAAATATATTACTGAAATAACTGTGTCCAAGTAGCTCCCTGGCCTTACAACTGTGGAAAAGAGAGAACCTGCTGTAGGATGTTTGCTGCTGGCTGTGGTGCCCCTCTCCAGCTTTGCTGATGTTTGAAGGCATAGTTTCAATGATAGAGACATCATGACCTGTGGAAATCTGGCTGTTGATCTCATGCAGAGTCTCTCCTCCATGTTTCCAGCCAGTGAGTGAAGTGTGTTCAGATACTGGCTGAAAGCACAGCAAATAATGTGAGAATGTGACTTTTCCCATGTATACAAGAGGTGATGTTGCCACAGAAGCAGGGAAGGGAAGCAGCCTATGCCAACGTAAAGAAAGTAAGGCCTATCTACAGCATTATAAATGCTTCTGACAAATTGTGCTAACAAATGAGATGGATGCACAGGTTGTAAATGGGATAAATGAAGTGTCTCTTAACAATCTGGCTGTGGTTTTTTGCTGTTTATACTCTAAGAAACTTCAAGCAACCCTTTACTCCAGCTTTTTTAAAATTGCAAGGAAAGATAGGAATTAAGGATCCACAGGGGATTGCCTCCAGAAAAGCCAGCTGCTATTAATTTTAAAAGTAGAAAATGTCTTTTTGCCATCCTGCTTTATGACTCCTGTGCTTCTTCAAGATACTACAGAAGACAAAGTAATTGTCTGGTTCTACTAGTTCTCTGTCTTTTTTGTGTTCGTATCCTGTTAAATCACATAAAGAATTGTGAAGACATTTATAATGAAATGAAGAACATTCAGACATTTAGACCTATATCATTGCTCAGCCAAAACTCTAGAAATTATATAGTTTTTGCTGAGGCACAGAAATTTTTAACTGACAGTGCTATTCCCAATTTTGCATCTCTTACCATAGTTTTTTTTTTAATGGGAAACTCTTAATCCTTCTGGCCTGGAGACCAGGTTCCTCAACTGTGGAGTTTGCCTTTTAAAAGAGATCCAAAGTAACAACCCATTTGAATGAAAGATATTTGATTTTATCTGCTAGGCTACTTTCAAACTGAAGCCCCAGCCCTGCAATCTGATTTTTGCAAGTGAGTTTCAGAAGGGTTGACACTTGAGAATTGTTAAAAACAAGGTTGAGGAATTCAGTTATGGAGATTTTTTTTTTTTCTTTAACAGGTAGATTATCACCTGTATTTATGGTAACAAATTATTCTGTTTTCTTTTGTCTGTATTTTCTTCTGCAGTTAAAGGTAAATGCTTTTCTATTGAAAGACTGGAAAAATGAAGCCTTTACCCCAAGCGTAGTGAAAATGAGAGACGAGTCTTTTTTGAGGTTCAAAAATGTGATTAGTTTTTGTCTTGTGACTATATGGTTTTGGTTTGGATCAAATATGGACTTGTTTGAATATCATCGAAAAAGTTATTCTCCTTGTATTTCCAGCCTACAAGAACGAAAAAAAATACCACAAATCTAATGGGAATTCTGTTCTCATATTGTAAACCAAAGAGGCTGAGTAAGCATCATAACATTTGGCTGTGTATTCTGTTTATTCTCCCAAAATACCGGGATTCCTGTTCCAGGAATATCCTTTGTTAACTGAAAGATAATATTTTAATCATTTTGAATCAGTGTATGATATATAAAGATCTGCCTAAATGATGAAGAAATTCTTCCTCAATCTCTGTTTGAAGGCGAGTATTAAAAAAAAAAAAGTCATCAGTGTAGAACAATTCCAGATTTATTATTTTTCTCCTGCCCTTCTCAAGCAGTGTATACTACTTCAGAAAATCTTTAATGTCATTGATTTTCTTAGAAGAGCTGAGCCTTTGACTATCAATAGCAGCATTATCTACCTTCAGGCAAATAAAGCGTGGTCATTATTCCGAGTGGATACCGAAGAGCCCGATGTCACCATTTGCATTTGAGTAGAGCAGCTCTGGGTACTGAAGCAAATGCATCTGCAGTAGTTTAAGTAATCTCCAATGTACTGTGCCTAGAGTAGCTCTTATCTTGAAAACTATTTGAGCGTCCCTCACCTGAGTGATTCAGTGCTAGGTATCGCGTGATGCCCGAATGATATCTCTGAATGATAGGGCTTAAGAACAGACCTAGCATAATTTTTAGGCAATTGCCAGGTTCTCGTAATTTAAAGAGAAAATTTTTATGTTCTCACTTAACTTCCTGCTGAGTTCATGGTTTAGTTTGGCAGAGTTCTCATTGAACTGATTCAACTGCTTACCATCACATCCATCCACCCACATGCAAAAATCCCAAGATAACAGAAGTCATGGTTATAGTAAAATAAAAAAAAAATCAAAACAAAAAACCCCCAAACCAGCCAACCACCCAACAACCAAAGCAAAACAAAACATGAGAATCAGGGGCTCTTCTGTGAGAGTCATGACAAAAGTACAGTTTTAGTGTTCCCTAGACTGGTGAAAGTAGTAAAAAAAATAAATGCAGTGTGGACAAAATCCCGCTCTCATTTCAGTTTCTCTTTTCACTTATTCAAATCCCTTAACAGCATGAGAAATTTCTGAAGTGCAGCATTGTCCTTTATGTAAATTTAAATGTGACATTAATCACAACGTTCTCATCGTTATTTTTACCATCACTATCTTCCTGGAAACAAATGAGATGGGATAGTCAATTCCCAAGATATTTGTTAGTCTTCACTCAAGCAAATTTCAGCTGTAGCCAAAGGAATTTGTCTGAGCCCCACGCAGCATGCTTGCTCCATCAGAGAAATACCTCATTGTGGCCCCCAATATCACTCCCATTCTCCAAGGCAAAGGTGTCTGTCTGACAGAAGTGTAGCCCTTGGTTGCCATCTGGACAATGTGGTGCTTTGTGTTTCCACACCTGCCCAACATACGGTATTCTGCCGTCTCTGCCAGTACTGGCTTGCACACAGCATAGTCTGTTGTTACTTATGCACCAAGTAGCTGGAGGGGTAGCCCCTTGTGTGTGATGGAGGGATGGTGTGATGCCTGCCATGCTCCCATTTGCTCTAGAGGTGGACCCCCTGAGTTGACCTGTATGAATGCATATAGGCAGCAATTATTGATGTCATTTTAAAACGCACAGGAGACAAGAAGCGTGAGTGGCATCTTCATGAAACTATGGCAACTTGGAAAAGTAGTGTAGTTATTAGCATCATATAGAGTAATAAAATATTATGATGCGGTGGATCTGCTTCTGTTTGGGCCTTAGAAATCTACAGAGGCATCTGAAGACTTGAGAATACATTATGAAAGTACATCTTTTCTGTATGTGAGGAATAAGCTACTGTGTTTCTAATTCTTTTTTGTGCATAATGCAGTGGAATTTTTTCAAGTGTTTGTTGGATCTATTAAAAAATACCAAGTTGCCTCTGAGTGGGGAGAACTCTTCTTTTTCTGTTTCATTGTGAAAAGAGATGTAAAAGTTCTGAAAACTGGAGTGTCTTGACTTAAAGCCATGACTGAGTTTGTACTTTGATTACAGTACTTTCTGGATGAGGCCTTTAGAAATGGTTTCTGCCTCTACTATACAGGATTAACATGAGA
This sequence comes from Larus michahellis, assembly GCF_964199755.1. NCBI lineage: Eukaryota > Metazoa > Chordata > Aves > Charadriiformes > Laridae > Larus > Larus michahellis. The sequence continues at coordinate 34,586,508 of NC_133897.1, forward strand.
GCAACCCTTGAGCACTATGGCTAGTAAAGACATAGACAGTTGAGTCCCACTTAGCTGGGTTTGCATCATCACTAAATGTGGTTAATGAAATATTACTAATATCTTCAATGAGTAAAAGACATACACTGCTGTGCCATACTTGACACAGGAAAACAACAGTACAATGACTATATAACGGAGAGGCTGAGAAAGTTGGGCTTGTTTGGTCTGGAGAAGAGAAGGCCAAGAGGGGAATTAATTGGCTGTCTTCAACAACCTAATGATTAGCTATGGAGAAGATGGACCCATAGACTTCCTGGCTGTGCACAGTGAAAGGATGAGAGATGACGGGTGCACGTTGTAGCAGAGAAAATTCTTACTGGATACAAGGAAAGGATTCTTTACAGTTAGGGTGATCAAACACTAGAACAGGTTGCCTGGAGAAGCTGTGGGATCTCTGTTTTTTAAAATACTAAAAAAATGCTTTGGACCAGATGGCCTCCGAAGGTCCCATCTGACTTAAATTATTCTGAGTCTAGGTTAAATGACAGCTTCATTACAGAAAAATAAGTATTTGGCAGTGACACAAACAGGGCCATGGCAGTCTTTTAGATCAGAGTTCATCCCAGTAAAAGCTGAGGAAAGCAGAACAGATACAACTGTGCCCTGCAGCAGCCCTCAATCTGTCCTGTGGTCTGAGAAACTCTTTATTTATACATCTACTTGTACGTTTACAAGACAGACATCAGCAGAAGCATTCTGGATGCCTCAGGGAGTGCTTAGAAAGTTCTCCCTAGTTGCAAGATGAGGTAGTGTAGAATACACATTACGATACTCCTCCTGCTTCAGGGGCAAATAGAGGCCATAGCGCCATTGTGTCAATTTGTCATGGACAGAGACTTCTCCAGAGACCCTGTGGTTGTTAGCTGTATTCCAGGTGTGGCCTCACCAGTAGTGAGTAGAAGGGAAGGATCATCTCCCTCAACCTGCTGGCAATATGGTGTCTGACGTAGCCATTTGCCACCTTTGCAGCAAGGGCATATTGCTGGCCCATGTTGAATGTGATGTCCACCAGGACCACCAGGTCATTTTCTGCCAAGCTTTTTTCCATCTGGGTGGCCCCCAGTGTGTACTGGTGCATGGGATTGTTTCTCCACAGGTGCAGGACTTTGTGCTTCTCTGTGTTGAACTTCATGAGGTTCCTGTCAGCTCATTTCTCCAGACCGTCAAGGTCCCTCTGGATGGCAGCACAACCCTCTGGCGTATCAGCCACGCCTCCTCCTCCTGTGTTATCTGCAAACTTGCTGAGGTTACAGTGTGCCCCATCATCCAGATCACTAATGAAGATGTTAAACAGGATGCCATTGTTCACTTAAACAGATGTTAAACAGTAATGCCACTGTGGTTGTTATCCATAAAATGGCAACCACCTTTCACCAAAAATCATGACACTGCAGTGGCTGAGTTCTGCAGTAGTCATCTCAACTTGACTCAGGAAATAAATGTCCTAGATGCCACTGTGTGGTTACTGTTAGTTCACTGACATTTAATTAATGACATTTGTGGTACTGCTGCTCAGCAGGTATTTCAGATTGCGTATTATATGGCGTATGAGGTAAAGCCTAACTAACATGTTTGTTCAGCACAACAGCAGTGTATTGCATTGGCGTACTTTGCAAATTGAAATCAGCTTTTTCAAAGCACTCTGTGCTCCAAAAATTATGTGACCCTCCAATTGCAACTCTCAGCGCTGCTCAGTATTGTGACATTGTTGATATTTGCTAATGATCAGGTGCTGAAGGAAATTCAGAAATGTCACATTGCCAGTCTCTGGTTGGATGTTTTAAATCTCAGCTCTTCAACACTTAGGCACGCAGATCGCTTTGCTCTGAAAACAGACTTCAATGAAACTGCTCGTGCTAACAGATAAGCACCTGAAAAGGGTTGGCAAGGGCTGGAGCCTTAGGTGGAGTCCACAGGCAATTTGGCTGCCCAGGCTAGGCTGCCCTTTGACAAAGAGGGCAATCCAGTAAGATTTTGAATTAGGCGTTTAAATTATTCTCTCACCAGTGAACCAGTCTCCTGGGCTCATCCAACACTCTGCAGTCTCCGCACAGCAGTTACTGTGGGGCACGTGGGGAGGAGAGGACTCTAGACCAGGACAGCAGGGCGCAGAACAGTCATTTTAACTACTTGTGCTTAATGCTGATCTTGCACGTAGTCTACATACAGACCCTGTATTCCCCTTATATATTCTTAAAAGTCTTGTAAGACATATAAATGAGAACTTTTATCAAATCAATGTAACTTCCCACAGAGTATTTCTTCATAGCATGCGTTTTTGTGTACTAGATATATGTGAAAGATGAGAGACGTGAGTGGGAAGCTGAAATGCTAAGTGTATTTATTTATATAAGTTTATATTTGGAGCTTAATGAGCTAATAGTGAAAGAATTTAAAGAATACATATACATTTTAAGGAAGAATTTGAATCTACAGACAGCTTGATTGAATTGTGCAATTAGAATAATTTGCACTTACCACACAGACATTATCCATGATTTATACTTTGTAAACATCTATATTAGCATGTTTTGCATTGCTTTAAAAGCATTTGCTTTTGTTTTCTTTAATTAAATTAATTTCTTGTAAATATCTCCAGCTATTTGTGATACTTGTGAGTACTCCCATCAACAAAGGAACTCAAATATGCTGAAAGAAAATGATCTTATTTCCTGAAATGCATCAGTTAAACATGCAGCTTAGCTGTTTGAGTATTCTATCTGCAAAATCAACTAAAAAGCATTCCTCTTAGGGCTAGATACTATTATTATGGTATTGTTTGAGATTAGTAAGAAGCTCATGGTGTGTGATTTCCTTTTTTTTTTTTTTTTTATTTGTCACTACTGGTTAGGTTAATAAGCAGCTAAAGGGTTTAGTAGTCCTGTTGAACTGGTGAGACAAAGCATGCTGGAAGTTCTTACTGGTAGTGATAAGAAGCCATATATTACTCCTGTTAAAACACTTCTTTTTGCTGTTGCCATAAAAGAGTTTCTCAAACACCTAACACTCTGGAAATACAATAAATTTTTCTTTTCAAATTGTGATCGTGTAATTGTTGGTTTCCTACCCTATTTTTGTAAGCCTGATGTTATGCTGAAATGTGTGTGCATGTGTCTGTAAGGCATGCTGCCTATTAGTTAAAATTAGACGTTTGGTTCATTCGGTTGGCCTTGCTAGTGGCTGCCAGGGTGCAGCAAGGGCACTGTCCCACAAAAAGAATCAGATCCTGTGAAAGATGTAAACAGCTAAAACAGGACTGAGATGGAATTCAGGTGCCAATTCAACTACCCCATTTTAATCTTGGGGCAAAACTCAGTATGAGTTGTTCTGTGCTGCCTGAAGCTCAGCGTGCTGCACTGGGCTGACCTGCCCCACTTCAAAAGGCTCCTTCTCCAGCTCCATCCTAAACCTTGCTGGAAGCCAAGCTCTAAGGAAAACAGGTTTTGAGAGCCCTAATCTGTGGTGTGTGATGAGAATACTTGTAAAATATGTCGATGGTATCAGCTGTCTGCTCCCCCCAATACATTTGTAGTCTTTTTTTCAAATGGGGGTGGATGACAAGCCCTTATTTTATGCAGTGGCCAGAAGAGTGAGCCAGCAAGTGGCTTTGGTTCCCTTCCCAGCCAGAGGAGACGCAAACCTGCAGTACCAGGGGGTGCTTTAACAACCCAGCTGTATGGCTGTGAGAGGACAGGAAAAAAGATTAGGGTTAAAACTGAGCTGTCCTGCAGCTCCTGGAGAGGGAGGTAGCATTGGGTAATGCTGATCTTTTTTCAGTAGTCTGCTTCTGCTTTCAGATTTGCTTAGGCAGTCGTGGAGGAAAGCACCCCCAACTGCCAAACCTGAAAGAAATGGTGCGACAAGCTGACAGCAAAATTCAGGGCTTGTAGCTGACTTGTCCTAATCAGTAGTTCCCAGAGCTGTGCTGCTTTGTGTGCAGTAAATTATGCATGCTTCATGTCGACAGAAGAGGGCCTCCCAGCTTAACCTTTAGCGAGACATTTGGTGAACACTCCTGAGAAATGGGGGTAGGAGCCTGAATGCATTTGGGCTGAGCAAAGAGGGCTCTTGCTGTCGAGGTGTGATTCAAGAGGTAAAACCATGAAGTCCTCTCGAGGCAGCCGGAGTTTTTAAGTGCTCGGTTCCTTCACAGGTTCCCGATTTAAGGTAAAGATTCAGAGCTGTGGATCCCAAGCGGAGGAGATATTTCTTTTGCAGGGGCAGAGCTCACCCCTTTCTCCCTGTCCACCCAAACATCTAAAGAAACTTTGTGTATTCCACTTTGAGAGTGAGGCACATAAGATATCAGGCTTGCAAGGCCTAGCTTGCAACTACCCAAAACTTTCATCAGAATCTGATCCCTTTTAATGCTGTACTAGACTCATTAGTGGGATTTAAGCTTACTTGATCTTCAATTATGCTTCACCTCAGTTTGAGTCCATGTTACACCCTTTCCACTGGAGGCTTTCTAAGAAAATCCAGACCTGTTGTCAAACTCAGCTTCACCAGCACAACCAGGCTGAAGCCAAACTCCAGAGAAGAGCGATGTGAGGACATTGCGTGCTGTAGTATGTGCCCAGCTTCTTCGTGGCCGGGTGAGTCAGGGGTGGTGTGAGTGCGTCCAGCCCAATTTGCTCACAGGCAGCCAAAGGTCAGCCCTTCCAAAGCAACGTGGCTGCGGCAGCCAGGCTGACAGCCGGCAGGAGCATCGAACAGTGAAGGCGACAGGGCTGAGCACACTTAAACCCATGCTCAAGCCTGCTCCTAATCTCTTGCTGCTTATCTATCCAAAAATCCAAGTAACCTGAGCTAAAACGGCACCGTACTCACTCTCGGTGAGTAGCATCTGCTTCTGCAGTCGCCCCCCGTGCAATGCGTGGGGCTGTTCTCGTGGCAATGTGTATTGGGGGCGTCAGTTGGAAAAATACACCTTTTTTTTTCTCGTTCTGTTTTCATTTTTTTTCACTCTGTTTTCACTCTCTGTATGGGAGCAGAAGGCAAGTTGCCTATATCAGTGTTGTGCATCTTTGGACCATCTCCACAAACGCTTGCTGACAGGAGGAACTGAACTGCTCTCCCTGGCATTCTCCACCCTGTGGGGCTGCGTGCGTATGGGCAAAGAGGACATCTTGGGTGTCTTTCTCTTAGAATCATAGAATTGCCTAGGTTGAAAGGGACCTCTTCCTCATTTATTGCTAATTTCCAACTCAGCAGAGAACTGTGGACACTCTTAGGAGGAAAAGATCTCCTGTCATTTTTCACCGCAACTGTATTCCAATGAACCTCTGGGATATTCTAACATACAGTATACTTTTCCTGGCAAGTCGCTGCTGTTTCATACTTAGAGGGTATTTCTTTAATAATTTCCCTTTACTGGACATGTATGTTTGTAATTATGCCTAGGCTGATGCTTTATTTTGGATGAGCTGTCTTGCACAGATTTATAGATTGAGAATAATTGAACTTCTTGGCTGTCACACACTTTTGGTAGAAAATATTGCACATGTTTATATGGAAAAGGATTTAAAGTTCTTATATTTATAAAGTGAGCATGAGCCTGCCAAGTTATGAAACTTTATTTGGAAATAGAGGTTCTACTTAAGTGTTCTTAAGACAGTAGTATAAACACTGGAAATGTAAATGCCAAAGATACGATTGTCGCCAAAGGAGATTTAAAATTAGATTCTTAATTCCAAATAAATATGCTGTTTTGACAGAGCCTCTTCTCTTTGCCAGTAAGCTGGTGGGCATCTGTTATGTTTTCATTCCTTGACAGACCCAATGAATATCCTGGAAGTCCCCAGAACATACATTTACTTGAAATCAAAAGTAAATCCTTCCAAACAAACCTTCAGAGTTCAAGTGTGAACCTTTTTGGGGGTTAAGAGCAGTGCATTTGGGGGGAACCATTAAAAAGAGTCATCTTAAAGACTTGCAAGTATTGCAGACTATAAATGTAGGTGCCGTGAGGGGTGAAGGACAGTGCAGTTGACGTTGCGGGACTGTGCAGGCAAGGCAGCTGTGATTGCATTGACTGATAGAAATGGGCATTTTTCACTATTGGGTGCTAATGGAAAGATGGGGAGAAGGAAGTAGAAATCCCTTTGTTTGTCCCTTTCCTTTTTTTTTTTTCCTCCAGTAAATCTGTACTTACAAAATTCATTTATTCTGATTGATCACTTCTGTGCCTTTGGTCTGCACAGTCAGTTGCTATTTTTGCAGAGTTCAGGGTGATGCGGATTAAGGGCCTGATTCTCACATTGACACCACTGCAAACCAAGAGTAGTTACTAATCATTGAACTCATCTCAGTGTTAGGCTGTCATTCACAAAAGAATCCTTGTTTGAGACAGTTGTCCAGGTTTAACTTTAAACATAGGTCTTAGTCCCATTGCTCTCAGTGGAAGCAGTTCCCTAAACGCATATTTATACGTGGTCCTCGAAAGGGACGTTAATTTAGTATTTGAGAAGTTGGGTACATGTACATACTACCCTTTGTTTGTAAAGCATGAACAATTAATTTTAGATCTTTTTCATTATTTTTTATATGTGTGGGATTTTCAAACCAAATATTGAATGTAGTATACAGAATAGGGAAGTCCCAAACATATGACATAGAAGAATAAATTGAACACACACCAAAAAAAAGTTAAAATGAAAGTGAGGAATTTAAAGATACACTGAACAAGGCTACCTTTTTTCCTTTTTTTTTTAAATTTTATTTTTTTACTGCCATAGATGTATGACATGCCAATACATCATTTAACCCTCTCCTCAGAATTAGGTTTTTTTCCAAAATTTCCGGTCTTGCAGCAGGGATGCAATTGGTTCCTTTGTGCCTACACAAGCTCATCACTGCAGCCATAGAATTACCAGAGTTAAGAATGTTGCAACACTTTCTTGAATGACAGATTGCAACAAATTAGTATTTATATATCCTTGAAGCGGTTTTGTTGGATGCTCGTTCTGGCTGCACTATTTGCCAAGAGCCTGTCATGACCCAAGTCCATAGAATAGGCTCTGAAAAAGCTAACATATATCATAAGAGCGGGGGGAGAAAGGTCATTCCCTCTTGAGCAAGCCATTTAACATAAGGCAAACATATTTCTTTTGACAGATGGAAATGTAATCTCCGCGTAGTCTTTCAGCTTTGTTTGGCAGTTGGCTTTGAGAGCTGGAGAGAGCAGAACTCCCTCTGCAGAGCTAGGCATGGGTTTGAAGCAATATAGGTGTGCCTGTGCCACACAGTGCATTACTGTACGTCATCTGTAATGTGCAGAAGCAATATAGTCGTATGTATGTGGTTCTGTGTTCAGGTTTGTCAGCCATACGTCTCAGCATGGCTAATTAGCTCAGGTCAGGAGTGCCTCATTAATACAGCTACACCATAACTGGTTCTGCGTCTGAGGATTATGGGAGATCTGCAGAATTCCTTATTGCATGGTGTAAACCTTTTAAGATCCTAGGTTTATAGGCATGAGGGTTAAAGTAAACTTGCCAGCCTGAAAAAAATTCACACCAAAGATCTGTCTATCCATTGATGGAAATCAGGGAAAGAGACAGATTCTAAAACATAAAGAATTCCTTATTTTCCTCATTACTTCTAGGGGTAAAATAGGTCATTTGTCCGAGAAGAAGAAACTGCACAAAGAAATCCGAGAGAGTATGAAATTATATTCAATTTTAAAATCCTTATAGTATAAAGATTAGTTCAAAGCAATCAGGGAAAGGGATGAGCTGAGAACTCTTAGCCTGCTGCCTGTCAGTTCAATGTAACTTTTTTAAGGCGAGGATGAATGAGAGAAGTAGTTAAAGACACTGTCATAATTCCTGTGCACAGGAAAGAAAGAATAAGCTTACATGGAAAAATTGGAAAGGGATTAGGAAAAAAATTTTAAAAAAAATTTAAAAAATGTATGTATTTGATGTCTGGAAATCTGCCCCACAGTGAGGGAGTTTAAGAACCTCACCCAAGAGAAGGTTAAAACATGACTTAATCCCAGTTTCTCCCAGGCTCCTTAATTTAGCAGACAATAGCCTAGTGAGAGCCAGTGCCTGGGAAATAAAGCAAAAAAATTCTTCATAGAAACAAATCACTTTAAAGCGGGACAGTTTCTGCTTGTTGGTATAAGGGAGGGAACAGAATAAATCTTTTGAAGTTTTCAAATAAAGATCAGATTTCATGCTAAAAATTTATGTTGCTTAACCAGATGTTATGTGATTGATACAAGAATTGACAGATGAAGTATCATGTCTTGTGCTATGCAGAAGGAAGAACTAGTTGATCATAAGGTGCCTTCTAGTCTTAAAATCCATTTGGGTATTCTTCATGTTTGAATGTCTTAATTTACAAACTTAACAGTTTTAGTCATGGTTTTATACAATATTTTTAGCAAGTATAAAATAAAAACAAAACAATCCCTTGCATAAATAAGATCATACAGAATTCCATGCCTTTTGTAGCATTTAGATCCAGAACTCTTGGGCCATTTCAAGATCTCTGCTGCTGCCGCCACGATGTGGGTATCAATATTGACCTACTGTGCTTCATGCATAGTGGTTACCAAAGCAGCTCTGACACACGTACTTTTCCAGCGTGGTACACAGTTAATAAATAGTCGTCAGAAAAATATTAGCTGTCAGCATTCCTGGAGTTTATGCCTGGATTTAGGGGGGAAGACAGCAACGATATCAGTAAGTGTAGAAAACCACAGGAATTTAATACTGTTGGTCTGGGTGTTTGGACTTCATGGTTTAGATTTAGATTTGCCTCATTTGCAATCTCGCTGTAAAATGAAGGCAATGATCTGTGTTTGCTTTCTCTGGGCAGGGAAGGTAAGATTTTACTCTACACTGAACACTTTAAAAGATACAGCTGTGTTTTAACAGGAGAGAAGAGATAAGGGAAGATACGGGACATGACCTCCTAGCTTGAACCGGCATGAAGTGGGAGAGAGAGAAAAAAGGGTGCACCTAATGATGTGGGAGAGGAGCTCCACAAGTTTGTGGTCCCAGTTACCTCATTTGATTTGTCTCACACTAGCTACTAGTAACGGGATGTGAGAAAGAGGGCAGGAAATCCTAACGGCTCTTAGCTCCTTCTAAATCTGTGCCTGCTTCCTTAAGGTTACAAAGACAGGTTGTATTGACTCATATACCTGGTTTACATCGGTGGAATTATATGCAGCACTGTAGTGACACTTTGCAGTTCAAAGCTTTTTCGTTTGTGCTTGTGGTCCCTCTTCCCGCCTGCCTTCCTAGCATGCTCCCATTGCACATTAGGCCAGTTCATCAAAACAGCTTTTTTCATGGATGCAGAGTTATTTTTAATTAATGTGCGTGGTCAACCCGTTCAATATGCCATAACTGCGTATATTTTTAGAAGGGCACATGTTGCAGCTTATGGCAGGATTAAAACTGGATTTCAGAAAGGATCTCTGGGAAAAAAAAAACCAACCCTTCTACTGATTAGAAAGCAAAATTACACTGGTGTGGAAATCATTAAATTAACCTACTGTGACTCAGTGGTTAAAGGACATAAAAGATACCTTACAGCCAATCAAATGTAGTGCAAGGGGGAAAAAAACCCCAAATTGCCAATTCTGTATATGCTCAGGGCTCATTTGAGGGAACCACAGAGCAATTGTGAGGATGTTCTGCAGACCTTATTGTTAGTTCCCTGGCAGAAGTAGATGTGTCTATCCCGTGTCTTCGATGTTTCTTTGACTACTTTGTAGAGAGGTTGAGAGAGAGACCTTGGTGCAGCCCTCTGGACTTTTGGTCCAAATCAAAGCAGCTTCTTTCTGAAGCAGAACATTTCCACAGCCAAACAAATCTCTCCAGGCATGTAACTTTCTGCTGAAATTCCAGCTACTGATTCATCCCAGTTCACTCTTCAGAACACCAAATCACATTTTCTTAACTGTATAATTAGGGGGGAAAAAGGCCTTCCTGAACAAGCTTCCCAAGTTCCTCAGGCTAACATTATTAAATTAGGGTGAGTTTAGCATCTTCATTCCAATCAAATTATGTTTTAACAAAATCATTCTTCTTTTTTTTTTTTTTTTCCTTGGAGTTTGTGAGTCTGTCTGTCTAGCTCCTGTACAAATTCTAAAAATATTCTTCAAAATCTGTCTCCAGATGCATGTTCAACAACCTTGTGGAAATTGTTGGGGGTTTATAGTGGAGCTGAAGATGTCAGTTTGATACAGGAAGGGAAAGCTAGCTAGAATCATTTTAGACAGAAAGATTGTGCAGTAATATCTACAATGATATGGGAGTATAATACCAGTCTGCTTTTAGATATTTCTAAGCTTTTAATTATAAAAATCTTGTTTTAACTCCTTAACCTGGCGGGGACGGGGATCTGAAAGGATTAAAAATGGTTTATACCATTATACTCTCTTTCCTCTCTATCTTCAAAATCACACTCTGAAGGAAAATTTTTTTATAAATATAACTATTTGTGATTATGTCTAACTGCATATAAACTTTCTACTGAATCTGACCTGGTCCACTGTCCTTAATACCTCCCCAGACCATCTGAAAGGAAATTTGTATGTCTTAATGCAACAAATATATATTGAAGATTGTCCAAGACAAAGATTTAAAACATATTATATGCATTTTTCTCCACACTTTGCAATAAGAACTGTTGATTGTTGTAAATTCAAAACATGTGTGTGTTTCTTATAGGCTGATGCTCTATGAAATGCCAAGCATAGCCTAAAATATAGCCTAAAATATTAAAACATAAATTAAAGACTTACCAGCTAAGTCTTATGCACACAGTTCAATAAGTAACCCCCTTCAGGAAGAGTGTTTCTTGACCTAGTAAATAACAGCTGAATATCGCTGGGAGAATCTGAGCCAGCATCTGCTTTTGCAGCAGCATGAATCAGAAATAACTGCGTCAAGGACAATACGTGCTTCATCTTATTTAGATTAAAATGTATTTTGGTGCCCAGCCTTCAAGCTATTGGTGTAGATATGTTGGCTGGTCACATTCTGAAAACTAAAAGTTTTGGTTTTCATACCATTGGATAAGTGTAATAAGTGTCCTTTCAACTCTACCAGTAATGAAAACATACAGAAAATATTTCCATTTCAGTTGAACTCTGTATGCAGTTGTGGAACAAAACTTCATTAAATGAAGTGAAACATTTCCTAGAATTCCCCTACCACATCCTTATATTATGGTAATTTACTTTGAATTTAAGAATTTTGATTCTCTTTGTATGTCCTGCTTTGTAGGAGCAGTTGTCTTGGTCACATTTGTTCCTAAGTCTTTTGAATTCCAGCTTTGCATTTTCAAGGCTTTTATGAATGCAGGGACCAGCCAGTTTTTCTGCATTCTACAGGCTTGGCAGCGAAAGAAGAAAACCCACCAAATAATTGAATCTTTTGTTCTCTGGGGCCCAGATCTCTCTCCTTCCAGCACCCCCTGAAGAGCAGCAAAAGTGGTGTGGTTGTATTTGATAAGTTACAGTAAGGCTTCAAACATTGTGAGCCTGGAGAATATATCCTCCTTTCCTTTCCAAAGCATGAGAAAGTAGCTGTTGCACTGGACTACTATGTTGGATATAGAAGAATCACCCATTCCCCTGTGCCGTCACATACCATTACTACCATGCTGGGAAATGAAGTGTTTGTGATAAGTAAATGGATAACGTTATGGTGTGTTCTTTCATGTCGCTCCTAAGCAGATTCTGAACTACAATTACAAACCACTCTCTAGGATCTGAAGCTACCATTCCTAGTCCTGAAGTGTTCTGAAGTGTCACAAGATTCCTCTGATCGAACAGTGATTTTACAATTGTACAGAGCTAATCATGAACCTCATCCAGGTAGTTCTGAGGTGGATTTTTGAGTGATTTTCTATTTTACTCTTGCTTTTCACTGATAAGGCCCTTTTACACTCTGTGTACTGGTGCAGTAAGGAAGGGCATCTTGCAGAACCATTTCCTCTGGTTCTATGTCCAGTATGGATTTCTTCAACCTGTGTGAAACTCTGCAGCCCGTTTAGGCACTAGTCCTGCCATTGACAAGTTGTGTCCAGAGCTGCAGCAAAAGTGCTTCTCAAAGGGGCAGATGCTGAGGACGGATTTATCCTATGTTTCCCATTGCTGAGGAAGAGGAACGTCAAGCTGAAGAGGCAATGGCACCTATAAAGAGCCCAGACAAGCTGGAATATAGTAGGGGAGACAGTCTAAAGGCTGGTAGGATCTGGGAAAGGGGGCAGCATCCTTGTGCAGAGATGCCTTAACATCTAATTCTTTTGCTATGACAGTATCTATATTCTTTATGAAATGGAACAGTCTCATCAGCAATTACTAACGTACGTAACACATATTAGTATATCAGGGGCTTAGAGAAGATTCAAAAACCCTTTGAGACAACAGATAAGTGAAGAGAAGCCTTATAAGGTGCACCAGTTTTTGACTCACAAGCTTAGCCATCCAACTACTTTTCATGAAGTTTAAGTGAAAGCCTTAAATCACAGTGAAGATGTTTCCTATGTTGTAATTAGATGGGAAACTCCCTTATAGACTTAGAAAATGCTAAGATAATTGAACTAAAGATTATTTTATACCATATAGATTCACAAAACAAATTAATATAATTTCTAGAGGTTTTTGTAGCATAGCTTGAATAATAATAAGATTCTATTCACACTTGTCTGGGAACATGGGTATAAATAACCAGTCATCAATAATGCTCACATCTCAAACTCATGTTGAAGTGCTGGACTTTACAGCACAGTCAGAGACTCAGTATGTAACATATGAGTGATTTTATATTAATATTTTATATGAATATTATGCTGGATATGTTCTGTTACAGGTTACATCTCCCATTTTTCATAGCTATATGAGCCAGTAGGTCCTATAATAAAGTTCAAGGTCAGTTAAAGCTGCTGCCTTAACATACACACTGCTGTAGAATCATATAATCGTTTTGGTTGCAAGAGACCTTTAAGATCATCAAGTCCAACAGTTAACCTAGCACTGCCAAGTTACCACTAAACCATGTCCCTCTAAACCCATGTCCCCTAACACTAAACCTGTCCCTTTAACAGACCCCAAACTCTATTGTGGGTGTGCAGAATTGCCAGTGTGTTCTGACCTTGACCATACCTCTGTCCGGCCTTTGTTTTTCGCCTTTCTGAGCCTGCTTCACCCCTTTGGGAACCTTTCAGTGTGTTGTGGAAAAAAGCAAGCACGACAGTTCAGCTTTGCAAGATCTTTCTAACAAGAAAAAACCCCAAAAGATATCTCTAAAATCTCTGGTTTAGGTTTCATTTTATTTGTCATCTTTTATGAACAAATTACGAAATATACTTAATTCACAAATTGGAAATATTTACAATTTCTTTACAACAAGGCATTGTTGAGGTTTTGATTTATGGCGTTCTTAGAGCATTCTGTCTTTCAAAACAAAGACATCGGTGTTGATTTCAGCACACTGTTCAGTTACACTCTGAATGTGAAATGGGAGCCTTTTGGAAGAGTAATTTGCGCTCTCTTTTGATATGCTCTACTGGGAAAACTGATGCTGGATGCATTCACAATGTGGGGAGTCGGACTGTGCAGATGCATTGCTGGTACCATGCCACATGATCTGAAGCCATCGTATTACACCAGGTGCTGCTAAGTGGGGAGGAGAAAAAGATTCCCCTGAGCCATCCTTCCTCTGCTCTCTTCTCTTTAAGAATCCTGTGAACAGGCTAAATGGGATCCAGTTTAATTATTTTTTTCTGGGTTTTGAGTCTTCATGAGAAGAAGAGTCTTGAGAAGTCTATTTCAAATACTATCACAATTCTGAAAAGTTATTCAGATAAAAAACCAAAAGAGAGTAGCCAGGAAATGAATAAATATTGTATATCCGGAAAATGTTTAGGAGACAAATTTTGAACGTGTTTCTAAAAGGGAAATGCAACTGTGCTGTTCTGCAGTTGTGACATTTGAGCCATAAAAGCTAAGATAGTTCCATTTTCTTAATTTCTTGGAGTCTATTTTTTTCCTGAAGAAAATTCTAAACCCACTTCTTTCCATGGAACTTTTTAAAATCTCTTAATATACACTTCCATTATAAATCAGATGTGGGCCACCATTGCTTAGGTTGTCTGTCATTTCCTGGAACAAGAATAGAAAACATTAATTAAAATTACAATTATTTTATGGTGCTTGAAATTCAGTTAGCTAAGGTTGTAACAAAAATTTAACAAACTCTGAATTTCGATCAGTCAGAAAAACTTTACATTTTTTACTTGGCTCGATAAATCTCACTGTAAATAAAAAGAAATCACATTTCTTCCTGCATAAATTAAGTACATTTGAAAGCTGATAGACTCATTGATACTGATTGAGTTGGACATTACTCTCAGACCACACATACAGCATTGATGGCATCCGTGCAAGTTTTGTGATGTTGTCCTTTGAAAGTGCGTGAATTCAAGCTTGTGTGGCAATCTACAAAGATGGTAGTTAAGTCTTTTTTTCCATTCAAAACTTTTTCTGTGCTGACATGCTACAAACAGATGCCATTCAATGCTAGCTGGGACAGACGTTTGGGAAGTAGGTCTAGATCCAAACAGGGTTTAAGGGGTTTGACTGCTTGCCTTGGGGTGGGACTGATTTTGGTTTTCCTTTAGTATGCCAGACTACAATTTTTAGCAGTTCAGCAATTGCTACTCAAGTGGCAGATGAATCATCTCAGAGTAAGCTGACCTGATCGTGAGTCAGAATCCCAAAGCACCTAAACCAAGATTTGTTTGGAGTTTAGATTTTCTAATTTTCAAATTGCAATCCAAACAATACCTACTTAGCAGCTGTCTAAGCCTGGCGATGGCTACGTTAATTAAGCAGTTCTCTGACCTTCACGACTGCAAGGCCACACAGAGTTTATGCTCAGAACTGCCTTATTCTGAGCAGTCCTAGGCCTATTTCATACCAAATTGAATTCAGATGCAGAAATGGTCTGCTGCTTATGTCCAATGGCATATCCCAGCGAATATCCAACTATGCCAAGAGGAATGGGCACACAGGAGAATGCAGTTTGGGCTATTCTTTTTAAAATTCAGGTAGATGAGGTGGAGGTGCCACAGTTGGGCTAGTTCTAAAATAGTTGCATGACAACCAGAAGCTCTTCTCTGCATGGAAAGATTAAATTCACCTCTTCTACCTCCTATGTACACTTGGAGAAAATGTGGAAGAAAAGGGATTCGGTTGTCCCCCTTCTTCTGGAAGTTTCTGTAAAGAAAGTAAAGCAAGGTTCACTGGGCTAAACAAAGAAAGAGAAAATCAGAAAGAGCAAGCCTGACTCTGTAGCATACATACTCGGTAAAGAGAAGAAAATTCTGGGACGTGGTCTTTATTCCTCTCTCTTTTTTAATCCACAATATTTGATTTTATAAATGGTTTGGGAGGCAGAGACAGGAACTCAGAGTTCAACATAAAGTGGAAGCACTGGTGCCTTCTCTCTCAGGTGTTACTAGCTACATTTTAAAGTAGACCACAAGACTTAATTGTTCCCTGTGCAGTTTTTGAAAGAAAGGATGTCCTATTCCTCTCTACAAAGTAAACTTAGGGCCATCAAACCAAGTAGCCTTGCCAATTAATACTCCTGAATTAAGCGTAAGCTTCAAAGAAAATAAGCTGTATAAACTTACTGAATTTTGATCATTTTCTACTACCCAGCTCTCCATTTGGCAGGTGATGGTGTTGGATGGTTTTGTACGGTGCTTTATTCTCCTCATATACTGAAGAGGAACATGCATGCCTAACACTGGGCTCTGGGTCCCAGTTTGGGGGCTGTCTGCTCTGAAATGAGACACTACGTTTTGCCTGTTTGTAGGTGCCTAAACCCTTTGTTGGATCTACGCTGAAGATAGCAGTCAGCTGGGAAAGGAACCAAGAATACCAAAGCCATTTAACACCAACTATCAGTCAACAACAGGTTGATAGTAACGATCTGACAGAAAGCTACTTGTGAGTGAGTGTAAATTTTCTTTTGTCAGCTTTATCATTTAAATCCTCTGCAGACATCAGCTATTACAATATCATCATAATTCCAGAAAATATTGAAAAACATTTATTTCCCCCAATATTTATGTTTTCAAAAATAAAAGTATTAATAAATTAAAAAATGTTGCTGAATTCAAGAAACGAAGGAGCACACAGATTAGAAGCAGAGTGAGTCAATGGTGGCAACATCCAAATAGGAGCATTTGGATGTCTGTAACTAGGGTGAATATTTTAAATACTCAACTTACTTCCAGATTGCAGCATTCACCATGTAGAATTATGTCACTACCTGGAAGCACCATTCCTGACTCAGAGTGACATCACAGCATCAGCCAACTTTGATTAGCTGAAACTATGACTTACTCTTAGAGGTGGCCCTTCCTGAAGTGACATAACAACATGGTAGCTCCCTAGTGTTCAGCGTACCTTGGAGGTAACTCTGGTGTCGGGGGAACCACCGGGCAGCTGGGCAGGTCGGTTATTTCAATACCCCTCAATCTCTAATATAAATATAACAATTATACAATAAATATAGCACAAACAAATGCACATGCAGTACATGTCTATATTACTGTATATGAGTATAAATATACAAAATAGTCTTATATATAAAACACTTTAACGCTTTTTTCTAAATCAGGGCCTAATTTAATGTAAGTTTTTCAGTAGCCTTCCTTATTTTTTAGGGGCATGCTTTGAGCTAATGTACTCAAACCTGCCAGCAGCAGACTGTCCGCAGGCTGTAGGTCTATGAAGTCCCAGATCAGACCAGCTACACGTGCATACCTGATTCTACAACACACATGCAGGGAGTCCACCATCAGTGGGGCACATCCCACATTCGCTGAGCATGTGCAATAGGGCTGCTCTGTACATGCATCATAGCCCTTCACCCAAGAAAAGTGGGCATCTGGCAGTCCTCACTGCTTAGTGTCTAAAAGCTAAGGAGGTCATCGAGCCAGGAAAGGAGGAGGTGAACTACTGCTATACACGGTCATCTTCAGCCTCTCCCTTTTTCTCTCAAATGGGCTTCATCTTTGTCCTTGTTGAGGCAAGAGCATCTTTGAAAGGCAGGATCTAGCCTACCATCTGCAAGACCACGGTCATACTTGCCTACATAGCTCAACAGAGTTCTGCTTCATTTTAAAATGAGAGGGAGAAATGTATCTCTTCCCTTGATTTTATCACGCTGTTTTGGTACTGTTGTAACCTATACTATTTAACTTTTTAAAACATGTTTCAAATATCTTCTAGAGTGAATTCAGTCTATATTTCTGCTTGGAGTCTCATCTCAGTTACGAAACCAAAGAATAGCAACAAGTAATTTTTACTTAATGGACGATTAACTGCTGTATCTTATTTTGTCAGGGAATCTGAGAACATTCTACGGTCTGAATGAATTAATCCTCGCTCTGCTGTTCGGATGTCTCAATGATACGATACAGACTATTGAACTTCGCTGTAATGCAAACTTGCACACGGAGGTTTAGATGTGTAGCCCACTTGGCTTTTGTTCCCTTCTCTACTCATTTCTCAAATGAAAGGCATTGGATACAAAGTCCAAACGTAAAGCACAGGGTGTCGGTGAACATTTTTCTTCTCAAATATTAATCAGATCTGTAACTCTAAGGAGATGATTTCAAGAACTCTTTTCAGTTAATTCTTTTGGCCCTACATGCTCAACTTTGGGAACTTAAGTTTCAACAGCTAAGCAGGGACCTAGACACCTTGGTAAGCTTCCTTTTAACAGAGAAAGTCAGTAAATGCTGTAAATGCTCGGTGCTGCTGCAAATCAGACCAGTTTCATATAGGTGTCTAAATATGCCCTTAGGTGCTTAGGTTTAGTCATCTAGGTTTGTGAACTGTGGCTTTTGTGTTTAAATAACCTACTTTATAAGCTGAGTACTTGGGAGAGGAAGAAATTGATTAAATCCTGGAAGCATGCAATGATGTGGTTACAGAAAGCATTCTGTGCTTTTTCACAGTACAATACATGATAATCCATATTAATAAGGCTTCCAATTATTTATGAAGTGCTATATTTAGCAGCTAAGCCCTTGAACAGCTATACAATGGAATTATGTTGAAAATGGATGTACTTCATTGAAATGGATGTACTGCAAATACACAGTACCTAAAAATAGCTCCATATAACGCAACATAACAAAGCTTACACAGAATGGCAGCGTTTAATTTCCCAGAAGCTCTTCCTCATATAAAACTGAAAACTGAATACATCTCTTGCCAATTGTAAATGTTAACACATACAGTAGCATTTCAGGAGAAGCACAACAAATAAAGGAGGACACACAACTCACTTTTTCTGCCATTTCATGGGAGTGATGCAATGAATGTTCTCTTTCTGAGAACATTCGCCTTTGTTCATAGCTGGCTAGCCGACAAGTGAGCCATGAAGAAAGGGTGCAACCACCAATTCCAATGCATGCAAGAGACATGGAGGCAAGATGCAAAGAATAGAGAGCAGATGACTTCTTTGTCAGAGCACGAAGAAATTGAAAATTTAAGATTCCTCCAATTAGTCCACAGATGCAGCAGGCAGAAAAAAGTATCATCTGTCAAGAAAGACAAGAGAGGTTACGTCACGGTAACATTTTTCAGAGACAGATTCATTCATATAAAAATGAGACTAACCATAATTCAATGCTTCAATAGCATCATGGACTGCAAAACACTATACAGACATTCCTTTTTATCTCCCTCAGCTCCTACAGAGCTCCAAGGGAATACAATACCTTCTGGTGTACAAGAGTTAAGATTGATGTTGCATGTAAGATAACGTTGGGTAGAATGAGTTGCTCATGTTAAAAGCTAGTCAATGGAAGGACTACCAGGACACAAATCTTTTGATTTCCAGCGTTTCATTAAAAACAGTAACATGACAGAATGTGTCATAATTTTCTGTTGTGCAGTTTCTCACCGCTCCTCAGGAGTGAACGCCTCATGTATTTGTGGTGAATCTCTCTTGCTTTGTGTGCCATCTGACTCTGCCTCCTGTTCAATTCTAATTTGTTCAGTCAGACAGCAGTTTGGAGGCTTTCTACAGCTTTTGTGGGGACTTTAAAAGTGTTCAAGGTGAATGTGCTGGACAAAGAAGCAAGAGAAACAACAAAGAAATCTGTGATGCAGCTCTACAAAAGGTCTGTGTGGCAACTATGTGCTTGGTTGTGGGGTTTTTGTTTGTTTTTAACTTTGTTGAAATGTTTCTGGGAACTTTAGAAGGATGCAAAACAGGCTGCAATTAATGAGACACGTTTAAAGACCTCCTATCACTTTAATCACAGAGATGCCACCCTGGTTCAGGATGTCCTTGAGCCACAAATGACTTGAAGGCAAAAGACCGTATTATGGAGACACTTCTAAATTATTGTCTTATTCATTCCCTTGACTGATGGCCTGTCAGGTCTTGATCTAGATGGGCCCTTGATGTTACTCAATATGGCTTTGTGTATGTACTTATCCTACTGTGGTCGGAACAATTTATGGAGCCTTACAGACCACTTCTGTACACAACTGGGATGAGAATTTCATCAGGAATGTATCATTCAGGCTGTGTGCTGCAGTCCACTGGGAAGTGGCTATTCCACGAGACAGCCAGAACAGACAGCTTTTAGAAACTGGTTATGGTCGACACACTTTAAGAAATGAGGCTGTCATTGTAGCAGGGTTTAGGATAACTCATTGATATGCAAAAATAATTTGAAAGAGATCTTGATTCTTTTCACACTTCTGCTGGTTTTACATGACTTCCATCTGTATATGGCAGAATAATCAAGCTGACAGAAAATTAATCCAGACATTATCACTTACAATAGGATCATGTCTCTAACATAAAGTTCTGTTGTGACACCATTTTGCTGCAGTCAGAAAAATTACTGTACTTCTGATTCTTAGAAGAGACAGAAAACATCCACCATCACTTTAAAACTGGCTTATTCATGATTCTGATTGCAAAAAGAACTTATTAAAACAGTGAACAGCTACGGTATCTAAGGTCCAAGTTGGTCAGCAGCCTCATTTGAGGTGGCAGCCCAGTCATGCCACACTTCACAGAAGGAGAGAAGTTAAAATCCAGTGGAGTTATTGGGGAAGTTTTTACTGACTTGACACAAATTTGTGTCAACAGGTTTTCCATCCGTATTTGTCCAGACAGGGATAAATAAGGATGTGTGGCTTAAATAGTCATGGCCTAAATAGGCCATTTCAGAACTTCTTTGTTTTCCTTGATTAACCCAAAGTGCTGATTACTTTTTTTGACTGCTGAATTGCAATTTTTACTTACTGACATTTTATCAGAAACTCTTGGACACAGAAAGCCCCCAGTAAGGAGTTCAAGTTAGATAAGTATTCCTTTCAGATACTTATGTGTTATATATGCAGTGGAAAAACTTACAACGAGTCCAGATTTTTTTTTGGCGCACAATATTCCACATATACCACAAAGAAGAAACTGCAAAGAAAGAAAATACCAATTATCCGTGATTCCGTGATTTCATCATTTAAGGTCTTAAGTTTAAATCCTGCTGTGTTGCTGTAGTGGTGACCACAACAGTAGGTTAGGCAATGGTTACAGTTGTTGTCAGCATTTTAATCACAAACCTTATGTTTCAGGAAGTTATAACTCAACCATAAACATACTTATCCGAGAAGAAGAAACTGGAATGAGAAGTCAGACTGAGGACGATTACTCATAAAAAAAGAAAAAAAAGTCCTACTTTTAAGCTGCTTGGGTAAACAAAACATGAAAAAAACCCCCAATGTTGCAAGCAAGACTTTTTTTTTTTACAAAAAGTTTATCAAGGTAGTAGTCAGTGATCCAAATCATCTACTTTCAAGCATAGCTGAGGTGCTTAATGCCATGATCCTACAGGGTGAACCACTGGGGGATCAGACATGGATTGTTGTCCTCAAGCCAGTGGAACTTTGGGCAAGAATGGCATTCAGTCCCCTCTGAGGGTGCAGGTGGAAACATGAGTACATCTGTTGGTGTGGCTACACTGAACATGCAGGAAAATCTGTTTCAGATTCTAGATAGCCCACTTTGCAAGAGATAGCATGAAGGTACCTGTGCTTTTTTTCATGTAGTTCCTTTTCACAAACTGGTCTGCTAATTGTCGCATCAAGCATTAGGCAAAAACTAATTAACAAAACCAGAAACACCCCCTACCAGCTGATATGATTAGATGTTAATGCTTTTTAGTGACCTGTGTCAAAGACTGATGACGTTCTCTGATGTCTCTTTTTCCTCCTCTAAAAAAGTTTAACAAGGGAAACAGCGAACAGTCCCTGAGGGAGCAGTCATGGTAGGAACTACAGTAGTTGTATGAAAGCAATAAGGCCTTCTCCAGGTGTTTGTAATACTGTCAAAAGATTTCTTTGATACCTCATAAGCTCCTTTATTAAGAAATCTGTGCTACTTATTTTCAGTAAAGTTAACCCTACACCTCTATCGGGAAGTAATTTTATAGTTTTAAAACTGGATTCTTCCACATCCTTTTTGCACTGCAATGGTATTTCTAGCGAAAGGCTCTGCTTGACCATAATTTAGGATTAAATCACAGAACAGACCTGGCTGAAATTAAGCAGTTTCTATACAGCATTCAGGGTCCATTTAATATATTGCATCTACATCTCATTTACCCTCCAAAATTTTGCAATTTCAGTATCTCAGTTGAGGAGGTGTTTTAGTACATTCTCCCTCCAACTAAAGTAAGTTCATGCATATAGCTAAGCATAAGCCTTGGGATGTATTTTTACTCTGAGTTACGCCCATTGAATCAGTTCCTACCATTATCATGGTTATTTATTTTTTTTTATTATTTGCCTCTATACTAAGCTTGGGATGTAGACTTAATACCAATCTGATTACGGAGAAGGCCAAGTCAGGTAGACTGTGGTGCTGAATGGGTCAGGACATACAACTGGTAATCATACTGGAGCTCAACCATTGGAATAACAATCAAAAACACAATGGGTTTCACAGAGGAGATTTCAGCTCAGAACTATCACACCTGCCTTGTAAGTTTTCACTCAGGCTTTCTGTGAAGTTTTGGAGTTTCACTCCCAATCCTGTCATTGCAGATTGCGTTCAACTGAAGGCATGCTTCAGATTTTCGCATGTAGTGTTTGGTATTTCTCAACATTAAGGCAGAAATCTCAAAAAAAATTATTCAAGACATCACTCTAATTAAGTTCTATTCAGTCAGGCTTGATAAAGCAGATTATTAATATAATTTTGCTCTGCAGTGATTGAATAGGATCAATAGGAAAATAGTGTATAAGGAAAAATTTATGAGTTCTGGAAAGCTTACAGAAAGGATCTGGAAGATACCATCAAAGATAGTTTCAACTTGTAACAAGTATATGTTAACTAGTTTAAAAAGCTGGGGTTTTGGTAATTTACCTTCAAAGATGAAAGAATAGTTCACCCATTCTGTCAAGAATGCTCTAATTCTCTTCCTATTAGAGTCAATGGATTTTTTTACCATTGATTTCAATCAGAGAAGACTTTCTATTTCCATGGTACAGTCTTTGCTACCCAGAAGGGAATGTAATGAACAAATTATATTAGCCTTGCATATGATCAAAGGAACAACAAGAAAATTAGAGATTTGCTCAGCATTAGAATCCATCAGTTTGGGCAGTTCTTCTATTCTTTACTGTTTTTCAAGGACAGGGCACACACCTTTCCAAATCACCTTTATGTACTGCTATATACACGTATATTACCTAAGGTATTTCCCAGTTGAATCAAAAGAATAGTGAATAAGCTAATCTGCAAGCCCTAAGGTACTGGCTTCTCAAAATCAAGGGATGATTACTTGTGGAATAATTACTAAATTGGCCAAGAATACAAAAATACAGCATTGTTCACACATTAAGGAAAGTCATAAAATCAAGAGGCTTCTGAGGTAGAATTCTGGAATGATCTGGATGCAGGAGTCAAATGTACATTAAGTAAATTTGATGATGATACTAAATTAGGAGGAGCTGTGGACTCTCTTCAGGGTAGAGAGGCCTTAAAGAGAGATCTGGTCAGAATAGAGAGCTGGCCAATCACCAACCATATGAAATTTAATAAGAACAAGTGCTGGATTCTGCATATGGGTCATGGTAATCCTAGTTATACGTACAAACTGGGAGATGAGAGGCTGGAGAGCAGCCCCACAGAAAGAGATCTGGGGGTTTGGACTGATGGCGAGTTAAATATGAGTCAACAGTGCGCCCTGGCAACCAAAATGGCCAACCTGCGGTGCACAAGCACAGCATAGCTAGCCAGTTGAGGGAACTGATTGTCCCACTCTACACTGCACTGGTGCAGCCCCATCTCAAGTGCTCTGTGCAGTTTTGGGCTCCTCAATATAAGAAGGACATCAGACTATTAGAGTGTGTGCAGAGGAGAGTGACCAAGATGGTGAAAGATCTTGAGGGCAAGACTTATGAGGAGCAGCTGACGTCACTTGGTTTGTTCAGGTTGGAGAAGAGAAGGCTGAGGGGTCTGTAACTTCTGCAAGGTGGGCAGCAGAGGGGGAGATGCTGATCTCCTCTCTCTGATGACCAGCCATAGGAAATGAAATGAAGTTGCATCAGGGGAAGTTCAGATTGGATATTAGGAAAAGATTCTTCACTGAGAGGGTGGTCGGTCACTGGAACAGGCTCCCCAGGGAAATGATCATGGCACCAAGCCTGTCAGAGTTCAAGGAGCATCTGGATGATGCTCTTAGCCATATGGTTTAGTTTTAGGTAGTCCTGAGAGGAGCAGGGAGTTGGGGTTGGTAATCCTTATGGGTCCCTTCCAATTTGAAATATTCTATGATTCTATGTTTCTGTGATACTATTGTATTGTGTCACGGTCTGTATGTATGCTCTGTATTTTCTCTCTCTGTACATGTACAATATTTATACATATACACAAGGAATAAGGTGTTCTGTTGAGTTAAAGAACTCAAGAGAGAGCCAACTGAAATATTCTGTTCTGTTTATTCTATTCTATTCTATTCTATTCTATTCTATTCTATTCTATTCTATTCTATTCTATTCTATTCTATTCTATTCTAACTGATAGGAGTTGGGTATTCCTGGTTCTTCCACTTCCTTCTGTGTGAGCCTGAGAAGGTCACGCCAAAGTTTTATAAACATTATGACTATGAGACAAACCAGTTGTGAAACTGAATGCAGTAGTGTGCCTGAACATGTTAAAAACCTTGGAAGAAAAGCACTTGGACAGTAGCAAAGGATTAATATTATTCTGGGGTTTTTTTAGATGACAGTCTGTGTTACATTCACAGAGAAAAGGCTTGCCCAAAAAGCAGTATGTTTATTTATTTATGACAGCAGGCATTTTGCGATTAAAACCAATGGATGAATTTGAGCCACAGTGTCAGGCAATTAAACCTCATGCAGAGCTTTGAACATGGTGAGCCAAGTTTACCACTCTCTTCTGAGGCTGCAGAGGATTCTGATTCACTGGAAGCAGTGGAAACCTGCTTTACAGAGAGAATATTAGCGATACCCGGGGCTCAGAAACTCTGCTCATGCAGAGTTGCCTTAGCCAGGCTTCTCAATGTGAAGACCTCTAGAAAGGTTAAGAAGTCCGTGCGACGTTATGTGTTTGACTCCTCTGATTATTGCTTTTTGATAGAATACCTAAGGACTCAGGGAATTTTTTTGTTGGTGCTAGAGTAAAGTCCTGTAAAATTTTTGATGTCTCAGTGTTGTGATCAGCAGTAGTGAAAAGTGGATGGGAGAAACTACACTAGCTCTTTGTACCAGAAAAAGAATGGAAGTACAAATGAGACTCAAAAGGAATTTCCTTTGTTTGTTCCTGTTTGTCTTTTAATTTTGAACTCTTCTATTTTATAATACTGTCAACTGGAATACAGCCACCAGGGGCTCTGCTGTCTTGCCTCTCTCTGTTCTTGTCTATCCTGAAGGATTTTATCTTCATGACAATATGTTATACCATTTAAACTTTACACACAGTACTGTGTATTTACTAAAGTCTAGGTAGACAACATCCACAGCCTTTCGCTCATCCACTAGGTGAGTCACCGTGTCATAGAAGGAGACCAGGTTAGTCAAGTGGGACCTGCCTTTCACAAACCCATTCTGACTGGGCCTGATTGCCTGGTTGTCCTGTACGTGCCGTGTGATGGCACTCAAGATGGTCTGCTCCATAACCTTCCCTGGCACTGAGGTCACAATGACAGGCCTGTAGTTCCCCAGATCCTCCTCGCAGCCTTTCTTGTAGATGGGTGTCACATTTGCTAACCTTCAGTCAACTGGGACCTCCCTGGTTAGGCAGGACTGATCACAAATGGCGGAAATCTCTCTTTTGGTCTGTTCAACTTTGGAATAAAGAACCAAGGACCTCCCAGAAAAGGAGAGTGTTTATTTTGAGCCTGCTTTAATTTACTTTATATTAAATATGGGCTTGAAACAAAACCTCAGACCCAAACACCCAGAAATTTCAGTAAGGAGGCTGAAATCTCAATTTAGATTCAAGTTTTGTGGTTTGGATCCATCCTTATTTCATATTTTCTGGAAAAAAAGACTTGGCCTCTTTCACTTTCTCCTGGAAAAAAGAAGGCTTTCTTACTGGCAGTCTGAAAAAAAAAAGATTCCATTGTAGTTATATCTGCAGAGACCCACAGATTTTTTGGTTTCCATCATGCAGAAGAAAAGGAACTATTTTTATATTGTATATTGAAGCTAAGAAACCTTTCTTTCTTCTGTTTTGAGGAGGCAAAAGCAATGGTGAGTGTAATTCCCTTGAGAAAATGAAAACTGACTATGGAAAATCTTTCTGGAGAGAGGCTGAAGAAAATAGTGGAGAAAACCCATTGAATGTAAGGACTGCTTGATCCCTAGTTATTGTTCATGACAAAGAAGCAGCCCAAACTACATACACTCTGTGGAAAGCCCTCCAGCATTCTGGGTCATCCATATGTATCTGATGAAATAGAGGAAGGGAAATTATTCCAAATTTGAATATAACACAGTGAAAATGAAAGCATATCATACCTATTCAAATAATCCCCCATGTGGAAGAATAAACCATCAAGACAGAATCAACAGCTTCACACCTATCTATTCTTGTCAGGTAGTAAACCAGAAAATCTTTGCTTTACACTAAAACTATATAAACAAGTAACTACCATGAGAATATCTAGGAATTTAAAATTAGTAATGTCTAGAAAGGACCATCATTTTATTTAATAATCTTGTTGCTTCAACACCATCCAAATGAGAAAAAAGCTGAAATCCCTAATAGATGAATTGATCAGGACGGTCTCTAATTGTAACTCTTCAAGGCAGTATTTCAGAACAAAGATTAAGTTTTCTTAGTGCAGACATAAAAGGCACAGAATCCACTCATGAAAACAAAGGCATCAAACTAGAGAAAAATGACAACAGGCAAAAAGAGCAAGCCAAGGCAGTAGGTTTGCCCGTTACCTCCATAGAGAAACACAATAATCTTTGCAAAAGGGGGATAGAAACTTCTAATGATGTTGTTGTCCCATGCAAGGGGTTGTGGGGACAGGAGTGTCTAGCTGGCTGCAAGTCATCCAGACTCAGAACCAGAAGCAACACCATTGCCACAACTCAACCCTGTGTCCCACCAGATCTTTCATGCTGAGAGGGGTGCTGTGCTATTTGAAGTGAGACATAGTGTTAAAACATGTCTAATCTGAGCTAATACTTTGACCTGGCAGTGTGCTGTTGGGTCATATCAGCTCAGGTGGTGCTACAATTCCCAGTGATTCAAGCCATATTCAAGCAGTTTAAATTCCATCCCAGTCCCTGCGATTAGTGTTTCCACTCATCTGGTTCTAGGCCTACGAGATCCTTTAAAAATGGGAAATGGTTTTTAGAAACACTCAAGGAAATTTAGAAGTGAGTCTCTGAACCTGAAAGTCTACCTGCCATCAGTGATTCAAAAAACCTCTGGTCATTTTGAAAAACACTCAAATTCTCAGCAGAAAATAATGTTATTTTTTACTTGTTTAGGGCCTATCAGAATAAGAAATAGTAAATAATGCTTTTTGTTGTTGTTGTTTTATCAAATATTTAGTTTAGAGTATGACTGGTTTAATCTCAAAAATTGATAAATTAAAGATTATTCCCTGCAGGTGAACTAAAGTCTTATCTCGGCAAAACATTTAAGCACATGCTTAAGTCAGTGTATATTCACCAGATCCTCTTAAATACAACCCAGGAACTACAAGTCGCCTTGGACAGACCGTCTTCCAGATTGCTTTATGCTTCTGGAGTGTCTGAATGATAAAGAAAACCTACTGAAAGGCTTCTCAGCTGGAGTGAATTGTCCTGGTTCCATGCAAAGCAAGAAGCTCCCACGCTTGGTACGTCCTCCCTCATCTATAGGTACAGAATTCTCTCCAGCTTCCACTGAGCTCACTTAGTGCTGCGATTCATTTCATCAGGAGCAGGAGCCAGCCAGAATTATGGTCAGTTTGATGAAAATGCAATGCACATGTTAAAATAAAGTAGGATCACATCTGCATTTTGTCTGCATACTAAACAATAATGTGAATTTTTTAGTGTTCTTTTGAAAAAAAAAAAAAAAATAGTTTGACTGTTCTTTCCAAAGGAAACTTGGCAGCAGTAAAAACTAGATGCAAAATTTAATGTTTTAAAATTTTAGGCCACCAACATTGATTTAACAGCCTAAAATGATGTTCTTGCTCTGTGAGAGTTCCATACTGACTCACCCTTTTTCTTTTCCTTCAAATCCTGGGTAAAAAAAGTCATTGAAATCAAATATTGCAAGTGCCAACTTGGAGCAAATTTCTGTAGCCAAACTATAAATGCAGATTTTTAATGGGTAGGCAGACTTCCACTGTGCTAAAATCACAAATCATGTAAACAATAACTGCCGCTACAGACAGACAGACCGACCAACATTCAGAGAAGGTGTATCTCTCAAATACATTTAGGTATTTGTCTTTATAAGGGACGAAACTATTACTCCTGAGGGACATAGCCAGAAGTGAATCATCAGGTATCTCTCTTGCATATGAAGATAGATGGCATATTTGACTAAAGGTGTGGCTTTTGTCTCTCATTCTCTCTCTCTGTCTGTGAGAGAATCTCATTTATAGCAAGAATTTATTCACCACTGCAGAATAAATGAGAATTAGAGCCATATACGTGTGTGTGCGAATAGTCACTACTCCTAGTGATAGTGATGAAACCATTATGTTCTAAATATAGATGGGAAAGTATGTGACCATTTAAAAATATCTGTGAATACTTTTTGAATTATAATCGTCTGATATTTTTTTTTTGTTTGTGCAAAAGTCTTTGCTACGGATGCTGTCATTCTTGCTATGGTAGTGTTAGCCGTTCAGTATCCTCATTGGTTGTATCATTTCTATAGTACATCATATAACCGAATTGGAATGGTTATATTCTCATTTTCTGAAAAAAAGAAGTCTGGGAGACACTGAGCACAGCCTGTGGCATAGATTATACCAATACATTCATAACAAACTGAAAGAAAATCCAGAAATCAGCATGTTCACCTTAGGTTATATGGGACTGGGGTTTTTTTGTTTGTTTGTGTTTGGGTGTTTTTTTGCAATTTAGCAGCTGTGGCATATTTTAAAAAGAACAGATTGAATATGTTGTAAAATAAATTGGACAGTCATCTCCACATGCTCCAGATAATTTGAGAAGTCAGTCACACCTTCAGTTGTTTTCTTCTGGCTACTTTTTAAACAACTCTTACTATCTTAATGCAGCTCATCTCCAATGAGAACAACAAATTTAGAAACTGTTTTCCCATTTCCATGCATTTTTGATGTAGATATTGTCTAGGCTTTCCATTTCTTCATGCTTGTCTCCTCCACTTTCCCTGGCTTGCTTATACATAATGCAAGGCATACAATGATCAGAGCACTTCAGCCCATGCTTAACTTCACTTGTTTCTCTAATCCTATGGGTGGGATTCACACGCTTAAACTTACGTTAGTAAATTTTCTGGCTGAATGGAGACAGTGAGCAATAAGAACAACTCTTTTAAGAAGAAAGCTAATGTACATAAAATGCAGAGCCTCAAAGGGAGGCACGTATAGGAGATAGAATGTACATACGTGATTTTAAGATGCACAAATTTTAGGAATTCAGGTTAGGGTTTCCATGGTGATGCTATCTCCATATACTTCCTTATGAACTTGGGCCTATGCAGAGTTCCACCCACATGAAAGGACAGAACAGGGTCAGAAGTTTTCAGTATATTTCCAGGTATATTGCAACAGGAGACATGATACTGTTCAACTTAACTCCACTGTTTTGCATCCTAAAATTTCAAAATGTTAGTTTTTCCTTTCTTTTCCTTAAGGAAATCAATTCCTTCATTTCTCAAAGGAAAACCTTAATTCAAGAGTTTGAATTGGAAAAAAACCCCCGTATTTTATTCAAGACATATTCTTTAATACAGGCAGCATGAGCTCAGTGTAAGGTCCAGTGAGCAGAAAGGTGGCTTATGCCATTTCTGCATCAGGACAATTCTAAGGATAGTGCAAACAAACCTTTCTCTAGTTGTTTTAGCTTGGACCTAGTTACCCATGGCCCTAAGCACCCCTGGAGAGCAGTAGATCTCTGGCCCCTTCCAGTCCTGCCTCACCTGCTAGTCCTTTAGTCAGAAGAAAGCAACCTAACAGACAATTTGAACTGTTGGAATAGTACAAAGAGGGTGCCATGACGGTGACAATATAGACCAAGGATCTTTAGTTCAAGGCAAAGTAATTAAGCTTTTATAACCATGTCACGCCACTCTGCATGCTGCTGTGATTTCTCATTTCCTCTTTTACGTGAAGCAGAAGCTGCTTGCTTCCACTTTACAGTTTCTTTGTGGCCTTTCTCTGCCTACCCAACCTGCGGTTGTTGCACAGTTCCTAGCAGTTGGTGCCTGTCTCTGCTGGCTCTGATGGTGGGCAACCTTCACCCACTTGTTACAAGTCCCTTTGGGTTCCCTTCCGTGCCTCTGCACTCACATATTGGGAGAATTTCCTATAAACATCTGCAAAATCACTTCATTGTCCTCTGTCTTATTCCTCTCTAAAACTCTACCTACAAACAGCTTGAAATCAGCCAGACTGCTGGTGTGTTAATGCAACCACCTGTTATACCAATCAATTTTGGTTTGTTGTTTCTTTATACTCCCTTACATCCTTTTATGCTACATCTGTCTATTGCTTCGATTATAAGGTCCTTGGAGCCAACATCTAATGCAATAGGATCTTGATCTATGGCTAGTACAAACCATAAAAATGAATGAGGCAGTTGTGTAGGAAATGTGCATTGTCATGAAATGGTACCAGCTGTGATAGTGTTGTCACTAAATGTAATCACTGCATAAAATACTGATCTCACTGACTGATCAAAACTCTTTGACTTCAGAGAAACCCAGGATATTGCCCTCTGTCATTAAATCTTCAGATAGACACTGGTTTTGAGTAATTTCTTTTCTTCATCGGCAATGATCAGAAATCTCCCTCTCTGAAGTGATTTTGATAATATCATTACCTGTTGGCCACTGTCTTATCTTATCTGGTCTTCATTCTCATTTCTCTACCTACCTGTTCTGCAGTACAGAACACAGTCTGTGTTTATATACTACCAAAAATATTTATGACCATTGTCAATAATTAATAACTATTGACAGTGAGAAAATTACATGAAGCACTTTTTCAGAATGAATCTATAAATTACAGGAGGTGACTCTGACGAATAACCGAGAGTGTTTTGCATTTATCATCTTATCTCAAGCAAAGCAAACAATCCTTTTAGAAATAACTGCTGTACAATCCAAGCTGGCCAAAACCAGCTTTGGAGTTCAAAAATGCCCACTCATGTTTAGGCTGAATATTCAATATTTCCCACTCTTTGTTTCATAAACATAAACAACCATTTGGAGGAAAATTCTTCCTAGAAGCATGCATATCTCAAACTGAAAAAATAAGAAAGGTTTTTGAGAAGTGAGAAATGCTCTGTGATAAAAACATGATGCTTCTATTAACCCATTATTGGAGTTTGATTTCTTTGTTCATTTTACAAGAAGCTCAGGGTGCCCAGATCATGAGAACATATCGTTCCTTTTCCTTCCCATTTCCTCTTTCTCTTTTTCCTCCAAAAGCTCAGAACTCAGCTGACATACCCTTGACATTATTTTAAAACACCTTTTGACAGTCTCGTCATAAGGGACAGGGCTGTTCTTTTTTTAAAAGCAAAATTCACAGTCAATTTAAAGACTGTAAGCTACGGCCCGTGTTCCACTCGAGGCATCGGGCTTTCCCAGGTGAGAGAATGGGTTCACAGAAAGTTCAATTGTTCACAGCAAAATTGAAAAATGAAAAGGAGCGAGAAAGAAGAGGTCTCCCATATCCCATCCCCCCAACACACACATACATCTCTGCCCCCCGTGCCTCCCCCCTCGCCCCACGAATATGCAGACCATACTCCATGCACATTGGAAATGGACCCGACAAGGCTCTCTCGGCGCAGCATGCACACGCGGAGGGGAAGGGAAGGGAAGGAAAGGGAAGAGAGGGGCATGCCTTCGCACGGTCTGATCATCACCATAAAGAGTTAAAGAGAGAGTGAAATGGCTAACGTACACACACCCCGCTCCATACCGGAGAAGAGTCTCCCAGCTGAGGTTTATGCTCTGTGAGGACCAGGCTGAAACTGACCGCCCCCACGGCCACGCTGGACAACCCTAACCCTATCTCCAGCACGGAGAGCACCAGGAGGCTCCCGATGATCTGGCTGCTGGTGCACATCCTCCCTCGGTCATCCTTCCTTCCCGATCAGCCGGGGAAACCGCGCATCCTCCTTCTCCTCCGGCGCTCCCGCGGCCCTAAGTCGCCCCCAAACTTTTCTTCCTTCGCCGGCAGCCGGGGCGGAGCGGCGCATCCGCGGCCGGCGGGGCGCTGCCGAGGGGCGGCGGGGCGGCCCCGGCGCCGCCGGGCCCCGCGCAGCGCTCCCCCCCGCGCAGAGCCCCCGCGCAGTCCCCGCGCAGCGCCGCGCCGGCAGCGCAGCGCGGCCCCGCCGCCGCGGAGCTCTCCAAGGTGCCGGCCCGGCGGCGGGGCCGGGGCTGGGCGGCGCGGCCGGCGGTGCGTGCGGCACCAGCCTGCTCAGGGGCTGCGCCTCCGCCGGAAAAGTCGACCTTGTCTGATCGCCTCCTGCGCTCTCATTGAAATGACCTCACTGGGATTTTTTTTTCCTTTTTTTTTTTTTCCTCTTTTCCTCCCCCCCCCCCTTATTTCTCTCCCCCGCTCTCTTCCTGGGTTGGGGGTGGGGTGGTGGTGGGGGGAGAGGAGTGTGGCGAGCCCACCCCGGCTATATTTATGTATGAATCTAGACCCAATGCATAGGCGAGGCGCTACGGCAGCCCCGCCCCAGGGCCACAAGGCAGCGGCACCTTCCTCCAGTCCTCCCCCCACGGCACCCCGGCTCGCACACCTCCTTCGTCCTGCACCCGATCGGCGTAGCGGCGGGACGCAGAGAGCCGGGGCAAAGCCAGCTGCAGGCTGCCACCAAGCAACGCTGCCCTAAAAGCTGAGCCCCCTCGCTGGGGTGTGCACAGGCCTCTCTCCTCCCAGGTGCTGTTGTCAAAATTCAAGAGGAAGTCCATCTTCCTCTCATATTAGTATAAAGGCTGGATCCTGTCATGTCTCACCGCTGCAAAACTCTCTAATCTCTTCCAAAACACTATTGCTGAAATGGGCAACTACTGTAGCCATTCTTGTCACTCTGACAACAGCCAGAACTGTGTCAGTCCTAAAGCAAGTGAGCAACAAAGCAAAATATAACAAGAGATCCAGATCTGCTACTTGAGCTATGTTGGATTTCTTGGTACCGATCTTTATTTCTGCAGCTCAGATACAGGGAATGCTTTGCCAGTCCAACTGCAGTTTGACAATCTATATGTGCTGCACAACGTGGTAATGCTCAATCTAGCACCTTGGGTCTCCTAAATGTGGATCACCAACCTACAAACAGTTACCTTAACAATGGGGCAAAAGCGGTCCTTCATCAATTACATCTCCAAAATTTAGATCATGATTCAAAAACATCAGTGTCCTGGGGCAGAATTTATCTAATGTTCTCTATACACATTGTATTTTTTTTTTTTTAATTCTAAACATCACATATATGGAATTTTTCCTTGTATGCAAAAATCTAGAGTTCTGAACCTGTATAGAAATCTTACACTCAGTCATCAGAATCCGGAAGGGCAATCTAGACTTATCCATTATTTGATGGTACAATTTGGAGGCAAGAGCATAAGATTAGCAAAGTCCTGATTGAACTTATTTTTGGGGCTCCAAAACCTGTGTCTTGTGTTTTGAGAAGACAGACATTGAGCCACTGTCATGGGGGGAGACAGGATGCTAAAGTGTAAGAGAACAAGCTATACATAGATATTATATACAGTTGAGAAGACTAGACCCACCATTACAGGCCAGAGTTTAGATTGCATTTGTAGAAATCTTGCATACTTAATTGCTGTGAGTGGAGTTAGACTGGCATAAAAGTCTGTCACCTTAAGCTGTTTATGTTCTTCTGATATCTGAAAGTCAGAGAAAGGGGTCCTAAGATAGGATCTTATTGCTTTCTAGTTTAAAACGTTAGCTGTTTCATATTCTCTTACAATTCTCCCAGCTCACAGAAGCAGAACAGGTGACTACATCTGAAGGAAAGCTGCATTATAGTTGAAGCTGAATTGTCCCCTTTTCATCTCTTATGTTTTAAATGGTACCTGACATCTCTTATCATTAAAAATCAAGGCACAGCATAAAAGTTCCTAAGCTACTATATTTATGTAGGAGGATGGAGAAAGCACAGATTTTCAAGTACCCACATGGGTGTAGGAAGGTGTTTCTGCAATGACAGTATCCTTATTATGTCAGATTGTTATAAACGTTAAAGTGTGCTAAGGTGCAATGATTTTACTGCTCAGAGTATATTTTACCAGGACTATAAAAACCAGTGGTGATAAGAGGGGAATTGCATAATGACAGATATAATTAATATATTTCATACTTGCAGCCAGACAGAGTGCCTGTCATATCAGGATAGAGATCATGTGACAGAAATAAGATTTCCATAAACAGCTTGTTTTATGTAACATTTCCACTTCAGTCATAATAAGCTGTCAGAAAGATGGGGGGAAAGAGACCTTGTGAAAAGTGTGTCCTAGATGGAGATCACTTCATGCGACAGTTATCAAAACAGGGACATAAAACCAGAGTCCAATGGCAGGAGAGAGAGTGCTCTGGGCGCCTGTTTTCTAATCTGCAGACTGCAGAGAGGTGAAGAGCTAAGCAAGACCTCAGTCAGAGTTAATAAGACTGCACAGGAGGAGCTCTGTGAGTTATCTCTGGTTTGCACCCTTTCAAATAAAGACAGGAAGGAAATGTAATATTCTAATCATTATCTTTTTAAAATGAAAAGATACAGTCTTTGTCCATGTAATCACTTTATTTATACTGTTGTGCTGCATCATCATTATGTGCTGATCTAGGCAATTAACTTTACACATGAGACTATTCATACATACATTTCAGCACATGCTTACATCTTTGCTGCATTAAGGCATTCTTTTCCAGAGTAATTTGACTGCTCACTGAAATGTTTCCTGTATTTCTGATTCCGATAACAAAAAGAATATGATGAAATACTAAGGATTTTTTTTTTTAAATCATTCAATGTGCAGGCAAATTTTCATTATACCTGCAGAAAATTAAATACTGAAATCCCATATCCAAAGTGCAATTAACTAGAGTCATGAGGGCTTTGGATTTTTTAAGTTAAACCATTGGATTCATGAAAAAAAGTCATCAATCTTATTCTTCTTGACTTCTTTGAATGAAAACTTTTTTCCTCTTTTTTATCATTGTGGACTTTAAAAATGTTTCATGACAAAAAATTCTAGTCTCACAGTGGGATGAAGGGTAATTAAATGACATAGTACTGGCAATGAAGAAATAGAAATCAGGGTACAAAGATTCATTTATACTAAGTCCCTTTTATACAGCTCTGATGGCTGAAAGGAGAGTCACTAAGAAGGTTATAGACTCTCCATTGGAAATGACCAGTTTTATGTAACACTTTTGAGCACGTATTCATAGTTGAATACATAGTGTTAAAGTGGTTGAATTTATTTACTCTCTAATTCCATGTGCCTTTAAAACAATTCTTTAAAGAGCTTTATTGTGAATAAGAACTGGGCCTATAGCATTAAATCAGAATTCAGACTGTTGAATCCAGTTCACCCTAGGTAAATTGTGAGTAAAATTGAAACTGTACAGCCATTCTATGGCTGCTTAGAAGATGAGAAATAAGTTGGGGCAGTTCCAAGAGGGAAGGTACTCACTCCCTAAATGTTGGTGTTACTAATATACGGGTATAAGGTAGCAGTCTTGGGCAAATAAACAGAAGTTTGAGTGATCTTGGAATTTGAATTACTCTTTTGCCGTATGGTTTTATTTTCTAGCCAGTCCCAAGGAATACCAGTTGAGCTATCTTGGAATAAATGACGTAGACTAAATGACTTCTACCAGGACATTCTTTAGGAAATGGAAAAATTCAGCCTCAAGGGCAGCTTGCAAATCCTCTTCTTTTCACAGGCACCTTCTGCTTTCACCTTACTTTGCAGATTACATCTCTTTACACTGTTTTGTTACCTGGATCCTTTCAATTATGTTTGACTGAAGCAAAAGCAATGGAGAGCAGCACTCTAACAAGCAGCTCTTAAGTGTTCGGGGTGATGCAGTGCCTTGGGTTTTACAAAGAGGTGCCCATTGATTTCATTCTAAAACCAGCTGTATCAATTGCATCCTATCTATAGAAATGTGTACCAAACAATCTTTAGAACATTCCCTCTTTTTTTTTGTGCAAAATCAACTCTTAGTACATTTTACTCCTTAGTTTGTTCATACTCTAAATTAGCATGCACTGATGTTCTAAAATAGGAAGCAAAACCCATCAGAATCTTGTACGGGAGAAGATAAGGCACTGTCATTGATTTTGTCTGTTTAAAATTCAATACTCAGACAAACTTTCTGCTGAATGGGTAGCTCAGCCCCAGCAAAGCTAGGATCTGTGGCACTTATGTGACTGTTAAGGTTGTTAGGTCACAATTGTTTTTCTTGGATTAAGTCATTAAAGTATGGGTTTATAACACACAAAAATCTGATGACATATTCTAAAACTACTTGGCACATGTTTTCATTCAAGAGAAGTTAGAGGATTTATGACAGTCTTTGATGTTGGGTGGAAAATTTCACATGTTTTCAAGTTTCAGTTTGATAATGAAAATTGGATGAACTCTATGTAGCCTGAGTTAAAAGTGGGTATAAATTAGTTTTTCTTGGATTTATTCTTAACTACCACCTCTGTCTACAACTGTCAGAAAGTCTGTCCCCTCAAGGCACCTTTTACTACCTCGATTGGATGGGAGAAGGATTCTCCTTCAGTAGAAGAGATCAGAAATCTGTGCACATATTCTGAGTCTCCTGCTACTTATCAAAACATTAATTAAGAGTGCATGTGAAATTACTTACCCTCATGTTACATACAAGAATATGAGTCACAGGACCTTTAAAGTGACTTGCCTAACATTTTACAAAAAGTCTGTAGCTGAGCCGAGAAGGTCTCTTTCATCCAACATCAATGTCCTGTTAAATAAACACTCTTTCTACATTAATATGGTTTCTGTGGAAACTGCAAGAAAGGATTATCATCAGAAAAGAGTAAGTTTTCCCAGGAGCAGTGATTCCCTGACTCCACAGCAGGTAATTCCCAGCCAGTGAAGACCTCTGGACAAATCTACAGACCCATGTTCACCCAGCAGCTCTGTTCATCAGTATAATATACAGCACTGAAATGCCTAATTAAAACAAGCACTCCTCTGTTACAAGTTTACAATACTTGTAAAACAGTTCTTGTGCATTTCTTGGTGCAGTAGCGCTGTGCTAAACAGGCTGTCATAGAGATCTGGGGAATGTAAATCGGATGAAATGACATTCGGTAACCCAGAGGATGAGTTTTATAGACCCATCACCTCTAATTCACTAAAGGAAGATGTCACCCAGTGGGGAATCTGGGGCAGAATGGAAAAACTGGTTGCTCTAGGAACTGTTTTGAACTGTAAGGTCAAACACCATGTGTATGAAATAAGTATATATTTATCAGACAATCATTAA
Source organism: Larus michahellis (assembly GCF_964199755.1). Taxonomy (NCBI): domain Eukaryota; kingdom Metazoa; phylum Chordata; class Aves; order Charadriiformes; family Laridae; genus Larus; species Larus michahellis. The sequence goes on from NC_133897.1 coordinate 34,623,828, forward strand.
AATATTTACCTTCTTTCAGAGGATGGACAGGCTCTTTACTAGGGACATAGGAGAGTTCCAAAGTGGTTTGGGACAATGATGGCCTGTCATACAGTTTCCTTTGAGAAGGAGCTTTCCCTGCTTAGTAGGAGGAATTAATTTAAGTTGTTAAAGAGGGGGGTTTCTGGAGATGGTATCTGTCTAGGATTGTACCCTGCTGAGTAAGATCTAGATGTAAAGAAAAATGATCTTGACATGGGATTTCCATGGGATTCAGGATTAAAGACAAATGAAGAAAAAGTTCTCCCTACCATGGAGAAAAAAGGCTTGGAGCTATTTGCTTTTGGGGAGCAGAAGTAAAAAGGCTGGGGACTGACAAGACTGGAGGCCAACAGCTTATCATTCTGAGCTGAGCTGTTGTTTTATGCTAAAAGCCAGAGAGGGAAAACATTTTAATGGAACCCGTTATGTTTGTTGCCATGAGGAAGGAAAACAAAGCCAAAAGTAGTCTTCCTAACAATGTAGACAAGTGTTACATTTTCCTACCCACTTTGTCCTTATTTTGGGGATAGCAAATGCAATGTTGTGATGATGCCAGCATAACTTGTTGGAAAAGGGTGAGGAGGAGACTTGAGAGGGATTGCTGGGGACTGTCAGGGCTGGGAAGTATCAGCACTGCTCATAGATGTAGAGGAGTTTAGGAGAAATCAGTGGTTATTTTGGTGGGCTGGGGCCTTGCAAGAGAAAATGGGGCAGTTCAGTAGGTCATGAAGGGAATGGCAAGTGAGAGTGTTTGGAAAGTAATGCAAGGTCTTCTTGACTCCTGCTTATCCTGGCAAGTATGCATGGACTTGCTACAAACCCAAGCTCTTACACATGAATATTTTGAATATATGAGGGGAAGAAAAGGGTCACATAAAGCCATTCTTTCCATAAGAAGGGAAAAGAAGAAATAGTGTTGGATAGAAAATTCAGAAAAAACCTTGCTGAGGACTTTTCCTTTTGATGCCAAGGGACTGTGAGTTAGAAAGTGTTGGGGCAAAGACTGCCTTGCACACTCTAACCTGTGCATCAGCAGGAACAGGGATCCATGTTGATCCATTAAGTCCCTGTTTCATCTGAACAAATAATCTGCTCCCCCCACCAACCCACTAACTTAAGCTATTATGTATGAGAAACTGAAGCAGGAAACAGGGTCTTATACTGAAGGAGTGAGTCTTTGTTGAACTCTCTAGCTTCTCTCTGTCTGACATCTATATTACAGTCCACATCTAAGCATCTCTTAAGGTCTCCTAGTAGGAGAGGATGCTCTGAAAAAATCAGGACAGCAGAGGATGATTTTCACAACACTTCTGGAACTAAGTTAGAAAGAAAGGTTTTATCTAGGACCTTTGCCAAGAAGATGATCTGCCGTAATACACTAAATAGATGCGCTTTGAATTTCTCACTCTCATTTCGAACCCCTAGAGAAGTTATTCCATAGCTCTAAAGTACACCTCATAGCTCCGATCCTGAAGCTGTGAAGCTAAGCTATGAAGAGGTGTTATAGAAGTACATAGCATGCTTATAGCAGCTCTAGAAATTAAAAAAGCCATTGCTACTTAGTGCTTTCTTATACTCCACTCAGTAATCAATAAATCTACTGAGACCGAGCATTTTGTTCAGACCATTTCTGAAACCTGCCTATGGTCTTGCAGCTATTGCACTATAAGTAATGGACTGCCATACTAGGTGTGAGCATACAAAAGTTTCCAGATATAGTTCCTAGTACCAGGTATGCCACAAGGATCTCACTGACATCTTCTGAACACATCTCATTTTCATCTTGTCCTTTGCAATAAACTGAGCAGTTTTAAAATGACATTTATGTTGTCTCTGCTTGCAAGAAATCTCTACCAATTTACTCTGCTGGTTGGGATGAACACTAAGCATACTGATCCAAAATAAAAACAGGAACACAAATCTTTATTCCAAATAATTTATTCAACGTAATGCCCAGGAAAAATCCTGACTTTGTCACCCTTTTTTGTTTTAATACATTAACCTTGGATGTTCAAAACAAAGCAAAAGTGAGATAACATCATTACTGTCTTGCTATATAAACAGAATGTATAAACAGTCTCTGCAGGATAGTAAATTAAAGTGCTCTTTGAATTGCATGACTTACATAACCTGTCTGACATTTTGCCATCTTTCAGTCTCTGGCCTTGACTTTGTGGGGTAAGTTTCATATTCCACAGAAATCCATTAAATCGAGATTCAATTAAACCCTTCCAATATGAATGCAGTCAAAATATTTTCTTACAGTATAAGCTGTAATAAAGCATTCTCGAACCTAAAATGCCATGAAATGAGTGTCTAACTGAAACCTCTGTGCCTTATAGATCTACCATCATGTTTTAGAATCCTGTGGCGCATTCAAGTAATAAAGGTTAGAAGGTGTCTTAGTAATATCAGCCCTCATACAGTGTGTTCAAAATTCACCGTATGAATAATGCTCTCCTGAATGACTATGAACCTAACACACATACAGCTAAATATGCGCTAAAGGGCTTTGCTGAATCAGAGTCATTACGGTCTCCATCAGGTAGATTCACAAAGCTCACATTTGCCTAAATTGGAGCACGGCCTGAACGAGGGCTAGAACAAACCTGCACGTGTTAAGTGGCCTGACAGACCGTATAGCCCATGCATAATAGGGATTTATGCTGCTGCAGTAACTAGGAATAGTGCCAACCCAGAAAGGAGCACTGAAGAACCTCAGGACCAGTATCTGCTCCCATTTTTGGCATCTGATACACTGTAGAAAAAGGCAGAGTCCAGGCTCCAGCTGTTGCCTGCTCATATTCTTTGGATGAGTTATGAAAGAGGTAACAGCTGGGACAAACCCTGTTAAGAGCCCTAACCTGAAGCCTGTTAGGATATTTTTGCAGATGAATAAGAAGTGTGGTTATTTCCCCTTTGCCAGCTCTTTTAATTATATCAGAATCTATCTCCCACTGAGCAATTTGTTCTACTGATGAGATGCATTGTGTCTAGCAAAGTCCTTCATTATGGGGGATCTGGGCTGTTACTTGAGGAGATTTGGAACTGGATTTTCTTTTGTTGCATTATACTTTTGCAGAATAATTATTAAACTTTTGTGCCCAAGGTAGAGTACAGAAAAAAATAATAAAAAAATTCAAAATAATAAGGAAAGTATTTGGGGACTAAACTTTAATTATTCCCATTTTTTCAATGTTAGTCAAAAATAGGAATTAATCGTTAACAAAAAGCTTTTCCTTCAACCGTACATACCTCCATCAACCTCTTTTCTCTGCCAGATTGTAATAATCATTTTTATAAGAAAGACACTGTATGGGGAAAGTGAAAAAGGAGTTCAAAACGGTAAGCTCAGAAGGCACAGAGTTGAAAGAATGATTTGTCAGCGTGCCTGGAAATCATAGTTTTTCTTGGACTACACCCAGCAAGTTGTTAGTTTCTGTAACACATGATTTTCTTAAAGATCTGTAGTCTGATCCATTTCCTTGTCTAGTTGGTAGAAATCTTTCTACTGAATTAAATGTCATTTGAATTGGGTATAGCTGTGTAATGACTATTAGTTGGTCAACACTTACAAATAGTTTTTACAGCTGAAACAACACAGGGTATATTGCTAGACTAAAATCCTACTACATCCATCTATAAAACTGAGACCATTTTTGGTCAATAATTTCTGTATATTGATGACAGTTTAGCGGCAGCAGCTAGATCTGCTGTCTGGCTGGGAAAGTTGTCCCGTCACATCACTGTCATGGGATTAGGGAGTTTATGCAAACACGGCCAGTGTTAACAGCAGGAGGAGGCCAAAGGCACCCTGGCTCTTATTACACCTAATAAAATCACATCTGGGCTTTATATGTGTATATTCTATAGACATAATATTATAAGTTAGAATTCTGTCCTTACAGCTCTGAAGAGCAAGTGTATCTGAAGCAACCATCCCTAGAGACACACCTTGAGCCCTCTGGATTGCTGGCTGCCCTTGGTGCATGCGGTTCCCGTGGGTTTCAGTCAGATCAGTTCACACATATCCGACAAAGAAACCAGGTCCCATCGTCAAAATCTCCCCTCACTCAGGTAGCACCGCGCTTCATGCCATGAGAGCTCTGCTTACACAGGCACTTGCCACCTGCCCGTGGTGGAACAAGATAGTGCACTTAGGTTTGCATCTGAGTCTTAATGATCTGTGCTATCATCCTGTACTGCTAATCAGCTCTCTGACTCTTCCTAATTAAATGTTAAAAATAACAGCGTATCAAGAAAGCTACATTCCTTAGCTAAATTGTACAATGATTAATTTAGCAGTGTTTTTAACCTGGGTGAGCAAGAAAAGAACGTGTCTCAGCAAAAAACTGCTGTGGAACATCTTAATTGCAATTGTTTCAAGATAAAATACTGAGGGCACAGGAAGGATTACAAATAATGATCTTAAAATTGCATCCATCTGGCAGCAAATTACTGTAGTTGAGCAATCCAAAAAAATCCCATACCTTCCCAACCAGAAGAACAGTGAGTACTAGCTGATAGTAAAGACAGATTTTGTAATAATTTCTAACACAGTCATATTGCAATTGTATTTTCACTTCTGCTTAGTGCTTTCCATCTTGAAAAGGTGATCACAGAGCTGTGTTTTGGTTTCCGATTCAATGCTCATTCCCCAATGTGTGTTCCTGATACATTTTTTGACATTGTGTGTTATATCTCCATATGATAATTACACCAAACTACTTTAAAAACTGCTTATTAGCGCATAATTATTTTTGAGCGTTGGGGTTTTTTTTTGTGGGTGTAGAGAGAAAATCAAAGTGTCTTGAAATAAAACAATAGAAATATGTATTTTAAAAGCTTTCAGAGAGTCTCTCATGCCTTCCTTAACGTGCACCTGTGAGCACCGCAGCCTCTGATGGAACAGAGCAGCTTATCTTCATGGGAATAACACTTTCTTTCACAGCTGGGACTGCACCACTCTGAGAGGGAGAGAGAGAGACTCCATGAGACCTGTGGTAGGGGAGGAGGAGCACTGCCTTAGGCCATCTCAGCCATCTCTAGGAGACTTCAGTGCCACTTGCTTTTTACATTTCTTGTTTCACTTGTCCTGATCGGGCTGTCTCTTACAACAGCGTGATTTCCCTCATCGTTGTTCAAAGCTTCCAAGCTCTCTCAGTTTAAACCATACCCCCAGAACTCACTGATTACGCATCTTTTGACACATCCATGAAAAAAGAAAAGTGGAAACTATTTTTATGACCCACCAGACATTTCAGGATGTTTCCCTTTTAGTACATTTGATATGAGCCTTTTCTCCCAAGTGTATTAGGAATAATTTTTAATGCAGTTGAGCTGTGTATTTTTCTCAAAAATTAACTTTTAATCCAAATTAAATGATGCCAAAACAGTATTTTCCTTTTGAAAATGAAATGCTAAATGTACACATAATTTTTAAAAAGATAATTTAAAATTATTATTAAAACAAAATTAAAATATAATGTAAATTGTACCATGCCTGCAAGACGCCTACATGAAAAATGGTGTCAGTTCAGAAATAGATGCTTTTATGAAAAAAATACCTTGGAGAAAAAAAGAGAGGTCACTTAAATATAATAAACAGAAAAATATATTTTCCCTCTGGCCATGGTACCTCATCTCCCTTCAATAGCAGTCTAAAAATAACAGCATAGATTTCTCCTTACTCTTCCGTGGTATTTGGGTATTGCAAGGAAAAGACAAAACATCATTGAAATAAGCACATTTTAATTGGTTCCCAGCTCACGTGGTTAAATGCAACTCAACATAGATAAAACAAATAAATTTCTGTCATTTACAGAGTTAAGTTAGAATTAAGCATTGAGTGTATTAATTGTTTTATATCTGGTGGATGTGAACCAATGAATTATCATCCAAGAATCTAACCTGTGGGAACGGATAAGAGTAAAAGCCTCCTGCACCCATATTTAACTACGGAATAATTATGGTTTTTAACTTTGCCTACTGCTACCACATCACATACACCTTTTTATTCACCAGCTATTTCGCAGAGCTGTAGTACCTCAGGGAAAACCATCACCCCTAGAAGATTGTCTTGTCGTTCACAATTCATTTATGGTTCCTCTCACTGTAGATATATATTACAAAGATATGGAATTTGAAGAATATAGAAAAAATTACAGGAGACTGTCTTTTTATACTATATCTCTTTTAGCATTGCTTCAAATTATTTAATGCTCCTCCTTCTGGTTATTGATTTAGAAGGAATATTTGCACTTTCAAAGAAGGCAATTGCCCCTGTTAGGCATTCAAATAATTTAAGTATGTCAACCACAAGATGTTCCTACTTGTTTAGGATCTAAACAAAGCCTTTTCTGAAATTTTCCTAGCATGCAAAGACAGATAAGCTATTTGTATATGGCCCTATCTATATAATATTGATAAACAAGAAAACAGGGCATCACAACTTGAAAAAAACCCAGAAAACATTCACCAGAGTAAAATCTGTGAGGCTAGTGAAATATGCCACAAATTTACTAAGCCAAATTCATAGTCACATTTAAAGTTAAATAAAAAAATCCCTATCCAGATACACTTTGCGTTCCCTTATATCACTATAATCACCATGCGACTGAAACTAGTGTGCCCTCAGCAGACGTAAAAATGAGAAGAATCTGCATTTCCAGAGCAGCATAAAGAGATCTAAGTAGATATAAGGATCAGAATATTTGCTTCTCATTTAGTCACATAAAAATGTGTGAATAAAATACTCCACAAATAACTTAAGCTCAGAGGCACAGCGTAAGGGTCTTCCTCCGCCATTGGCCTGAGGGTGAGCAGTGGCAGGGTCAGTTTCCAGATTTTCTGCTGAGATGGAATCACAAAATGACAGGATGATTGAGGTTGGAAGGTATCTCTGGAGGTCATCTGGTCCAAACCCTCTGCTTAAGCAGGGACACCTAGAGCTGGTTTCCCAGAACCATGTCCAGACAGTTTTTGAATATCTCCAAGGATGAAGAGTCCACAACCTCCCTGGGCAGCCTGTGCCCAGGGACAGTCACCCTCACTGTAAAAAAGTGTTTCCTAATGCTCAGACAGGTTTGTGTTTCAGTTTGTACTCATTGCCTCTTACCTTGCCACTGGGCACCACTGAAAGGAGCCTGGTCTGTCGTCTTTGCACTCTCCCTTCAGGTATTTATGCACATTGAGACCATGTGAGCCCTCTCACAAAGCTCTTATTTTTGTACTGCATTTCCCATTTGTAAAATAGAAATAATCCTTGCACTTTTCCTTTTTGTCTGATTCGATTTAGAGCATGCCCTTCTCAGAGGCTGGTTCTTGTTACACGTCAGCACTGTGCCTGCTCCAGTGCCGTTTGTTCACGTAGAAGAAAGCAGTAAGTGTTGTCACTCCAGGTCTGAGTCAGTAGGGCTTTGCTGTGATGCCAGCTCAAGGCACAATTTTCTGTGGTTTTGAACAGACACGATGATGCTTCTGCCCAGAGCCTGTCAGCAAGAGAGTATCTTCATTAAAAAGAAGGTCCCCAACTGTTTATTGGATCTAAGCAATGTTCCCTTGTGAGATGGTTCATGAGAAGCACCCCAGCTCTTGAGGACAGGCTACGTCCCTGACTTCCACTCTCGTTTCAAGCCGGATAAAGGCCTCCAATTAACTGAAGAGCCACTAAACCAGCCTTTCCTTTTTTGGAAACAAAGGATTGCTTTTTGGTTTAAATTTTTTGCTCTCCATTTACAAAAGTAGGTGAAGAGAAACATTAATTACAGATTTATTTTTTTTTAATCCTTGCTGCTGGGCAGAGAGAATGCTGTATAATCTTGAGAATTCATAACATGTCTGTAGGCATACAGTTTTCTTAATTTAAATAAACAAAACAATTAGTAGCTTGACAAAAAGGGATGAAGTTATTTCTTGTTATTCAGTTTCCAAAACAACCGACTGTTATTCAGTGTATTTTAGCTCCAGAACAACATTTTTCAAATTAAATTAATTTAAAGAGATCACAGGAAAATGCCTCAGGATGAGGTAAATACAGTATAATCTCTGACACAGGCTATTTTAATAGATGTCGCTGGCTTCAATCCTTCGTGTTGCCATATGAGCATAAATCACAATATGAAATTATTTGAGCAGTAATGCAAAAAGAAACAAATAAGAAGAGCAGTACAAACAACATCTATAAATAGATAGGGTCAAACGATTTTGAGAGAATAGTTCTTTCAAGAAAATATGAATTGGATGGGAATGACTTGATTTCAATAACTTTTAATTAAAAAAATGTGAAAGATTTGCTTTATTTCCTCTTAGTCATTTTGTTTTCCATTTTTTGTGGATTGATGTGAAATTATTCTATATATAATAATAACTATTAACTTGATGTTGACATTCTGTGGCAAAAGGAAATATTTTAACTTGACTTTTTTCCAACAGGACAGAAATCAAGTTAGATGCATTTCTCACAGAAAGGAACGTAAAGTTTCTGACATCCTCCACAAGTTATCACATTAGTTGTAGAGAGATTAAGGTGTAGGCCAACTAGCTTGTCTGCCCTGCACACAACTTGAAAGCTAATATTTTCCATGTATAAAGAAATTGCCTGACTTAAACTCCTAAGTCATGTACAAGACATTTCCTGCTCCACTGGTCAATCTGCAAAAGAAAAAATGTCCCTCTTCATTCTTTGAACCCCCTATGTTGTTCCTTACTCATCCTCTCTCGACTTCCATTTCTCACTCCTCGGTAGGTAAAACAGAAGTCTCTCAACAGATTGCTGTGGTATTATAGAAATGCTCATATCTGTGAATATTTCTCTTCTATTTTGGGTTCTTTAAAGTCATGTTTATTTGAAAAAAATATTTTAAACTATCAGGCTGAGAGTCCTGGGTCTGTTTAGCCTGGAGAAGACTGAGAGGGGATCTCATCGATGCTTATAAATATCTAAAGGGCAGGTGTCAAGAGGATGGGGCCAGACACTTTTCAGTGGTACCCAATGACAGGACAAAGGGCAATGGGCACAAACTGGAACACAGGAAATTCCATCTGAACATAAGGAAAAACTTCTTTACTTTGAGGATGCCAGAGCACTGGAGAGGCTGCCCAGAGAGGTTGTGGAGTCTCCTTCTCTGGAGACATTCAAAAGTCACCTGCCCTAGGTGAACCTTCTGTGGCAGGGCAGGTGGACTAGATGGTCTCTGGTCACTTCCAACCCCTACCATTCTGTGATTCTGTGATCAACTTCTTCCCGTGCATGTCTGCAGGTACTGGTGTCAAGTATTACAGACTTGGTCCTGCTGTCACTGAAGTAATTCTGAAAACGCCTGCAGAGATCAGGTACACTGGAATAGCTGCTGCAGTAAACCCGACTACAGGGTTGTAAAAATTAAACGATAATGACATTGTGGAGTATATTGATTTTCTACTAGGTGGGAGCCCATCCCACTGATTTCGTTGGGCTTCCGATCTGGCAACGTGGATGGAGATACATATCTACTTACTATTCCAACACCACCTCAAAAAGCTATTATGTCAGCAACATACAGCTAAAACAGTTTTGGAAGAACAATCTGGATTTTTATCTGCTTTGTGTATCAGCAATGAAGTTGCCAGCTAGACCCTAATTGTGGATTCTTTATGACAGGTAATAATAGGAGATGCAGGGAAGAGCACAGCTTGTATTTCAGCTACCATGCTGAGCTGAAAGAGCTAGCAGCTTAAAAAAAAAACAAAACCATCTTTTGATTTCTAAGCAAAGCACATTTTATTTGGGTGTCACCAAGAAAGAATACACAAGGGACCATACTGTAGATGGAAGCTGACCCTGGGGAAGTCAATAGGAATTTTCCCAATGACTTCAGTGGAACCGGGATTTCATCCAATATCTATTTTCTCAATATCCCGCAGCTTTGCAGGCTTATAAAAAAACCCCAAACAAACTAACAAAAAAACCCAAAAAACAAACCCTCAAACAATACTCGTAAAGAACACAAGAAAGATTTCTCTGCAGAAATATATCTCTGTTTCTTTGTTAAATGCTCTGCCTTGCAATGTATGCATGCTGCTCCCACTGACTTTGGCAGGAGCAGGGCATACTCACATGGTGAAGAATTTGATCCCTGAGCTTGGTGCCCACTCCGTGGTTTGGCACACAACCACCAGACCCTTCGGGTAGTGGTCTTGTTCCTTCTGCCTATGTGTTGACTGGAATTTAACATTATATCCACAGCTAATCTAGCTCTTGAAAGGTCTCTGAGCAAAGCACAACCTCAGATCATAAATAAAACTAATTCTTTTAAATACGTACACCCAGCTACAAGTTTCGTGACAGCGGACTGTTTCTAAGTTAGCTTTGCTGTAATATAACATAGTATGTTTTATTTTCATCGGTACAGTGTAACTTTCCCTATAGCTAGTTTTGTGCAGTAACTGTCTCAGTAAATCTTCCTTTAAAAATGCACTGGAGCTGATGGCTGAAGTTGGAAACACGCAGCGGGGTTTTTAAGATGAATCTCAGACACGTTTCCTAGAATATGAAGCCTGCTCAGGTTAGCAGTTTTAAATATAGTCTGGTTGGGAATGACTTTTGCCCTCACTTCGTTGTAGTTGTCAATTATTTAGACAGGCATCTCACATTCCCAAGTCTGGTGTCTCTTGTAAAGTCTCCTGCCTGGCAGCAGAGAAGACGTCTTTGAGCTCATTCTTTTCTGCTTCGCACCCACCAAGCTCAAGCTCAGAGAAAGTATGAAGTGATTCTAAAATGTCAAAAAAATTGGAATAATGTCATCTCACCTCAAGAATATGTGTCGTGGACAAAACAAGCTAACTGGCAGGGGAGCTCTGGACCAGATTCTGCTTTCTGATAATAGTATTATTCTTATTTTCTATTTATTCTTTTTGATGGCAAGGTAAAGGCGTATTTGATCTTCTAAATCTTAAGCCAACTTTTCCCTCACTGTAATAAAGGATTAAGACCAATATCCTTAATTTTTATTTCATGGTCTTCCTGCTTAATCTTTGTCTAAAAGTTTCCATTGTATAGAAAAGTGTTTGTTAAGAAAAGTGTTTGTTAAGAAAAGTGTTTGTTAAGTATGTGCAGAATTTGACTCACATACATTTATCAACATGTCACTTCCTTTTTTGGTATGTTATATGTTGATTCTTCAAAATACAGGAGACTTTATTTATTTTAAGGGGGAAGTTTTAGGTGAAGAACCCCTTGACCTAAAGCTTCACAGGAAGGTAATAAAGTTCCCAAACATAGATCCAGGAACAGCTACTCAAAATTGTGGATTTTGATGGAATTCAACTTTTCACTCTGTATTTTTAATAATTTTTCACAGACACCGTTCCTTTAATTCCACATCCACTTTTTTTTTTTTTTTTCTGGCGCCACCCCGTGACTGTTTGGTACTGGGAGGTCTCTTAGAATATAAGCATCTTTCAGAAAAGGAAAGGATACGCAAGGTCCAGTTCTGCTGTCCATCACAGCAATGCAGACAGGTCACTCCAGTCTCCCTCAGCTTGTGGAAGCCTCTGAGTTCAGCAGCAATTTGCTGCTCCACACACTGGCTGCTACCGGGAGACCTCATTGCCTCCAATGAATCGAGCATCTGGGACTTGAGAAAAAAACCCAAGTAATAAATAAAATTTAAAATAAAAAAAGCAGCAGTTGTTTCCTTCTCATCACTTTCATGAAATCAATTTCCCTAAATTCGGCTACTCTGAAGCTAATTTTCCAAGGAACCTCTTAGTCTTTTCTGCATTAACATGTCGGACAGAGCAGCAAAGGTGTCCTTCAATGTCACACGCACTGGTCTGAACCTATACCAAAAGGCTGCCCACCATTACTCCACCTGGTCCTTTTGATCACAGGAGTAAGAGGCAGCTGATCCAACTCCACACGGCGCTTCTCATTACACAGTCTGCTCTGCCTTAGCTACGCTGACTCAGTAAGTCCTTGAGGCTTGAGTGAATATTTGATTGTGGTCTAAAAGAGCTAACGTTGCTAATTATTTCAGCTGCTAATTATTCTTGCTGAGACTTGGTCTCTCTTCTTGGAAAAACACACATTGATCTTGCACTCAGTTTTTGCATTGCGACTCATTTTAGCCAATGGGAGGTGCTTTGTGTCTGCAAAGCATTCATGAGTGAGGTGGTATCAGAGCAGTTTTAATAGTATAACTGTTAAAAAAATGCAGTTAATTTATATAAATACGCATATGCAGGCCCCATCCCTGGAGACATTCAAGGCCAGGCTTGATGAGGCTCTGAGCAACCTGATCTAGTTGAAGATGTCCCTGCGTACTACAGGGGGGTTGGACTAGATGATCTTTAAAGGTCCCTGCCAACCCAACAGGTTCTATGATTCTATGTTTCTAATGAGACTGGTTACACCAGTTTCTCCTGTCAATGCTTAGGCACTGAACTTTGCTGAACCTTCAGATCAACAGCAGATTTAATATTGCTGTACATTGTCTTAATACTAGAGGGGAACAAAAGCCACCTACCACTGGTGCCAGTAAGGCTAACTGCCTGGCAGTGAAGCCAGCTCTTGAGCTCTGCAGAGCATCTTGTGTCTCCAGTTTCATTAAAAGCAAACTCCCATGCTCATGTTTAGTCCCTCATGGACTACAGTGTCCATGCTGAAGATTAGTACTCTGCATAAGGCTTTATAAGGTACCAAATCATCCGGGACTCACGTTCTGGCAAGTTGTGCCCTGTAGGTTGAACTTTATTTATGAGGAGAACATCAGTCAGGCAACTGCTGCCATGCACTTTTCACAAGCAGGTAAATTGGTTTCCAAAAGCATGACTTCATAGCAACTGAATGAATGTTCTGCAATAATGTTGCTAATGTAGGGGTATAAATGGCAAGGTTGGGGTGGGGCCCTAATGAATGACCACCATGGGAGGAGATCAGGGACTACCCTGTGCCACACACAGCCAGTTCCAGCCACCTCCACAATGGACCCACCGTAGGAGACAGCTGAGTCCAACAGCGGAGTTGGTGTTGCCTCTGAACCAGACAGAGGAGTTTGTGGTGACTTTGTGAAAACATATTTCAGAAATTAGAGAAAAGGAACAGTAAGGCCAGAGGAGCAGGAGGTGTTCTGTGCTGGAGCAGCCCATGGAAGAACCTACACTAGAGCACCCCCAAAAGGCCTGCAGCCCATACTTAGTATATACATTTTTGTCATCTTTGTTTTCTAATACGTGAATCAGTAATTGAATATTGTAAATTAAATTACATTCCCTAAGTCGAGTCTGTTTTGCCCATGACAGTAACTGCTGAGTGATTTCCCTGTCTTTATTTCGACTCACAAGTTTTCTCTTTTTCCTGTTTTCTGCCCTGTTCCGCTGAAAGGCGGGGAGTGAGCTGTGTGGGTGCTTGGCTGCTAGTCAGGGCCAACCCACCACATAATGCTCATTTTTTGTAAGATCTATTTTTTTCCTAAATATTTCTTGTACATTATGTATATTTTAAGTCCTTTTGAAATACAAGAAAGTAGACTTGACAGCAATGCATGATGGAATTAGAGAGAAGGAAAGTAGTTTGTTAGCTCTAAATACCACTGGGTGTATAGGTGGACTTAATGACAGGCATCATGCAAGCTATGAACACATACTTGGGGTCCTTAAACTCTGAGAGAAAATTTAACCACTTAGAGATACATCCATATGGTTAAGGCTTACTGACAGAAACATGAGTATTACTTCTTTGTCTGTTTTCAAATATTTAAGGGTTTACAGGTTGCATATAATTTGCATTTCCGCTCAAAGTTACCTGTTGGGGTTAGTTTCTCTTAACATAGAAATTAATTCTTTGAAGAAGATTACATTACTAGACGTGAGTGCATGCAGGAAGCCAGCTATCAACATCAGGGTCAAATTTTCATGTTTCTTTCCATCTCAAAATGTGTTTAGCCCTTTCTTGTCTCTATAAAAAAATAACAGTTGAATTCCTCCAATCACATGTTGTGAGACCTTGCTGATTTTCAGCTGAATATTGCATATGCCCAGGTATATGCAGTAGGTAGCCTCTTGCTATTTCAGCTCAGACAAAATTCAGTATAGACAAAACTACTGCAGCTCATCTGTTCAGTCATCTAGAACATCTTTTTGTATTTCTTGACCTCTTTTTCCATTTCAAATATGATTAGGAATGTTTTTTTCTTTTATTTTTTTCACTCTTTAATTGCACCTTGCTTATTCTAAGAATTGCTTTTTCATGACATCTTTATTATTTAAGGAGAGATGCTCTGAAGGTAATAATGGCAATATTTTATATTAAATACAACATTTTGCTAAATACAAATATAATAGCTACTGACCTCACTAAAAAAAAAGGACGACCAGAGGAATGTTGAGCAAAAATAATGGAACTTACTATTAGACTTTGTAAACATCATGTGCTGTGCAATTTGTTTGAGAAGACTCACTTCAGTTTTCAATTTTCTTTTTTTTTCAAGAGTGAGCTCTAGAATATGAGTCTTCCATGAGCAATTGTCCAACTGGAGACATTGCTGTGCAGATGCTTTGAAGTACAAAGAAGTATCTCTAAAAATAAAACCCTACATGTATTTTAGAGAATGTTCCACATCAGCAAGAACCCATACAGATGAGCTGGTAGGTGACAAATCTAAAAACAGAGGGAAGAGGCATCCCACTATAAAAATCTCTCCTGAAAAGAGTGGTAAAGTTACAAATTACATGACAGAAGGAGAGGTTTTGAGACAGTAAGAACTGACTTTGCCTTACCTTTGTTAAAAAGGGAAAAGTATTTGAAAAGTTTAATTTTTTTTGTTTGTTTCTGTTATTAACTAATAATTTCCATAATTAAATCTGTCTCAATATGCATGGGCTTCAGGCACCTTATGATGATGATGATGATGATTAGAAAGTGGTTTGCTATATGTATAATGAAACATCCTGCACTGGTATTTCACAATGTTATTTTTGGAAAACCTTAAATAAAGCCCATGTAAATTAGAGGCTTTATGCACATCATAAGGTTAAAAACAATTTTAAGGACATCAAGAATGAGTACTCCAGTAATTTTTTTTCTCCTCAGTGTCTCAGGGCAGGGTGGTTCAGCTCAAAGCATCTAAAGTGGGCACAGGAAGAGAAGCTGAGATATTTGCTGCTGATTCAGATAGGGTACAACATGCTCAGTCTTGACCTGGTCAAATAATAAAGTGATTACTTGATGCTGTGTTGAGGTATGAGCACTTTCATGGTCTCCTCTTCAGTACAGTAATGTTCATCCTCGGTTCTTCTCTGGATATTTGCTTGGCATTGCAGGTCATCTTGACTATCTTTTCACTGTTTATTTTGGTGAAATTGCTAAACACTGACCTCCCACTACCCGCTTACTTTTTTCTAGATTAGTGAACCATATCAATGGTGCAATTCATTTTTCTACCAGGTGACAGAACAAGAAGGAAACTATTTTCCCATGGTCAATTTTTAATTTAACTACAAGCCCGCTTAACTAATTACATTTGCTAGCATCCTTCTTGTACAGTAGGTTTCTAGTTTGGAATTGTTCCTGGAATATTTTCTACAAAATGCATATTAAAAATTAATGAAATCAGCATGAACAAACATAGTAAATTACTTCTTTGTTTGGCTGCATAATTTTGTAGACCTTTCTTCTGTTTACTTTAATGCAAGAAGAAAAACATTAACAGTATTAGTCCTATGTGGTTGTGGGGGTAGATGGTTTCTCTACATTCTAATGATGATGGAGGTTTATTGCCAGACTTCCAGTTCTTCATTCATTGCAATTCACAAACAATAGAGCTTTAACAATGTTTTCAGTGTATAAAATAATTATTAAAAAAAAAAAAAGACAAATGAAAGGCACAATACATAATGTTAACCCAAGATAGGCTATTTATATATACTGAGCACAGGCAAATCTTCTACTATTGTAGCATAAGTAAATGCTTTGAGTCAAGGACTCTGTGAAATTCTAATGGTACTAAGACAATGCCCAAATGGGAAAGAAGTTCTTCAGCCTTCACTTTATGGGGGTTTGGACAGAGCAGGACACATTTTGGATGCTATCAGAATGCAAATAATAAACACCCATAGCTCTCTACAGTACCTGCTGTTATAGCCCAGAGCACTCAGATGGTTAACAGGATATGTGATTTTTCAGGAGCTCTTCTTTCAGAGGCTCACTGTGATGCCATTGGCCTTGGTGGGAGGACTGCTTGATCAATGCTGAGTGTTTTGGCATCCCCAGCTGAGGAAGCCATAAAAAGTTTTAGACAGAGTCTAATAGTACTCCTACAAAAGTTCCCTCTGCAAAAAAGAGGTTAGGTTGAATAAAGGAGACGGGTTTTTTTCTGTATTACTCAGGAGACTGAATATCTGTCTGAATAGCCAGATTGGGCTGTAAATCACATTGGGAAGTCTTCTTGCCTGAGGAAGAAATCTTTCTAGATAGTACTGGAGACAAGCCAGAGGGATTGGTTATTGTAGGCTGGCCTGAGAAACAATCAGTTTTCTGTGATAGTTCACAGCAAGCTAACAGAATGTATTCTGTAAGCCTTTGCTTATTCTGAAGCAGATAACTCTCTTGAATGCTGGAGAAATAAAGCTACTTAATTTGAACTTCTTCACTAAGTCTTTCTCTCTCTATGGGTCATCAGGGTATTTATCATTGTCCTGAGAGTGACTGCATAAAGCAGAGGTGTGGCTTAAGCAAAACACAATGAGAATCCACTGTGAGGTCTGCCACAAATCCTTATTGAGGTCATAATAAATTGGAGGCCAAAATAATGATCATCTATTATGAACCCAAGTAGCACAGCAAATTAATCACTGTGTCTACAGAAAGAATAACTCTAATAGTCGTATCAGCTCCCTGAAAAGAATATTAAACTCCTCCTAAAATCCAATCCTTAAGAAAGCACTTGAACTTGCTTTCCTAGTAACCTGCCACATCACTGCAGACGAGCAATTCCACCCAGCGCAGAGATTGCAAAGGATGGATTTTGAATGATTTTTTTAAAGTCAGCACATTTTGTTGCTGATGAAGAGAGACTAAAATGCTGACTGATGGGACTTCCCTCAACTCCTCTCTCTCAAACACATCCTGGCTGGGAAGATTCTGTATATGGTGTGGACAAGGCCATACTGATCATGTTGTGCAACACATCAGCCCGACTTTTAAAGTCCTTGTCTTGAGAAGTCCTAATCGTGTTTAAAAAGTAAGAAGAAAATATTTGTTAGTAGCATAATGTCCCCAAAAGAAGGATGAATATATCTAAGAAGAAAAAAACCTCAAGAAGTTTCTCCATTTCAAGATGAATAAAGGAAAATAAATGTTCAGCCTAGAGCAGTCAACAACATCTTCCTTTTTATTTTGTTTGGTACCACGAAAGAATCAATAGATAACCTGGGTGAGGGATACTACGTGTACATTATGAGCTGTGCTATGCTCTCCAAAACTACAAAATAATTGTTAAAGTGAAAAACTTGCAGCACTACTTTGATCACCAAGGACGTCCTCCAGCTCAGTAAATCTGTCAACAAAGCTACAAAACACAGGGTTTTATACTTTGGAGAAGAAAAATAAAACAATGGAAGGCTCCTAATTTTAAGAGAGTGAGAGAAAAGGAGATTGCAGACTCTTGCAGAATTCCTGGTAGCAAAATTTACTGATGAATGCAAAAGCCTGAACAGAAGAATGTGTCCCAGTAAATACTACCTAATAAAATAATATTTAAATCCATCTATCCTGAACTACAGTAGAGTGCACTTTAGAAAGCATTGCTGGTATGATCTTTCCAAAGGTCACAATGCAAAACAATCACATACATTTTTGTGCAGTAGCTTCATCTGAGACAAGGCTGAACTTCAGGTGGAGTTTAATAATATAGCTTGACTCTGGAGAGGTGTTCTTCCTATGTATGTGCACATACATACATTTGTACACAGTAAGTCTTTTATATGTAGCACACAAAAATATTGTCAAGGAATTATATCTAACATGGTAAAATGAAGTAAGGGAAAAACAGGCACCAAATTCACAGTTAATATAACTCCATTATTGTCTATGAAACCATACCACTTTGTGATATTTATCTCAATTGAGTTACAGTAGAGATTGATATAACATGATGTCTAATTCACTGAGAACGTAAGAACTAATTGTGCAGATATGTTAAACCTGTATGTATCTGACTGAAACAGACTAACAGAGAAAGGGGAAGATGCAACTGATATCCTATTAATGTCTACAGCTAACAATGGAATGTTAAATATTTTGAACTCACGCTTCAGCTGGCACAAATATCAACTTAAACCAAGTGAGGACCTGCATTTTTATTTATCGAATTTGGGGCACTATAGTACAGATAAGTGAAAACTAAATGGGTTAAAAACTGTTTGGACAGCTGGGCTCAAAGAGCAGTGGTTAATGAGCCATACACTACCTGCAGGCTGGTAACAAGTGGAGTATTGCAACCGTCTGCACTGGGACTAGTCCTGTTTAACATCCTTATTAGAGACAAGGAGAAGGTGACAGAGTGCTGCTTGGTCATCAAGTTTGCAGATGAGACCAAGTTGGGTGGCACAGTTGATATGCTGGACGGCAGGACTGCCATCTAGAGAGATCTAGATGGACTGGAGGAATAGGATGACATGAATATCATGAAATTCGACAAGGGCAGATACCAAAGTCCTTCACCAGGTTGAACTAACCCCTTGCACCAATCGTGGCTGGGGACTGCCAGGCTGCAGAGCAACTCTGGGGATATTGGTAGACAGTGAACAGGAATCAGGAGTGTTTCCTTGGCAGCAAAGAAACTCAGCAACATCTGGAGCTGTATTAACAGGAGCAGAGTCAGTGGATGGAGGGAAGGGATTATTCCCCTTTACTTGGCACTCATTAGACCACATCTAGATATTGCATCCAGTGTTGGGATCCTCACTACAAGAAAGATGATAAATTAGAGTGACCTTAGTGGAAGGCCACTAAGATGCTTGTGGGATGCAGCATTTTCCCTGTGAGGAGAGGCTGACAGAACTGGCCTTGTACAACTTGGAGAAGAGATGGCTCCAGGGTCCCTGACAGCAGCCTGATGGGGCCTAAGGGGAAGCGATTGAGAAGACAGTCAGGTTCTTCACAGTTGTATGTAGAGTTGTGCGTAGTGGCAGGCTGAGTGGCAATGGGCATAAGATGAGAGACTTCAGAGAGCTATTCAGACTGGATATAACAGAGAAAAAAAAAAAAAAGAATGGTCACGAAGAGCACTGAGCAGTGGAACAGAGTGCCTAGAGAGATTGTGCTGCCTATTCCCCTGGAAGTTTTCAATACCAGGCTGGACAAAGCCCTGGAAAAATGTGATCTGATCTCTGAGCTGGCCCAGCTCTGAGCAGGAGGTTGGGCAAGAGACCTCCTGAAGTCTTTTCCCACTTGTATTGCCCTATGATTCCAGGACAGTGTTCACAATGTATTCTTGAGAATATAAGTAGGCAAATATTTCTTGTTCCAGATTCTTGCTTATTGACAAAAAGGTCCCTGGTCTATCCCAATGTGGTTTTTCCTAAGGAAAGTTCTGCCATGCAGGAAGCAAACTTTAGTAATAAAATTGACAAACTCAAGTAAACTACAAGTGTTCCTCAAACTGCATTAGAAATGATTCACTTAGTATTTTAAACAGACCTAAGTCAGTATTTTATATAATTATACAAACAATCACCATGGGATACTCAAACCTGAGATGATTCAGCATATCGATCACATGGTATGATTCTGCCCCATTCCTGTATGAGTATATTAATCTTAGTCAGGCATGAATATTTACAGTCATTAAGAATAAACTTCCCTTTTAAAAAATATTTTGTAATTCTCCCATAGAAGTCACTGCTCTGGTAAATTTTCCTGAAACTGGATTAATTTATCAGAACACTTACAAAAAAAGCAAGATAAATGTAAACACTGTAGTTGGAAGGTTTCTTAAAGTCCTTCAGAATATTCACATTTAAGACTTCTGATTTCAGAAGTTTTAGCTGTTTTTCAATGACTGCTAACTTGTACACATGACAGCAGAGTCCAAGTTCATTGTTCTTCTAGCTCAGAAAGTCATGGAACAGACAAGGAGGGAACTATGAAGACAAATACCGTAGTAGGCTGCTTTGGTTTGCACTTTTATAATCACTTTTATATACATATGTATATATATTTATCACCAGAAGAAAAATAAACACAAAACTCATGATGAGTGGCTTAGTCTTTTAATTATGTTAACTGTTAAAGAAATCTCTTCATAAGATTAAATTAAAATAAATGATGCAGAAAGCCCTTATCAGTATTGGCTATTCTTTTCAGGTTTCTTATAGAGACATTCTTTCCATTCTAATCATCCCAATCATTTTAAGCTCTCAAGGGTACCTGCTTATATAATTTTCCTATAATCATTTCCTCTTAAGGTTATTGAATATCTAAAAACTGTTACCACGGGGAAATAAAAGTATTGCTAATTCCAATGTAGTATAACTAAAGTACAACTTGAAAACGTGAAGGGCTGCTCCAGAGAATTTCATATGGAGGAGAGTAATCCATTGCAATGAATATTTCAAAGTGGAAATTTAAAGCTACAGTTGTAAAATATTCACATACCATTTATAAAGATTTGGTTAGCCTAAGCTACCAATGTCAAAGTCAATCTTTCCTAAAGGCAGTGCACAGCTGGGTAAGTTCCAGGGTTTGGGCGTTTTCCTCTTGCCAGTAACCTATTTGCTATTACACTTAAGACACAGAAGACAATTTGAAAAGACAGGAAACATGAAAACAGATGTTCCAACTAGATAACAAAAAAGAGGGGTGGAGGGGAGAGAAAGAGAGAGTTAAAATAAGGCAAAAGTGGCACGATGAGTTTACTAAGTATATAAAAGGATAGGGAAGGATCAGAGGAACAAGTTGGACAGGGACAGGTCAGCAAGGTTACTGCCAGACTCCTCATCTGTTAATTCAACATATTCATTATCACTTGACCAAGATGCCAATTCCTCAGCAGATTTTTATAATGTGGTGGGACTGTTTAGAAGCTGATTACCATCTGCAAATTAAGACCAATAGAGTTTCTCATTTTTAAAAGTGATGAAATAAGGGCAGACTATTTGACTGCAAAATCAGATCTATCAGAGAAAATCCAACCCCCTGACATTGCAGCAATTCAATGTAAAAGCCAGACATCAAAGACACAAAAGATAAAGGGCTTGAAGTCCTAAGATTACCCAGCAGCATTCATCCCATGGTTGACTCCTATAATGTACAGTGCACTGGGTCAGATTATCTCCTGAACCTAAATCCACTTGTTGCAAAAGAAATTAATGATCACTTATATTATGCTATATTGCACTGTATATTGCCATATTGCATGCTATATTGCATGTACATTGTATGCATATATATGTAGATTGCATGTAGTTTAGTTTGCTGCTTAATGCTGGCCTGAACATTATCTAGGGCAGCCTTAGGGCTGCTCTAGTTTGGAATAGTTTCTTAATACCCTAACATAGTCTATTAGAGCTCCCTTCTGCTTCCCATCTTTATCAGGTATACAGATAAGCCAGTTGTACCCAGCCAAAGGAAAGAAAATGAACAACTTTTCTGGGCTAATCTTCATATCAACAAGGCCAGCCAAAATTGGCTGTTTTCTTGCAAAGTGGTCAGATAATCTGGCCCAAGGGACAGAAAAACATCAATTCAAAATATCTGAAGTACAAATGCGGCCTGAATATAACCCAGGAAGTTTTGTTTGTTTTCCAAAGCACGACCTGAGCTGAACCATCCAGTCAATATTTGCAAGAACAAACAAATAAAAGCCATAAAATTCTTGGTTCCAGTTAAATTTCCTTTTCCTGCTAGAGTAGTATAGAAAGATTTTACATCTGCTGTATGTAGGCAGCTGCCAGTTTAGTCAGCATTTGGGAATCTCCAGATGTCATAAGAAAGGACAAAGCTTTTGCACAACATACTGCAATGGTTCTGGGCAGAAGAACGTTCCTAGGAGAGCTAGAACAACACTTCAATTTACTTGGGGGCTTGTTCATCACAGTGCTAAAATCACCGAAAATATTCAGCCAGCTGAGCTGGTGAAAATCAAAGCTGTGTAGCTCCATTGTTCAGCCCACAGCATGGCCCAGGAAGTGATAATTGAATCAATATGACAAGCAGTTCAAATGAGCCTCATCATTTTGGCTTCTTCTCAGGAAAGCAGGGAATCATTTTAAGACAAAAGCCGAGTCCTACTTTCTTGTCCAATCCTAAAGCACAATAATAACCCAGTCCCCAGCCTTTAGTAGAGAAAGTCAGAAATGAAATCATGCAAAAACCCAAGAACGATTACCATCATGATGTCGATTTTTGGACAGAAATCTTAAGAACAACTACACTGAATTGCCAGTAAATGTGTGTTTCCTATGCACAGTAAATATAAAATGTTATGAAATTAACATCTGCTGTCTTCTGTCATCAAGAGTTCCCCTAGACAATTACTTTTCATGGGGACAAATAGCTACAGAGAGGAGTATTTACAGTTAATCATACCTTTAGGTAGAATAAATCATTGTATTTTTTCTTAAATATCTTAAATGACACTAAGTCTTTTAGACCTGCAGTAGATTCAGCCATGTGGATTACAGTAACCTGGTTCCCATATGCCAGTCTCCTCATTGTCTAACAACAGTATCCTCTCATTAATTATTTTGGACTTATGGGGAATTTTCATTTTCAGATTACCGTTGTAAATATGTGATTTCTCAGTGCTTTGCACCATTAAAGGAAAGTAGTCTTTCAGCTTTGGCCAGATTTCATTCTTTCCTACACTAAAAAAGGTATCCTTGAAATAAATGCAAGTCTCCTGTAATGATGTAAATAAATCTAATTCGACTTATATTTGTGGAAGGTTTGTGGAAAATTACTGAGCTTCTGCATTAAATTATAGTCTACAGCTAATATTCTCCTGCTATTGTGCTTTTGGGTCTGGCTAGCATTGTAGTTAGACAATTGCCAAAAACTTCTGTTGTTTGGTATACAATGTCATGTAGATGTGCCCATTTTTCTTTTGTTCATCTAATACCTTCATCCCGAGATATCTGCCGGGCTCTACTTATTTAACACCAAAGTGCACAGTTTCTTTAAATGCTTTTATTTGAGACTAGCAGAATTTCGGAGGCAGCCAGCTTGCTGTCTGTAGCCAACAGATATGGGCCTCCAGAGAAGGACCTTCTGCTAAGCAAGGATTTGTGAGTAATCCAGGCCTTCATCATAGCACAAAAAGACAAGTTTTATATTGTTATTTTCTTCACAGATGTACATTTTGCGTTGGTAAATAATTGCATACTTGGCTCTCCTATTTAGGCTGCTGTTAGTCTTTCTGTTCAACGAGGAGGAGATTTTTCTTCTGTTACTCTGTGTAAGCATTTACAGTAATGGTTCACTAATGAACTCTGGTGGAATTTGGTTCTCTATAAATGGAAAAAGATGGAAAGCAAAACTTTCTATCAAAACCTCTATTATTGCCCCAAAAACATTTTGTTTCATGTAGTACCTAGGACAATATGAATTACACAGGATTGGGTTTAACAGTAGTCTGATGTTGTGATTGAAATACTACTAGTTACTGGGATATACAGCTAAGATTTCAGGGAAGCAGCAGAAGAACTAGCTTTCAAGGAGTTCTGTGAACCATTTCATAAAAATTGTATGAGAGCAGAAGTTGAAAAACAAAAGAAATATGAAGTATAAAAATGACATCACACATCAAAAGTTAACATGCAGTTCCACCAGAACCCCTGTTACACATTTAGAAGAAACACGTTTTCTGAAGCAGAACAAGCTGGCATCTGACATTGAAAATTTGGAAAGTCCTTTTCCCGTTTGTATTTCATTTTTCTTGTAAATGATTCAACCAAATTTCTCAATTTGATTCAACCAAATTGAGGGGACTTTCAGGGCTGGTGAAGCAATTTGCAAATTTAAGTCTGGAAAAGAGTTATGTGAGAAGCATGTGATGAAAAAGAATTTCTTTTGAGAGAGGCACAGACAAATCAAACATGTATCACTGTGCTGAGTGACAGAGAGAATATGAAAGGAGAACTGGAGAGAAGACAATGGAAGACATTCTAAATTTTAAACAAACTGTTTGTGGCATGATATTTAGGGACCGACAGAGTTGAATGTTGACCTGCTAAACGTGTACTGTGCAATTCAAGTTTTCCTTCTATTTTCACCTAAAATGGCTTAAGTGATAATTGATTTTGGCCAACAGAGTTAATTTAAATACTAATTAAGTAGAACATTAGCTATCTTTGTATTTAGATGTCATAGTTTGGGCAGGGTTGGCCAATGACAAGACGACAGATGCTCTCCCACACCTCTCGCTCCAAGGATAGGAAGAAGGGAGATGAAGAGAGATATGAGTTTAGAAAAAAATAAACTACTTTAATGCAATATTAATAATAAAATAAAAATAATAGGAATAGAATTAATGAAATAGATACAATATATATACAAATGGACACAAAACCCTATCAAGCTCCCAGGGAGATGTCACTGGCAGGCACTGTGAAAGTTCCAGACTGGACTCAGTGACAAACGGGAACTGGAACACGCTGACCAGGATCAAAGCCGGATAAGCTGACGGGATCCTCCTCAGACACCAGTCATTGGAGAAGCAGGCCATTGGAGAAAAGCCAACCTGACCCTTTTGATCCCTCAGCTTTTCTGCTGAGCAATGGCAGGTGGGATGGAACACCCTATTGGTCAGTTGGGGTCACCTGACCTGTGCACACCTCCCCACAGGTGCAACCCCTCCATGGTGTGAACACCCGGGTCAGCTGACCCTGGTTGCCACAGCAACAAGTGTGAGCAAGAGCCTGCCCCACTGAACAGAAAGCTGGCCCTGCTCCACCCCAAAGCAGAACATTAGGATTTTTACATTAATTTCCATGGTAGTGGGGCAGCTAACAATACACCTACAAGCTAGCATTTTAACGTGGTGATTTTGTGCTTAATTGCTTTGCATTGCCTTTGTAAATTTTACATTACGATTTCCAATTAAGCAAATGACAGCATTTTCCAATTAAGCTCAGCAAAAGCTGTGAAAAAAATGGTCGGTTACTTTGGTTTTACGTTTCTACAGATGCAAGCAAATTTTCACCCGATGCAGAGCTCAAAGAATAAACTCTTTAAACAAGCTGACACATTGCAGAACAAGCTTCAAAATGACATGGGCTTTTACGCAATGAAGATTCAAGAAAGACAAAGAGTATTTGCCTAAAAGCTTGGGTGAGAGACGTTTCTCCACTGTGAGAACTATTGTTGAGATTTGCTTGACATTTCATCACAATGAGCCCAGCCTAACTATAAGCATTTGCAAACTGGTTACAGCTCTGACAGGAGCATGATCACTGTGAATTATTCCATCTACAATGCTATGATCCAGAAAAAAAGAAAAAAAAATGAAGACAAGCATAAAAGATGCAATTCCCAATGAAGTCTTTGAATACCAGTGGGTTTGGGTTTGTATCAGTTTCACTGGTTGTGCTTGTGAAGCCAGGATTCAAATTTAAGTGTATTTTTGCCTCACAGCTTTCATGAGTGGCTTGTTTTATTTCTAAAAAAAAAATAGGACCTTCATGATTTCTTCAATTTGTCAGTTGTATCAAAAAAGTGACAAAAGTCTGTAAATCTGGGAAAAAATAAGAAGCAAATATAAAAAGCATTTGTTAAAATTTAAAAGCAAGCTAAATATCTTGGGCACTTGAACTTTACTACAGAAGATAGAAAAATTAAGTCAGTGCAACAGGCATGTTTTGAATGCATACTTGCGATGAGCTTAGTAAGAAATTTCACACAAAGAGAGAAGATGATTAATGATGAATACATAATGAAGAGATCTTTCCATATGTCAAAACAAATTTTTCCTAGCATTCTGTAAGGGCAATAGCAGAGGTTACTTCTCCGTGCAATTCATGAAGCACATAGACCTGCCTCAGAAAAAGAGGAAAATATAAGTCAATTGACTGAAAGCAGGTGATATACATTTCTGTGAGCAACTGGAAGTGGGTTCTGCTCCAAGAAATGTATGCACTTGCAGGAAAATTCCCCAGAAAAATTCACTCCTTTATGCCAAAATATCAGAAAATTTTACGGTCAGTTACTTTGAACCTCCTTGGTGATCTGCATGTCATAACTTTGGGTACAGTTTTCCACTGTCTTTTGTAAACTCTATTTCAAATTTTAACTTGTAAAATGCTGGTAGTGTTCCAGTTCCTGTGCGTGCAACTTACAAAATAAGGCAACCCAGCATGGATCGTGATTTCTACACAGGATAAGGTCAGAAATAAAAGATTGGAGAGCAGGTGTCTTACAACCAATAGGCCTGCAGAATCTCACAGGTTGCCTACTTTCTCTGGATCTGAGTTCAAAGTCAGCCTTTCAAAGAATGTCTTTCACTTCTCTAAAAACAGAATTAATTTGCATTTTAGAAGAGATAGTCATCAAGTTACCATCCATGTAAGTTCTCATTACCAACATTTGAAGAGATACCAATTGAGTACTTTTTCTGGTCTTGTTAATGCTTACTTATCTGTTGGTTTGCTCTCTTTTATATGCAGGCATGAATAGATGAACTAGAGGAGAGCACACAGTGAGTAGTGGTATGAAACTTTGTCATTTTTCTTCCTAATCCGCATTTAATACACAGTTAACACTGTACAAGAAAAATGAAAGTTAAAGGATATGCTTATTATGAGAAATATGGCAGCAGGATATGTTTATTAGAAGAAATATG
Source organism: Larus michahellis (assembly GCF_964199755.1). Lineage (NCBI taxonomy): Eukaryota > Metazoa > Chordata > Aves > Charadriiformes > Laridae > Larus > Larus michahellis. The sequence continues at coordinate 34,650,665 of NC_133897.1, forward strand.
GCAAGCAAGCGGATTTGCAGTTTACTTTTTGATAGAATTAAGCACAGATGGTTTTAGGAGCTTTGGTTTACTTACAGAGTCTTTTGTATCAGTGTTCTCTTGAACTTGTTTTTCATTTTCCATTGGCATAGTAGGTGACTGCAGTGCCTATGTCATGGTTTGATGCAGTTTAGGGCAATTCACAAACCACAGTGACTTATATCCTCCAGGGTTTATTTTGCCAGGTCTGTGATGATGTTTTCTTGTTGGGCTAGCACGCTCTCCCTAAATAGTTCAAAGTATTGCCTCAGAGTTGGCCTCTCTATAGATTTTGGAAGTCTTGATGCGCGCAAAAAAGTACCACATGCTTGTATTTTCACAACATTGCAGCTTTTCTAAGCAGAGATGATGGTTTGATGTATGAAGATTAGAAGCCAGACATTTGGTGCTAGCTTCAGTGTTCCTGAAACTATTTTTGTACCCCTGGCCAAATGGGTGTTGATACATTCTGTGTGCATGTAACCCGCCCACGCTCATGTTCTCTGCAGAACTGTTGAGGAGATGAGGGTCATGGTAGCTACTACCCACAAAGAGAGAGCACCTGCTTCAGCTTCATTTTGAACTATGTTATTTCTTGCTGTCATCTGACTGACATCAGGTGTGGTAGGTATCTGGGGTAGTGACCCAGGACCAAACTGAAACGTTGTATGTGGTTGTCACAGTTTATTTCATTTAATCTGCTGGTAATCTGTGTTTTGAGTGGAATTGGCCCTTCTCTAACCAGTTGTTCAAATCAAAGCATGTTGATGCTTTGTTATGTATTAGCAAAGTCTTTTATAGCAATCAATTTCTCGTTTATACAAAAGCTCATATAAGTAGTCTATTCAGGTGGAAAGACTGAGCCATGAAAGCATGTCTCAATGTCGGCTGCATGTTTAAATGTAGAGCTGTATGCTGAAAACTGCAGCTGGTGTTTAGTTGTGACATTGATAGCAATGTCATAGCACAGGAATGTCTTTCACCCAAACAAAGCTCAGGGAAGGGTATGTTGTTTTTCTTTGACAAATGATGAGCCAAAGATAAACATATAATGCTTTCATGATTGCAGCACTTCCAATATGAGGCCAAGCTAATTTTACACTACTTCTACCAAGCTTGAAATCGTGCAACAGTTCCTTCATTAGCAAGTATTAATATTTTCCGGAACACCACTGTCCTCTCACTACCTGATTATGTTTTATTGTAGCTGTGATGATGTTATTCTGTCTTTGACAGTTTGCAAACTTCCTTGCCTGGAGGCATAATTTAAATGATTAGTTGAATTTAAAGATAAAATAAAAGCTTTTGGAACTGGAAATCCTCCTGCATATTTCAGTGATACAGTGAGGTTATCTGTAAATGCTACCTTTTGTTTTGTTTCTGTGTTGAAATGTTCGTAATTACAAGGTTGGCAATTTTGCAAATTTTATGGAGCCTTCACTACCATGCAAAAAGTGAGTTCAGAGCTGCAATCTTATGAACACAATTGCTGAACAGTTTTATAAGATTCAGTGTAAAATTATAACATAGCCTAGCCTAGCCATCTATTCCTGAGAAATTAGAAAACCTATCCAGAAGCATTCATTCTTTAACAAGTAATAATGTTAAATGTCAAGATTGAGTCATAAGTGTACTAATAACTCATTCTGTAGAGTTTGTTACGAAATCATTCTTTGGTTATTATGTGAAGGTATGAAACCAATCATGTATCTGTTGTATTAATGACTTAACAGAAAGCAGAGTTTGACTGGAATAATAAGACAAGGTAGATGCCATTAAAATTCCTCATCTTTGTTTATCAACTAGCCTAAGTGGGGTGAGGAAGGAAGAAAAGAGGGAGGCTTAGTGATAAAGCACTGAATGCTGAAATGAAAAATAATGAAGTATTAATAATATTTTTGATCCTTGTGGTTGCTATCCATCAGTTTCTCTTTCTCAGTTTCACTGTCATTAGGAATGAATGTCATTGAAACATTGTGGAATGAGTCTAATTCTAAATTCTTCCAGCTGAGATCCTGAGCTATATGCATATATAATACCCACACATTTGGTTTTTGCATAGCTCTGGACGTTAATCCAGTAGAACTTTATCTGCAGCCCTAAAAGACAAATATTTAATTAAATACATATGAAAAGCAGATCCAGTGACTAAGAATCTGTACCAAGTTTTACTATGAAAACCAGCTATACTTTATGCTCCTCATGGCTTAGCCTCCTGGACTGCAAGAATCATCCAGCTGCCAGATAACTTTCGATAGAAATATTCACGCTAGGATATATGTTTTGCAAAAGATGCTAATGCCAGGGACAGACTACCCATGCATTTATTAAGACGTTTATGAAATACAGGCAAACCGAACTGTAGGTCTACCAGCGTAATTTGAAATGACAGTACAGAAATGGCCTTGTTGGAAGGCAACTGCCTCCTTTCTTCCTCTACCTCAGTTTTATTGCTGTTCATGGTGCTGTATGGTATAGATTAACCCTTTGGCCAATTTGGGTAAAAGCTCCTGACCATGTCCTCTCTCAGCTTCTTGCCCACCTCCAGCCTACTTTCTTGGGGTGAGGGAGGGAAGGAGTGCAGAGTGGTAAAAAGAGACAGCCTTGATGCTGTGCAAGCACTGTTCAGCAGTAGCCAAAATATTGCTGTGTTATCAACACCATTTTAGCCACAAATCCAAAATCCAGTACAACGTGGGCTGGATGAAGAAAATTAACCCCATCTTGGCCAGTACACATACAGGTTACCTTTTTTCTATTAAGAATCAAAATCAGAGAGAAATTAGTATTGCTTTGCAAAAAGCCTTCTCTGTTTACTGGTTTGATAATTGTGTTCTATGTAGAGAACCATACCATAGTTTAAGCTCTTATTATCTTTTGGGTCTGTTTTTGAGCATGATCTGTTTTAAGCATGGAGGGAAAGTTTTCAAAGGGACTCCCTGTTCTTAAAAATGCTTTTATTTTTCTAGCACAGGCTTATCATTATCTCCCCTGCTATGCGTGCAGAAATGCTCCATACAATTAAACGAAACCCTCAGGTGCAAATTTACTAGCAGAAATAAAGATGTCAATCTGACATCTTTGTCCACTTTGACCACTGGCCTCAAGCATTGGATGCAGTCAAAGGGCACATAGCTCTGCAGCTCTCACTGCCTGGGACTGCTGCTCCTCCTCTCTGCTTAACGGGGAGCACAATTACTTCAGATCTGAATGCAAATAGGCACAAGTCCAAATAGTGATCCACAAAGCGCAGACTAGTTTTCAAGGGACCAGAGGAATATCTTGATCATGAAGTGCGTGAAGAGCCTTTGTATAGGAGCGGAAACAGAATAAGGGTTTAGTATACAGCATTTATTTCTGGGTTCTGAAACTAACATTTTTAGAGAAGAAAGATTCCTGGCTGGAGTCTATAGTGGAAAGTAGGGTTGGAAATAGAGTTCGGAGTTTGAACAGAGGGGGCCTCATGATCCACGCTTAATAGTGATTTGGGAAAAGTTAGCTGACCTATATTTATGACAGGATTAGAAGGAACATGCTGAGTTTTGGTCAGTGCCCTGCAGTCAAATATAAGACTGGGGCTGAGGTTAGTATGAGGGTTAAGGTTTGAGTATCAAAATAGGCATGTGAACTAGAGTTAATAAAGGAGCTAACTTTAAGCAGGTTTACCAGCCTAGAAACAGAGGTAATTCCTCAGAGAACTAGGGGAAAATGCTGAGTTTTAGCTAGCAATGCCATATTCTTTAATGTGCAAAGTAGGGCTAGGTAGGTGCTTGGGAGTTAAGAGTTGTGGGCAATACTGAGATCAGAAGGGCTATGGTAACCTGACTTTGTGTCTGGTTCCATTGGGGCTTAAATGAACATGCTGAACTTTGGTCTCTAACAAACTGGAGTTTCAGCTTATGTTAAGTTTAGGGTATATAAACTCAGGAGATTCTGGCCAACCTGCTGTTACAGACTCTCTGATTCGGACCTTCAAAATATGTTACATTTTCTACTGTAAAGTCTGCTGGTTTAGGCTGCAAAGCTTCATATAGTCTCAAGATCCTATATGAACAATCCATAACCCTAAAAGAGGCAAACCTGGAGATTATAATTAAGCTTTGGAATTCAATGGAGGGCTCACCCACTGTGTTTCTACAGGTTCAGCACCTTATTTTTAGGAGTGGTCTTGTTAGGAGCTAAGAAGGCTGACAGTAGCGTCAATCCATTGCTGTCCAGCAGAGGACTGGGATCAGAGCCTCAGGTTTAGAATTTCAGAGAGGAAAATCTGCAGTTAATTCTTAGTATAAATAGGTTTTTCACCTTATCTTTAGCTTTGGCTCTGTTAGGGTCTATAAAAGCATAGTGAACATCTACCTCTTGCAGCCCAATGTAAAGTAAATTATTTGGATTAGGGTTTGAAATAAGTTCATACAAACAGAGAAAACTGAACAGTAGTCAGCCTGTGATTTGAAAAATATTGCTAACCTAGTTCTACTGCTGTTTGCATTAGGTGCCTGATGAATGCACTGAGTTTTATCTTAACATCAGGCATAGGATATAGGGGTAGAAAGTGCAAGGAAAAACGTTCTGGTGGTCAAATAAAGCAGCAGGTCAAATTTGATCTAGGGGAACAAACTGAGATTAAATTATTTGCTGCATGGCTGTACCATTGGAAACCTAATCTTGTATACATGTTGGAATCCAAGCAAAATACCTGGAAATATCCAGAATTTATTATGTTCCCCTAGGTTGTAAAGGAACCAGACATGAGCCTAAATCAATTAATGTGTCTAAGTCCCACAATAAGAGGCTGCTCAGAGTTTTTATCTCCAGCATAATGTATGCAAATGTAAAGAGCTAGGATTCTATGTTGAACTTCATGCAGTGGCCATCACTTGTCCCAGTATAAATTCATGGCTAAAGTCAGGGTTAGGACTCAGAAATGCAGGAAGGCCTAACTGTAATCAGTGCTGGGTTTAGCTGCGTTAACTGATCTTTAGATTGGCCCTGTCAGACTGATTGCTTTAGGACACTGGGGAAGTACCATGTTGCGGTCTCTTTTCTCATGCAAAGCCAAGGATTTGTGTTCAAGAATAGGCTTTATTTTTGGAAATACAAGTGGCCAAAGAGTGCCACTACCTTCTAAGCTTTTCCAAACACAGCAATAATTACAGCTCAGCACCCTCTTGATTTGTGTACCTTTATTGTAACCTTAACTGGAAGTAATTAACTCTAGAGCAAAAGATTGCTACACACATCATTAACTTTGAAAGCGGTATCCTGGAATTTTATATCCTGATCTAGGATTAGAACTACAGTATTGGACTTAATTCTAGAGAAATAAATCAAGTCCATCAAGTTTAAGGTACTTTAAAACAGGTTTGCAAACCTAACTACACTACAGTTCAGTCTTCCCTTTATTTCCAGTCATTACTGTATCCCTAATCAAGAGCTCTTGCCCTTGCCCAAAAAAATGGTATCATGTTTCTCTTTCCCCTTGCAGAACCAGCTGTAATATTAGGGAAGAAAACTTATGGAAACCCAGCGGTAACTGCAGTTCGTCTTTCCTGGCATTCCAAGGCAAACCCTAATCCTAGACCTAACCCTAATCCTAAATGTTTATGCTGTTTGTTCCCTACCACCAAGCTCAAGAACAGAGAAGCAGCTTGCTTTTAAAAAGTGATTCCTTCGAGCAGAATGCTAAGTATAATCTGCCAGCTCCTTGCAGTACCTGTCCAGACCCTTCAGATAAACCCGCTGCCAACCTAGAGCAGCTGTCATGTACTAGCACATACCGCTTCTATCAAGAAAAGGTTTAAAGATATAAACTGGCTACATGTATCACAAGAGCTCCCCTTTGTATTCTGCTTGTCCTTTCTCTCTCTTCCTTAGTCATCCTGTCTGTGTGTGGACAATACTTTACAGTACCTCCCTTATCTGCCATGGCTTTATTAGCAAGGTAACAGTTTTCAAAAGAATAAAAGGTAGCTGTAAAAAGAAGAATAAGTTACAAATAAACCAAATAAGCACTGGCTTCAAGTGCGGCAAGGAACATCTAGGTTTGACACCAAGAAAATTTTTCCATGGTTTGCATAGCTAATTAACGAAACAGATTCCTGAGATGATGCTGTTGTCTCTCTTTTACTGGGGGATGGGAGAAAAAGGGGCAAGAGTCCTTTCAGGAAAACAACAGACACTGCCTTGCTCGTGAAAACGAGGTCTTGTAGTCCCTTTTAACTTTGTTTTCTGTGATTTGTATCTAAATGGCAGAGTCAGGTAATACGAGAGTGAACTACCGTAGCTAAACATAAATCTATCTTCCTCACAAGTGTGAGGAACAGACCATCTCCAGACTCCTGCTGTGAACAGCGCTGTGTCCCAGAGAAACACCATGTCTGCATGATCCACCTGGTTTCTTTTTAAGTACGAAGCACAAAATGGTTCTGCTATTTCTTCACTGTATCTTGATTTTGAGTCTATGCTTTGCATTAATTAGGTACCAGTCAGACTCAAACTCTGAAATACTTTAAAGGGACAAAATTTTTACCCTCATGAGCGTAATAACTCCGATGTGCTGCTATTCTTAAGGATAGTAATATCTATTTGTTCATATTCTATAAATTAAAAATGTGCACTCCAATTAAAATGCACATACCTGTATTACTCAGTTGTCACACTAAAATAGACACTTTGGTCAGAGTATCCTCCAGAAGACTTTACAGAGCCCTGTCAAGCCCTTTAACTTACACTGAAACAAGTCTGTTTTGTCAAACCAAGCATCCGAGCAGGAGTGGCAAACAGCATGAACCTGCACCGGTGAAACAGAGAAAAAGGAAAACATGATAGGAGAGAGTAACACAAAAGAAAGAGATAGACCACACAGATAGTTTAACTGCAAGTTTAAAAGGTATTTTAGGAGATGAAGGAGAAAAAAAAATAAATCTCTAGATGATTTATAGAAGCCGTAAGAAGCGATGTGCTTTAGCACTTAACATTGTAACTATTACATAATGCACTATCTGATTGCAGAATTCCTCGCAATTAATAAAAGTGTTATTTCTTTCTCGTAGATTGTACTCTGGCATAACATATGTAGGAAACACAGTTAGCAGGAATAATTTCCTAAATGGTCTGATTCATATAAAATGAGGTTAGTTTTAGTTTCAATGGTCAAATTCTGCTTGTAAGAACCATTTTGCCTGTTAGCCTGGGACATGTTTCTCTCCCTCCTGAAATGAATAGGAGTTTTTGATTGTTGTTTGTTTTTGCCTGTGGATCATCATCTAGCACTAGAAGAAGTGTCCATTATCCTTTCTGAACACCTCTTCTAAGTATCACAGCCACCCTACTCTGCTCTCCATGAATGCAGTGGGTACTTTTCTTAAACTGCCGAAACCACAGCTCAGTGAAGGAAAGACTGGAACAAGTCAAATTTTTGCAATTATATTTGCAAGAGGTTAAGAGCAGCAGATCACAGCAGGACATCCCCTCCCTCTCCATCCCTGAGGAAGACGTAGAGCTCAAGCTCCGCCCAGCCTTGCCCCATCCCATGGGGTGATGATGGCCACAAGAGTGCTCATTTATTCTAATCTGCCCCAGAGCCATGAGCAGCATGAGGGCAGCCACGAGCAGCAAAGAGGGCTTAGCTCAGGCTTGGATCTTACAGCACGCTGATGTGGGCACCCACTACCAGGGAGGCAGAAAGGCTGCATGCGGGATATACTATAGTTATGGGTCAAGGTGAAGATGGTTATGGAACAATGGACATACAGCAGCCACCTGTACCACCACCTGCAGGAAAAACATGACTCGTGTACCTCAAAAGCCTTGAGGGTTTGACATCACAGGCAAGACCATACCAAGGGCAGCATACCCATGACCTCTGTGTTCTGTGACTTCAGCATAGCCTTTTTTCATGTCTGTGGAAGCTTGCACTAGGTCCAGCTTCACTGAACTGAGTAAAAAAAGCAAAAAACCCAAACCCAGAAATGCCAACAAGTGGTAATGAAAATTTAACTTCCTGGAAGAAATTTCTTCCTGAAAGAAATGAAAAAATTATTTGACTATGGTGCTGTTTATCCCTTGAAACTAATCAGGACTTAGGAGAAACGTAACCAGTGAAACAGAAGGAATAAAAAGAAATTCCATGGTCCGGTGAGCTTTACATGTTTGTATGTGTATATTCAGTTCATTAAATTGGTGCCTAAAAATATATATAGTGTTATCTCATCCTTGATGAAGAGTACAGTGGCACAACATAACAAATTCTCTCTCCTCCAGAGGCCCATAGCACCCATGAGACCTGTATAAATCTAGCACTTTAAGACCCTTTCTTAAATTCAAAATATTCTGTGATTCTCTTACAAGATGTTTCACTGTTGGATGCTACAAAAGAACCTCTGAAGTCTTGTATGTCCCCACCTGGTGAAAATTCAGACATATTCCAAGTTTCAATGATGTTTCAGCTTCTCTAAAATACTGATGTGGGGCTGCTTCATAATTTTGCAGTTTTAAAATTATCTCTTGCAATGGCATTTGTAATGTTCCTCTGAAACCAACAACTTGGAGGAACGATAAGAACAGTTCAATATCTCATTTCTCAAATGGCACTTCACAGGAAGGGCTGTTTAGCACTCTAGAAATATAAGCAAGTATGTTCTGTTTCATTTAAACAGGCTCTGTTCATGTCCTTTAACAGGCAAACTGTTTGCCTTTTAGAGAAAACATTTGGTTAGGTGCAACCACAAAATATGTTTCTTTGATCACTATAAATAGCTGACTTCTGTTTATACAACGTGATTTAAGCTTTAGCACAGCTAGAAAGACACTGTAATGCAGTGTGTTCTTTGGGAATCTTTCTGTCTGAGTTTTCTCTAATATTCATGGAAGATCAAAAACAAAAAACGAACTGCAATCACTGTTATGAGCACTCCAGGTCTGCATATGCATCACAGGCCAGTTCCTGCTGCAAAGCACTGCCGGCAGAACATAACTGCAGATGAGATTTTGGCTGGAGGCATCTATTCTTCTTCCAGTAGCAAGAAATTGGTCACCTGGTGGAGCACGTTCCTCGCACGTTCAGGGTCAAACTGAGTGCTAAGCTGTGGTCAGGGAGGAGTTTTTGCCTGGTCAGATGGACAGAGAATTTTTGGGGAAGGCTGGTAAGGGAGGAAAGGCTGCCTTTCTATTCTCTCCTATGCTCTGCTTGTGGTACATTACCATTTTTGAGACCTCATTTTCAAAAGTGAGGATTTTGCTGTCTGTTCCAAACAATGAAATATAAGTGCCCCCACAAGGTATGTATATGTGATCAGAGAGTGCGAATAGCATGCTAAGCAAGGTATGTGCATTTGCCTGCTTTCTCTACCCTCAGGAAAACAAAACAAGTTTAAGCAGGTTGTCAAAGCAGAATACATGTAGAAAATAAGGGAAAGTATTGCCAAAAATACTGTTGATATTATATTCAGTTTGCTTTGCTTACACCTGCAAACCATACAGTTTTCTTAAAACTTGTTTGCATGCTTATTCACAAATGTTACTATGAGCAAATATTCACGAATAACTCTAAATTGGTAGCAGACTTCACGAAATACAGTTAAAGAACTCCGTGTTCCCAAAAAATTCTTAGAAATCTCAGATTTATGAAGCTTCGGTTATCCCAGCAGGAAAGAGAAACAGTAAGATAACATAGATGATTAAACCCATGGTGCTAATAGTGGACGCTCATGAATAACATATAGTAAGTACTCGATTGCAGACAAATTTTTACCTTCTGGTAATGCCTGTCGTACGCTATGCAAGCGCATACAGCATGCTCCCCTCCTGAGAAGCTCACTACCTAACAAGCACATTTCATCAGAGTGTTCAGAAAAACTGAACACATATTTCAACACATTCACTGATGGCTTGTGAACTAAAAATAGCTACACTTGTTCTCTGTGTTATTTTCAGTAAAACATTCACTGTATTCTTCTTGTAAGGTTGCAGACCTCAGCTATCTTCTGCCAATGCAAAGGAAATGTAGAATAGACAACTAAATATGTCATTTGCAAGGTACACCTTGGATTAGATCTTGTATACTACTAAACACTCTTCATCGAGGGACTGGCAGCTTTTTCATTGTATTCACAATAGTACCTTGCAGCAAATCCTCAGCTTCTCCTAATCACTTTTCTCTACAGCATTTCCCAGCTTCAGCAGGGGCATAATTAAACAGTATTACTAAACAGCTGAAAATAAGATATACCTTGCTAAGCATTTATCTGGAGACATTCATTACAAATAAACATATTTTCACATCATTTTAAGAGATGTTCTTTTAAGAAAGATGCACATATATTGCTGTTATGTTGCAGCATGAATACTCATGATCTCTAGTTATTCAGATTGTTTGGGATGTATTATTTCCAATTTAGCAAATCTTGTGTTGTAAGAGAATGAGGTTTGGAAAAGAGCTGCCTAAAAATAGAACTGCTGATCCCACAATGGTCATTACTTTACCCTCAGGCTTTATGCCTTACTGAACAGAAGTGCTTGCTGAGGTGCCGACGCAATAACCTCATTGAATGTACTCTGCTATTTCAGGCTTATCACTTCAGGATCTCTACAGACTCCAGCTTTGGAGTCTGCATTTCCTAAAATTCACGTATTACAGCGAAGAGCTATGTTCTGTGCAAATCTTATGTTTAAATAATTTCAAGCTTTAACGAAGACTAAACATGCAGACTAAATATATGCAGGAACACATCTACAATAGACAAAATGCTTATGATGGAGCTGTTTGTAATGGAATAGAGCTTATCTCATTCTGAACTATTCTGTTTGGTTTTCTGTGAGTGATTGTTTTTTTCCCTGAATTTTTCAGAATACATTCGGTGCTACATTCTGCTACCTTTCGCAGACTATATTTAAAACACCATAACCATAAATCATATGCTACTCGATACCTGCAGGCACAATCAGTTACAATTCAATTGGTTAGCCTTGCTAAATGCTGCAAGGGTCCCAACCACCCAGAGGAGGTGAGGTTTTACCATCTGCTTCAGAAGAGTAGCAGCAGACAAAACCTAACATAGTTGACAAGCAAGTCTCTCAAGGAGAAAAGAAGCCTTGGGCTGCTAAATGTCAAAACCGTTTACTTCTCAACCCACCCAAGTGCCGAGTCAGCTGTGTAGTTTGAAGATAAATGACCCACTGAGCCTAAATACAACTGCTTTCGCAATTTGCAATGCCTGAAAGGAGGGTATTTTAATCTATCATGTTCCGTCCTTTATCAAACCCATAATACTATCTGAAGTATAATAGCTTTGCTTCCAAATTAACAATGCGTAAACCTATGAGGAAAACAGAATAGCTGTAAAGCACTGGTAGTCTCTTAACTGCACTTCATTTTCTAGCAAATATATAGCTGAGCAGATGCAGGGGTGGCCTTGTGAGAGAGTCGAAATGGCTGCTCTGCCTCCTTGCAACAGTCCTGTGAAAATGGTGTGCAAATACCAAACATCGTTTCTTTTAATTTCTTTTCTTTTTCCCCTCCTCACTGGGCACAGGCTTTCAATACAGAGTGGTTAGCAGGGTGCTGCTTGGCCTGCTTCCACCAACAGCCCCCAAACAGAAGTTAACCCAGATACGGGATCTTGTTTACACAATCCTGTGTTATCGTCATCTTTTCTCTTCTTGAAAGAAAGCTAGTGTCCATCAAAAGGACAATAATAGAACAGGTCTTATTTCAACCCAGGAACACTTTCCTCAGATGGACCCGTGTATTTTGCAGCCACTTCAAGGAGAAAATGAAAATCAGTATCAATAATGCCTTTAAAAAGCAGAGCAAAAATATGCTGCACAATGCATGGAGAGGACAGGAAGACCGGGAGTAAATGAGAAAATGGTCAGATGCTGATCCATGAAGCACAAGGCTTGGGCTGCTTTGATGTGGCCTCCCCAGGTTCTACCAAGATGTTGGGATGCAATCCATCTGGCGTCTAGTCTTTCAGGCATCTAGTGAACGAGTCCCTGAAATTTTAGCAGAAAAATTCCTTACATATTCCACGGGACAGAAGTTTTCCAGAAAGAGATCCCGCACAGCTAATTCTAGATGCCTACAGCAGTATGGACAGAGCTACTACAAAGGCCTCCAGGGCTACCTGTTCTTGCCACTGCCAGGGAGGCAGCCAGGCGTTTCTTTCAGGAGGGTACATCTGATGGACACTGTTTGTGTCTTATCAGTTAGATGCACTGCTTATTTCATACATAAGGACACCCTACTGACCTGGCTGACATTCTGAATTTCAACTTCCCTCATATTAAAAGTGCAATAAAGAGATACAGATGTGGCAAACTTCACAAGAGTGTAATTGAAATGATCTACAGTAAGAAAGCTTTAAAGTAATTTTTCCCATGATTTCCCAAATTCACTTATTTTTTTGTCAGTTACTAGCAGTGAATTTTTTAAACATATATTTTTACATGTATTTTTTTACATATATTATTTCTAACAGTAGATACTTTGTGGAGGTGACAGATTTCCATCACACTTCATTATGAACAAAACCATATTTGGTATCTTAAACTTTACACACGTGGAGTTGGCCCCAAAATAACGTTTTTAAATTAAAATGTCAATGTATATCTGACCATTCAAACAAAATGAAAAAAAAAAAAAATCTTCCACGTTCACGTACTTCCAAATCACTCTGAACCCAACAATCTCAGCAGACTTTTCCAAATACTATTCAAGTTTTGCAACGGATGTGTAAGACTGTGTTAAGACTAAGACAACCACTCCCAGTAGGAAATTGCTAATGTTCATAGATGGCTGGTCCATAAACAGTAATTTTCCCCTCAAAATTCAACTATGTGCTCACGGTATATGCTAGTGGAGTCACAATTACTTAACTCTCACAGCCAAGGAGAGAGATGAAAATGTGAATTTGAAATAGCTATTTGCGTTAAAGGATGGAAGCCAGAACCGTGTAAAGTTATTAAATTAAAATTCTGAACTCCATCTGTCTTGATCCAAGTTGAAGATTCATTCATAAGCACAATTCATAAATAATTTAATCAGAAGGATTATTGTGTATTCTATTCCTTCAATTGTCCCTAGCTGTATGCAGTGTAAGAGTGCTGTTTCCTAGCAAGTCTCAAGTCAGAATGGTATTTGCAGAGATGATGTGACATTTCTGCTACAAATTTTATGATTTAGGGAGGCCTGGATCCATCATACTTAGATTTTGCATAGCAATTATACCCACGGTATTGTTATCTGGTAAACATAAGCAATTCAAATCCAACATAAAAATCTTCTAATTCCTTAAAACCATTCCCTGTGCTTAGAGGCTGATTTGGTGTATGACAGAAAGGATCCCTAAAATACATCTGAAGTCACCTAAACCAGTGCTATATAAAGTTAGCTTTTAAATTAATTCAGGGTTTCCCAATATATAAGAAAAAAAAAGTACAATTGTGGTGTCTGCGTCTTTGTGTCTGAACAGCAGATAGTAATCGTAGGAAATATGTCACCTGTTCTGACATTTCTTTCTATGTGAGCTCATCCTATTTTCTTCCTAGTAAGTTTACCCCCACCTTTGTGAAAATATGTGGTTTGTTGCCTTTTCTGTACTTCCGGCTTGCTTGCACTTCATATCTACCTAGGAAATTTGGTCACTTGCAAGCAATAAAAAACCCCTTTGCACTCCAGGGTAAGGTTAGCTGGTTAAGAAACAGCCCAGAAAGACAAGAACTCTGGACTTGATGACAACTCGATCCTCAATGACAAAGTAATGAACCTGAAGTTCATTTTCTGCCTTGGGATTCCATGACAACACCTATACATGTTCTCTCTGTCACTTTTTTTGAATAAAAATTTATGTAGCTCAGATTTATGAGATATTTTTTCACTCTGATCATAAGCGCGAAAAGGGTCTTCATTCAGTAATTTAGTAACAGGCCTTGTGTGTAAATTAAATATGATACGCTTTCTATTGGATATCAAATACAAAGAATTCAGTGTTCACCTTAAATATCTGCATCAGACCAAACGTTTTCTCCCACAAGGAACACAAGACAGTTGCAAAATTTACTGCACAGACAAACTAAATACTTCAATCAAGATAATTTAATGCTAATGGAGAAATCTGCTATCTTGAAAAAAATAACATTAACCTAAATTAGATTTTTTAATGCTTCTTTTATCAAATCTTAAGGATACAGAAATTGGTCACCTGTGTTTTAAAACTGTATTTATTTGCAATATTAATCTATAGATACCAATGCTTGTATGAAGTTTGTTAACCAGATTATACATTTACCGGAATTATAGTTTTCGTACACAAAAGACTATGCACTAAGGTTTGGATCCCCACCTGGAAAGTTAGAAGGTAACAACTCCAAAGCAATAAATAAACCCCAAGTTTAAGTTAACAAGAATGATCATTAACACAGTCTGTTTACTGTCTGAACAGGAGATGGCTCCAGCTAGCCATACCCAAGGGACACTAGCATTTCTTAAGTGCAATGTTACATTATCATTAAGTTATAAATGATGAGAAATCTTGCGGAGGAGATGTGAATGTAATGCCATCTGAAGGAAAACATGAATTTACAAAGAAAGGTTTGTCTCCAGATCTGAGTCACTGTAGCTGTGAGCAGTCCCCATAACTCAGGAAGTTAAAAGGAGGTAGTGATCCTCTATAATTTATCTGTTTCTAAATTTGGGAACTGTGTTAACATTGGGATTACAGAAAACAAATATTTAGTTTACATTAGACAGTTGTCCGATTTTGAAAGTGAGTGCTGGGAACTACCAAATTAAATGGCATTCCATCCATACCAGGGCGATGATCTCAAAACTTGGAGTAATCTTATGTTGGGCTAGCACTCTCTAATCCTCCAGAAAGTTAAAAATACTTGTTTGCTTTTTGGAAAGCAACACATTTTAAACATCGTTATATCTAGTCAATCTTAACAGAGCCAGCAAATTAACGGGTACAGCTCTGTCTCTGCCGCAACTGATGTCAAAGTTCCATAGCAAAAGAAAAGTTTAAATGAAGGACTTCCCTTTTTACAGACAAAGACCAAATTTTTGGAGGGGAATTTTGGTGGATATCTACTTTGGGAGGGCAAGCCATCTGCCTAGAATCGTTACAAGAAACATTTACATTGCCCCTTGCTTCTGTGTGAGCAAAAATCTAATAGCAAATTTTAGCCACATGAACAAAATAATAGAAAGTACTCTGCTCCTTTGTTTTCAGTAACAGAGAACAATCGGTACTTGTTAGTTCCAGGAAAAAAGGAAGGGAGAAATAAAAAGGATTTTCTCAATAAAAATCAGAACAATGGAGGAAAATTGTTTCAGGACATTTGGGTATTCGCATACGTGATATCAGCATTATTCCAGAGCTGTTTAGATCTTATCCAAACCTAGAAAAGCCAAAATCCTTTCAAAATCTCTTGGGAAATAAGGGTCTGGGCAGATGCTCACAGAGAAAGCAGCCTTGTTCCAGCTGCAACTGCTAACGTCATTGGAAACTTGAATTCCCAGTTGCAAGCAGATAGCACTACCCACCTAGAAGTGCACATAGAGCAAAACTGGAACATGTAGGCTGGAACCCCTCACTTCCCTTTCACTTGCACGGGACAGGTTTTTTGTATTTTTGTTGCACCTATATGTGCAAATTAAAAGGCAGGTCCAAATGAAACTTCTGATTTTGACTAGCTGTCCAAATTGCAGAAGTCTAAAGGTAAAAGAGAATAACACATTAATTCAATACAGATCAAATTATTTTCTAAAACAATTTTTTAAACGTGTGTTGATCTTTGTGGTTTTTTTTTTTCTGTATATAGTTATCTCATTTTTTCTCCTTTCCTATTTTCATGTGGTTTACCTTCCATTTTACCTAGGCTTCCTCAAGAAAGCAATGGGGTCATCTTCAAGCTTTCCCCAGGTACAGATCTAGGGGGACAGGGTGGCCAAGGACATTATAGCTTTTAACGTTACCAGTGCAACGCGCATGTCCCAGGTTAAGTCTGACTCTGATCTTGAAGTCGTGTTAAACCGCACATGCGTAGTGCCTGGACTCCACCTGGTCGCATGAATAATGTCTTCAAAACCCTGCTGGATTGTTGCTCAGCAGCCTGGACGACCATATGCTTCAGTTCTTTTAGCAGAGTAAGAATAACACATGGACACAGATCCCCTCGTTCTTGACAGACATCTTAAAGCCTGGGTAAAGGAAATATTTTTCTGTCTTTATGTTTTGCAGATTTCAATCAGGCATTCTCAGAGCTTACCAGGAGAGTTAAACCCATCTTAAAAAAACCCAAACAAAACAAAAACAAGGTACCATGCATTTCTATCCTCGTATCCAGGAACATAGTGTTTTGAGGTATTGGTAATGCACATACTTTTCTTTTCCCTTTTGAAGAGATTTGAACTTGCGTTTCCCTGGGGGATATTCTAAATACCCAGCTATATCTCACTGTAGAGTATGTTGCCTGACTCCTTCCTGTTAAAACTAATCCCCTCAGACTAATTAAATATCCATTTGGTCAGGAAGAAGCATGATGATTCTGCCTTATAACTAGCAGATTCACCTGGGAATCAATTTTAAGTAATGAAATGTTTTGCATCAGGCATTGACTGTAGGAGGGCATGAAATGAAAGTCTTTCCTGAAGTCTGGCTAAGTGCCCTAATTACTAAGATACCGAGTCTCCAACGAGCTTCAGTTTTCACAAGTAGAACAACTCCAGCAGGAGAAACCACGATGGTCTTCACACCTCCAGGCATGCTTGTTAACAAATTCATCAGAGCCAAATGCTATGTGGGCTCAATTTACCTGAATATTGGATAACTTTTACCACCCTGCATGGTGGATGTTTTGTGGAAAAATGGAGGCACATGCGCTAACACCGGCCTGTGACTGCCAGCCGTGGATGAACTCCATGGAGCCAGGAGGTGTGCTGAAAATGCACATTCTCCTCAGGATTTCTCACTGTGAGCTATCAAAAATTGGCAGGCACTTTGGTGAGTTTTAGGAGTTCAGATCAGATATACTTATGTATAGCAGTATATGGAGCCTAATGTATCTAACTGAAGGCTCTGGATCCCATGAGGCCAAAATCCTGTTGTGGATGTGGCACTACAGAGTTGGCTACTATTGTGGCACTACAGAATTGGCTACTATTGTGGCAGAGAAAGGAGCTCTGTTTTTGAAATGCTTCAGACTAACATCTTAACAACTAGGTAAAGCCCAGCCCAAACATCCTTTGTTCTGTTTTTATAGAACATACCACAATGAGACAAGGGAAGGATAAACAAAAGGAGATTCATTTTATGACTTGCAACCAGCCTTTTGGGTAAGGAATGGAGTGGGATGGATGTGGAAATGGGCTGTAGTCGTTAAGCTGTGGAATCAGCAATTTGTTTAGCTCCCACAAAGCCCGTGACAAAACATTCATTGAGTTAATGCAAATATTTCAGCCTTAAGTAAGATGCAATAATACTCTGCAGTTTTTTTATTATGAAAAAATAATATCTTCCCTCTGTGCTGAAAAGGCAAAATACTTAATCCTACCTTCAAGAAAAAAAGTCTTCTTTATGCCTAACAAACAGGAGTTAATTTATAAAATAACTCCAGCTGTGCTGCCTCTGCTCCCCGGTCAGCTGATGTCCCTTTTTGCCTTTTTGGCATGTTATCTTGTGTCTGTAAAGATACTTGTTTTTGTCTGCATTCCATTTATTTGAGCTTTAGATTCAAAATGCAAATATATGGGAAACAGCATATACATTGTTTGCAATAAGCAGCAAGAGGCCTTCACTGTTTCAAGTTTTGAACAAGATGTGAAAGTTGGTCGGTCTATGGTTAGACCAGAAGCTGAGTTCAGAGTTCTGCTCTCACATGATTTCCGTTTCATTTACAGACTCCTCTGTAAATCATTTAAAGTATAGCACACTGGTGCTGCGTCGTATTTCACTGTATGGAACATAAAGAAGAATAATCATCACTTGAACGAGAAGCCAGAGTAGTCAAGATGCAAGTGAAGAATAGTTGGAAAAGGGTTAGTTCAGGTCAAAGAGCTGCTACAGCAGCATATGAGTCAACCACTGACACGGAGAGAAACTCTGAAGATAAGCAGTGGCCTCACGTAAGAACAGGGAAAGAAAATGAGTTTAAAAAAGGCCACCAGGAAACTCTTTAAGTATTCTGCCAACAGAGAATGGTTCTGTAGCAACTTGGCAGGGACCCTACAAAATGACTTCTTCAGTAAGGCACACTGGATGAACTTTTTAGTAGTTCTATGCAAAAATGAAAGAACAACCTTGAAAAAAAAGGGGGGGATGGGGGAATAGCTATAAAAATATATACATTCTACCCAAGTATACTGTATCCATTTATAAAGATCCTTCACCATAACCACTTTTACCTGCTTTCAGTCAACAAGGGCTGGTATCACATTGCTAAAATTTGTATTTGTAGAGTGCCTATGGCAATAAACTAGAAGTCTACAATCTAAAAGTTACCTCTCAATGTTTGTGTTAAAACGTATGGAAGATGACCAGAGAAATACATTTTGCCTGTAAATCTTCAAATGAGGATTCCCAGAATAAAATCAGGAAATTTGATTCCTCTTTCAAGGTACTGGACACAGGTACTCCTAAACATCATGAATAATTTCACCAGGAAGAAAATGTTTTACAGTAGACTGAGAAACAGACATTTATTTTCCTGATAGTGGCTGATGACTTCTCAGCTCTGTGTGCATGCACGCAAACACACACATGCAATTCCCAAATATTTTCCTTCTCCAAAATCAAAAAAATAGTGTTCATTAACTCATTTTTTGGTATTTTTTAGTTAATTATTATAAATGAAACAAAGAACATCTTCATATTGACAAAAGCATTTAACAGGTAATAAATGATGAAAATGCTTGAATTACTTCATGTTTTCATTCTGTAGCAACATCTTTTTATAAATTAAATTCTATGAATTCTCCCTATAAAGTTCTATAGTCCTCTAGGCTGGAGTCAGATTCCTGAGAATTTCTGATCCAGGCTTAGGTCTAAGATATGCAGCAGGAACTTGTCTTGAGTATGTATATACTTAAACAAGAAAAAAATATTCATAAACTGATGTGGAGAATACACTGGACTGTATCTGTAGAATTTCTATTCTAAGGATCAAACAAATGCTCCCATGCACATCAACTGAAAAATGTAAGTCCTTTAAACATAAGATACCTGCAAGCAACCTGAAAATTTGTATTTGACTATTTTTTCTTTTATTCCTGTTGGAAAAGAAATGAAGGACAGGAAAGATAGCAGGATAGCTGGTATTGATCAAACCAAGAGATGCAGATACTCAACAGACCTATAAAACTTGGCCCAGTAACTGGCTGATCAGGAAGAAATAGCCATAGATTTGCTCTTTATTTGGATTCTTGCCTAGGAATTCTCCATAAATCTAACGGGGAAAAGGTAATTCTTTACTCACATCTTAAAAAGGTAGAATTTTGTATACCTATGCGTGTAGTATTTAGACATACTGTAGAAAAGATAATAATTTATGTTGTTTTTCTTTTGGGGAATTAGGAGGAGGAAGATTCTTTAGCAAGGAAGTTCCATGAAAAATGAGTCCAAATGAAAGACTGAAGAAGCTATCAAAGAAAGCTATCAAAAAAAAAAAAAGATGAGTTGCAATAAATTCATGTGTCTGTTCTACATGACTTACAGAAAAAACTGAAGTCGAGAAGTAGAAATGGTATTATTTTAAGACAATCTCAAGATTATTTAAAAAACATTTCATATTTCTGACTTCAATTTTCTTTATTTAAAAATAAATCCTCTGAGGAGCACTCAGGTCACATTTTCAAGCTTCTTGTTGGGTAATCACAAAACAGTAAATGTAATTTAGTAAAAAAGAAAGCTGAAAGTTGAAAGTCCCAAGGTGATCCTCTAACTTTGAAGGTCAACTTTAAAAAAAACCAACGTTACATTCACAGTATCTGTGACATTTGGCAACATCCCAACTTTCTTCCTCTGCTACAATATAAAACAAGTGTTAACTTGAGTGCAGAAGACATTATACTTAAAAACCACAGGCTCTCCTCGTACTTCGTCCTCAAGTTTTAGTGGAAACCTCCATGGTCTCATCTCACATGCTCTCCTCCTCACAGTCAAAGGCAACGTGACAGATTTACTCACAGGAAGTGTTTTGCCGACGCTGTGAATTGGCCCGGCAGGAAGCCTACTCTAGAGAAGTACTCCTCCAGCTCTGTGAAACCCCTTGCTTAAAAAACACATCGCTACTGATGACTCCCACACAACTTTCCTTTTCCTCAAATGCCAAGCTTAAATGCAGCAACTTTTTTTTCTCCACCTAACCGAGCTGGCATCAAAACTACTCTTCCCCCAGCATTTGCATATTACATACCTAATGCTTTCATGTCAAAATGGGAATACAATTTGAGAGGAAAATTGCTGGAACATTGCAGGCCTGCCTCTAATTGTGCTGATCTTATGGAAACAATGTTCCACAGACACATTGTGCCTGTGCAGTACACTCACGCTGAGCATTTCAGGCCCGCTTCCCATGAGCCCAACTGTTGATCTCACTTATGAAACACGCACAGGACAATTCCATACTGTATGCACAGCCCTGCTTAGCAAATGTCCTCCCTGCAATGCTGGGTGCTTTTGCAGAGTGCTTAATTCGGCTAATTAGCCTTCCAGCCCATCCAATGGTCAGGGCCTGAAGGACACAAAATGCACTGGATTTCTATACTGCTTTGGGGATAAATATTCTTCTTATACCAAACGTTACGGAAGATTTATGCTCCAAGGAACTGGTTAAAGGACTTCCAGGTACTGAAGACAGACATTTTTTTCATTTGTCCCTCAAAGTTACAGTGACACAGCTGTTCCTTCATACCAGGTTTGTGAATTAGGAACTCACAATTCATAAAAATGGATAGGAAAGAGAGAGAAGCAGGCAAAAAGCCAAATCCACATACTGAACATTTATTTAAAACATCTAAGGTGCTTGAAATGGGAATTATTGATTTTTAAACTTGGGAGAATAAGGACCTTATTTGAATACATTCATGTAGTAACAGATAAAGAACAATATTTGGACCGGAATTCATTTTATTTTTGTTCTTCTTCTTCAAGGCAGTTTTGGTTTCCTGCATTCTATTATTAAAAAAGGAAAGCCAAAGCTGGAGCACCAGTGCCCAAAATCCGGAGGAGACAACAGCCTCTTCTGTATTCACTCCCAGTACAGAAAAAGCAGGGATTTTTCCATTTTGCACATGATTCACAGTTTGCTGCAGTGATGCCACCAAGCCAGCAGCGTGTATACCTCAATACAAATTAGCAAGGGCTATTATTCTGCCATTTGTCATAAAAGCTCTCTCTGGGAACACAGAGCGCATATTTCATTTCACCACATCAGAAGCAGGCTTGACAGCAAGGCCCAACTTAGTGCACCTCCTGCAGTTAGCAACAAAAAACTTGCAAATAGTTTCTCAGATAACACTGACATTTCACGAGAGCACAGAATTTTGCTAATGTGCCATCCCATTGAGGGACTTTTGCCTGACAAACAAGAAACAGAAATCCTTGTCCGGGTATCGCCACCACCAACAATTCCCATTGACACCAGTAAGCACCCTGAGACCTTCAGCATTCACAGATCAGCTGAAAATACATCATTAGTCACAGTAGATCATATTGTTGCTGACTGTTGGCCACTGATTTTCTATTTAGGTTTAATGGCAAATTTAGCCCTTGCCAAATCTGCCAAACTAACAGCATTGACTAGAAAACTGAAGTCATTTCAGAAGTGAAAAAAAAAAAATTAGGGGCAGTCTAAATTTTTCCACATCATCGATATTTGCTCCTTGGACCAAGTGTGGAGAAAAAGTGTCTCCTATATTACTGCTTATTTCACTTTGGTCTCTATAGAGACAGCCAAGAAAAGTGCTAATTTATGGCAGGATTTCAAAACCCTGACAAGATTCCTTAGTCATACTCTTATTTCATTTGCCTGATAAAATTCCATTTGCTGGCTATTAGTCTCCAAGAAGAATTCACATCTTATTAGAAGGACTTCTCTACTCCATATCCACCTGATGCTCTGCCCTCTGGCCAAATTACTGGAATATGGAAGGGTACCGTATATAGCTTAGTATAAAGCTTCTGTGTTTGTGGGTGAGACTGTGTTTGTGGTTTTATGTACTCACCAACCACAAAGGCAGCTCAATCCTTTAGATAAAGGACATATTTCATATCTTAAACCTAATCTTTGAACTTTCTGAAGTCCCACATTCTCTCTAATTGCAGACTAAGAGACAGGATTAGTGTCAGGAATTCTACTGGTAAAAACATTCATAATTTTTTCTAGAATGTTATGGTCAACCATGGTCAACCTTTGCTTTCAACAGAAGTAAAATCAAGATTTTAATTTCCGCTGTCCTTTTGCATATTAAGGTTATAATCATGACATTAAAATATTTTTTTTAAAAAATTAATAAAACCTACAGTAAGAAGGATTTCAAAGAGCTGGACTAAATAGATGAAAGAATTACCTATATACCTGTTACAAAGACCTCCACCTTTATAGGGGAAGTCTTGGAAAAGAATGAAAATAACCTTTTTCTCCTCCACTCCCAAAGACCCTATTTTCTCCTACTAGGTAGGAATAAGTAGCATCCTGAATCTTGCATTTTCACTTGTAAGGGTCGGAGGAGGACATTTAGCAAAGGGAAATATACATAATAAAGTCACAGTCTGGCATTATTAGCAAACCAAAAAATGTCATCATACTAATGAGAGCTTGGAAGATGGGAGGAATGTAAAATCTAGCATCAACTACTTAAAGTAATCCTGCCAGAAAAAAACAATATTTTTCTTAATGAATATTTATCCAGAAGGCTCTCACGCCCCAAACTCCTGCAGTTGAAAACCTAAACAACTACAGATGAAGTCAAAATATAAAAGAACAACAACAACAAAACCCCCAATCCATCCCCAAACCTTTTTCAAAATTCCCAAATCTTGAATAAATGAAATGAGAACTTGTCAGAAATCATTAGTCTCTGTTGACTTCAGTAGAGGCTAACTGAATGCAAGTACTATCAAAATGTAGCAAAGATTTTCAAATTTCTTTTTCAAAGGATACAAAAAGCTGGCAGGGCCTCAGTCAATCCACTGTTTTCAACCCCAAAGCACAACCCAGATGCTCATGAGCATATTAAGGAATATGGGTTGCTACTAACTACTTTTCAGTAGTGCCCTTGATTTTTTCCTTCCCCTTCCCCCCTCCTTTTCCTGTGATACCTTTTTGTTGCAGTTTTTAATCCTTGTTTATTAGAAGATTTTAGAATTTTTTTGACATAGTGCATCAGTTAAGGCTTGTGGACTATTTCCTATAGACCACTGAAGACTAAATGATCATTATATGGGTTCCTGCATTTGCAAGAACAGGAGTCCACACTCAGTGACACAAGTCATCCCGTCAAGTCTTGCAGGCAAACATATAAGGAGGAAGATAAAAAGAAAAATCCAGCATTGACCTACTAGGAGTCATGTGTGAAATAAAAGCACTGAGACATCAACAAACAGATCTGCCAAGTACCTTGTCTCTGACTGACTGCCATACACCATGCTTTCCTTCACTGTTGTCCCTTCCTTCCACTCTTGATTCAATACCTACTTTTCTTACAGACTGTATGTGACACAAAATTCCCTCTTCATACACACATACATACAAAGTTTTCTTATCCCTCAAATTTGCTACTTTTACTTAAATGCTGTTACGAGCAATCTCAGATGATTCGGGGCTTTCTTTATTCTACTCTGTGAAATGATAGTGTTTCAAGGATCTGAACCCTATAAAAGAGGGTTTAAATTCACTTAAATGTGCATACAAATTCCCCAGAGCAGAAAAAATGGAAGCCTGATGTTCCAGAGTGTTTCTGCTACACTGATGACAAAAATGAACTGACTCTGCTGGAGTCATACTATAACAAATGAGAAGACATTAAGACGATTTTTGACATCCTGTGAATATTATAACCATTTTTACAGGTCTTGTTTTATTCAAATCACATTCTTGAAGACACCAGAGTTATTCCCATGAGTATGAGACTGACTATGTATAAGAAATAATAAAGGGAGCCAAATAATTGAAATAAACAAAATGCTGATGATAATTGACATTAATATATCATGCTAGAGCATGACTAATTAAAATTAACAGAGCTAAAATTTGGGTACAGTCTTAGAAGACAAGTAAAGAACCATAGTCATTAAAATATTCTATTATTCATTACTACAGAGTTTTCAAAAAATCACACAACACAAAGTTTCTGCATATCTTTTATTTTCTGCTCTCCTTTATAGTCAAAGGAAAAAGGTCTCTTAGAGCTAATTGATTCTATATTTTTCCATATTCCTGTATGCTAGTGGATACAGAAGTAGATCTGATTGAAAGTAGGAGATGCACATTAGATGATTTACTGGAAGATACTGTGCTGTATAAAACATTTTCAATCTAGCATGACTAATCACTTGACAGCGTTTCTGTTCAGGAAGAAGACTGGAATCTCTTTGTACCTTCACCCTGCCAGACTTCATGTAGCCATAAAGAGTTTGCAAACAAAGTAATTTATAAGCTTGCAGCCCTGAGACAACCAGTGCGGAGGGCAATTGTTTGGTAGGAATCAAGGGATCTATCTATTCAAGTGTATCTTTTGGCAAGGTTAGGGTAGACAAGACATGTATATAAAAGAAAGGCGGATTAACCAATCTCACTTTGCTGGTGAGCGAGTGAGGCACAGATGGGTGAGATGACTCGCACGCTAAGAAAAAGCAAAGAAGTGAAGCCAGAGTCTCAAACCCCCCAAGACTTATTCATTTTCTTTAAACCCACCATCACAGCTACTGTTTCAGATTGTGCTATCCCACCACAGCAAGTGTTTCTCTCGCAGCCTGCGAGTTTTGCAAGAAAGCAAAATGTCCTCACACACCTCATTTTCTGAAACACTACAAAATGTCACTGGATGAGTACAGTGGGTTTTTTTTTGTTCGTGGTGTTTTAAAAAAAACTGCATTCTCTTTTTGAAATGAATTATTAATGCAAACAGGGTAATTTATGAAGTACTGCCAGTTAAAGTCTAACTACATCAGGTTTTATGTATGAGTTTCCATCATGCTGAACTAAGAGTTTAATAATACAGCTGTCAGAGTAGCTAAAGTTAGCAGAGCTTTAAAAGCTGTCTCTCAACAAAATGGTGTCCTAAATCTTATGAAGGATAAAGGATGAAAAACAAATTCTAGGGAAACAAATCCATAGATCTTTGGCCCCAACTATTTAGCACATTTTCCTCTAAATTGCTTCTAATAAATAAAATGGATGTGTGAGTGATGGGAAAAAGAAGTTCTGTGGCTACTACTCAGTTCTGAAAGAAACATTTCCAATTTGAATCAAGCACTGGCCTATGATTCAAAGCCCCTTAACTGGCATGTTGTAGAGCTGTAGTTCCCTTGAAGAATGTTTTTTCCCTTCTCTAATTATTAAGAAAAGTTTCTACTTCGGGGAGAAATTACAACCTCTGCCTGACACATGCTTAATTTTACTCATATAAGGACGGTAAATGATGTAGCATAAGTATTACTACTTCACTAAATAACCATGATCAGACAAATTCATCAAGAGGCATAGTGAGAGCAACTACATAAAAATTTAAGCAGACAGAACAAACAAATCAAGTAGGAAAAATGTTTTCCTTAAGCTAATCCTGTTTGTTACCCATAAATAAGGAGGATTAGCCAAAATTTTTCAGCTGCTTTTAAAAATAAAGCCGTTTCTATGTTTTGCCAGGATATATTCTGTAGGCAGAATAAGAAGCTATAACTTAGTTTTAGGTCAGCTTGATTTCAGTAAAAGCATTAACCTGGTATTGCTTTCTGCTGTGGTGTGTCCAGTGGAGCTGACATAGGGACAACTCTTGCAGTGCTGAGGTCTGCAAGGAAGTGCGGTGATTTCTGGTCTGACAGCTCTGCTGTGAATCAAGAAAGCGTTATGATTGCTGCAGCTTTATGTAGGCTGTGTACACGTAGACTTTGGCCTCTATAGCTTAAAGTGCAATGTTTACTGAGGGCTATATCACAGTCCATCCTACCTGGCCAGAAGAAGAGTAAGCTTCACTCTTGCTATTTGAACACTACTATAGCTACTTAGAAGCTACACCCTCCCAGGCGTATTAGAGTGAAGGGAAATACAGTACATGAAGTCCTGAGATAAAATTTCTGTGCAGCTTTGTATGGGACATGTGGCACCCACATGGAGTTCACACAGAGTACACAGTCACAGATTGTGTCTTCTCCCTTCCGCTGCAGCACGTGTCCTGACATACTTGAGTTCAATTACCTTGTTCATCATTCAGTGGAATTTCAGTGAATACAGATGCGTAGAACTAACTAAAATCTGTTATATCTGACTTTATATTCTGCTCACAGAATTACCCCTTTGGATGATAGCTAGATGTGCAGATCAGGTTAGTATGGCGTTTAGTTCTGTACAAGATTCAGGCAGACAGGCTTTCTGAGATCGATTAATTATCCTAATAATTTTTAATTCTTTCCTCTCTCTCTAGTATTTTTTTTTTGCAGATGTGTTTTTTAGAAACAGCTTTATTGCAGGAGTAAATTTTTTATTACTTTTTTTTTCTAAAATCATATTATTTTGATAAGAAGAAAAAGAAGAAAAACACAAGACAAAATAATATTCTCACTGTGGCAAATTCTTGTTCAGTTTTAGCAGGCAAATTCTTCCCATTTAGTTGTTAAAGTCACTAGAGCACACTTACTTATTAAAGTATATTTCTTTAAAAGGTGGAGTCTAGCAGGATTTTACTTGCTTTTTATTTTTGCTCAATCCAGAGGTTTCTATTCACATCAAAAATTATACTGGAATATATAGGACTCTCATTATTTATTTTTTTTTCTCTCTGCTATTTTTTGCCTATCCACTACCTTTTTCATTTACATTTTCTAAGTTTTGATATAGATTGATTATTCTTTTGGGAGCAGAGAGCAATACTCCTCTAAAGTGCCTGAGTCAGTCTGTGGAAGACAAATTCCTTCTCTCTCCATGCACTGTAAATAAATTGTATGCTAAGGAGATCAGCCTTTTTAAATGTCATCTTGCCTTTTATTTTACGCGTCTTCATCTTTACAATCTCAGTACACAAACTATTATGAGTCAGACTAGAAAAGACAAAAACCAAACAAACAGAAGTGCAGGATTACCTCTGCTTTCCAAATCATTAGGTATTTTAAATTAAGATTATGGCATTATAATATCTCAGATAATATTTAGTTTTCCCTTACCGAGTGCCACTGTGAGGTATACTTCGTATAGTCCATTTCTGCAGGGAATTAGAGCAAGATGATTTTAGGTCCCTAGTTCTGCAGAAACTCCTGCCATCCACATTTACCACTCCCTAAATCAGCAATTAATCTTCCAGCCAAGTTATAAATCAATCCTGATCCTTAAATTGCTTTTGATTCTTGAATGATCATTTGACAGCAGTGATGTTGAAATCACTGATCCTTCAAGCATCCTTGTCCTCCATACAGTCTATCAAAAATGCAGCCCCCAACCCAGTCACAGCCCTCAAAATCCCTATCTACAGTATCCCAGAACCTTTCTCCACCAGCCGCCCTGCTCCTCGGTTCCCACATCCTCTTCTTCCCACCTCCTACCTCAAAGCTGCTTCATGAGGTCCTTCAGCATCCTCTCCTAAAGCAGAACAACTCAAACCAAAGGAAGCAGACAAGTCATGGGAAGGCAAAGAAGAGAAGCCTTTATTGCTCAGGGAAGGGAGAAAAGACAGTGAATCCAATTCCAGCTGCTGAAGGATGTCTCACTAAACAGCAGATATTAGGAGAATCAGACGGCTCTTTGCCAGGATGTAAGCCAATGGGGTAAGGATAGATCAGAAGAGCGCTCTCAGACAGCAAATTCTCATATTGTGGGATCCTACTCTGGCAAAAATCCCATCTCTGAGGCTAGAACTGAGGAGTTGATAACCCAAATGTCTGTATAGCACTGAGGGTCTTTGAGGGGAAGACCAGCATGACACAAAAAACCCAATAACAAATCCTCTTGGTAGCTACAGGTGAAGTTCATTTGATGTAGGCCAAAGCCCTGGGAGAGAAGGGCTTTGGCTTTACTCCTACACATGAAAATTAAAGGCTTTGCAAAACCCTAAGTAGCATGGCTGTCTCTTGTCTGTCAGAAAAGTAGGAGATGGAGAGTGAAAAAGCAACTTCTGAAGGGCTGCTAGTCTCTACTTGAGTCTACTTGTTAGTCTCTACTTTCTTCCTTCCAGGGGCAAGGAGGTGAACAGATCCTTGGTGCTACTTTTTCTATGGCCTGTGGTTATTTTATGCCCAGAACTGAGTGTTAGTGAAGAATTATGCTGTGGCTTTGGTTCTTGGTCAGCAATAGCAGGAGTCTAGTTGGTGGTGTTCCCCAAGGGGATCAGTACTGGGTCCAGGCTTGTTCAACATATTCATGAATGACCTGGATGAGGGGATAGATTGTACCCTCAGCAAGTTTGCTGATGATACAAAACTGGGAGGAGTGGCTGACACACCAGAAGGCTGTGCCGCCATACAGTAAGACCTGGACAGACTAGACAGTTGGGCGGAGAGAAACCTAATGAAGTTCAACAAGGGCAAGTGTAGGGTCCTGCACCTGGGGAGGAATAACCCTACGCACCAGCACAGGCTAGGGGTTAAGCAGCTGGAAAGCAGCTCTGCAGAGAGGGACCTGAGAGTCCTGGTGGACAACAAGTTGACCATGAGCCAGCAATGTGCACTTATGGCCAAGAAGGCCAATGGTTTCCTGGGATGCATTAAAAAGACCGTGGCCAGCAGGTTGAGGGAGGCAGACTCAAGTATCCTCCCCCTCTACTCTACGCTTATGATGCCACATCTGGAGTACTGTGTGCAGTTCTGGGTTCCCCAGTTCAAGAAAGACAAGGAACTACTGGAGAGTCCAGCGGAGCACTACGAAGATGATCAAGGGACTGGAGCACCTTTCTTATGAGGAAAGGCAAAGGGACATGGGTCTGTTTAGCCTGGAGAAGACTGATAGGGGATCTTATCAATGCTTATAAATATCTAAAGGGCAGGTGTCAAGAGGATGGGGCCAGACTCTTTCCAGTGGTGCCCAGCGACAGTACAAGAGGCAACAGGCACAAACTGGGACACAGAAAATTCCATCTCAACATGAGGAAAAATTTCTTTACTTTGAGGATGACAGAGCACTGGAACAGGCTGCCCAGGTATGTTGTGGAGCCTTCTCTGGAGATATTCAAAATTCACTGGAAGTGCTCCTGTCCAACCTGCTCTAGGTGAACCTGCTTTGTCAGGGGGATAGGACTATATGATCTCCGAAGGTCCCTTCCAACCCCTATGATTCTGTGGTTCTCTGATTCTGTGATACCATGTGCTGCTCTAGAGCTGAGTTGTACATGCCCAGGTCATTACACTGGACGCAAAAAAGTACTGAATTAGAAAAAGAAAGCACTTCCCTGAATAAGAGCTCCTAAGATGAGCAGTCAAGTCTACACTGGAGCCTGCCACAGTGGTAACCCTCAGTTCCAATATTTTATTTTGTTAGTATTTTTCCAGTTATGTTTCTCACTATTTATTTTGCAACCATTTTTTATCCCTGCTTCCCTCATCTGTGTGTGCTATCCATCTATCAGTGTGTTGTTTTATCATAATCACTCAGTTTTTGCTTTTCTGATACTTGGCCTGAGATACGTATTTCATTTTCTCTTCACACAGCTTAATTTCCTTCCTCTCTAAATCTCTAAATTGCTGTGTAGAAAATACATTACATCAAATACATGCTGCTATAGAAGCTGAGATAAATGATTTGGCACCTGGTTGATGCTGAGTTGCCAAGTTAGCACTCCAGATATCTGCAGTCTCATTGTGGAAATGCTAGTAACATTCATCGTTTGCTCACATACACCGTAGAGTTATAGGAAATAAACAGAAATCATACTGAATAGACAGTCTTACAATTTAGGAAGACGAGATGAAAAAAGAAATTTTAATGATAAACTTCTGGAATGGTTTTGTGAGACCTTTGAACCTCCTGAATCATTTCCTTCAGCACTAGTGTCCTTAATTAAATCTTCACTAGCTCTGCACTAACTCCAGGGTAAAATTACCATCCTTGATTTTTGCATTGGAATTTCTAAGCTCTCTCCTCCACCAGTTTCAATTTCTTTTTCAACTGGCACTTTCTGTATTTCTTGCTTGTAACATGCCATTTCTTCTGCCTTTCCTGCCTCTGTGTCCTTTTCTTCTTAGAGATACTGTTATTAGCGGTGCCTCTGTGTATTAGTCCTAACGTCATGTAGTCAAAATAATGACTTTAATAATACTTTTACTTGATCCATTTTTCTGGGATGGTCATGGGCACTGTACAAAGAATTAGATGGACAATGTAATGAATAGCGTAAAAATATATTAACCTGTACTTGACATCTCTCTCTGCCTCAGTGGATTTATGCTTGATGTTTTGTGTTACCTATTCATATTAAAGTATGCTTTTCTTTGTACTTGTTCTTCATAAAGAGTCCAACAAAAATGCTTTAACAATTTAAACCCCACTGTGTTTGGCAACTTCCATACGTTTTTATGGGATACATTTACTGAAAGCTGTCCATCTGTGGTTGAAACTACACACCAAGTTCCTTACCAGAGATGAGTGAATATAGCATCTGTAGCATAATTAACTAAAACTTTTTTACTGTTTTTTTAGTTCTACCTAAACCTCCTCTAATTTCACTCAGAAATTCCTGTTTCAGAAATAATTTGCAGCAACAACACTCAAAAGTCTGGCATTATTTTATTTCATAGAATCATAGAATCATGGAATGGTTCGGGTTGGAAGGGATCTTAAAGATCATCTAGTTCCAACCCCCCTGCCATGGGCAGGGACACCTCCCACTAGACCAGGCTGCTCAAAGCCCCATCCAGCCTGGCCTTGAACACTTCCAGGGATGGGGCATCCATAACCTCCCTGGGCAACCTGTACCAGTGCCTCACCACCGTTACAGTAAAGAATTTCTTCCTAATATCCAATCTAATTCTACCCTGTTTCAGTTTGAAACCGTTACCCTTCACCCTATCATTACACTCCCTGAAGTTTTTGAATTTATAACTTTCTAAATTTATTGCTGTTTATCACTAAATAGCAGCAGCATTTTATTATTTGCGTTTCCACCAAAATTACATAATCGGGATGATTACAACTGAAATAGGAATGAGGATACAATAAGGAAATATATAGAAAGCATAGGGATAGAGGTGGTAGAGATATTATTGTTAGTCTTGCAAGAACTAGTTGTTTTTATATTTATATTGTCTTGGGTGGGACATGAAATTTATATTTTACATTTGCTGTTTTTCCCAAGCAACACTTTGAAACCTTGACGTCATTTGTCTTGATTGCTTGACTGAATGATGGCATTAATAATTCCTTGGGGCTTTTCCTGGACTGTTTTCTGTATGCATTTGCTTTAGTTTTGTTTGTTTAATTCTTGCTGTTCTCATTTTATCTTTAATTAGTTCAGTGTTCCTCTTTCCAGTCCAAGTTGCACAATGCCTTTTGAAGTAGCAAAGAAATAAGTCAGGAGGGAATAATTCCATTCTTCAGGAAATGCTGAAATTTTGATATTTTTTTTCCATTATGAAATGGAAATAAAATGACCTATAAAACACCCTTTCAAAAACATCATTAAAAACATTTGGGGGAATTGTGTTGCTTTGTTACAATAAAGTCTAAACACTTTGCTATTAAAACATTTTAAAAACATGATCTGTATTAAAATAGAAGTTATTTTAAAAATGAGTTTGGAAATAAATGAATCAAAGCTTCCACAAACGTCAAAATGGTACAATTCTCTACATGTAAAAAATGTGCCAAATTGTCCAGTATTTTCCAATATATTATTTTCCTTTTCTTATAATTTGGTCAAGATTCAGTACTGTTCACCTCAGGGCAACCTTCAGGCAATACAGAGCAGCAATTTCAAAAAAGAAACACAACAACTTCCTTCTCCTACAGAAACTTTTCTCCTTTCCCTCTGCTCTCAGCTCACCAACTGGGAGAACACTGAATATCTTTGTTTCTATTCTGCTTCCCTGATGTCTTCTGAACAGCACTGAATAACACTGCTCCTTTCTCTCTTCTCAAGTTTCCAGCAGCCCCTCTCCTGGTAACCCCTGTTCATGACCAACATCAACCTACAGAGCTCTGACTCTTCAGAGCTCAGTCAACGTCCCTGTTGACATTCTTGCCCACCTTTGAATTGGCAACATCTGTCCAGCCAAAATGCAGAACTGCCCTCATCTGGAAGGGCTACCAGACATGCTTTACACTCCCCCGCTTCTGACATGTGGCTTCCCTGGCTCCAGCTGATCTTTTTCTGTCCCACCCACCCCCATAATTTTCATTTGTCCTCCTTCTGTCAGGGTTTCAACACATACAAAGGTCTTTGACACATTTTATTCTCCCCTTAGACCCATTTATGTGAATTCAAATTCAATTGCTATCCTGATACTGATGCACCCTACATAGAATCCTTCTAGCCAGATAAAAATGTCAATCCCTTTTGGTTTGTCTCACCATTTCCATCAGTTTAACACATCCAAAACAGATGTCTTACATTTTCTTTTCCGAGTTTTCTCTGCTGCTTTGCTTTTTGCTAAGCACTACCCTGTTTGCTATACCAGTTTATAATTAGGTATTGACTTTGATTCACTATGCATGTGAAGCCCTACAGAAGTTTCTAAGTCTTCCTGATACCTTTCAACTAAGATCAGTAAGGACACATCTACTGAGACACAATCGTTCATCCAGTAATTCATTGTCTTGCATTTTGATTTCTGCAACATCCTGAAATTGGGACTGAACTAGAAAGCTTGAGAAGACTTGGACAGGATAAGTGGATAGAAATGGGACTGGAGCAAAGGACCCAAGGGGACAGGGCACATAAAAGTGTAATTTATCAGTGCTCAGGGAAAGAAGCAAACATGATTCCTAATTGTCACTATTTTGTCAGCCATTAAACACCAGTTTAAACACCAATGGTCTTCTGGTGATAAACTACTGTTGTTACCAATTACTTTAGTTTCTCAAGTGGCAGAAACTTACATGAATCTAAAGACTATTTCTCTGCTGATTAAATATGGGACATTCAGAGTTACCATAAGATGACACTTTTATTTTTACATTCTGCCCAGGAATCACCAGAAGTAAGTTTGTCTACTGAGAAAATTTAAGCCAGGAGGCATATATCTCTTCAGCGAAATGGGTAGAGTAGAAAAGCAGATGAGTGGTTAACTTTGTACAGGCATCTGTACCAGGTGAAACCACGCTTATCTTAACCCTTTAACCCCTCTCCAACCACAGCTGAATCCACTTCTACGAAGGCTTTGCACAGCACCCTTCAAGGAAAAAAAATTAAAGAAAAACGCATAGTATGTTCATTTCATTCAGTGTACGTGAAATACCTGCTCTGGGGTTGAACTGGGGTTTTAGAATTAAGGCGAATGTCACATACCATATTCCTACTTCATTTCTTGCAGGTGCTGTGAGTGATCTCTGTACTGTACCAATTAGAAATGGAAAAATTGAGTTTAAAGTTCGTCTGCCTGGAATATGAGTTGCAGAAGTGCTTAGTATGCCTGACCTCCCACTCATGCCAATGGAAGCTGTGCTTCATATTTAAGAAGTATGGGTACTGCCTGCTTATTTAAAAGGAAAATATTTTGGCCAATTGTGTTTCAAGTTGAGCATCCAAGTTAATTTTGATCTCTGTAGTTTAGCTATCTTCCATCTACATGTAGAACAGCAACAGCACACTGTCGTCTCAGAAGAATCCACTAATACATACCTGGTGGTGCCTGGAGTGAGTGATTGAGGCCCAGCTGAGAGCTGAGATCCAGTCCCAGCTACTACAGACAAACTGACTTCAACTTAGTTGAGGGTCTTCAGAGCAGTCTCTGATCCCCACAGCTCCCAAGGCGTGAACACCATGATCCTTAAGTGGCATTTGCCAAGACAAACACAGTCAATTAATAATTATGTCTTCAAAATGCAATTTGAAATTTAAGTAAGCTCTAGAAATGATGGGGTGAATATAAAAATATTAAATAACTCGTCATTAAATGAGCATTACCAATTTTTTGCACAGGAGGAGGCAGATGTTCTGTGGAAAAAACAGCATGTGAACATGTCCTAATGTATATGCGAAAGGAAGTTAATTATGGGTGATGAGGCATCCTTAATTATGACACTTCTCAACTGGCAAGTGTTTGACCCTATAGTTATGGTAATGTTATTCGAATATAGGGGTGTGTGTGTGTAATTGAACTAATGGATATTTTGCACATATTCTTCCACACAGTTGATTTCTGACTAGTTCTTCTCAGCTGTTCTCACTAGTCCCCGGTACCTGATAGTATCTTTTGCTGCAGTCATGCTGATTGCTCAGCCTAGTTTGTCGTGAATAAAACCTGTAATATAATCAGTGCAGAGGAAGTATAGCACATTGCGAGTAGTCAGCACAGCCAGCACAGATCACTTCTTGAGCATTAGAAACAAAAATTAAGCTGAAAAGCTGTGTTGGAGCTCAGAATCTGTGAAGCATGACATGCCTTTCCCAGTGCTTTCTAATGACACCTTTTCGTAATAAACCCATGGTCTGTAATCTGACTGAGTGCACAGACTTCTTCCCATCTCTTCTGTTGGCATATTTTCCCAGTAATGTGTCCATTTACAGCCCCCTTTAATGACTACAGGAGAAAACAGAACAGAAAAATCAATGTACAATTTAAATAAAAGTTGAATAGAGTATGTGTAGCAATGCAAAGTGTAAATAATCAGGATAAACTCTGAAAGTAAACCCTGCTTGTAGACTAGGATTAATGATTTTGTATCCTAACCGGGAGACAAATTCTCAGTTGGCTTACCTGGTGCAATCATGTTACTGGATATTACTGGAACTGTACTTAACCAGCACAGTGACTTTGGCCCACAGAGTAAGTATCCTGGAGTACTGAAGGAGCAGAGATAGAAAATGGATGATCCTGTCATCTTTTAATGTCCACTTTCTTTTGATTTGAAGCACCAATGCTAAAGTTTTATTTTACAAATTTTTATAACCAGATCGATACAAAACACTAAGGAAAACACACGTCCTCATTTGGCTACTTTAAATGTGGTATGCCAGTGCCATTGAAAGGAACTCCCATGTTTTTTTCCTGTTGCTCTCTGGAAGTTTTCCCTCCTGCTGTCTTTTGATGCTAATCACTTAAAACAAAGCCCACGGTCTGCCTTTTTCCAGCAAGGGAAAATTTATAGGATACATTACTGTAGCACTCCCTCTCCCATTACTGCCACCCAGCATTAGGCAAATTCCGTGTTGCAAGAAGCTCTGAATCCAGGGAAACACTGTGTTGCAGGCCATGTTCCCTACTTAACAGGTGAACAATTTCTCATACTTTCCCAAGATTTCTGTTCTAAAGGAGAGCCAGCAGCTACAGTTTCCATTTTTTTATTATGCAAAATTGCTTCCAAAATACACCACCATGCAGAGAAAGAAAGAACGTCAGAGAATGGATAGGCAAATGACATAAGGTTGAAGGCATAATGTGCCATTTACATCTGGCAGAGGTTGAACAAGGGAAGTTATCTTTAGATAAGACTGGAAATTTCAGAAAAATTTAGGTGATGGTCTGCCCAAGGTCCACTGAAGTATATGACCCCAGGAGGTCCACTGTGATCACATTGAAAAGTGAGGTTTGAGATAAAATGGTCCAAAGTCAGTTTTCAAGAAAAATAGTCAGTACAGCAATACTGCAATAAAATCACTTCTGTGACAGACATCAATGAGTCTTATAAGACATACACCTATCTTTCAGTTGCACTGTGATTGTGGTAGTTTTATTCTCTTAACATTAGCAGATGGGACACAAAGGTTTGGAAGAAGCATCGCTGGATTCAGGTTTTAGGATATATTACTCATTAACATATTTGTTACCTTTTATGTCTCTTGATTCATAGATTTTTAAACCTAGGAGGGAGTATTGCGATCATCTAGATGGATTTCTTGCATAACATGGACTATAACACCAGTAATTCCTGTCTCAAATCAATAAATTCTCTCTGAGCTACAAGACATCATTCAGAGTAAGTATCTTGCCATATTCTTTCTTCTTCTCACCTTTACCTGTTCCCTTTGCTTCTGTTTCTTGTTCCTCTGAAAAAATGTCTATTTTCATCTTACAGCTCCTAGCAACACTTTTTCTTAAATCACACCTAAAACCCAAATGCAGCTTATTACATACAGCGTATGGCAGTCATAGATACATTTATTTTTTGAGCACCCACTCTTTGCCAACTCTGACCACTTACTGACATGACAATGATAATCTTGCTCCTGTGTTATACATAAAGACCTATAATTTGTCATATGTAAAGAGACAAAGCAGGCAGGAAGGCAGGTGTAGATTTATCATGACCTGGCTTGAATAGTTCTTCTGTGTGCTCTTGTTACTGCCACAGCCACAGAAATCTTGCCAAAGGAGAAGACCCTGGGGAGATAGTGTTACGGATGTCTTTATTCACCTTTCTGACTGCGACACATGAATGGCCTTCATTTTTGTGTGCAGACGTGCAGGTTACAACAAGGGAGGCAAGAAACATGGTTGAGATAAGACCAGAACTTGATCAAGATCAGAAAATGGACCTACCCCCAGTCTTCCTTGTATGTGAGCACCTTCTAAAGCAGCAGCAGCCCAGCCTCTAAGGAGAGGTTTCATTGGGACACAGAAATAATGATCTAGAAACATATTAATCTTTAAATACAGAAGAGCCAGATCTCCTAGGCAGGAGAGAATAAACCAAATGGTCAGAAAACAAACCTCCCCACAGTGTTCCTCCTGGGAAGTGGGAGGAGACCCTTCAATTCTGCATTCTTAATGCAAGAATTTCCTATAGCTTTCCTCAGACTCATCTGGTCTCCTCTGCATCTGCGGGGGTGTGTCCTTCTTTTCTTCCTTCCCAAGGCCTAGCTGTGGGCAGTCCTTTACAGCATACAAGCCCCATCACTCCACTCTGGAACTGCCAGGGCTGAATCCCAATTTGCCCCAAGTTCCTGGAGAGTCAGTGCCCCTGCTTCCGCCTCTGGACTTGCTCTGGGAAGGGTCCCCTTCCTTCAAAAATATTGCACTGAACCCAAGGGCCAGGAGTCAAGACTGCCACAGCATCTTATCAAAATGTGCAAGATATGCTTCTACGTCAAGCACTGAAAAACAGACCAAAGACTCTGGAGGGAGCACAGCAACAGCCCTGTGGTCCCTAAAGAAAACTGTATAGAAAGCTACTTGTCCCTTCCTTGAAGGAGAAATGCTCCTTGTCCCCTTATCCTTGGTGCAAGAGGCCCAACAGAGAGTAGCTGGGATTATTGAATCAAATATACTGTAATATTAGGTAGTATTCCATCAGAATTGCTGTATTTACTGTATGCAGTATATATGTGTATATGTATTCATATAAATAGTACATATATGTGGACCATACTATATGGAATTAGTATTTGATGAAATATGTTGTTTCATCCTATGTCCAAACCATTCTGGTCTTTCCCTTTTATGTGTCAAATGGTGTTTATAAAACCCCAATGAGTACTCTGTGAAGAATACAACAAGAATTACAGCTGCTTTCAAATATATCTGCCCTCAATAAACTGTATTCAGTTCCACCTTTTCTCTGACTGGTGGAGCACTGCACTGTTGCAAAGAGGAAAATGCAAGATTTATCCATGAAAATCAGATGTTATAGCAGCAGAAGAAGTGATGATAATGTGCATAATTAACAAAAAGCTGCCTCTCACAATTTGTCTCAAGATATTGCCCGCAGGAAGATTTTATGATCCAACCATGCGTAACATCTATAAATGACATGAGCAATGTACATGGACAGTGCTGATACTGAATTTGCTGGAACTTGGACGTGCTGAAATGAGTAACTTTAGTGATTCAAGAAACTGCAGTAAATGATTTCTACCTTTTCTTCGTAAGAAACGTTTTATAACTTTTTTTAACATTTTATTTCACTAGTTTGTGCTTATTGAGAACTCTTATTAGAGCATCTCAAAGCTCTGAGATCTGAATATGCCTAAGTGAGGAAAATCACACTGATTTTTGATAAACTTTAACTGAGACTGAGTTAATGGCCAAATGAATGAAAAAGCAGGAAGTCAAACCCACTGGGCATCTTTTCTGGGCTGGGTGGCTGTTAGAACTAGATAACCACCCTCCTGGAATTATTTTAAGGGACTTGTTGCATTAAAGGCTTTCCTCTTCTGAGTTATGCCTGTCTAAAGAGCTTTCTAAAACATGGTCCAAATCAGCTTAGGTAAAGGATGTTGTTTTTAGAAGGAAAGAACTTAGGGAACTCATATTTAGGTATTATTTCAGCCACCTTTAGAAGTACTATTATACTACCCAAAATAGAATTACAAAATTAGGAACTAGTACAGTGTTCATTGAAACCAGTGGAGATGCATTTAATAAGTGCCAGATCTGGCCTCTACAGAATCAAGTGCATCTTGCTGCGCTACAGGTATTATACTGTCTTGTGAGTTACCGGTTTATTCAAAATGTGAAACCAGAAGTTTTATTAAGCTTAGTCTTCATTCATTATTGCATCCATCTTGCTTATAACATTGGATTTTAATGCCAAGATTCTCAGGTTAAAGACTTTAAACTTAATCCATCCTTTTTTCACCTAAATTGCTCCTTAAAATGATAAGGTAGTAGAAAAAATCAGGGATAAGGTGCTGAAGAAAGCTGTATATCTCCCCCCCCAAAAAAAAAAGAAAAAGTCTGCACAAAAAATAAAATTCTGTATATTAATGTAACTGTGCAGCACATCCAGGGCACTTCATTTTATGGATATATTTAAAGGTAAAATGAAAGAAAGAAAATTGTCTGTCTGCAACCAAAAAGAAATGTAGTTTACTGTTTACGCACTACAAGACAGTTAATGATTCCAAAAACTTAATGCTTCTGCTAAACCCAGTACACCATTATGGTACATCCAGCATCCCCTAACTTCTGCATTTTTTCAGCATCAAATACCACAGGCTCTTTAGAGAGGGCTGCAGATTTAGAAGCTCATTGGCTTAATAAGCCTCCGAACCCGTATGGGTGTGTTAACCCATGTTGCAGGGCCTATATGAGGAATGCAGGATCAGATGCTGTTAACCATTGCGTCCACTGGCAGGGGCAGAAGCTTAAATTTGTGGGTGTCTTCAGAGCAGGGTGTGCATACTCTTTCAGTATAGCCAGGACATTATGTTGTTTATACCTCGTATAAGGACACAAATTATGTTACACTTATATTGCATTCATTTCGGGGAGCGAGGAGTTGCCGTTTGAAAGATTTTCACCCGGGCTATTTCTTCTATGTCACTCTGTCAGACCGGTGCCCCCCTGGTTTCCACTGTACTCTGCCTTTACAAGACAAGACAGGGACCGCTTCCTCCATTGCTGTACCTGCCAGGGAGGTGGTAGGAGAAGTATGGTAGCTCTGCACGCAAAGTTGCAACCTCTGGCAATGTTGTAAGAGTAGAACTTTAATGCTGGTTTTATGGACCTGATCCTGAATATGAAAACAAAAGCCTAGATTTGGGCATCCAGGTTATTAATAACTTTGCTTGAGGTTTCAGATTCCCTGTGCAGTGTGGTGGGAAGCATGGCAGCCTGAGAAATCACATCGACATCACGCAACTGAGAAAAAGGCAATGCCTAATAAAAGTATGAAATGTCACCCCTTTCCAGATCTAAAAGTTGAAGCCAAGTCCAGGTTGACAGCTCCAAGCACTGAAAACCAACACCCTATGCAGCCAAGCACTTAAAGTTGTCCCAGGCAACTGTCAAACAAGGTGAACTCAAAACAACCACCAGCCAGTGAAAGTGGTTCTCCTGCCATTACCCTCTGCACAGGTCTTAGAAAAGTCATCCAGGAAATTGGATCCTGCACTTCAGCTCTCACGTTCTTCTGAGGCAATGCAAACACAGACCTTAAGAATCACCAGGCTCCTCAAGCTGCCCACCCGCTTTCCCCAACTTGTGGGGCCAGTAGGACTGAGTCAGAAAAGGGCACGCCATTCCCTGGCCATGCAGCAAATACAGAAGTGCAAGTTCATGGACACTTCTCAGAGCAATCAGAGATACCTATTCTGTGTAGAAACCTCCACAGTTATGAGGTTTTGAGGAGCATGGTTTAATATTTTGGATTTAGGACTAGAATCTGTCTAGGTGCTGTCTGAGGGGCTACAGTAATTTGGGGTGTTTGGTGAAGCAGTCCCAGTTCAGCAGTCCTAAAGTAAGGCACTCCCTGATGCATGAAACAGGTTCAAGACATTTCAGTGATAATTTCATTGGCTTTACACCAAATATAAAGTCTTTGGTCCTTGCCCAGCTCTCCTCTACATTGGAACATTGTTCATAGACATTTTGTTCAACTACCCCTTCAGTAGTCACCTGTTACATATTTATTAAATTTCTTTGAATAAGATGAACAGTAACATTAAATGGTTACTTGGACTTTCCTGTGTGCTATAGAACCATAACCTTATTTGATTCCCCTCTCACCTTGATTTAGAGTCTTTCACATGCATTAATGTGATTATATGTGTATCCTACATCAAATTTAATAAGAGAACTATGCAGTTTGGAAATTAAACTATTGACATACCTGGAGTTCATTATCATCTTTTTTAATTTCTGAACTGTCTTCTGAAGCCTCCTATTTCTCGAGACTAGAATCTTAACGCTGCTTTTAATCAAGCAATGCTACTTCATTATTCCACAGAATTATAACTGTTTTCACTAAGACAGTTTCTTTGCAGAACAGTAATATTCAGACTCCACAGTTTAAACCTTGGCTCACTAACGGTTAGACAAAAAGTTTCTAAATGTGTTTCCATGGAGACCTAGTAGGAAGAAGATGCAATTTATAATCCTGATAAATGCAGACCTTTCGTTTTCAGGTCTACATAAAAATTCCAGTTTGGATAAGCTCTTTCATTATTACATTTTTTTTTTATTCTTATCTGACACACAGTTTTTCATATACAAAGGAATTTTATGTTTGAAAAACTGTAGACAACAAGAAGATGACACAAACAAAGAGATGTTAGTTTTTTTTCAAAGAAGTCAGGGACTTAGAAAGAAGTGTAGAAAGTGCCTAGGCTGCTCTGACTCTGGCAGAATAAAAAGCATTGCAATTTAAATTACATCATTCTGATTTATTGACTCTTTGGCTATGCTGAACACCAATAATTCTTTTTCATTAACTTTTCCGCTTAAGTCATCCTGAACTTTTTTTTTTTTCCTTCTGAGAGCTCTACAAATCCCTCCTATAAAAGAGAGATCTGTCAGTAGCACAGTCTCTACTCAGCACAGTTATGCAAAGAGAATCTGGGCTATATGCATGTGCACCACCAGCAATGTGAGTGTTTATACTCCAGACCTATTTGTTCAGAATCTTCCATCAAGTTACATCCATCCTTTAGTGTCTATTTGAGGGGAGAAAACACAGAGAGAAAAAAAAAATAAACAAAATGTTGTCCCCTAAACAAAACAATAGCCTAAAGGCCTTCCCCCTGTCATTTGGGCCATTGCCAACCCCCTCAATTTCCTTTATCTCTTGAGCTCATCCACCCAATCAGACTTATTTGGGATAGAGCTCTACAGGCTCAAGTCAGGTTTGCTTCAACTGAAGAGTTAACTACACCCTCAGATCACTTAAGCAAATGCTATACAAAGTACACATTTACCAGTCTACCTGTATTACATTAGGAATGTTTTACTGGCTATAATATACTTTTTTAAAATTTTATTTGTGGTATACCCCTGCTGTAGCTGTGAGATTCGTAACTGGCGTGACGCAAGAGGGGAAATCCCACTGCAAGGGTGGCTGATTGCGTATCCCAGTGTCTGACTCTCAGCCCTCAGAAGATCTCCAGCTCTGCACTGAGTCAAACCCGCAGATGTCACATAAATGTCACACTCTGCTTTGCATCGTCAGTGGAAAGTATTCCTCCCTCTTTGTATTGGGCTAGTGTGTAATTGTTCCCCTTTCTATTCAAAATGTGTTTAGTTCTTGCTTTATTGTTTGATCTAAGTAAAAGCAATCTTTAAAAAAAATAAAAATCTTGTCTCATAAGGGGCATAAAAGAGGAAAGCATTTCCCCAAAAGTAATCTATTTCATTATAGAACAAATGTATACTGTTACTTATAGTCATGCCTTTATGTCTAAAATAATGAAATACATTGGATAAAGGAAAGCACAGGATGAAAATAATAAATTAATTAAAAAACATATTTAGTACATAGAACCTGCATGTCTATAAAAAAGATTTGCGCTTCAAGACTGAAGACGATTCTTTTATTAAACAGTTGTATTAAGCCTTCATGACTTTCCAAAGGATATTTGATTTCAAAGTTCTCAAATTCCTAGAAGCCTTCATCATCCCTGCAATATGCACACCTTCTGATGAGGCTGTTTTGTGTATCTGATACTACTGCATATGCCTCACAGACGCCTTCAGTCCTTACTGGAACTCAGCAATCATACTCTTCTAGGGAAGAGATTTAAACTGTGCCCTTTGGGTAAAACCAAACACTGAGGGATTTTACACAGTTAACCTCCACAGGCTGAGGACTGCCTATGGTGGTGCGCAGTGGTGCTGGCGCGTCCACAGCTGCCACATGCAGGAAAAAAGGCTTTGCATTAATTTTAAATCCTGCAGCGTGGAGGTGTACCTGCTTGCACCCCAGAGCTGTGCCCAAGCAGCTGGCTGGAAGCTGGCCACGTGGCTCGGTGTGCCACCGCACGGCACGGGCACCGGGGAATTACAGCCCACTGGATTACATCATCTGTACTGCTGCTGCAGACCACAAAATGAAGTCTATAGACTGTCAAGCTACAGTTCTCTTTTTGTTTTCTTTTATGCTCCTAAAATGATTTTCAGATGTGTTGGCAATCACAGCTCTTGCTGAAGGCAGTTGGGATTGCAAGTGCTCAGCTCAAAGCTGATTAAAGATCAGCTTTGTGTAAAATGTAAATATTTCATAACATAGCTTTCAGCCCATTTTGAAGCAAAACCAAATGTAAGTGCTGCATAAAAGCTCCAGTTTGGTGTTTAGGGGAGAACAATTCCTATATTTTGATTTGTATTTTTTGTTTTAACATCTATTATTTTAACTATGCATATTTGATAATCTCTGTGATATAATCAATACAAGTGTAGGATCAGTTATGTGGATCTTAGGTCACGTGGAGTTCTTTTGCTACATTAGCAAGAGCTCCAAAGTGGCCGTCCTTTGGTTGAGGACTGTAGCCAGCCTGATGAAGTGGCACTTCTGCCAACATGCTTTCATTAGCTTTTCTGTGAAGCCACAGAGGAATAGGACTGCTATCTCCTCCCAAAGGAAACAAGTTGGCCGGCATATCTCTGTGTGGCTGAAAGCAGTCAATGGGATCCTCCTTGCCCACAGGTGGTCCAGCAGATTGTTGCCAGGTGGGGAACTTTTTCTCCCCACAGTTATTTAGCCATAGCAAAGGATGGTTGGGTCCTTCCTTGACTGCTCTGATTACAGCCCTGAATAATGCTTTCCTGGGAAACCTCTCTAGTTCCAGGTATGCTAATACAACGTGGGTTTAGGTATGTGTATTTTGAAACAGGGATGGGTATGGTGTCCTTTTTAGATATCTACTGGACTTCTAAATTCCACTCGTCAAAGCACTTTAACCTTGACTAGTCTCACTAGCAGTCACTAATGAGCACAAGTTACTTTGATATGCCATTTCTAGTAGTGAGGTGAGTTCTACTCTTCTATATTTTAATATATTCCTTGAATTTCTAGAACATAGATTTTATCGTCTAAAGAACTGGGCATTTAAATACAGCATTTACGATTGAGCACACTTTATTTACATGAGGTAGACCACACACATGGTAAGCTTTCCTGAAATATATGCCTGGAAAAACTCAATGCTTCTAGTAGGATCTAAAATTAGATTCATATTTGGAGGTTTGACCCTACCTTCATTTAATCAATTTCTGGTATCTATTAGAAAGATCTCTCTCTTGATCTTTTGTACTCTCGAAGATAAAGCAGATTGTTCCTTATCACTTATTTCTTATGTCTCTCTGTACAATAAGAATTATTTTCAGGACAAAATGTTTCTCTGGATAGCAAGTAATAAAAGTAAAACAATAAAATCAGAATTCATAAATTTCCAGAAAGCACATAATTTAATTTAATTTGAACTAATTATCCCTAGAAATCAATCATACTAATTTTATGGCATTATCCATGGCTTTTGCTTTTGCTGTGACTCAACAAGTGGCTGTGATATAAGTTGTCTCTCTCTGAATTTAAAAGAACATTAAACTCTTCTGCGAAGGAGCTTGATAAAGTTAGGGAGAGGACATATTTTACTGTCTCAAGTGAGTATTTGGGGTGATTTAGAATTCCTTCAGCAAAACACCAAGCAAGCAGGGGAGGGAAAAGTCTTAGACACCATGTTAAAAGAAAAGAGACCTTCAAAGATAATACTTTATAAGGAAGATAGGCTCAAAGACAAGAGTGGGATGTCTTGAATTTGCTTCTTGCTCTAAATGTGGCTGTTTGTATAATTTTA
This sequence comes from Larus michahellis, assembly GCF_964199755.1. NCBI lineage: Eukaryota > Metazoa > Chordata > Aves > Charadriiformes > Laridae > Larus > Larus michahellis. The sequence goes on from NC_133897.1 coordinate 34,695,486, forward strand.
GGTAGTTTAATTGTTCAGCTTCTGCTTACATTAGAGTGACTATACTGGTTGATCTATCCAGTACAAAAATCTTAAAATGGGCAAAATTGTGATTAATTCTCTCTTTTAGGCTACTTTACCTATCGGACACTATGGAAAGGGAGCTACTGTAAATGAAAATCAGATCTCTCAGCTTCTACTTTCCCATTTCTAGATGAAATGGGATGGGAAAGGAGTAGAGATGAGGGTTTTGAAACTTAATTATTTGGATCATCTCAGAGTAAAAATTTGATTTTTCACAGTGGAATCCTCCAAATATTACAGGTGCTACATTTCTAGTTTCTCCAGTCAGTTCTGGGTCTCTTTTTTTTCCGTTTTGTTTTGGGGTTGTTTTTTGGGGGGAGGGAGTTGTAGGGTTTTCTAGGCCATGCAGTCAAAGATAATTATTCCTTAGCATTTCTGAGATTGCTTTTGGGAAAATAAATTTGTTACTGGTGGGAAAAAGAAACAATGGTCAGCAGTAGTGTTTAGCATTCACCTTATTTGTTTAGAGTTCAATAGTATACTTAAAATGTCAATTTGTTGTTGGTGGTGGTTGGGTGGGTTTTGGCTTTGTTTTGGGTTGGTTTTGGTTTTTTTTGTTTGTTTGTTTTGTTTTTTGTTGTTGTCCTGGACCAGAAAACTCCACTGTTTTCTAGTGCTGTTCTCTTTCATTTGGCTAATAGAAATCCTTGCCTTTTTTAGATGGCTACAATTTTCTTTCCTCTTACTAAAATTCTCAATTGCCTCGAACTCAACAATCAATGCTCTGTACATAAATGCACGGGAGATTCAACAGAATACAAGAAGCCATATCTTATTTCTCTTTGCATCCCTTGTTCCAAACCCAGTAATATCTACCTTTTTGGGAAGCTGACGTGCAATCCATTGATAAGGAAAAATCATATTGAAAGGAGTACATGGAAGATAAACAGATCACAGGCAGATTTGGCCATGGTCTTGCCTGCTTGGATATTAGAAGTGTTATGGGCTTATATTTTCTTCACATGAGTTATTTAAAAATAATACAATTTAAATAAAGGTGTTTTAACTTTTTATTATAACCTTAATGCCCACCTTCATTCTGGCTTTTATTGTAACTTTCAAGGAATGCAATGCCAAGCACATTCTTAAGTTAGTAGTGACTTATTCCCTGATGAGAAAATTCTTTGTGTTTAAGGCATCTGCCAAGCATCTTCCCCCTACACTGTATATTGCTCATATAATATTATTGTGTGTGTGCATGTGTGTAGGCATCTGTTTGCCTAAACAGACACAAATTATACCTTGGCCCTTAAAAATTTATCAATCCACTTGTTTCACATGAAATCCAGGAATAATGTTACGTGCCTCAGAAAACTTCACAAAGAGGAGGGATTTCACCTAAGACTGTTGTGACTTCTTTAGCATACTCAACAATTGACTACAGTACTTAATTTTTTTTCTGAGGTATTAATATTATATTTGATCTATATCACACCATACCCATCCCTTTGACACCAGTAGAAATTATATCCGTATATTCAGTGAGAGAAAATTTAAGTCTATAGTATGTACAGTTAAAGGCATACCTTGGCAATAGAATTTCCCACATAAATACCAAGAAGCAACTTGTAGCATTTATTCCATGCAGCCTGTTATTTTCCTACACTACTGAGACAAATAAGTGCTTTCTGTCTGTTAAAAGATCAATCTTCTTACAATTTTTACAGTTTTATTCTACTTTAAACTGTATACAGATTATATTTTTTTTCCTTTTCACGCTGGTAACTTATATCCTACGTTCTAGTATTCTAAGCTAAGATATTTTAAGACAATTTAGGATTTTTAGTGACTATAGAGATTATATACGCAGTATACTTAACAATATGAGTATGATTTTCAGTTAGAGTATGGTCTGTAGGCACCTGAAGCTAGAGAATTTCATTCTGTTGATTCAAATGGATTCTGGATCAAGACCTTATCTCTTGGATTAGAAATAAGATGAGTAAAATTGCTGGCAAAATGCCTTAATTAATTTGTCATTAATTTGTAGCTGGAGTTCATAACATCCTGGCTACGTCTGCCTAGACAAATTGAAAGGTCAGCATTTGAAAGAACATTTTTACCGATGGTTAGCTCACTGTGAGGTCTGTGACAGAAGCTATTTCCTAGTCCAAGTGTCTGCAAATGCTAAGTTTTTCAGGAAAAAGGCAGTAGCTAGTGAACATTGAATGTCTACAAGGAACTACTGTGCCTGGTATTCTTTATGAAAATCGATTATGCTCAAGCAAAATCTTTCTTGTCCAAGGGAGGCTATTTATAGAGACATCTACAAGGATTTCAGCATACGTGTAACTGCTTACGCAGGGGCTCCAGTTAAGGTGACAGAATTACACAGTGCTGTTAAAATGAAACATGTATGTATATCTTGTGCAAAATTCAGGCCAATCTGGAGAAAAATAGATTTCATTTTTCTTTAATTGACCAAGAACCATGTGCATTTGGATGGTTTAAGAAATCCTCTTCTTTAGAGTTTGATGTTTAAGAAAGAAAAAAACAAATTTCAAACTGACTTGCAGGATTCCTTCCATTCTTCCTGTGCCTTCTACCTCTCCAATTTAAAAAAAAAAAAAAAAAAAAAAAATCAGAGGATTAAACTCATTCTTTTCTTTCTTATAATCTGATTGGAATTCAGGCCATTGTTCATATGCTTGCAAATTAAAACATGGTAGTTATCACCATTAGCTAAATGCGACAACAAGATTTTAGCTCAATTTTTTGAAGAGCCTTTTTGATTACCTGACTTTCCAATGGGACTATTACGTTATGGTTTTCCTAAAAGCCTAGCAGCACTGTGCACAAGAAGTAAAAGGTTTGAATGCTGCAGTGAGACCCTGGTGAATAACTCGCTGCAAGAATAGCTGCTGAAACACTTGCTCTAGTTTTTACACACTCATCTTATTTCCGCAGCTTGTCCCATAAATGGTCCAGCTGTCCCTACCTCAGTCCCCTGATAACCACAAAGTTTAAATGAACACAGAAGATGCACATGGAATGGAGAACATGGGTTGTGTATCCCAATTATGTTCTATAAAAAGAAACCACGAGAAAACTGAGGAGCTGAAAAATGTTTTTTCCCTAAGCACACTTTCTCACCACATGTAGTCAGCAAGTCTGAGGTAGCACATGCCTCATATGCCACTGAATGTCTTTATTTATAGATGTGAAGAACAGGACAACCCAAATACGGAAGAGACAGTTAACATAAGTAGTGTTAATATGCCAATAGTCCCTCTTCAGGAAGGACTATAAAATCTGCGTGAAGCTCAGGAGCCCCTTCAAGTTAGTGAGCAATTAATGAGGAAGTTAATGACTCTGGGGGAAATCAATGTGTTTCAAATTATGACTATAAGAACTGCTAAGATTCTGGATTTTAGGTGCTGAGACCAAAATGAAAGAATCAGAAATATAGGCAGATTTTAATATAAAGGAGACAGAACTTAGGGTAAATTTGGGATGCTCTTTCATTCATGCAGAAAGTGATGTGAATGAGGTTTGAAAATCCCAATGAAAGAGCATGACAAAGAAAGTTATGACAACAGAGGAGAACCCAGAACAGAGGGAGCAACAGAGCAACATCTCTTTTGACACTATAAGCCTCAAAGCAGCCAGATATCTTTCTGAATGGGGAACGAGGGTTTGAAGGTCATAAAAAAAGTTGATAGTAAATCTAATGCAATTTATCACTAGTATTTCCTTTTAATATTTTCCATGCTTTTTTTCTTTCATGCGGTATTAACAAGTAGGGGGAAAGGAAGATGCGTAGGGTAAAAAAGACACATGTTGAATAAATGCTGTTTTCTTTTTGTGAACTCTGTAGAATACTGTGAATTGCAACATATCAAACAGTCACGGACCTAAACAATTTCCTGCCAGACTGCATTGTTGACTTTTGAAAAAACGAATAAAAATAATCAGCAGCATGATGAGGAATGCAGAGATCACTTACAGCAGCAAGTTCTAGGTGCTACGTGCATCACCCTGATCAAGCTTTTTACTGTGAGTGAGGAAACTTATTCAGGTGACTCTCCACCTACTAAAATGTTGGATTTAAAATTAAACAAAATTAAACAAAGGGAAAATAAGAGCTCACCTGAACTGATTTTTTCATTAGATTTTTTTTGTTCTTTCTTCTTCTGACAGATATATTTTCACCTTTTCCTTAAAGAAATTGGCACTCTGAGCGAAGCGTAGAACTGTACACCTTCTTTGAAACTGGTGAGCTAAACCAACCATGTCTGAGATTTCCGTGTACAAACAAACTATAAAAACAGGGAGGCTGTAGTCAAAAGAAAAGGAAATGAAAAATCAATTCTCTTTTCCAATGAGGTTTTTAGCATATAGGGAAACTTAAAAGATCCATCACTTCTTTTGATGGTGAACTTTCTTGAAGCATTGAACAGCAAGAGACCTGGTGAGAAATGCTAAAGCTCAGTTAGAATTACATCTAGCCAAGGAGATCAAGGGAAACAGCAAAAATTTCTATAGGTATATTAATGGTAAGAAGACGACTAGGGAGGGTGTGGGCCCCCTCAGAAAGGAAACGGGGGAGCTGGTGACAAGTGATATGGAGAAGGCCGAGGTTCTCAACGACTTCTTTTCCTCAGTCTTCACTGGCAAGGGCTCCAGCCACACTCCCGGAGTCACAGAAGACAACAGCAGGGGTTGGACAGAACTGCCCATCGTAAGTGAAGATCAGGTTCGTGACCATCTGATGAACCTGAAAGTGAACAAGTCCATGGGACCTGATGGGATACACCCACGGGTACTGAAGGAACTGGCGGATGAGGTTGCTAAACCACTCTCTATCGTATTCCAAAAGTCATGGCAGTCTGGTGAAGTCTCCGCTGACTGGAAAAGGGGAAACATAATCTCCATTTTCAAAAAGGGAAAGAAGGATGAACCAGGGACCTATAGGCCAGTCAGTCTCACCTCCGTGCCTGGTAAGATTATGGAGCAGATCCTCCTGGAGGCACTGCTGAGGCAGAAGAATAACAAAGAGGTGATTGGGTACAATCAACACGGCTTCACCAAGGGAAATTGTGCCTGACAAACCTGGTGGCCTTCTATGAGGAGGTCACAACATCAATAGACAAGGCGAGAGCAACTGACGTCATTTACCTGGACCTGAGCAAAGCCTTTGACACTGTCCCGCGTGGCATCCTGGTCTCCAAGCTGGTAAAATATGGCTTTGATGGACTGACAATTCAGTGGATAAAGAACTGGCTTGACGGACGCACCCAAAGAGTGGCTGTCAATGGGTCCATGTCCAAGTGGAGGCCAGTGACGAGTGGAGTCCCTCAAGGATCAGTACTGGGACTGGTCTTGTTTAACATCTTTGCCAGTGACATGGACAGTGGCATAGAGTACACCCTCAGCAAGTTTGCCAACGACACCAAGCTGTGTGGGGTGGCTGACATGCTGGAGGGAAGGGATGCCATCCACAGAGACCTGGACAGGCTGGAGAGGTGGGCCCATGCCAACCTCATGAAGTTCAACAAGACCAAGTGCAAGATCCTCCATCTGGGTCGGGGCAATCCCAAGCACCCATATAGGCTGCACAGTGACTGGCTTGAGAGCAGCCCTGAAGAAAAGGACTTGGGGATGCTGGTAGACGAGAGGCTCAACATGAGCCGTCAGTGTGCACTAGCAGCCCAGAAAGCCAATTGTATCCTGGGCTGCATCAGGAGAAGCGTGGCCAGCAGGTCGAGGGAGGTGATTCTCCCCCTCTACTCCACTCTCGTGAGACCCCACCTGGAGTACTGCATCCAATTCTGGAGCCCCTAGTACAAGAAAGATATGGACATGCTGGAACGTGTCCAGAGAAGGGCCACGAGGATGATCAGAGGGCTGGAGCACCTCTCCTATGAGGACAGACTGAGAGAGTTGGGGTTGTTCAGTCTGGAGAAAAGAAGGCTCCAAGGAGACCTTATAGTGGCCTACCATATCTTATGGGGGCCTACAAGGAAGCTGGGGAGGTACTTTTCAGGATGTCGGGTAATGGTAGGACTAGAGGGAATGGATTCAAACTAGAGGTGGGTCGATTCAGACTGGACGTTAGGAAGAAGTTCTTCACCATGAGCGTGGTGAGACCCTGGAAGAGGTTGCCCAGAGAGGTGGTGGAAGCCCCGTCCCTGGAAGTTAAGGCCAGGCTGAATGGGGCTCTGAACAACCTGATCTAGTGGGAGGTGTCCCTGCCCATGGCAGGGGGGTTGGAACTCGATGATCTTTAAGGTCCCTTCCAACCCTAACAATTTTATGATTCTATGATCGGAGATTTTATTCTGTATAGGAAATGGAGAATTGCTTATTTCCTCAATGTCTACTTAAGGTTACACAGAATTTCTTGAAATATAAACATGGAAATCTCTAAATTCCTAACTAAGGGCCTGTGATTACCTGCAACTTCTCAGAAGATATATGTTGTTGGACACCAGCGTCCCTTTCCACACAGCTAGCACATGGATGAAGACCAGCAGCAGTCTTGCCCTTTGTAATGTCCTGGAACACTTCACACTTGTGTAGCAATTGACATTAATCCTCTGTTTGTACAAGAAATATCATAACCATGTGGGAAACAAGCAGCAAAGCGGTAAAGATTTTGGAAGTACCATACCCAGCGTGTCTGTGACTAATGAGATTTATGTTAGTGCAAGGAAACACAAGCGTTAGATCAAGAGATATTTATACAAACTTCATTTTACTGTATATCTGGCCTTGTATGAAGTTATTTATAGGTACAATTTACTTAACCACTGCTTCTGTGTCTGGCTTCTGTTTCAAAAATTCATCAAAAATTCATGATCTGGTCTGTTCAATAATATATACTTTGAAATGGAAAGCAACAAACTATAAGTGATATAGGAGGGAAGGAAAACACATGCTGTTGTTTATTAATTTTGAATGGATATGAAGCATGGAAGTGAGTGCGTGTAAAATAAATGTGAACACTGGCTTGTAAGACAATAAATGAAAAGAGTTAAAAGATGTTGTGTTCTCACAATTACAATTTAATGGAGGAGGGTAATTTTTCTACACTCAGCATCAGGAATCTTGACTTCAGATCATTCTGCCGTCCTGCAAATTGTACTGCACTGTGCAGATCCTTACTTGACCTAAAGGGCCCTGGAGACTGAGACCAAAGAAACTGCATTCAGCGCATGGGGAGAATCAGACCTTGGAAGTCATTGCTTCTGAACTGGTAGCTAAAGCTTTGCTGCAGGGGACCAGTGCTGTGTTTCCAACCTGGCCGTAGGCAACAGCACAGAAACGGTGAACAGATTTCAATACATAATTTAGTGCAGATTTTTGTATACCCTCGCTACCTGAAAGAAAAATACGCACTGAAACCAGTGCAAATACTGCTATGAGCAATGACCATGGTGGGCTCTCAGACTTCCAGTTTTTGGTTTTGTATCTGGCAAGTGTTGAGTAAGAGGAGGCAGCACTGGGCAAATGGGGAAATGAGATTTGGAAAAAGCCTTCTTGCATAACCTTTGATTCATCCTTACAATAAAACTGTTCATGTCATTGTTAGTGACAGGAAGATGAGTGTAATCCTTGTGGGATTTATCTGTTGGTGAGTCTTAATCACTTCTCCCCGCAGGCTAGTGAAGGGCTCATGTCAGCAGTCAGAGTGCAGACAGTGACGCTCGAACAAAAACTTCTTTAAAGCCTTTCTGGCAAGAGTCCTTATTTTGATTCCAGTTACTGTCAAAAGCACAAGTGAAAACTGAAAAAGTCCCCAGGCATTTTGTGAAGTAATCAGGTGGAGGATTTCTCCCAGAGGAAGATGGACAGAGTTAGACGCATATTACCCTGCATTAGGAGTGCCAGTGTCTCAGGAGAGCCCTAGGCAGAGCTTTCCAACCAGCCTCCAAATCTGCAGCAACTCCATGTCAGAGAGCCTTATGAAATGGTGAGACAGACAGAGAGGATCTTTGTGAAGGTAACCAGCATTTGTAAACTTGGAAGAAGTTAGGTTATTCTACTTTATGGATCCAGGATCAAAAGAAGTGCAGAGGCCATATATAAACATTTCCCAAAACATTTGAGATCGGCTGCAATGTAGGATTGAAAGCCACATTTCTTGTCAACTAGTTCTCAAAGCCATGAAATAAGAAGCTTAAACTTGAGCTGGGATTTTTCTTGGTGAAATCCAAGGGTGCTTGTCCACCTTGCTGTTAAATACCGATGTAAAGCTGTGAGCTCAATGGTCTGAAGGAGCTCTAAGTTAACACGTGAGCCTGGACCTCTCTCTGCTTCAGTTTCCTTCTTGCTTCCAGAGTCCAAGTCGAGATTTCGGCTGTTTCAAAGCCACTTCTTATATTTGTTCTGAATGAAAGAATTTATCACCCTCCTTATCACCCTACTCTCTTTTATGTCTCCTCCCAGATCTTTCTGAGGTGGGCATGGGCTCTGAGGAGCTGTGAAACCGCTCTTTAGCCAATCAGACAAATAGGACTGATAGTTTTAGCAGTATTTCTAAGTCAGAAATTTTATAAAGGTATATGCTGGTGGATGGACAATTTTGAGGGTTTCTCATGGGCTGTTGACCCAAAAGGCTGGGATTTACTGATTTAGAGAACAGAGGTGAAAAGTATGAGAAATGTCATCCTGCTGTCGGGGCTCAGCACAAAACTTCAGTATGGCTTTTTTTACAGTCCCCTTTATAAGCAGGTGCATAAACACGCTAGTCTAACTCCTTTATAGAACTGGAGTAAGAAAAGCAGGGAGGTAATAGTAGAAACAAATACTTGAAGACTTCAGGTGATAAAGCAAGAGAAGTTATATATCTTAGATAGCTAAATATACCTAAGTGACATACTGCTTGGTGGAAAGACAGTTCTGAACGAGTTGTTTCTTTCCAGTGTTATTTAGCAAGCTATTAGACTGACCTTCAGGAAAAGTTATGAATACAGTGATAAACAATACTTCTTACTAAGAGTTTAAGAAACCTTTAATATTGGGCTCAGGACTGTGTTTGTTACCATCTGTGGTATTTCTGGGCTCATTTTTTTTGTTTGTTTTCTTTCTCTTCCTGGACCTTCTCTTGACATTACTGGGGGAGTATGTCCAGCAGTTCCAAAGTTCAGACAAAAAAAGAGTTTGTTCCTCAAGGAAAGACTCAGCCTTTTTTTTACAGAGGCAAAAATGTAGAGCAGTTTCCCCAGCTGTTTGACACTTCATGTTTCTTTTTCATCCCCCCCTTATTGGGGTGGATGCTGGTAAATAGCAACAGTAATGAAAGAGTCTATCAGATTCTTAATTTGGTTCCTGCATGCATCAGAAAGGAAGGATCTTTTGTCACTTTGTCTGGTGTCCAGAGAAGACCATCTTTGTGGTTGTAATCATTATTGCTATATTATCCTAGTGTTACCTTATTATTACTGCTATCTTATGTGCTCTTTCACTGATGGTTTTATTTTTAGTGGCTGCCCACAATGTAAGATTTGCAGTTAAATAATGCTGAATGGTTCAGTGTCTTCAGAAGAAAATATAGCTGATAGCATGCTTCTTATTTGTGTGATAGGTATTTTTATTAGAATTAAATTGCAGGCTCCTTCTCTCCCCCATTCCCTTTAACATGCCAGAATAATTATGGGTGATCACAAGACAAAATATTTTTTATCTTCCCTTGTAGGATAATTGTTCACAATGGTAAAAAGAGTTGATTTGCATATTTCCATAATGAAGTACAAATGAAGGCAGACCGAGTGTGAAGGGAGAGCAATCACAGCGGTGCACATTAGGGTGTCTGGTGGGTTTGCTACACTAAGTCAGAAAACGATGCAAATATCAGTATAGCAACGGGAGAGGTTTCTGCCTGCAGCCCCCTGTGAGTCGAACTCCAGCTCTGTTTCTCAGAGTGATTATGTTTACATTTTTAAATGCATTTATTAGAGTATAAAAATGTACATGTCTGCAGATTGGCTGTACACAATTCATTGTAAGGGGCCCAAAAATCCCTTTGCTTGGCTTTGTGTGTTTAATCGGAATAATTAATGAGTCTGACAATTTAATTCTGCATAATCATATTCCCATAAGCAACTCCTCATTTATCAAATTCTGCAGGACAAGCAGAAATAGTATAAAAAATAGGCATGAAACAAACCCTGGGCTCCAGTGGCTGCTGCCCACACCTGAACTTTCACGAAAGAAAACACGTAAGTATGAAAATTAGACTCTTCCATCTTTAAGCTAAAGATTTTATGCCGCCCATGTGAAAGACTAGGTAGTAGATTGGACCCTTCACATGGTTCAGATTACTGGTGAGTTTAAATCATGAAGAATAACAGAAGTTAGGGGGTGCAAATTGATGTGTGGCCAGAATCAGCCCCTAGGGAAAGTATATCTCTTTGAAGACACCATTACCTTTGCTGCTGACACTTTTACAGTTGAGAGAGACCAAATATTGCCCAGACACCAAGTCTGGAGATTCTCTTTTACCATCATCTAGATACAGTTTTCTAGAGTAACCTGAAATAATGGCAATTACTGTTAGATTTTTACAAAAGCGACTTAAGCACTTTGAATGTTAATTGTTAGTGGAAGACAGCAGGACGTGTAGTCTAACGGGGCTTGATTAATGATCATTTATTATATCAGGGCTTAGAAGAAAGTTGCTTTATATTGTATGTGACTGTCCACAAAAACAAGTGCTGCACCGCACGTGGTACAAGAGCTGTTTATACCAGATGGCACAAACGCTGATGCTATGCGTTTCCTTCCAAGGCACAATATTAAGACTCAAATCCCAGATTTATAAATTATATATAATTAATTTTAATTCTTACCAAAATTATCTATAGTATTCAGTTATTTTCTGAGGGACCATGTATTAGGCATGTGGAGTTTATGAAAGATATCTGGCCTACTGTTTTTTCCGTCTCCGTCAGGAGATAGAAGGTCCATATATTTCTACTGGAGTCTGGTGTCTCTGCCCGTTGTTAGCAGTGGGTCTTTTGAGCAAAGTGACAGACTCTGTTCTCTTTATGATGTGCCAGATTTGAGGAATATGCCACCTATTTCTCTCAGCATTGTTTGTTTGGAGTGACAACTTTATGGGACCTTGGGGCAACCTATTGTGACTCACTCCTGTTTGCAAATGTGGGGGTTTGGGATTTTTTTTTTGTTTGGTTTGTTTTGTTTTCTAAAAGCAACATAGCACCAGTTTCATGTTTCTAGGACATCAAATAATATAAAATGGTCTTTGCCTTGCCTTTTCTGTCTTTTTATTCTCCTTTATCCTTACTAATCAGGAGCACCAGTATTTTAGCAGCCCAGAGGTTCTTATTGCGGATTTCTTTTAAACAGAAACAGTAAGTGCTATTTTGTAATAAAATCATGCCAAATAGAGATCAGACTCTGACTTTGCATTCTTTCTACTTAAGATTTCTATTCTTCTGTCATTTTCATTCTCTACCAGAACATTGCCCACACATCACAGAGAGTGTGCTTATCCAAGCTTCTATGCGTGTTTTGCGTTGAGATTATAGGACCCAGATTATCCGCTCAGTGGATATTAATGCATACCTGGACTTCACCCAGGGATGAAGTTAACAGATACTTTTCTAACGAAGCTTGCCAAGAGGTTAGTGCTCCTTGAGGTTCCACCCCTCTATATATTATGGCAGTAAGAGACATCACAGGTTTTTATGGACTCATGATTGTGTGCTTCTCCCCTGTTTAAAGACCTCCTCTCCATAGATCCATATATCACTGCACAAATTGTGCAGTGCTCAAACTTTGATTTTGGTTCAGACCACTTTCAAAGTCTTCTCTAGTTTCATTTTCTCACTATACAATCTAATAAAGAGAACATAAACACATATTTTTTTATCTACCTGTTATTACTATTCCCTTCAGATACTGCAATTTCATTATTAATTGGTCAAGTCTGAGTTAAGTAAAAACAGCTGAATATTAGTTCTCAGGTGTTAAAATCAGGTATTATTTGCATTTGGAAGACAGCGTCCTTATTTTCTTCCCTGCCCCTGTAGTAGGTTCCCTTGCAGGTCAAATGAAACGATATTTGATTTTCTTCAGTTTTCTCTATCACTGCCTAAGTCCTAAAAATGTGTAGCTTACAACAGTTTTGTCCTTCTCCTTTCTCATATATGTATTTTTGGCCTACTTTCAGTCCTTATCTATGGTCATTTAGGACTGAAGCAAGCGGTGCTTCATTCCCAAGTCATACACAAAACCAAGTTGCTGTTACTTCCTCAATCCTCACCACTACCCCCACCCCCAGACCAGTTCTCCATGGAAGTCTACAATTAAAGTTCTGCTGGCAATGAGATGGACCAGGATGAAAGAGAAAAAATGGTGTAGAGGTACCTGTCACAGACTTCTTTAAAATCTGCTATCTGGGAATATAATCAATTTACCTTTTTGGAGGAAGGGGATTGGCTTCATTAGCAAAGAAAATAAAAAACTATCAGCATTAAGCTTAGTTCTTGGGGTGTTATGGCTCTTATCACAAGTCTATTCATCCCATAACATAGGTCCCATTCACAAACCATTTTTATCCTGCCTAGATGAGGTAGCTACAAGGAAATGTTCTCTGCAGTGAGTCATTGGAACACATTACTCCTTTCCTAGCAGGACCTGTATGTGCTAAAAGGGAACATTCCTAGGAAAATGCTACAGACTGTATGGTTTGGAAGAACTATTGTGTACTGTCTTTTTTGTGATGCCTGCAAGTTAGAGGACAATGGCTTAGAGAATGGGAATTGAGAAATTATGTTGTGTTGAAACAGTTGGCACTAAAAAAGGCACAATCAGCGAAGTGGGGAGCAAACGGCATACTGAAGGGTCTATAGCTGGTCATGAATCGAGAGCTGATGATAGACCTCAGTTCATCACATGTTGTTGAAGTGCTGTGATTACACTGAAACAGTTGAGCAGTACCAGCATCTAGCTAGATCAGGAAATAGTATTTCTGGTTTTCCTTTGCAAATATGCTAAATTAAATTCAAAACATTAAAACATTTTTTAAAAGATTAGCAGAGACTTTGGAGAACCCTCGTAAGGGTTTTAATTAGTTAACCATGAAGGCACATTTAATCAAAGTGCTATCTCAGGTAGACCAGAAATGCAGTCAGCAGGAGAACGCAATGTGTTCAGTTTCCATGGAAATTCAACTCAAAGGAAAAGGGAAGGTAAGCACCTGTTCCAGTAAAATACTCTTAAAAACATCATAAAGTCACCTTGACTGCTATAAAAAAAACAATAAAATGCAATAGCAATTTCCAAATTCTGTGCCTATAAAGATAAGCGGTGTAAATTTCTAGAGGCAAAGCAAGCAAGGGAAGAGTTCAAAACTATACCTGTTAATGAGTTTGCTTAGTAACAGGCACGGTCTGCTGAGTGAGCCAAAGCTGTCTTTCCCAGAGTAAGGCCTATTTTTAGAATGATCACTGTATTCTGCAAGCTCATCTATGACTTCATTGGTTAAACCAAAACATTATCTAGCCTGACAAAAGCCAAAAATAGATGATTATTTTTACGACTGCATCTACAAATATGAATGATGCTTTGATGACTTTTTTTATTCATCTTCATTTTATATTGGTGATACTTTGTTTTGTTTAAAAAATGCAGGAGATCTCAATTCAAGAGTGGAAACAAGTGATCTTTAGTAAAGGACAAAACTGTTGCTTGGAAAATATAAACAAAAGAGCTTTTTATTATTTTCTTGTACTCAGTGATATATTTGTTACTCATATACTTAATATCAATATAAGTGTATTGATTTGTTTTCACTGAGTGTGTATTCATGCCTTTATATTATTTATGATGATATCTTTGTCGCCTACCTGGAGTCTGAAATACCCTAAGGGACTGAGGATGAAGTCTTTTACAGTGTCTGCATCCGCTTAATTATTGGTCAGCAGCATTCAGAAATATAAATATCTTTTTAGTAAATTAAACAGTGTTAATCCAAGTGCAAATGCTAAATTCTATAAGCATAAGCTGTAGGAGATGTTTAATGAAACTCAGTTTCATTTCAGTGAATCAGAGTCCTTCTGAAGTCACCTCTCTTTCCTGCTAGCTACATATTAAGTTACGCATTTAATAGAAGTCTGCCAGTATTTTTGTGGCATTGTCACATTTTAAGGTAAATTAATCTCACCTACCTTGTTGGATGAAGACCTCATCATGAAATTTTGTGAGAAATGGCCCTTGTCTCATGTCTTAGTTTGTGGAGCAAACAAGTAATTCCTGGTGATCTTAAATCCATGGTCCAGGCAACATCAGTATACGACTTCATCCCTTCTTTGCATTACTGAAGTAAAGCAATCGTTTATGCTCTATTTTCATTTTAACCTACTGACTGGCAATAAGGGTCACATGTGATAAACATAATAATTTCAACCGTAAATGAAACTTACTACTTTGCCAGTTAGAGGTTTATTTGCCTCTCACTTTCCGTGATATAAATGGCGAGTCTTTTATATGGAGCTGTGCTAATATGAAACTGTAGTAAATAATTAGGTCCATAATCTTCTTACAGAGATTTTGCCATTTAAGTTAGCTACACTGGAAGTATATGAGGTCCTAAGATTTATGTAGTAATTATCTTTTGCTGTTAGGGCCTGATCCAGCTTCCAGTCAAGTTAACGTACATTTTATCGTGCCAATAGCAGTTGGTTTAGGCCTTTAGGGGTGAACTTTTTAAAAATAATAATAATTAAAAATTAAGCATCATCTTGCTTTTGGATTAAAGTAGTATCATATTAAAGAGATAATTAGACTTGCTGAAACATTATAGGTTTGGCAGTCAAATGTAAGAACCACTTTAGAACAAGAATTGTATTTAAAAGAACTATAAGTTCATTGTTAGTCAAAGAAAAATAGCGTTAGATCAAAAGACCAAGTTGAGAGTTTTGATAACTTGAATTTTTGTTACCTTTTGGAAGGCATTGGGATTTGTGCCGAAAGAGAGACGTGGCTACCTGAAAAACACCTCTGTGCAAACTTTTATAGTCACATTTTGTGACTGGGTCTTTTCTTATAGTCATGCAGTGCTGCCACCATATTAAGTAGATATAAACAATGAATATAACATGTTAGCATACATACTGTGTAGTAGATTTGGTGAAAGTATGGAGCATTCCTTATGCAGCGACAGAAAAACATTGTATTTCATATCTTCTCCAATGCTGAAATAAACTGCTGTGCAATTGCATGGCATTTGGCAAGCAACAAGTAAAATCCCTGCAATGTTGAGGATGTCTTAGTTATGACGTTCCCACTTTAGATCATCCAGAATACTTGTGGCATATTTATTCCCAAAATGTTTCCTCTGAAGAATGAAACTGCCATTTTAATTACCTGATGCAACAACCCCCCCCCCAACCCAGAATATAAACAAATTAACTTCTCAGATGCAGATAGTGAGTACAAATCAATAACATCATTGTAAAATAGCACTAGCTTCAGGAGACAGCTGCAAGAGTAAATAGGTCCATTTGTTTTGAAATCTTTCCTGAACATCATGACTCATCTTCCGGATCTATTTTGGGCTCTGTCGTATGTATGTGTGGCTGAGGTCACACACGCAAGTAATCCAAGCGGCTGAAGCAGTGAGAGTTGTCAAAAGGAAGAGTTTATTACGTGGATTTTGCTGTATAGAAATGTCTTTTCATGCTCTGCCTGATCATAAAAAGATAAAAGCAATAATCTTCCTCGGCTGCAATGACTTAAATCTTCTTATTCAGAATCAGAGAGAGCTTCAAATTCCTTCTCTAGATAATGTCAAATCTAAGCCCTAACTTCCAGGGAAACCAGGTAAGAATAGTTAAGACAGCTTTTTATTTTATCTGGAAAGCCTGTTTAGGAGGGGTCAGAGAAACAACATATATTTCTAGGTTTAGATAGTACCTTTTGCTCTAATAATACTCCCAGAAGACCAAAAAGGTCACTGGCTGATTTCTACCCATTCATCCTTTAATTAGGGAAATTCATTACGTATGCATTTGACGCTAAGCCTGATCATGAGTGCTTTTTTAGCTTGGGGTATCAATTTTGGGGGCTGCAAAGAGTACAAAACACGAATGCTGGCTCTCTGGGACGTCGAGGTGTTGAGCTGGGGCTTGTTCAGGGCACACAATGAGTCATCTCTGGCTGGCGGAGAGGGCTGCTCAGCTGGGTGAGCAAACCTCTCCGGCGGGAGCATGGCCCGCTTGGAGGGAAGCGGATGTGTTGGGAAAGGAGAGAGAAGAGATGCCCACGATATATTCACAAAGAAAATGGTGCATTTTCATCAGTTTTTAAGCTTTTCATTTAGTCCTTTTAAGAGCTGAGAATAGTGGTGTACTTTAATACAAGCATCCGGATGAAATTATGATAGCTCTTAGCGTCAGACAGTGAGAAGAATAAGAATCCACTAATTTCACTAGAGTACTGTCAGTGCGCCCTGATCAGCTCAGAGCAATTCTTGCTTTTAGGTTTGACAGTCTTGGAATTCTGGGAACAGTATTGTGTTACAAACAATGCAAAGAAAATAAAACCTGTGATCTGCACTATTCAATAAAAATTCTGGGGCAGTTCACATCTGACTCAGACCCTGACTTTCAAAGAAAACTTTGTTGGCAGTTTGATTTGCGGTTTTTCTTGCTGCTGATTGTCTATTTAATTTTTCAGCTTTTATTTTATTTTTCCCCAAAGCTCCTAAGGCCTTCACAGTATGGAGAACTACTAAACTTTCTAACCAAATTAGGATGAGAATTGGGTGTTTCTCAAAACCCTGATATTTCAGGTTCCATACAGGGGACTTTGTTGGACTCTGACCAAAACCTCATCTCTAGGTTTAGTTCTTTTCATCAGTGTCCTGGGAATAAAGTATGATGCGAAGCAAGTCACCTTATGGCCAGGATTGGCAGGCCAAGTACTCTATCTGCTCTCTGACCTGTTAGGTTCTCTCACTGTTGCTTCCAGGTCTTGCTATAATGGACATGCTAAGCCTATCACAACAAAGTATTGAAAAAACAGAAACCATTGGCAATCAACAGTAAAATAGCCAGTACAAGCTTATTAAGAATCTTGATCACAAGGGCATTTGGACACCTTAGAGCCAGCAGCTAATGTAGACAAAAAGCTATTTATCAAACAGTAGCATAAAGTCCCTTATGCTTCTTATTCTCTTACTAGCATATCACCAGTATGTTTTATGGTATGCTTTATGCCTTTTCAGAATACCTGCTTTATACTTTTTCAGAATAACTGCTAAAGCAAGTAAAAAACCAGTGGTTATATTTTTCTAACTAACTATCCATAGAAGAGGTCCTTCCAGTTCATGAAGGAAAACGGATGTTCGCAAAAAATTTATATTCCACGTGAGTTTCCATCTCTGCTATGTGCAAGTGGATAAATCGGCACTGTGTCTTCCAGATTCTGAATATTTGTCTCATACACTACTGTTACAAAAAACTCTAGTATCCATAATAGTTCTAGCAAGAAACTTATCAAGAAGTCTGAACAGACACCAAAACCTAGTAAATACTAATTAGAACAGCATATGTTGTTGTCAAACTGCAGGCACTAAACTGTACCCATGTTCATTCATCTGGAGCAAAGCAACCTCAGCAGCATACCCAGCAGCATTCTAACAAGTGAAATGTGCAAAGTATCCAACTGGTTATTCATTTATCTTAATTTTGTGGGGGTAGTAGTAGGATTATATGCTAAAGGCACAAGGACATTTCTTTAACATTTAGCCAGCCGGGTAACCCCTTTCACCCATAGCAACTCATTGGCTAGTTTCTAGCAGATACCAAGCTAGCATGCATAGACTAGGAAGAAGGGGTAACTTGCCTTGCAGTTGCTATGATTCTCCAAGATGTAATCTTCACAGCAAAATGACTGACTGTCTTTATTTATCCTGCTTTAAAACAAATAAGTAAATAAAAAATAAAAAAAAAAAAATCAGAGAGAATATACTTTTTCCCGAAGTACAAAATATAAAAATTACTGTGTCTAAATTTCAAGTTTACCAGGCCTGAGATGTACAGACCAACCTGAAGAATCATCTTTGCTGTCTATGGCACAGATATAAAAAGCTCCAATAAAGTAAGCCAGTAGGAGCTTTTGCTTCTGCATTTAGTGATTTTTTTTGAATCCAGACCATAGTCCTTGCCCACCTCATAGCGAAGCTCGTGCATTTTAATTAATGCAGATCATAGACAAGTTGCAACAGAAGACAAGGTGCAATGGAAACATGAACCGTTGCTATTGCACTCTACCACAGAAATTTGGGAGCCGCAGTACAAAAGAATCTGTTGAATTCTATAAAACAAAAAAGTAGAGATATTTGCAGAAGTATTGGCTGTCAGTTTATAAGCTCATTTTTTCTCTCAAGGGAAAATAGATTTTCTTTCTGTAAAGATCCTTTTTTTTTATTTCCTCACTGTGTGCAGTACTATAAATTGCATGCAAGGGACTTGGTTGGAATTTACAAATGACTGTAGCCTTTTATTGTGTTTTATGCACTTGTAAAACTAGAATGGCTACTGTAACTAAAACAATATAGTAGTAATTTTCTACACCATTTGATTTAGGGAAATCTAATGTCTGATAACTTATTACATGATTGAGCATTAATATTCTTTCCTGCTCTTTTCTGGTTTAGTACCTCATTTCTAACACTAAGTTCGTTGGCGTTCTCCCAGTCATGCTCAAGGTTATTCATTACATGATCATTACTGCCCACCTTCAACTCACTTTTTGGGAATTTCCATTCTCAGACAGTTACAGTGTTTGGAAAGCCCTTCAACAATTTTAAAGTTTTGCCAAACAACATTATTTCTTCAGTGCTATCTAAAACTTCTGGATAATAGCGAGACACCTTGTACCTCCCACCATCACCCCACGTGAGGAGCTGCAGTGATAACCTCCGACTGCACAGCTGGGGCTTTTTTCCATGCTGCTACCCAAGACTGATGGCGAGTGAAGTTTCTAAGTTTACCACGGGCCTTTAAGGGTTCCTCTACACCCCTCTTGTCCTTTTGATGTGTGGCTTTTATTCCAATACACTTAAAGCTATTTCTTGAAATGGATTTGTGCTAAAAATAAGGACTATTGAACCCAAATGTGCCTGAACTCTATAGGTTTGATTTGCGGGGAACATGCTTTTCTGCACTGCCAACTTTGTGACTTTAAGCTGAAGTCTCCTGACATTTGCTGTTTAAGTTAATGACCTGTCTTTTTAAAACTGGTGATTGTAAGACTGTCTGCTTTCATTTCGATGAAATCTCTAGGCCTGTAACTGCATGGGAAAGCTTGAAAACTTACTCTGAGCTCACTTTACTTTTTCAGAAACAAAGACAGAAGCCTTCCAATTAAAAAAGAATTTAGCCCTCTCCCCTCTCCCCTTTCCCCTTTTCTTATTATCATTTTGGATTGTGGCATCTTTTCTAAAATCAAATCTTTTGCACTTGGCAAAACAGCACATTGCCTGTATTGTCATTTTTGTCACTGTTGAGAAGTTTTTAACTCTCAAAAATCTCTCTGAAGACCTTTCAGATTACTACTTCTTATTAAGTCAGGCTGTAAATGATCAGTTAGCATAACATACTGATTAGCCAGCTGACCCAGGGATCCCTATGTGAAAATTAATGACGTTAGATTTTTCGAAAATGGAGTGAAATGAAAATGCATTGGGTTTGTTAGATGAACTGTTTGCTCTTGACCAGACATCTACATAATGTAAGTAGTTCTAAGCATAAAGAAACTAGGGTACAGATGTCTGACAGGGAAAAACGGAGAAAGGTGTTAGAAAGAAAGGAAAACTGAGAAAATCTGAGTAGTTTTCTTCAAGCTATGTAAATTTCAGAGGGCTGATTAGCACCGAGAAGCCAGAACTCTTGGCACTGGCACCCTACCCCAGCGCAAAGAGAGGCTGCCATGTAGTAAGAAAATAATTTTCTGTTCCAAGGAAAACTTATTTTTTAGCTGGAGATGTTTTACTACTTCACAGAAATCAAGCAGCGAGATGTGCAGGATGCTGCACTGTATATACACCCTCCAGCTATACTAACTTTTGACAGATTCCCTGTAATAATTTTCTACACCTTCCCCCTTCATAATCACTAAACTTTGAATGCCAAAAGTAGCTGCCAACTGCTTCCTGGGTGAGAAAAGGGGAAGAAAGGGCCCTGGCCTGCTTTTAAGAGGTCAAAGAGGGAAGAGTCCAAGTTTGGAGGGGAACTCCTCTATCACAGTTATAAACCAGCATGAAGTTAGTTTTGAAGAATGCCCATGTGTTTGACTGCAGCCTAATGCTTAGCGCACTTAACTGGTAGAGAAAAGACCTTGTTTAAGATGCATTCTCCATGGGGATACATGAATATATGATGCCATCATTGAATTTAAAAACCATAATAATTTATTTTTAAAAATACCAAAACAGACACAAGTAGGTTTTGCCCTCTCATATGAGTTCCTTACTCCATAGGCTATAAGCCTGGGATATTTCTTTTCAGATGTCCCTCTAGCCTTCTAACTATTGCATTTTTAGAATATAGCTCAGATTTTCTTGTGTCAGAACCTTACGTTTAGTTGATAATATTCCTTCTGTTTAAAACTGAAGCCGAGGCTTTAGCTCCTCCACTGTCTTGCCCCAGCTCCAGTCAGCATGTCATGGCAAAGCTTACCTTGTACTGGCAATAAGTCCGCACTGCTAAAGGGTATCAAGGGGACTATTCTGTTTCAACCACTGTCATTCTAAGTTTCCCCCGAATTTCTGTGCATTCCTGCAGGCACCAGGAACAGCAGGGTTTCTCAGCCTCACCAGTAGCTGGCTGCCGCTTCACAATACCAAGAGCGTGTTCAAACAGTATATTCAGCAAGTACAGACGGCGGCATTTGAGTATTCAATTACTGCTAGCCGGTAGCTGAACATTAGCCAAGCCATGGCAATACAGAAAAGACAATGAGACTTAATGCTTCATGGCTTGCTACTTCTTCTTGCCAGACTAGGTTTTTCTTTTAACAATCATTAAGGAAGTATATGATGCAATACAATGTAATCTAAATATTTCTTCCTCATAAAGTTCCAGTCTTCACTGACTGCCTGTTCACTACTCCTTTGAACTTTGTAGCCTGTTTGCCAAAGCAGCAGAAGTACATGCAAAGTGATTTTGTAGCATAACGGCAACAGCATTTGCCATGTACTAGCAAATCGCTTAAAAAGGGTTTTCCACACGCCTCCTGTCTTGGCATGCAAAGGGCCTTGCATTTGAATAGGATGAGTCAGTAGGCTTTGTAGGTCAGACCTACGTTCTTACTCTGTTAATAATCAAAACATATGGGAGGTTTTTCACCTTTCCATTTCATACTTATTCACGTGTTTTTATTTTGTAACTTTTTTTCCTGCGTGATTTCCCCCTTCTCCTATTCACCTTCCTCTTTTTCCACCTCCTTTTCCTGTGCAGTTCAAGCTTTGAAGATCTGATTAGACTTGTCCTCAAAGTGGAGTTAAGATGGGATTGAAGAAAAATGTTTGCTCACTGCTCAGAAATAGAAACTGGCTAGAAAACATGCACACCACCACCTGTGACCAGAAAATAATTAAAATGGTAACAGATGTAACTCTGGAGACAGGAAACTCCAGAGTGTCCTTGCAGGGGTGCGAAAATACTGTGTCTAAGGAAATCTCTCACTACACAGCTAAGAAGAAGATATCGAAACATTAACTTTCAAGAAGTGTTGACAATAGGAAAGGAAATATTTGGTGAATGAAAAAGTAAATGGCAAGATTGTATTGGTGGAAATGTAAGGAGGGGGAGAAGACGGAGGATGACGTCATGCTTCATGAAAAAAACACAGGTGTCCTTCAGGAGAGAAAGTCACATCTGTCACTCTTCCACCAGGTCAGTCAGTGCTCACAGACAGGGCTGGTGGCTGCACTTGGGGCATCTCACCATCACCCCACTTTCACCCTCTTTCCCCTGGTCACCTTTTTCTTGATCAGTCTGGATGACAGACAGTGAAGTGTTATGAGGGAGAAAAAGAAAGAAGGAGCTGGTGACACAAAAGGAACTGAGATGCAAATAAGGAATATCAGCATTCCTTATTGTTAATGAACGGTGAGCAACAGGCTGATTTAAGACAATGATTTTTCTCTTTCAGGTCCCTACAAGTCACTTCTATGTCTAGAAATTGACTGATATGTATGAATCTACATCTAGCTTTAAAACATGCTGCTAATCCTGCAGCACATATAAAATGAAGTCTTGTTTCACCATTTGAATAAAAAAGAGGGTGGCTTTGGTAAATGGAAAAAGTGTCCCAATTTCTGTGTCTCAACTGATCCTTGTGCTCAACTTTGTCTCAACTGATTCCTGTGCTATAACCAGAAAGGAATATTTTCAGTGTATTATAAATATGTATGGCTTATTTACTCCTGTATTTTCAAAAGAGGTCTTAGTGGGCTCTGTTATGAATGGATGTGAGGGCTATAGGAAAATGAAATGGTTTTCCAAGAGAAATCATAAATACTACATTCTACAGCAAGCAGCCACTAGTCTTAATATTCACAAAAAAACCCACAAAAACATTCGTACCAAAAAGTGCTATTTTCTTTCACAAAGGTAGATGCTTGGTATTTAAATATCTGATGCTGAATCTGTGTAAAACTTCATTGTGAGATAATTTCTAATACTCCTGGAGGAACAGAGGAGCAAAGGTGACTAAAATACAAAGTGTTCACAAGGACTGGAAAAGAGAACAGCCCACAGAAGACCCTGCAGCAATGCCAACGTTGCCTTTGTAACCCAGGAAAGACGCTGCCACCAGGGAGTTCATTATGCAGGGGCTGGTATCCAAAAGCTTTGCATCACCTTATAAAAAGGCAGCAAACAAAGCTATTGCATGGACAAATCTCTAGGACCTCAGCGACACCTGTATCGTTTCAGAAATAAGTAATCCCTTCTTTCCCAACCCCCTAAGAGATCAATTATGAAATTCTTTTGAATAATAAAACATAAGTGAAATTTCAGTCTCAGCTGCTACCTTATCTTGCATTTAAATTGAGTCCTCAGAAAGGCAGAGGCAGTGGCACAGGAAGGGTAGGGGAAGTTTATAACCTATAGTTTATAGTACCCTATCCTGGCATGAATAAAGTACCTATCTTGCACAGAAATGCTTCAAAAGTCTTCTGGTTACAGTGAGTGTGGTATTACTGGTTTGGAGCAAGTAATTTCAATCCCTTCGTTTTTAGGTAATCTAACTATGCTGCTGCAGAAACAATAACTCTGGAGGATGGTTTGGCATAGGGGGTCCCAGGCCGGACCACCCCGGCATGGGCTACACCAGCACCACATCTCCCAGCCCAGAGTTCCCCTCAGAAAGGAACATTTCCACATGAATTAGCCCTCTAGGACAGGTTTTTAATTAGTGGCATTTTTTTGTAACTGATGCTGTCTGACGCTCTGAATGGTCTGTAAAAGCTCTCCTTAGGGCAGAGGCCATCGTGCAGGAATGAGGGGCCAGTGCCAAGTCCTGTGGTATTTATACAGGAACCCTGTCATGGATTTCTGCTAGCCCAGGATATCATCAAGTGACACATATGCTTAGTTTTTACCTGTCACAAACAATACAAGAAGTCCTTTTTCTGCAGGACTTCCAGGTTCCTTCTTGTACCTCCAGCCTTTTTTTCTCCATGGGTTAGTGCTGGAGCACGCTGGTTGTTCATTTAACAGTGAGACAGTGCCTGACGAATGGGGCAGAAGCTTCTGCATCATGACCCATGGAGCTTTTCCCCATGCTAAGATATTAACATAGCATGCAGTCTATCAGACTATCTTTGAGCTAATGTTTGCAGGCAACGTGTGTAGGAGCAGCTCTTGTGCAACGAAGCAGGTTTGGAGCAGGCAAGTTGCGATATGAATCCATGGTCTGTTTTCCAGATATTACCTCCTGTAAGTGAAATCCCTTTGCAGAATGGCCAGGCTTGCACTTAGCTGCTAGAAGAAAAATGTGTACCATTGCATGCTTGTGTTTTCTTTTTTTTTTTTTTTAAAAAAGGGGTTATGTTTACCTTGACAGAAGAGGGCTAACGGTGTGGGTCATGAGCCCTGTGGCCCCACAGCAGCTGGGCTGGGAGGCTGGTGTGACGGCAAAGAAAAAGCTCCCTGCCCCAGCTCCATGGGTCCCAGCTCATCCCCAGGCACCTGGGAGTCTCACAGTAATCCTTCAGAGCCCGGGCGTGGGATTAAATTTATTTCTGTAACTCTGAAATTCAAAACTGCAGCCACTGAAGTTAATTACCATAAATTTCATAAAGGTTCACAGACATTTTCTAGGTCAAATATTGATGTTTGTGGAGGTGTTGCATTAAAAAGCAAAGAATAGACTACTTAGACCTCCTTGATTGGTAACGCTTAACGAAAACACTGTTTGGAGACTGAGATAATTAAAGCAAGTCAGATCATACAGAACACAGTGTCAGTATGTGAAAGGTTAACTTCAGGTAGTGAGACTGTTTCAGAAACATCTCAGCCAGAGCTGACAGTTTTATAGCCTCCTAGGAAATATACCTTTAGTTTGCTCAGCAGCACTTCAGAGCCTTCATATATCAATTGGCCCAGAAGGAAAATGTGAAGATTATTGTTTTGTCTAAACAAAAATAGTCTGTTCCAACAAATTTTGTGACCAAAATTAATGGGACCAAAATAATATGTCAAAATCATTGTGTGCTTAATATCAGTGTCATGTTCACTTGTTTTCCTTTGAGTCTACATGCTGGAAAATATTTACAGGATGTGAGAGTCCTTGTGAATTTCCATGGGTTTGGAGCCCATACGTACTACTCGGTAATATAAAAATACATGTGATTAATGACCAGTACTTGAAATAATACTTCAGAGATATTGGTAAAGGTCAAGTTCTTATATGTCTCTGTTCCGTCTTGTTTTCTGTTGGAAATGTTGGATATGTTGCTGAAGTCCCAGTGCGGTATATTTGGGGTCCACTTATGTCATTGCACGTATCTTTCAAACTTTCACTGACCAAATAATTTTTCTGGAGGTGACTGTGGTTTATGAGGAAGCTATGCCGATTCCAACCAACAGATATTAAGTTCAACAGAGTGCAAGGCACTTTCTTTTGCATTACAGCTAAAATCTCATAACCACCTCTATCCAAAAGAAATACGAGCTTTTAACAGCTTTGAGGCAAAACTCATAATAATAACTTTTTTCTTTATGTAGCATTTTTTCATTTCGGGATTGCAGAAAGCCCTTTGATTGATGGAATTGCTTTTAAGCCAAGAGAAGTCATTATGATTTTGGTCTCCTGCAAAGCACAGGCCGGTGGTTCTTCTACAGTGCTTTGTAACTTGTGGCCACTGTAGTAACTTCGGGAGACCCCCATCAGGCAAGTTATTTCAGGTTTATTTTGCAAACAGGGAAATTGTGATACTTAGTTAACTGGCTGACTCTCGGAACACACAGCAAGAAATAAATTGAGATTAATCTAGGAATTAATTGCTTTGCCACCTGCAAAATGCCTAGCTGTTTTCAGACATGGGTTTGATGGGGGGGAAAACAAGCTTGTGAGCACAGTCCCTTCTTTAAGTCTCAAGGACTTGTACAAACAGAATTAATTGTCTTTAATTGAAACTTTAGGAGCAGTGATTGATAGACACTTGCTGTTAATCATTTGGGGGTTTCATTATAGTATTTGGAGTCACTATATAGCATCTAGGAGGAGAAAGTTTACTTTCTCTTCCTCATATACCATAAACAAGCTCCTGGTGATGAAAACAAGTCATAAGGACTGCACTGGGGAGTGTTTACCACATTTCATTGCCAAGATGAAGTAATGAAATAGTAATAAATGAAAGGCAAATCAAAGAACAGCAAAAGAAAATGGAGGTTCAAAGTTCCTTAAGTTCCATGATAATAAAGGGCAAATTGCATTTGTGTTCATGATGCACTGATTGTGCAGAGTTGTGTCAATAATTATGGAGTAATTCAGACAATGGCAGGTACAAAGGAGTTGTCACTTTAAAACAATTTCTAATGCAAATTATAAGGTATATTTTCATCTACAGTGGTGACTATTTGAGATGCAGTGCAACATATGCTGTTCAGCATAAGGATTAATGAAACACATTTAACAGACCCAGTTTATGGCTAAACTAAATACAGTTACTGTATTGTTCACAAGCTATAGGAAAAGTGATATTAACATCAACTCAAGTTGCATTTAAGCTTTTAGACTTGGTTTTAGAGGCTATCACTAACAGTTGTATAAAATATGGACAATAATCCCAACTCTGCAAATTCTTCTTGTAAGGCTTCATTTACAAGGTTCCCAACAGTATTTCTAAAAGGGTTGCATGGGTAGTTTCTTGGTGAGATTTTTTCGTCTACCTTCCTTTGTTAAAGTTTGTTTTTGCTGTTACCACTTTATCAAATCAGGGAATTCAAAATACCTGAATCTAGAGAAAAGTTTAAGGTTTCTAGGGAACGTCATTCCCTACAGAAAAGTTTCCACTGTTTTGCGAAACTGTTGTTTTGTTAATTTGAGTTGTTTTTTTTTTTTTCTTTAAATTGGTACTAAAGTGATCCAGTTAATTATGCAAGATAATAATTTCTCACTGTAGGAGTGCAATGTAGCCTTATATCAATTTAGATTTCTAAGAAGGCTTTTACTGCGTTAGTTATGCTTTGAGTCATGTCCTGGGTATTGACAGAAAGACTCCACCCTGTTAAAGAATGTCTTTCATTGTAGCACTAAGTAGATGAAAGGAGTGTTAATACAGGGTCACCGTGTTGTTTATCTGGTTTCTCATTTAGAAATCATTCTGATTTCTAAAAAAGAGAGACTTTTCCAGATTTGCTGGGGAAAAAAAAAAAAAACAAACAAGAAGTAAAATGAGGAAATAAAATTACCTGTTTTTTCATCTTGCACACTTAAAGCCATTTGAGATCAGTCTGATGTCTTTTCTTGTGGCAATATATATTGCTGCATACTCCACCACAGATATTTGTTAGGATTTTTATCACCTGAGTAGTTGAAATAATTAATAACCGTCTTTTCATTTTACTGACATTTGTTTCAAGCTGATTCTATGCTACTGTTCAAGCTAAAGTACCACATCATTGATTTTTAAGCACAAAGAGGTTCCTGATTTCCCATGGATTCAATGATGTTAGGATGACTGGGAAAATTGTCTTTTATTCTGATTCGTTTTTCAGCATTTAGGTGTTCAAATTTTGCTTAGTTAGCACTGTATTGATTTTAGCTGCTAAGTGACCTATGATTATGGGCTTATGTTCTAACATTTGAATGTAGATGGAAAAGGGGGGATGACTTTGTATCAATTTTCTTTTCTCCTCTAATGGCTAGGAAGCCATGAAAATTTGAGATAAGCTGTGTCAGTGTGATTTCAGGGGCAAAATGTTGGCTTCAAAGCATTCAGCTTATCTCTGAGCAGGAGATGCAACATAGCAACGTGACTTCAAACTCCTGAAGTCTTTCATCTAGAGTCTGCATTCATCGCAGTTACTCTCAGAAACAAAGCTACATGCTAAAAACAGTGAAGGCTTTAATTTCAGCACTGCAGAACCACCACACTGGAAGAAGTTTACTCCAGAAAACATGGTAAATTGTACATTGAGCACCTGAAAGGAAGAAAATAATTTGAAGTATGCCTTTGTGGTTATAAAATGACAAATGTAACAAAGTGGAGCATGGGCAGAGGACAACCTCTGTATGCAGTTGAAGAAGCTATCATTAATATGTGGCAGAATCCATTGAAATAATACATTGCTTTACACAGTGTCTTTGGTAATCTAAATGGAAAGAAAATCTCCCACAGACAGCAAACCTGAGAAACACAGGAGACTTTGGCATTCTGCACAAAAACGCAGGAGAATTGTTGTTGTTATGTGGTATGCCCCAGGCCATCAATCGGTCTGCAGCATACTGCAAATGCTGCAGTTAGGGTTTTCATTAAAAACTCTTGTCCAGGCTCTTCAGTATCACACAGCGGTGGGCAGGTACATCACTGAGATCTGAATCTTGCACTGCCAAGTTGATCATGTTCTCTTCCTTGCTTTTACTCCTGCTACTGGTAAAATGCTATTTCTGCCTTATAGAATTACATGACAGTTCTAAAAAAATGTACTGATCAGCAACAGGATGAAATCAAAACCTTCCTAAGGTTTTTCTCCCACTTCTGAAATACTGGATGTGAGATCTAACCCAGAGTACCAAAGACTTCAGTTGTAAGGAAACTCAGGTTACAGATGGGTCGTGAAGGCCTGGAAAAGCCAATATAACTCAGATTTCCTGGTGTGAATTATGACACCTCTGGCTTTGAAGGTTTCATGCTTCTCACCTGAATGTCCAGACTACAAGACAAATAGTATCTTTCTGTGATAGCTCAGTTGTTTAGGCCAAAAAAGTTTTGGGCAACTTGAGAAATCTTTCCTAAGGAAAGTTGCACTGAGATTGGCACATGAAGTCTTTAATATTAAGCAACATAATAACTGCAGCTTGTTCTTTTCTTTCATTGTCTCCGCATAGGAAAACTTGAATGCTATAGACTTGGGTTTTGACAGATTTACTTTTTTTTCTGTATTTATTTCAGGGGACTGGGGGAGTGGGGTTTTTTTATGTTCAGGTTCTATTTTATTTTATTTTATTTTAGGTCTTATTATGCATAGGCGCTCTGAAAAATGTAGAACTATCTCATAAATCTGTGTCTCTTGCACGGATGAACTCTACCATTGTTGTACAGATGTCTATCATGCTGGAGAAACGAGCTGTTTACTGTGGTCCTCAGACCTTTAGCTTTGATCTGTCTTACAGAGCTCACTGGTAGTCTGTTCAGACCAGTGTGGGGTATAATGTGTCTGCAGGAACTTGTGTTCCTGGGGAATGCAACACAACTTTCTGTACTCTTCATGTTTATGTGGGACTGCCGAGAACTAACTTATGCATATATAATTGAGACAAGTTCACCATCTTACAGTGACAAGAAGCCAACCAATTGATCAGAAATGGTAGGAAGCTACATATATAAGAAATCTAACATGATAGCAAAATATGCATAAAGAATGCAATAGAGCTTTTGAAGTTCTTTGTGCTGGTCTGTCCATGCCAGTTCTACCAGTTCTAGTAACAACCCACCCCATAACTGTACCATGACATGCTAGCACTGTTAAAGGAGTTTCACTGCATGAAGATTATCTAACCTACAGCAGGATGAAGAAAGATGTGTAATAAAATGATCAATGATGAAGATACTAAATATGAAAATTAAGCACACATTAGGAAACTTGCTTAAAATGTGCAAACTTCACTTAATTATCAGTCGCATTACTGAGCAACTAGTCTTCTTTACATCTTATCATTGCTGTTCTTTGTGTTACTGTAGCATCTAGTTACAAATCCATCAAGGCAATCAAATACTGTACAAGATACTTCATATTTCTAGCAGAAAGATATTCCTGGTGCAGAGGAGCTAGCAATGTAGTAGTTAGACATCTAAGAGACAGCAGATGTATAGGCATAGGGAGAGTAGCCCAAGGGAACAGTTAGATATAACCTCTTACTCTTCAAAAATACCAGCCAATGTGCCAGCAAAAAGAGCATATTAAGACACCTGATTGTTTTTTTCTTAATATCTAATCTGGAAAACAAGAAGAACAAGCTGCTGTAAAGTTCTTTTGAAATGATGTTACAGAAACAATCTTTCCCCTCCCCTGTCTAAACTACTGCTTCTCTTTCAAGCTAGCTGTGAAAATGCTTTGAATTTCAACCTTTTCCAAGCCACTCTAATCGTGTGCTCATTTAATGAATACAGATGGGATAGTTTTGGAAAGCAAAAATTATTTCTTGGATTAGAGGCAAGTAGATGTTCACTCCAAGGTGTCTTTGCTCATTTTAAAGTGTAAAAGGCCAGTCAATTCATTTTACGGATTCATATGTCAAGAAATCATAGGATTATGGAAAAACAGGACTGGGAGAGATCTGAAAAGGTCATCTACCCCATTCCTCTGCTCCAGAGTGGAACAAGACAGGTTTGGGGCATTTTAAAACTGGAGATTGCACGCAGCCTCCTCAGCAGTGGGCTCACGCTTAATGGTAGATTGCTCCTGATAACGAACATGCCCATTTTCTCCTGCAACTGAAGTTCACACAGGTGTTCTGACTGCTTCTGCCGTGGTAATATATTCCAACATACTGTATTACAATAAAACTGAGCAATTATCAGTAGGAGATGTATCAACTTTTTAATTATGTTCCCTTTTAATAGAGTTGAGTGTTTTGCTGATGGGAACACTGATGCAAGTGGAAAATGAGGAGACTGTCAGTATCCTTTAAATTAACGTATTTTTTTAATTGAGGTGCAACTGAAAAATAGATCAGGGAAAAAGAAAATGTAGTGCTTAATGGTTTCTGCTGCTACTGTGATGCTTAGGATAATTGCAGTACTTTAATTGCATTCTTTTTAAGTAACCAAGCAGAAGTAAAGTTTTCCAAAATAATTGTTATTGGCAATAGTCATATCTTCCCTAAAAACAGTAGCTTCAATATCTATTTACCGAATTAGAATAATATCAAATCAAACTAGACAGAATCTTTTTTTCATATTTTTTGACAACAGTCCACAAAATTTTGTGTAGAGTGAAGGCTGAAATGCTTCATTTCGTACCAGTTTGACAACTAGTGATTTTTATCAGGCAAAATGGCTTTTATATAATGCCCAAATATTTTATTTATGATTCCTTTTCTGAACCAAATATAAATGCATCTGCAAGAACTGAATATTTACATGTTCATTTTGGTGTTACAAATTAATTTTATATTAAATAAAATATTTAGAAGCATGAAAATTTAAGGTTGATATACAGTACTGTATAAATACTTCACCATTGTAGTGAATACTACAGATGTAATGGTAAAGAGTCAATTTAGCAAAGCGTTTTACGGATGAGCATAAAATCTTTGATTTCAGTGGAAGTTAAGCTGAATTGCACTCTGAATCTTCTTAACACACTTGTAATTTGGTTAATACCTATTTTGCAGTGAGGAACGTAAAAACTGCCATTTAGCCTAACTCACGTTTGTCAAGAGCAAAGGTAAATAGTTTGACTCCTGCATCTTCCTACCATCACTATGCTATTTCTCTAGAATAGAAGAAAAAGCTGCCAAAGGGGAAAAAAATCCACTACATCCTAACTGTCAAGCACTAGGTATTCAGTCTGTATGTCTGGTAACTGTTGAAATAATGAAATAGACAGTGCCATTCTCTTTCCAGTACGATAAGAGTAGAATAGGGAAACGAAGGCTGTCCCAGGCTTTAGGCTGAGTCGGAAATGGGAAACACAACTTCAGTGCACTCCTCTGATCCAGGCTTCCTATTTGGACTCAGGTAAATCAGTTTTCCAGCAGTAAAATAAAATAGATAAATCTAATTCCCATTTCCTTGAAGTGTTGTGAAAAGATGTGTTATGTATCAGATGATCAGGAACAAGGACACTAGTGATCTAAAAGGTTTCAAAAAGATGATCAGTATGATGCCTTCTAGGAAGTTAATACTGGGCGATAATGTAACCTATCTGAAAACATTCTTAAAAATCTTTATTGGTTAGATGTTTAAGGGAAGGAATATGTTAAAACTTGAAAGAACAGTAGTTAGATTTTCATTGCAGCTTAAGCCACTGAAGAACAGTAAAGGACTTCATGTCACCAATATAATGCTATCAGAGTAGCCCAAACCACTGATCCTGATCAAGTTTTTTAGCAGACTAAAGATTTAAACTGCCCAATTTTAAAAGAAAATCTTCTGAAACACAATCCCTTCAATTCGTCTCAAATTGGTGATTCAAAAACAGCTAGTTCAAGTCATTAGTACATCTTGAAAATCTCTATCTTCAGTTTAGAATGGATCACCATATTTTGATGAATCCTTTGCATTCAAAGAGCTCTTTATAAACTCTCCTTCAGAAGTGTGGGACGTGATCGTTAATGTAAGCAATTTCTACAGCATAAGTCATGGGGATAGGTTTCAGCTTAGACACAAATTCTGGTACAGTTAAAGATCGGAAAAATGAGTACAGAACAGAAGGGCTGGCTCAGTGTTAACCTTGTGCAATTAAATCAATACGGTAATACAGACCCTCGAGCTGAGACAGCATCACCCTTCCTCATCACCCCTAATTACTGCATGCTGCACTGCAATGTGTAAACGCTTCCTTTACCATTACAGGAAAGGATTTAAAAACAGAAATGAGGTGCAGTGATTAGCTTGGGGCTGGCTTTTGGAAAGGGAGGATGTTACAGATATTAGAGAAAAAACTTATCCTTTCCTTCTAAATGCATTGGGTGAGAGAGAGGTCTTGCATTAGCTACACAAACTGTATTCTGACACTGCACTGGTAAAAATCTCACTTTTGCAATCTCCTGGCAAGTTTAAAAGCCCAAAAGTAGGACCAGACCCACATACTTGATGCAGAATGCAATAGACTGCTTTCTGGCTCTGGGATCCCAGAATTTTTCCAGCGAAGTTGTACAAAACATTCTGTGGTTGGTTTATTGAGGTTTAGTGACTGATCAAACAGAATCATCAGGTAGACTCAAAATACTTTTTTTTCTAGCTAAAACTAATAACTTTAAAAAAAACCCAAACCAACCAACCAACCAAACAAACAAAAAGCCAAACAAAACCCCTGCATTTTCACTTATTTTCCACTTTTGAAAGTCATGTTTCTCTAATGAATGTCTAAATTAGCCAATTTGTTTCCGTTTAGAAAATGTCAAAAAATATTCTCATACTTCAGGAGTTTTTTTCTTATGAATAATTGGAAGAGAGGAAGACTTCTCTGTAAAAGAGTTTTTATTAAATAAATCATCCACCTTAAAGCTGTGCCTAGCTCTATTCAATTTTAAATAAATGCATGTGCGTGCTCAGTCCAGTCGTTAGCACTATAATCAGCTTAACATCACTGTTCAGCAAAAAATCACTGTCAAAACTGATTCCATTATTGGTAGTCTTGCTGAGTAGCTCAAAGACTGAATGGACTGTGAGGCTAATTAGGCATCTGGAATGGGGTCGTTTCTCACCTGTAAAGCTAGGCGCATGGGAAGGAGGCCAGGGAGTATGAAGGGTGCTAAAGAGCTTTTTCTTTTGCCACATAAGCCTAGTGTGTTATTTTCCATTTCGTTTCATTGAAACATAGAACTGTATTGCATGGCAACCTGATGATTTTAATAGTTATAATGCAACTGTAACAAGATGATCATTGATTTTAATGATTTGAATCAAAACTCTGAGAACTATGGAATTCATTATACTGATTTCCAATTTGCCCATTCAGAATTATTTTTCTAAAGGTAACTAAAAGCTTAATATAAGGAAATCAAATATTTTAAAATATTATTGAGGAAATAGTATTTATTTAATGAAAAAGTACCAATAAAAATTAAGAAATCATGTTTTAAATTACTTTAACCATAGAAGAAAACAAAAATAATTCATTTCAGTAGACCTTGTTTGTTTTTTTTTTTTTAAATTTTATTGTCACTTTTGAGAATTCCACTCATGGTCACCTTTAATATGGAATTAGGATTCTAAAATTAAGTTTCTATTTTTGCCCAGATGTATCTCTCTCTCTTCTGTCTTTAATCTTATTAAAGAAAATTTGCCTGTTATTAGAAGGATTATTAAAGTATTTATTAAAGTAATTAAAGGAAGTATTTATTAAAACTCTTCATCTCTCTGCTTACACATTCATGTCTGCTGCTTGAACTGGTACACACCAGTAATTCAATGCTGAGTTCAAATCTGTCTTTCTAAACAGCTGCCAAAGTGGCTGGTATTGTTAGACACAAATCTCTCATTTTCAATTATATTCTGATTTATCAGACAGCATTCTTGTGTCTTACAACTTCTTTTTTTTTTTTTTTTTAATTTCTTGTTGTGATTAATAGTCTCCACATGAGAAATTATTTTCAATGGCTTCTAGGTGTGGTGGTGCAACCTGCCTCCCACCCCAGCCCCGGCTTCAGACCACTCGGTACTTGGTGCAATTTACTCACACACGCACACCTGGACCACGTAACAATACAATGGACTGGAATGTTAACTGAGACACATAATGGTCCAACATAAAAGAAAGAAAATGGTGGAGAGTAATGGACCAGAACTCTATGGCAAACCCTTAGTGTACCTGGCTCCTGTGACTCCTATCGTTTATGAATAATAACAATAATCGATCACTCCTGACAATGTATAGGTCATGATACCCGAACTTCAAGATCTAGCAAGTTCTGGACTTGCACAACTGATGGAAAGTACCAGAATATCACTTGGTCTGAGTTGGGCCTGAATGGAGAAGTACAGGATGAAAATCAGTTACCTCAGAACCTATAAGCAACAATTCTAGCAAGCCCCTTTGAGCTCTCCTGGATCGCAGCGGGCTGTGACCAGCATCTCCCCTAAGCTGGGATGACGCTCAGGCAGACACCTCAAGGATTAAAGGCCAGGGTGAATCAACCCTCTCGAGTCTCAGTTATCGCCTGCTGAGGAATGCTGATGTGAGTATTTACTCCAAACTGAAGAAGAGGGAAATTTTATCTCTAGGCTATCCTCTCTTTCATCCGCCTCTCTATCCGTGTGTCTCTAATATACGCAGTAGCGCTTATGAGCGTGGGTGTTCTTATACTTTACTGTATCCAAATATTTTCTGTCCATTTGTCTGTGTGCATGTAAGCAGTTGAAAGGGGCACCCATTGGCTCACTGGAGACGCCCACTGCAAAGGGACTTTTGGTCCTAGAAAAACTCAGGTGTAGGGGTGTGTGTGTGACCCCCTTGAGCGGTATGTTTGTAAGTTTGTTCTCATATGCATATATATTGATTTGGGAAACCTACAGTAAGTTAGTGTGAATCTTGTAATTTTTGAATCTGTAATTAAGTCGCTGTTCAATTATTTTGTTAAACGATCTTGTAAATCCTTACATCAGTTAATGATTAAGTGGTGCTGCAACTCATCCTCTTGATCTGCCTCAAATCATTGATAGACTTTGAACGGCTGTTGAATCATAACTGTGTCAAGTATTTCCATCCACAATACCAGAAAAATGTCAGCCCGTGTTGCTTCACCAATTCAAAAAATGTATCTGAAAGTTTACCAAAATAATTTAACAATTACATGGCTTCATTATTTTTTCTCAGCATGCGTCAGAAACATGAAATATCTAAGAGGATTTCAGAAGTGTCAAGTGTTGTCTATACTAACACTTCTCTATCACAAGAGTTTCATAATTGTAAGACAAATCTCAGAAAAAGATGAGATTAACTGGAAAAAACAGGTTGTAAAATACATTTTAAATGCTTTGTATTTACCCTCTATCTTCTGAGCTTTTAGAGATGCACTTCAGATATATTTTGTACCTTTTTCTTTGCAACCACTTGAATAGAAATTCCTAAAAGAGAATGTAAACTGAGATTTTCTTAATCATAAACTTCTAGAAACTGGATGTTTAAAGAAGATTCAGATTGTCAGAGTTGATAACTCTGCCTTAGGATCTTCCCAGTTAGTATGGAAAGCAACTGTTACTGCCAAGATCTGACTATAACCCTTTAGACTGGAGACTGAATAGATAAGTGACTTAGCTGGTTATGATGCTTATTAATTAAGTTACACACCACCAAGGAACTACTAATTCCTTAATTATCTAAAAAATGCACCTGTATTTCTAGGATTATTAAGTCACAGTTGCACTGCTATGGAGAATCCTTGCAGGTCACAGGCAACCACTATTCTTTCCCCTTCTCCATTTAGTATTAGGGTGCAAGTTTGTTCCTGCTTACTCTGGCCTGTCATGCCAAGTTTTTTGGGCATAAACTTGATGGAGAGCCCAGTGTTGGGGAGGTTCTCCCCAGCTTCCCATGGGATTTGGGGGTGCAGGTCATCTTGACCACCACTGGAGTCACCTGCTCTCCCACTGTCAGAAGACACCACCCCTCTCTATTCTCTACTCAAGTCTGCAACTTGTTTGTTTTTATTATCTTTTTTCACCACCACCCTACCCATCCTGCTCCTAACTATGTTTTCCTCTGCTGCATGCACATCTAAATATAGTGTGTCCAACACCTTTACTTAAGCAAACAGCCCATTCTGGTACTACTGCTGCAATTACCCAGGTACAAGTGGCCTTGCATCCCAAAACTATCTCCCAATTACTCTGTTCATGCTGGTTAAACTTAATTGACCTGTTCTGCTCTCTAGGCATAATTCTACTTTAGCCTTGACTCCCATATATAACTCTAATGAAGCACATGCAGTTTCTTATTTTATGCACTTACCTTATGTCTACTGGAACTGAATAATATGGTTTTGTGCTGACACACTATCTCTGCCGTGGAATAGTTTGCGTGGTCCTCCTGGTCCCCATCAGATGGCTTAGCTGATTGTGGGCAAGGATGCTCCAAAGCCATGGCTTCCTTGTTGAGGATTATTAAAAAATCTTTGGGGTTTATTAAAGAAGGAAAGAAAAAAATCCTATGAGATTTGCTCCTCACTTACTGAGAGTCAGCATAGACTCTGAAATTGGAAGGGCTGATCCATAGTTTTTGGCAGCTTTATAACTACCTTAAATTCTGACTTTTGCTAAGCACTTAGCCCACCTGTGTCTTACACACTGGGAATGTCTCTTATTTGTTTTCTTTTGTACTTCTCCATGCCTTAAGAAGCAGATTGCTCTTGCAGAAACATATAATATGTTTGTCTGATGATGGTCCCAATGAGTCGTATCCAAACTATAAACACTTTTTCAATACCTGGTTTTGGGTTATTTATTCAGTAATATTCAACATATGTATACACACATACAGATATATATACCCATTGAATATGACGCATTGATTAGTCCTCTAAAAATCACATTTGTCATCCAGACATCTCAGTCATAACAAATGTTGCAAGTTGTATTGTAACAGATACATAGAAAGCTTTCAAATTAGTTTCCTTTGATGTGTCTGATTTGAAATTATAGATTTTTCATATCAAAAGCAAAAGATTCTGAAGTTAATTTAATCATGTAGAATTGTATATAAGAAATAAAATGTTGAATATATCTAATGCATTGAAGAAGCTGTATTTATTACTTTCTAATTTACTTCCTCTGAAATAAGAAGCTGATGAGGAGAGCGGCACAACGTGGACGCTGAGCAGTAGGACTTGGCTTTTTGTCTTTGGTGGTGCCAGAAGTGTCTGCTTTCATTTCAACATGGATAGATAAAAGATACTCTACACTGTCTCCTTTTTGAGGGGTCCGATAAAACATCTGTGGCTCAGGGCACTTATGAGGATACAACTGTAGTCTGAATGTATTTTATACCACAAAAAGAAGACAAGGCTCCTTGCACCTGGGGAATCGACCACACAGTAGTAGTCTAGGCTTTGCTTTCAGATGCAGCAAAATATCATGACTATTTGTGTTTTTATTGATTGATTGATTGATTATCATGACAAATTTGTGTTATTACTTAACATACTAATACTGACTTTTCAGTTCAATGAGTCTGACAAAGTGCCATATAACTACAAATCATGTGTAGCCTGTAACCTGTACTGGTGTCTCAGCAGCCAGATAAAAGCTCCATGACACCACAACGCAAAAATCCTACAATAATAAGCAAGTTACTGAATGAACTATCATTGAAAAACACGATATTTGGGTCAGTTCTGAAATGCATTTCAGTCACCTCTATTGGTCTCGTATCACCTCTTCAGGGACTGCCAGCCTTATTTTAAAACCGTTGTATACGTATTTGGGTGCTTTTAGTCATTCTACTAAGACTAAGTTTGGTTCAATTTTTGTGATGTTTCTCAGCTCTGCTACAGCACACTTCAAATGAGAAAGTCCAAAAAGAAACTTACATTTCTATCTATGTTTAATGACTAACAGATTCAAAAGCTATCTGACTAAAATAGCAAGGATCAATGAAGGAACATTTCATCCTTTATTTTAGTTACACTGTAGCTGCAACGATTCTTAGCTAGTATTATTTTATTGACACCTTTCACATTATTTCATTTGATGTGACATGATTAATTTGCTACAGTACTGAAAAATGGCCAGCTGTATATTACTGTTGATAAGGAGTCATCTTGTAGTCATCTTGTTAAACTGGACTAACAGAGAAGGCATGACAGAAAATTTTCCATCGTAATTCCATCATCCCTTAATTACCTTGAACTTCAGTTTCTTTACTTTCTTCCCCATGAGTGATGTGTAAAAGTTGATCTTAAAGAGTATAGTGGTCATTACTAAAACTCTCTGTATTTCTGACAAATAACGCACATTCAAGCAGTTCATCAATTTTTTTCAAATCCTGTTTTTACCAAAGTATCATTTACACTTAATCATGTAAACAAAAAGTATTTATCACCTTGGTTTGTGAATAAATGCATCGATATAAATGAAAGATAATATAATGAAAACCCTGGTTAAAATTAAGAAATATTGTAAAAGTCGTTAAAAAATGGTAAAATAGAGTAAATGGATCTTTATGTGAAGAAATACATGGTCAAACAATAACATGACAAGGAGATGAGTATTTTACCTGAGCAGTCTAAAATAAAAAGCTAGAGAGAGTTAACAGCAGTATTCTAAAGTTCTGTGGCTATCTTGATGTGTTAGATAGTTTTTTACTTCCCCCTCTCTAAACAAGTTCATGATAGTTTAGTCAGGATAACCTTCTTTGCATGAAAGAAAGAAATAAAAGAAAAATAAACTTGTCCATAAGAAAATGTATGGCCCCTGGTTCTTTTTGAAATAGTCAATATCATCCTGAACTGAGTAGTTGTTACTGGAATTCTGAATTGTTTTAACTGAATTCAGATTTGAATTATGTGTTTTGGAGGTGGGTGTGAAGATCTTCATACTACAGGAGAGATTTCCTGCTCTATTTTGCTCACAGGGCAAGGCAGAGTTCATTTCAGAAGCAGAGGAATGATGGAGACACGTTTAACACGGCAAAGCTAAAGGGCTGAGGTTGAGCTGAGCTGCTCCTGAAAACTTAGCAGGAGGCAGCTGGAAGGTTTAACCATCACAGGTGAGGCAGGTGTAGTTTTAGGTGTCTTAAAACTTGTAGAGTAGTCTCTGAGCATAAAATAAAAATATTATGACTTTGTAGCATTTTATATCTATGTTGCTCAATTAACACTAGTAAATGCTGAGTCAGCATTCTAAGAGGTGGAATCTGGCTCAGTCATTTGGCTTAGGTTACTTGTGGTTTTCATTAAAAAAAGAAAAAGATGCTTGCCCAAGAGAGTCAAATTCCTTGCAGATAGGAACGGTGAAAACTCTCGTGAGGTCATTTGGCTTAGTTACAACACAAAATAACAGAGCCTCCAGTGCTCAGAAAATTTATGATCTGTGTCTAAACAACTTTACATCCCTATTTAGAATAAAGAATATACAAACAATATGTTCTCTCTTGCTTTCCATTTTAGTTAGGCTGGAAAGTCTTACCAGGGCCATATGGTGTGTGCACAGTTAGGCATCCCTCAGGTGTCTTGAGAATGAACAACTGTTAATGTTATGGTGTGTCATGGTATAAAACCAAACTATCATTCAAAGTCCATAAAGGGGTAGGTGATACCCCTTCCTAAACCAGTATGTTAAAATGATGCCAAACTGGACATCTCTGAAAGTTATTCTGTCTTTCTTTGGGTTTTTTTCTCTCTGCAAAAGCCCCTCTTTGAAGTGAGAGAGAAGCATTCAGTCTTTTTATTCAGTGCCTGGCAAATGCTATCACAAAGAGTCAATTAAGCGTCTAAAGACGGTGAGCATCCACGCTGTAATCCAGCTGTGTGCAAAAGGCTCAGTCTGAGGCCCAGGTTTTAAGAGTGCAAGAAGTGGTGCCAATATTTTCTGCTCACGCTCCACGCTCGACTTTGTTTTATCCTTCATGAGAACCATACTCTGTACACTTGAGGCAGTTAAGTAAACACCAATATTTTTTTCATTGCCGTTTTAAACGTATTTTCAGCTAATTTTACAATATAAAAGTAAGAGAAGTGAAAAAGATCCCAGCACTTTATGATCAGTGAATATTTTGGAAAGAAAAGAGCTCACGGTCGAGCAAGTAGAGTGTTACTGAAAAATAATTAGTGTGCTTTGCCCTCAGGGACATTGCTTTTAAATCTTACCCAATTTACCCTGCTCTTGGCATTCTGCTGCTGACATCAAACGAACACTTTGCAGTTAGTTACCTGGGCTGTGTCATAGATGTATGTGTCCCAGAAGAAGCTAACCATATAAAAGGAGCTTAGCAAAACCAGCAAGCCGTTTATAATGCGTCTCCAAATACCTGCTGGCTTTTGCAATAAAATTCAACAGCAATTGCCACAGCTTCCAGAGTGCTGCAGAGCCTGCTTCTGGTTTGGATGGAGAAGAGAGTGGCTAGCTCTTTTTTGCCACTGATGTAAAATCGAAGCACACTCACAACAAGGCTTTCACAATTCATTTAAAAGCAGTGGGGTTTTTATGTTTTATATTTGTATATATTTATTACCATTTTTAAAACTTCGGATCCAAGCCTTGTTTAGTGTGTGTTGAAATCACTGACGCTGGGCTGATATACACAGACGCTGGGCTGCTGTGCATCTGACCTATAGTTACTAGTCATGTGAGTTTGGCAAGAAAACTTTTATATTTTGAAGGTAGCCTCTGCTATTGAATGAATCAGCCTCAGATTTATGGGGCTGTCCTAGGAGGGCTGTAGCGCCTTCCTTAACCTTCCCAGTTCAGAGTGCTCACTTTGTGTCCTGCAGTGCTGAGATGCCCGCTGTAGCATTGCTTCTCCTGTTTTGTCTGGGCAGCTGTTGCTTCAATCCCTGCAAAGTGACAGGGTGCTCAGCTATAGGCAGCCAAGCCAAAGTTTTCCAGGTGTGTGCTTACAATTAAATGCCACAATACCTCTACTAGCATGTGTTGTGCCATCCTTAAAAAAAAAAACAGATTGTTGATCTCCCTAGCCCCTTTTCTTTCTCTCTTTTCCCTTGTCATTTTCTCCAAGAAAATTACACCATACTTATTTTTATTCAGAATGGCCAAACATCTGGACAAGAAATGGATTCAAGGTGGGATTTCACAAGACAGCTGAGCTGTGCTCTGACACTGAAAGCAGCCAGTTCAAGTCAGTGAATCAGTAGAAAACTAATTTAGGAAAACAAGGTATTGGTTTTCCTTCAGGTTAGTAAATTTCAGATATTTGTCAGAGAACGGCAAAGGAGAGAGAAGGGCCATAATGTGACCACTGACCCTTTAAGGGGCAGTGACTCATTTAGCTGGTCAGCTGGAAATGTCCTCCTTCAGTTTTTGTCATGGTTTAAACCCAACCAGCAACCAGGACCACACAGGTGCTTGCTCACTCCCCTCAATTGGGTTGGGGGAAAGAATTGTAAGAGTAAAAGCGAGAAAAAACTTGTGGGTTCTGCTAAAGACTGTTTAATAGGTAAAGCAAAATCTGCAGACACGAGCAAAGTAAAACAAGGAATTCATTCACTGCTTCCCATCGGCAGGCAGGTGTTCAGCCACCTCCAGGAGAGCAGGGCTCCATCATGCATAACGGCTACTTGGGAAGACAAACACCATAACTCCAAATGTCTCCCCCTTCTTTCTTCCTCCCCCAGCTTTTATGGCTGAACACAATGACATATGATATGGGTTAGCCCTTCGGTCAGTTGGGGTCAGCTGTCCCCGCTGTGTCCCCTCACAGCTTCTTGTGTTCCCCCAGCCTACTCGCTGGAGGGTAGGTGTGAAGAGCAGAAAAGTCCTTGTCCGCTTAGCAACAACAAAAACCACCAGCATGCTATCAACACCGCTCTCATCCCAAATCACCAGACTTTTAAAGAGTAAAGTTAAATCTGTCCAAATGCCTTGAAAGGCATTGAAGAGGAGACTGGCTATAAAAGTCAACATGCCCCACTGACAGAGGTGTGCTTTCTGATGAGATCTGTCTAA
Source organism: Larus michahellis (assembly GCF_964199755.1). Classification (NCBI taxonomy): domain Eukaryota; kingdom Metazoa; phylum Chordata; class Aves; order Charadriiformes; family Laridae; genus Larus; species Larus michahellis. Next base: position 34,737,547 of record NC_133897.1, read on the forward strand.
TCATCAACTCTCTAACAGTAGGAAGTTGGGGCAGACATCACCTTGGTACAATATGACAGCAGACTAGTTTTGTAAGGGGTATAGAAAGAGAGACATTTCTGATTTATGAAGTCTGTTAAGCACACAGGGGTTCTTTTCTAATTTGCAGCTGTCTTGTAGAAAGAAGTGCAACTGTGTTGCCTACTTTGGAGTTACGTGAGTGGGTGTTCATTTGAATTTTACATTGACGTGCCTTCAATGAAGTGCAACTTCATGATAAGTAAATAGCAGGAGGCCATTCCCTGTATAACAGTGTGACAAATCTCAGCACTGGCCCACCCTGGGACCTTCCAGAGGATCTGTAAAGTGAGAGCACTATTCCAGCTGCATGGGCCAATTAAAAGATCTGGCACCACAGTTGCCTGAAAGAAGAAGTTTCTTCCAGTAGAAGGTGGTGACCACGAAAACAATTTGACTTGTAGCAAGATGGTGAGATGCATGCTTGGACTCCGGGTCTCCTCCAGAAGTAGCTCACAGCGCTTAGCGAAGCAGACAGTTCTGGAAAGAGCTTACATTTGTTATTCCTCACAATTTATACTGACATTTATGTGGGCTCTGACAAGTGAGTAATGGGAGCAGACAAACTGATAGCGCTCAAAACAAGGTAAATGGGTCAGTCTGAACCCTCAGCTTAGGAAAATATTGACGACCATGTGTTCAACATCACAGGTGGAGCCAATGTAAGAAATGGCTGGGACAATAACTGGGGCTAGAACGCATGAGTTTGTGTTCCTTATTTCATACCAATTACCTTGACTTGTCCCGTGCAGTGGATCATGAATATTCATATGTGTACAATCCTTGTTTGAGGGAGAACTAGGCCCACGGTACTCCAACTGCTGCTGCAGAATCAGATAGCTAATGGTACTAAAATTACAGTCATGATCAAAGGGACTATGGCAGTCAAAAATTAGTGGGCATCTGTGACATTTCTGAGTAGAAGAAAAGCATCTCAGTGCCCTTTGCAGTTGAATTCTGTAGCTGCTTCAGGAAGATCTTGACAACTACTTTTTGCTCTGACTTTATGCAATGCCTAGCACAACAGTACAGGTGCTGCCTGTTTCTGGAACAGTTACTACAAATAGCACATAATAAATCCCTTTAAATACATTTGTCTAAATTATCTCCTGACCTTCAGCTGCGTCCTATCAGCATCAGGCTACAAATCTCCCCAGTATGGCTTTTTCACTGTTTACATCAATATCCAAGGAGTGCAAAGAGATGGAAGGAGGTGCAGGTGTAATAGAAGGGTAATGAAAGACAAAGGCAGGGTTATAGTGTTATGTGTTGCCTTTAAAGTAATCGTAATGAGTCTTGATGTTAATGTGACAGTGAAGGGGGAAATAGTCAACCAGACTTAAAAAAAAAACAACAAACAAACAAACCCAAACACCTACAAAAATGGAATAGAAAAAACAAAGAGAGTTTTGAAGAGTGAGATTTTGGATGCAATCACTTTAATGTCTGTAGGTACTTTGTACCTACAGGTACTTAAAGGTACTTTGAACCTTAGACCTTTTAAACTTTCCTATGATCCTCTCCTTCATTAATTAAGCTAATTACAAATAGGAGGCACAGACAAGATTATGCAAGCTAGACTTTAATTACTGTATTGTGCTCAGAAATCATTGATTTTCTTGAGGGGAGTACTAGCCCCAGAGGAATATTTTCCAGAACTGTATATGAACAAAAGAAGGCTAGAAAAAGGAATCCGTATTTTTTTGTTATTGCATTCATGCATGGAAACTGTGAGGCATCTTCCACTAAATGAAACACAGAAAGAAGAAATAACTCCAGAATGATGAAGAGTCACTCTGGTTTTTATTAGTCTGTGACTGAAGACAATGGCTGACATTAGTGTTTATTTCCTTTTAAGTCAAGTTGTTTTGCAAAATTTTGGTGGGCCACAACTAATAACATCGCACAGGAACTCTACAGCTAACCTCAGCAATTCTTTCTCTGCCTGTTGCTCTGTACTATGCTGGCTTCCTCTTAGCATTTGTGTAAGCACTTTTGTGCTCATTATGATCTCAGTCACGTGCTGCCAGTATTTCAATAAGTACCTCCCGCAAAAATGGTACTATGTACTGTATAACAAATGCTGCATCCTTCTGGTGCACGGAAAAGGATGAGGAATGGGAGGAGAGGAAATTTGGATTTTCAAGTTCCTTTTCTTAAAAAGAGAAAAAAAAAAACGGTGAGTTGTAGTATAAGCCATTTAGTATAGGTAAGTATAGGGAAATAGTGCAGGTTTTGGGGGGGTATTAGTCAGAATTTGCAAGACTACAGTCCTAAAAGTGTAACACTTAGTAACATAAACCCAGCAGAATACAGACTAATGTGGCTATATAACTAAGATATTTTAATAGGTACAGTGAAAACTATTATTATTGCACATAATGAAGGGCCAGAGCATCCTTAGCTTATATACATCTTTTAGTGAGTCCATTCTGCCTTAATGAGAAAAAAGAGAGAGCTGTCAGCACTATTCTAAGTTAATGGGTATCCCTAAGGAAGAAAATAATTGGACGCGAGGGAAAAAATATATGCAAAGCCAGTACCTTATTTGGAGGCTTGTAGGTGGACCCAGGTTCAAGATTTCTCATTTAGATTAACTAGCCTGGGATGCTCTTTTCCTGTACTCAGTGATATCCATTTTGAAAGAATCAAGATGAGCTAGAGAGAGCTTATCTGAAGCTCTACAGTTACAAGAAAGGTGTTCACTTCGGGAATGATCCAATTACATAGTGAAATATGAAATAAGATTTCAGTTAATAAGAAGTGGTCAAAATTCTTGTTGCTGCCCATTCTGGAGATGCACCTGACATTGCCTAGAAAAGGCTCTTGGATTATTTAAGTGTTGTCTTTTCTCAAGAAAAACTTGCTGATTGGGTGCTACGCAGTCTCGGGTCTTACTTGTAGTTGGGTATTACACAGAGAGACAGAAGGACTCCTCTATCAATGTCTCTGTCTGCTAAAGTTATTTCCCAGCTTTTATTTTTATTGGCCATATGGGCATTGCCAAAGCTGAAATAAAAGAATAACAGCAGTCAGGATTTCTACAAAAACATCCTGTTTCAGAGGTCCACTGGTAAGTGAATAAAAACATCTCTTACATAGTTAATTTTATAGCTTATCAGACTTTATAGCTTATGGTTTCAATCCAGGCTAGGTCTTTTTTCCTAAAGGTCCATCCCACGTCCGCACATAGTGTGAGGGTATCACTGACCCCCCACATGACTGCGCCTCCGGTCAGGCGGAGTGTACTTTCTCCATGTGCAGTGACACGCGTAGATAACACATGGCAGAGGACGCCCACAGTTTGGTCAGCTGATGGATATGTGTCTGGTTAACGTGACAGAAAAAATGTTCACTGTATACAGCCTGCAAATGCTGCCTGTGAAGAACCTGTGAACCTTGCTGCAGTCAAAAGACCAGTATTTCTTAACATACTGCTTCATGATAAGCCACATAACTATAAAGGCAGCAATATCCAATGGATAAGGCCTGAACTAGCATTTGGAAAATTCCTGGAGTGACATCCTTTGGGTGACCTTGAAAAAAAGGTTTTGTCGCTTCACTTTTCTTCTTGTGCTTTTTCTCACTTTCCGTTATTGGAGATCACTGCGCAATAAATCTTCAGCCTCAAACAAGCCATTGATGTAGTACAAATAGATAACAATAATAATCATCCAAGTAATAATAAACTCTCTTTCCTACCCCGCCCCCTCCTTTTTTAGCTTCCCCTCCTCTCCAGACATACTTTAGAGCAGACAAAAATAAACTGTGAAGAGGGCTTGACATGTGTTGATTGGCTGTTAATATCTTGTAGTGGTTTTAATTACTGTATCATCCACGTCCTGTGTTTTGGTATATTTTCCTCTCTGGTGAAATAATGTGACACAAATTTAAGTAGGAGTGCAATCGTCCCACATAAGCTCCATCAATATTGTTCCTAGACTCTAACATGCCGTGTTTCTGTGCCAGCAGTGCTTACCTTTATGCAATCCAATCTCCAAAGTATAATCCTACTTGCAAAAAGTCTTTCAAAAGGACAAAAGCCATGTGAGGTTAAAGCGACTGTTAAGAAACAGGAGACTGGCCTCAACTTCTGTGCTGCTGTGAAATTTCTTGGCTTAATTCATTAAAAAAATGTATAAAATAGCAAGAAAGCAGGAACCTGTGAGAAGGTGTCTTTTGTCTAGGGTCAAAAAATCATCCTTTGTCTTTGTCTTCTCTCTATTAACAGACAGGGCTATCACGTTTCTGTGTTCTCTTTTGCTCTTTGCCTGCATATGTTCTTCTCTCCTGCCTTCAAAGTTATGCGTGGGCAGATTATTTTGGCTGAAGCAGCCTGTGTCCAGGTTGTTTTCAACCTCATTAGGGGCTGGATCCTGGAATCTATTCCTGAGCAAAGAGCCAAAGGAAGGGCTGAGCTCAGCCACTGTGGCACTAACAGGAGAGCGTCGCACACGACTGTCCAGGGGACTAGCAAAGGGCATCAGCAGCATTTGTAAAAACCCCACAAGGACCCACAGGGCTGTGAGGTGGTGGGCACAGGGTAGAGCTGGAGAGATGCGCACAGAGGTGCCGTATAGGTGGTAGAAAGCCTGGGGAGCTGAGGCTGTTGGAGGTGGGGATCCACCTTAGGAGGAGCTTTGGGGGAAGGAGAAGGTGCAGAGGGATGGGTTCAGAGGAAGTGGGGGGGTCTCAGGGAAAACCAGGACCCAGGGAGGTGGTTGAGTGAGGGTGGCTGAGATGTAAGGTGGGGTGGGAGTCCGCTCAATGGCTGCCAGATACGTCAAGGAAAGGACACCTCTGGGGAGAGAGGCTGGAGGTTTTTAAGGGATGAGCAAGCCTGGGAAGGCAGGCTGGCAGCATGGGTGGCAAAGGGGTCTGCGTAACCAAGGCGCCAATGTGAGCTCTTCTAACCAGCACCTGTGGCGTGAAATGCGACCAAGACAGCTTCCACACGAGCCTGGACAACTTGTACTCATTCTCCCCATCTCAGCAGCACCATCACATCTGCTTTATGGAGCAATATACGCCTTTTATAGGCAAATAAATACTGGGAAAGGGCAAGGTCCATTTAGTTTTTCTACAGCAGTTCGGTATGTTTGATACCCTCACATGCAGTGTATATGGACAGCCGCTGACGTCATTTTGCTGGCTGGAGGTCTCCAGGTAAAGAGACTTGTTTGTAGGTATGAAAATGGGGCTTCTGACCTAAAACCTTTAACGACGCTTGCAGGCATATGGATCCAGTTCAGATTTCTGTTTCTATGAGATAATCCCCTGGCACTAATGACTAAAGGTCTGTAATTTATTCAGCAAAATGTCCCACCTCCCTCTTGCTTTGTGACTTCTTCTTCAGGCTTCAGGATTATTTTTTTATATTTTTTTTAGATTTGATAATCCTATTTAACCCTACTGCAAATGGGACCCCAGGGAGAGCTTTTCAGTTACGCACAATTAGTTTTATAAGCAGCATTATTAAACCATCCATTAGCTGTTGGTTTTTTTTTTAAACTCCTTTATTAATAGCAATAGAGGCTTTTGTATGAAGAATAAAGGGTGGCATTATATGAAATGGTTTCAGACTCTAATAGTAACATTTCCTACTTGTAAGTAGAATTTAGAAATGAGCTTTCTCATGTGAGATTTCCTTTAAAATCTGCCACTCCTTTCCCCCACACAGCCTTTGTCACCTCCTTGTTTTTCCCTCTGATGTGTGAAGTACGGCTATGCTGGATCCTGAGAGAGAAGAAAGGTCACGGAGCAGGGCCATCCCTGGGGAAGTCTGGCTGGGTTACCAGCAGTTTAGGATTGTGCTCCCGCATCAGCAACCCCATTGCCAGAGACAGCTGGCTGGAGGATCATGGCTCAATCCAACCAGCAGCTCTTGGCACTTGAGGCCATGGACCATAAGAGGGGCCACAGTTGTTGCTGAATGAATTGCAGCTGGGGGCAGAAGGGAGACGGGGTGCTAGAAAGGAGCATACGAGGCTGTGTGAGGACTGTGCCAGCCTTATATTTATAAGACCACTGGGAGAGTCAGGGTGAGAGCAGGCGCCTGCCTGCTCCAGCCCCACAGTCTCCAGGGAAGAGTGTGAGAAACAGAGCAATCACGGGATAATATTTCTCCCTGCTGCATTTTCAGTATCTGACTCTGTTACACAAAGCTGCTGGCTGTACACAAACCACCACATCCACAAGGCACTTTTTTCCATAAATTCGACTAATTGCCTTCTGCACCCATTTACGCTTTTGTCTTCTACAATATCCCATAACAACACATTCCCCAGTTCCTCACTGAGTGAAAAGGTATTTTCGCTTATTTTTAAATCCATCGCCTGATAACTTCATTGTTATGAGACATACTGAGCAGCCATTGCTTAGTCACTTCCTCCCTGTCACTCCTGATTCCCTTTGTTCTCAGTGTATTGTATTTGACAAGGCTGTATTTAGGTCTTGTTCTGAGTTTACCACAAACATAAGGTTTAAAGCTCTGAAGTTGTGGAGTGGAACTGAATGCACTTCGTCTTTGTCTGCTCTCTTGGGACTGTTGTGCTGCCATCCCTATTCCTGGCAGGCCAGTTCATTTACATTTTAAAACCTGGGATTTAGAATGGATATGTAAATGGACCTTCTAGTCAGTATAGTAATTCCTTCTACTTAGTTTTAATTAAAATACTGATCATAAATTTAGGATTGAAGATATAGGCTGTATTCTTAGCTAATTCGTACTGAAAAGATCTTTAAGTAAAAATTTGATTTGAGAAAATTGAAATAAATATTCAGTTAAAGCCAATCAGCAGTATTATTTCTTTCTACTGAAGGTTCAGAAGCTTGTGTCAGTTTTGACTGACCTTTTCAAATAAAGATTCGCCTTTTCAAACTTACTTTCATGATTCTGCAACAAATAAAAAGAGAAAATTTGAGGGCATATTCTTGTGAAGAGGCCTGGCTTCCCCGGCAAGCTCCACATACAGCCCTTTCTTCAATAGCAAATTCATTCTGTTTCAGGAAAAAATCTAAACAAATTACTTTTGCTTATGAACACGTGTTGTTGTTTAACCCCAGCCAGCAGCTAAGCATCACACAGCCACTCACTTGTACCCCCCAAACGGTGGGATGGGGGAGAGAATCAGATGGGTAAAAGTGAGAAAACTCATGGCTTGATATCAAGACAGTTTAATAGGTAAAGCAAAAGCTGTGCACACAAGCAAAGCAAAACAAGGAATTTGTTCACCGCTTCCCATTGGCAAGCAGGGAGCCATCTCCAGGAAAGCTGGGCTCCATCAAGCGGAATGGTTACTTGGGAAGAAAGACGCCATAACTCTGAACAACCTCCCTTCCTCCTTCTTCCCCCAACTTTTATGACTGAACATAGTGACAGACAGTATGGGTTATCCCTTTGGTCAGTTGGGGTCAGCTGTCCCAGCTGTGTCCCCTCCCAGTTTCTTGTGTCCCCCCAAGCTACTCGCTGGCAGGGTGGTGTGAGGAGCAGAAAAGGCCTTGACTCTGTGTAAGCCCTGCTCAGCGGTAATGAAAACATCCCTGTATTATCAACACTGTTTCCAGCAGAAATCCAAAACATAGCCCCATAGTAGCTACGATGAAGAAAATCAACTCTATCCCAGACAAAACCAGCATAACACAGTAAAAGGAGCAGACGTTAATCCTTTTAACACAGAGAATTTTTAAATGAAGAAAAATTAGGATTAACAGAACCGTGCTCTTTCACCCCGTGGCCATTTTCCTCTTCTCTTCTTTGTCTTACAAAAGCAAAACCAAATCCATGCAAGATTCCAGTGGACAATATCATTTTCCTTTATTTTGTTTAAAAATATATATTGTGAGTTAAAAAAAATAGATAATATATATATACACATTGGCAACAAATATAAAATGGCACTTTCTGTTCTAAGACTAATCACAGGTTATTTGAAGAACGATGTCCCATACTGTCTGGAGACATTTATTGACAGCAGAACTCTCAAGAAAAATGGTTATCACCCACACTGGATTAACATTTTCTTTACATATCTACAATTGCTTTAGGACTTCTCCAAAGAATTTAATAGACTGGCTGATGTCTCACACTAATGTGCAGAATACCATTTGCTACATGCTTTTCCTAGGGTGGGAAAAAAAAACCAACCTCCTTACTCTCCATTGTATTGTCTTTTCATGGGTAATTTTCATAGCTACAACACAAACAGAACAAAACAGCAAAGCTTTATATTCCTATTTGGTTCAGCTGACCATAGCTGAAAAAGCTATTAGATGATAAAAAAGCTAGATCACTGGGTTTAGCTGGGAACATGGTATTACCATCTTCAGTTCTAAACAATAGCCTTTATTATTTAGTAGACCATTGTTGGCTTGATCACTTACTGAATCCAGAAGTACTTTAGGAATAAGTCTTCAGAGTCAACTCCACAAAACAAAATAGAGTTGTTTCTTTGGAGCTGCTTAGTGTTTGCTTTTCAAAGAGCTTAGGTTTACGAGAAGAATTTGTGAAAATCAGTCATTTTCACAGCAACAACAACAAAAAAAAGGGACTTAAAAGAGACACTTGCCCACCTCTCCCCATTTTTCCGGCCTCAGTAGGAAGAAGGATGTCTGATGGTTCCTCCCCTTCTCTTCCCTGGACAATTCCCCAAAGAACGCCCTTCAACCTGCAGCTTGCTCTTGGTGTCTGACCTGCTGCCTGCAGACTTTCTTGGGGAGTAGCCCTTTACTTATATTTTAAAAGAAACTTCCTTTCCCTTCCCTAAACCTCTGCTTTCCAAAAAAAAGTGAGTGAAATCTAAGGAACAGAATCCTTCCCAAAACCCAACTGGACGACTGGAACTTACGTGGGGGAATAATTTACCTTTTCTCTCCTGTCTTGACTCTTCTTAATTCAGAAATATGTCACCTTACTGTGGTAGTGGAGCATGGAGCTGAGATACCTCTGCACTGTAACAACAGCAGTGGCTTCCAACTTCATTGGAAAAACATCATTTCTGACAGCTAGATTTTCCTTGCCGCTGCCCACTGTGGAAGGTGTCTGCCCCATTCAGGTGCAGCCAGGCCTGAGGGAACCATTTTTCCAGCTCTCATGGGTAGGTGGAATTGTAAAGCAATCGGTGCACTCACAAGTTTTTCATTTGCTCATTTGCTTAAGAAACATACCTATTCAGAGCTTAGAAGGATGGTGAAAGGGGTGTTTTTTCTGCCTACACATACAAAGGGAAATGGAACTGGCTGACACAGCTCTTTTCCCCAGGCTACTCAAAGAAATTGGTAAACTGGAAGCAGAGTGTCATTTAAGGCAAAGACCAGGGGCTGGTATTTTTCCTTGTCTCCTCCCAAGGAGTTGTTAGTCTCATCCCACTTCGCAGAAATCCAAGAAGGTATGTGTGCAGGCTCATGGGAAAGCTGTTCTCTCTTGACAGGGTGGGAGGAAAGGAGAAAAGGTCAAGAACAGAGTGTGTTTACCAAAGCCATGTGCTCCTAGCTGTGTGCTGCCGCTGAGTGCAGCTGCTTCCACTCTCAGTTGGCATTTTGTGGTTTTGAATACTAGAGAATAAAATATGGGGTTTTAATACCTTTTTTTTTTTTAATATAGCCAGTGTGGGCTGCTAAAGTAAACAGAATATTGCACGAGTGCACATTTCATTCATATGAGCAGAAGCTTAAATTAAAAATGGGGAGCGCAATTAGCAACCAAAGCCCACAGTCGAAGACCCTGGAGTACAGCACAACTACAGACAGATATAAATTCCCTTTTAAAGAAATATTCTTGGAGGATCAGTTGCATAATTCTGCAAGCTAAGGAGAACACTGACTCACTAAGTCAATATTTGCTAAATCTACTGGGCCAAATTCAACTCTCATTCAAGACAGAAACAACTTTGCCGTTGTTTCACAGCAATGAAAGGGCCTGGCCATGAGAAGAACCGGCAGCAGCCTCTGCTCCCCAGGCATTTCTCTTCCCAATCCTGATCACTGACCACTTTCTCAGGATGGATTGTCCTTCAGCCTTGAAGACTTTGGGCAGCTTGTCCTTCATATTTGGTAAAATCACACAACTAGGAATGGGTGCTTTTGGTAGCTTTTCCCCCTCTTTCGACTAGTAGCAATAACAGAATAATTCAGGCCTGAACCAAGAAATTACTTTCTTTTTCAATAGGCCGTGTAGTAAACACACATTTAGTAAAGGTAAGAAATTAAGATGTGCAAAAAAAAAAGGATGGAAGCAGAGACCTGTCTTCAGAAGCAGGAGTAAGCTGAGTTGCTTAGCTGCTGCAGCCAGGTTAACAAAAGAGGGTAAAAAAGAAAAAAAGAAAAAAAAAAGAAAAAATAAAGGTGCTTAACAGGCTTTAAGTAAGTGAGCATGGCCTGCTGGGACACGGGAAGAACAGCTGGTGAGAGAACATCGTGAAGCTGAAAGATTTGCTCTGTGATCTCCTCTGGTATTTCAGCTATTAGGGAGCAAAAAAAGTATTTCCCTGCAGTTTTAAGCAGGCAGATGGTGTGTGACCTGTTGCACCACTGCAAAATCCTGTTCAGGTTTCACAGCAGCAGTCTGAGAAACCTCCAAAAAGTTTTCCTGGGAATGTGCAGTGGTACTTTGTAAGTATTATTTTAAAGAATTTATTTTAATTTAAGGTCTATTCTGCTTTCTATTTCCTATTACTGAAGCAAGTGCTCTTTCCTCGGCCTCCTTCCTGAGCTATGCGTGCTTTGCGAAAGCCTGATGAAAGTAGAAAAGAAAGCAGGTTAGAGGAAAGGGGAGGGGAAGAAAAATATTTAAATGTACAGTTTTGTTTTAGAATCACAAAACCTCCCTTCTTAGTAGAGATCAACTAAGTGGAAGCACAGGTTATGGACTGAAATGTTACTCCTTTGCGGTACTCCTGAAAGAATTTAGCTTTGTCTTGTCAACTGCAAGTGATGGCAGAACACCAATTTTCTTTTCAACTGGTTGTCATGAGTATTTGCTGAAGTTTCTGAATGAATGTTGATCAAAGCTGCTCAAAATGGCTTTAACCTTTTACATCTACCACTTAACTAAAAATATATTTAACATCATGTTAAAAAATTAAATAACATCGGTTAGCCTGTAGCTATTATTCATCCTGTATTTTCTGTATTTATAATAAGCTACTCTGGAATCGAAATATTTTTGTTGATAGCAGCTAAGCAGGGTTCTTTTTAGAGCATATGACTAATGATAATTAATTGCTCCATAAATAAATGCATCTAAAAAGCATGCCACTGTTAACTTTTTTTGAGAAAATAATAGCCATCACCCCATATTCTTCATACAGTAAGGTGGAAGAAAATTATTAACAGAAGCAGGTGTGAGCTGTCTACAGCCCTTGTACCTACAAAGCCACTCTTCCCTATTTACCTATTTATTAACAACAGAGTAGGAATAAGCAAATGTTCAGAGGGATGGACAGTGTACGCCGAGAAGGCTTCCTGAATTTCCGCTCAGCAGAATCTAGACAAATTTGCTGGAATGTCAAAAAAAACCCAAAACAACAACAAAAAAAAAAAAAAAACACAAAAAAAACCCCACATACACAAACAGTGTTGAATTACATCAACAAACCAATCACCTTTGACCATGACATTGCTTTTTTCTCTTCCAGTCTCCAGAAAAGACAGCAGAGGTTGTTTTGGAAGGACTGAGCAGCACACATCAATTTTTCCAGGTGCAAATAACTGTTGAATTTCTGTTTTGTGAGATGAGATTAATTTCGTCTCAGTTGAGAACAGAAAAATCCTAAAGTTTTTTTCTAGGCTACCCTGCACCCATTGACTTAGAGTTGAGGGTTTTGGGCACGAATTAAAATAATGTATTAAATATTTAATTTTAATACCCTACTGCAAAAAATGTAAACCTAGGCCCCGCAGGCTGAACTCAACCATGCATAGTTCTGTTTTTAAAACTGATCTCCACCTGAAAGTCAGTTGAATCAGAAATAGCTCCTTTTTGGAACCTACAGTGCAGAATTCAAGTCATTTTTGTTGACCTCATTAGTTGAATCCCCCACTCTTTTCTTATTTATTTGGTAGTCCTTAGCAAGTTCTGACGATCTGTAGCTGAGAACCATGGGGCATTCTGTCCTGTTCTGCAAGCATCACTGAAACACAAATATCAGCAGTACAGTTTCTCAAGAGATTTCCCCAAAAACATATTTTGGTGAACTATTCCTCTTCCTCTGTTTTGGAGAAAGCACTTGCCCTTAGCGCCTCCATGCAGTTCACAAGAATTAACGTTCCAGTTAACTCTCGCCACTGTTTTGTTACTGGGTTTTTCATTTTATCCAAGGCTGATTGCAGATCTTGCAGTACATCCCTGTAGCTGTCTCCATAATGGGCACCCCACGTGTAGAGAAAGTCATATGCAGGCTTCCACATCATCTGCAAATAAAGCAGAAAAAGAAAAAGAGTTTAGCTGCAGAAATTGAATTATTGAGCAAAAAATCTAAATCTTTCCAATAGTGGAATAGTCATCAAAAAGTAAATAAGTGTTTGATACCTAGCCTCACTGAAATGCTGTATGATAAAAGACATACTGATATAAAAAGTGCACTAACCTTACGTACTTCATTTCTATGAAACTCTCAAATTCTTAGAGGGGTAAATAATGGAAAGATAAATTCTTCATTTATCACCAAGTCGAAATATATCCCCGTCTGAAAATATAATTCAAAAAACAGGGGTGGAAGGAAAACACTTTCCTCTTGGTCATTTTCGCAATGCATATACCCAACAGCAGTTTCCCTATTTGGAGTTTGACTGGTTTTGATGGTAAATGCCTCCCTTTGTCTCATTAATCAACATCCCACTGTCCCCCTGCTTAGCCTGGAAATTTTAAACATGTTTCTTATCTTTACAAAAATGTCTTCTGGTAACAGCAGCAGGAAGATGATCTATCTGTAAAAACTCTGTTAAAAAAAAAAAAAAAAAAAAAAAAAGAAAAAAAAAACCAAACACTCCAAAAGCAAGACAGTCAAAAGCTTTAATAATTAATTTTTTAAAATCAGGACATGCAATTTAAAAAGCGTCCTGCAAGAAAGACAGGTTACCAGTGCTCCTTCTTTCAAACTACAATATGTTTATTTTATGCCAAACAAATATGGAGGAGATCCTTAGCAGGTGTGATCTGTCATTGATTTAGTGACATTAATTAAGCTATGACAGCATGATTCAGATACCAAGCTGGACACACATCTTTCGAAGTGCTGATGTCCAGAGTAAGTTTGCTCAGTTTACAAACACAAAGATTGTTTTCCCAGCTGCTGCTTTTCCAATTTTAACTTTGGTTATCCACTTTCTAGTTTCCCACTCATCATTGGCAATAAAGGTTTTGCCAACAGCAATTGGGTTAGTAATTGCATCAATGATACACAAAGCAAGAAACCCATCGCTTTCCTAAAAGGTTCTGGCGTTTGCTGTTTTAACAGAAACACACTTATGCATAGTAATAAAAGCATACAGACTGATGTGTGCACATTTTTATATACCTACACACAGAAGTGATCAGGAAGTCCAGATTTTTTAACATCTTTTTCTCTTTTAATGGAAAAGCAGTTTTCATGGTTCTGAAGGATAATTCAGCAGGAAACTGGTTATTTCCTCAATATAATCCTATTAATTTACAAATAATACACAACATAAAGCTCCGCTTCCTTGATTTAAGCTTTATTTACTTGATCCATTGAAGAACTGAGTAGCAGGAGAATTTTTTGCTCATAGTTCTGCGCTTTTCTCCACATTTGGGCTAAGAACTCTCAACTTATCCCAAGATTGATTCTATCATAGTTTCTGTAAACATCTCCCTCAACTTCTGCTGGCTTTGTCCCCCATTCCCAAATGGAAAAATCCATCAAACTCATAACCCCAGTAGCGTGTCTTGTAGTCTGATTAGTCTGGCTTCTGCCTTCAGTTTAAGATGTAAAAAAGTGCCTATGTTTTCAGTGCAGTTTCTCATTTTAGGTGTACAGAAGGGAAGGGTACCATCATTTACCTAAAATCAATGCTGCCTACTTCTCGCTTTAAGCAAGTCTATCTTAAATCATAACCATCAGGTTACAAAAGGAGGAAAGAAAAGTAGTTTGGTGGTAGGTGGGAAGAAGGAGAATGATGACTTCTTCCCTTTTATTAGACAGACTATGTTGAAAAAGAAGGTTTTAATGTACTACTGTAAATACTACGTATTACAATATATTTTAATGAACTAAAGCAGCTCACCACTGTTGTATTTATGGTGACACCAGAAAGTGTCTGTTCTTAGCTTGATAATCAAAGCAGGCAACAGGAGAAGCTGGGATTTCCTGATATTCTACTGCTGGCTATGCCTTTTCTCTGTCTTATGCTTCCTTTCCTTATACTCCTGACAGACCAGGATATTTGAAGAATTGGGGTACCACCTTCGGTCTTCACTAAAATATGAAGAGACAGTATGAAAAGATATGATGCTTTGAGTTATGCTGAAGGTCAGTCTGACACTGCCATCAGAGAATTGGCTGAAATGTGTTTAAAATACAAATCCTGCTTTCCTCTACTTTGTCACAATTGATTATTTTTTTCCCTGGGACAAAAGAAAAGAAAAAAGAAAAAGGGGCGGGGAGAGGGGGCAAGGGGGGTTAAAAGTTTATAAACTGGTCATCAGTGATACATGGTTAACTCAGCAATAATCTATGCCCTCACCACAATGAACTAACACTGCAAACCAGGCTTCTAAGGCAGATCCTTCTCCACATCCCCATACTTTAATGCAGTGGCTGAACTGAATTGCATTTGACTTTCCTGAATTATATTAAAGCAGATTTTCAGGCAAAACATTAAATCACTGCAGCATGCTGGGCCAGTCTCATCTCAGCTGCATGCAGGAGTTTTCCCTCTGCTCTCAATGCCTCTGCTGAGTAGGTAATAATGATACCTACATCCTCTGTAAAGTGATTTGGAATTTACTGATGAAAAGCACTTCAAAATCTAGGCACCAATTGTATGTACCTCAAGTTACCTCTGTGATCAACTGGGAAAAGACTTCTCCTACTATAAAAATATTAAGTTTAAAAGTAGAAACATTTTTCAGCCAATCAATTCTCTTGATGGGAGAACAGTCCTTGATGGGTAATGAATTGCTTAATGTTTTCAGATAATCCTCAATAATTAGCCAAGACGTATTACTCCCTCATCTGTGTTTGGCTTCCTATTTTCACACCAACAACTACTATCAATAAGAAAGCTTTTCCATTAGAAAACTCCAGGCTAGGACAAGGTGGTTTTAATCAGGGTTCTGTTATGCTTGCTAAGTAAATGTGAGGATCAGCAATCATTCTGAAATTGGTCAGACTAATGCTAACTTTGTAACAACGCTAGGGGCATCTCCACACAGGTATGAATTTACACTGCGTTAGTTGCATAAATTTTGCATCCCTACTGAACAACATACTCAAAACTTTATAAACAGAGTATTGCTTTCTCTATGTAAAGGTTCAAATTCACCAGAACACTGAGAAGTTCAGAGGTCAGAAGAAAGCACTGAAATGCAGTAGAAAATACTGAAACTCAAGGTTAGATTCACAGGACTGTGAGGATGCTGAGTGTTCACGTGAGATACCAGGGCTAGAAACATGGTGTGCTTTGAACTCACACCTGTGTGGACAAGCACTGGTACAAAGCTCACACGAAACCAATAAATTCCTCATGGGCCCATCCTAAGTCTTGAGAAATGACATAAAAATAGAGCAAAATTCTGATCTTTGATTGCTTGTTGAATGTTCTCTTGAAAAATAGAACATACTCTATTATTGGCTTTTTTATGATGAATTTGACTGTACTATCTTCTGGCAGCAGACACTGTCACTGAAAGGCAGAGGATCTTGTAGGTGGTTTATCATAAAAATAATGTAAAAAACTTTTGAAAATCAAAGAACAGAGTGTATGAAGCAGAAGATGGGCCTTATAAAAATAGACACACATTTAAAACAAAGTAAGCATACGTATTTTTTATATATTTATATATAAAACTAAATAGTTATGGTGCTGGAAAAAGAGTTTTAAGATTGTTTTTGTTCTGCTGTCTGTTAGCAAAGGAGAAAACATTTCCAAATACCATGAAGACCAGTAGAGTCACACATTGTTCAGATCTATAATTCCTTCTGTAGAAAGCTGGGGTTTTGTCAGAGAAACACAGAAAGCTTAGTAAGTAAAACAAAAGTCTAGGAAGTTAGGCAAGGCACTGCATAAAAGTTAAAAAACAAACAAACAAACCATAATGGAAATAACAAACATTCACATTCTGTTTTATTTTAGTATTTTAGAATAAGGTAGTGCAAAAACAGAGCCAATAACAGGGTGATTTTTTCAGTAAAGGAGAGTAGTAGACTAGGGATTGATAGACCTGAGAGTTTTATGAGAAAAAAATTTAATGAGAAAGGTGCATCCAGGCACAAGTAGTGTACCCAGAACAACTTAAAAAAAAATAAATACACAAAATAGCTCAAAGAGAAAAGCAAGATCAGAGGAGGCGGCAGTGTTTGCAAACAGCAATGATGATAGAAATAATTTTGCAGAAAAGTGCAGAACCTTGTAAGTAAATGTGTGGAATTTTGGTCAAATATTGATTAAGGAGGGAGAGTGGAGCATACAAAGGGAATAAGAGGTGGTGGTTCACGATTAGAGCAGAAATCTCTTGGTAGCTATCACCAGGCAGATAGAACTGAGATGAAAGACACTGGATTCAGACTATGGAAAGGAGGATATGTTTAGCAGGGAATAGGAAGAATCAGCTACAGGGAAAGAAAAAGGAAGAAAAAGTTATCTCAAGTAGTTGAGAACCTGTGAATGGGAAATAGCGATTCCTTTGGTACTAAGAGGTAAGAGAGAAGGAATTCAGGCTGGATCGTGAGCATTACCTGCAATAATTAGGGGATGACGGTACAGGCAGAGGGAGCAGAGCCTGAGTGTAAGCACTCAATGCAGAAAGGTCATCTTGAGCATCATTCAGCAATGTTTATCATAGAATCAGAATGTGTTGGGTTGGAAGGGATCTTTAAAGATCATCTAGTCCTGCAGTAAGCAGGGACATCTTCAACTAGTTCAGATTGCTCAGAGCCTCATCCAGCCTGGCCTTGGATGTCTCCAGGGATGGGGCCTCCACCACCTCTCTGGGAAACCTGTACCAGTGTTTCACCACCCCATTGTAAAGTTCTTCCTAATGCCTAATCTAAACCTACCCTGCTCTAGTTTAAAGCCATTGCCCCTCGTCCTATCACTACATGCCACTGCAAACTGCCCCTCCCCAGCTTTCTTGTAGGCCCCATTCAGGTACTGGAAGGCCGCTATAAGGTACCCCCTCTTATAAAAGACGATAATCAGGGTAACACCCAGTCTGGGACCTAGAAGTCATTGGCATATAACTCTGTGGTAAACAGTGGATCTACTGCATGCTTCAATGTTAAAGTGAGAGTAGAGAAATGGAGGAAGCAACTTGGCTGCGTGGGCAAAGGTGTGCCAGGAGCACGGGCTGGCTCTTGGCTCAGAGGCGCAGATGAGGGCCCACCCTAAGTCTTGTGGCATATCTGACATTGCGTAGATGCCATGGGTACCTCTGGGCACCTCAAATGGTACTAGAGATATAATTAGGCAGATAAAATTGCACTAAAATACATCTGAGAGGACAACTTGACTTTTATTTAGGACTCATACTTCTGTATAAGCAGAGTGCTTTACAAAGGAGGACAAATAGCGTGACCTACCTGACAAACTATGAAAGTAGAGCATGTATTTGCCGTGTTCATATAGCAGGACAGAAGTGGAATTGGTGTCAGAGCTTCCAACCTCTTGTCATGCTACCTAAGCTAAATGACCACAAATATTACACGGGCACAGAAAAGTGTTACTGGTGGCAGTAAGCTTCCTTTCAGTGGAAAGAACAAAAGCTGTACTGAGGGTGATTTGAAGTAGCTCTTGCAAGGACTGGATGGTCTTCCTCACTGTGTCTGAAATGACAGCGGAGGAGTGAATAAGATTGCCAAGAGGACAGGACAATAAGAAGGGACTGAAAATGGCCCTTGGGGTGGGAGTAAAGAGCTGAAGGTCAAGACAGAGATCAGGACGTCCACAGCAAATTAATTAGGCACAGTAACACCAAACAATTGGCCTCAAAGGAATATCTATATAATTGCAAACAAAAGTTGGTGACAATTCCTTGCATTGAAGGGCTTACAAATTAAATAAGGAGGCTGGACTGCAAAAGGGAAGAAGTGCACAATGCAAGGACAAAGAAAGGTCCCTGTCTGTGTTTGTGTGGAGGAGCAAGTGTGCACGCCCCATTACACCGGAGCCTTACCTCCAGAGCTACCACGCCATTTTTCCCTTGGTGGGGTACTTCATAAGCCTCGATTTGCTGCTTTGTGAGTCGGGCTAGCTTCTCCGCAAGCTCCCGCCAGTATTTGCCAAGCTTGACAGCTGAAGTCAAAATGATGGTGTCCTGGGTAAGACGTGCCACTAATCCCTGGCAATCTATTTTCAAAAGTGCCTGCAACAATCATTGTCATCAGTGTTCCTTCAACAGTAATTACAAACAGAACATTATCATTTGTTTTTATAGCACTATTCTGCATTTCTAAGCAGACAGAAAGGCTCTTTGTCTATTTTGTGTTCTTACAAATATGTAACTTTTTTTTCCCTACAAAAAGTGTTGCCAACAGTTTCACAGGAAAACTGCCGACAAGCTTCAGAAAAAATTAAGCTGGCATTGAGCTGCTTCAGCATTCCTGTGTCACATGGATCCTGCCAAGCTTACAGATCCTAAACGAAAAATATGCTTCTCCAACAAAAATATTTGCGACATCAAATTTAGCTTCTTAAAAGTATGACAGGAAACTTAATGAAGTTAGAGCATTATTATACTAAGGTGTGGTCCTTCATCTACTGCTTATCTGGAAAATCATTGATTACGTTGGCCGGCACCTTTTGATTTACTCCTCCAACAGAACTGATAATTTGATCAATATTAAGCAGAAATGCAAGCATAAAACTCTCCCCTCCCCCATACCAAATGAGCTTTTAACAACAAACAAATTAAAATGGTTCCAGGAGTGAAACCCTGAAATGCAGATACGTTGCATTCTCCTTTCTTTATTTGTTTGGATAAGAGCTAATGAGAAAAATAGGTTTGTTTTTTCTTCTCCTTAAATTAACAGCAAAGAGTTCCACTGAAAATGTTGACTTTTTCAGTGAAAGATCAAGAAAAAAATCCAGAAGTTTTCCTTGGTTTTAGATACTGATTTTTGATAAAATATCAAACATTGCTGCAGAAATCAGACATTTGTGTTATTTAATCGTAAAACATTTTTCTGTAAAAAAACCTCATTGTGAACCAGAACTTTTGGTAGGCACAGTACTGAGAAGGAGACTATAGTGTACAGTACCAAATCCCCCTATACTTTGGCAAAGTGGAGACAAAGTTGTTCAGTTTGCCTTTGCTCTGGTAGTCAAGAACCCTATTAAACATAAAAATAGGAGATTTATTAAAAGAAATAACCAGTAAATTCTACCCAAAAGTGACATGGGTGGTATCCAGCTTTAAGTCTAGCTTTACAAAGACAAGAACCTGCATCGGCATTTCATAGCTCAAGATCATATGCATCTCAATAAGATTAAGATTGTTAATCTTATTAATTTAATAAGATTGTTAATAAGATTGTTAATCTTATTATGCCCCATCTTTCGCCTGTTCTGTAATGAACTCTGTTTCACTGTATTCAATTAAAAGTTTGGATCATTTTCACCTTTAACTCACCCCTCCCCTTTTTGTGCAGAGACGTGGCAGACTAAACTGTACTTCACACTTGCTCAGTTTTATTCCACACAGTTTAATGCAGTCTTAAGAGTTGTAAGTAGACACTATTACCAAAATTTTCTGAATCCTTCTGAAATTGCTGTCAGCACTTCAAAGGGCATGTACTAGTCATGAGAAGTAAACCCTGTTAAGGTCTGCAATTCAGGACAGTCAAAAGGCTTTAGATGAAAGGCTACAACGTGAATTTTTAAACACCCACTTTCATAATACTTCATTTTTATAGGAGAAATTTAATTCTCTTTTGTCCCTAAATAGGCTGGTAGACTTTTCAGTCAGAGCCAAGAACAGTACTGAGTAAACATTAACTCCACAAAAATTAATTTGCACACAAATTCATAAGTAAATTAAGATGGTACACAATGAAACCTATTACCTGGAAGCATTTAGACTAAAACTACTTTTGATTCACATGTAACAGCATTGAATCATATAGAAGTTGTCCAGTGACTTACAAATGAGGTCCATGAAAATATATATTGAAATATTTGCAATAGGACTTAAGTTGCTACAACATTGACTATGAAGTTGTCATGTAGATAAAATACCTTGTCTTCAACATGTGGGTCAGGATTTCCTTGCTTTAAAAATACAAAGTGAACTTAGACATGCACCTTTATACACAAGATATATAAATAATGGAGTTTCCACACTACAAGGTTAGTAAATACTTCACAATGGGAATGTGAATTGCTCAGGGGTGCAATTTACCATGATGAATTCCATGACAAAAGACAAAACTATTTCAATCATGGCCGTTTAAAAACAAACAAACAAAAAAGTCAACTCAGTCACTCTACCAAATGAGCAAGGCTCCTGGAACGTTTACAGAACACTGTTCAGAATTAATTTATGAAAGTATTATTCTTCATTAGAATCTGGATGTATTTTCCATCCACAGGTGTCTATAACTCTTAGTAAGATGTTCAGGTTTGTAAAGATTCCCACAAGGGTGCAGGAACATTTTTTGTTGTTCACACATTACTACTGAGTAGTTTCTTGGCAATGCATTCCCAATAACCAAGCTAGTTCATGCAATACTTACAACAATGAGCTCATAAAGAAATAGTCTTTTTTTTCTGTTCGCGTGGCAATCTTCCTTCATCCTCTTCACAATGTGCGCTACTCTCTCTGATTCTTTGTCAGCAAGTGTCTCATTAAAGTCATCCAAAGACAAGTGTGAGTATCCTAGCACCTCAGCCAAAGCTCTCCAGTCATAAACACTCTCTGATACTGTAGACAGAACTACAGAGTAGATGTAAGTCAGTTTTTTGAATGGCAATGCAATTTGTTCAACGAGATTCCTGGTTGTTAGCTCACTATCAGCAGTGTCCATAGCTTGTTCTTTGGAAATCACTTTAATGTTTTTGCAATGTACAAGACCAATCTTTTTTCTGAGAACTCCTACATACCACTCTTTTATTTTAGTTTGTCCAATGGCTTTTACTTTATCTTCACCTAGAAGTGCTATTGTGTCCCCTTTAAAATATTCTAGCAAATAGTCAATCTTATTTTGACGTAACACAGTTTTCAAAGCCACTCCATATGTATTAACACTCAAAGTTTTATCTTGAAACTTTGGATATTTAACTGTTGGTATTAAAAGCAAAGGCGCAGACTTGATTTCTTTGCGGTTGTGTAAGCGCTTTGGCTTATTGATAATTCCACTTAATTTTGGAGCTGGATCAGGAGTCGTAACATGGAACTGCATTACTTGGCTACTTTTTAAGACTTTAATCTGAACGAGGAAAACAAAGAAGTGCATCTCCCTACATCCAAGCATGGAAAACAGGAATTGTTGGCGGACCATTTCACCAGTTTTCAGCTCTTCCTCTTTAATATTTTTGCTTTGGTCTTCCAGCTTCACTTCAAAATCTGGATCACAGGATACCAAAGAAATGTTTAGATCTTGTGGCTTTTCAAGCAGAAATGTATGTTTTCCCCACAGTTGAAACACAACAGGAGGCATACTTTTCCCCCCCTTTTTTATATCATAAATTGTAAGTTTTCCTGGAATGTAGTTGTGACCAAAGACTGTAAAAACTGCTGTAAAAGATGGATGAATATATTTGGGACCATAAATTCCAACTGAGACTGTTCTATGAACGTAGTCCCAGACATTAGTTGCTGGAGGCTGAATTTTGTTTGCTTGTACAGCGATCACCGCATACATCACGTGACTTAGGTCCGTTAGCTTCACTTGTATGGTATCTTGATAAGTGTAGCAATTCTCCAGTTTCTTAAAAGGCCCTTCTTTATTGAGACTAAAAAAACACACAATATCACTCATAACTTGGCTGAGTGGATCATTCTTCACTTTAGCTGCAACTTTCACCTCTAGGAAAATAGCTTCCTTCGTGTTGAGGTTGCTCAGTGTAAGTTCTATCAGAGGACTTACGGTGCTAGACATTTCATTATTAAATGATGATGGAGGGTTAAGGATAGCCTTTAAACCAACTTCTTGGAATTCCCCAGGTAATACATGGCCCACAGGCACGTGAATGTTGATATCTGAGTCAGGTAGCTGTACTGAACCCCCTTCATGATTCAGTTTACAAACCACATGAATGTCTGTAGCTTGCGTTTGTGCCCATCCAGGACTATGGCTCATGGCTTCTAAATCTAGGCAAGACCGGGTGAGTTGTCGGTGACTCAACCAAGCCATCTTGTAGGCTTCACGGTCATTTTGAAGCCACGTCATGTCTGAAGCTATAGCTTTTTGAGGTGGTGTCTTGCGAGGATTAAATTTTCGGTTATCAACAATATCCAGGAAGTCAGAGACACTCTTGGATCGTCCAGATCTTCTCGATGAAGTCTTTCTTAGAAGACAATCAATATCTAGCTCATCACCTGAGGAAGCCAAAGAATCCCTGTTGCTAGAAACTTTGGAGAACAAATAGGGTTTTTCTTTTAAGATCGAAAGGTATTTGTTATTTTCATTTCTATTTGAAACAGCTATGTCATGTACGAAAGGATTGGAGGCTGATAGTTCATTCCAGAAAGGATTAGTCTTGGAAACAGCACGGGCATGTTTGAATACATCAGACCAGTGAATATCCAAATCCAATTTACTTTCATTGACATCTGTTTAAAAGAAAAAAACAGAAGCATTTCCTAAAGCACAGCGTCTTGAGACATTCCATTAATTTCCAACTGATAGTCTGTTAAGCTAACGGGTAACTAAATTTATCCTCCTAAAATACATATAGATCATTTGTATATTTCTTCTTCAGTTTTTTAAAGAGTATCAATATTGATTGCTAAGTAGCATTAAGAATCTTTGTTAATAGAAAGAGTGCTAACAAATTAGTGCTGAAGGATGTAAAGCATCTTCTGTGAAGTGCTGATCATTATCAATTACTACAACTATTAACTGGCACCAAGTATGCTATGGACCCTTAAGGTTTAAATCCTTCCATTTCAGTAATTTTTGGCTTCTAACAAAATGCAATGGATTTCTTGCCTTTCTGTCTAATTCTCTGCAAAGATTAAACAACTACTGTTTCATTTGTCAAACACTGTAGACAGTACAGATAAATGCATTATTCAGGATTCCTTTTCATGCTAGTGCACATGCATTTAATTGATAACAGCACTCTTACAATTTGTGTCAGTGTGTGTGGAATTTGCTATACTAGCTTTCCATTAAAAAAATTCATTGGTAAAATTTATGAGGTCTTGTACAATTTGAAACTTGGAGAGAAATGTTTTTGTGGCTACTAATTTTTCTGAGATCACCCTTAAATAGACAAATAAGGGTGTAAAATTGATATTTTAATATGCTTTCTAATAGAAATACTCATTATTAACAGTAATGTCTATTTGTTCTGAAGACAAGATGTTCTTATTTTTTGTATTAATATGTGTTCACAGAGCTGGTTTATAAGTTGATCGAGACTCACATTTCCAGCAATGAATAGACTATCTGCAAGTTTTTGTGCTAAGGGCTTCTATTACTTCAGTTTGCTGTTATTTTTCTATATACAGAGGTTATACCATCCCTTCTTTCTATATCCTTGTAAAGAATTTTAATTTAAGTGGGAAAATTCAGCATTTCTATTCTTTCGGCAAATCTATATCCTTCATTATTGCACTTCCCATAATACCTTCCATATCCATGGTTACTAATTATTGATCAACTGCAAGAATGACAGTGCTTTCAGACACACACAAAATATTTAAAATTTATTACTTTTCTTTTTGTTTCATTTGTCAAGAATTGTGACAAAAAGCCAAAACCACAGTTCCAAAAAAGTCACAATTTGGAAGAACCAAAGTGGAATTTACCTGCTTCCCAGGTGCCCATCTGGAAGGCTCTATCATTGTCTTGACAAGAGCCTTCCCGGTGAGCTGTCAGGGGGAGCAAGCCCAGGGGCAGCATCTGCCCCTCTGGCACCCAGCCTCGGCCAGGGCCACCAGATGAGATTGGGCTGCTCAAGCACCAGCTGAAAAGTCCTTTTGTTTCTGCCCACAGGCCAAAAGCTTTCCTTGTGCTGTGATGCTATTACAGTCACATCGTTTTTGTCTATTAAAAAATAAATTAATTAATCCCAAAGGAAACATTAGGGTTTTTTCCCTACCCTAAAGGGCATGTTTCTATATGAAAAGTCTGAGCAGAAAACTCTGGTAGAAACTGAGTCATTAGGTTGGACACTTTCTCATGTCAAGGTAATACACCACATTATTGGGGTGCAGTAGGTTAGCGAGGAAATAATTCCGGCTCCTGAACTCACATAGCAAGTGCCAGGCCCGCCATTACTCACATCTGCTACTGGACAAAAAGCTAAGAGAGTGCCTACCTTGTGGAGGGGAATGTTTTCTTAACTTTTGGGCTAAAACAGCAATGAGGTTAAATCAACTTTCTTAAGACTCCAGTTTTTAAACTGGGCTAACTCCAAAATTACCTTGCCTTCCTGGTTCTTAAAAACCTAAATAATGTAATTTGGCTAAGAACTCCCTCTTTTCCTCATCTCAACCCCCAGTGAACATACTCTAAATAGCGTTTATTTATGAAATGTTAACGATTCCAGCTCTCCCTCTCAACCTGCCCAACCCACGTTTGTTATGGCAGTGGACAGAGGACTTCTCAGCAAGTTTCTCCTAGGGGACCTTCTGACAACACCTTGTGTTTTCGCTCCAAGGACATATGTGACGGCCTGAACAGTGCAAACCACACCCCAACTAAAAAAATGAAAGGAAAAAAAAAAACAACCAAAAAAATGGTCTACAGGGGTTTTCAGAGTAGCTATGGCTCTTGGCACTACTGAGAGTTTTGCAAAAATACAGGCTTTAGGTGGAGAGCCTTAGTATGGAAAATAGCAAAGAGACATACTGTAGCTGGCTGAAGGTGTTCGGTCATCCACGTCAATCAAAGTCCCCTCTGACCTGCTCCGTGGAATCTCTCCACTGGTTAGGGAAGCTGTTCCACTACTGGAAGTGTTTTCCTCCTAGGAAACAGTTAAACATATAAAATGGCAGCAAGTATGCAATTTGAAAAAGGGGAAACTCTTGAAGAATAATTATGCTTGGTTCCTGTGATGTGACACAAACAACAAAAAAAGTGAAGTTATGTTTTATGAGTAAATTTACAGAGTCTGCCCAAGAGCATCACAATCCTGAGTGAGTCTTACCATATAATTTGCAGCAAAAACACCAGATGCTACAGCTGTAGTACAATACAGTACCTCAGTCCATAGTGAAGCCCAATAACTCACATAATTAAGTATCTTGCAATTGGAACTGATCCAATTGTGTGATAACTTCTGTTCAGAAGGTCTTGAATAATTTTTTTTTTTTAAATAAACATCCTAATTCCTGTTTTCAGATAAGTTTGACCACAAACATTAAAGGGGAAGAGCTAGATCTGTACCTTCCTTTGCCAATTAATTTAAAATATTTCCACCCTTTCTGCTTTATTATTCTTCCTATTCTCTTCCCCGAGAGAATACCGGGTCAGATGTTCTTTCTGTTCTGTACAAGAATAACTTGAAGTGCCCTTCTGCAGTGCCCGTGCCAGCACAGCAACAGCCCAAGAGAGGACATTCAGGTCTCTCCTCTTCCTTGTTCTGGCTACAAGAAGTTCTGTTTGGTTTTGATGCAGTTTGCACATGGAGTGCACGTGCACGAGCCTGACACGAGAGCTGTAAACCAGATGCTGTGGTTGAAAGAGAGAGGGTCAACAGCAAAGCTATCGCCAGGGCAGGGCAGGAGGGGCATCCCTCTGAGGCAGGCAGTAGGAGAACGAACCTCTCAAGGTACCACTGCCCAATGCTGGTTTTGGCTGCCCAGAAAGGGGAGTTGCAGGTCTTCAAAGGAGCATTGGGTATCCTACACCCTGAAGTTACTGTGTCCCAGAAACAGAAGCTGAAGGAAATAAAACATTTTAGACGTTTTTGTGCAGGAGAGCTCATTAAATCAGTGCCATAAACCAAGGGATCATTTAGTGATTTTACCAGAATCCTCTCACTGACCCTATACATAGTGAAACAGAAATGCTGATGGGCAGTAGAGGCTTTAAGACATATGGTTAAAAAGAAAAGAAAAACCAAAACACCAAAAAAAAAAAAAAAGGAGAAGGGGTAAAAAACCCAGAAGTTTTTCTGGGTCCATCCACAGGATACAATAGTCAGCTTTGTTCAGGAGTCTGAAATATTGTAGCCTGCTGCTTCTGCAGCAGCAAATGCAGCCTAAGCAGATCTCATTTTACCATCTTTAAAATAAATTTTAAAAAAAAATTTAAAAAAGATGCATTGGGCATAGTTTTACTGTGGCTGTAAGAAAAAGGAATCTTCAGTTACAGTTCTATTAGGTGAGTTATGGGAAAAGGGAAGCATACCTTATATCAAAGAGTTACTGAACAGAAACTGGAAGTCGGCTCTCTGTTTCCATTGCACAATGCAATGGTTTAAGACATCTTTTCTTTCCCCACTACAAATGTGGGAAGAACAAAAAGTACCGATTTACAAGAGCTACCTTCAGCTAATGGCAATCTGCTCAGCTGCTGATTTGCTCTCAGGCAGGACACCATGCTGAGGTCAGGCTGAGCCTGACAGTCACGCAGCCGCGCCGCTGTCACGGGACTGTACCAACTTTCAGGTTCCTCTGTTACCAGAAATCTCAGGTGTTGGCCCCAAAAGCTCTGATTTCAGGTGGAAGTGAAAACTAGCCTCCAAGATGAATATTTTGTGGCTTCTGCTATTAATGCCCTACCGGAATCAAACTGGAAACTAAAATACATCCTTAATCCCAACACTGTAGTTCCAAGATCAGACATGCCACAACTGTATAAAAATATCACCGTTCCCTCCATCTCTAACCAGGGACAGTATCTTTGACAATGTGTACTGATTCCTTCAGAGGAAACCATTTTTGCTTTCCTGCTGCATCTCAAAATGGTGAAAAACTGAACACACTGTAAGAACATGCAAAATTTTTATCTTGGGCTTCTGCTTCAGGGACTGGGGAGGCTTAATCACCAGTGTAAGGTATCCATAGTCTAGAACTCCAATAAGTGTACAAAAGGAAAGTCTACTTTTTACAACACCCGTGTATTTGTTGCCAGTACTAATCTCTGATGACTTATTGATCAATTGACATACCAATCTAAGAACAGTTCTTTAAATAGTTAAAAAAAATGCAATTATTTCAGCAGCTGTCTGAAATGTGAGGCAGTAAGTAAGGATGAGGAAAGGGCACAAGAGCGCAAGGAGATGCACAGGGGCTAAAATAGGAAACCCTGGGGGACGGGAGAGGGAGAGAGAGAAAGAAAAACAAATTTCTTTACACAGTGGGAGTATATTGACAGAGACATGACAACAAGATTGCATATAGAAGTTTTATAAATGCTAAGAATTTCTGCAAACAGAACAAGCCATTTCCTAAAAGTTCCCTCTGGGAACTCCTTAAAACCTTCACCTCTAGCCTGGCACAAAGACAGAAAAGGCGGATACTGAAAAGGAAAACCACTTTCAAAAATAAGTCATGCCTCCCCCCGTCCCCACTCTGAAAGAATTCTTTGGTATGAGAGCATGGTGAGGGAGCCCTCGTGATTTAGGCATGTCTTCAGGCAAGCCAAGAAGAGGATGAGAGAAGGGGGAGATATAAACATTCCTGGGCAAAAGATGACCACATTTGGTCAGTATGTCAAGGGATGTGGGAAATGCTGGGGACAAGCTGTACACACGCTATTGGGTACCAGGCAACGTGCCTCCTGAACATGATCTGACACCAAGGCTGTGTCCCATCTCTCCCATGTTCCAGCCTTAGTGCTGGGAATGCATAAATCCCCAGTGCCTTTCTATGAGCTTAGGAAAATAAGAAAACCCAATGCTCATCCTTTTCCATGGGTACATTCTGTGATATAATAGCATCCCAAATGAAACTTTTGATAGAACAACCCTATTAATTAGGAACTTACCTGGACAAATCCAGAAGAACGATCATCCACAAGAGAAGAGAGACGAGTGCATGTGGGATATAAAGCCATGCTGATCAGTGGCAAAAGGGAAAGGTATGAAACCCTTTTGCTGCAAAAAGAGGGAATTATGTATAGGAAGAATCAGAAGCTAAGCTTTTCATTCGCTGTAGCTACTGAGTAAGAAAGATGAAAACTGACAAACGCTTAATGGTGCAAAGAATTATCTGACTTGATGGCGTGTCAGCTCACAGTGTGAAGTGAGCAGGGAATGAAGTGAAGAGATCGGAAAGAGACCAGCTACGGAGGTGACCAGTGACTGAACCTGAGTGACTGCTGAGAGATGTGGCGTTTTTCTGTAGGAGAGCAAGAAACACTTTGCCAGGTGCACTCTGCTGTTCAAGCCTGGTGGGCATTGCTGGACCCATAAAAGCAAGGGACTCAGGATCCAGAGTGCTGCTGGCAGGCACATTGCGGCACTGTTACAGAGGAAGAAAAACACATTAGAGGAAGAAGAAAGTCTCAGGTAGAAAGTTCAGCTTCACAGAAGTCAGGAGACAGGCTTGCTGCAAATTACATTCTTGCTGCATGGTGAAGCCTCCAGAAATCTCTTCCAGGTCTTTTAAAATTCAAGTGCACTTTTTTCTTTTTTTTTGGTTTTTTTTTTTCTCTTTCCAGTCTCTCTACCAAAGAAAACATGTCCTGCTGTGCTTAAAATAGTGGTAAGGAAGAAAATTAAAAAAGCCCACATGCAAACACATGCCCACTGTCTTTGCCCTCAAAAATGAGAGGGAACACATTCCCTTGTGTTTTTAAAGCACCAGCGTCCCAGAGCAAAACACTAACAATTTGCCTTTCATTCAACCTTAACCCTTCTTCAAAAGCAGGGTGTGTTAAAAGCAGAGCTCTCCTGTGGCAGCGTCTCCCTACAAACCTCTACGTGCACCTTAGACAGACAATACTACTCAGCCATACCATTATTCACAATGATTCATGGCCTTTGTATCCAGGGGATGAAGTTTATGCATTTGCAGAGAGAGGACAAGCAACACAAGCAGGAGATGCACCGCATTCCTCTGGCTCACTTTTAGCTGTCATGGGGAAAAATGACTTGCTAGTTATATAGGCTGGGTTGTTAGACTTACTTTACAAATTTATTTCTGAAAAAGGAGCAAGGCATATTCACCGGAATGTTAAACACAGTGTTCCTGATCTGACCAAATACTGAGTATACTGAATTATTTAAATTCTATTAAATAGAGAGAAGAAAAAGAATTCTAAAAAGAAAGCAATACACAGAAGAGAGATGGTTTCAGAAGGCCCTAAACATCACCATCAAATCTAAAACACTGCCTGTTCTCAGGAGATTAACATGTTTCTAGCTAAACATTAGTTACAGTGATAGTTAATATTTTAACAGTTCCTCAGTACTTGTGGCCTGGAACAGCTTTACGCAGCTCAGAGTTTGGTGAGAGGCAGCTGGACACGAGTTTACTGATCTTTGATTATGGGGCTGAACTGTAGCTAATGGCAGTACAGGAGGGCAAACGAAACCGTCAGCTGAAGTGATAAACTCTCTGACTTGTTCTCTCAGCCTGGTGCATGTGAGGCGGTCAAGAAAGTGCAGCTGTATCTCATTTTGAACAGAGACAGAAATAGCTCTTAATGTTCAACCTCGAGAGATCTCAACCCTTACCTTCCTAACGCTTGGCAGCAACCCTAATGCTTTAGTATGACCCTATTACTTGTCACTTTGCCTATAATGGTAGAAAGGCATGTTCAATTGATATATCTACTAGTTTACTCTCTTGTTTAATAGTTGCCAAGTTTGGTACCTACTTTTTCAATGTTCTGAAAATTTATCACCCTGTGGGAACTGTAGAGCCATTCACCCTCCTTCCTGAGCCCCGGGTTTAAGCTTTCTGCAGGCCCCAGATATTCCTGCGCTACTGCTTGTAATGGACGTAATCGTTCCTCGTAATACTTCACCTGAGCTGGCATTAAAGGGTAGAGCTAGTAGTCTCAGCACAACAAAAACAGGACTTGAAGTGGGTCATCCTCTCAGTAGATTTCCACAAGTTCACAAGGTGGGTTTTTACAGCCTCTGCTCAGCTCTGCATGACCCAGAACTGACTGCTTCCCAGCCCCATCGGGGAACACTGTGCAAGCAAAAACGACTATACTATAGACGCTCCCTCTACAAGGCAAGAATCCTTCCTTCCATTCCACACACCTACGCTTCTAAAATTGCTTGTTGTGAGTACAAGGGCTAGAGCATTTATTTTCAATTATAAACTTTACATTTGGGAATATTGCTTTCCGGAAGCCTCAAGAATCTGTAGTCAAGTTTTGATGTTGTCTTTTGGGTTTCAGCTACCACTTTGAAATAATCCATGGTTTCTCTTTGGCCTCAGGAAAAAATAAATATGTTGCCTTCTACTTACATTACTAAGTATCTTTTTTTAAGAACAGGAAATGGAAAGTAAAGATGTCACTAACAAATTAGTGAAAAGATCCAACTTTGTACTATTAAATTGTAGTATTTCTTCTTTTTTGCTGAACAGAGAAAACTTAGAAAACTAAAACGCAAGTTTATTAGCTTAATTATTCTATGAACTCATTTCCTTACCACCTCTCAAAAGCCTCTAAAACAATAATAGTTAAAAATCACACTGAATTCTCACTTAACCATACCTACCTTGGAAGCACAGCTAGTTTCTTGACTTTTGGAGGTCCTATGAAAACACTTCTGGCTCCTTCACAGAGATTACAATACTACAGGCTATTACTGACTGTGATGCCAACAGACTTATTCCTTCAAAATGGGTGTTGAAAATACTCTGTAAGGAACACCGTTTATTTAGCAGTTTCATTAAGTGGTAAAAGTTTCCATTTCTAGGTGCCGCAAGTGTCTCAGTGCCGCCATAATACATGCAACATTGCAGAGCAAAGGCAAAGCCTCTATGTACCATGTTCTGCATGTAAACCAGAGCCCTGCTGCCCCTCCTCGGGTGCTTTTAATGCTTGCTAGGATGAAACAAAAGCCTCAACTGTCAACATTTTTGAACAACCTAGAGGAGTGGGAGAGACTGGGAATCTCAAAATCTCTGCTAGCTGTTTATATCCTTGTGAGCTACAGCTGTGATACCGGGTTTGTAAGTACAGGATGCCTCCAAAATACTCAATATATTATTTTGTTACTCTGATTTCTTCTTCTCTTTCTATTAAGTTAGACTTTTACTCAAATCGAAGCTGCATGCAGAAGTTACACTGGGGCTTTAACTGAGCAGCTTACCTGTCAGGGCGAGTGGAGATAAAGCCTTAGACACCTGCACACTAGCTTGGCTTAGAGATCACTCCCAACTCTGCGCAGCATTTATTATGTTCTTCCCCAGGAAAGGCCCATGTCTCTGCCTGTTAATGCCAAAAGTCAGCTTTGCAGAGAGACAGATATGAGCTGTGGTCTGTGAGGGCAGGAAGCAGTGGTGGGGGACAGAAGTAGCAGTAGCGCTAACTGTAGTGAATGATTTACAATCTCAGAGCTGACTTCAAGGATAATAAAGGAAATTTGTTTTCTTTAAAAAGCAGAAAAGCCTTTGTATGCCTCAGTCACAGGGCCATGACAGGGGAAAGAAAAAAAAAAAGGGCTTCCACTGTCCAAAAACTTGATTTTGGCAACATCTTACCGTTTAACACTCTTCCAGTTAGATATAGAAAATAGCACATCTACTGTCCACCCAGAAAGCGAGTAAAGGGTAACAGTTTCCAGACAGTCAAACCCAGGTCAAGTAGCAAAGTAGTTCCTCATTAGGAACTGACAATCAGGCACTTAGGAGTTACATGTTTCACTGAAATAATTACTTTTAAATTTAAGGGCTGAGAACAAGCAGGGGAAAAGTTCCTCTTGGCTTTCAACATTTAAATGTCTCACCCGGTCCAGTGAAGTGACAACAGAAATCCTGCAAGAGCTGTGCTCTCTTCACAGCGTCAGGGCAAAGCAGAACGCACCAAGGAACACACCTGCAGGGAAGGGCCAGTGTTTTACTTGCTCACGGCTCTTAAAGTTCTTAAAATTATAATTGTAACTAACATTAATAACAGATTTTAAGGACCTGTATCATCTGGGTATGTTGCAAAGACATAGGATGGGGGGTTTTGCTATTCCATGCTAAAAACAATATAACAAAGCGATGTGGCTGACACTCCAAGACATCAGGACCTAGTCTTGAGCATCCAACTGTAGAACTGAATTGCCTGTCAGTATGCTGCCTGGATACTGATGCTTTATTTTGGACAGATGTAGACTGAAGATGTATGAGCAAAACATGCAATGTAAACCTTGAAGTGAATTGAACCTGATATCCAGACACATACAAGATGCCTTTACTCTTCTGATGTTCTGTTTTCAGCAAACTGAGGTGAGCGCCTGAAGAAAATTCCCAGGGACACTGCAGTGTGTTGTGCTTTTGATGAGACAGAGGACTAGAAAGGTCTCTTTCCATAAGCATGACAGACTTTTGCTCTAGGGAAAAGGAAAAACACATCAGAAAGCCTGCCCTGTCAGGTGGGCCTCTTTATATGGAACCACTTTGGTTTGGTGTTGGTTAACTTGGAGGAGGGACAAAAACAAAAAAACCCCAAACCACAAGACACCCCCACCCTCACCAAAAATTAGTTAACATGAAGACATACTTGAAGAGTTTGTTTACAATGTTTAAACTATGTCAGGCAAGCTTTCAAAATGTATAAACTAGCCAAGAAGCAATCTCAGTTGTGTAGGGCATGAATGGGGGGCAGGAGAGGGGCACAGGACAGGACTCAACTCAGTCACTTGTTCCATCTCTCCTGGGGAATATAAAGGGAGATCAATGCTGAGAGGGCAGAAATGACAGAAGGTGTGTGACACGTGACCAGCTCAACGTGGGGAAAAAAATGAATAAAACAGGCAGCCACCTGTGTTGGGAAAGTAATTCCATTAAATATGGTAGAAGAAAGTAAATCCATTTGGCAAGGACTCCTCTGGTTGTCATTAGAGGTTAGTTTACAAAGTTAATAACTGTAAGCAAAATCATTTTTCACTGCATCCACAAATTACATTTTGCTCTAGTTGACTGACCACACAACAGACACAGAGAGTATGTAACAGCACAAATAGTGTGTTTGATAGATTGTGATAATATTTACAAGGAAAGACTGATACCCATTTTTTGTGTATTGATCTGTTTTGACTGAAGAACTTGTTTAATAGTCCTTGGCACTTTAGGAACATAGTGAAGAGAGCATCAGAGAGAGAGTCTTAATCATGGGGACACTTTCCAAGGTATACCGCAGAAAGTGCACTTTTTCTTTGTTGCTTTTTATGGCAATTATAGTCCCCACAGTTTGGTCAGAACTCTTGTCCAAGAGTGTGACATCGTCACATTTAAAACATTTTTTCTGTGTTGCTAATAATAGGCTGAGCTGTCCATTAAGTTACACCTGCCAATATTTTAAAGTTATTTTTGACACTGTAATTTTGAAGGGAAGAAGGGAGGGGAATTCATAAAAATGTATTTTGTCCTCTAAAAGCCAAACCCAGTACCTCTCATTATATTGCAGACTCTCCCTTTACATAGCAATTATAACATGCTTTTCACAAGCAAAAAACTCTCTTATTTCTACCAAATGGGATTCATGTTTAAATTGATAGTTTCTCTACTAATGAAGGACATTTGAATCTCTGAATTGTGCTTTTAACTACTTATTAACAGCATTGTTAACAGAATACTTTTACTGAAATAATATGACTGCCAGATTGATTCTAAAATGGTAATGATCCAGCCACAAAAATGAAGTCAAAGGAAGATAAACTTCCATGCAACATCAGATCCCATTTAATAATCCACCTCTGATGACAGAAGACTACATATTTCAGAGAAAGAAGTAAGAAGACCTACGTATGAAAATGAGGAAGAGCTGCTTCCAGTATTGCTGGTAGTTTTAAAACTGAAATAGGAGTGATTCCATTTTTTTAAAAAAAATATAAAATACATTAGTCTACAGTATCACTGTGATCTTCTTGTAAAGGAACAATCAAGTTCAAGAATATTTGAGTGAACAAGTTCCCAACAAATTACATGCCCTTATGTGCCTAAATTTAGGTCTTAAATCTAGCTGCCTTACAGGCTCATTGTTTGAACCGTCTATTCCTACCTGCTGAGAAGACGGCATCTATACTTTTGTTTGTTACTTTTTGGTATGGTAAGAAGAATAATATGTCCATTCTCATCTATTTTTATGCAGCAGTTAAAAGTCACTCTTCAAAGATTTTCTCTTCTCATCTTTTTCAGAAGTGAAATTTAAGAATTGTGTGAGAGAGTTGTTCCAGGTCTCCTCTTCCTCCAGTCCCGATGATCTTTATCCACCTTAATTCTCTCCGTTGCATCACAATGTCCAACTGTCTTTCCAGCAGCAGTTCTCCCTCTGGTGATGCATACCGTTAGCCTGGATGCAATACCTCCATAGAAAGCTCATTTTCCCATCCAGGAAAACCACTCTATTATATTGCAATGCATAGTATTACCCACTGGAAGCATTTTAAGGATGTGTATTCCCTCATCCTGCCTCCCTGGAGGGCTCAGGGGCAGAAATCATTTCTGAGGTTCTCACCAGCCAGTTGGCTGATGTCCAAAATTGATCAATGAACTGCTCATACAACAAATCAGAGAATTGCCCCATGTCAGCCAAGGCTATGCTGACTTTAATCTCCCATTGTCTCTATTCACCCCCAAAAGCAACAGCGCAGCTCCAGCTTGCTCTTTCTAACAGCTCTACCCCTCGGGCTGCTACAGGCACCCTACTTCCCCACTGGTTCCAGCTCCTCCTTCTTAGCCAACATCATTGACTTTTGAGGGAAAAAATTGATAAAGCAGCTGAGAATGCTGCAATTGCTCAGGATTACCATGAGCAGGCACTATACACAGATGGGTGCCTACCCATTCAAGAAGTTTCCCTGCTCAGCTCTATAACATCTTTCCATGCCATTTGACATGAAAAAAGCACTTAATGTTATTTCTTCTTTGCATTTAATATGACAATGGTGAGAAGAGAAAGGAGGCATAAAGCTGTTGCTTCCTTCTTTCTTATTTCCTTCCCTAACACCACACAGGTGCCCTGGCTAGGACACTGTGTTAGAGATGTGGACGGAATTAGCAAAGGACAGAGAATGAGGGGGTCAGTGGCTCAAGCTCTATAATAAGGAAGACTCTCCACTCAATTCACACATCAAAGTGGGGGGGAAATGAAAACTAATCCCTAAATTATCATAAATTTCGTCCCTTTATACACAAAAATGGACAGTTTAGTTGAAGAAAAATTTTCATCTGCCCCAACAAATCTGGCTGATACTCTTAAATAAAAATAATGGCTGGAGCGATGCAGTTACAAATTGCTCAGAAAGTTGGACAAAAATTGAACTTATCAAATTCCCAGACAGTGCCTCTCAGATAACCCTGCAGAAAATCTTCAGGAAAGTGATTCAGAAATGCTGTGGATTATACTTATTTATTCTGCCTCAGCAAGCTTTACTATTTTTCACCACAGCTGAAGTTATTGCCTTTCTAGCAGAAGCGGAGGGCTGCAGATCAGTAACTCCTAGATACGATCACAGCATTTCAATATGATATCTCCAGCTTCCCCTCTAGTCTATCCCCCACAACTCCAATCGGTCCTGCACTCCTTTAAGAATTTTTACATGCAGTAAATCAATTTCACTCATATGGCAGTCTCTGTAAGAGCTGGACACTGTCCAGCCTTGTGAAGATCCTGGTGTCAATCCTTTGGCTTGCCTCACCCATCACGGATACTGCACATGCTCATCTTCCAATGTCACATAGACTAAGCATGCTTGG
Source organism: Larus michahellis (assembly GCF_964199755.1). Classification (NCBI taxonomy): domain Eukaryota; kingdom Metazoa; phylum Chordata; class Aves; order Charadriiformes; family Laridae; genus Larus; species Larus michahellis. The sequence goes on from NC_133897.1 coordinate 34,773,767, forward strand.
TGTTTTATACTATTAAGTCTCCACAAAGGTCGCAGTTCTTTGACTTCACTGGCTTCCTACACAGAAAAACCCTGGGCATCATTTTACTGCAGCATATGATGCTCCATTCGCTAGAAAGAATAATCACCTGGTACATGAAGTGAAACTGCTATTGTCAGGCTACAGAAGTAAGTTACAGAAAATTGATTTGAGACTGCTACGATATTTAAACATCATGCGAAACCACATTAATTTCACAACTATTACTTTGAAAGAAAGTTTTCATGCACTGCAGAGTAACCTTTGCTTCAGACAGAAAAAAATGAGGTACAAGGTTACAAGAGAAATAAGCTGAAATCCAGACCACATTTATAACAGCTTTTTAGTACTTTGACTTTCCTAGTTAGGAACCTGAAGGAACCTGCCATGTGTTGGCTCCCAGAGTTCAGCTTATTCAGCAACAACTTCAAAATGTCAACCCTAAAGAAACACTTTTTCTGGTTTCATTTTCAAAGTTTGCTGTCCTTGCTCCATTTGTACCGAAACGTGGGAGGAAGCATTCACAGCTTTTCCAAAAGGTCACTGACTTTGACGATCAAAGCATTTCCCTACCCATCTCACCTCCTTGGCAGCAAGTCTCGAGTTTTCCACCTTTAACTAGCTCCAACCTCTCAAGATAATAAGGCTTCAAAACGTGTGTCATGTTATGTGAAATACTGCAAAATCATATATGCAAAATTCTACTGTTTGTATTTTTTTCTAACCAAATTTGTTATTTTATGAATTTTCTATAGAGACCAACATACACACTACATTTACAGTGCAGTTGAAAGACTGTTTAGATCAAGCAGCTCACTCCTACCATTACACGTGTATCCTCACCATCACTGCCAAGGGTTCCTTGATTAACGCATGTAACTGTCATAACGTGTAGATATCATTTTAACATTTAACTTATAAACGTCAATTCAAACACACACCTTGATGTGAGAGGCAAGTTACTTTGCTTAAGATGTTTTTCTTTGGCTGTAGTGAGTCAGGAGACTACTGTTATACGCTTTGCTACAGACACCTGTAATCCTGGCTGTGTGATTTATTGGATGAAATTTTCAGTCTCCCTTTAATGGCAATTATTCTTCTATGTTTCAGGTCATTAATGATGACAAGCAGATATTTGCAGAACATAAGATTCTCCAACAAAGAGCTGTCTAGTACAAAAAGGGAAAGAAAAGCATGATGTACGAAAATCAAAACTCAAATTAAATATATTCTGCTTCCAAAACTTTACCTAAACTTTAGTTTGGCAAGTATCCTTGGAGGTGCATGGTGCAAATGTTGTGCAGCATGAAGACAGTTTAGGTCAGCTTCTGACAGATTATAACCCAGGGTTATGTTTGTATAGGTTGCTTTGTCTGTAATGAACAGAAATGTGTACAACTTTGTTCAAAACTTGAATCATCATGTAGTGTTTTTCTGTTGGCTATTGTATAGCTATGTCACACCCACCAGAAGTGAGAAGTATCAGTCAGCAGATCATCAGGAAGAAAATGTAAAGATATTTGTCTAATTTGGTGCAATTTCTAACCTTCAGAACTTCAGGAGATTCTTCTCAACTTCACACCAATCAGAAATGACTGTATGCCCAGATGTCTCAATAAACTTAGCTAAACAGTTTGTTCTGTTGTGAAAGTTAGTTTAGTTCATTTTTTTTTTTTACAGTGCAAATGCATCTCACATTGATGATTTTAGCAAGATTTTACAATTGTAAGTCAATGTCTGTCGTCATCGTCCAGTATGCTGAATCACTAGTGTCCATACAAGTAATTTCGTTTTAAAGTTCTTTAGAGATTAACATTAAAATAACCTAAGGCTTAACCCATAACCCATACATGAATGTTTTGCCTGGAGGGAAGGAGTGAGCTTTCGCTTTGCTATCTCCATATTAGGAGAGAGGTTATTTGCCACCTGAGAAACATGAAGGTTTTTCCAGTCTCCCAGATCTACGTGTCCCAAGAGGAAAGGGGATCAAGACACACCAATTTCGGCACCACAGGCATAGAAGATCAAAACCTGGCAGCACCAATAGCTGCCAGACTGTTTCAGAATCACTTAATTTGATTTATTCATAGATTTCAAAGCCAAAAGAAATAAAGCAATTATCTTTACTCTTCCTATGCCTATACTCTTCCTATGCCTATACTCTTCCTATCAAGGCACCAGACTTTTATCTAGCTGTTACTGTTTAAAAAAAAAATATCCAATTTTGAGCCCCAGAGCTGATGTTTACGTTCTGTTGGGATCCAAACCAGTGTTTTCTTTTTCATTTATATCAAGGTAGAACTAGCTGGAATAGCATTCCTTTGCTAAGCTTTGTACAAACACATAGCAAGCATAGCCTGGTGACAAGGAACCGATTGTTTAAGACAAGGAAGGGCAGGGATGGGGGAAAAACGAAGATAGGCAAATTTACAGATGCAAAGACTAAAATACAAAAAGACTGATAGCCACATTCCAGTGTCTTCCACCCCTACTGTAAGAATTGCCTAAACATGTGCTAACCACATAAAAATCCTGCTCCAAACTTGTCCCAGACCACTCAGGAAAACAGTGACAGAGCACAGGACGTGTGAGCGCCACAGGAAGAAAACTGCCACCAAGACCAGGGCTTTGAAAAAAACTGCATAGATATCACAAGAGCCCTTCTCTGTCCCAAAGTGTTCACGCCCTGAAAAGGTAATTAACTTGAGAGCAAGGCAGGTATTCGTAACACCTCCTGACAGCCTTTGGCATTGCTAAGTTTGGCCTCCCTTTCCAGCTATGAGCAGAAATCGCATATCAAAATCAGATACAAGTAATCTGTCACTACGTATAACAGAAAATTACTGACATATACACACACCCTCCACACTGTTTTCTCTCTCCCATTTTTTCATTTATCCAGTAAAACAACTGAGCAGTAACCAAACTTAGAAGTCTATCTTCTGTTATTTAAAAAAAAAAATTAAAAAAAAAAATCACAGTGATAATGAATGCAACTTCCATTAAGTTGAGAATTCAAGCAAATTGTCCTTCTGTTTCTGCTACCATACACTACATGACATGAGGAAAAGTCTAGGGAAAGTCTTACTTGTCTGGGGAGCATATCAGTAGTGCATACAGTGCCTTCTGCTAGTGTGTTTTGTGACTGGAGTACAACCATTACTGGTAAAAATGCACCACGGAATTCCAAGTTGCAAAGGGCTCTCTTACATATTTTCCAGATTAGTAGCATTTTTCTGCCTGGCCATATAAGCATCCACCTGACGGCGCAAGCCAAGCAAGTAACTGTGGGTGGGATCCAGCTGACAGAGCATAACTACCTGTGCTGTGGCAGACAGAAAAGTAACTCTGAGAGCCATTAAATGAACCTCTTGCTCTCCACTGATGAAGTAAAGACATTAAGTTATTTATGTTAGGATGATGCATGCATTAAGAACTTACAACTAGATTCATACACATACCTCAGAGTCACAATGCTTCCGAATGCTCCAAAAAGAGAAGTAGTTATGTCACTGGGGAAGCCACGCTAGCTTCCCACACTCTCCTCAAAACTATATGGAGTTTAGCTTGGAGGCTTTCAAGCTTGGTTCAATTACGGTAACCCATGTCCTATGTCCTACCCGTCTAGCTGTAGAACTAAACAACTTTGGTCCTTCTCAGTTTGTCCTATATATGGAAAGTGAGGGGACAGTTTTGAGTTTAGCTTTCCTCTTCTCACCCCTTAAGACAGATATTATGAGCACTTCAATCAGAAGCTGCTTCTGCTGAGGACTGTTAGATGTTTCCTTGGAAAACTAATGAGATTTTACAAATGCATTTGTGATGTTATTCATTTCATTTGATAGTTGTATACAACTTCTTGGAAGCAAGTTAACAGTCTCAGTCCAGAGCTGAAGAACTGGTGTCCACACTAAAGAACAGACTAAATTTCAAATAGGAAGAAGAAAGAAAGAAAAAAAAATTTAAAAAATCACTGAGAAGAAGAACAGAGTGACATTACTCATGTTCATAGTACTATAATTTCACACGGAGCAACAGGTGACAATTTGTGCTGCAGAAATTAGGGCAGTACTATGAATAAATAGAGAATTCTTGTCTCCCTGGTGCGTCACACCCTCCCACCTTTACAGAGATCCTGTTAAATTAAGGCTAGTGGATCAGAGGGAGTGAACTCATGAAAAGGTTATCATCACATCATAGGCTTTTCTTCAGGGCTCAGAGTTGGTATTGCATGAGATCATGTATGAATAAAAACAACCTACCTAAAAGTCTTGCCAGCTGCCTCTCCCCTCCCCCCAGTTCTTTCAGACAAAGTCATTTCCTTTTAATTACGCAGCTAAGTACATGTAGAAATACAGCTTATTCTCCATGTAAATACATATCCAAAATTCAGTCCCAACTAGACCATAGGTCAAAAATTAGGCTGTAGGATTTGCCACTGATGGGTCACAAACTTCGAGCCTGTTGGTGAAACTTCTGGTTTTTTTACAGACATAGGCTCAAGTGGGAACTCAAACAACTCCTTGTCAAGTTGTTGCATGAATGTTTTGTGATACCGCCTATTGCAGCCAGTGGGAAAGGAGCTGTTTGCTTTGGCATGACTGCAAGATGACTGGCACAACGGACAAGCAAGGCTGTTGGCAGTTGATATTAGTAAGTAAAGACGCAACCTGAATTAATAACATTATATCTAACTAGAGGTCAGTGCAGATTAAAGTGTGAGCCAATACATTTTAGAATCAATTTAAATACATGTTAACTCCCATGTAATACAGGGAAGTACTATATGCCTCCATGGAGAGAGACACGGAGATTAAAGAATTAATTCAGAGCAAGCTTGGGATAGAACTAGGGTCAAATCTCCCAAGTTTTTAAGGTATTAAACAAGAGACAAGATCATCTGGCATTCTGCTTGAGGCTAAGTCTGCTCTTGGGGATGCCATCTGACTAGGTGGCTGGCTGTCTGGCTGCTCCAGAAAGCAGCAGTCCTACATCTCCTTTGCATCAATACTGGTGCTTATCTGGTCTCACTGGGAGCTGGCCCAGGCACAATGAGTCAGTGTTCACCTGCGCTGGGCTGTGGGAAGTAATGGCAAGGTACGAGAAATGGGACTGCCCCGTTCAGCAGCAGGTAGCCATTACAGCAGCTTAAATGCAGTGCAAGAACTTATCCAATGTAAAATGGCAGCTCCCTGTCTCACAGGTGTGTTGTAAAGAGGAACATAAAGATGAAGTACTGCAAGTCTGCAGTGAAGGCAGACTTCTGCTAATAATTCAAAAAGACTCTTTCCCCATTGAGAAAGCTGAAGAAAATGGCAAAGAGATTCAACTATTTACATTTTGGATTCAAATAATCGTCATCCAGAGTCTTTTGTAAATACATACACCAAGCAGAAGACCTAGAAGAATCTCTTCTGGGCTGCCAGAATACTCATTGGTTTTCCAGAGCATTTCAGCCTGCAGAGTCACCCAGACAGCAAGGGAGAGGCAGCATTTTGGGGAGTGTAACACAGCTGTCAACAAAATAATCAGCCAGCTTCTTCCTGAGCAGGCTGGCTTACGACGTGAAGCTCAGCGACACAAGGAAAGGACTCCTACTGTTACAGAAATTTAGCAGTATATGCCTCCTATAAAATTCCTTGGAAAGGACGTCTGGATACGTCCAAACTGAAAAGCTTTTCCTCTCCACCAGGAAGACACCAAAATAGAGCCCAAAACATCACTTGCTGCAAGCTATAAAACTTTGTTTCAGTTTTCTGAAGTTTTCAGCAGTTCAAAGCCCTGATTCAACTTCATCACTGGTCCTTGGTAGGGAAGTGCTGCAGTGCCTCTGCTTATTGCCCTATACAATAGGCACTTTGAGTAAATTCTGGAAGGTGGGACAGGAGGGTCAGCAGAAAGTGTTATGACACTGTTTGCTCATAAACTGAAATTACTGAGATTACTAACACTAAAGCAGACTACAAAGAACTGCTCGAAAGCTTAATGAATTGAACAGTGTAAGATTAAGTTTGCTGTAGATAAGAACATGAAGAGTCGCTTTCAGAGGAGCAATTTAAAATTACTCATACACATTGATTTCTAAACTAGTTGTAATTTCTTAGAAAAAGTTTAAGCATGATCCTCAGCACTTTAACAACGTTTGCTCAATGTGCAGAAATGCAAATAAGATACAGGTCTGTACCGAGAAGCAGATGAAAATAAGGTAAAATATTACAAAACCAATACATAGATACGTTTTCCATGAGTATATTACCTCACCTTTACTCCAGAATTCACTTTCCGAAAAAAACCCTGTCTGCTCCTGAAAATACAGAGTTGAAGGAAATGAACTGAAAAGAACTCAAGAAAGAGGGTAAGAGTTGAGAGGAGAAGGCTTCCACAGAAGTAGTTGTTAAACAGATAGAAGATCAAATTAGACTAAACTCTTTGTGGTAGCAGCAAAGTATGGGAACGTCAGGAAAGGGATGCTGGTGAAATAGCTCCTTTTCTCCTCTCCAGTCATGTTTCATTTCCCATTGTGGGATCTGTGAGGTAACTTAGGATCCTATGCAGTATTTCATAAGAGAAGGGATGGAAGAAACTATAATTCCAGACAGAGCTATGCCTATTCTTTCACAATTTTTTTTTTTGCAAGTACACTCCATAGTCTGGGGTGCATAAATTTACCTCCAGCTGCCACTGCTGTAGAGCTCAGCTCTTCAGACAGGACATCTTTTAGAGACCATCAGATTAGGTTGACTGACTGGCTGTTCTGTCCAAAAAGCCAGTCTTTTGTCTTTTATAGCAACATGATTTATTTTTCTGCATTGTATGCGGTTTTGGTTTTTCTTCTACCTATTTCGTATTCATATTTCAAGGGTGGACTTCCCTGCAGGGAGTTACTAAGTTTACAGTAGCATAAACTTGTAGTTTCTCAAGGAGCTCGAGTTCATCTGTTGTGGAAAACAGAGAGGAAAGGCATCCAACTCCAGTGGTAGAGAATTTGAAAGCTTTTTCTTCCCTGGGATACCCTTCATAGAAATCTCTCAGAGACAGTCCACGAAACACAAATATTCCTGGGCCACGGGCCGAAGATAACTGTGATAAAGAGTTAAAAGGAAGTTGAATAACAAAGAAAATTGCAATTGAACCCAATTAGCCATTCTCGTAGTAAGGGGAGAAAGGGGGAGAAGAGAGACAGCACAACATTTTAAACCCAACATTTAAATGCTCAATAAGCCTTCTATTGCAACATATAATTAGCCTGTTGAGCACGTTCCCACAGGATATTGTTGTACTATATAGTTTAGTGAATACGACTGTAGGTATTCCTCATTTTTAATGTACCCAAGGTAAACACTATTTTATGGCTTCTAGCATGACAATAACCAGCTTGTGCTTGTGTTGTAAATGCCATTGTATATCTCCCACCCAACACAGACACTGTGCAACTGGTTTCAGTGTGCGAGTTCTGCATTGGAGCATTTCACGTTAACCGCTGTCAAATACATGGTTTTGGGCTAGGGAAAGTGTTGCCAGTGTGGCAACTTGCACCTCCCCAAGATCTATTGGGTACGAATGATCCCCTCCCTCCTTCCCTCCCTCTTTCACTTACTCGGGAGGCTGGCTACTGCCATTTCATAGTAAAGCCAGTCAAAAATTATTCCCAAGCTCTTCAGATTTTAAACCTGTCTCCTTAAAAACAGAAATCTATATCAACGAAGAGGTGTTATTAGCTGAGTGGTAATAACAGGTGGGAAGAGAACAAGAACTGTTTCTTTCTTGTCTTTCATTTAAATGTTTCTATTTTTAAAGAGACTGACCAGCTCTGCTTGTCATTTTTTAGCCATAAAGGGAGTTGGTTCAAGGTCTGTCAACATGATAGGTCTTGCCTCCGTTTAGCCTGGAGGTATTGCCTTTCAAGTATTCTTTTAATAGAGAATGAATATTTTAAAGTTCAGAAGTATACGTGCTCTTTAAACTCCTTTTTTTCTTCTTTCTAATAGCTGCCTTGTTAGCAGGGAGGATCATTACGCAGTGTTCAGCACCCTGTTGCATGCTCCTGATCCCCACCGCACAAAGCCAGGGGACAGCCCGACTGCTGCATGCAGGAAGAGGAGTATTTCAATTCATATAGTGCTTCAATAAACCCAAACCTACCAACCAACCAAACAAACAACAACAACAAAAAAAAAACCCAGACCCCACACATACACACACACCCCCCCCTACAGCACCTTATTTCACAACAGGAAAAAGACAGAGAAGGCCAGCTTAATATTGGTTGATTTAAAATTGTAAGAGGTTCACCATTATTCGCACTCTCAGGAAAGGCAATCACCAGCACTTAGCAAGTGCTGTGCCTTTCTCCACACATCCCAAACCACCCTAGGGTACAACATCGTGCAATTCAAAATGTACATGGGTCCTGCACCTTCTCCAGAGGTGCCTGGCACTAGCTATGGTCTAAAAGAGGGTATTAGACTGCAGCATTGATACCAGGTAAAAAACTACAACATTTCAGCCCTTCCAAAGTATTTTAAACAAAAACAGGAAAAGATACTTTAAAGAAAAAAAGCAAACTCACCATTCTGGGAACTAAGAGTTTTCTCCTAGATCCGAATTATATTGTTGCTCAAGACATCAGCAGTGTTGAAGGAGCACTTATTCTCTCTCCAGCTGTGAAAAGCTCCGGCGTGTTCGGGGTTCGGGTAGGTGCTGGGAGCACACCTGGCGAGCCTCCCTCTTAGGGGCGCTGAGCAATGCCTGCTGGAATGTGCAGTCTAGCAGGTACCTCACACCACTTGTTCAAACAGACAGGAGGGAGCAGTGGAACTACGTTACCCATAATTGCCTTCAGCTGGTGTATGATTACACCTGAAACCAGGAGAGGTGGTGTGGGAGTTTCACCTTAGGGAGGAGAGATAGGCACGCGTGAAAGGAGAAGGAAGCGTGTGCTCCTTGTCTGCTGCTGGAAGAGAGATTGGGTTTTCTACTTTCACATGCCATGTTGCAAATACATTGAACTTGCTGGGAGGGGGACAAGGGATGACCTTCTGATAAAGGTCAAGGTTAGAAATCATTAGATTTACAGGCAATGAACACAGAGACCAAAATCGTGTGAACCTGTATGACCGGTTTGGGCATCTCTGTGCATGTGAGAGAATCAGACAACTGGGTATGAGGAAGCAAGTGAAAGAGGGGTGGCAATGGCCTGAGAAGACATCTACAGAGGAGGGAAAGCAGAGACATTCTGGAGGGATGGGGGGAAAGAGTTCCTTTCTGGCTTCATGAGCTTGAGGTAATAGTAAGGTTTCCCAGACATCATATTGCAGGTGCTTTCCTCAGTGATTTCAACATTTTGTAGGATAAAGTTGATAAAGAGGGACAAAGATTATAGCCACAGAGAGATAAGATAAGTGGTCTTTACACCAGGAATGTCACAGGGAGTTGGAGAAGAGGTGTTTTGCCTGTCCTGTTGTTATTCGCTACCTGTGTTTTTGTGGCACTTACTTAGGACTTACAGCTGAAACTCCCCTTTGATGAAAAGAGGCTTCACAGGCTTTTTAAACCTCTCTCTAAAAAGCTGAAGTATAAATCAAACAGGATAAAAAAACAAAGAAAGGCAGAATCCGGCTTGTTTTGGGGGAAGATACTGTCAATATTGTTGGGCAATTTCCACCAAATAAGCTACTCACCAAAATGAGTGGTTTTGTTTGACCAGGGCTGGCAGCAAAGTGGGGTAAAACTCAGCAAACGGTTTCATCTGGAAAAAAATGAAGTTGAAATGGTGCCAACACCATTTCAACATTTCAATGGTCAATCAATTGCAGCACAATTCAGTTCCTTTAGAGAACTCAACACTTTCCCTCTCTGCCCCCATAATCCAGAAAACAGCCTTTCCCACCTGACCATATGGGATTTTGGGCTGGGAATCTCTTCTACTTTGTATAATAGAGTAAGGCATTGATGATGACAAAGATGAAAAAAGAGATGCCCCACCTCCAAATGCTTTAACCAAGTATGTATATTGTTGAGAGAGCTCTGTCCTGCTGTTGGAAGCAGAAGTTTAGAGTAACACAGCAGGGTTATTCACTTTATACCAAAACTACCTATTACAGAAAAATTAAGTAATTTTTACTCCCAACGCCTCTCTAAGGGTGTAGTTTAGAAATTCAAGATCTGGAAATAGAATATGTAGGGCAGATAAAGCCCTGTCAGACACCAGGAGGAGAAGGGAAACGTTTCCAGAGACAGTGGCTTACTCAGAGCTATTAAGAAAACAAGTATTTAATTTTCGTTATATATTTCATTTTCTGGGTTTTTTTGAGGTAAGTACCGTCTGTCATGTGTTTCTAATACTAATGACAATGACACCCTAAACCAGTTGCAACTCACTGTTACACTAACGTAATTTAATAATAAATAAAGATCTTGGTATCTTAAACTCTAAATTTCAAGCCCTTTCCTGTCATCTCAACCTACTCCTTAAAATTTCCATTTAGATAAGACACTTATCCCCAGACTTCATTTCTCTGAATGGACCATTAGCTCATAACACAGATGTTGGTTCCCAGTAGAAGCATTTTCAGAGCCAGATGTTTTTGACAATCCATTATTTTGATTCAAAGAATAATTTTAAAAATATTAGTAGCATTTTACCTTAAACAGAAAGACTCTGGAGCACCTCTCCTATGAGGACAGGCTGAGCGAGTCGGGGTTGTTCAGCCTGCAGAAGAGAAGGCTCCGAGGAGACCTTATAGTAGCAGCCTTTCAGTACTTAAAGGGGGCCTACAGGAAAGATGGGGACAAACGTTTTAGCAGGGCCTGTAATGATAGGACAAGGGGTAATGGCTTTAAACTAAAAGAGGGAAGACTTAGACGAGATAGAAGGAAGACATTTTTTACAATGAGGGTGGCGAAACACTGGCACAGGTTGCCCAGAGAGGTGGGAGATGTACCATCCCTGGAAACATTCAAGGTCAGGTTGGACGGGGCTCTGAGCAACCTGATCTAGTTGAAGATGTCTCTGCTCGTTGCAGGGGAGGTTGGACTAGATGACCATTAAAGGTCCCTTCTAGTACAAAATATTTAATGATTATATATCAGGCTGATGATTTTTAACATCCCTTTTTATAGGGATGAATCAAAACTCAATCAATCTAATATGCTTCTTAACTGTTTCTCTACAGAGAAAATCACTACAAGAGGGTATTTGTACCCTTAGCTTTGTGGAACCCTGCAGGTGGGACCCTGCTGACCCACATAAAGCATAAAGATTTCAGTTCACCTCTGGGCTTCAGAAAAGGGCTTGAGTATTAACAAAGTATATCTGGATTTTCTGTTCAAGGGTGACCAATTATTCATTCCCACATTTTTATTTAACTCTGCAACTTCTGTCTTGTTGCATAATGGAATTTACCTTGAAGGTGTCTCAAGTAGGTGCTTCAAAGACAGCACTGCATACCCTGCTACCTCTCCAAAAAGAGATCTATCTGACCAGTCAGCTTCTCTTTCCAGACTCCGCTGAAACCCAGACTCTGCAGCAACATTTCTTTGAATATCATTTGATGAGATGCTGTGGTTTTCTGCAGTTGGACTCATTTTCAAGGCAAAGTCTTCCGGAAAGCAGATTTAGACTGTTAGGTCTCAGGAATGCTAAGTATTATGTGGACAGATAATAAGCAATTTCATGTGTTTAATTAACTGCACTGTTTGTGTACAGGGGAAATCCACATGCTGTACACGCAGACAAAAGCAATAGCAGATGCTCACAGGCCTATTTGGCAATATATTTTTCACATTTTTTGTTTGCTAAGCTCAATCTATTTCTCGTATATGTTTCCGTCACTGAAATCAATGGAATTTGGGAAGGAATATTTTGGGACAGAAGCGGGACCGATGAGGTTAATTTTGAGTTGGGAAGTTTGGAAGCTGAGAACACACCTCTGTAGGAAGCCCTGGATGAAAGCTGGACATGATGGGTCAGTCCGTGTGAGCGCAGCGACTGGTGTAGCAAGAGCAGGCGAGGTGGGCTGCAGCAAACAGGGCACAAGAAACGCCACGGGATACTTACCTCACTTTGGGAGTGGGTGAATGCCGCCAAGCCACATCCTTTGGCTTTTGCAACCTTACTGGTAGTGGTGGCAGGATCCTGGAAAGCTTGGGAGCGTAAACAGTCACGGTCTGGCTTGACATAACATAACATATATGGGAAGTGGCGGCCAAGTCCTCACTTTTCATTTGATTACAGTATGTGCTTTCCACTTCACTGATTTTTTCCTTCTTGTTTGTTTATTTAAATAACTACATATTTTGATGGCTAAACCTAGCAATGACTGCAGAGTCAAAGGGCTCAATTCAGTTCTATCTGTAAACATATTTTATTTGCCTGCAACAGATCGAGTAGCTGGGGCAGAAAGTAGCATATCTTTTTGGACCTGATCTCAGTTTTGCTGCAGTTCTCGTGAGAGGAACATGAAACACCAAGGCTTCCGTGTACATTACATATTGTTCTCATCCCGTTTGTTGCGGTCATTACTAAAGCTCATGAGAAAACAAATATGAACCCATTGACCATCAAACCATTAGAAGAGAGGCACCACAAACCCTAGGCTACGTGACGGTTACCTGTACAACGATTTCCAATGAAAATTAGCTGTGGCCACTACACCGTGATTTATGCAGGCATGTGTGGGATGAAACAAAGGTACAATGTCAGGTCATTCTGGATATAAAGAAGCCACTCAGACATGGTCAATTTTTATTTTTTTTTTCCTCTCACCCCTCCCCACCAGTGGAAGAAAAATTTCCATGGCAGAAAATATTCTGGCCAAAGATGTTTACAGATGAGGTAGCAGCTTGAGTATATCTCCCAATGAAATAACATTTAATAGCGGAGAGGTGTGGCAGTGAAAATTGGGTTTCTGCCAGGTCTATGCTAGAAAATGTTTAATAGTATAGTTATGCTGGCAAAAGTGGTTTTGGATCCTTTTACTGATTCCAGAACCCTGAGTATAATCTATACCAGCAAAAGCACTACTTCTGCCAGTTCTGTGTCCACATCAGGACTGTTGCCAGTGTCAAACACCGCCAAAAATCACATTCCTAAGGGACATTACTTATACTAACAAAAGTTTCTAATACAAAGCAGGCTTTACAAACACTAATGAATACTCCACCCAGGCAGGCAAAACCACCTTTCCTGATAAATAGTGAACAAGAGCAATCGGAAAGTTTTACCTGGTTTCTGAAGGGCAGGATATAGTTCTGGGCAATGTTAAACATCAGAAAAACAGCTCTCAAAGCATGTTGTATCCTCAGTGGGCTGCCTTTTAGACTTTAGTCAAGGTGAAGACTTGGTTTAAAAAAAAATCTGTGGCATCTCATTTTAATGAACACATAGAACTTGTGGCAGCAGTACCACAGTATGGGAAACTACAGCCAAAGCCTGCAGCAAAAATATGTACTGAAACTGCTGAAGGCAATAGACCAAACTGAAATAACACTGTGGAGCATGGATAGTCAGTAAAGAAAATGTTATATTGAGCAGCAGAGGCTATATCTGTATTTACTATATCTGCTTGTGCTCTGAAAGAATATAAATAAATGGAATCAGTTCTCTATGGTGAGCTGGACTAAGAACTGAATTTTTTTAATTTTTTTTTTTAAGGGAAAAAATAACACACAGAAAGTCCTACTGAAAGCATAGTTGTTCTGGTTTGCACATATCAACAACTACAGGAAAATCGTTGGTTTCCTCTAGTATTTATCTAGTGAAGGAATAAGTATACCCTGCCCTTATGATGATTGAACATTAAATTTTTTTTAAAGAGATTTTTCTTTTCTAATGAAGAGAAAAATTTAAGGAGGATCATTCAAATGAAATATTAATATAAATAAGTAGCTGGCAAATTGGACTGAAGAATATCAGGGCAAGAACTTTCCTGAGTGATCAGCATATGATTGACAAAAGGGACTTGGAGGAAGAGCTCTGAAAACAGGAGAAAAAAATCTCTTTCTTGAAATAGCAAGCGGGTTGGAATTTATGCCCAAGGGAAGGACCCACAAGATGTTTTTTGAACCATGAAAACATTTGCATTTCCTCTCTGTAACTAAAGCTGCTTAGCTTGGTTAGTTGCTAGATTACTTGATGCAAAGTGTGTTCATTAAACAAACAATTTCTTTCTGCGTTTACACCATTTTCACTCTGTTGCTAGTAAACCTCTCTCTCCCACAGCGGAATCTGCTGCGCTCTGCAGGGAAGGTTCACTTTACTCCATTCCCACAGAGAAAAGGCATCAGGTGACCTTGGAAGAAGGAAAACGGATTTGACTTTAGCATGCAAGCCTGCCACCTCGGTCAATAAGAGACAGCCAAAGACCCCCTGGCCCAAGCTTTTGCCGAGCCCCGTCCTGGAGAAGTGCTCGCAGTGATGCCTCCAGATCCGAGGCAGAAACAGCAGCAGATGACAGGGCCACAGAGCACTTACTTACTCCTGTAGCATCAGACTGGGCACAACAATAACATCTTTCAGATTAGGAAAACCCTATTTTTGCCCTAGTTCTTCATTAAATCCTGCAGACTCATTAAGACGGATAGCTTCACTTACGTTGCATGGCACCAAGGAAAATGTTCCATGTGACAGTAAAAAAAAAAATCTGCAGGTGGGAGTGACAAGGCCAAAAAATGGGATCCAGGCCAAAAAGTTCATGTCTTAAAGAGTAATGAGCAGCAGGGCAAGAAAAATACTGTTCCATCTCAGATTTTCTTATATTGTGTTTTTAGAAATTATTAGCACACTGTACTCTGCCACACTTGGGTAGAAAATGACTGATTACTAGAGAAGATGCGAATATGATTTTTTTATTGTTGTTTTTAGCTGGGTTTCCTGATGAAACAAAGTGTATACGATCATGCTGTGTTTGTCTATGAGTCCGACTGATCCTACTCACCGCTACTTTGTGAACCTTTGTGAGCCAGTTTAGCTCAGTGCAGAGACAGAAATCTCCAATTTGGTAGAATGCTGCAGTTTTCATGGCAAGGCTCATCCAAGTAAAAGAGAAAGCTGAAAATCTCTGTGGAGGAAAAGTTGCTATATTATTAGACCTCAGAGAATCACACACAAAACGACAAATGAAAGAGGGACTGCTATGAAAGCACAAAATCCAGAGGTTTCCTTTTTTTTTAACAGTTCAAAATCCAGTTCTAAGCACAAATTCATGAGAAATTCAGCTCCAGAAGCTCCTCTTGATCATAAGAATACATTTTTCTTCTTTTTTTTTCTTTTGGTTAGTCACTGTCCATACAAGAAAAAAAGAAGGTATTTATGTGCATTTATACATCATAGACATAAAGAATCATCATCTGATCTCCTTGCAGATCCCAAGCAGCTCTGGTGAATTAAGTAGGAGGTGGCTAGCTTTGACCATATAGGTTGTCAACATGGACCAGTTTTTCAGCAACGACTATGTTAAGAACTTGAAAATCTGGCCATGGGTGCCTCACTGGGAGTCAGGAGATACCAGATGCTTTTGAAAGTCAAGCCTTTGTTTAGGTGCCTGTATGGAAAGCAGGTACTTCTGAAAATCAGATGTGAGCTAGCAGGGTAAGACCTGAAAAACATATTCTAGCACCATTACAAACTTAAAACTGATTGTTTCCATGTTAGGTAGGTGTTGAACACAGTCATAAACAATAGGAGTTTCATGTTCTCTACGCCAGTTAAAGATGAAACTAAGTATATACTAACTGTGGTTTCTTCCTTGTACTTCAGATTGATAAAAATGCAACTTTGGAAAGGTTCAAACACATTAAATTTCTTGGGTCATACTTTCTTAGCAACTTGAGTAATTATTTGCTCAGTATTTATCAATTACAGCATAATTATAACTTTTTACCTATAAACCAACTATTCATCCCTGTAACACAGATTATAGCTCCACTAATATAGGAGCTAATAAGCCCTGAAAACCTAGGGACACAAATTCAGTGTTTTCTTCATTGTAAAGTGAGGGGTTGTTTTGGTTTTTTCCTCCAGTTGAGAACATTTCCTCAGTTTAGTAGAAAACATTTCTCCTATTTTAAGTTTAATAATGCTTTAGCCTGTATTTAATGATAAACCCAAATGTAACTTATTTGCTGAACTGTGATCTAAAAAGTAGCTAAATAGCAAGTCAGAAGTGAAGCTGTGGATGGAGCTAAAGGCTGACTTCTAGTCCCTTCTCGCAGTCACCTGGCATCCTTAATAACAGTATATTTTTGCTCCCTGTGACATTTCCTTGAAATGTGGTCTATTACAATAAGCCATATGACTGCATATTTCTGCAATAACTGAAGCAATAGACTAGGTCTACTACATTTTTGACCTATCATACCCGGAACCTCGTGTCTAATACCTTAAGTATTCATTAGTCACATATTGCGTAGCATATCAGATAAAGAAGTGTAAAGATTTCCTTTCAAATGTTGCGTACAGCTAGAAATTGGAGTCAGGCTTTGGATAATGTCTGTAGCTTGAAGAACGTGTTATCTGTAAAACTATCGTAGAATTGTATGAGACCTGGATTGATCAAGTTTTATACATTAGTTACACATAATCTTTGTAGACTAAAAACGTACAGGTTTTCGTTGCATTTTTCATCTATTTTCCTTAGATAATTTGATCATCTTTATTTTTCTAGTGACTCTAATCAGCTAAGTTCTACTATGCCTTCATCACAGATTTGACATACAAAACTGTGGACCTGAGCGCTCACTTTCTGTGTACTCAATTACCTGGAAAAGGGCACTCTGTTTCTCACCATCAGGTACATCAAGCAAGGGAAAAATCTTATAAGAATGCGAAGAAAAAAACCCCATACCACTGATAAAGAAACCATTCAGCTAGATAATCACTCAAGTGTTCAATCAGGTTTCTGAGTCAGCAAAGCATCAGTTAATCTTGTTGTTGTTGTTGATGTAATTCAGATGCATATTTAACTGTGTATTTTGTTGTTTTGCTCTTTAGGAATAGTATTATCATACTTACATTGCATATGTATATGTTTTTTTCTGAGCTGGAATCTAAGCTCTGGAGCACATATCTTAGCTCCACAAGCAACTGATACCAACCAGACACTGTCACCATCCTGATAATACTGTCTCACTTTTCAATAACTGAAATGTAATTTTCTAAAAGCTCTACAAACACCCACCCGATCTGCAAAACACTATTTCTGGAACAGAAATCTTTTCCCTATAACCAGAAATTTCTGGTGTACTATGAGCACATCACAATTCCTCCTAATGCAGAGTGACCCCACTCCTACCAGAAAAGGCCTGGCATTATCATCCTTTCAAGGGAAAAACAGGACCTGGCTTCAATTCCCAAGTGACCTCACATGGCTAAGCTGCAGCACACGTAATGGCCCTGAGACCTTCCTAGACGGTCTTTAACATCGCCTACCGAACGGCAAGATCATTTCTGGCTGCCTTAGGAGCAATACGGCTGGAACCCAAGAGCATTTCAGCCAAAAACCACTCCCAGACCTGGCCAGCTCCGGGAATAGCTGCTGTCACCTCTGGGCCCTTGGTACTTAAAAGAGATCCTCTAATTCGGTAATACCACCAATTGCCTCTGATTACCATAATGACTGTAATTCATGCCTACGCTACCAGAGCAGTGTGTGCTTGTAGAGCAGCCCTCCACCCACTGCTGGCACCCCCAGCCATTCCCCACAGCATACAAGGCAGCAGCTGAGCATTCCCTGAAAATCCTGACATTTTTTGCATTGAGGCTGCTAATATGGGAATAATAGTAATGCAAGAAGACAATATTCTGACCTCACAATCTTCTGTTAATACCACGTTTCTCTTTGTTTTAAGTTTTCTCTTTTAAGGCTTTCAAAGGTTCTGACTAAAAATGATTTGCCAGCTTAGAGAAAACTGGCAAGGTGTAATAAATAGTATGATTTAAGTACAGCTTATGCTGAGAATGCAGTTATAAAAAAAGAAATAATGCCAGATCTTCAGCTAACATTAATCAGAACAACTCTGCTGAAGTGAAGGGTGTAATTCCAGTTTACATCTGAGGATCTCATTCCTACATTTACCACCAAAGCTGTTAAACATGGAACATTGCTTCAGCACACCAGGTCCCTGTTAACTGAAAGCTGTGGAAATCAAAGCATATTTGGTTTCAAGGCCTTTATGAGACTTGTTCTGCAAGGCAGGTTGCTGCGATGCACTGAATCTTTTCAGAGCTGACTGGCTCAAGGGAGTGCTCGCTCAGAAATCTTGCAAGGTTTGTTCCTGTTGTCTTTATTTTGAATGTAATGATTTATCTTTGTTGACACCTACAGGAGCAGGATAAGATCAAATAATGAACTGCTTTAAACTTCTCTAAATGACATGGGTGGTTTCAGGAAATATTTTCCAGAAAAATAATACAACCTGTGCTTAACCTGGCATCTTGCAGTGTGGTACATGATTCTCTTTGGCATTTAAAACAAATGCAGTGAGGAAGCTGTGATTATTGAGGGGTGATGAAATTGCAGTTCTGCACCAAAGCTGATTGTGGTGTTAACAGCTGCGACTTCGCTGACTTCGGACAACTTTGAGTTTAGACCAGCAGTGACACTGCCCTGTGGGTGGAAGTTCAAGTAGGAACTGCAAATAAAAAGGGCTGTAAAGCCATCTCGAAATGTAAGGAAAAAAACCCCATATGCATCTCAGTAAACACACACCAAAAAGTTAATCGGTTTACGAAGTAAGATGGTTTTGAATAACAGTTTGTGTCTCAGAGGATACACGACGATTCCCGTTGTATGCATTTCTTGCTGAAGGCCAAGTTCAAAAACATACAAAAACTGGACAGTGTTGCTGGCACACTTCAGTAAAACTTCTAGCCTATAGTGATGCAAATGCAAAAACACATAAGAACTGCTCATAAATACTGCCCATATAAAAACCTACTTTTTTGCTTTCATATTATTACCTACTCTTTTCACTGGCTTAGTTTACTGGCATTTTGGACTTCATTACTATGTAAAGAAATATTTTTTGGAATAGGGCTCATTATCTCACATTATTAATAGTGGACAAATTTAGTCATAGTAAAATATTATTCATTAAAATATTAATATTTTAAATATGAGAGAAAAGGACAACTTACAAATCTGAAAAAAGTCCAGACAGTGATCTTCCCGACGAGCATCTTGAAATGAATTCTTCAGCAACATCTGCAAGCAGTAAGTCATCATTTTTTTTCCCCTCATAAATATGTAAAATCATATACAAGTTCAGTCATGATTGTTAAATTGTGGATCAAAGCCATAGTTCGTTATAATGAAGGGAGTACTTAAATACGCCCACAAACAGCATTCATTATCAGTGCCACCAGGCCTGTTGTTACTGCCTTCGCTGCTTTTGAAAACAGACAGTATTGGCGCTTGCTTGAACAAATATATTATTTCTGATCTGACTTTAAGAGTCTTGTGAGCTGGCACTGTCTCCCAACAGATACGACCTGTCAGGTCTCACACACTGAGAGTCAGGGTCATGCGTGTGGCTGCTGCCTCCTGCTCCTCTGTAGCTTGGGCCACATCTCCTGTACTGGCCAAGCAGCGCCTTCGCTTTGGTTCCTTTACCGCTGTTTATTTGCTGACCAAAGTGTTTGAATGCACCTGGAGCATTAATTACAGAGTAGGGGAGTGTGCTGGGTGAGTGCTAAAGATGATGATAAGACAAGTGGTAGCTAATAGTTGCCCCATGTAGAAGGACTTCTTCCAGGACTCGTTTCTCTGGTTAAAACAGTGCTACTTCCATGCCAGCCCCTTCGACTCAGGTCTCAACCTCACAGCCCCCTTTCCATCATCCCAAATCTTCCTTATGCATTGAAGCAGATGAATCTTGAAAGGAAACGTACTAATAAAGTTGGAAAATCAGTCAATCACAGTTGCCATTAGGGCCATTCATCCAAAGCATGTCTGTGTGCCTGTTTCTATTCAGGTTGACATCATTATGGATTTCCAGATCTTATATAATTGGTGCCTCTTCTGTTCACAGTTTGATTGAGTGCTGGACATTGGGAAATCTATTTATGAGCCAATGAAAAAGTCATAGAATACTTTGATGAATTTGAGTGTCTAGTTTTATTTGTCAGCCATGCTTTCTTTGGAACTTTCCTCTTCCTTGGAATCTGAGGCACCTCCAAGAATTTCTAACTTCACATCTTTTTGGTGGATTTGTCCTAGAAAATAACCCTTGGCAAATCATTCCTGCCAAAATGTCTGTGGCAGTTCAGAAATTACACCCTTCACAGATTCTTATCCTTGCTTCTCTGCCAAGGATTCTGTAGCTACAGCTCTTCTAGCGTAACATATCAGGTGAGCGCTCCTCATTGCATACATAATCTGAAACTACCATGAAAAACCTCCTACTGTGGCCCCATTCTGCCACTTGAGCTACAAGGTGCTAATCTTTCTTGATATCTTATTTCTAGATTTCAGCAATGTCAGTGGACAGGAATAAGGTTTGCCTTCTTTTGCTGCAACTTGCATTGGAAAGAAGGTCTACCCTCTTTGGAATTTTTCCATATAACTAGTATGAAAGAGGGTGATTTTTAAAACTCGCAATACTTTGCCATCAGTTCAAACAGTCATTTTAAATTCTTTCTTTGCATGTCTCCTGGTTTTTCTATTGCAACATGTTCTAGCCAGTTCAGAAATTAAAACCAGTGGTCCTCCACATGTATGCTTTCCTTACAATGTCATCACGACTCATCTTTATTTGGCCTGAAAAACAACATTTCATTTGTGTCATTTAAATTAAATTTGATAGTTTGGTAAACAACTACAGGGTTATCACATACAATAGTGGTATTTTTACAGCCTGAAGCCATGCCAAATTCCAAACATGGGCATTGCAATGAGCAAACGGAGCCCTTGCCAACTCCATTTTGCTACATATGGTACCAAGTTTTCCATAGTATTGGAATCCTTGCAGAAGTTTCCATGACAGTTGTTGCGCCTCAGGACTGAATAAAACATTGTAACTTCACCATTACAACTACTTCTCCACACTGAGTAATCTTGTGGACTCCATATGAACCTTCTGTCATTATCCACAAATGCTTGAATAAAGTCAGTTGCTTTTTCTTGCAAGTTTGCTGTTTTGTCAACCATAATTGGATACTGTTTACAAGAAACCATTGCGAAAATAGCCCTCACAGACTTAACATCCATGATTTCTGTCATCTCATTTTGAGTAACTGGAATTATGCATTTGTTTTGACCCTTTTCCAGTTGTTGTAAAGCACGGGGATCACATCTGCTTGCAAAAAGCAGTTGAATCAAGTTGCACTTGGCTTCTGAGAAGCAGGCATGTCTTTGGTTTATTCAGTACAGTGATCTTGTGGTGTGAAATCTTTGTCTTGTAAGATGATGAATACAATTTAGGATTTTGTTTTCACTTGCCTTTTTCCTTCTTTGTCCTGTAAATACTGAAAACTTACCAAGTCACCGGCATTCTTTGTCGTTACTTGAAGAATAAGAGCTTGGATGCCTCAAACTTCTTTTCTGATTAGGGGACCCAGGCTAAGTAAATGCTTCTTATGAGTAGTTTATCAGAAGTTATTCACAATTAAAAGCTGCATAACCACAGAAATGGAGTGCATTGTCACAGATTTCAAAATAGAAACCCCAAAAACCTTCAAATTACAGTGAGCAGAGGAAGGTTTCGTTTCCCAGTGTTGCCCAGATGAAAGGCTTCAGTGGCCTCTGATGAAATCTTTCAGCTGTTTTCCCGGGATCAAGCACTGTTTGTTCTTGTTTCAGGTGCTAATAAGTATAGGCCGTTACTACAGCAAGAAAAAAAGGTTCACTTTTTGTCAGAAATAAAATTCCATTTTTTAATTAAAGTTTTAAAAACATATTTCATTTTCAATATGCTTCATTTTATCTTCAGAAAAACATTACTCTTTCTTATTATTTTGTTCAATCAGTAATTATTACATTTCTTAAAATATATAGGAATCCTGACAAACTGTTTAGTTGAATGTGGGTTTATTTGTTAACTGTTCTTCATAAAGTAATCTGAAATACAGCAGAATGATGAAGAGAAAGTTATAAAGTTAGGTTCGTACTTGTCCACAGAAGAACTACCTTCTCCTGGTTCTTAGATAACTAGTTGTAACAAGTTTGTTAAAATAGAATTTTAGAGCGGGGGAAAAAAAAAAAAAAGAAAAAAAAGTTAAAAACATTTCCTGCAAATATATTTTTTTTTTCTAAAAAGGTCTGGGAACTTCATAAAAATACTTTTATTTTAAAATATTTCCAATAGCAAAAAATAATTAAGCTGAGGTTTTGACTAAAAACTTTTGATCTCTTCTTCTATTTAAGAATCATCCCAAAGTCACACATAGATTTTGCAAAACAGAGATGCAGATTTTTTAATCATAGTCTAACCTCACAACAAGATCTACCTTTACCTCGGTGCCTCACACGAAGCTCCCGAATGACATAGGCCAAACTTTCACGAAGTATCAGCCTTGCTGTAATTGCCACTTGCCCTGACTTTTTATTGTTCTTTTGAAAAGCAGGAAACCAGGAAAAGAACTATGTCTGGTAAAAGAAAAAACCTTACTATTTATTTACTTTTGGAGATGTCCTGCCAAATGCTCCAGGTTCATTTTCATGAGAAAGAGCAATATTACCAGAAGTGAAATATGTCTTTGTGGCTCTAAACATCAGCAAAATACTGATGAATCAGAGAGATAGAAGTACGCTGCCAAAACACAATTTCAAAAGAATATTTTTTTGTTTCTTTAACTGAATACTTTGTTAGAGATAAAGCACTATTTTACCAAATCTCCATTAAACAAAAGAAGTTAACTGTCCTTTCTTCATTCCATCAGCAGCAACACAGTGGCTCTGAAAAGTAAAAAGCCAGGAGCCACATCTCAGGGTTTTTCAGTCTAAACAGAAAATCTGGTTACTTCCATGAAGTCTGAAAGGTATATTTTTCTCCTTTTCCCCTTCCTTCGCCTTCTGATTTCTTTATAAATTATCCTTTACTCAGTCAATGTTCACCATGAAGACCAGCAGAAGCCCACTTATAAAAGATCAGGAAAGTTTATATTGTTCTATAAGTTCAGGAGTTGGTGGAGGTTTAGGCTTTTATTTTAAGTATTTGGATGTTGCCGACATGTTTCTTAATAAAATAAATGGTCATTTCAGCATGCATAATGACCTTATGTATACCTTAACAACTTTCTTAATATTACAATCTTTTTTTGTTCTCATTACTTTTTCTATAAAGACCTCATCCCAATTAGTCATTGAATTCTGAGTGGTACTGATAATTTTTATTATTAATTTAACCTCTGGGGCATAAAAGGTTTTAGTTATATATTTAACTTGAAATCTTTGTATTTAATTTAAGTGTACATTTACATGCTTTTCTGATGTCAGATATTTAAACAAAAAAAATTGTTTACAATTCAATTTCTATAGTAACAGGCATTATTTTAAAAAATCGACTCTATTCTCTAACCTATTGTATGGAAAGTTGAACAAAAAATGTGATTAAGTGACTTTTATCCACACCAACTTACTTTCAGATTATTTGAATCAAGAGATTATTGAATGTGATCTGTATCTAAACATTTAAAATCAGGGTTAACAGACATCTTGAAAACAAAAAATACTCTAACATCTTTTAAAAACGTTTCCACTGACGAAACACCCATGAGTCATATTTTAAAAGCTTTGCAATAAAAAAGCTGCTATAACAGGGCTCTATTCCACACGCACACACAAAAACGGTTGGAAACTCACATTAGTTTGATAGTGGAATAATTCTATTCCAGAACATGTTCTTTTGCCAGCTTTTTTTTTTTCCTATGGAAACAGCAGATCTTTCCCCATGAAATACAAGGCTGGAAACACAGTGTACTCAATCACCAGAAAAGCATGTGCATTTTTATAGAGCCTCCTCGTAACAGGATAATACAATTAGAAATGAAAGCATATTTTCCTTTTATTTATATTTCAGTCAATGAACTCACATTTTAAATGAAGAATTTAGGCTTATCGTGACATGTAGAATTAAATATTGTCGGTCAGGAAAACAGAAGTGAAAAAGAAGTTTATAAAGCATTGTCTATAAACTTAGAATTTTCAAAATCTAATGAAGCTTTGTTTCAGTTTACATAAAATTCTTTAAAAGCTTAAATTCTGCATTGCTAATTAATATACTATAAAATGCAGTCAATCTACCCCTGGCTTACATATTCCAACAAAATGAAGCGAGCAGATGTAAAGCAGGCGTGTTTGTGCCTTGCAGCCTTTGTTCCAGGAACAGAGCTTTTTGCGAGAGCAGCAGAGAGATGCTGCACACTACAATTGCTTGCAGGTGATGACCTTCGGAGTACTCAACGGGCCTGGCACCTCGCCACCTTTGATAAACCCTACAATTTGTTATGCAGATCTTTACTACTGAGGTACTATCAGAAATGGTGCCAACAGACAAGAGTCCAGAAAGTGAGGAAAGTATTATATTGAAATATTTGCCTGGCATTCCTGGATGGGAAGCCTACCAAGAGCTATCAGAGAAGCCCGGGGCAGATCCTCCTGCACAAGCAAAGTTTTATGGTTCAAGTGCAATCTTTTTTGGAGAAATTACGTGGACTGTTTTATCTGGGAGGGCAAAACAGATGATCACAGCAGTCCCTTTTACCTTTTTGATCTATGAAAAATGAAGGATCCCATAAATGCCAGAAGAGTATTTGAGACAAAGATACGGCCAAGCCTGTGAAGGAGAGAATTTATAGAGCCAAGACAGGCCTGATATACTACAGCAACAAAGAGCAGGCCAGGGATGGTTTGTACAGAGAACACACTGCTAACACAGCTGAAGGGTTTGGGAGAGAGGGCTGAAATAAATCAACTCTGGAATTTTTAATGGGATGAAAGATGTAGAAAGGCTTGAAAGGACCATACGATAACTTTAGCTGAGTGAGATGCGCAAAGAAAATGCTTGTTATGGAGACTTCTCTTGACAACACACTTTTCATGCAATGGTTAACAGTAAGGCAGTTTTTTTAAATTATTTTTCCTTTCTAAAAAGACCTGAGGACCCGCTTTAAATCCCATCGGGCTGAAGAGACCAATACACAGCTCGCACAAATACTTGAAGGCTGCTTTTTCTGCATCCGTGCCGTGTTGAGTGTAATTTATCACTAGCTTCCCTGCAGTGTCATTCTTTACCAAAGAGGGTGAAAGCAGAAGGCACACAAGCAGGTTTTTGCACTAGTCATGACATCACTGTGGGCAAATCAGTATGCTCCGGGGGCTTGCAGCAGCCCTGGATGGCTGAAGTAACCTCACCAACTTCAGGAGCCAAGGATGACAAGAGCAGAGTCTCTGTTGCCATGGTACCCCTTTCCCATTAAACAGAAATCATCCCTGGGTTTCGTAAATGACGTCGCCCAATTATCCAACTGAAGCGTTGCTAAACACCTTTAAGTTACCAGAGTTTATGCATCCTTTTGCATTTTTTTCAATTGTTGTCTTTGATGTTTAGGCTGCACGTGTTGTCTTAAGGGAGAAAGAAAAACTTTCTTCTTGTTCCAGAGCAGCTTTTCTGTGTTTTCTTTTTTGCAATACTGACTGAAGATAAAACTCAAGGAATCAAGTACGACTGTTGCCAGATACATTGCAAAAAGATGCTAGTGTTGTTCCAGAAACTCTACAAATATTTGGGGGATACCTGTTTCAGACCCACATCTGCTCTATTGTCTAATAATAATTATACTCCAGAAGAAACCCACAGAAAAGAGGGGGAGAATGAGGACACCTTTGGGCCTGCCTGAAATGCCCCTCACTGGAGGAGTTGTAACAGGATCTTAAAGGAATTTGAGACCTGTTAATCCCATGGATCTGGAAAGAAATTGCCTTCTGGAACAGAGGGAAAAAGACTTTGTAATTATGTAACTGTGCACAAAAGGCGTCTTAGCTGCAACATTTCCTAACTTCTGAGCCCTTGATTTTGCAACATACATTTTCAACACAGCCAGGAATGATAGAGAGGAGAGGGCACACAGGCCACCTCTCTATGGTCATAATTAGGTGAAGAGAACACAATTTTCTTATGTTTGATGGGATATTTGCCAGGCCTCTGTGGGATTTTAATCGTAGCACTTTTTCCTTGCGCTAATGAGTGCTGGGAAGAAATTATCCATTTCAGGCTAGAAGTAAATGCTCAGGAAAACTGTAGGGTGGCCTCAATGCATGTTTGGTTCCTGGTTACCCAGTAACTCCAGGTGACTAAGGCTTTTTCGTGTTGTTCAGAACAAGTGACTGCTATCAATCTTCCAAGTTTCTCATGGAAAACCTCTTAGCACCAAAATTTTGACTTGTGTATCTTTTTCGGTCTTCAGTATGACCAGGTATTGGCCACCAGTGATCTGCAGACCACAGTTCAGGAATCTGTGGTTTAAAACACTGGCTAAATTATGCAGAACTGGAAAGATTTGGAAGGTCTCTCATCATTATTTGCAGTAAAAAAAATGTGGGGTTTGTGTTGGTTTTTTTTAAAAAAAAAAAAAAAGTCTTACTGTGTGCTTTGTAGGAACAGTTTGTCACTTTGAAATAGAAAGTATTGGTAACAAGGGAGGTGTTCCATTAAAATGTCCCTTTTTCAGCGTGATTAGCACTCGGAAACTTCTCCGTTTACAGGGAGATGATTCCACACCTAGCCTTCTTTTGGCCTTTCATTGCAGGTCTCAGTGCCAGAACAAGTCACCGTTGACAGTTAGAGTTGCTGCAGGTTTTGGTGGCAGATCTCTCACCGCAGTATGGTAATACTATTTTGTATGAGGGGGACTCTGTGTTGTAGTCCTTAGTGTTTAAGGATCAGACCATGGATAAGGTAAACTTGCTATAAACCCACTTTGAATAAGGTTCTTACTTTCCTTTTCGAGACCGCTCAAAGGAGGCAATATTCAAAAAGAGGTTTTCAAAAATAAATTAAATTCCAGCTTACTTTTGGCATTGGGGTGCACAATACTGCAGAGCCGCTTTGCCTTGGAGAGAATCTTTTGCTGCTCAAGCTCCCTTGGCATGGAGAGGAGGAGCAGCCCTTGCCAGCCACCTGGCTGGCTCCTCTGCCTGCAACACGGGGCACGGAGAAAAGTGCATTATAACCATGAGAATACATATGAGTAACAGTTTACAGTCATGCCTACCTAACGTGTGTCTGTCAATGCAATGTGGAATTCACAGGCTGCCCTTCCAAAGCGCAGCCTAGGTATAAAATGAAAGAGAAAGATGCCACAACCATTTGTAGATGGGAGAGCACATTGTACAACCACTGCTACTCCTCCAGCTCAGCAGGTTCAAGAGTGATAATAATCTCTCACAGCATTTAAAGGACCATGTTTTATAACAAAATCACTACTATGCAGTTGTACACATAGAAAGATAATCTTGTATACTGGGAATTTTATCAGGTTAGAGCAGAATAGAAAGTGAATGCGCTCTTCACTTGGTGAATTAATGTTTGCCATACAGGTAATGTGCAGAATATCGAAGACTCTGTTGTGTAATTTTTAGCCCTTTGAAATAGTAACAACCAAGAGAATACAGCCTCTCTGCACATTAAGTTTTGTACTTTGGCCCATCATGAGAATATCAGCATCTCATACAAGAGATAGACTCCTTTTAATTTTTTTCCATTTTGGGTTATGGAAAGTTTTAATTTCTCTAACAGGTAGAGAAAAAGAGAGGTAGCTAATAATGGTGTAATTCTGGTCCTGAGAAGGAAACTTTGTCCAACAAAAGGCTGGTGGTAGTTCTGTGTATTTCTCATTTAGCCAGTCTCCTAGCAAGAATGCCCAAGATTTACGCACTTAATTTTTGTTTTGATGATCTGTATTCCCTGGAATAATACAACCTTCTGAATAGTTCATAAGATTATTGTAAAAGTTCTTCTAGTGTACTTTTATGTCTAAGCTTTTGCATTTGCAAAACCTTGAATTCAGCATTTGTGTTTGTTGTTTCCCATGTTTAATTTGAACTTAAGAAAGAAAAAATGCAAAGTCTGTTTTCTCTTTGTTGGGAAGAGACTCAAACCCATACATATGAAAAACAGTGGGTCTAAGACCTGAGGAAGCTTTGGGATGGGGATGCTTTGAAAAATCGATCTTTAATCAAGTGACTTGTCAAATTCTCAGGAAGGGGTTAGGAAAAATCTGGGTAGAGAACTCCGTTTATTCAGAGAAAGCAGTGCAATTCAAATACGTGAGTGACAACCTGCAATAAAGAATGCTTGGAAGAGTGATTGCACCCTGTAGCATGCATTTATTTGTCAGAAGAAAAAGCACTCATATGTTTCTGACCAGCTTAAGGAGTGAAACACTTTAGTACACTTACAGGTGAACAGTACTGCAAAATACTGTGTACTTTCTATTCTCAAAAAAATTAGTGGGAACTGAATGAAGGTTCGAACCTTTGTACAACTGACACCTTTTTTTCTAAAGGATATGATTCCTTTTTCTTTTTTTTTACCTTTTCCCTAAGGGGATTTCGGTAATCTCTTCTAGCAGTATATTACCTTGCATATTATACAGTGTGTGGAGGGCACTAGCCTGGAATCTGAGACCTTACTTTTCTCCAGATTTCCCATATGACCTTCAAGAAGTCAGATTTTTTAATTATTTCTTTTTAAAGAAACTAAACCCTTTCGAAGGTCAGACCTTAATCTCTCTTCTCTATCTTCTCTACCATTTTTTTGGTGTGTAAAGTGGAGATAACAAGACTTTTCTATCTTACAGATCATAACAAAAAATAAATTTAAAAATTTAATGCAGTCAGATACTGAAGAGTTTTTTTAATAAGACTGTTAATGAAGCATCATCCATGTAGTCTGTATATTTGTTCTTGCTGGGAAAAAAAAGATGAAATTATACAAACTATAATTACTGACTTGTCAGTCTCTGTCTTTGAAAGCCAGACAATGCCCATAAATTAAGAGACTAACTTGAAATTTAATATATGATAACCACTAAAAATTAGGCTACTTTTAATTGTCATGACAAACCTGTTTAATCAGATCATTTTGAAAGATCTAAAATACAATATAGGTCAGTGTAACTGGCAGATTGAAAATATACATGCAGACATGAAAGAGTTCATATAGCTCCCTGTTATCATGGTCCCAACAGAACAAAGTATTTTCTGCCAGACAGGCTATGGAAAACAGACATTTTGGGTGTGTGCAACTGGGAGTGATTTTCCTCTGGAATTAATATATATATGGAAAAGTAAGAACTATGCACAGACTTTCACATACTTAGATGTGAATATACAAAAGTACACATAGGTATGTGTATCCAGTTTATATAGATTGAGAAAAGCTTAAAAAAAAGTTAATTATTAAAAAATGACAGGCGAATTAAGGAGATATAATTTCACAATTCTGGGAAAATGAGTTATGGCTTATTATTTTGAGGGCTTGAGTTTGACAGTAATGACTCTGTAATAGAAACATCAGTAGTTCTCTGTTTCTTGGCGTATTACCTAGGACAAAATAATTCTGGAATTCGCAGTTTGTGGCAACATTTTCTCATTTTTATTTAGCATAAATTTAGAATTCATTTAGAGTTTACAAACTGAAAGAAAAGGGCCATATACACATACACATGACATACGTATGTATGTAATACTTAACTCAGCAAGTGGAAAATGTGCTGCAATTGATCCCTCACTTCATAGCTATGAGCCATACCACAGATGACTGTTTATTCATTTTGCTTGGTGACTGTGGTAAAGGACACAAATGCTCTTGCCCTAAAAGCCCATCCCTGAATGGTAAAAAAGTAATTACTGCCCATCAGAAATAAGGATTTCTGATTCTAGTAACACAAAACACATATTCTTAGATATACACACACCAGCACTTCACCAACAACACACAAGAACATAAAGCCCTGTTATACCTCTCAAATTGTCAGTCCTTTAAATCTAGACAGTGGCTTTAAGTCTCTAACATGGCAATCTCTGATACTTCTTTATCATATACAGGGTTTCTGTATTTCATAAGCCTAGCTTTCTGTGCATGAAATACACTGCAAAATATAATGGCAGGCACCGATTTATTGAACAGGCACAGCTGAGAAAGAACAATCTGGAACAATCAACAGAATAAAAGTATTAGTAGAATGACTTATCATGATAGGAACATTTGGCTGCATGATTATTCATTAGAGTTTAAAATACATACTCGGGAATGAAGAATCATGTTCTTTTATTCTGAATTATATCTTCAATTAGGAAAACAAAATGGTAGCTCTATTTAGGCTGTAAGGAATATTCACTCCAGTGTATCAAAGAGAATTTCCTCTAATGTGTTCTGATGTAGAAGATAAATATCTAAAAGCCTAGCTTAAATTTAAAACTCCTGTATGATTTTATTTGCAAATTACTATGGCAGGGTACGTAGTAGAAGGAAGTAGGGCGGTAAAATTAAACAAGGAAAGAGCAGAGGAGGCCTCCCACAACATGTGCATGGGAGCTGAAGACAAGCTTATTGTCATGGGTTTTGCTGTGAAGAAATGAGAGCTTGTACTGAAGTATCACTTGTTTTTTCAAACATGCCTTAACAAAGAAATTATATTATATATTATTATTACTTGTACAGTGCATGCTAATGTCATTCAGTCTTTCTCCCAAAACCTAGAATTTTCTCGCACGGCAGACAACTTTTGGTCACATTGGTCACACATCATATTCTTCCATCATGATGATTTCTTTGGGGACCTGGGAACGGGAAAGCTGTTGGAGATGCAGAGAGAACAGAACTTGTAGGGAGAGGAAGAACGTAAAAGACACTTAGGTATTTCCCAATGGGTAAAATGAGAAGTGGAAGGATGAAAGTCACCAAAATACAGAGAAACTCTGGGGCTAAGCAGAAGCAACCTCACAGTCAACTTTTCTATGAACTTGACATTTTTGTTTCATTTTGTTTCAGATGCTTTTTTCTGTCTCATATTTTCCATTAATTATAATTTTAATTTATGTCACACTGTGCCTTTTTAATCAGTTGACTCAATAGAGAGATCCGTTTATCTCTGATTTCAACCTTTCTAACCTTTCAGCCTCTCTAACCAGAAGAAATATGTTAATTATGCAAAACGTGAAATATTGAAAAGGTCACAAAAACCTCCTGAAGAGTGAGATGTAAATTATACATCTTGGGACAGATGTGTATGCTTGTCAATCTACCTGTATTCACTCAAATGCCAAGCTTATCCTAGCCTTCTTCAGGCATGCACTTTACAGAGGTCCACGTCACCCTTCAGATAAGTTCTCCAGTGCTTTTCTGGTCATTGCTACTTGCATTTCCCTTTGCTTCAGTCTGACTTTTCAGTCTTTTTCTAGACTAAGCAGTAGGCCATGTGGTAGGGAAGAAAGCACAGCACAAAGCCACTAGAGAGGGATGTGAAATCCGGCAAGGTTCCTCCGCAAGTGGGGCAACAGAAAAGGCACGAAAGATGCCGTGGTGCTGTGCTGTGTGGGAAGGTAGGGATGGAGATGAAGGCACGGGTCTACCAGCCAGGATGGGAGGCTTGGCAGGTCTGCCCTGCTCTGTGCCTGCCATGGGTTCTCCCGTCTTGGCTTCTGGTTCAGTTTTACGTCAGATGGTGAGTGCCACCTACTGGGTGACCTTCTGAAAGTAAGCCATTAGCTTATGATTTAAGATAATTGTAACAGGTATTTATACAGAGCAAAAACACAGCAAGGGCCTAAAATTAATGAATTGGCTAAGCAGACTTGGTGAGGACAAATTGCACTTAAAGTAGCTCCCCTACAGTTTCATGACCAGCTTGCTGACACTTTTAGTAATCCTTTTGTGGCACGCTGGTCAAAAATCTGTAGAGCTGATCATAACTTGCCCTCTTTATGTGTAATGAAGCTTTTCAACAGCCAGCATGCAGAATCTACCTGCCTGCTAAATCTCTCACAAATCTTAGGGTTTGAGTCTAAAGTGCAATACCGTTGTCTTTGTACACAAAGGAAAAGAAAGAACTGTCCATCAGCTCTTGACAAGGTCTTACACCTACACATAGCAAAGTCAATAAAAAATATTCTGAGTCCTCCTGGAGATCCTGTAGGAATTTTCTATGGTTCACTCAGTATAGCGGTGAAAAGCCAATGGATGAGATGGATCAAACTTTTCCAAGCAGTGTATTTTAAATCTGCACACATATCACTCTGCTAATCCTGACTCCAGGATTCCTGAAGCAGGGAGACTCACGGCACACGCCAAGAAAGGCAGACTGTTGTCTTAGCTGGGGACATCAGAGAAGATTAATTTTATAAGTTGTTTTAGGTTTTCTTAGATATTCAGTCGCTTAGATATGCTTCCGAAAGCTAGTCTAAGGAAGTTTAAGGAAGAATTTTACCTATAGAAAATGTTGTAAACTACATATAGAAACTGCATTTCTATTACTTTCCCTGTTATGGGAGGTGTTCTAAACTAAGGTGAAGGTATAAAAATGTGTCTCTCTACAACCAGATTTGAGCATCTGTGACACATCAGGTATAGCACATCATCTGCCTAAGGGAAGAATAACTATGATTTCCAAATAAAAATATTATGCTTGGTTAGTTGATGAAGTTCGCATTACACATGAAATCTCAATCTTTGTCTGCAGTTATTTGGGGGGAAAAAAAATCAAAACAAAATGCCAAAAATACATAATATCGAAAAGAAAGAGGAAGAATTGAAGACATAGCTGAACTAAAAGAGAAATAAAATCCCAGAGGTTCATCACCTGATGATAGATTTCCATGGGTTCCCTAGGAAGACACAGCTAAGTCTGTAGTGAATGTCTTGGCTTCAGAACCAGAAAGGAGGCTACTTAGAGAAAGTCAATCAGGGTCCAGCGCCTGACTGTTACCAAAATGCACACTGGAAAGGTGGAGGTGAGCACTTAATTAAATGCAACAGCAGTGCCATCATTTCCCAGTCTGACCACTTCCTGATAAAAGAAAATGGTCTAAAACATAGCAAAGTGATCCTGTGAGAGCTGACTGGAGTAAATTAATCAACTTTGGTGTGAAAAGGCCAGCAAAGGATACAATGTGACTGCAGCAAAGGGTAAAGCAGTAGAAAAATCACACATACTGACATTAGTTTAAGTTTTTAAGATGATCGTCAACAACCAAACAACACAAAGGTTTCAGTTCAGTGGCCATCTGTGGCAAAATAAAAGAAGGAGAATATCCTGCTGAGGGAATTTTGAAACGACTGCCTACAAGAAGATGAGGAAGGAACTGAGAAGGTGAACCCAGGATGTTCATAGCAATGCGGGGCGCCGGGGAAGGGGAGGGGGGGAAGATGAGAGACAATGGGCATAAATTGAAACAAGAAAATTTCAGACTAGATACAAGGAAAAACTTTCACCATGAGGGCAGACAGGCAGTTGGAAAAGGTTGCCTGGTTATGAAAAGCGTGTGTTGACTCCATCCTTTGTTTTCAAGACCATGATAAAGCCCCGAGCAACCTGGTCTGCCCTTGTAGCTGCTGTGAGCAGGATGTTGGACTAGATGCCTCCTGAGGTTTCTTTCCAGCAGAATTTTTTGTGAGCCTATGATTATATTATACTGTCAAAGTAAATAACTGAAAAATGATTTAGACTGATACAAATCTACATGGGAAGAAAATAGTTTAAAAATTGGTTGGCAGAAGAAGAATTGTATGTTATGATGAGAAAAACAGAAAGAGCCCAGTAAAATTCAATTATATAAAGATCACACAAGCATTCGAATACCTCAGCTGATGTATAAAGATCGCACAAGAATTGAAATAGCTCAGCTCTTGGGTAATGACTGTGAATAACACTGTTGGTTTAAATGTTAGTGGTCAGGAAGAATAGAAAGAGAAGTTGGAAAATCCCTGCAACAGGAATACGCTAAATAGACGGCAATGTCAAGTGAACTAGATGATGATTCAGCAAGTCACAAAGTACATGTCAAATTGGTGGCCAGCAAGGAAGGCAGAAGAATGACTACTGAATAGAATGAAAATGGGATTTCTCAGCAGAGTTCTGCATAAAGGGGCAGATATGGAGAGAAATTATAATCACAGTCTAGGGAACCCCTCTCACAGAAAAGCTGGGTGAAATGAAAAATTGCCCAAAAAACCCAATTTATAAAAGTTTAAAGAAATCAGAGGAAAGAACAGAAAGACCTGAAAGAAACTGTGGTCAACTTGAAGATAATGAATGAGTTTTGCTGACTCCAAAACCAGAATAATAAGACTACTTAATTTCACAGATCTGCATAACACTTGAAGAAAGAGTAGAATGCAATAATAAGCTCATTAAAAATAATAGTCACTGATATAAATCAAGCGAGCATTTCACCCTTGAGTTTTGTTCCAAAAAGATGATAATCTTGAGATGTACCCTAGGAGGACTATCTTTTTGTGAGTAGTTCTGCCCTTGCTGTTATACTAATAAATGCTATGTGAACATGCAGCTCTAGGCTGAATACAACAGATGATGATGCAAAGGGAACAGACGAAAAGAAAATACAGATATGAAATTGCTCCATTTTACCTGCTATTATTAATATTTTCAAAGGGTTGCATTGCTGTGCTAGTCCTAATACAATTTCTTGCATTTTATACCCAGCTGATCAATTTTAATAATAATAATTTCCAGCTTGCCCACGTCCACTTAGCTGTCCCATCTTTTGTCTTAGATATTGTTTCATATATTTGGGCACTTTTTTTTCATTTTATCTTCCCATCATTCACCTGTGGTGATTTTTACAGCAACATTTCTCTTTGAAGATGGTCAGGAAACATGGTTCTGCTTCCACAAAAAAAGAAAAATAAAAAATTACCTTTTAAGAATTACAAATCAAGATGAAATTCTGAAAGCTGATAATTTTTTCTTTTAAATGGGAGTCTAAAGCTATAATTTTTAAACTACCAAAACATTACAAGAGCTGCATCCATGTTTCTGAAGCCAGCTATGTTGCCTCAGCTCCTTTGTGGGTGGATGTTTGGGCAATGAGTTCCAAGGGGCTCTGAGCTTCCCAGCCCTTTCACACGCTGCGTTGCAGTGGCCTGGAAGGACTGAGCTCTCAGGACTCAGGAACCAGCAAGTTTCTGAAGAACCAATTGATGAAAACTCTGGGATCCTGGTGCCTAGGTCAGCTGCTAAGGTATAAAACCCACTTTGTAAAAAAGCCAAACAAGTGCCTACAGAGATCAACATTCCCCAGAATATTTTCCGTTTCAGCAGATTAGTTTTCTCCAGCAGAAAAACTTGACATCAGAAAATGTCCAGTTGTTATTCTCAACTCATTTGCATTTCTGCACAATGGGCCTGTATTGTACGAAATAGAGTATTTCATCATGGCTCCAGCTTCCAGCTTCACTGATCGTTCATTGGCCTCTTCCCAAATCTGAATTTACCTTTCTAGACAGTTTGGAAGCCTATGCGATTGTAGCATCGATAAACCCTTCTGATTTCTGCAATAGTCCTTGATCTAGATGTTTTGGGGTTTGTGCTAATATAAGGAAATATGAGCTTTTCCCTGTCAAAACATTGTGGAGCAGGCGTCCACTAATCATGTTGACAGCTTGCTCTTCCCAAGAAATTCTTTGGGCAGGACATCATTTGTTCACATTATATATCACAGCAAAGGGTGTCATGCCCAGTAGTGCTTGGTGACAGCTTTCCATTAGATAAAATGAAAGACAGCAAAAACAACACCTACCCCTCCACCCCGTCAAAAAAAAAAAAGTGCAGTTTAAGAACTAGAAAAGAGATGTTCAGTTTTCTTGTGTAGTTACTATGTGTTTGTTCCTCAGCAGTAAAGTAATGAGTCTCCTCTTGGAATAGAGAAGTTATGGCCTCGTATTAAAGAATTGTGTTTTTCCCCTTGGTTTAGCAAAACATGAAAGATTTTTTATTGATCTCAAAGTTTCAAGATGGTACTGAACCTGGTTGATAAAAAACCCGCAACATATCAAACCATTAAAACCTAAAAGAGACAAGAAGTAAAGGTTATAACTGGGGTAGATAGGGAACAAAAAAGCCGAATACAAAAATGAGGGAGAGATGTGAAAGTTCTGGGGAGACTGGCTGGTTATTTCTGAGTGCTCTTCTGCTGTCAGAAATGTGCTTAACATGAAAAGAGTCTACTTTATTGCTCCCAGTTCTCACCTTTTTACACTCAAATCTGGCATTTGCATATAGGATGTCTGATTATGAAATGCATATATGTACATCTGATGATGTACCTGTTGATACATTTATTGTCTTCTGTTTGATTAGCAGTGATGTGCTGGAACATTCTCAGTGGCTTCAGTCTCACGCCCCTTATATGACACAGGAAGTTATACTGCTTGATTTGAGTCAAATCTGTTCTGACACTGGAGCTCTGCCTTGAAATACTTCATTATATGGCTTCAGATATTTTACATTGGGTTTTTTTGACTAATGCTCCTGTGCAAGAGAAAGTGCAGTTGTAGGAAAAGCATACAAGAGAACATGCAGTTGTAGGAAAACAATGTCTTCTAATTATTCTAATTATTTAGAAATAGTTTAAATTATGATTTTTTAAAATTTGATTGAATGATCTTGTATTGTTTTCATCACTCTAACAAAAGCTCAGTCTTAAAGAAAAGTGATACCACTTAATTTCTTCAGAGTTTTCATTATAGCCTCTAGTCCTTGGGGCTCTGGAGACAGAATAAAAATACTTACATGCATTTCATGACTCTGTCACTAACATAAAAATGTGTCATAGTCAGTTCAGGGCTTCAGTATTTACATCTAGAAAATAGAGAGCATGTGTACTTGCCTTTATAAAATATTTGAACTTCTAAAGTAATCAAATTTCAGCAAGCTTAAGAGTAGAAGGTTCCCCTTGGGATTTATTTCATGGTAAAATTGTGCTCAAGTTACATTTTTCATTTTATACATGCCTACATCTTGCTTTGCTCAGTTTTACTCACTTCAGTTATTCCAAGCTGAACCAAAATTTGCTTGTAGTTCACTTTTAAATTTACGTAAATTTTAAACTGCCAAACCCTAAAATTATATATATCATTTGGATTTTCCCACTAGTAATCTGAATACCTGCACAAACCAGGTTTTCCTTTAAAATATAATATGGATTCCCCCAAACTGATATTTGATGACATTTTTGATGGAAAAATCTAGACAAGCACAAATATCATTAGATGTCACTAAACCATCATTTCCTTTTCAAAGATTCTACTTGTTTTCCATTTGGTAAGACATTTATATTTAATTAGTTTAGGTTTCATGTCCAGATATGACTTCATCTTCTATGACTGCTTTGCTTATCACCTACATTGTGTGCAAACCATCGTGCTGTACGCTTCAGTGCGGGGTTGCTTTTTTGGTCATTGGGTATAACTTGGGGGGGGGCAGGTAAAGCCTCCTAGTGGGTTTGTTTTTATAAAGTATTCTGGTTTCACATACTCCAAGTAACATAAGAACTTCCATTTCTGGTAGCTTAATGTGCTTTTTTGAACTGAAATACTAAAAACTCTCTCCTCATTGAGAATATGTAAAGAGACTATTCATACCTGGCTTTCTGTGGAACTCGCTTTAGGTTTCATATGCACCAAACTACGTATTTTGCCGAAACTTTGTAGAGGCAGCAGAAAATGAATACGCAAGAGCAGAAAGGCAGCCATCCCTGTGCTTCTCAGGTTCTAGTTTTCAACAAAAGCCAGACTGGCCCCTAAAGTCTGCTTTGAAGGGGATACGCCAGCTTACAGTTGTCTCTACACATCTGCCTAAGAGGGACAGAGGGCTATATATTCCAAAAAGCCTCTACCTTGAGACAACCCAAGAAAGGTAAGGAACTATCCTGGCCCTGCTGAAATAGCCCAAGAATTCCAGCTGTGCCACTGTGCAAACACCTGGCAGGCTCGTCATGCAACCTGGCAGCAGCCAAGACCAGCCCTGGAGACCTCACCTCTGACCAGGAGACCAGCGCCACCGGTGACAGCAGAATATCCAAGCGGAGCTCACACTCTGCAATGCAAGAGAGGTTCCAGCATCGCCTCTTGCCTCCCTGCTCCTGGCTCTTGGGCTGCCAGTTATCTTGTTCTGTGCTTTCAATACCCAAATATCTCACTTTTGTGCCATGTTCTACTGTCACCAATAATTTGACATGATCCAGAATACGTGATGGTGCCACAGCTTATTTAGAAATGAGCGTCTAGTTTGAACATCTCTCTTGCTAACACAGAAAATACGTTTGTTCTGAATATAGTAGCTCAGCTTGCCTGACAGTGTCATCATTTTAATGCATTTTTCTGCCTGAAGAACCTTGCCACTGTCCACTGATTTGTTATCTAAGTACCTTGGAGCGTGCATGCTTTCCTTGATGGGATTTTAATATAGCTGTGACTCTTCCTAGTTCACAGAGGCTAGATTTGCCATGTTTCTTCTTGTTCCCTCTTTTTCCTGTCTGTCTGTGGTATACATAAACATTTTTCATGAAAAGCAAAACTTTGAAACTAATTATCTTTTACATAGCAGTGATGTTTTCCCTTCCTGTTTAAGCTCTTAGTTATACCCCACTTACAGAAACTTGGTTACCCTTTAAACTTCACCAAAACTTCTGTCAATTCCTTCTCTGTTTTCCAGGACCAAACCATTCCTGTCACACACATAAAGCAGCCTGTTTCAGACTGCATTGGGAACATTTGTAGTTCTTGGAAATTAAGTTTTCCCTATTACTAACCTTCACAAGCATACGTCTACTTCTTTTAAACCCGATCTTACTAGTGAGAGAGTTAATAAGAGTGAGCCCCTAATAACCAGGATAGCATTTAGGCAAAGAATAGGCTCAAATAATGTTTTCTGAACTTCTGAAGGCATTATTTTAACAAACCATCTCCAGAACTGAATCAGCAGGTGACAGTCCCTCTTAATCAAACATTGAAAATGGTGTCAGTGAGTTCCGAAAACATATTTATAGAAATGAAAATGCAAGAGATCTAGAAAACTGATATTGTACCATCAAGTTCCCACTGAACTAGAACTCATTAAAAAAAAAAAGTATTTGTACATATACAGAAGCACTCTAGAGGAAGGAATTTGGTGCCCACTCCCCACTTGATCCAGCAATTATTTGGAAGGGCTTCCAAATATTTCAGTGCTCTAATGAGGTTAATTCTGAACGTATGTGTACATCTATATTAGGTAACACATATGATGTAGAGGAATTATAATAAAACACAGTCAAGTTCACTCAAAAACCTGGCTGGTCTCACAGCTGCAGAGAAATATTTTAAAATCTGTGCCTTATTGTCTCTAAGACATCCCTGAAGAGAAGTCCACTTGCTTTAATAGCTTCCAGATGTAATGTTAAGAATGGAGTCTCCATGAAGGAGGTCTATCTAATTTATAGCTTGGATAATTTCTTCTTCATGTCATGATGCAATGCTGTAAAAGGCCATATATATTGAATTCCACAAGCTACTTGCAGAAAATGAGAGAACTATGAAAATAATGCTCACAAAAAAATACAGGGGTGGTTTTAACCTATCCTTTCTGATACGATGTGCTAGGATTCTTACTATTTTCACAGTGAGCTAGAAAGCTAGAAGAAAGTGATAATACAATGAGATTTTTAATCTGAAATAGAAGCTATGATTTTAGACAGCATATGCAGTAAAACAAACGTAGCGCTGACCTTGGCATGAGTTTTCCCTTTGGTGAATTACTGTTCAGAGGTCCTTTTATCCAAAAGCTCAATGAAGATTTTTTGCTTATGCCGCGTGGCAGATGCATGGGTTTCAGAGCAGAAGCACTCATCCTTTCTCTCTCAGAAGTTCCACATGGGCTCAGCGTATTTTATAGCAATGAAGAAAAAGGAATATATTTTAACATGTTTGTTATGAATACTAAACTCCCAGCAAGCAAGATCTCTCTACATCAGCAAAGTCCTCACCACTGCATTTTCTGCAAAGTTTTATCCATTTTATTGCTGATTTCTCCTTTTCTTTGAATAACACTTAGGCAATAAGAAAAAATTTTCTGTATTGTCCTTTAAGGGAAAAAAAAAAAGTAAAATAAATATTAGATGAATGACTAATCTTTTAACAGCTATTTCTAAAAGAACAACAGATCATTTAGGATTGGGGATATTTTGTTGTACTTTTGATGCAGAAAACAAGGCATACCAGGACAGTGTTTATACTGTTTAAGCAGTGTACTTATGCCTCGAATTACATTCCTCTGGGGAATCTATCTGTATCTATATTTTGTCTTTGCTCTGGCCCATCTCCATAGCAACGTGTTTGTTCCTATGGAGAATCTGGGTGAATAATTTCAAATTGAGCCTGAAATTTTTAAAACAAGGTTTCTGTTCCCTATAAAATAATTATGGACAAAAGCAATTTTAAAAAACCTCAAAAAATAGACATATTTTTGCCCTTGTCTCTTTTACCCTACTCTAGACATAGTTCGCTCTGAACAATCC
Source organism: Larus michahellis (assembly GCF_964199755.1). Lineage (NCBI taxonomy): Eukaryota > Metazoa > Chordata > Aves > Charadriiformes > Laridae > Larus > Larus michahellis. The sequence continues at coordinate 34,814,296 of NC_133897.1, forward strand.
TTTGATCTTTCTTCCCCATGATGTTCAGACTGGGAGCAGGCTTATCCACATGACTTCAGCAGCTGTTATAAAATCTGGTGGGGAATTTTTCATTCCAATTTGAATGGCTCACTTACTGTATTCACTAATTATGTTGTTATATACACACATTCCAAGTTTTTTCTCAGAAACTGGGAACTTCACTTAAAAAAAAAAAACCAAACACAAAAATTTCATGAGGAGACGGGGGAAGAGAACAGGGCAAGATTACTTTAAAATTATTTTCAAAGTAATATAGGTCATTTTAGACTTGGTCATTAAATTATAGCCAGTATCACTTCCTGCTCATATTTGTAGCTGGTCTCTCTTGCATCTCAGGGAAAGATTCTATGGCTGAGAACCTTTTATTGTTACAAGATAATAGTGTTAAAAAATAGGTCTTAAAAAATATTATTGCTCTTTAGCATTAATGGTAATGAAACAATCGTTTCTTCACTTCTTCAAATGTATTCACTCAGAGAAATCTAAAAAAAAAAGGAGGATATTTTCATTAGAATATACTGAAAAATAAAATAAATTTTTAAAAAGCAGAGAAAGAAACACTAAGAAAAATATTATCCCTAATTATATAGTATGTCTTTTAGTCATGAATTTTCATAGACCAGTAGGTCTTTTAAGTCTAGTAGTAAAATGATCCAGATAGATTTTCACTCAAGTAATTTCAGGAATTCTCATGGAATTGCCAAATTTGTCTGACCAAAGTGAATTTTGCTGCATTGCACAATATAGCAAGACTGAAAATCCTGTGTTTAAACTGGCAAAAAATGAAGGATGCTTGTTTTGTTTAATTGCTCAGGTGGTGTCAGTCTATTGAATCCAGCTCAGATAATGCCATCCATCCTACTTACCAGAATTACTGCTGTGAAGTTTGAACAATTTGCAATATTTTAAGGCAGACCCGGCATCTGCATCATCTGGAGGTAATGAGGCTTTCATTCTCTATGCCAGCTATTCAAGTCTTATATCTGATACTCAAAAAGTTTTCACAGATGGTCCATCCCAACCTGTTCTTTTTCTGCTTCCCCTGGGCTTGTATTTTTTTAGGCATTTCCCATCTGCCTGCTTTAAGATCTTTAAATAGGTGGAATATTCTGGTGAAAGGAATGAATACTTTTATTCTGCCTCCAAATTCTTTCCCAATGATACCACATGCACATTAGAGCTGGCACGCCCATACTTTGAAAAGAAGCATAAAGTTAAGAAGCAAAATACGGACCTGTTTTATATAAGAGTGAGTCACTGCTGCATTTCAATCACAGACTACGGACAATAAAAGAGAAATGAAGTGTCAATGATTTAATTGGCAGTAATAGACAAAGGCTGTATAGAGATAACATTCTCTCTTTTAAACTACAAAAACATGTTCATTTACAGGACAGGTGTCCTGCCATCAGCCAATAAAGACAGCTTTAAAAATCTGCATAGAGTAAGTAAACAGGACATACAATTATGGCAGTCGTTTCTGAGTATCACTCAGAACAATATACTTGAATGATACAAAAATAACTGAGAAATAGCTTCTGAGTAAAGAAAGATGGTATCAATCATTTTGAATAAAAGAAAAGAATAAAAGATCAAAAGAAATACATTCCTATTCCGCAAAGTTTAAAAAAATAAAAAAATAAAAAAAGAGAGAGATTAGGCAGCATGCATGATGTTTTGTTGTTAATCACTTAAGACAACCTTTCCCAATTCAGCTAGGAGAAAAAAAAAAAGTAACATAGACAAGGGTGGCAGCTTCATTTGGAACCGAGACTGGATTTCTGTAAGAAAAAATCCCACATGGCGTGTGTGGCTTTTATTATTGCAATGTGTGCACTGAACTAGTCAACCATCTTCAGATTTCAGATTGCAATCCACTTGATTTCAGTGGGAACTAGAGGGCAAATCAGCTCCTGCCTGAATCAGATATCCAAGATTGTGTTGCTCAGGTCCGAGGTACTGAGCCAGGCCATTTTTGAAAATTTTGGCTCAGTGTATAGTAGACTATATTCACTTGCAGAGTCCACTTATATTTGAAATTCAGTACTTCTGCTTGAAAAATCTGTGAACACCTGCAGAAAGGAAGAGGAGCATGTTCATCAGAATTAAAGGTACTGAAGACAATTAAATTATTACTCAGGTTCATGCAGTTTTAGTGTTTTCTGTTCTAAAATTCAGGCTGATAAATATATCCTGCAGTGTAACATCTGTGTACCATCCCACAGTGAAAATCATGGGCATTCATCAGCTCTTTGGAATATAAATTAAAAAAACAAGACAGTGAAGCACCGAAAGATGTTTTTTATGTGACATGAAGAAATAGGAGAATTAACAAGCAAGTCAGGAATAAAACACTGAAATGCAAGAAGAAAAAACAAAATCAGACTCATGTCAATAAATTACAGTGATCAGCAAGTCTCACATGCAGTTTTTTAAAAGCTGGTGGAAAGATACTTCAATTAGATGTTATTAAAAGGCTAAAAGCCTTTTCCTGACAAAGGAATATTTGGAGACTCATCATCTAATAGCAAACAGTCATGGATAAGTAAGTTCTCTTCAAATCCAAGGACTGTCTCTAAATGTGTGAAGACACCATAGGAAGTCCCTGGGAATGCTGTATGTGTTTTGGATCACACGACAACTAAATGACTTTTAACCGTGTCTATACTGGAATCTATGTCATACTAGTGGTTGTATGAGGATACATAGGATGGAAGTTAAACAGCTAGTGAAGTGAACAAAATGAACCATATAACTATTTATCAGTCTTTGGAACTGTGTATATTTTGCGTAACCTCATCTCCTTCTAAATAAACACTATACTGTCCTCATGAAGGACACAGTGGCACGTCATGCTAGAGCAGGTTCTTTTCACAAACATCTTTTCCATATGTCTATGTTAAAGAAAGCTAGGCCACAGAAATATGCTTTGCATGTGGAAGAAAATAAGGAAACACCTAAGGTGTTTTAAAACCTGTAGAAGGCAGTTCCACTGTTCTTTTGCATACATAAATTTTACTTTTAAAAAGTAACACGAGTTCTACAGAGCTGGAATAAGGGCACAAAATACCATACCATTCATGTAAGAGACAGACTGACATTCCCACTCACCAAAATAGTAAACCACAAGTTAGGGCAGTTGCCCAGAATTTGAAGCTTGTTAATCCAGGGAGTGCCTTAACTAATACATTAGCTTTTCCATCTTGGGTTGGAGAACTTTTCCCCGGGACAATGTATCCAAGCCTATGTATTGCCAGAAAATATTCTGCTTTCAAAAGAGGAAAAAAAATACAGTTAAGAACTTTTTGCTGGCTTTACGGATAACGAATTAAGAGCATATTATCGACTGCTAGGATAAGACCTAGCTAGCTCGGGATAATACTAACAATCAGAAATAGTGTTTTCTTTGGAACATTCATAAAGAATTGAAAACAACTCAGACACTACAGGATGAACCAGCCAAATGTAAATTTGCATCAACTAGCCAAAAAGATGAACCCTTCAGACTCCCTCTATTTAATGCTCCTTCATCTCTTCTTGGTCGGCTTTAGCACAGTATTCTTCCATGAAATCTTCTTATCCAATATCCAAAATCATCTTTTGGCAGCGTGGTCTTAAGTGATGAACGTTTACATTTCGCATAGATACACTCATTCACATAAAATAAAATCCTTTACATGCACCTTTAGATACACACACATAGATTTTACATGACAGATATATAAAGAGACATAACAAAATGTATTAACAAAATAAAAAAGTTACCAAAATACAAATTTTGCCCCTGCCAACATTCCGTAAAGTCGACCCTTTGCATTGAGTAAGCTATGGATAGTAGTGTCTTTCTCCATCACAGTTCTTAGCAGTTCTTCCTGAAAAGGCTTACCTAGAAATGAAGACGTAATTTCTGCTTTTTCTATTTAATCACTTCTTCTGTAGCTCTGGCCCTCTGTTGTGATTCTGTTTAGAGAGTAGAAACACTTCTGCTTTAGTGTTGCTCTCCATTTAATGCTGTTGTATAGCAGGCTATGGGAGTTGCCTAATTTGAAAGCCTTGGCCACTTAAAACATGGCTGTCCGCAGCAGTTGCTAAGAAACTACAACTTAACTGCTTTCAAATACAGTTTTACTAAAGTGCAATTACCCACACCTGCTATTATTATTTATATGAGCTCATGTGTAATTGCTTCTTCACCATACTGGACACGTCCTCTCTTACCTCCCATTGCACTAAGCCCTTTCCTTCCAGCAACTTGTGAGATCATTTCTCATCTCATCCAAACAAATATTTTAAACCACCCCCATATCCCGATTATTCCTCGGGCAGGGAAATGTGTCATGAAACATCTTAGCGTAGCTCAGCACGAGACAGAATACGAATGCCCAGCTGGTCACTGTCACTTAGAAAACCATTATTATGAGACAGAGCCTCCAAAGAAATTTTACCACAAGAGAGATCGCATGGCTGAACAGGAGGTAGATGGCATTTTTTAATTGAAGAAAATGTTTATGCAGTAATGAATTATTGAACTAAAAAGTAAGCAGACCGTTTAGGAACTCTGCTTCTAGTAAGTCAGCCACCAAGGTTTTGTTATATAAACAAACAAAATGCCAGTAATAAGGAATATACACGCAAGACGACTGGGTCCTTTTGGGTGGAAAACTTTTGTCTTCACCCTTTTTTATCATGTAAACATCAATCGGTGCCTCTTGAATAACAAGGGCATCTTTTATAGTATCTTGGCTCTATTCCACATCAGCTCAGACCATTCTGTTTATTACGGAATTTCAACCATGTGAATTAGATGCCTTATTCTTTGCTTCCTGGAGGTGAATGCAATCAAGCAGGGACTTGAATGAAAGGAAGTTTTGGGCAGATAATGGGAGTGAACAATTAAAATGCACAAGATTTGTAAAGCTTGATGCCCGCCCTTTTTACGCAACAGGAGGTGAACTAGCATGCAGCAACACAGGGCAGTAAGGGGATAACAGTGCTAATAAGAACAGCATAGCACTGCTCCATCAGTGGGAAAAGCTGCGTTCACAAGCCAGTTAACGGGTTCTGCAGGGAGGCAGATATATTAGCCTCAGTCCAGGTGTGTGTTAAAACAGCTGTGAGTCTTCTGGAGAGACCCTTGCTTGTACCCGAAGAGTCAGAAATACTGGAAATGGAGCTTGCATACGTCCCCATTCATTCACATGGGTACACACAAAATAGAGAAAGTGAAAGAAAAAAGAGAAGGAAAAGGAAAGAAAACCCAAATCTTCTTACCTAATAAATACCTACATACTCAGACAGACCTTCTACATTCACAAGCTGTTTAAAAGAAAGTTGCATTTTCTAATGCAAATCTTGATGTAAACCAATCTTGTTAATCATTGAATCACTAGTCATTTAAGTTAAACGACTTGATTTTTAACAGCTGGTTTGCAATCAGTGCACAATTACTTGTCTTACTGCTGAATCTGGATGTTTGTTCTGCAAATATGTAGGTTTCTGGCACCGCAATGTTGAATACTTCAGCCTTTCTGAGGGATGGTGAGACAATGTACGTTGCATTAGGCTGCAGGGGTAAATAAGATGATTTGTAGCTGCATGTAATTGTTAATTATACAAATAAAAACTTTGGGAACAGTACAATAAATAGATGAGGTTGTTTGTAAATCTCTCATTTTCCAGTTTAAACTCTCAAAATAAATAATAGAAATGTGGCCATGTTTTCCTCCATGAAGATGACAGTATGTTAAAAAAAAAATAAGCTCTGTATCAAAAGATACCATTGTGGAGTCATTTGTAAAAACAAAGATGCATTTTCTCCCCTAAGAGAAAGTCTCCAGAGTCTACAGTTTCTTTCAAATAGCTTTATCTTCATTAACAAACATTTTGACATCTCTAGATGACTATATAACATATTGTAAGAATATATTTCAGCAGAATTTCAACAAACTAACCTCAGGATTTTGACAAGTCCATTTTATGAAAAAAAAAAAAAACCAACCAACAAACCAAACCATTTTCACAAAGCTCTGTTTTAGAGTAGCATGGGGATAATAAGCCTGAAGATATAATTCCTGAAGATTTAATTTGAATGACCACCTTTGGAGACACGGTTTGCCATGGCAAGCCCCAAATTGCCCAGGAGACTTGCAAAAGCACTCATGTGCCAGGGTGCCAAGGGGACCAGCAGCCCCTGCCACCCCGCTGCGATGGGCCACGGGGCAGAGGAGGTGCATGCCAGAGGACCGCAAAGTGTTTCCAACCTCCTCCCAGGTCCATACCCACGTTATAATTCACGTTCTGGATACACCATGAAAACACTATATTGAATGCCATTTTTATAACAATAGGAGAAAGATGCTAAGCTTGAGGGTGTGCTTTTAGGAGTACTTTGAAGGAAACAGAGGGTGGTGGAAGGGCAACAGACGATGGGTGCATTCCTCTATATCCAGACATGTCCAGGTTTTTAATGCTTGTTTCACCTGTGTGAAATTTCTGCTGCTTTACTTTTGGATTAATTTCTAATCCATGCTTCTTCATATCCTCTTTGCCACCTGAAGAAGAGACCATAAACCACACAACTAATAAATCTAGGGATTCAAACTGTAGCCCTTGGCTGCCACCTAAAGGTTTCATATACTTCTTTAGAGGGATACCATCAGATTACATTCCTATGTTTGGAATGGAAAAATACTTGCCTAGTATTGTTACAGGCAGCCTCTACAGTCACTATTGCTGAAAGAAATTAAAGGAGAAAAAAATTTGCTCTGGAAGAAAAAAAAAAAAAAAAACATTAGTCCAAACGCACTCCAGAAAAAATTACTTCTTCTCTCCACACATACTTTGGATTTGAAAGCCTATCTAAAAATTAGGAAAAAAATAGTATATATTACCTGGTTTTGGTAAAAGAAGAAAGCCAGAACAAGGAAGCCAGAACAAAGAAAGCATAAACTACTGAACAACGGGTGGCTGAAGAGCAAAAGAGGGTGGCATGCCCAGCCAGCATTTGGGTGACACAAGGCGGGCAGCAGGCAGGTTGGGTAGCTCTTATGCTCTCTCCAGAGAAGAGGTTGCTCTCTCTAGGCACTCTTCAGAAATTCAAGCTACTTCAAAATAGCAGGAGCTGAATTGGAAAAGAAAACCCTGGCCTCCGACTCCTTTTTGCACCAACAGGCAGAATTCTGCCTCAACTCTCTATATAGCTACAACTATCTGTAATTTCCAACAATTAACTTAAAATCATTGTTTCTTATTCACCATGTCTGTAGAAGGTGGGCAATACTGACTTCTTGCATCGACATTTTGAATCTACTATGAGAATTTCAATTTCAAGGAAGTATCAATTTTACATAATGAAATCATATGCTGGGGAGCATTTTTCTAATGTATCTAGAATTCATAACACATTCATAACCCTGTACGTTATGATTCGCTCCTTATATAAATAGATCTCATCAGAACTTTTTGGTAGGCAGTAGAATAGAGAGTGAGGCTCTGAATAAGGAGAAAGAGGGCTCTGAAGTGATGCGGACACGTAGTATAAATGTAAAACTACCAGAGAATCAACCTGCAGTTTGAAATGAAGTTGTACTCAACTTTTTAGTGTAAGAGTAATTCTAATGCACATTCTTTTTATCACTCCTGTGATATGTTCAACCTATATGTCTTACATCCTGTAGCACAAAGAGCAAACAAAATAAGAACAAATTAAGTAGGAGATATTTCAAGAGGAAAAAACTATACCTTCATAGGCTCAAAGAATTTCTGGACAGCAAAGAATTGAATTTCTGATGATCAGAAAAAATTTTCTTCAAATAGAGTTAGGCTTACTAAATTATTTTGCAACTCTATTTCCCCTCAACTTCCAGTGTTCACTAGTGTGTCATGTCACACGAGGATTATTTGTTGGTAAAGTATCCCATTAACTAAATTCTAAAGGAACAAATTACTAGTTTGGCTGTAACTTAATTATGTAAAATATTTTCCATTTGAGATAAAATTATAAGGTCTGGCAAATCCTAAGGCAGCTGTGTACTCTTATCAAGTACACACTAACAGCGTGACTTTAATTTTGGTCCTCAGTTTATACTGACACTCTAAATATTCAAATTCAACTCTCTAAATTCAATTATTCCTAGACGGCCTCAACTCAGGCTAGAAAAATCTGTCCCAAATAAAGTGATGTCTGTTCCTTAGCAATACATGAATCCCATAGTCCCTCTCACACCTTATCCTGATTTCAGTAACAGTCAATACCAGATGCTGCAGCAAAGGTAGAAATCATCTTTAAAGGACCACATCGCTATACGGCTGTAGGGGAAATTTCTCTGCAACCCCAGCCAGTGGCTGGTTCTTTTTCTGAAGCATGAAAGCTTACCTTCCTTATAAACTTTTATCCTGGCTAGTGTAACGGCACATAAAATTTATATATCTCATCTATTTTTAAATCCTACAAAGTTCTGATCTGGAGCCAATAAATTCCACAAGTTAATTATACATTATTTTAAAAAGAATCTTATGCTTTATTATAGCATGAAGGAAAAACAGTAAAACCAATAACTACAGCTCTACTGGATCCTGGAATTAGACAAGAGAAGATTTATTGATGTGAATAAAAATATTTCAGAAGTAGGGATATCTTTCAGAAGTAGGGATGAACTCGTGTGAGGTGCTGCCCAAACATACACGATCCTATGCCAAGATGATAACAATCTAAGGATAAGCAGGATGTGAAAGGTGAGGAGACATATATACAGACACGTATTTGAAACAATTAGAAAAATCAGTAAGTGATGGGTTTTTTTATTATTTCTAAATGTCCCCATCTGCCTCCATTCTTTCTCAATGTCACCATTAAACATTTCTTGATTTATTTTAGTTCTCATGTTAGTAGTGAGTCTTGAGCAGCAATCTGGTGAGAGAGGGGAGGGGATATGCAGATAAATACCCTACGGAGACCATCCTGGCTATAACGTGCACACCACATTTCAACACTGAAGACAAGAGCGGCTGAAATCCTATGAGAGAGGCTCAAAACCTTTGATAATTCTGGAAAAACACACCCTCCCTGTCCCTGTTCCCCACCCCTCCCACTTCCCCCCTCTGCCACACGCACGCAGAGTTTGCCTGTGGGATTTTTCCACTCATCATCCACCCCTCAATGCACCCGAGTGAGCAGCTTAGCTATGGACAGGAGACGTGATTTGTACTCATCAATCACCCAGTTACAAACTTCTGTGTTGTAACTGTAAGATACTTCTGAGCCTGTTCTACACAGGCTACACTGTGCTAAAAAATAACATTAATTTCTGTTAAACAGTACTAGTGCCATTTCTAAACCACAACTTAACTTTCCCTTTCAACCTCTAACGCTTAATTTCCTCAAGATTTTCTCAGGAGGAAGTTTAATCTTTCAGAAGTCCCAAGAAATATTTCCTAGTGTTCCTCCACTATACTCTACCTTTTTGTTTCTACCAGTTCCTTGTAAAACATTACACAGGAAACCTCTGGGAAATACGAGTGAGCTAATGGTGACAGGGGCTTACCTGGGAATTTTCTCTGCAAACTTTCCAAAATGCTGTCAGGCCTGCTGTATTATTATGGAATATTTTATCTCCTCCTTTGGTAACCCAATACTTTAGATCCTGGGGACAGAGAAGAGGAGAAATCATCATGGAAAGAGGATGAGGGAGAAATTGCAGTGCTGCTTGAGATCGCGGCAGCGGCAGCAATCGTGACCTTGGGACTCCATTAGGGAAGTGAGAGAAGCAGAGGGGGGAAGATGGGGAAAGCAAGAGGCCTGAAAAGTATCTGAGGATCCATCCCCTGGGCGGGAGTGGGTGGGGAGGGAGACACAAAAAAACAAACAAAGCAAAAAAAAAACATGAGAAGAAGGAGTAAAAAATTAATTTTAATGCAGGTGAGAAGGGAGGTTGAATGGGAGTAACAGTCTTCAATGAAAGCAAAAAGAGGAAAAAATAAATTTTGAGGAAGGAGAAAATGAAAAAACATGGGGTGTAACATGGTCACTTGATTGGCACCTAAGCAGGCTCTCGGCAGTAAGAGGAGATTACATACCTTTCTCAAGTACCAGAGAGAAAGGTAGGAGAGAGGCAACAAGAACAAAAGGAAATGGGTGGAGGTAAAGCAAAGAAAAACACATGGAGTGCCAGTGTAATGTGGATAGTTTCAGCTCGCAATAATACAAAAAACATCTCATAAAAGTGCATGACAGTTGCTGAACTTCACAGTGGCTGTTGCTCCTCTGTAGAAATGAAAATGCTATTTGTCTATGTCACAAACTATCCTTTGAAATGTATATTTTCAGAGGAGTTCAGCAGCCTTAGCGTCAGTGGATCTACACCTGCATCTCTCAAGAGGAAACCTGGCCTTGACCCATCCTCCATGGAGCTGGAACACCATACAGTTAGCATCAAAATTGTAATGACTGTTTTGGGGTGGGCTGCAGTCCTTTGTGAATATAAAGCTAAGCAAAACAATACACTCTCTGTTCTCTGTTAGTCAGTGAAGGAAAACAGTAAAAGGGCCCATAGATTAGTAACACAGGATCTGATCTTCAGGCTAAAGTCCCACTGAAATAAGGTTAATAAAATAACTTGTCTGCCTTACTGCCCTTCTATCCTATCCCTTCCAGAAATCAAGCCACAGTGCTTGTAAATCTATGATGTAATATCTGGAAAATATTAATGACAGCATTTAGAAGAACCCCAGGTAAATTTTATACTTCAAAGACAGGCCACAGGGGAGCTCTTCTGTCTGAAATCAGAAAGGCTGTCACAGCACACCACATGTTTATTTGTCAAAAGGAAGAAAACACTTCTATCTGAAATACCAGTTCCGTCACATAAAAAAGCATAGTGGAAGTACCAAAAGATCTTAGTGTAACAGTGTTCTTTAAAACTTTGCATGTGACAACAATTAAAGTGTTCTTCTTTCAGAACAGATTTGTTCAACTGAATATACTGGTGGGGTTTTTTTTAAGTAAATACTTCCAGAAAGAGATTATTCGAGCATTTCAATAAACAATCCTAAGCTTTGACCACTTGTTGCAACACATGTTTTTATGCTTTTGAGCATCTGAGTTGGACTATATTGACAATTTCTTCTGCTTGCTCGTTTCTAGAAAGATCATCCTACTCTTTCTTAAACAGAAGACAAGCGCAACTTCACCGAGCCCCCCCTCAATGCTAATTTACAGATCAGCTGTCTGTACTACAGATGTCCTAGGAAATGAACGCCTCTATAGAGCTTAAAGCATTGGTTTTGACCTCGTAAACCCTAAACAGGCTGATACCTCCTCACCCAAGAAGCCACTGCTGTCTCCGTCTCAAACGGTGTAAGATGAGACCACAAGCTCATGCTGACCATTTCAGTTGAGAATCCATCTGAATGGCAATTTTTTTTCTTGCAATGGTGTGAAATATCTCAGGTTTTTTGTTTTACAACACACACTTCTTCAGTGGGCTTCTGGCAAGCACTGAAGCACACAAGATCAAGATCGGGGATTTCTAGAGGACTACGTGCTCTGTTTTTAATATCCAAATTTTAGAAATGTATTGGTTATATAAGAAAGGAAGAGAATTGTACCATTGGGGTTTTGCAAGTTCTGCACAGAAAAGCAGAAGGGAGGGAATATTGCTGGCATGTAGACCAGAAAAAGCTTCATCTTCCGTTTAAACCAATACAAATAAATGGTGAATAAGAACAACAGTTAGACACAATATACACAAATGTCACTAGGCTGGAATGTATGGAAAATAGAAGATGTTATTCCACCTGTCTCTGCATAACATTGACCAAACTGTTAAGAGTCAAGAAGGTAAATGATAAAAGATAATGCTTCAGACGTTGCCAGATTGTTTCATGCAGGCCTGCTGAAGCCACTGAAGTTGCAAACCCACGCAAGATTTCTAAGCCCACATGAAACTTCCATGGGAAATCAATGAAAAACTTTATGAAAAGCTCTATTTAGAGTATTGGTCATTTTGGATTATTGTTTTTCCTTAAAATGCATCATTTTCTCTTTATGCCATGAGCATCAGGAAGTTCAGTAGCGTGGACTGATAACTAAGGTTAATGAAATTAATGAAAAAACTAATGAAAAAAATAATGGAAAATACTATTTTGGGGAGTAAATATTCTATTTTGAAAGCTGACATTACTACTTTTCACAGTGAGTACTGAGCCTAGAAATGAGAAAGTGTACATAGTTTTAATATCTTATATGGAAATACATCACAACTTTGTCAAAATTACATTTGCTTAAAAATGTTGTGTATTGCATTGGACAGTTGGAATTTTATATAGAATTTTACTGGATATAAAAACAGCATAGGTAGATTGTTCATAGTCCGCACTGGTGGGGGAGAGGCCTGTGACTCCTTGGCAATCTGTTTCTTGGGAACAGCTATTGAATTTGAATTGTTCCATCATTTAAAATTGATGGGTTATGAAAGATTTGCAAAATACACTGACTTCTTTATATGAAACAGATGCAGTTTAGATTCAAATGTTGTGTAAAAAAAAGAAACCAAGCTATAGCAAATGCAATTGTATCTGACAGACAAGCATGTGATCCTTTTATTTAGTTATATAGCAAAGAAACACAATTTGCATGTCAGTGGGATCAAGTGAAACTACCAAATCCCAGACAATTACCGTACTCCAGCAAGATTTTAAATTATTAAAATAGGAAAGTTGGAGGAACGTGTAATCAATTTAAGTATACCAAAATGCTTTTTATGGGGATTTTAATTGTGTCTAAGATGCCAAGGTAATGTAAGAAATCACGTGAAAGACTAATGAACAGATAATGCATTTTTCATTTGAAAAAAGTTTTGATATTAACAGTTGTAAACCACCATCACTCTTCCCTTTGCAATCTTGGTTTGGACTCTCCCCCATGAAATGGCACATCAAAGATGGTTGGAAATATTCGACCAAAAAAGGAACATGGTTTTTTGTAAGAAATGCTTTGGGGTTTTTGACCGGCTCTAGTGAGCATTCACTGCAGATGCAACATTTTCAAAACTGTTTCCTGAAAAGAGAGGCTATTCACCAACACTGTGATAGACAATTATATTTTATTTTCAATAAAGCAAATGTAAATACTGGAAGGGATCCACAGTTATAGCACTTCAAGAAATTTGGTACATATGTAATATAAGAACAGAGAATTACTTTCCACCATAAAAATTCATAGAATAACTTAGGTTGGAAAAAGCCCCCCAAGGCCCAACCAGCCCTCTGCTCAAAACAGGTCCAATTAGATCAGACTGCTCAGGGACTTGTTCAGCTGAGTTTCAAATATCTCCAAGGACCACCAATGGACTGGGACTTAAAACCAGTTCCAGTCGTCTTAAACTCCTCATTACAAGTCTCTTATGTGACCTTAGATGATTCAGTTTCTCCATTTGCAAAACCAGAATTAGTATTCAAATCTCCTGCATAGTGTTCTTTGACAATTTATTCAAAGATGCTATCACTGCAAAGTAAGTATTTTTAAGTCTTTGGATACCACCATGGGAGGAATGAAGCTAAAGAAATAGGGGGAAGCTGCTTTTTACATAAACCAGCAGAATACTTTGAACAGTTAGTGGCCTCTACTGATAGAAGCCACAACTAGTGGCACCTTCAGCTCTTGGCTTCTTTGTTACTGGTGACTATTACTGTTCAGGGTGCGCAGTTCTCACCCAATACTGGCATCCTTCTCATTATGCTCTCGGTATTTAAATTAATGACTAGAGTATGTTCATTTTGGTTACCTTATTCTCAGATTTTATGTGAAATTATTCATTTTTTTTCTGTACTGCAGATATTGTCTTTCTGCCCAGAATGCCAAATCCTTGGACATCATTCTCATCAGCCTGTAAGGACGCTGTTTCCTATTTGTATGGTGAACAGCCTACGCTTAGAAATTCGGAAGATAATTCATGCTGTTGAGGACAGAGCTATTTTCTTTACGATGCTTATGATAATTTAAGTTCTGATCTGATAAAGAGATTCATACAGAATATATTCATATGGAGTATTAGCTGTATTCTTCCTCCCATCAGCACTACTTAGACTATGCAGGTGAAAATCCCAAAGCAGAGAGATCTCAGTTCCAGTGACTTTTACTTCTGCTGGGATTTTATTCAAAGATATTCCCTTTAATTTCTTTATGTCTCATCCTGGACTCTTTTTTCCAGATACATTTGAATCAACATGAATTTGCAAAATCATGACCCAGGAGGTAGACACTATAGTCTCAAATAGGAGTAAATTGAGTTTAGTTTAACTGTCACAAGTGCATCTCATTTCAAAGAACAGCATCCAACTGAGCTCTCATGGGACATGTAGCTCACCACTTACATAGTTTGAAATTGTGACTTCTGAAATCATAGAGCTTTTAGGTCAAGAACGCCAAAATATTTGAAGTCATGTAGATGCTACCCTTTTATGTTACCATCACTGCACAGGACTTTCTCACATCCCATATCCCTATTTGGGCCGTGGCTGCCTGAGGAATGACACTCAAATGTCCAAAACAGGGGATTTTTCCAAGATGAAGCAAAAAGATAATACAGTGTTTAAAAACTCCCAAGAGCGGGAGTATAGGACTGCTCCATTGCTGTTTCTTCCTCAGCAACCTTGAACAAACCCAGTGTGTGTTCAGCTTCTGACCTTTGACGTGCAGATGATAACCCATCCTTATCTCAGCTCCGCGAGGCAGAGCACAGGGTCTGAAAATGCTTCAGCAGCCTTTCATTCGTAAAGACTGTGAAACAGCACAGTATTTACACTGCTTGAGTTTGCCTTATCTATTAACATTGTAGCCTGCAGAGGCAGGCTTGGGCGCCGCGTCGAGATGCTATTTTAGGATCCTGTGCCCACTGACTTCTGTTAGGTAGTAACAGAAATGAAGTGATGTCACCGTGATGGCTATGGCTGGCTCTGTGCTCAGCCCAGAGGCCCCAAGGCCTGAGGCCGGCACATCTACCCTCGCGGTGGGGCTTGTAACCCGGTGTGACAGGAACAGGTGCCCCAGGTGTGTTTCACCTACCAGGAAAATGCCACCCACCACCTCCTCTGGGAGTGGAGCCCTCATAGAATCATAGAATTCTCTAGGTTGGAAGGGACCTTTAAGATCATCGAGCCAAATCATAAACCTAACACTGACAAAACCACCACAAAACCATGTCCCTAAGCACCACATCTACCCGTCTTTTAAATACCTCCAGGGATGGTCACTCAACCACTTCCCCTGTGGTAGCCTGTTCCAATGCTTGATAACCCTTTCTATGAAGAAATTTTTCCTAATACCCATACTAAACCTCCCCTGGTACAACCTGAGGCCGTTTCCTCTTGTCCTATCACCTTTTACTTGGGAGAAGAGATGGACCCCCACCTCTCTACAACCTCCTTTCAGGTAGTTGTAGAGAGCGATAAGGTCTCCCCTCAGCCTCCTTTTTCCCTCAGCCGCTCCTCATAAGACTTGTTCTCCAGACCCCTCAGCAGCTCTGTTGCCCTTCTCCGGACACGTTCCAGCACCTCAATGTCTTTCTTGCAGTGAGGGGCCCAAAACTGAACCCAGTATTCAAGGTGCGGCCTCACCGGTGCTGAGTACAGGGGGACAACCGCTTCCCTAGTCCTGCTGGCCACACTATTCCTGATACAGGCCAGGATGCTGTTGGCCTTCTTGGCCACCTGGGCACACTGCTGGCTCATACTCAGACGGCTGTCCACCAATACCCACAGGTCCTTTTCTGCCGGGCTGCAAGGGGTTGTTGTGACCCAAGTGCGCTGAAACTAACAGCAGGAGAGGCGGGACGCGGAGCGGAGCGGGGCTGGGCGGGCAGGAGAGCGCACCTAGGCCCGGCGGGGCTTTCCTGGCCCGCACGGCAAGGTACTTTCCGCCCGGGCACGGTTAACCTTTGCGTTACTCCCACTTGGCCCCAAGGGGTGGAAACTCCGCGCAGAAATTACTCGGGGAGGGCGATAGGAGTGATAAAAGGAGGGGAGGTATTTTTAGGTAACGTGAAGTAACCGGCGGCGGCCGGATGGGGGGGATGAGGGGGTGCGCCGTGGGAGGGCGGTTTGCCGGCCCGCACCGGAGGCCGGTCGCGCTGCCGGCAGCGGGGCGGAGGGGCGCCCCGGGAGGGTACATGGGCGTGTTTCTGAGGTCAGGGGCAGCGACGGGGAGGGTGAGGAGGTGGCGGGCGTGAGAGTGGCAAGAGCGCCCGGTAGCGGCGACCGGCTTTACACGGACCCACAACTGCCGGCAGGGCGCGGGGCTGCTGACAGGGCCGCCCGCAGCGGCGGCCGAGGGGTGGCGGGGCAGGACGGGCGGCGCAGCGCCGTGCCCGCGGCCTTCGCCCGCCTCCCCGCGGCGGCCGCTGGCGCGGCCGGGGGGAGCAGCGTCGGTGCGAACAATGGGCGCCGGCAGCCGCCGAACAAAGGCGCGGGCGGGCGCAGTGACTTCACCGCCGGGCCCGCCCCCGCCCGCCCGCCCGCGGAACCTGCCCCGCTGCCGTCTCCTAGCAACCGAGCGCGGACCCGCCGGCCCCGCGCGCACCGACCGCGGCGGGGCCCGACGGCTCTGCGGGCGGCCTGGGCGGCCTCCCGGCCCCGCGGCGCGGAGAGGCGGCCACGGCGGCGGCGGGTCGGGACGGCGGCGGGCAGTGCCCACCTGGCGGCGCGGCGGCGGCGGCGGACGGGGGGCGGCAGACGGGGTGGGGGGAGGCGGGGACAGCTGCCGGGCGGTTGTTTCCCTGAGGGAGGTGCGGTGCCGCCGCCGCTCCCCGCGCGGTGCCAAGTGCTTCCCCGCGGCCGGGCAGGGCGGGCGGCGGGGCTCCCCTTGTGCGCCGGGCTGGAGGCGGATGGAGGGAGCCGCTCTCCGCTCTCGGCCGGGGCCCCGCCGCTGCCGCCGGGGGGCCGCCCCTCGCGGGGCGCGGGGGCGCGGCGGGCGCTGCCCCTGAGATGCAGCGGCCCGCGCCCGCCCCGCCGCCGCCGAGCGCCCTACCTGTGCCGGGCCCGCCGCCGCCCCTCCCCCGGCCCCGCCGCCGCCGCCGCCCCCGCGGGGGCCGGGACTGAACGCGCCGCGGCGCCGAGACGCGGCCCCGAGAAGAGGGTGAGGGAGCGGGAGCGGGAGCGGTGCCGCTCGCGGCGCATGATGTGGGTGCCGCTGCTGGCGTGCCTCACCGCGGGGATCGTCTCCGTGCCCAAGTGCCAGCGCGGCCCCGGACCCCTCCTGGGGGCGGCCCGGCTGCTGGCGGCCGTGCCGGGACTCTGCCAGCGCCGTAAGTTACCGGGTCCCCTCGGGCTGCTCGCCTGGTTGGGGTTGGGGTTGGGGTTGGGGTTGGGTTTGGTTTTCGCGCGGGGGCCGTGCCGGGGCAGAGGGCATGCCCAGGTTCAGCGGCAGCCCACCGGGGCACGGCCCTGACAGCTGGGGCCGCCCGGTGCCGCGGGCACACACCGCCCCGGCCGGCCGGGCGGAGCTGGCGGGCGGAGGGTACCTGCGGGGAGAGCCCGTCTGGAGCGGCCGGCCCCCGCCCGAACTTCACGCTCCTCGAGTAGCGCTAGTGCCAGCCCGTGGTTTGCCCGTCCCGGGGGCGTCCAGCCTCTACCGAGCCCTGGCAGCTCCCCGGGAGCCCGCGGGGAGTGTCGAGGTCCAGGGTGCGGCGGGGTCCTGAAGTGCCCGGTCACCCTCTGCAATCCTCCGAGAAGCGGCACACAGACACCCCGGTGGGTGACAGGCTACGGATGGACAGTTCTTAGGGATGAAAACACTGTTTTTTACATCGTTTATATGGCATATGGTGACAGGGTTTAAAAAATTGATAGACTTATGGAAAAATAGTTGTCTCTTTACCTTGGACTAACGTGTATCCTGACAGTTCCCTGCTAGCCGTGGTACTGGTGGTGGCAAAGGCTCTGGTAATTGTGGGCAACACCTCAAATTGTGGAAGGGCTTCCCAAAACCCCCTGGCATCAGTTCTGATGCATGCAGGCTGAGGGGAGTCTGTGCAAATGCACCTTAGATCGTACTGCAGTTGATCAGCCAGAGCTATCAGGTTGGTCAAGTATTTCATGAAGGATCTTATTTAACCAGTAGTGGTCAGAAAAGCAGATCAAGTTGTCAATCACCTTTCCCTTTTTTTTTTTTTTTTGTTTCCTTTGTGGAATAAATGGATATTCCAAGTTTAAGCCTGGAGTTAATTTAAAATGTTAACATGTAACCTCTAAAAATAAGATTTACAATGGGAACAATGTATTAGTCTTAAGTTCCTTATTGCATATGTGACAAATTCATGCCTAATTCACTGGGATTTGCCCAGTGCTATTAAAAACAATGGAATAATTTGTTAACTTTCATAGGATAATTTATTTTGCTTTTTTGGCTTCATATTTTGAATTCAAAACCAAACTAAATGTCAATAGGAAAAAATAAAATATAATATTATTAAATTTCTTATGAAACATGACATCTTGTGTTTAGTATCCCAGATTCTTTTTTGTGCAGTGTAATTGAGTTGAAAGGCTAATTGAAACTTTATGGAGAGGATAGTTCTGTGCCTGAGTGCAGTGCTGTACTTGCTCATGAGTGTAACTCCTGGGTGCACACCAGTGCAAATAATGCGTGAGAACAGAATGCCATAGGGGAAGATTGTGCATGAGACTTTTGGTCCAGAGGATGCTTGTTCTCTTCATTGTGCTCAATAGTGAAAATATACATGGATGATATGTCATGGGTTACGTGTTTATTGTAACAACAGCTCCCAGATTGGGCAGCGTGTTAACTCAGATAGACCTTGTTTTTTCCTCTTCATTTGAAACCTCTGCTAATTCATGAAAGCTGAAAGTCACACTGAATTCTTTCCTTCATACATAATCACTTTACAGGCTAGAGCCACAGTTGAAGCAAGAAGAGTGTTTTGTGTTGTTTTTCCGTGAATGAATGCATGAATTTTTTCATTATTATTATTATTAGTGTGTGCTTTTTCCTTTGGTTGTGATAGCTCTATCAGCCAGTGCAGCACCACCTGGATTCTTTGAACTTCTGTGGACTGCTCTGAGAGGGACTCTGGGCAGTAGCTCCATGCACAGCTATTTGGCAGTGCAGCTTTGTTGAAGCAGCCACTCCTTTTTGCTTCTGCCATGACAGTGCTGGGCATGGAGAATAGCATCATGCTGTTCCCGTGCCATCAGCGAGTTCAGTTTATTTATATGCAGAGTTGTCAGAACCTGTGTATCTCTTGCACTGAATCTCCAGTTCTAAAAGAGACTGGAATTAATATGAAATGTACATGGGACTCCAGTTTATTCATTCTTATTGGAGCACTTGTGGCTCTTCTGATTGAAAAATGGACCGTTTGATGCTACCTGAGGTATTTGTTCTGCAAACTGCAGTTTGAGATGTGAGTTATTGCTTGGGGATAAGTGAAGGTAGAATTTGACCCTGGGTTTGGAGTTACGAGGAGCGCAAAAGGAAATCTCACAATACTGTAAAGTTGCAAGTCCCAAATTGAAGGTTCTGTAAGCTCAGATAAAAAGGTTAGTGTTGCCGCCTTCTACAAAGGGTGCCTTGTTCAGCAAGTTTCACCAAAGGAAATTTGCAGTTCACTAAGCCAACTAAAACAAATACCTGACATAAGAATGGAGCTAGTTCCATAGTGATTTATGCAGATCCCAAATTTATGTTTGAACGCTAAAACCCGACAAACTCCTAAAGATGTAAACCAGCGAACTGAGTAAATGCTGGGTTCTACAGCAAGAGCACGTGTATGCATTGTGTTAATCAGTTGTGTAAGTGCTCACTTCAGTGGGACAGGCTTGCCTTGTTCAGAAACTGAGCTGTTGAAACTCCTTTAGTTTTTATCTGCTGTATAAGCACATGGAATATGTAGGGCTTAAATACTGAGGAATGACTGATTGGTCAAGGATAACAGAAGCCATTGGTACAAAACTCAGCAGTGTCTCAAAACCAGTTTTTACATATATTAAAGTTTGAAAACTAAAGTGTTCGGTGCTTTCAAAACTATCTAGGTAGTCATTCCTGTATGAAGCTCATGTAAGCAGGCTTTGCTTGTAATGTGCACACAGGGACGGAATGGCATGAAAATCTTTATCCCTAATTTAGGAGCTGGAGAACTGTCACACAACAGTTCTGTTACATAGTCATGGTTGCCAAATCTCTTGACCTTTTAAAATTTGGTATTGTCAGTCTTTTTTAGAGTGTCATTTGGAAAGACCGGTTAGGGGTTTTAGGCAAGTGGAGGATATGTGATCATAGCAGGGACAATTGTTAATGGATTTATCCCAATAAGCATGACTTCTGATGCTAAACATAATTCGTTGATGTTCCCTCATCTGAGTCTTTGGTGCTTTTCCAGTCTCGTTACATCAGATTCCTATGTGTGTTCCCTCTAGTTAGAAAGTTTCATAAATCATTACTGTGTCACTTCTCAAAGGAATAGACAAAGTCATTCAAACCACCCATGGAAGAACATTTTTGAAGAGAGGTGGTGCAGGTCTGTCCCTGGACACAAAAAAAAAGTCAAATAAATGGAACATCATGGTAGCTTTAACTGGTGTTTGTCTGTTGATTTCTCTTCTGTGCTTGCCCATTTCCTTTTGGGGCTCAGTGGAAGAAGCTGTATTGTATGGGATACTCAACAATGAGACAGTTCTGCTTTTCCTAAGGCTTAAAACAACCCAAGAAGAGAAAAATTCATTTTTAATTTCCTGAGTCTGCATGGGTGGTCTGTTCCCTAGAGGTATTGGACCATCGTCGGGAAAGCCAACCTGGGTGTTTGAGAGAGCGCATGGTTGTAGGTTGCAGTTCTGAGGAATAGCGAAGGGGAGGTTTGCTTATCTGCAGATTGCCCAAGGAGCATATTATGCCAATGGTATGCATAAATTTCCTTTGCAGATTTTACGCTTATCATCATCTGTTGCAATTTCATGTCTCTTCAGGGGTTTTATATGGTAGGGTTGTTTTTTTTATTTTACGGTTCTTGCAAGTTGAATGATACTGGTGGTTGCCTGTATAGTATTTACAATATTTCCATGCTACAGGTGTTTAAGATGTGGCGAGACTGGGAAAAGAGAGAAGATGGGCAGTTCACCAACTAGAAGAGCAGTAAGCAAATAAGCATATTCTTGGTGCTCTGGAAAGGTTGTCTCTATGTCATTTAGGATGTGCTGTTGCTGAAGGAAGTTGTGAAGGCAGCCTAAAGATTGCATAAAGCAGGAATACTCTGTATAGCAGCTGGAAGAGGCAGTAGCTTCTTTTCTGGTCCTTAAACTTCTGAGGGCTGGAACTGCAACAACTAAGTAAGCAGGAATCATACCCCATTAGTCAAGAGGCCGGAATGAATATATTTGATTTTCCATTAAAGTACAATCTAAGTTTAATTTACCTCCCCAGACTGACAGAACGATGTCAGAGTGTGAGCTTTATGGAAGCTTAAGGAAATCTTCATCAAATAAGCCCTCATCTGGTTGTATGTTCAACAAGAGGACATTAAAATGGCAAATTATAATCTCCTTTATACTTCACAAAGTGCATGAATGCTGGTAATATTTTTCAAGTCCCTAGAAAGAACTCATGATGACATGTCCACTTTAATCGTGTCTTGAATTTGGGACAATTTGTATCAGTTACTAATCTACAGTAGGAGGTATGAGAAGAGAAACAAAAGATTTTATATTTACAAATTGTGTAAGTTGACATGTGCTGCTGGTATTTATCAGGACTGTTTCAGAAAGTCAAATTCATTATTATTTTTGGGAGTAAGTCCTTAGAAGCTAGGGATCTCCCTTCTTTAGAATAGGCCTGACGTAAGAAACATTAGCATTATTGTACAAACAATATGTACACTACATACAGGAATTATTTTTTTTATTGCCAATATACATTTTAAAAACTGCATATAGCATACTCATACTTCTTTGGTTTTGGGACAGGTGTATCTTAGGCAGTGACTGGGATTTAATGAGTTCTGTCAGGGTAAGAAGGACAAGCAGAATGGCTTTGTTTCCTGAGCTTTAATATATTAATCACACTAAGATCGTATGTTAATATTTTCGAGAATCATATATGTGAACTTATGAATTCTTATGGCCTAGGTGTTTCTCTTGCTTCTTGTGTCCTCCTTTCCAGCAAAATCTGTCTTCAAAGCTCTTGTGCATATCCATTACTAATTGCTGACTTCTGCCTAACCAGTGGAAAGATGTAATACTTCTTTCTGATCTGCTTAAATAGGCATAATTTATGATGGACAAAATAGGATATGGTCTGTTATTCTTTCCTAAGCACTTGAACTTTATTAAAAGATAATTTTTTTTTCTTTTGGCAGTTTACATAAATGGACTTGGGCTATTTAGTTTAGCTTTTGGGAAGGAAGTAGGGCTCTAATGAATTAGTTCACTGTCCACTGTAATGGAACCTTTCTTCAAGAAGAAAAGTAAGCTTCTTGCCAGCCATTCAGGATTCCCCCTTGTTCTGGTGGCAGAACAAGAATAACCCCTTGAGCGAAATGTAAGTGTTTCAGGATGATTGGAATTTACAGCATTAGAAAGCTGCCAAAAAAGCAACTTTTAGCTGAGGCTATATTTGTTTGAATTGAAAAGTTTGCAAAGCTCATAATTGACTTTTTTCTTCGTATGTTTTTATGCTTCCCATGACTTCATTGTCATATGCCTGCGGTGACTTCTTCCTGCTATTACCCATGGTGACAGTATTGAGTCTGAAGTATTTATAATTATCAGAAGATACTAAGACAGAGATTTTAACTACAGTTATTGGAGGAGGAAAATTCTGTAGTTTCAGGCAGGTGGAATGATGTTCCTCAGTGCTTGATTTTTATTTTTTTTCATGCCCCTTCTCTGCCCACTGACTTGGGAACTAAGTTGTTAGCAGCAGTATTTCATTGGGTTCAAATCTCGAAACCTTAGGTATTTTTGGTATTTTGCTGTTGTTGTATCTGTGTTATGAATACAGCTGCATGATGTATGGTGGCATCACAAAAGTAGTCCAAGTGTGATTAAACCAGTAACTGCCCTTTCCAAAATAAATTCTGTTCCTTCTCGGTGTTCAAGGGAATTAGGCTAAGTGAATTCCACTTGTTCTACTGTACTTAAGAGTACAATTTATTTCCATTTCACCTCCTCAGGATGACAGGGGTTAGTATTGTGCTGAGGACAGCTTGCTTCTCTCAGATGGGAGCTTCTTGCTGGAAAGCTGAACCGAGATCCCTCGTGCAAACAGGACTCCCAGGAAATAAGAAGAGTTGAGACAATCTACACTCTGGCACAAATGATGCGAAATTACCTAAATAAAACTAATGACATCAGCAAGCATGATCTTCCAATCTAAGCAAAACCATTGGATTGCATTTTGCTGTCAAAAATGCTGTGCCATTACTTCAGAGCATTAAACCAACCGCTACCTGTTTGAAATCTAGACTTTGCATGTTTGAAGGCTGTCCCTTCCAGAGCCTTGAAGCTGCACCTGCAGACCGTACGCATGTGGGAATACTTATTTGCAGAAGCACAAGCAGAAGCTTGAATTCAAACAGTGTATGTGCACCAGCAGTTATAGTGAGTATGCGAGTCTGCATATTTTAGAGCCTGCGGTCATGTTTTGTGTAATCTTCGCCCCCAAATTAGAAAAAACTAACAAGCTTATATAAACCTAAAATGGAGTTTGGCCAGTGTCTGTTCCTAGACAGGTATGTTGGGTTTGGGGGGTGGTTTTTTTGAATGTTTGTGAGCAATGCATGTATCTCATATTTGAGAAACTAATTTCTCAGTATTCTCTTAGAAGACCCTTGTGTTCTTCCATTTTTTATCTATATATTCAGAAAAACACTGTAGTTTAACTCACCTTTGAAGGACTCATAATTCAGCTGTTAATCTTCAAATGGGATCATAAGAGTCTTTTGTGCTGTTATCACACAGTTAATTCAAATATGACATCTGTTGCTGCATTCAAAGAGTATAAAAGTAAGAAAAATAATTTAGAAGAAAATCCCAAAAGTTTTTACCACATTCCATTTGCCTCAGGGCCAATAACTATGTTTAAAGATTGAAAACCCTATTGAAAAGCAAATTACTGAAATAAATGCCAAACACTTTGTATTCCAGAAGGCAATAACATTTTTAAAATAGCCCTGCTGAATAACTGCTCCTCCCAAACTTGTGCATTAAATATTAAAAGTCGTTGAAGAGTGGTTGCTATCCTCTCTGATACCAGTCTTAGCTTTTTCTTAATATTCTTGAGGTTTCTTATTGTGAATGTAAACTATGTATTATGTGTTCTACGTTTTGTTTAATCGTGACATGTCTTCTTAATATACACATGCACACAGTTTTTGGTTTTTGGTTTGTTTCAGGAAAAACTTCTGTAAAAGCACAATTCGGTTATCATTTTGTGTTTAGAATTGGAGGACTGGTTCCATTAGGTTTTGAGCTTTGATGATTACGATCTGAAATACAGAGTAGGTTTGTTTCAACTCCCAATGTATGCAGAGAAAAGTAAGTGAATTGAGCTGTTTGCATTGCTATGGACTAAGAACCTGTGGATCAGGCGGTCTATGATGACACTGACACTCTATATGGAAGAAATAGCTCTGAGCTGTTGTCCATCGTCTGCGCTGCTTCTGGGTTTGTGAAGGAAAGCACAGCGGCAAGAAGCAAGAACTTGGAGAAGACTAGATATGTGATAGAAAGGTAGATTAGGGAGGCAACTGGGAGGTTGAGGGCCAGGTTTGAGGAGGTGGAGCTATATGAGATGGTGGGAGATACAGCTTGGACTTGTCTTTTCTTCAAAGCTGAACTTCTTAAGGAGGCCAAAAATAGTCATTTGTGTCTGCTTTATATTCATCATGACCTCATATTTAGGTAGACTTTATAATATTCAACAACCATTCTAGGTGGTTGATGTGTTACTTGCTTACTAATACACTAGAAAATAAATTAGCAATGAAATATGGCAGTAGGCGTTCCAGGCTTTGCTCAAGCAGCATGACTGTATACAAGCTGGCCAACTCCGAGGGAGATTCTAGCAGCTGGAAATGACTAGAATCTAATGATTCCCATGCCCATGTTCCCTCCTTGGAAACAAGGGAATTAACACAGCTCCGACCATCCTGAAGTTCCCTTTAAATCAAGGGATTTAATAAAAAAAGATTTAAGCTCTCCAGTTCCATATGCTTTGCATTTTTCTTGGTGCAAAGCTGTGCAAACAGGACCATCAAACCTGTACCATAAAAGCTAATGGCTGTGGGAAATGAGTCTCTTCTAACGATATAATCAGAGTAAATTGTCCTGTATGTTTTTATTTTTGAGAGACAGAATATGTTGGTTTCAGAAACTAAATAGTCTTTGACTTATTGTTTGCAGGCGTAGATTATATCAACAAAATTTAACCATCTCCTGTAAAAGCAGGAAGTTTCATAGAAAGGAGAGGCTGCAAGTAAAGTTGGCCAAGGAACAAAAATTGCGTGTTGTGAAAAATTTCAAGGTTACACTGCTTGTTTTCATTCTGTATTGCAGCTTGGGAACAAAGTCAGTCTGGAGTAGTCAATAGCTCTGTCTCCCACAGTCAAGGTCATGTTTGAGGCTGTGGTTTGAATGTTGTGTTTGTGAGTCCTAACTGCTATACCAGTAGCTATTTTAGGTAGTACCTTTTCCAAAATGCTGCTATATGCATATTTCTGACGAAATTTAAAAATCCTCTAAATTTATATATATACATGAAAATCTTGAGTTTGTATGCATCTGTGTGAGGCTTCTGTTTTCTAAGCTTTCCTCCTGAATGATGTGCAATATTCATATAAGTGATGGAACTTTTCAGAGAGATGAGGCTAAGGAAGACACGTGTAGGCCCAGAAGGGTGTCAAGAGTATCTCCTTGAGGCCTGGGATCTGTATCATTCCCTAATTATGGAAGTGTCCAAAGTGTCCATACACTGCTTGGGAACTCCATCTCCATGTGCTGTTACACACCAGGCATTTGCTGTCCTCCAGCATCAGCTACGACTGTCCTTTTCTGCCAGGGTTTTCCTAGTGCTGTCTTGGTGGAGGTCTCCCCCTTTTCCTCCTTGCCTTTTGCCTTTGCCTTGTTCAACTGATACCCAGCATCAGTTCTCTTGAGTGTTGTCACTCATAGCTTGCACCATGTGCAAAGAAGGAGGATCTTGGTTATTTTTGCCACATAGTTTGCAAAGGGACTAAGTCTCACACAATGAGGCAGACTGCTGCATTACTTTGCATTTTGATGGCTTTTTGAATTATTTGTGTAGGTCTCAGTAATGCCCCTCGTTCATAGGGTACTGTGGTCACACGGTAATGCAGATTAATTGGGGAACCCCAAAAATATCAGGGAGGTATTGGCAGAATTAGGAATGGAAGCCCATATCTTCCATCAGGACTCGTTCACTAGTGGTGCTTTTCACTGCTTTTATCCAGATGTGCACATATACTTCTTATTTATGTCTCGTTTATATCTCTTATCTCCTCTGAAACCACATGATAGTTTCTGTCTTCCAGTATATTCCATTTTTCTTTTTAGGAACACTTGATTTTTTATTTATTTATTTTTTAAATAACTAGTACAAAAAGGTCAGGGGTATTTTTTGGTTTGAGGTTTTTCTTGTTTGTTTGCTTGGTTTTTTTAATGGAAGGGTGCTTTTAGCCACTTGCCGTGTTTACAGAAGTATTTTTCTTTTTACACACTTGCCAGGTTTACAGAAGTATTTTTCCAGGGCTCAGGATTTAACAGCGCCAGTCATGTTTTACACCTTTCTTTTATATGTCTTCTTTTTTTAAGAAAACACACGTGTCTCTGACATGCTGAGTTTTAGTCTACTGCTGCTTCTCTTGCTGGTAAACGATATTTGCAAATCCCTGTGCAGCTTAGCTCCTGTCTGAATAGTGAAACTAAAGTGGGCAACCATTAATAGAGAAGTGAAATCAATTAACAAATCCATGTAATAGAAAAAAGGGAGAGGGAAGAAAAGTTGTCTGGTATTTTTTCTCAAGTAATCTTAGGAATTTATTATAAAGCATAATAGATGTACAGTATTTGAGTTGAAATCTCCATTTCTGGGCAAGGGTGAGTACCTCTTAAAGCTGATTTTGAGGCAGACCTTGTAACCCTCTTAGGAAAACTGGTGGTGACGGAGTGTTTTTAAAGCATGGCCTTGTGCACAAAGGGTAGAGAGAATTATTGCTTGTTTGGAAAAAAAGGGGGGAAAAAACCCTAATTCCAGGTTTTAGGATTGGCAGTTAAAGCACAGGCACTCATTTTTTCCTTGTAATCTGAGCAAGTAAGTGTCAGACACAATAATCATGGAAAAAAAATCCCCCTCTGTAGCATTTTTACAATGCTTTTCATTGTATCTGCACATTCAGCCAAAGTGAATTGGGAAGCTGTGTGTTAGCTGGGGCAGTTTCTGGCTGTCCCCTCTGCAGGAGTCCCCTTGCTTGGCTCCCCAAGACAGAAAGGTGAAGGTAACTGCAGTGTACTGCATAAAAGCTGCAGCTTCCCTCAGTCGTGATGCCACACACGAGTTACTGAAGGTCACATTATCAGTGGAGAGGGACAGCCTGGCTGATTGCTGCCCTAGAACAAGACTGGATGCAGAATTTAAGGAAAATAAGCTCTGCAGAGGCTAGGTAATTTTGGATCTTCTTACCTTAACTAGTGTTCAACAGTCTGAGGACCATGATCAGGGAGTGTAAGCTGCTAGTTATATTTTGGCTTTCTCTTTTAAGAAAGCAAATGGTACATCCTCCAAAAACAGCACAAACGTGTACCAACAATGAAGTTGATATAAATCCGAATTCTTGGCTGTACTTGAACAAAGTACTGTCTGTTTGAAAACCTGTTTAACATCTCTTCTCAAACGTCAGTATGTGTTATTGTTATTCCATCTCTGAGATAAATACCCTGATCGTGATAAAGTTATTTTCATAATAGGGAGGCAGGATATGATTATAACATATATGATATTTGTCTTGCCTTGATCCCTCTTGTTCCTGAGAGTTTAGGCTTGCCACACCTGTGATCACTGTAAATAGCTGCAGTTGTTGGAGCACAGTTGTATTTTGTGGAGGAGGCTAGAAAAGTGCGGTTTAACCTGCTGCACTCACTTTTTATTATATGCATATGCCTGCGCAGTTCCCAGCACAAAATTTGGCCCTTGTTGAAAATACCTTTTGGCATACATCAGTTATAACTAAGCCAGTAGAAACTTGCCCTTAGCTTTGGCTGAACTGTAACTCAGTCTTGTCTGGACTCTGTTTTTGGTGAAGTGGCAGGAAAAATCTCAGTTCTTCTTCGAGCCAACTCATAAAAAAAATTTCTTGCTTTAGCATATGATTTTTAAAAGAAACTGAAAAGTTTATGCTAAATCAGTTACAGTTTTAGAGTAGGCTTGTAAGTAAATATTTGGTGAATGAAAGCATGTCCGTAAATGTTACTGCTTTAAGGGACTATGTACTTGGGACCTACAGTAGTGATGGAGCCAGAATGTGTTTTGGGCATTAATAAACCTTTTTCAAGTTTCTCTTTATTCCAAAAAAATCAACTTTTTGAGCCAGTGGTACCAAGCTTGTCAATTGCCAATCCATGACTTCATGTTGCGAAAATGGAGCTCTTGAGACTGGCGAGTTATCAGCAAAGAGATTTGCATCCAGCAATACTGTGTATCTCATTTGTTAAAGCATTTCATCTGCCATGATCACATTGAAAACCCAAACTGGATTTCAAGATCTTTTCTTCTGCTTTAGCAGTTTATAGAGACAACCTCCTCCCCCTGCCAATGTTTTACCAGACAGGCTGTATTGAGAAACTAAATCAAGCTTCAATAGATTCAATAAGACAACCATACAGAAAAAAAAAAAGAAAAAAAAAGGGACAGTTATGTTTTCAGTCAGTTTTCCAATGCATCATAGACACATACTTTTCTTTTTTTAGCAAGTGCATATTACAATAGATGTTAAAGTTTTGTTACATGGTCAATGCCATTTGATTTGGGAAATGTTTGTTATGCAGATAGGATTATATGTTTTAGGAAAGGAGTTTCAGACATTAATGCAGGAAATTAATTAGGCCAATCTCATTATTTAGTTTACTTTAGTTTACTGATTATAGCGACCAGGAATTAATTTGACTTACTACTTATCTGTATAACAAGAAACACAGGTCTCTCATTTCTTTCTGTCAACTATTTATTCTTATCAGAACAGCTCAGTGTCTTACAGTGGATGTTAACTTGATTGGTAACTTCAAAGTTCATGTCATCTCCTCCCAGTTTTGGCCCATGGTGGTCTTTAGCCACTATTATGCTGCAAATCAGCAATTCATATCTTTCCTTGTCCTTTGACAGTTTTACTGAATCCATCACCTTACTCTCTTATAATGCCTTTCATCTCTGCTGTCTTTGGTATCCAGTGGAAGATGGGAGCGATATTTCCGTGCCAAGAACAATTACATTCCTTTTATTTTTTCTCCTTCAACAACTTTTCATCCTGTGTCTTTGCGCTTTACCAATACTGTCTAGAAAGGGTTCTGTGGCAAGTTCTGTAACCCTGCGCGTGTCGGTACCTACCTGGAATCCTCATACTTGGTCTCCTCTCCTGCAGTAACTTTTTCTATGGCCTCCAGGTCTGCTCTTTCAGACTGCAGAACGTAAAGTGCTGTTGCCATCTTCTTATAAATGCAAAGAAGTTTTATTGTTTCAATGCCGAATGAGCTTGCTCTCATTTCACATCCAAGTCAAACTTGCTGTGTTTGTTTTTATAACAAACAAACAAAAACCTTTTGGGATTTTGTCTTGTTCTTTTCTCTCTCCTTAGTGACTCCTCCTTTATTTATCCCTGCCCACCTCTCCCACCATTTCATGAGTTTTCCCTCTGTTCCTGGGCTGCTTTTCAGCTTATTGTTTCTATTGTATCTGTAAGAGTTTCTCTCCCTTTCGTATACATTTCTTTTCTCACATTCCTGCATGGTAAAAATTGAAAACAGCCATTTATATGAAATAGAATATAGGTCTGACCTTTGAAATTAATGAAATTGCCAATAACCTATATATTACCAGTATAATTCTGCAGTTGTGTTATATTAGGCTTTTCTATCTTGTTAATACTGATAATGGCATATCTGTTGTTGATACTAATAACTTGCAAGCTGTGATTAGTTCCTTGGATCATCAGTTATTCAAAGTGACCGGTTGAGGACTAGCTATTCACGTGATACGGGATCTCATCTTTGAATTCACAGCTGAAAGCAGTTAAAGACAAAATAGATACTTTACTACATGTTTTCCTAAGATAGCTTTTCACTGTGAGAAGTTGTTCTCATTACTCTAAAAAGAGAAATGGTTTCGCTATTGCAGATTGGAAAGAAATAATCTGAGAGGCAGTACATGTAGCCAAAACTTTGGATGAAAACCAAACCTTCGAAGTGTTTTGGTATGATGATAGGCGCATTATCACTATGGACAAACTAACAGATGTAGCCTTTCCGGTATACAGTAACTAATTTTATTTTGTTTCCAGTATATTTTATAGTATGCCATGCTGAATATGCCACAAAGCGGTGTTGTTAAACAGCACTACTACTGTGCACTGAAGAGTCATATTGTGCGCCTTCCGCGTAAGTCTCAGCAGGTGGCTTCTGTCTGGTGTAGAGGCACACTGGTCCTCAAGAGACTTGGGCTGAACGTGCTGAAAAGATACGCTAATGCTGACATTCAGGTTGAGCTGACTGAGTCCCTTGAAAAGGCCATCTCTTCTTCTCAATTCCAACTGCCAGAGTTCCATAGCAAAGAGTAGCTATGACCTATAAAACGAAGGTGTGAAAAGGGTATAAAGGACTTTGCTGATAGACCTGTTAGTAGGCACCATTTTTGCAGTTGTTAGAATGATGTGTCTTCAATCTGTGACACACTAATGTTGGATACATTTGTATTTGCTTCTGGAAAAACAAAAAGAAGTCTGCCTCTTCTGGGAAACTATTCATTCCAGAAAATGCAGAGGGGGAATATTTATAGAAGGTGAGAAAATATCTTGGGTTCCATGCAGAGTGAATAATGAATAACTCAGTCAAGTGTAAATGACTTAAAAGGAAAATGTCTATGAAAAGATAAGCTACCTGGTAAATTTTTTCTGTTAGGCAGTAAATCAGCAAGGTACATGCCAAAGATAAACTTTCACTTCAAAATTATTCTAAATCAGGATCTTAAAAATTTGGCCTTGAGAATGGAGTTTATTCAATCTGTACATATAGTTCTAAACTGTAGATAAAAAAAATGCTGCGAGTATTCCCTCACCGGGCTGCCTTTGTTCTGTTTTACTTCTGTTTGGATACGTTGTCATCACTTTTAATCTGGTGAAGTAATTTTTGAAATCTTGGTTTAAAATTAGGTATTTTACAATTCCCACATATCATCATAAATCACAAATGTTTGGTTTTATATTTCATTGCAGCGGAAAACAGATGTGCCACTTCAAATGCAGGAACATGCACAAAGTGTCTTGCTTTGGGTCCAGAGTGTGGATGGTGTGCTCAAGAGGTATGGCATTTTGCTTATTTACTTGTGACTGTATATTTTAGCTGCTTCTGATCTTTATAAAGATAAAAGACTTCTAAACTGTGAAAATTATAGTGAGAAATGGCAAGAAAGTCTTTAAATGACCTCTGGAGACAGAACCTGAGAAATCATGTGAAATATATTTTGTTTCCAAAGGAGAAAATACAACCTTTTATTTGGAAAATTGCAGTAATTTTAAATAAAGTGAGAACTTTTTAATGCGTTCCATCTGCTTTGTAGACAGCTTTGGCAGACTTATAGTAACTTTGAGAGTTCAACAGTTTTTGGCTTCAAAACCAAAATTACTTATCAGTAATTTATAATAAGTCCTCATTATATATCAGAGCATGTCTATACGTATATGCCTATTGCATTTAGCAATTTTACTAACAGTGGAGTTAACTTTGACTTCACCATATATTATGACCCTGTCACAAATGGAAAAAATGATACTTTTCTTATTTTGACACTTGAAACTATTAGTTCTGAGACTTACACAGAAGATAGATCTTAGGTAGCAAGAATTATTCTGAAATTGTTATTGCTTTGCGAACTGTAGGAGTACAGGAATTTCTGGGGTTGTTTGACAGAAAAAAAACAGTTGATTACATGATTCGAGTAAGGCTGGACCATTTTGAGTGCTTCAGAGGAGCAAGGTTTTTAAGAATATCACTGGCAATTACAAACTCATACGCTCTTGAAGGTCACATGCAAATTACCTGTAGTAGCTCTCATTAGCAGAGAAGGTAGATAAATTCCTAGGGTGTGCCTGGAAGAGATAAGGCGTGTAAGGCACCTGAGTAACTTTATCCAAGATACTGTGTCTTGGAATGATTAACTTAGTCTGAAACAAATATAAGGAAAAGTAATGCAGTAGAGACATGGAGGGCTTGTTTTCCAAGAGGAGCCTTAGAGCACGTGTAGATGGCACAATGGATTGCAATGTGGAGTGGTCCATTATTGTGGCCTGATGTCCTATCTTACAAAGAGAACAATTTTTTCCTGCTACGTCTGTATTTATCATGGAACAGCCCTTCTTAGCTTTCCAGTGCCATGGAGCTGCAGTAGGTCTCCTTCTAACTAGGCGCTCAGATTTGACCAGGTTTCACTTCTGCCCTTCTTCGCATGCTTCACTTCTGATGTCTATCCTGAGAGTTGTTCATGGAAGCCAGGGGTTTGTCAAACCCTCCTAGACTATGCTTTGATAGCCGGTTCACCTATGCACCCGTCCATGGTTGTAGAATGCAAACCTGTATTAATGCAGGTAGAAATTTTCCAGAGTAAAGTTACAGGAGCGGTTTTCAGCTTGGCATGCCTGCTTTGCTAAACAATGTTTTTAATGAGAAAATCATCCCAACACTTGAGATGCTTTGACGTCGTACCCACAGACAGCAAATGCAGAAAATGCTACGTATCTATCAGTCATTAGTGTTAGCAATGAGAGTAGCGAAGTTCTTTATACATTTAAAAATCTACCTTTTCGAAATGTATATGCATCAAAAAGGCTATATAAATTGCAGTAACCTAAAAAAGTTGTCTCTGCTGTCTACATTAAAGAAGGTTATGGAAAAAATATATCAGAGATAGACTACAAAAATGAGTTGGAACTTGGAAAGCAAGGTACATGACTGTTGAATCTCATTCTTCAGGGGCTTTCTCTGGTCTTTTCAGGGTCTTGATGACTATTCTCTATTACACAGTTGGCTGTATGCACTTTATGATTGTTTATTTTCCCCATCTGCCTCTGAAATATCAAAGACTGTCCATTGTTTGGTCTCCAGCTGTGGCTGGGATGGACCAATGCTTTGAAAGAGTACAAAGGATCTTGTCTTTTTTTTTTGCTTGCATGATCGGGATCATGTTAATCATCAGATTTGTGGTCAGGAAGGAATTTTGCATTGGATCATGTTGGCACAATTTTGGCAGCTTTGCCCTTTCACTGCAACAAAGGATGTGCCGCTTCTGAGATCATCCGGCTACTAATCACTTTTCTGTTGTTAAAGGGGCTTTTTTATGTTGGTGGCATCTTAAACTGTCCAGTCTTGTACTACATAGTTTCCTCTTTCTGGGGATTGAAATTATATTGGATCTGGTCTAGGGTATGGAGTAAAACTTAAATATCTGTGATAGACAAATTCAGGTTAGATAAATCTAAAGCTGACTTCTGCTGCTTTAAATACTAGCTTTAAATTCTTTAAATTCTGTACTTTTTTTTTTTATTAAAGCAGCTTTAAATTCTGCTTTAAATACTAGCCTGAGTAACATTAGTAGTGGATTTCTCTGAAAACTAACCTGTTTTGATGTCATGTGAGTGACACTTTCGTGGTATAACTAACTCATAGCATAGCACAGAACTTTTTTTAGTGACATAGTGACAGTACATGGTTTCCTTTTTCTCCAAAGTCAGCTTGTTCAGATTGTGCAAGATCCTCTTTCTCATACAAAAGTTTTGTCCTTTGTAGAAAAAAGTCATTGTGGCTCTTAGGTTTACGTTCTAATGTAAATATTTGTCATTGCACTTATTAAAAACATATGGCTTCCATGAACTCATTCTACAATTTATGCAATTATAGTAGCATAGTTTATTGTTTCAAAGTCTATTATTTTGTTTTTCTCTTTCCTTTGAAGATATTACAGTTGTTTTTTTCAGCTCAGATTGTTTTGTACTTTTTGTCTCTTATAAAACAGGATTTCATGGCCGATGCAACACAGAAAGGACGCTGTGACACTGTTTTCAACTTAATGAAAAGAGGCTGTCAATCAGATTTTGTGGAAAATCCCACAGTTCATGTTAAAATACCCAGTGACCATGAAACAAATACACAAGTGACACCAGGAAAAGTTTCAGTCCAGCTGCGTCCAGGTTGGGTTGTCTCTAACACATTGATATTATAGTCAATTTAAACTAAATAAAGTACTACTCAGTACAGATATTTTGTGAAGAAGCCACTGGAATAATTATTTTAAAGAATGGTGCTATAACTTTATATCATAGGACTATGATGATTCAAGTACGGTCTTCAGCAAGAAGTGTTTCTGTCAAACACAGCTGAAGGTCAGAATAATGCAAGTAGTAAATGGAAAAGAAAAAATGCAAGTAGTTAGTCTTTTCTGTTTTCTGTTGTGGTTTCTTTGTTCTTTTTCTTTAGCCACTTACACAAATAGTTTTCCCTTACATGCATATAAACTGAATTCCTTACTGAACGTAAATCGGGCTAGAATTCCTAAATTCATGATTTGATAAGCTTCTTAATTATTTGGTTACTTTTAAGTGCATTGACTAGACAAGTATGAAGACATCAAAGCCAATATATAAGAAAGGACTGGATTCCTAAAGGACACTTAGGTATATTCACTGCCTAACATTTCATTTATAAAATGTGAGACACTTGGCCCTGATAAAATCTGCAAGTCCTTTTATGGATCTGAGATTTTCTAGTACATCTCTATTTGCCCTCAACTGAACTCGAGTTAAATCAATGTGTGTTCTCTGTCTCTAAAATAGCTGTAGCTAACAGCAGAAGTGGAAGGTGATACAAAGGGGTGCGGGGTATGTTTCCTATCATAAAATTTAACTTATTTCTTTCTTTTGCAAACTATAGTTGGAGAAAGAAATATGTCATTTAAGAGGGATCAGTCTTTGGTAGAAAAACTTAAAGTGAATAGGAAAAGTATCTTGCTGATCTTCACTGTATAAAAGAGAATTTTCTGTCAATTATAGGGGAAAAAGGAAGGGTCTGCATGGGTGTAAAACACAAAGGAACTCTGGTTTTCAGTCTTTATAATAATAAAACTGAGAAAGCAACATCAGCACTTCTCCTTTCCTCACTCTCTTTCCAAATAAATGACAGATACTCTGCTTTGCACTGAGAAATGGTCTCAGGAGCTGAGGTAGCTCTAGAAGTGGTTGTAATCACATTTACTTCCAAAGGCATACTGGATTCACAGAAAAGACTTAATTTTCTAAATTTTGGTTTAATGAACCTTTTTGCCAGCAAATAGTGAAATTAAATTTGGGGTTCCGTATGCTTTGTGGAAGTTCTTGCATCAGGGAGGCAGAAGAATGAAATTCTGAGGGCTCCAGAATAATAACTTTTGATATATAGGCATCCTGCCCTTATTCTATTCCCCAGGGAAATAAACAGATATACAGCTATAGTTGTGCCTCAAAACAGAAATTTGATACAGTATAATCATGCAGACAAAGATGTTTTTTGTTTTGATACTGTTTTTTTTTGTCATTGTTTACATATACCCAACTGTCAGGATTTACATGGGAAAAAATAAAAGCTGCACTCAGCAGCTTGCCATATGCAAACTGGAAACCTGCAAGGGTCATTTACAAAAAGTCATTCAATTTACACTGGCAAAGAGGAAACACATAAATTACAGCACACTGAAATTCTGGTTTTTTTGTGCAAGACCTGATACAGACAAATCCTGACATTTTCAGGTGGATTACGTTCAAAGGCCACTGGAAGGAAGTACTTCGCATGTTTAACTTTTCTGGGTCAGATCTTTGTTATGTGTACCTTAATTATGCTATCTAGCAATGTCATATGCATCAGTAAATGTCATTAACAGATAAGTCACATTTCAGGTGGGGTTTCTTTAGGGAATCTATTTTTGTATGTGTTTGGATAGCTTTTATTGAAAACCTGCCTAATTCTTCTATAATGTCTCCCTTCCTCCTGTCCTTTGCTGTATTGCATAATACTGAATTACATTCTGCCCTCATCATGGAAAGATCTTCCTCCCTCATTTCTTTGTGAGCTCACACTTTGAGTGACGTAGAATAAAGAACAATTTGAAGTCATGCATTACTGTACCTATGCTGCCCATACTCCAGTCACTTCACTCTTTTTGCTGGCTTTGCAGAGTATTTGGCAAGCAAAAATGTAGGGACTATTTTTAGTGGCTGCCAAAGCATTAACATTTTTATTACATATGAGAACGTGATGGGGTTCTGTAGGAGAGACAGACATTCATCATCCTGAAATAAAAGATGAGTTCTGTTTTGTATACACCAAAAGATGGATTTTTTTAATATTAAAACCTGGGTTTTTTTTTAATATTTTGATCCTACTGAGTTTTTTCATCGAATCTTTGGAAATAGATTGGTATAAACTTGAAGCATAATTTACATGAGTTTTTCAGGCTGTGCTGTCTGTATGGTACACATGAAGTTTTCGACTCATATGACAAACTGTTTGCAGGATACACTATGCCGTTAATTTCAGAGTGTGCAGGTAGTTAGAAGAGACCTTAAAATTAAAAAATTGCTGAACAGAAAATTGATTCTGTTTTACCTTAAACCAGGACACACTTACATACTTAGAAGTGTCAACCTTGAAGTGACTGACCACAATTTGTATGCAGATCTGTGTCCTTAGTGAGTCATAACTGCTTTTGGTGTAGTGCCAAAGGGATTGCATAACCAGGAATTTAAAAGAAAATGGGGAGAAGGAAGAATTTTACAATAAATTGCACAGTGCTCTTGCAAGAAAAAAAAAAACACAACAAGATGTTTTATAAAGAGACCCTTTATAGCTTATTTTTGAACGATGCTTCAAGGTTTCATTTACTCTTGGGAGGTTTTCTTGTTTGTTTTTCTGTTTGCTGACACAAACAACTTTGTGCTGAGGTTGCTACAAAGATAAACATATTTTTAAGAGTGTCCATTCAAAAATAGTAAATAAACTGATTTGTTTCCTTTGAATCAGGAAGTGAAGCAAACTTTATGTTAAAAGTTCGTCCTCTAGAGAAATACCCTGTGGATCTTTATTATTTAGTTGATGTCTCAGCCTCTATGCACAACAATATAGAAAAACTAAACTCCGTTGGATTTGCTTTATCTAAAAAGATGGAGAATATTTCTCTTGATTTTCGACTTGGATTTGGATCCTATGTGGATAAAACTGTGTCACCCTATATCAGCATTCATCCAGGTAGAATCCATAACCAATGCAGGTACGTAGTCTTTGCATATCTACTCTACCACTGAAAAATTATTTAATTACACAAATATGCATTATGAATGTTTATTTTTAAACCTCTTCAGAACCTGTCTTTGTTTCATTATAACTTGATTTGCCAACAAAGTTCATAAGAAAATGCTGACAATTATTATACAATGATTACTTATGAAATGTCTGGGGAGTGACTTCAGAAAAAATGTGCTGTATTTTCTTTAGCAAAACAAGCCAAACAACATGCTGCTTTTGCATATTTGACTATGTTCTGCACTCAATTTTATAGCGCACTGTTGTGTTCTTAGTTATTTTGGATATATGTTGCCTAGATTCATCACAAATCTTTGTACTTTCTGACCTAGGCCTTCTCTTCTGGTGTCTGGTTGTGTATTCATTAACTCTTTTCTTAAAACTATTTTTGTTGATGTGATGCAGTTTCTTTCAGCTCATTTAATGTACAAAAGCGATCCTCTGATCTAATTCCACAGTTGTAATACGAAGGAACTCCCATTTTAAATAAGAAAGGTGTTCTGGCTTGCATTTCCTTTTTCATACCATGTCTTTTATACCTTGCGTTCAACACTTACTTAAAGTGAGGGATCACTTCCAAAACCCTCCGGAGAACGATTATTCACAATAAATTCCGATCTGTATAAACCATAATACTTGGAAAAGTGAAGATTATCTGTTCATACCTTCTTGCTTGTTGTTATCTTTCCTGGGAATACATGATCCAAAGTTCTATGAAGTCCATAAGCATCTTTTTTTGATTTCAGCGGTTTTTGAATTGGGCACTAGTAGGGGAATTTATTAGATAGATATAAATGTTTATGTATACAGCAATCATCTAAACTGTCTATATAGCGAGTGGAGATTAATTAGCACTTCTAGGACACTATTCTTTTTGCCTAAAAGTAGACATCTGGAGAGGTATTAATCCTTACAGTGCCGGTTTCTCTTCATTGACTGCCAGCTGAGTTGGGGGCGGGCAGGTTGTAGTCTGGATGCCTACACTGTATGCAACAGAAGTGAGCTGAAACCTGCTCGGCATCTCTGAATCAGGGGAGCACTTCAGCTTCTGCCATAAATGGGTCGCAGAGCAACGACTTGTATAAGTGCTGTGGCATTAGCTTACTTATATCAAACTTCATGCTTTCTCCCTTATGCATGATTTCAAAAAGTATCATTTAGAACTAAGATGTTACTGAAAATGGAGTTTCCCGTCCTTTTAATCACCTGTCACTAATCTCAACATTAATTTCATGTACATTTACTTACTGCTAGTAGGTGTACGAAGTTAGATTTTATTTTAGTTTTGATCCAGTAGCCTGTGTATTGAGCTGTTAAAGAATCTTAATGTTGCAGTGCGATAACCCCTTCTCAGGATAATGAAAAGCAAAGCTGTACCGCTCCATAGACGTTCCAAAAGGGATCATATACTCTCAGAATTTTATGGGTTAATAGGGATGTGGTATTTACATCTCCTTCAAATGGAAAATATGGAATGTCTTAGATTTCTGTTTTGTTTTGTTTTTGTACAGTGATTATAATTTAGATTGTATGCCTCCTCACGGTTATATTCACGTGCTATCCCTGACTGACAATATAGCAGAATTCAAAAATGCAGTGAATAAACAAAAAATTTCTGGGAATATTGATACACCTGAAGGGGGTTTTGATGCAATGCTCCAAGCAGCTGTGTGCCAGGTAAGGAGCTTATTAACAAAACACTAAATAGAAGTTCAGACATGGATATATATGTATAGGTACAACGGCACTCAGTGTTACTGAATTCAAAATGTCAGTTCTAGGACTGATAATAGTAAGATTTCTTCCTCCTTTTGCATTATTTCCCCCTTAGCTATACATATCTGTTTCCCGTTGAAACTGAAAAAGATCATAAGGATATATTTTTCAGTATTGGTTAATGATGTCCTTCAAATTCTGGCTGTGACCAGCCTAACCAACATAGCATGGACGATGAAAGCAACTGCTTCTTGCTTGAAACAACACATGTATTAATTTCGGTCGATTTCAAAAAAAGTTTCAAAATATTAAAGCCCTCTTTGTGTTCCTAAGTGAAGACGCCATTTGACATTTCTTCTACTTAAGAATGTATTTGACAATTGAAGGTTGAGTTACATTTCTGCTTGTGTAGATAAAGAAAACAAACGCACTCCAATGTTATCTCGGCTTTTAAAGAATCTATATCAAAAACAATACAAATGAATTAAAAAATAACTTTTTTATATCAATAAAATTTCATCAGCATCTCTCCCATGCAGAAGAGGATGGAAAAGATCTCCATCAGTGGTTCCCAAGCTATAGGCATATTTAATAATAAGAATTTGTTTCTTCTGAAGGGCTATTTTGCATGTTTTTCTTCTATGCATAGTACTGCAATAGAAAGTTGGCTGATTCATGGGTTTGCTAACGCTCTACAAGATACTCTTTCTGGTCCTCTTAAAGAAAGTATTGTAACTCCTGTCCAAATCACATCTGTGTTCCACATCACATGTGTTTCTCATCTCTTGGGATGATGTCAGGGCAATTCTTTTATCTTGTCCATCTTCATATTCTTTTGTTTTTGAGCAGTAGAATAAGTCAAGGACAAAAAGTAATCCAAACTATGCTAAAAATTAATAGTTTGGACCAATTTTATTTTCAAATTTTGATGAGCTGTAAAACAGGTGAATAAAAGCCACTCTTCATAGACACCGTGATCACAGCTGTTATAAAAAAATTATTCTGGAGCTTTGGAAAAATTCTTTAAAATTCGGTGTTTCTCATTGGACACATTCCACACTTAAGACATGTGAACTGTAGAATAATATATGCTTCCGAAAACAATAGAATGGAAACATTCATGAGAACGAGGAGGCTTTCCTGCTAATTGAATTGTGAACCAAAATGGATGAGAACAATGTGCAATTCATAACAACCATCATGAACTCTGATTTACATTAATGTTCACTCATTTTGCCTACAACAGAACTTTATAACGTGCTGCATCTTGCTTTAACCAATACATCCCTGTTGCAAGCAGTAGCAGGTTAGGGCATGAAGCACTTTAAAATTTTGGTTGCTGTGACGTATGTAGGTAGGAGTCTTGAGGCGACAAAGTGAAATGATGGAGTCTTAGGAGCAAGAAGTTTCTACGGTGCTGGAGGAGAATTTGGGACTATTAAGATAAAACCTGTTTATAAATAAAACTTAAAATACCCCTTCTTTAGGGGAATGCTGTCTAGGATTGTCTGAGAGAGGCTGATGCCTAACGTGTAAGCTGGAAAAGAGACCACACCTCTCTGTATTTATTATCCCTACTGTTATGGGATACTTAATCCCCATTCAGAGCTAGCAGGGAATGAACCTGAGAAGGGAGGTAAATCGCTCTCTGCAAGGCGAAGAAAGGAAGATAGACAGTAAGTCACAAAGCCTGGCTAAGTACATGGACTGTATTGCAGGTGCACATTTCACATGAGATGAAAGATACCTGGTAGTGTTAAGGGCAAGTAGGTAGAGATGAGACAGCGTTGTAGAAAGGGAAGCAAGGAAAGGGAAAAAAGGCATAAAAAATGAATTAATGAAGAAGAAGATGTAATAATTGGGAGGGGAAATAAGGAAAAAGATTATGAGGCAATTCATGCGTGCCTCTAAAGTTTGATTTAAAGCAGCCGTTTATTCCTTGCAGGGAAATAAATGTTATGGAAATATAAATTGGCACCTAACCCAATTTAGATATAAGTTTGCCCTGCTACCTCCTTGGCATCACTGAATTCCTAAAACATATTTAATTCACCCTTGCAGATGCCACTTTGCTATTAATCCCTTAAAATAGTGGATAGATGTAGTATTTTGCTGCATAATAAGGAATTTCTCAACTTGCAAGTGCATGAAGACACTCAAATTTTAGTGTATTGATTTGTTGATCATATGCCAATGTCCTTTCTGGAAAGCTGTGTAGGAAAAAGAAA
Source organism: Larus michahellis (assembly GCF_964199755.1). Taxonomy (NCBI): domain Eukaryota; kingdom Metazoa; phylum Chordata; class Aves; order Charadriiformes; family Laridae; genus Larus; species Larus michahellis. The sequence goes on from NC_133897.1 coordinate 34,855,863, forward strand.
TTATGGAATTATGAGAATATAAGGTGAATAAATAAAAAGTAAAAATAGAAGAGGGCACCAAATACCAATACAAATGAATGCATATTTATCAGTTGTAGTGCTTTTTGGATCCCAAAGAATTTTACAAATGCTATGCATTTGCATACACACACGACATGGCAGCTGTTACCCAAGCCCACTATATAATGCATAACTTGTGTATATTTTGAGAGATCTTCCTCTAAAAAACAAAGTGGTAACTGGATCTCTAACTCGCAGTGGTAGTTTTCAGACGTAGTACATGATATATTATTTCCACACAAAATGCTTTAAATAGGCTGCTTTAAACTCAGTGCTGCTAAGCAGTGTAATATCTGAAAGTAGACTTCCACATTAATTTTTCATTTTGTTATTTATTATTTTAGAAAATAGGTAGTTCCTGCTTTCTTATGCTTAATTTTGGTTGGTTTCTTTTTAGAGCCATATTGGATGGCGTAAAGAAGCGAAGCGACTGCTTCTTGTGATGACAGATCAAACTTCCCACCTGGCCCTTGATAGTAAATTAGCGGGGATCGTAATTCCCCATGATGGAAACTGTCATTTGAAAGATAATGTGTACGTCAAAGCTACGAGTATGGTAAGGTATATGTCATAGATTCTGTGTTCAGAGAAGCAGTGTAAAACTGTGTAAAGGAGGTTTTTAGGTTGCTGCCAAAGCGTTGCTTTTATTTCAGTTATTAGAATAGTATTTTTCCAGGTAGGCAAGTCGTGAAATGACGAATTAATCACCTGGAAATGCTGACATTCTTTTTGTCTGGGATAAAGTATTTTGGAGTCTGGGACAACAATGCACAGCAGAGGAGGATGTGTTGCTGAGTTTGATGTGTTTTTTTATTACCACCTCATACAAATCACACACATTCTGTATAAAATATAAGTAGGAAGTGTCTAGCATGGTATTTTGCACACAAAGAAGCTGGTAATACGTAAGAATTGCACAATCCTGTTTATAAGGCAAAGGTAGTGGTCATGGTTTATGGTCAGAAGATGGAGAGATGCATTGATTGATTGAGAAGGCTTGGTAAAACAGAAGATGTACAACAGCAATGAGCTGATTCAACCATGATGGACTAGAAAATATTCTTGTGCCACAAAGCTTTGCTGTGGTAATGGAGCATGAAATACATTTGAATCTCACAGTATAAAGCCAGTGTGTGGTAATACATACCTGTGCAAAAAGTTGCATCAGATCCGCTGTAGCAAAATAATACCCCTTCAGCTGACATTCTTAGCTTTCCAAGTAATTTCTTCAAGAATATATAAAGTAGTCATGAGTGACTGAAGAAAGGAATTTTTTTGCTAAGATTTGTAATTTTTAATTGCTTTGGCTATTTCCTTAAATAAATATGAATCATTTCTTTAAGAAACATGAATCACTGCTTAATTGCCCTGTATTCACCAGAAAACAGAAATATGAACTGTGGTATCATTAGAGCATATTACAGTTTTAGCGCTAGCTGCAATTAGTTAAAGTATATAGCCTGTGTTCAAGCCAGCAATGTGCTGGTGAAGTCAGTGAGGGCTACGTGTAAGTCAGGCTAGACCTGAATTCAATCCCAGCAACTGGTATTTACGAGGATGGTGGGCCAGCAGAAAGTGGCTGCTGTATGATGTGTGATCATGAAATACAGGAGGTTTCTGGGAATCAGTGGGTGTTCAGGACCTTGTAGAGCAGAGGAGGGAGCTGAGCATGTGCTAACAGGAAGGTTGTTTGGATTTCCGATTATCTGATGTTCTTGCATTCATATACTCCCTCTGTCACCTCTTGGATATTCCCTCACAGATGTCAGGATTATTTATTTCTCTGTAGCCAGTCTGTTCAGTTTCAGTATTTCTACAGTGTCCCTGGGATAAAAACAACCCCTTCCTTTATTCTACTTAAAGCAAACAATCCTGAAACTTTTCTTTCCCAAAGCAGAACGTACTTACAGACTATGGTGTCCCTATCTCTCTTTTTCTTTCTTTCTCCTCCCCCGCCAGTTTCAGTGCTATAAATGAGAGGAATTTTGCTCTGCTTATTAACAATTGATGAAGGTAAAAATCTTATTCTGGTGTGCAGGATTCCTTTCGTAATAAAGATATTGTCTTTTTTAGAAAAAAAAAAAATTAATCTCTAAGGAACTATGACAGATTGATGGCTGACTGAAGAAAGTGTTTTCTGGATTCTGGGCTGAAAGATGATGATTTTACTGTCCCATATAGAATAAGAAATCTCCCAGATTATTGCAATTGATGCCTTTTGTGAAATAAGGTGGTCTTTTTAGCTACCCAAATGAAATGACCTTGAAAGATGCTTAGATCTGTGGTGGCACATTTTGGTTGGCCCCTGTGTTTTCTAGCCCATATCTTTTTCAACCACGGGCTAGTTCTTGCATGCCCACGCGTAATAGTGGGCATGCACTTAGTCATAGAAAAGGGGTAGAACGGAAATCTTTCCCAGCATTGGATATTTTCTGGAGTAGATTTGACATGATAACACAATAGTGTCTGTAAGGGTAGGTGTACTGGTTTCCTGCTTTTTTTTCTTCTCAGTGGTATATAGCCTGTGATTATTTTTGTCATAGAGATCCATAAGGAAACTTCAAATGAACAAGTAAAATGGGGGGGGGGGGAAGGCTATTTGATATTTAAATGAAATGTCAAGAAAGGCTGTCAGCTTTTTAAAAATTATATCATCTGAAACATATTTTTGCTTTTTTTTTTCCTTATCAATGCAATTTTGTTGTGCTGTGCTAAATTGAAGAGCTGTCTGTAATCACATTGTTTTCCTACTTTGATTCTTAGCTTCTGGTAGTCTTGGGAAGATTGCATTTTGGCATATATTTATTTCCTCCTTGTGCCAGTTAAGAGGACTTTGCTTTATTTATTGGCAGAAGCTTAACCTTTAGATCAGGAGTCTTTCCAGTTAGTCACTTTTCTGCCTGTTTCTTTCTAACTTTTGCTAAGCAGTCACACAGAGGCCAGCAAAAAAGCATAAGGCAGGAAAGAAATCTAGTCCATTTTAATTAGATCTGTGCTTGGTTAACTCCCTTTCTGAAATACTTACCATCTGTATTAATTATCTTCTCAGCTTAACACAGTAGGTTAAAATAATAAAATGAATGATGTGATTGGAACCAGAAAGATGATCTAAAATGAAAGTACATTCGCCTGAGCAGTAGTGGGAAGAGATAAGATAAAAAAACATAAAGTACAGCAAGGTTTTTACAGCAAGCAAAATGAGGCTCCATGAGTGACCAACCGTTCCTTATGTCACCTCTTTACATGCTTAAAATGAAAAAGATAGTGTGAGTCTATGGACGCTTTTTTTTAAAAAAAGTCTCTTCTAATAAAAACAATTTCTTTATTTCTAATCTGAAGTGAGACTTTAATGTACTACTAACTCAGCTGGACACTAGTGAGTTTGAGCTGGCAAGTATACTTGTAAGCAGACTTGGTAGTTGGGGATCTAGTCCCTGCAGCCCTTGCACATCATCTTGCATGTCATCTCTTGACTTCAGTAAGCTCCATCTGAATAAGTTTTTGTTTCACGAGGGCTTGGAAACCCATTTCTGATACCACTGATCCCAGAGTTTTGCCCTTAGTTGCAGAGATGCTGAAGGGCCACTTTGCTGGAATTCAGACAAGTCATGTGTTAAGCAGAAGACTTGACCACCACCTCGTGATGTCTCAACACTACCCCCATCTTTCACACATTTATAGTGCAGGAGGTATTTACAGAATGTCTGGCTTCACTCGCCTGTGTCCTGGGACCACTTAGTGTGTCTGTGTTCTGCCAGCCAGTTGCCTGTGGCCTGTAGGGCTGTGCAGCACAATGGAGGCCCCACCACTGTGGTCTGTGGTCATAGAGAAGGCAGGAGGCTGTAGTACTGTGTTGCAGGCTACTGAGAATGGCAGCAAAGCCACTGCTGCTGCACTTCACCCACAACTGCTGTGTAGTGGGATGCATGCTTACTGGACCCTTGCATGTGGCACACTCCCCAGCTGCAGCTGTAAGAAGGTCCATTTATTGCTGCCTTTCATCACTTATCTTAAGGAATATAATCTCTTATCAAAGGGTAGAAAAGATGAGAGAGGCCTGGACCCTGGCTAAGATCAAACCACAGCAAGAAACTCCTTTGTTCTTTCTATATGAGGCGCTTTATAATGGTGCGATATGATGGAAAATGGATTTTGCCCCCTTGCATAACTTTGTCTCAGCTGTCTTGGCATTCAGATTGCTGTTAGGAGAGCAGTTGACTTGCGGGTTGCCTTGAGTAACAAGTGGCACTCTGTGGAGAAATGAATTGTGCCAGGAAACAGAGTGTGTTAGTGCAAAAGAGAGACAATATGGGGCAGATGGTAAAAAAGATCAGGAAGAGAAAGACAGCAGAAGTATAAGGGGGAAAGACATTGAAGGACCTGACGTAAATGGAGGTGTCCAGATGAAATCTCTGTAAGGGGAAACACAGGTCAAAGCCCTAGTCACTTCTCTATGTTTATTCATCAAATTAAAGTGTTGAATTTGCTTCTTGAGAAGTATTCACAGATGTATGGTAAATAAGCAGTGCCTTTCAGATACAGTTGGTTTTAGAGTATTGGAGCTGGAGGGATTTCACATAGCCCAGGTGTACAAAGCCCTCTGGGACAACACAGACACCCTTGTGCTTCCCCAGATCTTCGATGAAGGGATAGCAACACACCTCTTGTTCTCAAATCCATGTCAGATCTCTCAATGAGAAGTGTAGAAGGGCAGGTCACTGGCAGAGGGCATGCTGTCATAGGTACTTCACCAAATAGAGCAATGTCATTACTGGGGAGAGAAGTGAAACTTCTTCAAGCACAAGCATGGTTAAAAAAATGTAGCAGGTCATCGCGGTGCAGGCTGGAAGCATCACTTCTAAGGCAGGTCTTGGACATACAAAGGAGAAAGCTGTCAGCCGTAAGTAAGATTTGTAGAGAATACTGACATTGCTAGAATCTGACCCAGTGGCGGCATTTAGCTGATGTGTCTGATCCCTGGTGCCAAAATACACATTTCTGAGAAAGAAAACCTTTAATTACTCACCTTGCTGTTCCCAAAAGCACACCTTATCTTGGTGTCCTCATGTTGTACTTCCTGACTTTTGCACAAGAACCCACTTGTCATTTTCAGGAATCTTGTTATTCTTCTAGATGGACCATGGACAACATCATATCCATATTTCTTAAGCATTTCTTAAGCAGACTCAAACAAACTAAATCGTACTGTATGAGTTAGGCCTCCCACCGTGTAGCACCCCTGCATAGTTGGCAACAGATAAGCCTGTCACAGTCTGGCTGATGCCCTGATGACTTTTTTTTCATAATCTGTTTATTTGGTTGGTCCCACTTCCCTTTGGATGTAGGCCTAGCATTGCTCTGTGCATTTAGAAATAAGGATTGGGGTGGTTTTGAAATCCTGTATTGCATCATGTGTGAAATACAAGGTTTTTCCCTGCTAATTTGCAGTCTTCTCTTTTGTGTTGTATTTTGCAGGAGCATCCGTCTCTTGGGCAGCTCTCTGAAAAACTGATTGACAATAACATCAATGTTATTTTTGCAGTTCAAGGAAGCCAGTTCCATTGGTATAAAGTAGGTTAGAAACCTGATTTCTTTTTCCAATTTTGAAAGCACAATATTTATATTAAAAATTAAAACTGCATAAATGATTGTATTTTTTGTAGGATCTGTTACCTCTATTGCCTGGTACTGTTGCAAGACAGATAGAATCACAAGCAGCAAATCTCAATGATTTGGTGGTAGAAGCCTATCAGGTATGATGACAGTGACAATGTTGTATGCCATATTTGTAGGGGTATTTTTCACCTTTCATAACCTCAATTTAGAATTTCCAGGATCTTGGCTTCTATCTGAAGTCCATGAGGATAAGTTCCCTACTTTTCTGAATGTCCAGGTTGCTGGGTGACACTATCCCACAATAGTTCTCAAATTCCCAGGCTGTTGGTGTCTCAAAGGCAAGAGCTAGCACTGGTTCCTTTCTGAGGACGCTTCTAAATATGCTGTTTGATTCTCTGCACCTGTTGCTATGTAACTTCAAAAGAAATGTCTGACTTATTTGAATTTTGGCATCTCAGATCTTTAGTTACAGACCAGACACCATTGTCTAGGCACCATATAAATTCCGAGCAAAAAGATAGTGCAGTATCTAGAGGGTTTTACAGCGTAATTCTTAGAAAATGGACAACAAGTGGGAATTTAGAAGGAGGTAGTTTTACAACATTGGGTATAGTGGGAAGCGGGATTTACACTGCACAAAGCAGTGTAATGACTCAGGGTTTTGAGGCATGGCAGTGAGGAAGAGTTTTGATAGAGATTTGTGAGAGAACAATGGAAATGGCTTTGTGAACTCTTTCCTGGAGTTCTCAACTGAAAGTAATAGTATGGGAAAGAGAAAGTAATAGTATGGTAAAGAGCATAAAGTTGTTTTCCACACATGATTGACAGAGAATGGCAGCTTGAAAGTGGAAATTGGCATCTTGATAGCGAATGAAAGATAGCCTGGTAAGAGGGGGCATAAACAGCTTTGAAAATGAAGCCAAGTAGTGTACATTTGATGTACTAGAGCATCGGGAGCAGCATCAAAATTAACGTCATGGGTTAGATGGCTGAATGCTGTTAAGGTGTGCAAGTTACACAAACATGCAAGTTCCCAAAGTTGAAAATTCAGTTATAAACTATATGCAAGGTTTCAGGATATATCACATTATTTTTGATCAGTTGTACATGGGAGGCTGAATTTATCCATTGTACTAGGTTAATCGTCCAAATAGGGCTATTTGCTTTCAGAAAATTGGCTATAATGAAGAGGGAAGTCCCATGTCTGTTCCTAGTCAATAGCATGGGTTTGTGCACGTTTTCCTCACTGTCATGCTGGAAATGTGCAGAAGGCAAAGACATTCAAAAGCAGAGAAGATTAGGTGGAATCAAATTGCAGAGAAATTCTCACTATATTGTACTTTCTGTTATAAAATTGAGAAATCTAATTTTGAATATGGAGGTTTGCAGAAAATTGCTGGCAAAAAATTTTGTAGATCATAGTCCTTTTGTGTGCCACTTTTACACTGTCCATCCTAGATTGTGTCCCGTTTTTTAGAGCACAGTGCAGGGCAAACATTCAAGGAGAGGAAACAAAAATTTACAAAATAATGATTTAGTTCAATGAAAGATTCTGTGGGACTTTCCTGCTCCAGCCACCCCCAGTTTGCTCTTGCCTTATTTTCATTTTTTACACAGTATCTTCCTTCCCATCCTAAACTTCATTGGATTTGATACTTTGAGATTTTTATCATACTTTTAGGGGCTTGTAATATACAAACACACAGTGAACAGGGCTTGAATGTTTTGCTTTCTTGAAAGCAAAAGTACTTAGATAAGAAAATAAATTTAGCGTTGATGTTTGATGACAGTGGGCCTCTTGCACTCTTGTTCTAAGCAGGGAAACCTTAGGCTTATTTGTGGAAAACCCTGGCTGAAAATCCCTGGCTAAAAAGCCAAAGATGAGTCACTAATTTTCAAAAAGTTACTAAGATAAACATGTGTTTAGATTCATGTAATTAAATTTCCATTTGTAGCAGTAAAAATACCCACTGAACTAATTTTTTATATACTAATATGCCAGGAATTTTAATAATCTCTTTGTGCAATTTTCAGCTTGTCGGTTTGTACAGCTTTAATAAATTTTTACAAATTTTTAAAAATTTAAATTTTAAAAGCAATATTCCTTCTTGGAAGGAAGTAGGATTTTAGAGCATGCAGTAAATACAAGTTACAAAGTAGCTGGCTTTTTCGTTATTTTATATTGTAAAAAAGCCCTAATGGGAATCAACCAGTTGTTGATTTATATAGTCCTATCTGACCCAAATAAATCAGTAAGAGTAATCCCAATAGCCTTTATATCACCCTAAGAAAACTTCTAGTTTTCAGAGAAAAGTTTTCAGAGAGGATTTTTCCAAGACAGGTGCAAAATAGCAGAAGTTTATAAAGTGTCAAGTCAATTAGGAACCTTTTCTGCTGGATAGCAATAGTTGTATGTATGTTTACTGTTTTATTTTAAATGTGTGTCTAAAAGGCAGTGTAGTCTCCCAAACAATAAGCAGTTTTTGTTGTGTGCGGTTGTTAGAATAGATTTTCAAATTGCGAAAAGTACAGTCTCAAAACCATTTTAGAAAAGCTGAAAATGTTTTTATCTGGAAAACGTAATCCTCTTTATCAGAATTACCAGTTCACTGGTTGTGTATATTTGGAATGTAATCGGGTCTTTATATGGGAAACAATGCTTTAATTCATTCCTTTATTCACACAGACAAGCTTTCTTCATTTTCAGTCAGATGCAGTAGCCGTACTTGGTGTTAGTCACTAATGCACATGCTATGTTGAGAGGCAAAGCGACTAAAACTTTTTTTCTGGTTACAGAAACTAATCTCGGAAGTGAAAATTCAAGTCGATAACCAGATGCAAGGTCTTCATTTCAATATCACTGCAATCTGTCCTGATGGAAGTAAAAAAACTGGCATGGAAGGATGTAAAAATGTGCGATATAATGAAGAAGTATGTTGATAGTTCTCGTTCTTCAAGGAAGTGGAATACTTGTTTTTCTGTTCGGTTGGGTTTCAATGGTGTGAAATCTTCTAGGGATTTACTTAAACTGAAAATGGATTTGTGCGATTAATGACTACAGACTCTCTATTATTCTCCGGTTTTATTTTTCCTGAATCTTATTTTAATTCTCACTAATCTCATGGAACTAAGGCTCAAAGCTTTTCCTGAAAGCTAACGTCCATTAAAACTCTCCTCCTTTGTCCTCCACTGGGCACAATAGCCATGTTCATTGTGATGAAATCTGTACCTAAAGAGGCTGAAAGGTAATCACCCAGTTGAAAAGAATCACTGGAATTTGTGTTCCTTGGGTCTGTACTAAGACACCACCTTTCCCGGTCCTTTCTCTAGTAGTCTTCATGCACAATCAGGGTTGTGGTTAATTAGTTTATTTTATAAATCAAATTAATAAAATGATTTATCCCCTTTTGGATTGGTGCCATCTACTGAATGAAATGGATTGTAAAACTGGAGCATCATGCACCATGAAAATGCGGGGGAAGATGTCTGGCTAATATAAGGAACATGATTTTCTTCCCAGAACAACTTCTCTGTGCCTTGATATATTTATTTAATTGCTTGGACTAGTAGAGTAATTCATTTAGCTTGCCAGGAAGAGGTCTGTGTTTCTGGAGTGCAGGGTCAAGGAGTTCTTTCCTTCTTGACATGTACACACGTCTCAGCTGGTGTGATTTTACTTGTGCCTGTGTGTAAAAATAGCAAAACAAATCAGTAGATTAAATGTGTGAATTTTAAATATATTCATTTAGATGCGTTTTATGATCTTCTGAATTTTGTCTGCATGCCCTGCTGATGATTAGCTTGTACAGTTTAAGGGAGGTTTTCTATGTTTTTCTTAACTCATCTCTTCTCCAGTGTTATTCCCTGTGTATGTCAGAAGAAATAGGACTGGAATTTGTTCTGTTTAATGAAAAGAAAAATATTTATATCTGTTTCTTTTTAATAAAAAGCCAAGCCAGCTGATTATAACAGATTGCATGTGGTCCTAACCCTCTACTGCTGTTGAAAATGAGCCATCCTCAAGAGATTAATTTATTTTAACCATAAATCCTTCTTTCAGTATTTGTTTACAGGCAAAATGCTTTTCCTTAATTCTCACATTCCTCGTATTGTCTAATCCTTCTTCCTTCCTTTTCTTACCAAAACACAAAGTGTGTTATATTCTGGAAGAATCCTATGGTTTCTTCAGAGTGCAAAACTAACTTTGGCTATCAATCAGCAAGTGTCAGTGTTCATGGTGTATTGTTTAGTTGCAATACATTTAATCTTTCTGCTGCTGTGTTCAGACCCATCAAATTTCATGACATGATTTGGCCTTCCCTCCCATTTCCCTGCCATTCCTCCAGTGGTGTATTGTACATGAAGATGGTGTTTTCTAGAAGGGCTCTGTCTTGAATAAAAAGCACATTCTCTAGCTGCAGCCTGTCCTCCCCATGTGATACGCACCTGCCGTATGAATTAATTAGAGCATAGCCACACTTCTGCCCCGTAACCAGAGGGAAGAAGTCTCATGCGCGGAGACCGTAGGCAACTGAGGGGTTATGTGTGTAGTGGCGCATTTGAGAAACAAGAAGAAGAAAAGCAAAGGGCAAGATAAAGCCTGTGTGCCCCCTCAATACAACATTAAGAAGCGCATGCTTCTGCACAGCATTCTTCTCCTGTTGTCCGTGTAGGCAGCCGCAGCCCCACTCGCCACAAAGCCACCATTGTCCCCAAGGGCTCGGCTGTTCTCGTGTGGGGGCGCAGCGGGAGGGGGAGACAGCGATGAGAAATGAATGGTCTTAGTCTTTGCGGGTAGTTTCCACCTCGTATGCAATCAGTTTCTTTGGGTTTCTGGGTTTCTTTTTTTTTTTTTTTAAATTTAGAAATCTTTGGTGGTAAAGAGTAAAGGTTGGGCTCCTTTCTCACCTTTTCCTCTTCGTTATATTTTCTCTGTGAGGAGACAAGGAAGAGTCATTTTCTGTCAGCATGCTAAATAGCCTTAGTGAGAATACCCTGTCAGAAGCCTACTGGTCAAAATAAAAACCCAAAAAACAATCGTGAAATACAAGACTGCTATCCAGTGAAAGTATCACAGATGTCAGAGCTGTCAAAGAGTTTTGGTAGAGACTGACGCAAACTCTATGGCAGACATCTAATCACCAAAATGATCGAGGGTCCTGGGCCCGGACTCTGGAAAGCCACAGCGGCTGCTGCTGCTGCAGGGGGTACTGCTGGGGTGAGGACCTGGGGCATGGTGGTGATGGCCATGACATGGCCAGGAGCTAGGCACTTGGGTCCACTCTGAAGCAGTGCTTCATCTGGCCAGAACCACAGCAAGAGCAGCAAGACTCTCTTGCTTCATACGCATTGTAGGAATTGAGAAAAAAAAGCTGATACTAAGGTGTGAGCCATTTTAGTAGGAGTAGAGCCATCCAAAAAAACCTTTATGGTTTCTATTTGCACAGACCATTTCTGCACCAAGAACATTCATTATAGGTTCTTTTTATGAAGAGTATCTCTGTTTCTGTTTGTGTATTGTCTTGCTCAATCTAGTCCCAGTTCTCATCAGAGTATTTCTATAATATAACAGAATGTGCGCATTAAATAAGATCAGGAGGATGATGAAAGTAATTGTGTTACTATTTAATTTGTATTAAACTTGTCTTCTGCAACTATGCTTTCTTAACATGAAAAGTAGATTGCTGTCAATCTTCTATTGTTAGGATTTAAACAAAAGGATTTGTGATGCTTGTCATTGCAAATATATCCTGTTTGACAAATGGCCACTGTGCATTTTGTTATTATTAGTGGGTGCACACTCATATACAATGTAAGATTCTGCTTTATTTATGTGTTAAAATGTTAAGCAATTTATAGGAAATAATAATGATGTAAAATCTGTCTTTATTTCTTCTTAGGTACTTTTCAATGTATCCGTTACAATGAAAGGATGCGATACAACTGGAGGAAGAAAATATGCAATACTTAAGCCTATTGGTTTCAATGAAACCGCCATCGTTAACGTGGAGAAAAGCTGTGCCTGTCAGTATGGAGACAGTGCAAAGCACAAAAGAATATGGGCTGATGAAACTTTCTCTGATGGCCAACAGTCCCATTGCAGGGAAAACAATTGTAATTCTAATAAAGATACACTTCCTTCTGAGAGGTGCAGACGACACCAGGACCAGCCCATCTGCAGTGGCCAAGGAAATTGCATAGATGGGAAATGTTTCTGCTACAAAAGCAAGCTAGGCACGGTGTATGGCAAATACTGTGAAATGGATGATTTTTCCTGCCCGTATCACCAGGGAAACTTATGTTCTGGTAAGCTGCAGAGTTTATGTCTGTATTTTGTTTTCATTTTGGTTTGGTTTGGTTTGGTTTGGTTTTCTGAAGCTTATATACATGATGCAGCTGAAAACAATGACATAAGGCTGTCAAATACAAGAATTGTGTGTGCAGAATTAGTGTGTGAAATGTCCAGAACAGCCTGGTAGGAATTCACGCTCCTGGGCTTTCTTCACCACAGAGGTATGCACTGTCTTCTAAACTTTAGCACTGCTTTTCAGGAGACTTATTGAGCTTTTTCTAAATTTAGCTGTTGTAAGATTTAAATCTAAAACTTCTTCAGAGGTAATGATACTGATATCTTTGATAAAACAGTAACATTATTTGAGAAAGTAAGTTGATACATTTCAGTCTAATGGAAATATGAGATACTCAGAGGTTAGCAGGAATCATAACTTCCAGTTTTGTAACACCCTAAATCAGTCTTGTCAGAGATATGTGAGTGAAATGTGATTTCAAATACTGATATATATGCTAGCACTGTTCAGAACACCTGCTCCGAAAAGGAGAGTGGAAGTGAAACATAAACAGGGAGAGTTGTCAGAAATTCTTATTCTTTTTGTGGCCTACTTTATGTTTTTTAAAGAAAGCATATGAACAAAATACAAAACATGTACTTTTAAATTAGAGTTACTAAGGAAAAATGGGATTGAATCGGTATCATTACTGTATCTCTACCCGAATTATTTTTTTCCCCTCAGAAGTAATGAAATATTTTAAAATCCACACTGCTGTCCTGTATCAAGTATACTGAACAATGAGTGAATTGAGGCACCAATTTTTTCAACCGCAGATGGATAAATTTTGAGTAATAATATGGACTTTAGCAGAGCTATTTTGGTTTTGCTCTGCTGATGGCTGTGAACTTTATATAAAATGAAGAGAAATAATGTCACCTAATCCTTTAAATACTTTATTCCAACACAAAGAATTACCGTTTGTCTTCTCACTCCTCTCCCCTCCCCTCAGCCAACTTTTCAAATTTACTATTTCTTAACTTAAGGAGACCTTTGAAACTTACAAGCTCCTAAAGCCTGTGGTGTGGTGCCCTGGTCAGCAGAGGAGACAGGGAGGTTGGAGGATCTCCCTGTTGTGTTGGAGATTGTCACATGCGATGGAGTCCTGCCCTAGGGTACCACAAGGGGAACCTGCCACCTGGGGCCGTGGCTGAGCAGTGTGCCTCTTCGTGGGATATTTTCCAGTGCAGAGCCTTGCTCTGAGATGTTCTATGATCCACTGCCCTATGATCCCCCCTCTATCTTGCCCAGCCCAGACAAAAAAAGGGGCAGCCTATACCTCGGCCTCACTCCCATTTAGGGGATCCCATCTGTTCCATGGGACTGTCTCCCTGCAGCTGCTCTGTGGATCTCTGGAGCACAAGAGGGCCGTCGCACTTTGTGTGAAACTTAGGTACTGCTGAGGCATAGCTGAGGAGACCTCATGAGATTTGCCTGTGCTTTATGCGCTTTCTATTTCTATATTTCCTAAAGATGCTTTCCCATGCTGTAATAATGTGGCTAGACATTACCAGCATGTCAGTTGTACAGCTGCCTAAACGTGCTACGACATGGAAAACAGATGGATTTTGCCCTACAGTTCCCACTGCTTTGCCTGGAAAATTGTAAAGGCCACCAGAGGTTCTTCATAGCCTTTGAATCTTTGAGGCTTTGCATTTTAAGTTCTTGTTAAACAACCTACGTTTCATAAGCACAGCATACCCACCTGTGCAGCTCAGTCATCTGCCCTTTAGAAAGGCAGAAAAGCAGCACTATCATGCGTGCTTCCGAAAAGAAAAGAAAAAAAACAAACGACCTGGCATGTGGACATGAACTTGATACTTCTTCCTCCACTAAATTGCGCTGTTTATTTGAACTGAATGCTTTCTTGGTAAAGAGAAGTTTGTTTAGTTTGCCTGAAGACTGTTTTCCTGGTCGTTGTGTAATTTTTAATCCCCACTACTTTGATAACGTTTGAGGATGACATCAAGGTAGCAGCTTTTGCTGAACTTAACAACAAACAGCAGCCATAAATATGTAACATGGTTTTAATTTCAGCCCAAATTGTTAACCTAAAAACTTAAAGCAAGCCAAGGTCTACATTAGCTCTGCTTAATGTAAAGCACCAGCAATACAAATGTATGCATATAAAAATGGGTTTTCTATGTTTTCATAAAAGCACAATGACTCAAGCCTGTCTGATGTTGTAGGTAACGGTGAATGTGAAGCTGGTAGATGCAAATGCTTCCCTGGCTGGGAAGGTGACCGTTGCCAGTGCTCATTACAATCAGCAAAGCACTGCCTGAATTCAAAGGGCCAGATTTGCAGTGGAAGAGGAAAATGCGTATGTGGAAAGTGTGAGTGCACAGATCCAAGAAGCTTTGGCCGTTTGTGTGAATATTGCCCGACTTGCAACAAAGCCTGTGAAGAAAACTGGTACGTTTCTTGTGATAGACTTGACTTTTTAACTCTGTAGTGTTGAAACAAGGAGAAATATTTCTGCTTGGCTAGTTATGTGCTATATTTTTTAGATATTTAGATTGTAGGAAATTGGAACAATTCGTACTTGAGACTTTTCTCTATGTAGCTGAGGGGTTCACACTGGCAATTAAGAGAATTGTATGTCCATCTGTGTGTTCAGCAGTCTGTGTCCAACTTTCAGCTTTCTGAAGTCAAAGGAGGTGTGTCCTATGAGTATCTTTTTTTTCATGTATTTATTAAAAGATGGTTCTTCATGTGAAATCTTCTAGGTAGGAAATAAAGCCCATAAATTTGGAGTTCTAAAAATGGACAGTACATCCTACTCTTGAATGCCACCAACTCCAGTTCTCCAAGTTTGTTTCTGCGCACTCCTTGTGCTTCTCAGCTGAAAGAAGGAGGTGTGGAACAGGAGCGGTGCCTGCACATTATCGCTGCTGTCGGTCAGCAGAGCAGAGCTGGTCTTACCCAGAGAACAACGTTTTCTGTTACTCAGTTTTAAACCACTTGGTCTTTGCTGTGCTAGTTTTAAAGCATGCCGTTTTTCCTTACCCGTGTAAAGGAAGGGACAGCGTGGAGGTTTAAATGAGCAGCCCAAGGAGGAGAGAAGCTAGACCAAGCTGTCAGTGGCACGCTGGCTGGTGCTGGCTTAAAGAGTCAATGAAACCCTGTCTTTGGGCACGGCTCTTCTACACCCTTCTGTCAGCACATGTAACCTTCTGCATCCCACTGCGTCAGAGAGGGTGAGAGAGCAGCCTTTAGTTGAAAAGGGAATTGTCATCAAACCAGAATTGTTTTTTATTCAGTTTCATTTGAATTATAGCTCGTTTGGTGAATATACTGGAGAGACAAGCTGGGCCATGTCTGAAAAGATGACTGCTAAGACTTCACTAGATAAAATACAGTTAGCCTTGCTGGCTTACACTTGCTGAAAGTTGCTGTGAAATGCGCGCCATTAATAAATTCAGAAGATAGCATAGCTTCGTTTAAAAACTCAGTCAGGGCATTTTCAGGATCACTTGTGACGTCCATCTTCTGCAAAGCTGAAAAGTGAAGACTGCAAGACTGACAGCACTGCCTCCCACTGTGCTGCTGACCCTCTGAACTGCCCAGCAGCGGCACCTTACGTAGCTTTGTCTTAAGTTTTTTGGATGCTGTGTTAACAAAGCTGTGTTTCCTACACCTATCCCTTCCCTTCAGTCCCAGCGTGTATGCCAATGACATTGATTAAGAAAGACTAGGGCCAAACTAGAGGCTGACAGCTGGAGAAAGGGTGCTGGACCCTTAGCTACACCCCCTGAAGAGTACACATCACAAAAGGCAGAGCAGGGGCTGGAGGAAGGTGGTTCGAAGCCAAAAAGACATCTTTTACTTTACGACTTCTGCCTGGTTGGTTCTGAGAAGCATCAAGGGGATAAAATGCTGAGAGGCATCACATTTCAGAAAAAAATAAATAAATGTCGCAATGTTTTTACTAGCAACAGGAAAGCATTATGTGCAAGCGATACGTCAGCAAATCTCTTTAAGGAGCGCGCGGAGAAAGACATGGGGTTTTAGTTAAATTTTTATTTTACAGGAACTGTGTTCAGTGCCATCATTCTAACAATGCATCTCAGGCTAAACTTGACCAGTGCACGACCTCATGCGCTTACCTGCTGCATTATATTGACCAGACTTCAGGTATGTGACATATTATAGGTAATTTCAATAAAAGATGAAAATCTGTTCAGATTAATAATTGAATTCACCGCTGTTACAGTGTCTTTCAAAAGGGTGTCATGTTATTAAAATAACAAAGAAAGCAGGAAAAAGAGAAAAATCACTCATAGCTTCAGGGAAAGTAAAAGATAAATAATAACAGGAAATGTGATTGGCAAGCATTGCTAAATCAGATTTCCCAGCTCCTTGAGAAGTCACATCTAATAATAATGAATCCTGCCTGAGCAATGCTTAAAGAAATATTTATAATATGGCATCTGCATGTTTTATTACTTTGGATATGCTTACATTATTTGACATTACCAGAAATGAGGAAGAATGAAGGAGAATGCTTACCTCACATTCAGTAATGTTTAAATATTCCTTTCAAGTATAAAAAACTGCACAGTTATGAGGGTACGGAAGAATAACATCTTTTTAAATAGAATCTCATAAAGCTTAATCAGTCCACGCTGCAACAAAAATGGAGGTAAATGGTTACCTTTTGTCACTTCACATTTTTATACGTCTTTTTATCTTACAGTTGTTCATAAATGAGAAAAATAACTGTGAATACTTTTCTCATAACTTCAGTATTAATTAAAGCAAAGCTTGCTGTGTGAGGGAGGTTTACCAGTGAGGAGAGCACTGGACAAAGATTCAAGAAACCACATTTTCTTTCATATTTTGCCAATGACCTGCACTGTAATCTTGTGAGGATTAAACTGTATTGGACCCATACATCTCTAACTACTCATCCTCTCTATTTCAGCTATAAAGTCACCAGTTTACAGAGAATTTATGGCGGCCAACACAGTGAAGCTTTAGTCTTAGTTCTGTAGATTAAAGGAATAATAGTTTCACCATTTTTCTACAGTGGATCTTGATCAGAATTGCCTTTCCTGACATGCCCTACTTTAAAAGCTTGCATATGGCAACTGTTACCCTTTAACTTCCCTTAAGTTATTTTCCTTTAAGTTTTATCAGGCTCCTGTTATATTTATGTGACATTACTATGCAGTGGTAGTTATAACTGTGTTTCAGGGGTGTGCCTATTCCATACATTAGGCTTTACACTTGTGTTTTCCTTTCGTTGCAGAATGTTTCTCTGGCCGAAGCTACTTTAGAGTCTTTTCCATAATCTTTATAGTTACCTTTCTGATCGGGTTGCTTGTTGTCCTTATCATCAGGCAGATAATTCTGCAGGGGAGCAGCAATAAAGTTAAATCTTCAGCTGATTACAGAATATCTGCAACAAAGAAGGTAATTGATTTCAGAGCCATCGTATTCAGTAATCTTTTTCTTTCACATAAAAGTTAGCTAATCATTGATAAAAATTGTATCTTCTCCTTCAAGGATAAGATGTTTTTGCCTACTGTTTGTACAAGAACAGTAACATACAGACGAGACAAACCAGAGGAAATAAATATCGACATCAGCAAGTTACGATTAAATGAAACTTTCAAGTGTGAGTTCTGAAGACGGTGTGTTTTCTGCAAATATCTATTTCCATCATGCTCGACTTTTAAAAAGTTACCTTTCGTACTCTGTCGGACTCTTGACTGTTGCCGTTCAGTTTTGTGTCGTGCATTTTGGTGAATACTGTTAACAAAGTGACATGTAAGCATATTCACATAATGTGACTATGTTTGAAACTATAGCTGCTGTATTTTATTTTTTTTTTTTGAAAGAGAAATGTGCGTTACTACTGTTCAGGAACGTTAGTGTTGATGTAGCACTTTAGTGTATTCTAATTTATTTAGTTACGGCCTAGAATGTAGATATGAACCGGTCTGACAAAGCACTGATCTCACTCTACATGTAGCTAGTACTGATGTGCTCTGTGGGAATGGACAAAAACTGTGACTGAAATATTAACATTGCTGTATATTATAGCAATAGATAAAACTATTCAAATGCTCTTAAATAGAGTAAACGGTACTTTTACAGTTCTCTCAGTTGACTAAATTCCACTGATTTGTCTGCTTTAGCCTCTTAGCTTCTCCTCATTACTTAATAGAAATGACTGGATTTAATGAGTGCTTAGATACTGGTGTGAGTGTATAGTTGTGCGTGCATATGCACACACATGCGTGCACACACACACAGGTAAATTATATATATAGTTTTTTATACATTGTGATGTCACTTAAAGATAATTTATATCTGATAAAGAGTAATTTTTAGCTTTTTTACTTGTTTCAACATATAAATCTATATACGAATTTTATGGTATTTGGAAACTGATTGGCTACACAAAACAGGAGAGTTCCTCTGTCCAACAGCGTAGTCTACACGATGATCGCTGCTGGCTGACCTCACCTTTGGAGTCAGCAGCATCAACTCCATTGCAAGCAGATAAATTACACCAGAGCTGTGTTTGGTTTGCTAGCTACATGTCAGTGTTTTGCCAAATAAGGGCTTTGTTCTTTTTGTATGATGTGAGACGTAAGTCTGATTTTACACGCGTGCTCTTTTTTCCTATGTAAATGAGTTGACAGGATTAGATTTCCTGAGTCCTTACGTAACCACTTCAATTTTTGTGACTGTGCATTGAGAAATGTGTCCAGTGTGATGTGGAAAAGAACCTGCAATTTGGAAGAAGGTGAGGAAAACAGGAGTCTTTTTCTCAAGAGAACACGTTCATTGACAGCATAAATGTGGGATCAAATTCTGCCTTTAGAAATGGGCAAAACTCTTCTAAACTCAGTGGGACCAATATGAGCTTATCTGAGAGCAGAATTTGAGCTACAAGGTCAAGCAGAAGCATTTTCTTATCCCCGAACCTGGCTATAGTGGTAGAAGATGTGTTATTGTTATATACTAGTTGGAAGAGTCAGCCAACAGTCTGATTTACTAACTTTATGCTGCCAAAACCCTACGAAAATATGATCAGCCTCTAATGCACTAAGATCTTGCTGGCAAAAAGAAAAAATCATCTCAGAAAGTATGCAGTGTATCATTTTAGCAACGTTAATTACTGATACTAAATATTGAATCATAGAATCAGAGAATCGTAGATTACCAGGTTGAAAGGGACCTCAAGGATCATGTGGTCCAACCTTTCATGGCAAAAGCATGGTCTGGACAAGATGGCCCAGCACCCTGTCCCGCTGAATCTTGAAAGTGTCCATTGGTCTGTACTTGTCATAGGTAAGAGTTATAGAAACAAAGCAGGGCCTCTTTATATGCAGTTTTTAGAAATTAGTATATATACATATTTCCTATTCTGTATTTCTTCTGTAAATTCCCACTGAAATCTGAGGAGTACACATGTGAAAGGAAGGCAGGACAAATGATAAGTGTTATGTGAGTTTGGGTCATGGATCAAGTGGGACTGAGAAAAAATAATTTAAAGACAGCCGGCCTTCCATTAAACTGCCATAAAAGCTTTAGATTTTAGAGATTGGGGTTTTTTTTAATATAAAAAATGGACTATTAAATGTTTCTAAAGCAGTCTTCAAAGTAGTCCCTGAGCTTTCTACAATATAGGTAAAAGTGCCTCATTTAAAGAAAGGGGGGTTTCCTTACGCTGACCCTGATTTTAGTGATAGCTTCATTGTAGTATCTTAATTATAGACTAATTCTGTAATCTGTCAAGTGTACCTTGAACTTTCATTTTCTTTTAAAACACATAGAACCATTTTCCTCCTATGTAAATTAACACATTCTAAACCATTGATTTCAGTGGTATTAAGATGAAAAGTCGATAAAAGTTTACCTCCTTCTGCCCTTGTCACAATTTGTTGGTATTAGTAAGTGAGTAGGAAACAAAGTCTCTGATTATCTGTTTCACTTAAAACAAACAAAGAAAATCAAAAGCTCAGCAGAGATTATCTGAGTATATAACAAAAGATGTGATTATGTTCTTTAAACAGTGCGCTAAATATTTTTAACAAAAAAGGTTCCTCAGATGTATTCCCATAATGGCCTTTAAAGCATTTACTGAAGTGATAGCTAATGTTTTTTTTTTTTCCTTTAGAAATTACTTTTCATTGTTAGAGGGAGTTAAATTATGTGGGTAGGGGATAATGGAGCTGGGTTCTTTGTGGAAGAACAATTTGAGCTGTAACACCCATCTTCCAGACACATCACACTGCTACTACTTTTCTTCTGCAGTGCTGCCTGTGAAGGGGCACGGCCAGTATTTCCTTAGCAGACACCTGCCTGAATGTTTAAAACGCTCTGATCAAATAGAGCAGGCTCACAGGACAAATGGCACTGGAAGATGCTTGCTGTCCTGAGGTTAAAAAAAAGTGTATTTAAAAAAAAAAAAGTTTTGTCAGGAAAAAAAAAAAAAAAAAGAAAAGAAAAAGCTTTTCTTGCATCTCCCTCATGGCTTTGCTGTATTGTGGAGGAGGCTAGTGAAAAAGAATAAGCTGCTGCTAATGTGACAGGTCAAGGCTTTTAGAAAGCCCATGGGGAGCTTATACAGAGCAGGATCCTCGGGAGGAGGCTTTGTTTCTAGGGATGGAATCTATCCATGAGAAACTCTGGCTTTGCTTGGTACTTGTTTCCCTCTGCCTTTGACCATGTTTTTCAGAAGAGCTGCTGCAGGAGATGAATAGCCCAACAAAAGCCTCACTATTTAGGGAGCTGTGTTCCCTTAGCACATGACCTTAAATGAGAAAGCAGCCTGTAATTCACAAGGAATTTCCTCAGCCATTGCAGAAGGACTCTGCTTCCTATAGTGCTTAATGTGGGAGATATTAAAGACGAATTAGTTCATATTAGTTTTCAATGCATTGTGCGTCAAAGATGCTCGTAAAAATAGATGAAAAAATATCTAGCCTCAGAATAGAACGTTCCAAACTTATTAAATAAAACTTCTTATACTGGGCTTCTTCAAAAAATGAAAAAAAAAAAAAGTCAATAATTCAACTGCATTCCTATACCCCAAAATACAACAGCAGATATTGTTGCATCTCATCATTGGGTTTGGGAGTTGTTTTTAGATTTGCTTCCCCAAACAGCACGTGCATGACTTTTCACAGCAGATTTCTTACTGTTAAAATCCATTTGTATAATTTTCAAATTCTGATCCTACTTTTTTTACCTGTAATTGTTTATTTGTCTAATATTTCAGAAATTACGTGTTTATGCAATTAAAAAGCTTGCATTTTACTTCAGATTCTTCCAAAGTGAAGAAATACTATGAACTGATTATTTCCAACCATCATGAGTACGTTAATAACATTGCTACAGAAGCGTGTGGGAAAATAACTGTTTCATCCAGAAAACGTGCACATGGTATGCGAGGAATTTTCATTGTGCCCAACTGAAATTCCCTTACGTTCACAAGGAATGTTGAAAGTGAACCTTAAAAAGGAAGGACGTTTGTACAGGCATAGTTTACATTTTATCCATTATTTATCAACTGGATTTATTTTTTCCTCTCCACGGTGTCATGAAAACCTGCTATGTCAAGTATTCTTCAGACCGCAATGGAAAAAATTATTTTCCCAGTCTGATCATATGTATTTGTTTCCTGCTTAGCGTGCATACCTAAATGTACACATGTTGCGAACAGCGGGAGTGAACGTGTGAAGCAGCTTCAGGCAACCCCTAGTCCTGGAAGTAGCCATAAGGCCTAGTGATGGCCAAGGCAGAGAGATGGAAGGGCACTGCTGCTTGTGCAGGGATTTGAAGAGGGATGGCATCCTGAGCAGGCACAATGCGTCCTACAGTTCCCAGAGTTGGGAATGATCCTGCAGAGATGGTGCTCTGAGACCACACTTCTCCATTTCTCGGGGCAGGAAGCATCTTCAGAGTGGGTTGGCTTGGCAGAGGTGGGGCAGTTTCTGTCTTTGGTGCTTGGCCACACACTGTCCTCAGCACTGCGGGCTTTTCGCATCTTTATTCATCAAAAAATGCTTGCGTGTAACATAGCAAAGCACCACCTGTGCCAGTACGTACTGTAAACCTGGATGCTGCAGGCTTCCACTAAAGCTTCTGGGAAGTCTTTGGGCATCTGCCCACTGACTTCCCACCAGCCCCAGGATTTCCACCAGCCAGCCTTAAGGAATGTAAGCTGTAGCTGGGAAAGGGCACTTCTCATAGAGTCATTCGTGCTGAGTCAGTGCTGGGTGACACTTACTCTGCTCTGGCTGTGAGCGAAGTGTAGTGCCAGTGTTCTGGCTGTCCATTTGCAAGAGAGGGGAAAGATTTATTT
The DNA here is from genome assembly GCF_964199755.1 of Larus michahellis. NCBI lineage: Eukaryota > Metazoa > Chordata > Aves > Charadriiformes > Laridae > Larus > Larus michahellis. The sequence continues at coordinate 34,878,213 of NC_133897.1, forward strand.
GCTAAGCAGAAATGGAGCAATAGTTAAGAACACTACTTTTTAATGATGATCTTGACACTGCTGCGACACAGAGGCATCTCATGGATCTTACAGAGAACTGAAATTTGTGGAAAGGGAAAAGAGGTTAAAATTAGCCAGCGTGAATGCATTTCTATAGCGAGCCAAATCAGTGGGGTTTCACTGAGTGCGAGCCAGCCCAGAATAGTTGGCCTTTCGGGGGGGGAGGGGCAGGAAGGGGGAGAAGAAAAAAGAAAAAAAACTAAAATTAGTAGATTCAAGCCTTAGAAATGCTGCTTTGGATTGCATGTTCTCTTTGTTTCCTTTTCTGCGCACTCTCTTAAAAAAAAAAGGTACCTACTTATTAAAAAAAATAAAATTAAAATGTCTGGCATTCGTTAAAATAATGGCTTCTACCCAAATCCTAACGTTTCATCCTGATACCTGTATCGTGTTCGGGCTCTTTCAGTTATATTTTGAAGGGAGATGTTGGAAAGATGAAAGATTCTTTTGAGAAGACATTAATGTTGGATGAATTCACTGTGCTAACGTCTTCTTCACTTTTGCCTACTACTGCTTCAAAAAGTAAAAGCTACTTTAAAGTGTCTTATTTAGCAATGGTGTGACAGCTATTAATACTACAGTTTTTAACTTCCTATTTAACATATACTACCTTTTGTAAAAAAGTATATACAGATAAATAATGTTTCTCTAGATTTTTTTGCATAGAGAATGTTAGTAAGGGAAGAGGTTTTAAATAAATTTATAACTTCTTACTGTTCATTTTACATTTTAAATGATACTTTTAAATCACTACTTTTGTTTGTCTGGAAATATACTGAATATTTTATTATTTAAAATAGTATACTTTTATAGCTGTTTATTAATTTCAGTTGACTACTAACTTCTATTTTGATATTTATTAATGAGTTGACACTGTAGTATATTGAGATGTTTATTTTTCTATCAGAGCTGTAACAACTATGACATAGCATTATTTTAATGCAACATCATTGTACTTGCTCTCTAAAAAATAAAATCAATATTTAATCCATATGAATTCTTCATATTTTTAATGTTTAATATGTCTGTGATAAGGAAGAGATGATCACCTCCTTTTAAAAATAGGAAGCACTTTCGTTAAGGTGCACAAATGTCTGCAAAGGGAAGCATATGATTACAGTCATATTTAAATGGAAAGATGGAGAGGTAAAATACGAGGAATACTGTGAATACCGTGTTTATCAGATGTAAGGCAAACAGATGAATGCACATTCAGGATGAACTTTGAGAGGGTAGGAAGGAACACGACAGAAGTTTGGAGGTGCAGCTGGTTTACCTTGCCCAACCCAACTGAAACATGAATGCACCAGGAGGTGTTAGCACTTTGCAGGGGACAAGAAGATACATGTTGCAGCAATATAATCTATAGATTGATGGGTGGTTACAATGGCCTTTCTTCTGCTTTGCTGTGTTGGGTGGTAGAGGAGCTGGTTTTCTGGGAATGGCTCAGTCTCTGCAGATGCCTCATCTATGCCACTCACTGCAGGCTTAGGTTGCTTGGTGAGAACGCATCACTAGGTTGGGAAGGTGACACACATTCCGTCCTTGAGCGGAATCAATAGTAGCATTTGCTTTGCATAATGCCACAAAATTTCTCATGAAAAGGACTTCGGACATGCTATGTGTAAGGACAGTCAAAATTTGTGTGTGAGACCACGATGCCGCAGTGAGAGACAGATGTGGCATTAAGACACCTGGGTGACTTCACTGGTAAAACTAGCTGTTCGCGCTTCCAACATGAGCCAGTTTTCGCTCTGGGGCTGAGAGAGCACGCTAGAATCAAGTGACTACTGATATATGCTCAATCACCACAACACTTAATGTCCAGGACTTAACAATACAACAGAAAACACCTGGGAAAAGGTGTTGTTGTGGTTTGGGCCGGACAGGCCAATGACAGGTGACAGATGCTCTCCCCCCACCTCTCACTGCAAGGAGAGAAGGAGGAGAGATAAAAGAGATTTATGAGTTTCCTCAAACCAGGATAGGTGTACAGCAAAACTAGAAAGAAAAATAAGTAAATATTACAGGGACGATCTGTTCGTCTTTGTTGCTTCTTCTATCAAAGCAAGGAACGTAATCTCAATATGTGCCCGATGAGATTGAGGCTGAGAAATTTCCTTTCACAGAGGCAGGAGTCACCATCCTTCCATCCTTCGGTGACACACAGAGCAAGCACATATCACCGGTCCTACAAACTGAGAAATACACATTTTCCTTGAAAGATCTTTGTTGAGGGAACATCAACGTTGTCACCAACTCCGAGTAAACATAAAGCTAGATCTGAATTTCAGACATATGATTTAAGCATATAACTTGAGCTACCAACATAGGCATTCATTTTGCCCTTTGATAGTAAACTTGAAACTAAGGTTAGTGTTAATGCTTAAGTCTCCTACAGACAGCGATCCTGGCATCAAGCTGTGTTGGCTACGCTGTATGTTGTGGAATGATGCTAAGTGACCTGAAGTCTTTCTTTCTTTCTTTCTTTCTTTGTCCTTAAATCCAGCAATTAAATCATGCCTGTATAGCTTAAAATGTCCATATAGTGACAGACAGTTTTTGACACTAGGGGCATTGTATTTAGCCAATTTTTATTCGCATCCAGGAAGGTGCCAGTGGGTGCCGTAATTTGGCTTTAATGTAACAAAACTGCTATTTTGTTGCGGATACCATTGACAAGAAAAAGGCTTGACACTTTGTCCCTCCAAAGAGGAAAGAAACCTAAGTTGCAGCCTCTAAAACTGGAGGAGGAAAGAGATCCTGATTTCAGCCACTTTTTTGGCACCACTCATGTAGGTGCACGCTATTACAGAATTTCCCTCCCTCCATGGTTCCCTTTGTAGTAGGTGCAGGTTCGATCCAATATACAGAGAGGATGGGAGGAGAATAGTTCAGCATTAGGGATAGTTGGTTTGATTGAAGATCTCAATTTGTATGATGATAACCAAAAGGCAATAATTAGCATTACGAATAAAAACTTTGTCAACAGGCTGATTGTAACTAGTAAGGAGTTAATCTGAAAAGTGTGTGGTTTCTTCTGCTTTCGGGTCTACAACAAAGACAGGAAACATGGAAATACATTCTTGCTACCCTGGTTTTAAAATAAAATAGTTTAAATGTATTGTATGAATTACATAAAAAAGTCTAGTTTTACAGAAACCCAAATGGTCTGAAGCTGTGTTTAGAGCACGGGTACTCTCAGTGTGGTGCAGGTGCTTCTGGCTGCTCATCTTCTGCTAGGGAGCCTTGGGGTGGTCCAAGTTGGGTTGGACTGCGCAGAATTCATGTCACCCAGACATAAGGTGCCGGTCTGATTTATTTGCACAAAAGAGGCCCCGACATTATCATCTCCTGACCCCTCATCCCAGGGAAAGAGTGGTGGGTGGCAGAAAGCAACGTCTCCCTTTTTCAAACCATTCTATCATCTACCCAGCCCAGAGCATAATATGGCCTCTTATTATTTTCTTGGCCTTGAACTGCATGACTCATGAAGGACAGTTACTGTTTAATAAAGTTGATGTGTATGCAAGCTGATAAAACTAAATGATTAACCACAAAAGCATAATATTGCCAAGTTATGTCACATATGCTTATTGAAATCGGTGCGTGTGATGTATTTCTTTCAGCTTTGCAGCTTGCCAAGTCCCCCTTTTGGGGCCCTAAGCCTCTTGTTTATGCCTTGGCAATCTGGAGAGCTCAGGACCTGTTCCTCAGTGGGGTTTCTCTGCTCTCAGAGCTGCTCACGGGAGCAGCCTCTCCCACAAGCCCCCTTCTGACTTTTAGCCTTTAACCATAGCCTTAATGGTAGCCATTCTGAAAGCTTCACTGAGGCTCCAAGATTTGTGGCTGAACTGCTGAGGAGGCAGGGGACATGTCAGTGACTGGGTTTTCCACAGAGTTTTTGGACATACCTTCTCTTTACTCCGCTTTGGACAAAGTAGGAATTTTGAAGACTTCTACAACTTAGGCGTGGTGCGCTCTACCTAGATTGTCTTTGTCCTCAGCAGCGTTTAAGGTGTACAGCTTGTGGTTTGGCTTCTGCCCTTGAATTGTTTTCTCATCTTTCTCAGCTTCTTGTGCATGTCTCCATATCTAAACGGGGCTGTCAGAGAAAGTTTTCCTCACTGTGCCTTCTTTGAAAATTGCAATGAATCAGAGGGCTTCATCAGTGAACAGCTGATGAGGAGAGCTTTTTTTATTTTTTGGGCAGACAGCAACAAGTTAGCGTCTGTAGCGCAAAGATAAACAGAGCGTTTCTGAGCCTGGTCGGATGCAGTCACATTCCTCTGCCCCTTTCCAGTGTCGAGTAGTCAGGGCTATTTCTTGGTGAACTTGCCAGTCCTCAGATACTCCCAGGAACTGTCCTGCTGTAAGCTTTAAATACGGTACCCTTGCAGCTTCTGCAAGGTATATGCAAAACACAAACCCCAGAGACGCATTTCCCTTCCAGAACCACCATTCTGATGGCAATTGTTATCATTTGTAAATATTTCTTCATGTGTGTGTAAGTGTGTGTCTGCACATTCCATCCAAATTAACTTCTCCTCAGCATCAAGAAGTTCATCTCTGACTGCTAAATAGCCTGTCGGACCAAATTATATAAATAGATGCAAGATATATACAGATGTAGTCTCACATACCTTTTTTGTATATATTTAAAATGGCATTCCTCTCCTAATTTCTCATGCATTGCAGGATCTTCCTTTAAAATTCCTATACGTATCCCAATTTCTGTTAATAGTTAGGCTGCTATCATGTTGAAACCGCGACTTGAAGCGTTCGCCAGTGTTCAATCTCCTTGAGTCTTTGTGCTTTTGTCTTTTTTGGCTGCTGCCTTGCACATTAAACCTAAAGCATGGAAAACGGACACAGCAACTTACACAGGGACTCTTCCCCCTGTACTCGGCACTGGTGAGGCCCCACCTCGAGTACTGGGTTCAGTTTTGGGCCCCTCGCTACAAGAGGGACATTGAGGTGTTGGAGTGTGTCCAGGGAAGGGCTACAAAGCTGGTGAGGGGTCTGGAGGACAAACCTTATGAAGAACGACTGAGGGAGCTGGGGTTGTTTAGCCTGGAGAAGAGGAGGCTGAGGGGAGACCTTATCACCCTCTACAGCTACCTGAAAGGAGGTTGTAGAGAGATGAGGGCTGACCTCTTCTCCCTGGTGACAAGTGATAGGACGAGAGGGAACGGGTTCAAGTTACGTCAGGGGAGGTTTAGATTGGATATTAGGAGACATTTTTTCACTGAAAGGGTTATTAAACATTGGAATAGGCTGCCCAGGGAGGTGGTGGATTCACCATCCCTGGAGGTGTTTAAAAAAAGGGTAGATGGGGCACTTAGGGACATGGTTTAGAAGTGGCTTTTGTCAGGGTAGGTTAATGGTTGGACTTAATGATCTTAAAGGTGCCTTCCAACCTCAGCAATTCTATGATTCTATGATTCTATGATTCTTGGTTCACAAATAGGTTCTAATCGTGATGTTAAACATAATAAACGAATATTTCTTTAGTCAATTTATTCCTCGTGCCTTTGAAAGTGAGGCCTTGCTTTTTAAAAAGGAAAGAAGCATTAGGTCAAAAGAAAGAAAAGATAATGTATCAGACTGATCGTTTTGCAAAGAAAAAAAAAGTGGCATTCTCAGAAGGAAGATTTATTGTCATATGACAGACTGAGAGCGTTTCATGCTGCCTAAAAAGAAAACCAAGTAGATTAATTTCCAGACCAAAAAAAAAAAAAAAAAAAAAAGAAAGAAAGAAACTTCAGTTTCAACAATTTTGTCCAAGGTTCAATTCTTTGAAATTGCTGGGCCCTTGTGGTTCAGCTGCAGATTATATTAGGAGTGAACATGCTGTGCATCTTTGAATATCAAGTCCATAAGGTCCCCTTTGAGATCAGATATATAACAGATTAGGAATGTTAATGTAATATGTGTTATATTCCTTCTTCGAAAAAAAAAAAAGTTATCTTACAGAACCTGTTTGGCAAGCCAAAACATAAGAATCTTTATTTATTGTCTTAGCTGATGTTCCCTCTTAGATCACAAAGAATTTATGCTAGCAACTATTGTGGATTATTCTTACATTTTCTATTTATCCCCTTTTCACTCACCAAAGTAATAGTTTGGATTTGAACTACCTGAAAATAATGCAATGTAGAATTCACTGTAAATTCCTGTACTACCCAAGAATTTTGCTTCTCTAGTTAGCTGGCTTTCTGTCAAGTGTATTAACATACTCAGTTATTTTTGAGGGTAAAAAAAAGAAAAGGAAAATCTAATAAATGGCTGTCAACATCACTTGAAATGTCTTGAAGGAAATTGTGTTACTGAGTTTAATTGCTGTCATTTAAACTATTTGATACACTTGGTGACCTAGTTCCTATGGAATTCAAGTTCTTTTACCTTGCCAAATTTCACTGCCTACTTGGTCAGTGCCCAGTTACTGCTGCTTTCCTCGGCCAACGCAGGTGCTTGCCAACACGGTGAAGTCTGCAGTGTCCTTTGAACCAGCGAGATAAGGGAATTGTTTTTCCTGGGCACACTTTGGCAAAGAAGAGAGTATTATAATTGTGCTATGATTACAACACCTAGGTTATTGAAGTTTTATTGGATATAAAATTTATAGTCAATTTATACACAGCTACTCCTGAAGTCACCGGTATCGCATACCTGAAGTCTTGCTAATTCTAAGGATTATTGCATGAGGGAATTGCTTGAAGAATCCTTTTTTTTTTTGGAACTGGAATCTTTTTGAGATGTTCCTTGGAATGATATTTTTCGCCTCCCCAGGGTGCCTCCCTAAAAGACATTAAAATATGATTTAATTTACAGTATTCACAAAGAATGTGAGCGGCACTGTGCCTTCCTTACCTTAGGGATACAGAAGTGATGAGTGCTCTCACAGCACCAGAACCGTGTTCTGACAAGAGTACTTACTTTTTATACCAGTCTTCCATGAGAAGAGACAGATTTTTTCAGACCTAGAGTCCATCTAGCCCTGTGTAGCTGTCTCCAACGGTGGAGTGTACGTAACTCCCCTGAGTTTCCCCCCAGTCATTTTTCAGCTTAGGGAATTTTCTACATCTTATTAGTCTGTTTAATCAGTAACCCTCACTTTCAGGTATGTGCCATTGAACTTAAAAAAAAAATAAAAATCCACCAAGTTTGGAACTGCTGCATGAAAACCTGCTTCCTTTTGTTTTGAACCCAGCACTTTGCTTGGTGGCACACAGCCACCTGCATTCAGCGTGGACACTAAGCCCCAGACTCTCTTCTGTAGATCTTGTCACATCTCCCCAAGTCGCCTTTCCCAGACTGCAGAATCCAAGGTCATTCTTTATACCAAAGCCTTTTCTTATCTTTGATCATCTTTGCTGCCCTTTTCTGACTCTCACCATCATCCTTCTTCCCTTCCTTAAGGATGAGGGAGTAGAAATAGTTTGAATATTCAAAATGTAGATGAACCACCCATTTACATAGGGACTTGATGATGTGAGTCTTTTCCTATTGCTTTTATAATACTATTATAATTTATTTATTTCCTAAAGTTTGTATGGCTTAATTTGATGCAGAATTTTTAATTCCTTAACAGAGGTCTTATACCGAATTACCATCCTATCATGTTTAGCTCTGAAACCGCTGCATGAAGGAAAGCTGATCACTCACAGCTATCTTGAATGCAAATACCAGCGGTTTGGTTCACCTTTGGGTCTCTCTCTTCTTCATAGCTTCTGCTTAGTCTGCAAGTATCACCATTCCTACAGAAGCAGAAATCTCCTCCAGATAGTACCCTCCTAGCACTACAGCTCTGCCTTTCTACTTCTCTATCCAGTCCTGCACAGGGTATGGCGAATGTTTCAGAGAACGTTCCCACCAAAGTCCTGGTCTCCAGGTTTTTTTTCAGAGAAAAAAGTTTTGCCTCTAGAATTTCCTACCTTCCCTCTTCTCTATGTGGTTGATACTCACCTTAATACTGCTTCTGCCTCTGAGGTTTACCAGCTTTGCATTAAGTAGGCAAATTGTATGTTTGTATGTCTGAACTCCTGTACATTTCTTTGCTGGATGAGAACATCTTCCCCCTCTTCCCTTCCTGCTGGACATCCTGATTCCAGAAGGGCACTCACATTAAGAGAGGGCACATATGTATAATCCCGCTAAGAGAAACCTGTTGCAGTAGTCATGTTTCCTTTCACTTGCCCGTATGACATTCCTGGATATCTCCTCTGTCAGCCTAGGTCTCAGCAGAAGAAAATTTTTTTTTTTTAAGACTAAACTGTTCAGCAACCTCAATGCGTCCTCAGTGAACATCTCCATTAATCTACTTCCCTCTGGGTCAGCTATCCTACCCCTATATCCATACACAAATCTGCTGGCTTCCCCACAGGGCAAGCACTTTTATAAGTCTCTCCCTGCAGGAAAAGTATTGCCAGTGTTCTTCCTTCCTTTCACCTTTGTGAGTAGGTGCAAGAGCAATTCCTAAAGGACTGTCTTTTGCCAGATGCTCCTTATTCCATTAACCTCCCACAGCACAAAAACCAGAAAGCCACCAACCTCTTCTGCTCCCGTCTCTCTGCAGGAGTGAAAAATATTGTCCACTTCTTACTTACTTCTTAGACTGCTACTCACTCTGTGCTAGAGCTGGCCTTCACAGAGGAAGGCATCCTCGCCTTGCCTCTGCCTTCATACCTGTGGCTGGCCGGCCTCCTCCTACCCATCCCTCTCCAAACTTCCCCAGACTGAGTTGCTATTCTTGAATGTCCTTGGTTGGCTACTTGATTGGCTAATTAGCACCTTGGCTATATACAGAGGGTTCTTGAAAAGGGAATTTTTCTTAAACGTGATATTGAATTAGTCCTACAACCCGCAGAGTTGTGAGAGGGATGCGGAAACGAATTTTATTTAAGGAGATCATAAGATTCACAACTTGAAAGGATTGCAATACTTTTAATTTTCCTGTAAAATAACTAAGTTCTTTAACTCCTAGATCAGCCTGTTACTTCTTTTTAGCTTGTCTACCTACTAGCCAGTCTACAACTTCCCACAATGGGAAAAGTACCTATAAGATCACAACAATTGCTCAGCAAATGTGCTGCCTCCTGGATAAATTTCTCTGTCCATTCCTCATGCTTCATAGCACAGGTCCTTCGGTGTCTAAGCCTGATTTCCTGCGGATTGATTCAGCACCCTTTGGGGTCTATCCCTTCCTATCTTCAGAACTTCTGCAAAAGTATTTTTCTGGGAGGGGGGAAACAAAAAAACCCCAACTTTGATCTGTGGTTGGGTAACTTAGATCCAAACTCAGTAGATCTTAGAGAAAGAGTCTAGAAAGGCTTCCAGGTTTGGGGGCCAGAGTTAAGGGATTATGTCTGAGCCGCATAGGAGATGAAGTTTTTATATATGGGCCCTAAACTCTCCTGCTGTAAAATATATCATCTGTTAACCAGGTCATTTGCTAAGTGAGGCTCCCTGATTTATAAGCTAATTTTTAATTAGGCACAACTATGTCAAAGGGAAGGATTGTTTCTAAGACAAAAAATAAAATGAGACAGAAACAAGGGTGCATCTGAAAACAGTCAAAACAAGGATTATCATGTCCTCTACTATGGTGACTATCACCTTAAAAATGGTCTTTTGAGGGTGGGAAATCCTTATTTCACTCCTAGGCTTTGTTCAAAGTCTAAAGTTCTGAACTTAAAAATTTTGGCAGAGATTCCTCCAACTTTTGGCACAGTACAGGCCCAAATGCACTCCTACATTTGTTGAATCCCAAAAAGTGGAAAATTAAAAAACAAGAAAAGACTACTGGGATAACTCCGAGAGTAAGAGTCAGCAAGGCAGAAATATATTAAGATATTTTCCACGGTATGAATCTCTAAGGCTTTTCCCCATGGGGTGAGCATTTGGATTAAGGTAGACATCTTGACAGGCTGGAGGAATAGGCCGACAGGAGCCTCATGAAATTCAGCAAGCATAAATGCCAAGTCCTCCAACTGGGGCAGAGTAACCCCTTGCACCGATCCAGGCCAGGATCTGCCTTGTTGGAGAGCAGCTCCGCTGGAAAAGATCTGTGAGTCCTGGTGGACACAAGCTGAACGTGAGACAGCAGGGGGCCCTGGCACCCAAGCAAGCCAACAGCATCCTGGGCTCTATTAACAGGAGTATAGCGAGTAAAATGATGGAAGTGACTGTCCGCCTTTATTTAGCACTCATTAGACCACATCTAGATATTGCATGCACTTTTGGGGCCTCGGTACAAGGAAGACATTGAGAACCTTGAGCAAGTTCAGTGGGGAGCCACAGAGATGATTGGGGTTGCAGCATTTGCCCAGTGAAAAGAGGTCAAGGGAGCTAGGCTTGCTTAGCCTGGAAGGCAAGACGGCTTCAGGGCACCAAAGAGCAGCCTGCAAGGGAAGTTATCAAGAAGATGGAGCCAGCCTCTTCACTGAGGTCTATGGTGAGATAATGGACATAAGTTGAAACAGGAGATTGAGACTGCGTATAAGGAAGAATGTTCATTCTTAGGGTAATTCAGCATTGGAAGAGGTTGCTCAGAGAAGCTGCGGGGTCTCTCTCTTTCAGTGTTTTCAAAACCCAGCTGGACAAAGCCCTGAGCAAACCAGTTTGATGCAGTGTTGACTCTCCTTTGAGCAGGAGGTTGGACTAGAGACCTTACAAGGACCTTTCCAAATTGAATAGGTCTGTGAGTCTGTGATAAATGTGGAGTCTGGTTAACTCTCAAGAAGACATTGTTTTTTCCTTCCTTATTACCTGCATTTACTTCAAGAAGCTTGCTGTGTGCAACTGGCAAGCTGTACTACTAGCAACATTTTACTAAGAATCTGCTGGGAAGGAAAAGCTGCAATTTTCAAACTCCTTTACAAAGCAGACAGATCTTCTTTAGTGAAGAAGGAAACTCAATACAGTGAAATTTATAGCATGCGTTGATTTTCGAATGTGTATTTCTCATCTGGCCATGGAAGAGTTTTGCCATCTAAAGCAAGGGACTGTATTCTGCTCTGAGGCATATACAAATCCCCTTAGCTTCAATGGGAATAACACACACATAGCTGAGGGCATGGTTTGGCCCAGGGTCAATAGCCTCCTAAAAGCTTTTTTCCTACATTTTTTTTGTTTCTTGCAGTATTCATCTTTTTTCCTTTCCAAAGGTTCTGATGTCATTCCTGTTGCTGCACTTATAGAGTTCAATTTAGTGGGAACATCTTTGAAGTCTAATTAGATTTCTTGAGAAAGACTCACAAGATTGCTTCAGGCCAAAACTGTCACGCAGCGGTATTAGACCAAATATTATGCAATTGTTCTGTAATTCATGCTCTCTTCCCACTCATGAGTTGGGTTTGAAAAGCTTGTGGGATATATATGACATATCAGAGAAGTGCCAAATATTCTTCATATAGTCCATTCTCATATTTCCTATGGAAAATGCCCCTTCTCGCAGTCTTCCCCTTCCCACAGTAAGCTGAAGTTTATCCATTACACCAGGGTAACATCATCCTTGTCCACGAAGTTGCAAAGCATAGCTTGGTTCACTGCAATTTAGGAATACTGTGAAGGGTATTGTTAATTTGTAGAGAACTTACAGGCGATATATTGCATGTGTATGAGAAACTTCACAACAGAGCGATGTCCACCGTATGCCAGCGATGCATGGAGTACCAGTGTAGAAAATTTTCTGTACAGTGTCAACATTGGCCAGAAGTGGAGACTGCCACAAGGCATAAGAAAATAACAACACAGGACAAAATGCACTTAGACTTTATCTCACCAGGGCTGGTTCCATGGTGATAGTACCTGTGACCTTCCCAAGGAAAGCCTCGCCTGTACATGAGATCTGTTATGACTGCAGCATCCAAGGCCAGGTATAGACTGCATCCATAGAGCTAGCAAGATAAAATATTATACAAAAACAGAGTTCTGGCATCGATGCCCTTTTTCTAGATATGTGTAAGTGATTATGCAGAATTATTCACGTACAACTATAAAAACTTGAAAATTGAACCTGACAGCCATTCTGAACCAGTCCTGGCCTTGTCCATCTGCCAATATGTTGGCAGTGGGTGTGAAATGGGGTCTGATTTGCCTTTGGAGGCAGGGGCAGGGGGCAGGGAGAGGAGGGGATGAGTTTGCACATGCACATGCCCATGGTTTGCTCGGGTGGCCCCTCACAAGGCTCGCTGGGAAGTGCTGGGGCGTGGGGAGAGATGCTGTATCCCACCTTCTAGCATCTCAGCACTTCCCTCATGCCCAACAAGCAATTGCCTCTGCTGTGCAGCGCAGAAGGGAACGCAGCATGGACTGCTTTTACTCTACAGCAACATCTTGTTTACAACTGCAACGTTTTCAGCCCGGAAGATCCTGAAGCGTATTTACAAACTAAGCTAAGATTTACTCTTAGTAACTTACTGTTAAGCCATATTCTGTCTTCAGTGGACTAACAATAGCAAAGCGTGTGTCAGGCTTGTCCCGAGCCGTGACTGTCTCTACGGGCTGAGCTCAGCCATGTTCATCTTGAAACACCATGGCCACCTAACACAGCCTAATGCTGCTGCGCTTAAGGAGGGGGTGCTATGAAAAAAGGCTCTCCTGGCTGAATTGTGGCAAGAATATAACTAGAGAAATTGTAATGCCACAAGATGAAATATCGGTGATGCTCTGGCTTCAACCGTCCAGCAGCTGAGCAGAGAGCAAGGGACCTCGGTGCTGGTGGCAAGTGCTTGGTTTATGTCTCCTCAGCACTTGCCCCCACTGCTCTGCCAGGGACCCCAGGGCCACCTCCTCCCAAACCCTCACTTTCCTTGGAGGTTTCTCACTGAGGGACCAAGCAGGCATGACCCTATTAAGATATGAGGAGCCTGTAGCCCATGGTTGTGTGACCACAAGTGATTATTAACACGCACTGAACAGACTAGGGAAAAACAGTTGAGTTTTCCATGTAAAAAACCTTGAAGTGATGCAACAGAAACCATAAAATGCGTATGCGTGTTGCTCAAGGTCATACAGATATGTTTGTTCTTGTCTGTTTGTTTGTTTGGTTTTCCCCCTCTGGGCATCTATAATATTGGGATGCAGCAGTAACATTTTTCTTGTTAAACTGAGATCCTAAGGGGAAAACTCTTTTCATAAATTTTTGAGGTGAAAACAACTGCAGGGATGCCTATAACTGAGGGAGAGACTTAAGCCCTTAACTGCTGACTGATAGTTTATAAAAAAAGTTTGGCAGGCAAAAGTATGATTATGAGAAAGCTTAATCCACTGTCAAATATTTTATTGCGTTTCAGAATCAAATTGCAGGCTCCAAGCTATTTTAAATATTAAACAGAGGGATATAACAGAGAGATTCTATAAACAAGGCAGAATGTAATGCCACTCACAGTAACTTTAGGAAGGCACTCTGATGCTTCAGCAGTGAAGGTAGATTGATTTCATAGGGAAAAAAAAGGAAAAGACACTAGATATATGTATATTTTTATTAATGGTTTTCTTTTCCTGTCAAAAAATTGATTGACAGTCTAAAGTGAAACTGCAGTAATGTTTATATTTCAAAGAAAGAAGATTCCTCAATCTGGTGTTAATTTCCCATTTTATGAAATAAAAATGTCAACAATGAGGCTAAAGAAAAGTAGTGTTGAGTTTAACTTAACTTTTGCATCTGTGCCTTGTCTGATGTTTTGAGATTGCTTTTTAACTTGTTTAACACAAGAAGAAAGGTAGAAGTCCTAGATTAAACCAGAAACTGAATATATTTCCAAAAATATGCATAATTACCTTGATTTCTAAAGGATGTACAAAACATTCTTTAAAATAAATTCTAAACCAACCCAGAGTCATTTAATCTTCCTTGAAATTCAAGATATAGTAGAGTATATACCTGTAGGAATTGGAACTAACAAAAAATAGTTACAATTAAATTTGCATTGTTTAAAGTTAAAATAAACCAGACCAGCTTTTGGTTACTTTATGGGCTATATATTTGTAGAAATACATGTCATCAACTTACTGTCTTATATTTTCCCAGATTTTCAAGCATGAGTGCAACAGCTACATCTGACAATACTTCATCTCTGCAAGTACTCCTGGCTAATGGGTCAACACATATTTCCTTGGGCAGGGTCTGCAGGGTGAGACTTAGAGAGGTGACCGATGACCCACATCTTTATCAGCAGGTCGTGATGATGGCAAACCACATGGTTACAGTCCATGATATTTCCTTTCTTTAGTGAATATGAGGAAGTTTAAAATCCCAGAAGATACCTGGAGGTGGGGTGGTATTTTAAAAAAAAAAAAAACAAAACCAAAAAACAAACACAACTTTTTTTTCTTACAACTTCATCCTGCAATAGGTTATGTGCTAACCTGGGAACAAAGGACACAAACTACTCCTGAGACCCATGTTCTCCATATTGGCAAGGTGCAGATTCTGATGTCTGTGGTGCTCGCTTTGCACCAGGATAGTAAAAGGGAAGGGCGAAATCTGGCAGGACTTGAGTCAATAGCAGATCTCTTATGTCAATAACATTGTGCTTTCATCAGGTTTACAAGAAACTCAGTGTTCCAACCTGGGAAGGTAGCCACCTTTGGGACAGGTCATACTGGTTTCCTTTGCGTTCTTTTGTCAGCGGTGTCAGAAGACCCCTTTGTGCCTCCAGCCAGGATGTATGGCTTGTTCACGTGTAAGCTGTGCAGCACTCACCTGACATTTTGGCATTGCAGGAAAGGCAATAGTAGTGTGCCATGAGTAAGGCTCTCTCCCCTCCTGGGAAGCAGCTTGCTTGTTTCAGGTGGACATGTGCCATCTGGGTGACCAGGAGAACATAGCTTCAGAGCAAAACATGAGAGACATCGGCTTGCCAATACGGATGCCTCATAAGCTTCCTATGGGTGCCATATTTACATCCCACAAAGCTATCACACAATTAAGTCTTCACGTGTCAGATTAGCACATCACAAAAAATATTAACTATCCCAAATACATTGCCCAACACTTTTATTTTATAACATATTCCAATTCTTAGTCCATAGTCACAGTCCTTCTCTTAGGCAGCAGTAGGAGACCTGCAGTGCATTTCTTCTAGTGGACTCATGCCCGTGAATGTTACATTCAGCTGTTATTTTTTTGACAGGTAACAACTATGATAGTTAAGGAAAAACAAACTGTTAAAACATTAAAAAGTGAGATTCATCTAAGCATCGCTCTAATGTTAGTCTAAATGCCATTTATAAAACTGGAGTTATGCCATAATGAATCAGGCCTCAAAGCTATGCGCTGTAAACAGATTGTTGTAACCAAATACAAGTTTTAATTCACACGAAGGGATCTGTTGCTGTTTGTGGGTTGCAGGATCAGTAAAGATTTGAGAATAAATTAGGGGCCTACAGTGTATTTATTCTATGGGGTCTATTCTCTTGACAATTACTTTAAATTCTTTATGAGAAATAAACACTGCATGTGCAGAATGGAAGGCTTTTATCCACAAAGCTTTAATTTCAGAGACAGCAAAAAACTGCTGATTTTGCCTGTGGATTCAGTAGGTCCAAATAACTCCGTGTGTACCTTTACCTCCATTCAAAGTGAGGTTATTGGTTATACTGCAGGAGCAGCCAAGGTCCTGGTTACTCACCCATTGTGCCATGGGCAACGTAAGCCCCCCCAAAAAAGACTGTCCTCAGCCTGGGCATCCACTGAAGCCAGGATGGTCTGTTTGGGATGCTGTGGACAGGAGGAGCATTGGTTTGGGAGCATCTGGTGGTCACCCCAGAGTGACAGAGTGGGAACCCACTCTCCATCTTTGCGTAGGGCCAAGCAGTTGGGCACAGATGACTGTGGAGCAGCAGGGGGGGCAGGAGGGTAGAGGGCTAGGTAGGACCCACCCAGTCAAAAAGCCCCTGGTTGGACCTCTCTGACCTATCATGCTTTCCTCCCTGCCCTCTGCAGCAGATTTATAAATCAGGAGGGGGATGAGAGCAGCAGTGCCAGGGGGCCGGGGCCAGTGAGGGCCTGCCCTCTCTATTAGTGTATCATACTCCTCTTCTTCTCTTTTTTCTGTATTTTAGATGCTCTGAGGAGAAAAAATTAAGATCCCTAACTCATATGCCTTCTATGGGTGAGCCAGCTTGTGCGCTGGAGACTGGTGGTATGACAGGACTTCCCTTCTCCTTACAGAAAAGTGAGCTCTTCTTTTATGCTCGTGCCTTGGGTTTGTGTAGGAGTCTTTGGTAATATTAAGTACAGGCTTTTTTTCAGTTTCATCCAGCGGTTTTAGGTCTCAGGGGTACTACTCATTTCCCCGTCAAGGGGATCCCTCCTCCACACATGAACTGGTCAGCTATTCATACAAATAGTGTTTATTCTTCTGTTTTTGAATTATGCCTATTAAAGAATTTGCTTTGCTGCGAGAGCGGCGTCCCTGGGATTTGGAACTGGCCACATGCCACTGTTTCCACATGCAAACCCTTGGAGCTAGTATCAGCCTTTCCATCACAGCTTTGGCCTTCTACAGCCTTCACAGGTCTTGTTACTTATTTATTTCTTTGTTTTTTGATGTGCGTCTGAAACCAGGCATCTTTAAAACAAGTAAAAAAAGCATGAGTGGTGGATCCGATGAAGTCTGGTTGCTCTCCATCCTCCAGAAGCCTCCCCATTGTTCCCTGATAACCCCAGCACCCTCTTCCCATGTCCCCGTTTGTCTGGTTGGCAGAGCAGATGTTGAAGTAATGCATACACTGATCGGTAGGCTGCTGTGCTGACAGGCCAGCAACAGCCAGCTTTCAGAAATGGTAAGGGGGCACTGCTGTTTCCATGTCTTTTGTCCCCAGGTACCATTTTGTTTCACCCCGAACTGGGAGAAATTTCTACATTTTAGAACTGTAGGCTGCTGTCATCTTTCAGAAGTTATTAAAGGCAAGTGGCCAACTCAAAAACAATGTGATCGTGCAAAACTCTTTCCTCTGTTTTTTTTTTTTATTGTTATTTTTTTAGAAAACCACAATAAAAGTTAAATCAGCAGTTCTTAAGCTTTTTTCTGTGGTTGATTTGGGCAAACAATGGTGCCCACCCACGTTGCGGTTGTCACTGGATTTATATCCGCCCATGAAAAAACAGTCAAAATCACAGCTGAAAATGGAGCTGGGGAGGAGAGGTCCCATATGAGCAACAGGCTACCAGTAAAGCCTATCAAAAGGACAGTGCTGCTGTTGCTGCGTGTTATTATTGTACTACCAAGGTTAAATATCATCTTTATATGACTGCTTTATTCTCGAAAAACTACTTGGTTAACTAGTAACATGTCTCACTGGAGGAAAACAACATATGTCATAGCCTTCCATGTTATGACTTATAGAAATCTTCCCTACTTTTCCTCAAGGGAGGAAAAAAGGTGTGGATCCAAAGAATGTCTGCAAGAAAAAAATCAGGTAATTACAGTACACCCAACACCATGAAACAGAGGCCTTGAAACAAAATAGGCAATGAGGTTCCAAAAAACTCAACTGGGAAGTTACAGACACTTCCATAATTTTAATGTTTAGACCTATTAACTATAATTTATTTTTAAAACAACAAGTATTTGATGAGGAAGTTTAATTTCATTTTATTAGACGTTTATACTTCTACATTTTTAGCAATTTTATTCTTTTTCTTTTTTTTTAACAAATTTGAAGACAGTGGAGCTGCTTAAACAGGAGAGAAAGCAAAGTTCAGTGTAGTGCCAATTGCTCTATCGGTTGTTTTGGTTGATTGATTTATTAAAATAGTAGTGTTTGTGAGACATCATTAATTGCGCAATGACAAACTGTACTTCCTACTTGGTGCATGACTTTGGTTTTCTAGTTTGGTTTATTACACTGTAAATAACTACCTTACATCTGGATTGATTTGTTTATTCACTTGCATCTGAAGAAAAAAACAACCCAGTTTTGCAATAGTTAAATAGAGCAATTGTGCCATCCAGTGGCTAGCTAGGTTAACTCCCTTCTTCTCCTTCCACGTTATCATTCGGTATTTCTTGTTTCTTATTCAAAAAATATGTAATTATTGTAATGTACAATGTTCATTCCACCGCTGCATCCCATTAATATATGTAATAAAAACATTAATTCTCTTCACCCTTTTTTTCTAATACCCTTCTCAAAGTGAAGGCCCAAAAGAAAAGAAAGATGTGCCATACATCCTTCTGGATCAATTAGAGATGTTACAGGTTACTACACACCTTATCATCAAATGTCATGGACCACTAACAACAGTGAGCCGAGAAAAACATAGCTCTTGACTCAACTTGCCTACTGTGCCCATGGACCATGGCAGAACCTTTGATGAAGTGTTCCCAATGTAACTTTTTGTAATAACAACCATAACTGAGCTTATAAATTGGTTCATGAAACATGCCTGTGACTGTTTGAAAGAGTCAGAGGGGACAGACAATATGACAAAATAATCCTACGGTATGATTACATTCTTATATGATCAGCCTCACTCATTTCACCACCATAATTTCTAAAGCAATTATCTGGAGCGCAAGGTGAGATCTGGTCCTTTTTGCCTGAGTCTGTACTGAGTAGATGGGAAATGCAGCCATGAGTCATGACTTCAAAAGGTCTCCTTATTTCCAAACCAAACTCTACTGTGATCACTTCTGAGGAAGAAGGACCTTCCCAATTGCAACGTTTTGTTGGTGAACCACAAGCCTGTTTGGGGAGAAAGCCTCATTATGCAAATTAACTTTCTGGCATCCATGTGAAGCCTCTCATTTGGACAAAAGCAACACATGGGAAAGAAAAAAAAACAAGAAGAAGGTGCTCATTGGAAGGGAAATGCAGGGGAAGAGGCTCAGACATGTATAATGCTGCACAGTTTGTACAGCTTTGAAGAAGGGAAATGGATTCTGAGACTCTATTCTGGCTCCTTTTGCTACTCCTGTGTTTTGAGGCCTTCCGTCACCCTGAAACAATAACCTTGTGCAGACAAAGTTGCGTATCCCAGGGCCCATCACCTTGAGAAAAAGTGGATTGTTAAAATAGAGTGGGGGCCTCATGCTGTGGGTACAGCTCATGAAGGAAGATCTCCCAGTCCCAGCATACAGTTACACCTTGGTTCTTGTACAAGAGACTTACACTCCCGTGACCCTGGCAGCGAAGGGGAGGGGAATGCCCAGCCACCCCTCTCTTAACTAATAGACTGCCCATTTATTTTCACTTGGGTCTAATTGCAGCTTTTCAGCTTCTTGGGGTCTGCATGCAGTCCAGCTGTGGAGTCCTTCCAGAAGCAGCATGTTGTGACCCCATGCAAAGCACCCGACTCCAGGTACAGCAGCCAATCCAGACCTCATTCTGGCATGTCCTCCCCATCTCCCTTCTCCACTACGTTCATAGAATCATAGAATCATAGAATCATTTAGGTTGGAAAAGACCCTTGGGATCATCGAGTCCAACCATCAACGCCACTCTACAAAGTTCTCCCCTACACCATATCCCCTAACACCACATCTAAATGACTCTTAAACACATTCAAGGATGGTGACTCCACCACCTCCCTGGGCAGCCTATTCCAGTGTCTGACCACTCTTTCTGTGAAGAATTTTTTCCTAATGTCCGGTCTAAACCTACCCTGCTGCAGCTTGAACCCATTCCCTCTTGTTCTATTGCTGATTACCTGTGAGAAGAGACCAGCACCAACCTCTCTACAATGTCATTTCAAGTAATTATAGAGAGTGTTGAGGTCTCCTCTCAGTCTCCTCTTCCTCAAACTAAACAGTCCCATCTCCTTCAATAGCTCTTTGTAAGATTTATTCTCGAGGCCCTTCACCAGCTTGTTGCCTTTCTCTGCACTTGCTCCAGCACCTTGATATCTCTCTCCTATTGAGGTGCCCAAAACTGGACACAATACTCAAGGTGTGGCCTTGAGTATTGAGACCCAGGCAGCTCTCCAGCCACACTTCCCCAAGCCTGTAGCGATGCATGGGGTTGTTGTGGCCCAAGAGCAGCACCTGGCACTTGACCTTGTTGAAGCTCATACCGTTAACGTTGGCCTATCGATCCAATCTATCCAAGTCTCTCTGTAGAGCCTCCCTATCCTCATGCAGATCAACACTCCTGCTTAACTTGGTGTCATCTGCAAACTTACTGATGATACACTCTATGTCCTTATCAAGATCATAAATAAAGATGTTAAACAGAAGTGGTCCCAACACTGAGCCCTGAGGAACACCACTTGTAATTCCCAACGTTGCTGTGACTCACTATATCTCAATGTGGTTCCTCAAGGATTAAGTATTTCCCAACATATTTTCTTGAAGACACGCAGCAACTTGCCCTCTGCCAAGAAGGACTTCCAGGGAAATCTCCGTGTAATGTGGTCCTGCCTTTTGGGGACATGAATCACTGCACATCGGTGCCTTATGTACTGCGCCACACTGTGCTATGAGAGACTAGTTAACACGCTGGTACAAAGACACAGGAAAGTTCTCCCCCAAGGAAACTCTTTGATCTAAACAAAATTGTATCTTGGCCTGAAGTTTAGAAGGTGTCTACCGATTTAGAGAGTCTTAGTTTCTAGAGGGCAAATCTAAGAGGTGCTTAAGACAACTTTTCTCCGGGGAAAAATCCAGCTTTTTCAAGGCTTCTTAAAAATTAGGCAGCAAAATCACTGGTCACTTTTGAAAGTGTTGTTTGAGATACTTTGTCCCTGATGCACACAGCTCATGTTTACAAAACACCATACCTCCACACCTGGAAAGAACATTCATGCTATTGTTTTGATTTTAGGTATCACCAGTTCTTCAAAAATGACGGGGGGGGGAGGGGTGATAAGGATAATTTATGTATAATATATACCATATTATTTATATTATGTTATGGTATGTAATGTTATGTTGTATCATATATTGTATTATGTTATCTTATGCTATGTTTATTATAGCATATTATTTATAATATAGACAAATCTATTCTGATAATAGAGATGAATAACAGCTAAATGCAGAAGTTTCCTCTAGTTGACTACTTTATTTTCTAAATTGTTATTATAAACTAATGCATTTCATAAAAAAACCCAAAACAGAAAACAAAGGCTAGCATCGAGGGGTCAGGAGGGATGGAGAAGCAAGAACTTCCCAGGCAAACTTTTCTCACCTTCTCAATGGTGAAACTCTAAGGAGACCAAATGACAATTTTGAATATTTCAAAAGAAAAAAAAAAATCCTCCCCAAGAGCAAGACCCAGCATCCTGAAGCAGATCAAGAATTCGCTGCTCCGGGGCCCCTTTCAAGAAGGAAAGTGCTGACAGTCATCACTATTTCACTCCCACCGAGCGTGTGTCTGCCGGGCAGACCTCTGCCGTCCCTCCTGCATGGATTCCATTGATCAAATCCAGCTGAAGTTGGGGCCAGGTGTGGCTACAGATTTGTGGCTGAGATCAGCATTGCTGCAATGACCAAGGTTCAGATCAAAGGAGAAAAATATTCAGTTTGAGCCCTCTTGAAGAAACATTATTGGATTTTTACTGAAGATTTTTCCCTGAATAGATGACCTAATGTGTTCTGGGAAAGCTTAACAGTTTCTTGCAGCCTAAATGAACACTTTATGGGTTTGTAGTAAACTGCAGTCCTCACATTTAGCACCAAGAGAAGAAAGCTTTATTAGTGCTTTAACATGGCTAATATTCTTGCCATGCAGTTAATGAGCCAAATGAAGAGAAGTGCTGGTAGGGTTATTTTTCCATTCTCATCATATTGCTAGGAGTGTTAGCGCAGCTTTTTGAGTCAAATCTGAACAGGAAGGAGATAAGGCCATGGTCATTAGCTAGAGCAAGTCTTCCTCTCAGAGACTGTTACAGTAGATTTTCAAATTGCCTGAACTCCTGAGCATTAGACTTGGTGGGGGAGATTTTTTTCAAAGGCATATCATGGGTTTTGGGGTTTTCAAAATTTCTCCGTGGTATCTATTAACCAGAAGAAATTCAAAGCTGGTCCCTCAGCGACACTTGGTGGTTTTCAAAACCTTACTGCTCTGTCGTGGAGCAGCTCGTTCATCTAGGTTCCTTAACTGTGATGAAGCCCCAGTGATTTCAAAGCAGCTGTGGTGAGACTTTTGCTACCTTTCAACAAGAACGTGCCACTAACACCCCAGAAACCCAGTGCTTTTCACCACAAGACCCCCATACACCCTGTCACACTGCAACCTTTGAGAAGGTTTGAACCGACCACAACCACGGTAGCTGTCAAGTCAGATGAAAAACATGTATCTATCTCCTCTGCTCCTGGCAACTCCTCAGCTTCCCATGCCAAGAGACCCCTACACTGCAGGCTGGCACCAGCGTGTGCATTAAGGGGTCGCCGGCATTGGGAACATGAGCTCTGAGCTGGGACTGGGGCCCAGAGCTGGCGTGGTCACTCGTGGCTGTGCATTATTAGCAGATGAATCGCGTGCTGGGTGACGAGGAGGTGGAAGGGGAAGAAGACACGATAAACACCCTCCGCCTGGTAAACCCGCCCTGTCAATGCAAAGGCTGGACCAGAAAACAAGACAGCGGTCACTGGGCTGAGCTTTCAGCCCACTGGGATGTGTGTGGCTTCAGTTATCCCACTGTGTTCAGCTTCCCATGTGCTGGGTTTTTGTCGTTCCCTAATTAAGTCCCTCCACTGCTTTCCTGTTCGTTTTTGCCTTCCTAAGCCTGGCTGCCCGTGTCCCTTCTCCTCAGGGAGCTAGCTGTGCAGGCACGAAGTCCTGTTGAAGTTAAAACTAGTCTCTGATAGTTTTGATACGCCCTGGACATCTTCCAGGGTCTGCTCCGTAAAAGCAGAAATGCAATGATAAGTCAGGCTCATGGGTTTTAGGACTGTATGTTTGTCCCATCCATGGCTTACCTATAACTGGAGATAACAGCAAAGCCTGACCTCTTCTTAGGACACGTTTATTAGCACGGGATTAAATGGTCATTTTCTTTTATCATAAAAAGCCTTTTCCATGATATCAAGTTTGTAAGGAAAACTTTGTCAAAAGCAATTGTCAGACATGAATCTCTGTCCTCTTCCAGCTATGAATTCTTCTGCAGCAGTAGTATTTGTGAACTACCCTACACAAATTGCTCTCAATAATTAATTTCTCTCAGAGCCTGAGTGGTCACCACCCAGGGGAGGATGCCAAACCTCTTTTTGTGCTGTCTCATTAGTCACAAGTGATGAGCACATGTACAAATTGCAACTCTTAGTAAAACTTCAGACAGGGAGGCAGTGTCAGGAATAAACTACCAGAACTCAGCAACAAGGTTGCTTTTGGCTGCACTATTTCATGTCCACGTCCAGTTCTATAGCTACTTGATAACCGGTGTTCACTCATCGTTTCTCACCATCTAAGGTTATGGTAAACAGACTTTATCCTCCTTTTTAGTACTGTCATCCTACGTATCCTTTTCCTGCTGTGTTTTCAAGTGGAATTTTCATGTGTAAGGCTTTCTTGTCTGAGGAATTCATGTTCACTTTTAGAGAAATTATGGTTTTACTTTTTAAAAGTCTTCAGTAATATGTTGCATCAAAAGCTCAGGACCCACTCAGAAGCTACGGTCTCATAGACGTGACAGTTCTCCAAATTCTTTCAAACATTTCTGTTCTCGTAGGAGTATTTCTGTTGCTGTGACTGCTGATTTATATAACTGTGAAGAGAAGCAGACTACCTGCAGGATAGTCCTAATTTGTAAGAGGCTGCCTGACCTTAATTTTTCATGAAGCTGCTTCCAGAACTTCACATTCATCTGTTGTCTTCTTCCACATCTGCAGCATCACTAACCTTGTGGGAAGAAAACAGAACAATTAAGTAGACAGGCTCCGGACTATTAAAACATTGCTAGTGTTGAAAGGTACAGGCTTTTGCCCACCACATCTGGCCTTGGCCTTCCTATAACACAGGAAGGAGATTTTAAAGTGGTTTCCTCAAAAATATTCCTCTGCCTCAACCACCCCTGGTGGGTCCATGTTGGCTCAAGGTCTTTTTTTTGTACATAACGAACCATGGTGGGTCATAAACACACATTGTGTGGTTAGAGGTGGAGTTACTAATAAGGTAACTGATTATAAATGGTTACAAGAGACATGAGCTCTAATCGAAAGAGGTGATCCTCAGTTGATATTAACAGCTGCACATGGTGTAACTCATGGCTTCTAAAAAAAAATTCTCCTGTTGAAAGCTCCCAGGATTTATTTCTGTCTGATTTTTGTTGATTTGATTGATTGATTTTGATGGGTTTGACTTTCATTTTTTTTTGTTTGTTCTTAGGTTGTTCACTACCATTTCATAGAGCTTTTATGGGAGAGTTTTATGGAAATATCTTTGTCCCATTTGGGGACAACTCGCAACGAGGTCCCCATGCTCAGATGAGCAAAATGCAAGCAGGGCTTCTGTGGTCATCCAGGAAGAGCCCAGCAGTGGGACAGACGTGTGCTGGCACGCACCACCACGTGTGAAGCCAGGCGGCAGCTGTGCAAGCTGGATCCCCAATGGGGAAGAGAGGGCCCACACCCCACAGAGAGCGTCACAACGTGTACAGTCCTGTGTACAGAAACGTCACAGGGCAAAGGCGGTGTCAGGGCAGGGGCAGAGCGATGTGGAAACCAGGTCTTTTTCTGTAGGTACACGTTGAGTCACCAAAGCACTTTAATTTGGGTTAGTGCAAAACACTGAGAGTACCAGCACTTAGAAATTTCGTCACCATGAATGATACAACATGAAGACGAAGGTCAAAAAGATGAAGTTTTTCTGACGTGAGGTCAACAGAATAAAACAAGAAACAGGGCACAAGGGAGCAAGGTTAATACAAAGCTTAGCTCACCTTACTGTAGGAATTCCTAGGTGAATTCATTTTACCGTCATTCAAAAGCAAATGAACATAAAAGCAATTAAGTATTGAATGAGAGGCAGACAGCTCCTGCAATTACACAGGCATGCAGTCCTCCCTCTTGCAATTCCCTTCCAAATCATTGGGAGCTTCTCTGTCCAGAGAGACATTTCACCCTGATCCTGTAAATTTAAATTGGTCACAGGCAATTTGCTACACCTGACCATCAGGCCAGCATTGGGATGGGAGAGCAAAGCTTAAGGGCAGAGAAGCACGATGGCCTCCATTTGCCTGAGCTCTCTTGGCGTGGCTGTCGTCTCACTAGCACAAAATGCATGTGCAGAAACAGGTTGAACAAAATTCGGATGAAAATTTGCTCCCTGCAAAAATTGACTGTGCACGTTCTAAGGTAGTTTTCAATTCCTAATTCCTTTTGTAAAATAAAATGGGCACAGAACCATTGCCAGCTTTTTCTGAGATAAAATCGCAGGCTTAGGAACTTGTGGTGACTTAATTGGTTATTCATTTACTTTTTTATTATTTTTTAACTGGCTGCCTTAATTTCTTTCTAAAAACTAGAACAAAGGCTTTTGCTGAGTGTTTGCTGGCAGGATCCAGGAACTGGCAGCACCAGACCAAGTGCTGCTGCTTAGCAATCCAGTTGTCTTTTGCTGAGGACAATGGAATTGCTTCGCTTTATTTTCTTTACTTCTGTTAAAGTGGCACAAAGGCGCCCGCCCTAGCCAACATGCATCCTTTTCACGTCAGATGCAATGCGCAAAGCTGTATGACTTAAATCTGTTAAGACAGGGCAGGAAAAGAAGTGCTTAATTTTAGGGAGAGAAAATAAGGAAATTGGGGCAAAGCACCGATGGAGTTGTGACAGGGGATAGCCAAGAGCAAACACTTGTCTCAGGTGAGCCGCAGGGACGTGGCTTTGCTGGCAGTGAGTAGGTATGTTCCTGCCTGCCTCAGGGTGGGTTAAAAGCTGAGTGCAAGCAGATGTGGAGCTTATTCCCACATCATTGCTGCTTCTTATTGTAGATATCCAGAGTGGAAGGTAGTTTATTTTGTAGGACGGAAGACCTTCCTTTCCTCCCCCACTGACACTGAATTTATGAGCTCCACAGAAAAATGCAGCCATTCATAGCAGGTAATACAGTCTGTCGCGCCTGTACAAAACGCACTTGCAGGTACCAGTGACAATGTTGGCAAATGTGTCTGCTCCCAACTACAAGGTCAGGTTCTCAAATGCTTACCACTCGGAAGATGTTAGTAGATGGGAACTCGAAAAAAAAATTTGTTTTCTTCAAGAGCTCTTCTTCCTCTCTGAGTGCCTTATTCAACAACGAATTGACTCCCAACCTCCCTCTCCACAATTAGTGAATAAGTTGTTGAGAACTTATTTTGGAAGAAACCTAGATGATGGAATTTTTTTACTTTTTTCCATTTGAATAAAGTACAATAACAGGTTTGGGGAAATAACTGGCTTTTGGGGGCAACAAAAAATTGATGGTCTTTCATCAAAACAATACAGAAGATGAAAAATAATTTTTCAGGGGAGAAGAAAATTTGGGATTTTTTTCTTTTCCGCAGAATAAAGTGTTAGAGTGCTCTATTTAAGGAGAAAAAGGAATGGAGAAATCTATTTCTAAAAAGTCAGAGGAAAAAATGTAAGAAGTAATAAAGAGTTGAAGAAAAATCAAAATATTCTACTTTTGAAATCCCAGTTTAAAATGCTTAGGGGGTTTTTTGTTGTTTTTTTTTTATTATTTTCTTGGTTTTGTTTATTTTTGTGGGATTTTTTCCAGAAGTACATGTAGGATTTGCTGGAAGTTTACAAACTGTTTTGGCCAGCAGGAAGTTGACAAGGGAAGGGTTGTTTTCAATTTGGATCCACTCTCATTTGCAGGAGCTGCCCCAGCCCAACCTTGCCAGTAAGAGGAACATGTGAACTACACCACACTGCTCCTCTCCAGTACTGGTATCTCCAGATGTACCCCCAGGCTACCAGTATAGGAAGGCCAGGAAGGCAGAGTCCTAGAGACTATCCTTTGCTTCCAGCATCCTTATTTGTATTTTAAGTTCAATCAGCAGATGAAGAGTTCGGAGCAGTGATGGGTCTCAAGGACCTCAGTGCCACCCAGCAAAAGGGTTCAAACCTCAGAGACACAGGGCAAGGCTTGGTCTTCTCACTGCTCTGCTGTGCAATTTGCTTTCTAACCAGATTCCTCAAAAAGAACGAGTCCTTTTGTGGTTTGGAGGCATTGGAAGGCTTTAGGAAAACTCCAGGCTTCAAGTGCCATGGACACTTGTTCAACACAAAAGGTATAAATGACCAAAATGGGTGAAAACTTTCACTTGGTTTTGTGTTGTTCCTTTTCAAATGTAGTCCCATTCATATTTTCAAGTCACCGTTTCTAGTTATTGCAGTGGGCTCACTCATACAGCACTAGAAATTCTGGCTGAAGTTGTGCTTGTTTTCTAAACTTTCCCCAATATGTGGGATGGACAATATTCCCCTCTTAGAGTTTCTACTTTTTTCTCCATTTCACTCATCCAACAAAAGCTATGCAGCCTAGCTATTTCTGCATATACTCCATACGCTTTTTCAGTTAATTACTTGATCAATTTTTACAGCCTAAACTCCAGTCAAGGTGAAAAACTGGCTAATTCTGGTTTTTACATAGTACTTGATATTCACATCTGGGGTTCTTAACTCAACATGAAAAGATAAGCCTTCTATTATGGCAAGGCTTCTTTTTCCCCCTTTACTTCTGGGGATCCCTCAGAGGCCTTCCAGTTGGTATTAGACAAATTGATTTGGCCAAACGATAGCTTCTTTCTTTAAGTTTTTCCACACTTCAACGACTAATTCAAAGCAGCCTGTACTCTTGTTTCCTCATTAAGCGCTGT
Organism: Larus michahellis; assembly: GCF_964199755.1. Classification (NCBI taxonomy): domain Eukaryota; kingdom Metazoa; phylum Chordata; class Aves; order Charadriiformes; family Laridae; genus Larus; species Larus michahellis. Next base: position 34,906,027 of record NC_133897.1, read on the forward strand.
ATCAGATCAGATAGCATGGAGTAAATATTATCTCAAGCTGAGCAAGGTATGGAAGCCATTAGATTGTAGTATTTTCTAATATTTTTTGGTCAATTTAATGACCTTTCAAAAATGTAATGAAAAACCTGTGAAATGCGCATTTGGAAAGGCCCAAGCGACGCAAACAGTGGTAAAGCATCCCAAGCATCCTCTGCCCGCAATTGGAAATGCATAACCTGACAAGACTATTTGCATCAGAAGGCAGCCCCAACACAGCTGCCACATTGACCAGCTGCCACCACCCTTGAAGCTACACGGATCTCCTCTGCACACCAGCGTTGCTCCTCTCCTCTTCCCTTCAGCTGTAATGCCCACCTCTTCCTGGTATCCGCTCCGTGCATGCTTGTAAGATTATGTGGTTTCCCTTTAAAAAAAAAAACTCAAAAAAATCATTTACACAAGCATCAGTTCAGATACGACAAAGTACTTGAGAAATTTTCATATATGCTCATTACCTAACAGAATATTTTCCACAGTATTAATAACCTCAGCCTCTTTCATTAAGCACATAGAGCACAGTATCCTTTAATACCCTTATTCTTGTCAGGTGGACTGCTCTGCAGGCGCAAGTAGGTTCAACAATATTTTTCTCCAGTAATGTAGGAGAAAATGGTATTTGGCTGAAAGGTACAATGCCATGGAATTTATTACTTTAAAGCAATTTTAAAATTGTTTCTGTAGTGATTTGGCTGCAGTTGTCTCTTCAGATGCAACTTCAGTGGCAGGATTGCTAGACTGAGCTACCCAGGTGCTTTTAGTGAGGTGCCTCCCGGACCAGCCTTTGTGGGGTTGGCTTTCTCTTCCTCTCACAAATCAATAAGTAGAAGGCCAACTGTGACTATATAGGCTTGGACCATTTAAATTATGAAGGAAGACTTTTTTTTTTTAAGAATATTTTATATTTTTCTGTTCCACTTCAATTGATGTCAGCGTAAAGAAAAATCCTTCCTAAATAATATACTTAGAGCATTGTACCATGAACTGCAGTGCAAGGTGGAAAGCAGTTATAACTGGACATCTTTAGGTTGCAAATGGAGGCTACCCTTTTCCAAAGTAATCTTCCCTTAGAGATTTAACTGCACACTGCGATTTAGAAAGCATTATTTTTTCTGACAGCACTTTGGCTTTCCTACTTGTAGTCCCAGCTGGGTCCTTCAATTTTGAGATAAGCAGATAAGAAAAATACATTTTGCTAAGAGGAGAGCCAACTTGAGCAAATGTCCAAAAAAGCTGGATACTGAGTTTGGAATAAACCCAAATGCATTCTTTTATGTCATCCAGTTCCATTACCTGACATCTGAGTGGTGCATCAAAAGAAATCAGCATTTCAGTAAAGGCAACAGGAGTAAACAGTTAACTTTCAGGAAAAACACTGTCTCCTTTAACATTTCTGGGACATTGTTTTTTATTTGTTTGGGGTTGGGTGTTTTTTCCTCCCTTGGCTATGAAGGTTTTTTATTAGTTTCCTGAAAGCGTGTGGTGTGTCTGCAAGCTCTCTGAATCGGTCATCTCTCCTTCACGTGACTTACACAGTGGAGTCTGTTTTCCATGGGTTTTATCTTCTTTCAGGTACTGAACATATAATAAATAGAAAGTTAGAAAGCTCTATGATTTTTGCCGTGCCGGTGAGGTCTCATGTGATTAACCTGCCGAGTAGGGCATGAAAGGCTAAGAAACAAATGTTCCACGAGACAGGAACTGCACACAGTAAATGGAGCAGACCATGTTTTAATGCTTTATATGAATGGTTCTGCTTTGTTTTCCCAAGGGTAAATGAGTATTTTATTATTTTTGGTTGATATACTGAAACTGATAAATACACTAATGCCAATTACTGATAACAGCTTATGGACAAAAATTAAGCAAACTACATAAGTGGGAGAGAAAAAGGCATACAGTCCCGCTCTACTTAAAGTCAAATACACGAGTTTCAAGCTTAGCTAAAATGCCTGACCATTCTGTTTCATTTACGTATCAAGGCCACCTCCATTACTTCAGTAAACTGGATCAGAAGGTGATGGAATTTCTAAGTAGTACTTATTTCTAAGTAGCAGTTGTGTTTAGATCTGTCGCAGTGCCTCCAATAGCCACAGCTAAAAGTTATAGCTAAAGCCACTGTCATCCATAAGGATTTTGCTTTGCAGCCTAAAGATCCAGCTGGAAAAGGATCTCAAACCACGAGAGTTTCTGACCTACAGGGAAACATTCACTCAAACTTCGCATGATGTAAAGTCAACTTGCAATCCAGCCGCACTTAGGGTAGGATAATAGTTTTGGGGAACAAAGAAAAGTCACTAATTTTAGAAAGACCTCATTGTATTTTATTCTGCTTTCCCTTTGACAAAGAATTTGCCATATTCAAAATTCATGTAACCCCAGAGTAAAAACTGGTTCTAACAAATGTTTGGCTGTGAGACCTACGCAAACCCTGTCACAGCCTTCAGCTGTCTTCCTCTCCTTTAGGCCTTTCATCGTTACATATTCTATAAATATCAAAGAACTGGCTCTTGCATGCCTCTGAAGAGATAAGAGAAATACATAATGGAATAATTGCAATATGTGTAAAAAGGAATAAAGGTGATCTCAGTGGCTCATAGAAGTTTTTTGAAAACATCTAAAGTCTACCAAGTAAAAATAATAAATTTACCTCTGTTGATATTTGATTTTTCAGGAAACGGGATGCATGTCAGAAATCCTCTGTCTAGAAACGCTGTCAATTTAAAGTTGTTTTGACACTAATATCAACCCTATTCTCTTACAGGTGAGCTCCTGCCAACCCAGACATTGGAAATAACATGGAAATTAGCCACAGGGATAATTTGAGTAAGGAATGAAAGAAATGTTAATGTCTTTTGGAAAACTCTAGCTGAAATGCCACACTGATAGGAAAAATGTTTCAGGTGTTATACGGTGGACGTCAAATTTGGCTGGATTCTGGTTCAGTGAAGATAGGTCAGAAGGACAACTGGGAACTGATACTTTTTTTGAGGAGGGGAAGCCACAGCTTTGTGGATCCCTTCTAAGTGAACGTGAAACAACTCCAACTTTTCTGGGCATGGTTTTCCCAGGTGATGGAGGAAATGACAGAAAATTCATCTTTACTGCGTATTTCAGACTCCTATTTCTTAAGCACAAACGTGTCGAAATATGTAGAAGATTTGATCATGAAGAATTAAATAACAATCCGTATCCTTATAGATATTAAATTATATGACAAAGACTTAACTTTTCTGGTATGTCTTTTTATCAGAAAATAATTTATAGTTTTCATTACATTTGTACCCAACGAACGTTCACACACCGTCACTGAGGCTGGAAATGCTCTCTATTGTATGGAAAATTATTTTTTTGCTATGAAACGGGTGGCAACTAACCAATACCATGAATGACCTCCCTAAAAAGAGTATGATTTTTGTAAGAAGAAAAACACCATTTTCCACCAGTAGCTCTGAAGCTTTTGTGTTATTTTTGAAAAATTAGATCGCTTTCCAAAATTTAAAACCGAAGTGTTGATCTCCCTACCTCCCAAAGCACATCCCTGTGCTTGTTCCTGGACAAGAGCGTGCCTGTTTCAGCAAAAACTGTGGCCTATGACAGACACAAAGTGAGAAAAGTGTCTAAAATTTCTTTTTAGAAAGGACATAACTGAGACAATGGACAAACTTATACCTCTAATTTTTTTGCATCCTTTTGTCACCTTCTGCATCCTTGCATCACCTTGTTGTGATGTTATAGACTCTGTTCTGCTCACAGGGATGTAACTGTACTTCCCTGGGGCTGACTTACAATACAGCAAAGTCCAATGCAACGTGAAGATTGTTGGTATACATCAACCTGGTCAAACAAGATTGGCTGAGCTGTACCCAGTAGTGATTGGCTTCTTAATAGTGCTCTTGCACATCTCTTTTATCTTCTGCACAGCTAAGCAGCTGTGCAGTTTGCCCAACCCCTCCGCCAGTGATGTTTGTTTGGATTATTTAGTTACATTAAAAAGGGATGTGTGCTACTCATCACAAGGTCTTGCCGTGACTGTTCATCATGGTATGATGCGTATGGCAAAAGGCAGGTTTTCTGTGCTGAAAGGTAAACTGAAATTAACCCCACTCCCTGTTGCTGTCACCTAGTATGAACGTCAGGAGCAGGTTCCTGGTTCACAACCTTTTTACATCTTGAAACTATTAAACATAAACCACCCCCTAATAAGCAGTGATAGCGCATTTTGCAAGGGAGCTGTAAAACAGATAAGGCAGATAAGAAACCTGACTTAAAGTTTTCTCTCCGGCTCAAGGGGAATTTCCTGCTCCATGCCCATGAAATCCGTCTACAGGAGAGAGAATAACAGGAACCGAATGAAGGTGTGAAGGTACGACTCCTCTTGCACAATAATTGCAAGTTGTAAGTGATAAGAAGGAACGGTAACTGTGTTTTTAGATGAGCATTTTCTGACTCCCCTAACAAAGCCGTGGTGCTCCTCCTCCCTATTTATGGCCCCTTTGGTGGAGGAAGGCATTTTATCTCTCTCTGTTAGTCGTGATATCCAGTTATCTGCCTGCCACTGTATAGACTGTTCCGGCCTATTTGCTAGTAATTGTTATAAGAAGTTTTAAGTCTAAATTGATCTTGATAACTGTCACATTAAATGGAGAGGAAATTTAGTAGCAAAGTTCAGACTAAACATTGGTCAAACCAGTCACCAAATACATCCCATCTGCATATCCCACACCAGCCCATAACCCTCAAGGGCCTTGTGGCGAGAGGGACACTTCATATCCCAAAATTTCACTTGTCTATTTCAAATTATATTTTTACCATCACTTTCCAGATTTTAATGGTTGATTTTGTAGCCGGAGATCAATGCTAGGGCTCAGTATGTCTTGGCTAGGTTTACTTTACTGTGATTGACTTAACCAATCGTCTGCTCAGACACTGTTCCCCTGTTTCTTGATATAAAATAAGGGAGATAAAAGGTTTTGCTGCTTCACTAGGAAGCTGAGGCCCAGGCAATAATGTAATGCTTCCAAAACATTTTTAGTCTCAGATGACGGTCATTATCAAAACTCAAGATATTACTAATTTAGGGCTGTTAAGTAATAACAGCTCCAAGAATAAAACTGTTCCCGCTGTGGGGGGGTAATGGGTGGATACTGAGCGTGACCAGAGAGGGGAGGGAAACATCTGCGTTTTCCTTTGATGCCCAGGGATTTTTTGGTTTGGTCTGCAAGTTCTTACAGAGCCAAGATTGCGCCACTGACCGCCTTTTCTCACGGGTGGCACACAGAGCAGCAGCAAGGCCACCTGTCCTCGGTGACCTTTGAGAGGCATAAGGCAGGGACAAACACAACTGAACCTTGACAGCAGCTGCCCTAGAAAGCTGGTGGGGCCAGTGATGGCAGAAAGGAGGAGTTATTTGAGGCTGAGGACAGAGGGGAGAAAGAATAGCCACAGGAATTAGAGCAGGAGCTACCCTGGTTGCCACGGTGCCTTTCTATAGGGCTGTTTATTACTACACAGCATGCAACAGAGGACACGTCTTTTATAGTGGGAGGTAAACAGCAATGACCTCAGCACAGCGCTTCAAGTGTTTAATTAGATTGCCCTTCACAGTTTTACCACCCGTTTCAGCTAGAGCCCAGACTGCAAATGCCGGCTGCTGCAAAGTCAGGCTGAGCATGTTCGTACATGCGTGTGTCCTTGCATACTGATAATTCACCAGTTTGTTCGTCTTTTTCTTACAGTGTTCCCACTGGTGTATCCCAACTCTTTTACTGTCGTGGCAGGGCTGCTACTGAGGTAAGAAACAGTCCTGGCTTCAGCTACTGAGATCTTTTTCCTCTGTTTTAAATAAATCGTTCAACATAAAAGAGAGCAAATGAAGGAGGGAAGGTGACTTTTTCATAAAATGCAATAGTAACTCTTCCACTTTTCCATGGTGGTTTGGGGTTTTTTTGCATTTATTGCCTATGGGTTTGTAGCCCTTAAAACGATTGTGCTTTGAACCATGATAACCTGTTCAGTATCAGGTACACATCTGACTTTTCTCTCTGTACAACCTGGCCACTTCACGCTTTCTTTGCATTCTCACAGCACTTCTGTGGATCAGGAAAGCTGTATTTCATAAATTCCATTTCATAAACAGACAAATACTTAATAACTTCAATAAAATCCTCCTTTTTTTTTTTTCAATAAATGGGGAAAAATATTATCTACCCAAGATCGTGCAAGTTAATGGTTAGAGAACTAGAAAAGCAAACAAATCCTAACTTCCTAGATCATGTCATCTCTATCAATTGTTTTCTAAAAAATTCAGAGCAAAGTTCCTATTACAAACCCAGGGGAGTAATAAAATAATGGGAATAAGGGATCTAAAGTAAGGAAGGTTTTGAGTGGAGTATCAGTTTAATTCTCTACGTTCACTTCTTTGAATCAAGGTTGAATCAGCCACTTCAGTGTCTGATTTGCCTCTCCTATCAACCCTTTAGCTTCTGCTGAAAGAACTTCAGTCTAGTTTAATTCAGGATATGCACATAAAAGCAGATGCTGGTAATACAATAACATTTCTTCTGTATTCGAATTTTCAAATACTATCTTAAGGAAGTTACTTTGAACCTTCTTTTTGCAATATTTTTAGGAAAGCTTTTGGAGTGTAGTATTTTGAAGACTATAAAAATAATCTAGCCATTTGGAGAATCTTAATTAATAAAATTATATATCAAAAGCCATTGCCTTTTTGTAGCTATATAAAAATTAATTTGCCCACAAAATAATTTTAAATACATTTTGAAAACTTCCCTGAATGCTACATTTAGTGCAAGGCGCTCTTCCTACTGAAATCCATGGGAAGAGATTCCTACTTCGTGGAGGCGACAACCACCAGGAAATAACCTGAGGTCTACTCAGCGCCATAGAACTATTGATGCTATCATGACAGCAGCGTTTTAGAAATACTTCATGGTTTCTCACTCCTACTATTCATCGATATGGAATTTTGAAGTTATAACATATCCTTTCCACTGTCATTGTGACACTTAGAAATAAAGCAAAGGAAAATAAGGTAGACATCTCTCCTTGACCCTCTACTCAACTTGTAACTCTTCCTTGCCAGTTATGGTGGCAATATTATGATACATTGGTGTAGACAAATTTCATTGTTTTATTTTCTTGTATTAAATCTGCCTTAATGGGTAGTAGGATAAGTCTTGCCCGTGATACTGAAGTCTTTCTTCTTCAATGAAGACATTTTAATGAGGACATCAGTAACAGCAAATTTTCTCCAACACAGTAACATTCCTGGCTTTGTATAAAATAGACCATCAAAGCAGAAGAAATTAATACGTATGGTTTAAAGACTATGGATTTTACCTAGTCTCTTTTCATGTGTGTGACCACTGATAGAACAAGTCACACGACTTTTCTGCATGTAAATACTCAAATCACTAAATGCAAGTCCATAATATTTACCAAATTCCTCTGTGTTGTTGATTACTGTAAACTCTTATAATGCTTTCAAAACACATGTTGACATGTGAAATGAAATATCATCAAAAGGAAACAACCACAAACACTGTTTTTTATAATGCAAGGTTCAACTAAGTCAGATGCTCTTTTTTGAAAGAATGAGCCTTAAGTACTGAGTCTCAGGCAGCAAGAAGCAGAGTTATCCTAAACTCAACCTAATTTTTTTGTCCCCAGTAGAATGTCAACTATGACTACTGTGATTTCTCCAGTACAACATTTCAAGAGGATGCTAGAGCTGAATGGATTCTGTGCTTTGTTTATTGAAGAAAACAACATCCTTACTGAAATTTTTGATCATCCTGAACCATGTTCTTCACTGGCTTTCACCTGGGGAAAAAAAGGTTTGACATTTGCAAAAATGCCATGATGTACCCCTTACGTTCATGTTGGGATACAGTTTCCACATTCAGACACATCGTTTTAGATGTCTGCTTGTAAAGGTGCCCAGCGCCCATTACTGTCAATGAAGATCTAGTCTGTAGGTCAAGTGAGATATCCAGGGTGCAGAAATCTGGTCGTCTCACTTTAAAGCAGATATCTATCTAATATCTATATTATTGACAAGACTCCTGTTGGCCATAATGGGAATTTGGAAATACAGTTACGCAGTATGCATACTGATACATGGGCATCAAGATCCAGTTACATGAATGTAGGTATCTGAGTCTGTCAGCTGAATCCCATTCCCGGTGTAGGCTGTAGAAGAGCCAAGTGCAGTCCTGTAATTTTCCAAAAAAGAATTTTAATCCTCCCCCACTAGCAAGGAGAATTTGCTAATCACCAGGTGTCTAATCTCGCCTGTAAAACCGCTTCATGCTGTGTACATAACTCAGCGCTAATTGGGCCAAAAACAGGACTCCAAGTGCCCTTCCAGCTATTGGACATCCCACCAGCATGCCTGCGTCTCCTCTCTCCCACTGCATCAGAGCTTGCATCCTGGCCCTGGGGCACCCTTTTCCCCTGGGAGACTCAGAGCCAGACCTGTGACCCACATCCAGCAGCGCAGGAATTTAAGTGTTGGGTGTCCCACAGTGTTCTGAGCGGCTGGGGGAGAGGGCTTCTTGCCCTCCTTCTTGAACATTTTTAGCAGTTCAGTAAATCTTGGCTTTGTTCTGTTCCGTGGCTGGGCTTTTACGTGCTTTTGGTGAGGGAGGGATTGTTCCCTGTTGGACTCTGGTTGAAGCTATCATAAACGCTGGGGTCTGGGGCTGGAAGCGAGACAGTAATAGCTTTCTTGATTAAAAAATAAATAAATCTCTCAGGAGAAATAACTGGTTCGGAGCCTAGATTCATTTTTACCAGGTTTAAATGTAGGGGAACATTGCAGAATGTTGCTGTTCCACAGCACTACAATACAAATGGGTTGGAGGTGTAAAAGTGAATGATAAATGTTTAGATTATGTCTTCTTATTGGTTACAGGATAGCATCCAATACAGAGTAAAAAAAAAACAAAAACAAAAAAACCCCAATGCATTCACAGTGACACTGTCTGAAAACTCCTCCTGATTGCTGTCCTGGACATATGGTATGAATTTACTTGTAATTCATTAAAAGCTTTTTTGAATGACATCAAAAAGGGAAACACAGAGTGCATATTGACTTCAAGGATATTTAGTAATAAGTAGTGCAGCTGGGATCTTCTAATTTTTTCCATAAGTATTAGTTCATCAGACAGTACAACTGGGTCCTAGTGAATGACATAGACTGTTATAAAGAGGAACATGAGGAAAAAATCTTTTCATTTCCTTTATCTTTGACCTAAATAAATTTATATCCATTAATGAATCAAAGTATATTTGAGTAGCAACATTTTAAAACTGAATTTCTTCTTTTTTCTTTGACTTTACTTTCGTGAAACTGATCTCAAATAGTTACTTTTTAGAATGTCTGTTTTACTATCATTCTGCACTGCAGCTAAAGATCCCTTAAAACAAGGTATTGCTTCTCTGAACATAAGTTATTTTATGGGCCAGTTAATTAACTCATATGCTACCTGAATTCATTCCTGTACTAAGTCATTCATTAGACAATTCTGAGACCATTCAGGAGCCTGAAGTAGCTTTTGGTAGGATAGCATAGATAATCTGACATCCTTTTGAAAAGAATGAAGGAGAATTAAAAAATACATGGTAGCAGCTACAGTTACTTTTCAATGTTCCTATCCTTTCTCTCATAATCACAGGCACATAAAAGAAGATCAATACATTTCAAAAGCTAGCCTCTGATAGCCTAATCTTGTTTGGCAGTCTGTTGCTAACTAGAAAAGCCTAACCGTTTCCTGAATCTTTAAGAGCTATTCAGGTATGTTCTTGTGCATACCTTGGAAGCACAAACTCCTCATTAAAAGGAAATACCCTTCATCAGACCTTTTTGATGCCCGTGTTAATTTAGATCCAACCAGAAGTTCACTAGAGTTCTTGCAATCTGTTTAGAAAGCTGTACAACAGAAGGGAAGTTGGGTGAAAGCCTTGGCATGGCTGTGCAGTGATGCATACAGAAATGTAAACTTACATAACTAGTTTAATATTGCAAACACAGTTAGAGCTAAAAGTTCAGCACTGCATGAAAACAGTACAGACAGTCCTGATCTGGGCTTTACATCAACAGGACAAAAAACAGGATCTGTATTTCACTAGCCCTCTTAGTTGCCTTAGCACTCCCCGGTCCATGAGAAGGGTATTCTTCACTCTTGTGAGCATAAATTGTTAAAAGTGACACTGGAATAAACATGCTCTGAGACATTGCTCACTTGTCAGCTGAAGGGTTGGGTCAGGAACTTATGGGAAAAGGATATACTTTGGGTTGGAAGGGACCTTTAAAGGTCCCTTAAAGGTTTCACGGTTTCAACAGCTTTTATCCACTTTTCTCAGAAATAGCCCCTCTGAAGTGGACTGGCCACATTTCTGTGGCCTCCCCCTTAGTGTGAGTGTGGGAAAGCAACGGAAGATCGGCGAGGAGGATGGTAAATACGCTCAAGTGACTCGCATCTGGGGTGCTGTGAAACACATATATCACACTAATTGTTATTCAGTCTCGGGTGCTTGCAAGAAAAACACTTGCACTTAGCTAACACAAGTCTGTGATGGACTCAGGGACGCCCTATCTAGCCGCTTGAGAATCCTGGCCTGGTGTTGAAGAAGATCAAAGCACAGTGGGAAAACCATGCCTGTTTGAACCCTTGAAATACCGGCAAGAACAGGGAGTCCGCGCGCGCTCTTGCTAACAAGGACTCTCTCGCTGACAAGGACTCTTGCTAACAAGGACTCTCTCTCGTGCTGCAGTGCCCGCGTCCCCTGCTTGCGTGCCTCTGCCCAGGTGTTGCTTCAGAGATACCCTGGTCTGTGAGGTATCGAGATTAAATTTGTTCTTTGTTTTCCATCCGTGGTTTGTGGTTGTTCCTGCGCCCTGCCTGCATCGGCTCACACAATGAGTTTCCTTTGCTTCTCATGTGGTGCACTCAAAATCCTAAGGCGTATTGATTACTTCTTGTCTTTTAACAGTCCATAGTGCTGTGTGTGAGTGCTGAACTGTCACAGTGATCTAACACAGAAAGGGATTTTTATGGTTCAAAGTGAAGGGTACACATTGCGCATTCCAGGATATATCACGACAGTGTGCAGAAATGACGGCATGAGGACTACGTTCCAAGACTGCAGAAGATGGAAAGATCCAAAACTCTCCTAAAGAAATAAGTTGTTTGGAGCAAACTCAGGAATAAACTGTTCTCAAAACCAAGCTCCACTTTCACCTGAAAGTGAACTAATTGGTTCACTCCAAAAAGAAGACTGGAAGTTAATATATATGCCATGTCAATGACCCACCCCAGGATATGGACCAGGTAGTGAAGTCACTCTGCCATGTGTCCAATTGCCCCTCTTTTATCAGCAGAAACCTTCACCAAAACTGTCACTGGCTGTTCCACAGACTCAGTTTATACCTAACTTCATGTCTTTAGCCAAAATACAAGATGTACCACCTTTGTTCTGTTTATTAGCACATTAGAGAAAATAGAGCCGATGAGGACCTCAGAAAACAGCTTCATCTTTCTCCAATCCTCAAGGCAAAACCATCTATACCAAGTTTTTCCTTGTAGATAATTGCTTGACTTGACCTGGGGAAAAAAAAAACACTCAAAAAAACCCCCCAAAACCAACGTAGACACCAACAGCTCCATCAGTAATCTGTCCTAGTGCTTAACTATCCATAGAGTTAATACCATTTTCCTACTATCTATTTTTTGTCCTTCTTACTGTAATTCAGTGATGCGGTAGATGTGGAAGACACTGGATTATATTGTTTTTGCAACAATCTCTCGTATTTTTCTAAAATGAATTGCATGTTTTCCAAGACACCAAAGCCAATTCCATCTGTCTTTCCTCAGAGGCCATGTCTTTTATACTCCTTCAATTTTGCTTTCTTCCATAATTTCAATCACCCACATTTTTCTTGAAATAACCAGAATTAGACACACTATTCCAGCTGAGGACTTAACAGTGCTAAGCAGGGAAAACACTACTCCATGTGTTTTGCATATGACTCTTCTGTGCATTTTGTTTTTCACAGCAGTTGGACATTTTTGGCTTCTGTTCAGTTTTCCATCCGGTGTATGTCCTAGGTGTTATTCTGCAGAAAAGCTGCCTACAAAGTCATTCCCAACCTCTACTTATTGATAGGTTATTCCTACACAAGGATCTTGTGCTTCTACATGAAAGAACAAGCTCTTATTTGTGTTTGAAGTCCACAACAAGTTTGTATTAATTGCCAACTCTTGCCTGCGTTGCCCAACAGATGTCCAGGCATGTAATGGTTTCTTTAGTCCTTTCCTTTAGCTAGACTAACAAAACATCATCTTTCTAATGTTCCTGGTCTAGCAGACCAAAAAAAAATTGGTTTGTCTTTCTCCTGGTATAGAGAAGGTGCTAAAATAAGTTCCTTGCTTACATAAGGCAGTTTTTCCTTCCTTTCCCTTTCACTCCTCCTGTCTTTCTGAAATAGGTTTATACCTTAACAGTCAGTCCTGTGAGTTATCTCTATAGGTCTTTATCAGCCTAAGTCACCATTTTGATAATGTATGAGGTTTTCCTGCTTAAGGTACATCAAGGGTTTGACAGAACGACTGCCTTCTGTGCTTCCTATGATCTTAGAACTTATATCACTCTATTACTAAGGAAAAAAAAAGGTATTTTCTCTTCTTTTATAGAAAGCAATGAACCACATTTTCTTGTCTTTTTTTTAAAGGCAAGAAGAATTACAGCAATTACTTCAGAAATCTGCAAATTCTTCATACTTATCAGTTAAGTCTCCTCTAAAACAGACATGCAAACTTCATAGGACAGAATAAACTGCGTTTCCTTGGTTTTGTTCTTCGAGCAAATGTGTACTACAGAGAACTTGTAAAACTGCTTCAGACTCAATAAATTCTGCAAGTTGTTCTGATTAGAAACAATTATGATTAACTAGATATCTTTGACTAACTCTGTTTAGTTAAAAGAGCCAGATATGTTCCCGCTCCCCATTTTCCAGAAAACCACAAATAACTGCTTTGCTTGGTTACAGCGTTAGGACTTTTAGACAACATAGCTCAGTCTCTCTCAGACAGTTCAGAAAGTGTTGTGATGTATTTCTTTACCTGATTTTTAATTCTTCCAACACTCACCCCTACCCAGACTTTCTCCACCCATTGCACCAAATCCCTGATATCTTTTGCAGTTGCCTGTGCTACAGTAGCATACATATAACTTGGTTTTGGTTAGAACAATTACATTTTAGTTAGCTATAAATCTAACTATATAGCTACGTAGCTAGCTTTATAGCTATATAGCTATAGTTAGTTAGAAAGAAACTAGAAAACTTCGTAACTTCTAGTTTGCAGATGTGATTAAAAGCCTCAAACTTTCCGACTTAGTATTTCAGAACAACTTAGTGGTGCATGCATCCACAGCACTACTTCATACATTTAGGCATTGCAGAACATGTCACAGTAGTACAAAAAGCCTGAAGTAATCAACGTGCATGTCAACGGGCGAGACTTTCCTTTTCCTTTTAAAACCAGTTAACTAGCTTAACCAATGGTGTGTTACCTTAGTAACCAGAATTTACCCCACTCTCATTGCCCCAGATGGTAGTCTGAAACTGTGGGCTTTCTAGTTTGTACTAGCCCAGCTAGGTTTCGTGTGGATCACTGTGACAGAGAATGGGGAAAAAACTGTGTCCTCTGAAAGGCACAGAAGCCCACAGCTGCTCCAGAAGAGGGTCCTTTTCATTCCCTGTGGGTACTCGGCACTGCCAGTTCGCGTAGCCCAACCTGGATCAGTCCAGCAGTGATGGAGAAAACCCTACCTCCCCCCCCCCCCAGACATTAAGATTGGGCAGAATCTTTCTATTTGCTTTTGTATAGACAAAAGTTAGCTGTGTAGGATATATTTGTAAATCTTATATCATAACCCAAATGGCCAACATCCATAACCTATTTTTCAGTGAAGAACTTTGGGTGATAATGAGCCACCCTTTTTATGCCCACCAAAATATGACCCTATCTCAGACTAAGGCTGCAAGTACTGTGACATGATTGTAACTCCTACCCGTTGTTATTAATAATATCACTGTTGAGCTTGACTACAACAGATAAGTCCCTGTACTGCTGGAGAAATGTGGGAGTTGATTACAACTAATGGTGACAAACCCACAAAGCCTACAAGACCTACAATACAAATGTTCCATTTCAGGCCGATTTCTGACAAATAAAGAAGAAAACGGGACTTTTTTATTTTAAAGTGATTCTGGTAAATCCTTTCTGGCTGAATCACAAGCATAACACAGACGCAAAAGTCACACAGCAGCTAAGAGTAAAGACCAGTAAGTAAAGATAAAGGTCTTTCATAGCTCCATCCTGTTAATTACAACCCAGCTGCATGGGAAAGGTAGGTGATCAGCTGCAATTAAGGTAGCAGTCAAATACAAGCCCTGACACCTCACCTGTGGCTCGTGAGTTTGGGCTAGGTGTCTTGGTGGTGCTCTTCTGGTCTGCTGCAGATGTCAAAAAGCAGCAAGCAGCTATGATGCTTGTAGAATGCGATATGCCTTCTTTGTGTTTGAGTATTGTTTTGAGGACATGTTCCGGTAAAGTTGGGTGTCTACTATTTTCACATACCATTCTCTTCAGTCATAGTGCTTTGCTGGGGAAATGAGCTCTTGAGAGCTTGTGTTTTGAGGGTCTTTTTGGTGGGGTTTTTCGTTTGTTTGCTCTTAATAATGTTGTGCTTGTGGTTAATAGTTCTTTAAAGTGGGTATTTTTTTTCTAGTTCAGCCAGTTATGGCTGGTGTTAATTAACAATAGTTGACTGTGTTTAATTTTGCTTTTACTGTCATTGACTGCTTTTGGACAGATGAACCAAACACGTGGAGGCACGGGTGAATGTTGTCTGTTTGGAATAGAATACTTCTCAGATGCAGCAAGTATTTTCCAAAGTTACACTAATATTTTTGGATAAAAGAAGAAATAGTATTTCCCCTCCAAATCACAGCATGATATTTAATCATAACGTCCCCCCCAAAAAAAAATTACAAGGGCATTACTGTAAACTACCATTTCTTGTGTTGCTTCTCTGCCTTCTTTTATTGATGGTAGTCTTCTCTGCTTGACACATGCATGTTTTAGTCTCAGATTTTTGCTTCTGTGAAAATGTCAGATTGTGCTAACTTATTTTTTATTTAAGCACAGAGTAGTTATCTGTAATTAGACTACAAGTGCATGTTTCTCACTAAGTTAGATCAGGAATCTTTTTCTAGGAAACTACTTCTCACTCCTCCTTTTGTTCATTTTCTTTTTTAATCTGTTTGTTTATGGTTTTCATTCCCCCCACTTGGCGATGCTCATTAGCCTACATAGAGTATAACATCACTCCCAAAGGAAGAAAGCCAGGGGGGAGTGGTGCTGGTGTGACTTTCTTCTCAACGTTCCATGCTTCTCTTTTCTGCACTATCAGTTGCTTGCTCATCCTTTTTGGACTGTCTTTTCTATGCAGGGGAACTCCGAGGGTTTTTCTTACCAGGCAGGCAGCACATAGAGCAATGGATCTGAATCCTTATTGATATGTTATTGCTGCTGTGTGTGAATAACTGTTAATGAAGCTTTGAAAAGTGAAAGTGTACGTGTTTCAGAGGTATCAAACACTCCCTAGCTGACAGTGATCCCAATTAAGATGCTGGAGTATTTAGCAGCTCTGAAAACTAGTCCAAGAGGTTCTTTGGCTCGTACTGCCTTCATTCCTCTACTTTGCTATCTCTGTGCTCTGTCGGTCCCACACCTACCATAAAATCCAGGCATTTGCTTTCTAAGTGGGATGTTCCTATGTTTAAAACTTTATATGCAAGGATAGTTTCTTTTGAAAATAACAGTTATTCACCTATTTTAGCAAAAACTGAGACATGATGAAGAGTTGTTCTTGCTCCCATTGAGATGAATAAGAATAAAAACCTGTTGCCTTCAGTGAAGGGAATACTGCATACAGCTGTGAACCTTGTGGCTGCGGCAATGAAGTAGTTCAGCTTGCTATGCTGTCTCTTCTGCCAAAACCTATAAATGCAGATTCTTCATGGCTGGAGAAGCCAAATCTTTTCATAAATTTTCTGGAACAGAGAACGCAGCAGCTAATGTGTGTTATGCAGGGTTAATGCTGCGTCTGTAATATAAATCCTGGCTAATGCTAACGAGATAAGAAAGCACCAAAAAAAAAAAAATAGGTCTGACATGTAGGAGTTTGAATCTAAGTGAACATACAGGGTCCCAGTGGGCAGGAGATGATGCTCCTAAATAACATCTTTTCTTCTGAGACTCTTTCAGGGCATCATAACCAATATGTAAAATGTAATTTGAATTCTCTGGGGAAGGCACAAAAGGGAAGCTTAGATTAGGCTGAGTCTTGAACTTGTTACTTGAGAATAACTTCAGCTGAGTAACCTGTTCAATTCTCTGGGGCTGAGCTTTGGAATAATGCTGTTTGAGTGGATAGGAGAATAACTAGGAGTTTATTTTTCACAAACACTTTTAAAGTGTTTAATAAAGGCATTACTGGAAGCAAATGATACAGATGCCAATATGTGTGGGTGGGGAAGCTGAAGAACTCTGATTTTTAGGGTTGTGCAAAAAATCTAATTTGTTTACCTGATTCCTTTAAAACAGAAAAAAAAAAAAACAAAACACCAAAAAAACCAACGAAACAAAAAAAAATCCAACGCCCTCCGAGCTAACTCAAAACAAGAACTGTCTTACCTGTTGCCAAATCAAAACTCTACACAAATTGTGGGGAGGACGTGGGAAATAAATGAGCAAACTGTGATGCTGAACTTCTGTAATAAAAATAGTGAATTTAGCCAGCCTTGAGCTCCATGTCATTTAGAAGCGTAAAGTCTTTTAATAACATTTCTTAGTTTAAATTCACCCTCATATCTTTACTTTTAGTTGAAATTCACCAAACGCGGTGAAGGCATTCCCCAAAGTTGCTCTGACCTCGCAAGTAGCTTTCACCAACCTGCCTTTTTCCACCGGACAAGTGACTCTTCTTCAAATTCCCCCACCACCTCTGCTTATCAGCGGAGCTTTCCAAACTAAAATTCTGGTTTTTCAGTAACAGTGAGACTCAAGGTGGAATGCGGGGCTCCGATAAGGGTGGCTTGCCGTGTGTCGTTTCCGATGGGGCTGCGGGGGGAGTGGGAACCCACCGCCCGAAATCGCCCACCGGGGTCTCTCCGGGTCCCTCCGCTCCTGCCCGGCTGCGGCACCGACCTTCACCTGAAACCCGAGCCGCGGGAGGGAGGGATGGAAGGAGGGCGGGAGGTGCCCGCCGCTATAAAGGCGGTGTCCGGGGCGCGGGCAGCCCGCCCCGCAGGGACCGGGCCGGGGCCGGGGACACCGCGCCCGGCGACCGTAAGGGGCCGTAGTCACCCACGCGTGTGGGCACAGCGTGGGGTGGAAAGGTAAGCTGAAACAACGGGAGCAGAGGGGGGAACACAGCCAGAAACATATCAAAAAGGACGCTTAAAAAAAAAAAAAATTTTTTTTGTGTGTTCAAGTCGACTATGCACTTTGCTATCATTATTATTTTAGCCTATATCAAAATTTTTCCCCTTTTTTTCTTAAAATCTATGTATGTGATACATCAAGAGGAAGAGCCTAGGGAAACTTGGAGCATCATTCATTTACTGCCTCTAAATCTTCCTCTGTAAGTGTCTGGCATAATGCGTACGTGTACCTTTAGACTTTATCATTATAATCACGATTCTCTTACAACTGTTCAATAAGTTTTAATAAACGCAAAATCACAAGGGAAATCCTCTATTCTGTAATAGGTCATCCGTAACAGTTTGCGTCTGAATGATCTAGGGATTTATCAGAAATGACTACTGAAACAGGCTACTGAGTTAGGTTCCATTGTTCTAGTTTGCACCATTCTTAATATTTCATTGAAAGTAGTTCTTTATCATACTGTTATGCATTTCTTTTAGACATTATATATAAGTGAGACAATGCTGAGATCAAAAAAGTAACATAATGAGTCATGGAAAAACCCACAAATATTTTAACGTGAACTCTTTAAATATCAACTATTTCTGAATGTTTTTTTGCTTTTTTAATGTAGGTTTTGATTAATGTGACTTTATCTCATAAGCATACAACAAAGAACAATGAAGGATTGCTTTGTAAATTCCACAGAAAAGGACCTCTCCGATGCTGGTAAGCCAAAGGCATGAAAGCGGTGTATATGTTTGAGGAATATATTCCACAGCTCCAATTCTAAAGGTGCATTATAAGTCTTTTCTAATTGCCGTAGTGGTTTTATAGGAGATACCACAGTGAGTTTACAGTCAGATAGAGCTACTACCTAGAAAATATTTATACATGAATCATTCCACCAAGTTCAACAAAATTAATTCATGTGAGTAAAACTATTTAGGTGGGTCCTAACCTCAGCATGAAAATGCTCCTAAAATAAGCTCAGTAAGGTGGAAGCACGTTATTGACTTCAAACGGTTGTCTAAACCAGTCTTTGTAGACTGACTGACATTAAAAGCAGTGTGCAGATAATTCTATTCACAGTGAGTCAGCAGCTAATGTAAATGTAAATTGGGGATGGCTGGTGTGTGGAGCCCTCTTGTACCCATGCAATTCACAGCTGGCTCCCTACTGTGGTTGCTCATCAGTTTCTTTATCCATCTGTTACATCTCATTTTATGGGTTTGGAATCATAACCTTTCTGGGGTATGATTCCTCTCTTGTCTAGATTTCTAAAGCCCCTAGCACAAAGGAAGTGGGATGCATGGCAACTACTGCCATACAAAGAAATAATGAAGATGGTTATTACAGGCAAAGACATGATTCTTCAGTTAACCCGCATCTATTCTGTATTACCTACAGCAATTATAGAATCATAAAAGAGTTTAGGTTGGAAGGGACCTTAAAGACCATCTAGTTCCAACCCTCCTGCCATGGGCAGGGACACCTCCCACTAGACCAGGTTGCTCAAAGTCCCATCCAGCCTGGCCTTGAACACTTCCAAGGGGCATCCACAGCTTCTCTGGGCAATCTGTTTTAGTGTTTCACCACCCTCTCAGTAAATTTCTTCCTAATATGTAATCTAAATCTACCCTCTTTCAGTTTAAAACCGTTGCCCCTCATAATAAGTTCCTTCCCATCTCTCCTGTAGTCCCCCTTCAGGTACTGAAAAGTACCTTCACTATAAGCAATTCCATCTATTTCAGTAGGGCTTCTCCTTGTTTGCATTCAGTTCTGTAGGCGTTTGCAGAATTAATTAATTCTTGCTTTCAGTTTTTGATAACCTTTCTGGATAAATATATTTTAATTGTAAAAATGAAGTTTGTTTCCATCTCAGAAATGGAGCTGGAAGTTTTTTCTGGAGTAGAGGAGATTAATTGAATTGAAAGGAAGTTTCAAGAAAAATTCACCAGGGTGCTCCACAAACATGAGGAAAAACTAGTCTTTAAGATTTAATGCAAAATAATCAGCAGTGAGAGTTGCATGAAACTGGTAAAAACATGGGATATTATGCTTAAAAAGTCTGGGGTTTATTTCACAGAATCTGCAAGAAAAGGGTACGACAACCCTTCTTTCCAACATGATGAAAATCTTGAACAAAGTGACCAGTTAAAGACCAGAAAAAAAAGGTAGGTATTTGAACTTAACCCATTGGCCACTGGGGGAAGTGGAGGGGGGGGAAGTTAATACAGCTTTGGTAGAAAAACCTCATCTTAATTAGTCTCTTGTATTTTCCTCTAGGAAGGAAAATGAGAAGGCAGAGAAAAAGGTGGTTGGCATTTTTGAATTGGTTAGTGTCCAGTTTGAAGGTCGGCTTTATATTTCCTTTTCCTTATTTGGCATTGAGAGTTATTTATTTATGAATAATAGGCAATCAAAACTGGAGAATGTAGGAATGTGTCTGAGAGAAAATGATCATGTGAGCCAGCCTCCCTACTATGAGAGATTAGATTAAGGGCAAAACAGGTGGTAGAAGATGGAATTAGGACATGGGAAAAACGGGAACTGAGACGGTAGAAAACATGTTGTGCTAATGACTAAGTAATTTACTATGTGAATTCTTGTAACCAATCTGATCTGTGAATGAACTGCATGGACAGTGCGTGAACAGAGACTGTAAGCCAATCATATAGCTGCCGCTAGCGCGTGCTCTTATTGCCTATCTATATATACTCTGTGAAAACTTGAATAAAGGGAGAACGATCATACTCATATTGAGACTCCATCGTTACTCCGGGTCCGTCTCCCACTCCAACATCCTCCGACAGGAGAAGAAGCCTGTGACCTATGAAATACTATTGCTGGTGTTAGGCCTCTTTAAAATTTGGCCTGTTAGGTCAGATTGCCACCTCAGTGTATTGGTAGCACTTAAAGTAGTCCAACCTTAGTGCCATTAGAATCGTAGAATGTGTTGGGTTGGAAGGGACTTTAAAGGTCATCTAGTCCAATCCCCCTGCAGTAAGCAGGGACATCTTCGACCTTCATTAGAGGCTGACGCTCACCCCTGCTGGGGCTGATCTAGGACAGGCCCTTGCCTTGGCTCTACTTATAATGAATTTATCCTGTCTTTGACCTCTGAGGGATCTGCTGTCTGAGAGAACCAGCGGCATGGTTTTGTGTTAGTTTTCTACACAACAGCTATTCTCAAATAACTCTTTACACGTGGACTTGTTTATTCTGGAATGAGAACTTTTTTTCTTCTCTGGTTTATTCGATGTCCATTTACACTTTGGAAGAGGGTTAGGACAGTCAGGAATAAAATGTTCTGATTTCAGATCAACCACATCCAGGAATAGCTATGGCAGTTTAAATCCACATCCTTCTTTAAAGCAAACAAATGTTCAAGAGTGGACAAGCCATAAGATACAATCTCTGCTGCAAACATTTTCTACTAGTAGATATAACCCAGGTGCTGGTCAATAACTCACTATTGTTTACATTTCAAAGGCATTATCTTAGTAAATATGTAACTTACTGGAACAGAAAATGCAATATATTGTACAGAGAAGATCATCACTTAGAAACATGTAGGATATAACGCTTTGGGGTTTTTTCCTGCTGAGTTAGGAAGAACTGTTTGTCCTGCCAATATTCCCTTAGCAGCCTTAGTGAGAACTGATTTAACAATGTGCAGGACCTACTACAAAATTCTTATTTTCTGAGTTTACCTTCAGTTAGACTGTTGTCGCTACTTAGAATATGTAGGTAGAAACAAAGTGGGTTCTGTAAGTCTGCTGTACTGCAGCAAATACTTGAACTGTCTGGCATAACTTCATTCCTTTTTTTTTTCTCTCTGTTTTTTAATGTTCGCATAGTTTTGCTACGCTGATTGGGTGGATGTCCTTTTGATGGTAGTTGGTTTGATCGCAGCTGCTGCAAATGGTACTGGATTGCCACTTATGATCATTGTCTTTGGAGAGATGACAAACAGCTTCGTGCTAAGCGGCGTGAAATCAAACATGTCAGAAGGTAAAAAGTTAAAATTGGACTTCTCTAAATACCAGTTATGTTTTGCTACAGGAGCCAAGATTGGGGTTTTTCCCCCAGATTAGGCACTGGTTCACGTCTGAAGAAGTATATAATGAGGAAAATTCATCCTGCTGCAAATTAGACAATTGTTTTTATCGATCTTTAATGGCTTGAACAGGACAAAAGCAGTGAATTGGCTATGTTCTTTATGAATGAACTTCAACTTTGGTGAGATAGTAAGGACCGTGACTGCCTTCTGTATCATCAGTCATCAGGCACCACAATTACTAGAAGTTCAGAAAAACTAAATGTGTATTTGACAAACCATTTTGCAAAACCCCTCTTGCAAAATACAAAACATTCAAAAACTGATGACCCTAGATTGCCATGATTTGTCTTCTACATATAATACTTTCCACAAATATTGATACTTTTTTTTTCCCCCTTCACAGATACTTCAGTAAATAGTTCCAGCTGTCCATCAATTCCAGGCGTAGATATAGAAGCTGAAATGACAAAGTAAGAGTCTTTGTAGTTATTCTGTTAACAGAGTATTGAAGGATTTTCTTTCACTGTTTTATGCCTTTTGAGCAGAAGCCAAATGTTTGCCTTCTCGAAAAGGCTTCCCAATAATGTATCGCAGGCTTCAGGATTTACTTTGATGGGGTAAATTGAAGACAAGTTGTTGCTCTCACAAGATGCAGTGGGGATCCTGTAGCCTTTTGTTGCCTTTATCACAGGTTTGCTTACTACTACGTGGGAATTGGCTGTGCTGTGTTGATCCTGAGCACCATCCAAGTGTGGACGTTTTTGATTGCTGCTACGAGGCAGACAGCCAGGATCCGGCAGAAGTTCTTTTTTGCAGTGCTCCATCAGGAGATGGCTTGGTTTGACACTACCCAGATAGGAACGCTGAACACCAGGCTGACAGAGTGAGGGCTCTGTTCATTTTTTACCCCCTCTAAGTATGACATTTGAAAGAAAACTGCCGTTTATCTTTTATGGAATAGCCTATAGAGAGTTAAAAACAAAACAAAAACACACAAACAAATCCAAACCTAAAGTGTGAAATATTACAGCTCCGAGGGAGAAATTCATCATCCTTTTCAGCTTCATTTGTGCAGTTTCTGTGATACATGCATTGGAAAGGGTTTTTGCTGTAAAATGCCTGACATTGGCTTTCAAATGTCCGTGAATTATATGGCAGACAGTACTAGATAAACAGCTCTGCTGTCTCCAGCTAGTTTACAAACACTGCGAGCTCTGACACTTTATTGAATGGAAATAAGCTTGCATTTACATCCACCCGGATCTCAGACTGGACTCTGTCCAGTCAGTTAAAATCTTTGGAGCTTTTCCATAGACTTAAATAGATTTAGGGATGAGGACCGTGTGCCCCAAAATGCAATGGGACTATATGCATGAACACAGATATTTAATTTATTTTTTTTTTAATTATTTGGACAGAGCTGTGTCCTGAAAGGTATAAGAGAAGCTGAAATGAAACCACTCTCAGCTCTAGCATCTGTATGTGCTGAGAAGGAAAGTTGTATGAAAAACAGAGGTTTTTCCAAATAATGTTTGTTCTCACAGAATGGAGATAACCCTTGATCTGAGCCTGTAGCCAAAATTAAGAACATAAAATGCTTCAGAAAGCTGAGGGGGAGGAATAATTTGTAGATGGTCACGGGAGGTGAGGAGGCTGTTTGGCTCTTTATTTGTATGGCTCCATTTGGATGCTGGATAAGGAAACTAGGTCATTTGTGACCTAGTGACAGGGCGCAGAAACAGCAGAGAATGACGGAAAATACAGAAAATGAGTCCTAGGAGGTTTCTGCTGTGTTTTGGCCACACAAGAGACTAATGGTACCGTTCAGTAGCTGTGGTTAGAAATTTCACTCTGCCAGTTAGGAAATGGCAAAGCTTCTGACATGAGGCCACACAGCATGAGACGGAGGGGGAGGGAGTTAGAATGAAAAGCATTCAAAGCTAACAAATCTTTTTTATTATTATTGTTATTTAAAGTGACATCAACACCATCCACGAAGGCATCGGAGACAAGATCTGTATATTTGTACAGTTTTTTGCCACATTTCTGGCAGGGATTATTATAGGATTCATCCACGGGTGGAAGCTGACACTGGTGATTTTGTCAGTCAGCCCTCTGCTTGCTGCGTCAGCAGCAGTTTGGTCAACTGTAAGTGTGTGGGGATTAATAAACAAAGCAAACCAGAAAAAAAAGGTTACAAGTCTTATGCACAGGAAAGGAGGAGAGAATGGGAGAAACCTAGTGTGGTTTCTAAGTTGGGAGGTTGGCCCCATGCTTACTTTATTTCCACTCCTCCTGTAGCTTTTCTTTGGGTTCCCAAGCACGTACTTGCATGTGGTATTCCTTCTGTCCACATACTCTGTCCTCGTGCCATGCGGCAGAGGATAATCTGCACCAGACCGTCTTTCCTTGCACAGCACTTTCCTCATGCAGAGCGCTGGGGAAACCCAGGCACACGCTAACGACCCTCACCCTTCACTCTTAACACAAATGCCTTTCAAGCTCTTTCCATCTGCACATATATGATACCACGTCTCTTGGAAATAATTTACTCAGTTTCATGCTGTGCACAGAGTAGGTACCAGGACACATCTACAGCTAATGCAGACTGGAGTGATACAAGCTAAAGAAGTATCTGGAGATCAGATAGGAAAATATTTTCCCCTTGTGATTTGTTGTAGCCATGTTAATGGGTACTGCTTGTATTCCTGGGTGGTTACTTACATATAAGGGGTTTTTTCTACTTAAAGCATTTTACTTAAGCTAGGAAGAAGAGCGTAAGAAGCTGTAATGTCTACTCTTGCTCTAGCTTCTGAACACCTCAGACACCCCCCAGAGCAACCACGGCTCATCTCCCTGACCCCACAGGCATCACAGTGCAGTGCATAGGGGTATCCTCAGCTTGAGAGGAAAGTGGGTCAGTCGTGAAGCTCATCTGATGTAGTCTTTCATTTCAATGAGTACACAGTGAGAGACTGAGCTGAATTTGGGGGAAATTCAGGGCACAGTTGACCCTCTCTTTTCTAAAACCTCGCCTTGTGCCTTGAACATTCATCTTTCTTATTCACCGCAATACAGTGTGCGTACCCTTTCAGCAGGCTGCAATAACATCTGTTTTTCAACTTTGCAGCTCCTGGCATCCCTTACTGCTAAAGAGCTGTCTGCTTATGCCAAAGCAGGAGCTGTGGCAGAAGAAATTTTGACAGCAATCAGGACTGTTGTAGCTTTCAATGGACAGCAAAAGGCACTGGCAAAGTAAGTTTTTGAAATAATAATTATATTTAAAATATGGAAAAGGAGTTTGGGTTGGGTTTGTGGGGTGGTTTGTTTGTTGGGTTTTTTTGGAGAGGCAGAGGAATGGGATTCTCCTTAGTGTTATTTTATCCTTCTATTAGGTTAGCTGTCTACTTACAAAGATCTGTAAATAGACCCAGTCAGTGAATACAGCCTATTTTGTGTTATCACTGCAGCACACACTCAAATTTCTCCTCCAGTTGAGATCTGGAGTTGAATTTAAAGTGAAAGTGGTGAGAAGGTTATCTTTACCTAGCAGTCAAATGCAGCAAAGCATGTGATTAATTGCCTAACTTCTAGAACATGTGCACTGCTGTTCTGATCTTTGATTAACGAGTTTATATTTAAGCTTCACTGGATAACAGCCTTAAGTAAAATCACGTCACTGGCTTTTATTGCTCTAGTGATTTGCACATAACATTAGTAGATGGCCTAATGCAGTGTTGGCCCTAGTCACATGGAAAAGGTGAGGTGGATATGGCTGACCACAAATTTATTCACATATCATAAACAATGACATTCAGTATACAAATACAGGGCATCACCAATACTATGCAGCTGGGAAAGGCAAGCCAGAAGACCTGATCCATATGATCCATTAATTTCTTCTATGTTTTTCAACTCTTATGTTTGCCCAAGTCTTGCGCAAGTTTTCTAAGGTGATGGTAGCCTTAGCCTGGGGTCCTATAGCCTGCTCCTTCATTTATCATCTTCCAAGGGATGAGCTATGACTATCTTATAGCACTGTATTCTGCTTGGGATTTTTCTTTAAGTTACAACCATATTAAGACCCTTTCTGCTCACACAGTAAAGGTAAAAAAAGTCCTAAGATGGACTAAATCAGTTGTTCCTCCTCTCCCCATCTTCCTCTTGGTCCCCACAAATTCCAATGTCTGAAAATCCAATAGTAGGAGCTGCTTCAAACTACTTTTACTTTTTTTTTTTTTTTTTTTTTGAGGTCTAGAGATAAAGTAACTCATACCCAGGTAACTTCATGCCAGTAAGACGTTTTCTTTCCTCCACAGTTGACCAGTCAGCCTCTTCCACAGCTCCACCTCCATTTAATGTAAAAAAAGCATGGAACTGTTGGTTCTCCTAGGAACATCTTCTGCTAGGGACAAACTGCTACCAGGGACTGACTAGGGCATTTTGCTAAGCATGGATTGTGACTCCTACTCAGCTATATGGCTCCAGAGTTAGGATAAGCAACCTTTCACTGCACAGTGCATCCACTGACCCCAAGCGTTTACACTTGCAAGGGACCTTGGGTCACGGGCTTCTGGCAGTGGCTTGGCTCTTCCTCTGTAGTCGAGTGATCATGTGTACTTGGTACAATGCTTAAACCCAGTTCTCATCTCCCTGGTGGTCCTGTGATGCTGCTGACTTGAAGGTAGGGCTTAGTTTTAAGAACACAACCAAGCCAAAACATTTAAATATATCTGAGTAACAAATACAGCATTAATAGCATGTAAGCAATTTACATGAACAAAATTAATGCACATTGTTTTAAGATTCCTTCCTGGCTGACTGAATTTCACGTCTTCCTACTTTGGGGACCCTTTGTATAGAAAATATGTATTAGTAAAAAATTGCAAGCTGCTGAGCATGTCGCTAACAAGTGAAAAGATATACTATTCCTAGACTATACTTTCCATAATGAGCTTGAGTAAGTGAAAGCTGTTAACTGGAAACTACAGATGAATGAATGTGAACTATCCTTAGAAGGAATAATTTTCTCCTTGAACTTGTCAGTTCTTATACTAGTCTTCCATGTCCACTTGTTTGCTATATTGCCATATTAATCAGTGAACTAGCCTAAGGGAAAGTTTCCTGGCTTCCCTGAATGGCCAGTTAGAGAACAACTCCAGCGTTAGAGGTAGCTCTGACTTCTATTCATTTACCTGCCTTCATTCATAGTGCCTGGAATTTGGTTTTGGCTTTGCCTTTTTTAAAATGTGGAAAACTAAACCTTACCTTCGATAGGTAATGTCGATAAAACCTTTTCAAGGTTTCCTTTCAGGACTAATGCAAACAAATGGCTCAAGAGTGGTATCTTGTCTTCCATCATGATAACGAAGTCATGCTTCTCAATTGTTTTCTAAATACGTCTTCCATAGTGGTATGAGAATATTGTCAGCATATGTGAGAGAAAATTTATCCAAAAAAATTATATCCTTACTGGTCATCTGTCAAAAAAAAAAAATCTGTATTTTCTTTGTGAGACTTTAATAGATTTTATGGCAAAAAAACTTTTAATTAAAAAAGGGCACTGGGAAATATCCATCAGAATGGCATGTGGTACCTGTCAAATTAATGGTTTCCTTATCCACTTTCAGATATGATGCTAACTTAGAAATGGCTAGAAGTGTTGGAGTGAAAAAATCCATTACGACCAACACATCTCTAGGTGTTTCACAATTTCTTATCTTTGGATCCTATGCACTTGCATTTTGGTATGGAACCAAGCTCACTGCCGAGGAGGAAGATTATGACATTGGCCGTGTGTTAATTGTAAGTACAGCAAAACAGCTTTGAAAAATGTTCTGTAATTCCAAGAAAATAAGTTATGTAAATAATAATAAAATTATCTCTATTTTCAGCCCAGTGCTTGTTAAATTAGCTGTTAAAGACTCACTTGCTATAAAAGAACTGAAAAGGCGGCATTTTTCTTACCTAGCTTTTGATATAACGTTTGAACAGGGCACCTTGAATTCCCACTCTTGAATTCCCAGTGCAGAGGCAAAAGTATATCTGCAAGGGATTATTTTTCTCACTTGCCTTGGACCCTATTTTTGGGCAGGATGAACAACCTAGAGCTGGAGCTTAGGGAGCAAAGACAAGTAAACTGAACTACCAGCAAAATTCCAGCTAGCCACTAGGGTTAATGAGTCCCACTGGTGTGCTGAATATGTACTGGGAAGTCCTCATCATCTCATTTAGCCACAATGTCTTCTCTGCATTTTGTTGTTTACTTGCAAGCATTTACTGTACATTACCAATATGTCTAAGTTGGTATTGGTTTGAGGATTTTTTGCTGTCTTCTTCCTGTCAAAAGTTTGGCTACATGCTTAACTTTTGCACTCAAATGACTTCTGATGTTTGACTCCTCAGTACGGTTCCTCACAGCATGTCAAGTTAATTGTATGTTGGTCCCATGGGTGGGATTTCATTTAAGAAACTTTGGACTAAGTTTTGTAAGCCTCTTGACTTTGGGAACATCTGGAAAGCAACAGCAAAAGCCTTTTGTTCTATTTATAGGCAATAGAAAATGCAAAAAACATCATAAAGAAAAGCCATTCATGCCACAAAAGCATGTGTCAGTAGTTACCATTCACTTCAGGAAAATGGGAAATGGACAGGAGCGACTTGGAAATGCACCTTTCACTTTTGTATTACTGGTGGCTCTGTAATCACCATTGACTGCAATGCTTCCTTCCGTCTCCCACAGGTGTTCTTCTCTGTGCTCATCGGAGCCTTCTCCCTGGGCCAGGCGGCTCCCAACCTGGAGAGCGTGGCTAATGCACGTGGGGCTGCCTATGAAGTATATCAGATTATCAATAAGGTAAGTATCTAAGTAAGTAGAAAAGAAGGCTTTCCACCACACTTAATTTCTGACCCCACCACCACCTTTTTTTTTTCCTTGAGAGATGTCACAAAAGCACTAAAAAGGCCCTAAATCATAAAATCTATAGAAGCCTACCACTGAAACCCATAATATTTCCATTCATATCGAGAAAAGTGCCTCTTTATTTGTTACGATGAATGTTGGGAAACCTGGCATGTGTACCTGAGATTTATGGGTTGAGTCTTTCTCTAATATTAGACTTGCAACTCCAGAGGGAAAGAAGCAAGGCATTATACTATTTTTTAAAAAATGAATATATGCACAATTTGAGCTGAGCTGTTTTTTTTGAGGTGGGGGGAGTTGGTGAGGAGGGGATTAAAAGTGCTATTGAAAGCTATAATAATATATATCCCACATTGTTATTATCTTAGTCTTGCTGTGTTATGCAGCAATGGGATATCTCTGTATATAAAATATTTTAAACAAGTAGGACTAGAAAGATCTCGCAGAAATGGTTACATCGTTGTTGATGTGAATATAAAATCCTCCTATATGGATAACCGAGGGCCATATTTTGGCTGCCAGATAGTACAACTAAGCTCTGAAATTACAGATTTTCTCCTGTGGATTTTTTTTGCATTTGAAAATGTACTATATTTGTCAAAGTAGAATTGACAGTTAGATGTTCCCCTGCGTTCAGCATCCTGCAAGTAAAACGCAGCAGCTCTGCAATGGTGTACTGCAGTGTAAACCAGCAGCTGAGAAAGTAAAGGAGAGAACAAAGTATCCAGCTGAAACAACAGTCCCAAAAGTGTAATAACCAGCAATATATTTTAAAAACCTCTTTCCAGAAACGGCTCATAGATAGCAGTTCTAAGGAAGGCTACAAACCAGACAAACTCGTAGGAGAAATTGAATTCAGAAACATCCATTTCAGTTACCCATCCAGACCTGACGTTAAAGTAAGTGTTCGTTTTAGATTTATCTACTGTACTGAAATTCTGCAGCCTATGTCTGTATTATTTGTCTGATCTTGTTGTTCTTGAATGCAAAATGCATTCCTGTCTTGGGAGACAAGACATTTTTTCCCCCAATATTGTGCAAAGGCAAAGCTCTAGAACCACTGCCACTGGCTACTTGCTCACCATTCTCCTCTGCTGGACACATCTAAGAAGATTACGTGTTGCTCCTAGTCTGAATTTCTGTGAACAAGAGCTCTGATAAACCAAACAAGATTTTTTTTTTCTTTAAGATCTGTCATTAAAACTTCCAGACTTTACACAGTTAAACCAGGAAGCTGCTCTTTCCAGCCCCTTGGTTGTTCTGAGTTGCTGTGATATGCCATGTGAAAAATGACCTGTGAGATGGGCTTTACAACAATATGACATCAAATGGATTGAAACATCTTAAATATACATTTGGAAGCCAAATGTTATTTTGGGCAGATGTTAAAACTGCTGTTCAATAAACAGATGTCCCTATTCTTTGCCATTTGAATGTCCCTTAGTATCCTTATTGTGCGGTGCTCTGTACGTCATGTCATGGTGATTACTTTTGTGGCGATACAGTTGGTTTGACCTCTCTACCATATTCAACAGTTCATAATCCTTTGAAGACCTTGATAAAGGCAAAAGGAAATGCTGCTGTTGTTCCTTGATGAAGAAAAAGGTAGAAATAGAGATTTCAAATGTCAACAATTAAAAGCTGGACATGCCGATTAAGCGGTGAGAATGGGAAAGTTCATATCACTGTAGCTATTTCTTCAGATGGCTGTTCCCACCTCACTCGTCTGAGGTCTGTCCCACCGTGCATCAAAGCTGTTTCCAGGACATCAGGGTTGCTGAAGGACAACCCCAGAGCTATGCTTTCTGCCTAACTGAGGTCAGCGCAATGCATCTTCTTGCACTCTTGGCTCAGAAACCAGAAGTGACAAAGCAGGCTCTTCCTTCTTCTTCCTAAAAATATTATTCAGGCCGATAAGCTATGTTATGGGTCTGCATGCCAAATGGGAGAGAAATAAGAAATATTTTGTCATCCTTCCCAAATCTACTGAGTCAGCAGCTCTTCCTTCTAGGAGTATCAATGCTATTTTATAAAGCCAAAAGGAATCAGCAAAGATATGTAGAAGTTAACCACAATCTCTCAAGCAATTCGTATAACACGGTGTAATCTCCTCTGTCTAGCCTAAACCAAATCAAAGAGATCTAAGGAGTCTAGTTATTGTCAATTTTAATCTTGACAACACCTTGCCCGATAAAAGAGAGTCAGAAATAGCCTATTAGGTGGTTGTGACTATTTGCATCTGGAGAAATCATGGTATCCAGAATATAGTTCTTACTTGATAATGCAGGCACCACGATATCAGCTTCTTGGAGATACAAACCCTGCTGGATGTAGCACAGGGAGAGGAGAGCAGTATTGCAACTATTTTAATCTCTCATTGAAAAAACATGTGTAGGCAAAATTATAAATCAGCCTGGTATAAACAAGAAGAGTTCCCATAGCAGCCAAATATTTTGGCAATTACACAGCATTACTTGTATATGACATGGACATCTTTTGAGGTAAAATGTTCCTAAATGTGAAAATGGCAACAAAGATACCATTAATCTGTAATTACTCCCCAGGTTGCTGAGGCTGTTAACAATAAGGATTGGGATTTATTAAGGCCTCTCCAGCAGTTACCTTGTCAAAACAGCTATTTATATTCTAAAAACAGAAGAAAGCAGGCTTGCTTCTCAGCAATAATGTTTAGCACCTTAGAAGTATTTTTCTGTGAGATTCGTAACTAAGTGTTATGCTACTATCTAAGCATTGGAAAACAGGACAGCAGGAGAACATAAGATCCCGAGCCTGCTACCAGATCACACAAATTGGAGAAAACGAGCTATCAAGTTGAGAGTACTGTGGCTGTGTCTATATTAGTTGATTTGAGTGTGCTGGGGAATTTTCCCAGGCACTGGAATGCAGTGGTCTATGCAAGGGAACTCTTAAAATGTTTCTTGGCATGAACTTGGCCTGTTCCAGTTATCAATCTTCTCAAATAATTCCCAGGCTTGGTTTGGTAGACAGAAGGATCCAGGAACCATTCCCAAAAGGCAGGTTACATGTAGCCATCCTGTTTTGGAGGCTGACACACTTCACAAGGATAGATGCAGGCTCTTTCATATCAGTGACCCAGAATGTTCCCAGGTAAAATTAACTTACTAAAATTGCCATACCTTCAGACCGTGCCCCTTATTACTGTCTTGATTATTGATACAGTTACCTTGACAGGCTGTTCTCTAGTCAAACTTCTCAAACTTGTCAAAATAATATTATTTATTTACGTGTTTGTTTTCTTCACAGATCCTCAAAGGTCTAAATTTAAGAGTTCAAACTGGGAAGACCATTGCTTTAGTTGGTGCCAGTGGCTGTGGAAAAAGCACTACTGTTCAGTTGCTGCAGAGATTCTACGATCCTGTCCAGGGAGACGTGAGTGCCTGCAAGTATACTGTAGAAACTGAGAGCTATTAGGATAAGCATGAGTTTCCCATATTGACTGAACCTTTATTTTTATTTTCATTGAATTTGGGCATATCTCTGTATAGTTCAGTATTTCCACAATTTAAATTTAAAATGATCTATCTTCTTCTGTTGGCTTGACTTCATTATTCTCCTTGCAGTATTATGCCGGAAGTAGTAAATACCACACATCTTTGAATAGATGCAAGATCTGAATTTAAAATTATTTTCACCAACAATTGGCTTTTAAGGTTCTGAAAACTTTTTTAATCAAACAGTGCTCTGCTGTATTTTGCATCCTTTTAATTGAACGTAAACTAAAATCTGGAGAGAGTTTACCTATTTTAATGGCTGTTTTCTTGGCTCATTTTTCTTTATTTGCTAACCCACAGCCAAAGTTTCTGTTGTTACATGTTGTACATCTGCTCTACCACTAAACATTTGATCCAGTCAGTAAATGGTAAATACTTTTCATAAGAAATTTCCTAAGGAAAAAAGGAGGAAAATAAACAATATGTTTTTAAGGAAAATGTACTTTTTGTACTTAATATTTGAAGACTGCTACTTAGTAGTTGTTACTGCTAGTTGGAACTAGATAAGCATTTCAAATATTAAACACTGAACTATCACTAAAGAATGTATCGAGGTGGCTATCTATTATCAACACAGTTGTTTCTTAAACTTATTGTTTCTGTGGCTGTTCATCCCTGTTCATCAGTTTGCTGTTCCTCTCCTGTCAGTGTCCATAGGACCACAGTGCAAATGATCTAGGTTAAAAATAACTTTCCCTTCCTTTTTAGTCATCTTGGATTATTTCTTTGATCTAGCGTAAAGCACAGCCATAGAAGCAATTGTGTAGCCACAACTGTGAGGGCAGCAAACTGGCACAGGGGCATGAGAACAGGGTAAAAAGTACGCATGGTTATTGAAAGGGAAAAAAAAAAGTCAACAAAAAGCTCCCCTGATATCTTCTCTGCTTATGCTGCTTCTCATCGTTTTCTAGCTTATGCAGTGGATGGAAAAACTACAGTTGTAACTTCTCCCTCAACATAGTTTTCTACTAACAACAATATTTTTTTTTCTTTTTTTTTGTCCTTGTAGCTGATGCTTAAGTCAAGTAATAGTAATTAATTGACTTATTACTAACAGAATGCATTTCCTCAACTTTGACATGCACTTTTCCTCTCAGATTACCTTAGATGGTCAGGATATTCGGACGCTTAATGTAAAGTGGCTAAGAGAAAATATTGGTGTTGTGAGCCAGGAGCCTGTTTTGTTTGCAACAACAATAGCTGAGAACATTCGCTACGGCCGAGAAGATATTTCTGATGCTGAAATTGAGCAAGCAGCCAAGGAAGCCAATGCTTTTGACTTCATATCTAGGCTGCCTGATGTGAGTTCATGAACTTCTTTTAAGTGTAAGAATGAAAGGTCCATTTAGGCTGGTGTCCTGTTTCTTAGAGGGAGAGCATGGGAATTCAAGTTGTAATATAACTTCCCAAAATACTCTTATAGCCTCCAGCAGCTTTCAGTTCAGGGACTTTCTGGACTAGATATTGTGCCTTTGTTTGGTTGCCCTCAAAGGATTTGTGCCTAAGTCTGGAAAAAATGTCAATGCCTTAACTCAGGCGAAAGGAAGCTTCACAGCTGTATTACCATCCCTACCCATCTTATGAGGCATGGGAAGAGTTGGGCTTTTAAAGAGAAGATGCAGAAATTCAAAATCCTTTTTCAGGAGCTGTCTGTACATTCAAGGGGTAATGGAGAGTGGAAGTAAATAAGTATGCCCTGAACCAAGGCCATTTTCAGTAGCTGGGAGCTTGAGCTCTCCCTCTTCCTGAGATTCACAGCTTTGAGCCCTCTCCTAGCAATAGGTACCTCACTCCTTTCAGGGTGAGGGTGGGAAGCGAGATCAGTCATTCAAAACACATCCTCACGAATGGATGATGATACATCCTTCCTTTTGGTTCTGCAGTTAAAAAGGTGTGGACAAAGTGCCCACCTGGGATTTGATTTCAAATTCTTCTACTACTGCAGAGACCTCAACCTCCATCTCTCAAACATATGCCATTTCTAGCCATGTTGGTCTGCTCCAAGGCTTTTTCTTGTCAGGAAGAGTTATTTGATCATATTTACTCTTAAATAGCTATATAATAAAAGACTACCATAGACTTTGAGACTTGCCACTTCGGAGTGAGTGACACAGTCAGTAGGAACCAAGCCTTGTCTCCAAGGGGGGGTGTCTCTGGTTTAGAGGAGGCAACGTTAGAGGTCCTGGTGGGTCCCTGTGATCCTAACCCTGTTGGACAGCTAGGTAGTCATCAGTAAATAAAGAAATGTCTTTTACGGGCTTGTCTTTAGAAAACCCAGGGTTTGGAGCACTCTCTGAGCAAGCTGTAAAGATCAGGACTTTGCATGCCTAACTTTGAATTTACAGTTCTTCAAAGTATGTAATGGGGGTAGGAGGGCTTAGCTGAGGGCTAGATGGATGGATGTAGTTGCATGTTTGCTCTGCCTATGCTAAAGTCAGCCAGACAAATCCACCTCTTGTCCAGAAGCTGAGTGCTTACGATCGCATGGTGAAGCAAAGATTTCACTTAAGTCATTCCACAACTTCTGTTTTGTTTTCTCCTTTCTCAGAAATTTAACACGATGGTAGGTGAAAGAGGGGCTCAGCTGAGCGGGGGACAGAAGCAGCGAATAGCTATTGCCCGTGCCCTGGCACGAAATCCCAAAATTCTTCTTCTGGATGAAGCTACATCTGCACTTGATACTCAGAGTGAATCCATAGTGCAAGCAGCTCTCGATAAGGTAGGAGTCATGTTATTGAAGCTACCAATCACCATAAAAAGGTGCAACAGCACTTAAGAAAAATTAACATACAATTTTCTATTGGAATAAAGAGCACAGGAAAATAAAATTTGGATGGATGTTTCAATATCAGTGTTTTAACAGGGAGTTTAAATGTTCAAAATTTTACTTAGGAATTATGTCTATTTGGTTTTTTTAGTGTTATTGCTAAATACCAAGACACTTACACTCACGTGTAACTGTAACTTGGGTCTCCTGCACTCCCTTCCTCAAATCACAATTGTTCATTTGCTGGCGAAATTTTGATGGCATCTTATTAAGGCAAGGTGTGCGGACTGAATGGCCTTTTTCAGGTAGATTAATAGAAATGTATAGTATAATATTCTTAGTAGTCGTTCGTTGAACAGTTGCTTCATAATTTTCAGAAAGCTCTTGGGATTTATCCATTTTCTTTCTTTACAGAGACTGAATGCAAATCACAGAACAAAAGCAGAGCCGGTTACAAATATTGAGTCTCTGCCCGTCTCATGTCTTTTTTATCAGCCCCGCAGCTTTAGGGTAGGCTCTGCAGAGGACCAGAGCTGTCAGAGCTCGTACCCCGTGTCTCCGTCCCATCAGCTTACAGACCCTTCCTCACAGCCCTCCTTCGTCAGCAGTTTCCACCAAGATATAGTGGAGCCTGGAGGCTTTGATTAAAAAAGAAATTCATGTTTGGGCCGGAATGATTTTTTCATTTATCTAATATTTATTTTAATGTATTTTTAAAAGCTAAGTGAAAAATCCTGCCTTTCATTTCAGTAGTTATGCACAGAGAGATATGAGTTACAAGTATGGCTCAAGGGAAATACGGAATTTACCTCCTTCATTGCCAGTCAGTTTGAATCTGAGGTAAAATGTAGCTGTCGGTTATATTCACATGACTACACCGACATTATTAGTATCGAGGTAACATGTGGATGCAAAAATAATATTCATCTAATCTAATTTGTGTATAAATTATATTATTGCTGCAAACTTAAGCACTAAAAGATTGCCACTTCAGCCATAATTTAGCCTTCTTCTGCATGTTCTTTAATTCCATGATCAAATGCTAACGTTTTCCAGAAGCTTATTGCTTCATTTAGTGCATAACATAGAGGGAGATCACTCAATTAAGGGGACTGTTCTATATACTCTTCCTCATCTTTCAGCACGTTCCCAGAACACACCAAAATGAGCCCTGAATCATAATTTATTCATCTTTTCACAGTTTTTTGATGTCCACCAATGTAGTCCCCAAATGGGATTTACAAATTTCTTCTCAACATCCCCGAGTGGAAAAAGCGGTGCTAATATCGCTCATTATTTTCACAGCTGAGGAGCCGAGACATTAACCTCACAAAGGCACGCCGTTTCTGAGCAGCCATATGCAGATGCTTGTAGTCTGCTGTTTTTCAGATAACTTTGCATCTTGTAAAGCATTCGGCTTGTTCTGATCTCAGCTCCCAGCTGCAGCGGTGAAGGCTCTGCACCTCTGCGCAACAGGGCACAGGTGTGAAAATGGCACCAAGACAGATCTCCTGTGACAGGCTTTGAGTGACTCTGATCTGTGAGAACTTGATGGCAGGTGTGGGGGAAGAATCCAAACCTCCATGGAAGCATTCATCTACTGAAACTGTCCTCATCTTCTCCACACCCCTGTTCCTGTGCCCATATGATGTACCACTTCTGCAGCAAGTAACTTCCAGCAGGCTCCTTGACTGCAGAACGTATTTGCTGTGTGAGGTCCCCTTGGATTTCTCCTCCTGTCCCCAAGCCACTGTCCGCTCCAGGCGTCAGCGAGGAGGCAAGCCGCTCTCTCCAGCAGCCGCAAGCTGGCCTGCGCTCATTTGCTGCACACGCCACCGGTCTGTGTGTGGGAGCTGGAGAGGGATGGAGCATGTAACCTGCGGACCAAGGCTTCGGCGGCTCTCGCTGCCAAATCCCAGCAGGCCCCTGCAAGGAATGTATTAGTTGACAATTTGAGTTGTAGCTGATTTCAAAAGACTGGGAGAGAGCTTTAGGGAGTGGCTAAAACCCATTTCTGACCCCAGATGTGCTCCATTCCTCTACGTTTTCCTGCTAAGTCTTGTGAGAAGTCATGCTAATGTTGTACTTCCAAAAATATGCATGGACAGCATATAAAGAAAATATCCTTTCTTTATTTACAAGCTGTCCTAGCTTTATTTTGAGAGAGATCTAACTGTGCTCTCTGCATTTCCCTCCTGTGCGTGGATACACATGGAAACATTTTCTGGGCAACTTAAGCTCAAACAGTTCAACTTTCGTAAAATGTCAAGTAGCCTTAATTATAACCTTTAATACATGTATTGTCTGTCTAATAAAGTTAATGTGGTATTCTCTGCCTAAATTACGCAAGTGAAAGTGTCCTTAGACTGGTAAACAGGAGACCTGAAAGCAGGAAAAAAAGTCTTGGCCTTAGAAGAAAGAATTCTTTTTAAAGTTTGGATTTATTTCACATTATAAATGCCTAAAATAACTTCGTTTTATTTCTGTGCTCTTTTGTTGCCCATTTTAATGTAAACTGCTTTTGTTGTTTATTCTGTAAGGCTCGGGCTGGCCGTACCACCATTGTGATTGCTCACAGACTGTCTACCATCAGGAGTGCTGACACCATTGCTGGATTTGAGAAAGGCATCGTGGTTGAACAAGGAACACACAGTGAACTCATGTTGCAGAAGGGAGTCTACTATTCTCTTGTAATGCAGCAGGTAAGAGCAAATTTCTTTATTTTCTTTCTCCATTTCACAAAGTTGTGAAATGCTGGGATGTGGAGTCATTTTCTCTCTGTAGTTCCTGCGTGTTGTCCAGCTGGCGGCTGCTCAGTCGCTCTAGTCTGGGCACGGACACGGGCTTGGAATTCTTGGGGGTTTTACCCATGGAAGTGTTTCATCTTTGCACAATCCAGTATGTCAAAAACATAAGTGAGTTTAAGGCACAGACTACATAATTATGGCATAGCCACAGAATTGTTAGGTTCCAGGTGGATTCCATAGACTGCTTAAAGAAAAAGAGAAAAGCGGGGGGCAGAATCAGGACCAAATAGTCTACTGCTCTGCCATTACAGACTAAAATATAAGTGGCCTATAGGCAGCAGTGATCACATGATTGAAAGAGCAACACTCATGAGGAAAAAAAGACAAACTTACTTCTCCCTGCTCAAAAGGCCTCGTGATTGCGTATCCTGAATTCTCACTAGGGTTGCAGCAATAATCTTCAAGGTGATGGGACTTCAGAAGAAAGTGAAGACACAGGGGCTGAAGAATATGAGGAAAATGGCAGAAATGATCGTGTGGAGGACCTGACTCTTCAAGATCATTTTGAAGAATCAGCAATCTCTGGGAGAGGCAGCATTCGAAGAAGATCCAGCAGATACAAGAGCAAGAGGTGCTCTTCTAAGAAAAAGTTCTCTGGGAAAAAGAAAAAAAAAGAGCTTGAGGTCGGTATTAAACTTTAGTTTAGAATTTTAATGGTAACATAAACACAAAGCACAAAATTTTAATTACTTTTCTATAGCTGGCTGCCATGCAACCTTTACTCTGGTGCTATTACAGTCAGTACTCACCAGCCTGAGTATTTGTCCTAGGAATATGGGGACAACCGCGTACATCTTACCAAAAAAACTTCATTTTAACACTATTGACTTAGTGTGGAGCTGGAAAAAACTTGTGCTGTTGATTTCCTATTTTGTACTGCTTGAACTACAGCATTTTTTTGCATGAAATGTATTGGAAGAGTTGTTTGGCATTTTGCGGGCTCGTTTTGTTGTGGGTTTTTTTAAACCTGATTTCAGGGCCCTTGACGTGAAGAAATAAAATGTAAATTCTGAAGTAAAACCGTGGATCCTTTTAAATCTGTGGAAACTAGGATCTCATCTGTAATACAGCATCAGATTATTTAAACTACTTATGGAAGCCTTAGTGTAATTTGTATCTATTGATATTCCTTCTCACTAAAATATAGCTTCCAGCTAATACGTATTTGAAATAGCACAAAAGAGCTGGATGCGTTCCTATTATCACAAAAAAGTTATGCAACTACAAAAGATACTTTCTGTCTGTGTATTAATACTGCTTAAGACCTCAGAGGAACTAGTGTGTGTTCATGCTCAAGACTTCAGTATTCATTACATCCACAAAAAATTAGGCAATAAAGCATCCAGCGGTTGTAGTTATTTCAGAAAGCTCAGCCCACTTTTATGGTTGAGGCTTAGCCACCTTCATTCAGCATCCAAAACATGGGATAAAATAACCAGGAAGCAAAAGCAACTTACTCAAAACACTGCCTAATATTTTGTCTCATTTCCAATGTTTTTATTTTTTGCTTTTCCAGAACTCTCCCTATGGAGGCATAGGCACTTGAATAAGCAGAACAGGGCAATTTTTTCTACTTTCAAAGGAGATACAGGCTAACTGACTGTTACATATGCCTCTTTCATGCTTTTGGTAATGATGCATAGGCTATAGTTTGCAAAAGAGAAAGACGACCTCTCTACCCAATTGTGTTACTGCCAGCCCACTAGCATTTAGCTGAACCGAAGGGATCTTTTCTGTGCTCCGAACAGTGAGACTTTTAGTTCTTTATAAAGATTCAAGTGTTAGTTGCCATTCATGGTGACCAGTCCTATCTGACTTTCAATGAACTGTCCTGGCCCTTCTCCTCTCATGACTTAGCCTTTTGTTAAGTTTTCTGCCTCCAAACTTTTACAGCGCAGTTGAAATTCTAGGATATGAAACAGCAAAGCTGCAGATATCCAGCACGTTTGCTCACTCCATGTGAAAGCACAGAGAGGGCTTTCAGTAGTTTACCAAGACAGATGACTACTCAAAGCCTAATGAACACCCACTGTCTGGGGAATTTCATGCTCTGCAACTTTCCAAGGAAAACTTGCAGTTTTCCCTTTCCTGTAGGAAGAAAATCTCCCTGCTGTGCCTTACTCAAGAATCTTGGCTCTGAACAAACCTGAGTGGATGTATGTACTGCTGGGAGTCATTGCTGCTGCCGTCTCAGGTGGGGTCCATCCTGCATTCGCTGTTATATTTGGAAAAATCATTGGGGTAAGGTGTTTTGTTTGGGGTGGGTTTTTTTTGGCAAATGGACATTGCAGTCCTGAGCCTCTCTCATGCTTGGCCAGTTCTCCCTATGTAAGACTCTGGGTGGGATTCACTTGTATAAATGGATCCAATGAAAAATGGATAAGTGTTGGTGAAGTGACCCTCTATAAGCAGAGCCTCGTGGAATTGCATTTGACCAGCAGAGGAAAGAAGGAACGATAGTTGGAGCTGGAGGAACAAATTAGCAAGATGTAGGTTTAATGGAAAGCTGGACTGTTGTCTGGCCCTCAACAGAAAGTTGACTGCAGATTTGTTTCAGGATCCAGGATGCTTGCTAAGAGAAATTGAAGTAGACAAGCTTCTTGAGATGAAGGCTGGTTTATGTAACTGGCATTCATTGTCTATGTACTCATTTTTGTGTTTTTTCTTGCCATAGGCTTTTCAAGAAACCGATCCAGAAAAGAGGAGTAAAAACACTTTGGTGCTTTCTTTAATGTTTCTTTTACTTGGAGTGATTACCTTAGCAGCATACATAATCCAAGTAAGTGTCACTACACTGAAATGTTAGAAGTTCTTAACTCCCCAGCAGGCTGCAGGTACAACTTGTATCAATGCAGTCTGAGAAGAAAAACACCAATCAGAGCTTACAAAAACACGCAGAAGTGCCAGGGTTCTTCCTGAGATATGTTGGGTTTATGGATGTTTTTGCTTAAAGACATGTGTCCATATTTGCTGTTGGTTTAAATAAGCCACTGAAGGCAACGTGGATTCAGCATGATTGAAATCAAAGTTGAGGGTCTGGCCTTGAAAGTCAAAGTTAAGACTGACATTTCTCATTGATGGTCTATAGGCTCTTGCCAAAGTAAGTATAAAATAGACTCTTTCCACAGCAGATGGTGTTTTTCATACCATCAAGCAGACTCCATCATTTGCTGTCCTCTTATGACTGCTTCAAAGCTGGCAGGAAACAGTCACTGCACATTGTCCTGTCATGAAATCCCTTGGCTGCTTCAAAGCTGGCAGGAAACAGTCACTGCACATTGTCCTGTCATGAAATCCCTTGGCGTGACTGCTGTGAGGGATGTCGCTGGTAGCAGTCAGAATAGGGAGGCCAATGACTAGATAGGCTGATTTATCTTCTAGTGCTGCTGAGGCATACGAATAAAGCACTGCAACGAAGCTCCCGCCTTCTTTGCTATGTTGCTTCCTTTCTGTGGGAAAATGGAGCTTCAGGTTCCAGGAATGAGAACGGCCCTTTTCCCAAGATTTATATATGCACAGGGGGGTTACAGGAGACTTTTTGGTGTCATTGCTTTCGTTGTGCAGCTTTATAAACAGAGTTAAAGCATCAGATGAGAAAATGTGACTCTCTTTC
Source organism: Larus michahellis (assembly GCF_964199755.1). Lineage (NCBI taxonomy): Eukaryota > Metazoa > Chordata > Aves > Charadriiformes > Laridae > Larus > Larus michahellis. The sequence continues at coordinate 34,947,293 of NC_133897.1, forward strand.
CTCTCCCAGGGATTCATGTTTGGGAAGTCTGGGGAAATACTAACAATGAGACTGCGCTCTTTGTCCTTCAGAGCATTGCTTCAGCAGGTATGAATTATGCGGCTAGGGTATCACGAGAGCCAGATGGCTTTTGCAGACTGTTACAAGGTACACACTGAGTTTTAATTGTGTGGTCTGGAGAAAAGAAAACAAAATATGTCTCTTCTACCACTAGCTTAGGAAAAAGTATAACTTTTCCGAAAATCTCCTAATACATGTGCAATTTGGCTCCGTGCTGCTACTGCGAATAGTCTCATTTTGAAGGAGTGTCATTGCAAATATGCATATTTCTGGCATGTTATAATATGCACACACTTTGCAGCTGTCTGTGTGTGCAAGGAAGACCAATTTTTCCCTTGCTTGGGTGGTCATGATGCAAGTACGTAATATATAGATTTGTCTAATCTGTTTAGATTTCTGTAGATTTAAATCTAGATACTGCAATCCATAGCAAATAGACAATCTGATAACTTTTTACTGAAGAAAAATCAAATTGCCCTATTGCATCAAGAATTACCCATGAGAAGAATAAAGTTACTTATATTAAACCCTTTCTGCTAATTTGTGCGATTTCATGTTACTTACATAGGAGTTTTGAGAGTTCGTAACTTGGCACTCCACACACCCACTGGGGACAAGAACCTTTGTGTTCTTAGAAACACACGAAAGGAACTAGGAGAGGGCAAAATTAGTGATTAAAAAAACCTGCCATAGCCTTTGGAGGTAAAAGGGCCTCATTTCCTTTCTGTATGTACAAATATAGATGAGCAATTGCTCTTCTATAGTTAATGGAATAGGTAACTTGTAAGAAGAGAATAGGTAACCTCTTCAGGCCCAAAGAAGAAATGAGTAAAAGGAGTTTATAATAAAAGTTTCTAAATAGGCACATTCAGAAGAACATCACAGCTTTGATTGTGAACAATTAGATGTTCAAAACAAAATAATACTTTTTAAGCTTTTTTTTTGGTTTATTTGGAAAATGCTGACTACAAAGGAAGAATATTACAGTTAGCCATCATGACTTGTACTTCCATTTCCCCATACGTTACTTGAGCTGGAAATTTTGAGCTTGTTCATTTTACTGGTTATCCTGATAAATCTGAAATACGGTAAGAACCTCTAATTACTTGAAACAAAAATTACTGTGCTTTTTTGCAGGAGGTTGGATGGTACGATGACCAGAAAAATGCTGTTGGTGTTCTGCTAACTCGGCTTGCTACAGATGCTTCCCAAGTCAAAGGGGTATGCTGATTCTTTTTTGCATGCTTTTTAAATAATTTTTTCCTTACAAATATTAATTGCAATTGGCAAGGGACACTGAAATTATTTCAGAACACAAGGTATTAAAGTTAACCCACAAACTGGCAGATGCATTTACATAGCATGCTGTTGACACCTTGGAAATGGCTTCCCAGCTGATAATTTATGAGAGCTATCAAAAATGCAGCAAGTCTTTAAGCTAAGTATATAATAACTGTAAACCACTTCACCATGCAAAGTGAAATATGCATATGTGCTGGGGACCAGAACCAGTGGACCCTATGATGGGTGTCCCCTGAGTACCATGAAGAGGTTGCATCTGCAGAGGATACAAACCCTTACTGACCTTAATGAAGAGAATTCTTCTTCCCACCCCCACCAAATGTGTTTGACACACAAGCAGACCAAACATTTAGGAATGTCCTGGCACTAATACAGAACACCCGGGAGGCCGATGGCCAAGGGAGGGAATGACTCAAGTGCTGGTATGGGAGAGGTGGCTGCTGGACACTGGCAGGAGAATATGGCAAATTCTGCACAATTCCTACAACTGCTCACCTCATCAGCAGTCCTGGATAATCTGCCAAATGTATCTCTGTTTCTTCCCTTCTCCCTGGGGGGAAAAAAAGAAAATAAATCACTGTAGGACTTGTGGGGGAAAAGTTTACTGGTTTGTTCTAAGATGCCTCTTTTTTCTTCAAATTTGTACATCAAGAATTCTTTAATCCCTACATTTTTCAGTCTCAGTAGACTTTTATTTCTCTCTTCTGTCCTCCTTCCTTATAGGCTAGTAGTGACAAAACTTCGTCATTTTCATCTTTTAAAGATTCAGTTTGTTTCAGTGGCATTGAACTAGGTCACTCTGTCGGGGCAGTAGAAAGGAGGGGTACACAGAGTCCCCTAACTACAAAAGGCAACTAAGGGCATGAATTGCTCTCCAAAGCTGTTGTGTTCTCTGGAGCGCTACAGAATGTCAGTAAGTACCGTGCCTCACGCTGCACTGGCTGAAGTTTCCAAATCCATATTTATGTGCAGCCCCTAGAACATATGGCAACAATTCACCTTGGCGTTGGTTTAATTATTACTTTTTTAAATTTTATTGAACAAGAAAAGTCTTTTAAGGGCAGCAAAGTCTTTGGCAAAAGAGAGAATTTTTGCTTCCCGCCCAAGGATTTTTGTTTTTTCCATCAAGCCAAACTTTGGAAGATGAACTATTTCCACAGGGCTGTTTTCAGACCTTTTTTCTACAGATCAGAGCCCACCCGGATGCTGGATGCTAATCATCTCTCATTTTAAAACTTCTTGATGAAAGGTTACACAGGCTGGGAGGAGACAGGAGTTCTTCAGTATGAGTTCATCTTTCCCACTTGTTATCCCCGCGAGATAACGCATTTGTGCAGGGCGGCCAAATTCAGGTTTTTTTGTGAGAACTCAGCCCCAGGTGCAGCAGTGCAAGAACCTGAGAATGTTTCCACCACTGTTAGTGGGACGGGTCAATGGATGACTGTTGTTAGAAAGAAGCCCCTCTTGCCTAATGCTGGGCACCCAACAGCCAACCTGCCATACTGTGACACTGGCCACAGTCTTCTGTCCCTCAGGTAGTGCTGGAAGTCCCAGACATTTCATTAAACAACAGCCGTGACCAATCGTTTAGACTCCTTTAACCTCATTTGAAGGCCTGAATGCTGGCAGGTAAGAGGAACATCTAGGAACTGTAACATAAGTAGGTGCATAATGTCCAGGCACGTCACCACGCAGGGTTTTGCTTCCAGCTGAACACATGGCCAAGCGGTGATATAAGTAACAAAATCTAATGATGGATATTTGGGGGTTTCTGGGGTTTTCTTAGGCAACTGGAAGCCGACTTGGACTGATGACTATGACTGTCTTTACCCTTCTGACTGCCATCATTATTGCTTTTGTATACGGCTGGCAGTTAACTTTGCTTATCCTGGCCTGCATTCCTTTCGTTATTGCTACAAATGCTGCGAGAGTTAGCTCTGTGTCTGGTCATGCCGCAAAAGATCAAAAGGCTTTGGAAGAGGCTGGACGAGTAAGTTCCCCAATTTTAACTACAGGGTTATGGTGTGAGATCACTTTTAAGGACAACACTGTAGCTGTATTACAGCTGACGCAATTATCCAAGCTAAATGAAAGGGGTGAAAGGAGAGGACGGGGCAGGGTGGGAGACAAAGTGAATGTTTATATATCCGCAAGACAAGCAAAACATAGATAACACAAAACATCTGTAAATTAGGCCATAAAAATGCGTTTGAAAGCCTCCATAGCGGGTTTCTGGGCAGGGACAGCTGTAGCAGCAGCAGCCCGGGCAGTGGCGTGCCCTGTGCCGAGGGCCAGCAGCGGAGCCCTGCGCTGCTCTCTGCGGTGGCCAGGAGCAGTGCGGGGCTGAACCACCGAGCACTGCCGTTGCTACTTTCTTATTCCATCGTAAAATGCAGACCATGAATGTGCTCAAGAGTTTCGGGGTACTGCCCTCATTCACCTGACAGCGTTCTTCCAGGAGACAGAAGCAGCCCATACGAAAGTGCAAGCTGTGTCCAGATTACCGCGGTTTGTTCCGATGTGATGCAATAGGGTTTAAATCATCGGGATCACAACCCACGGGTTAGGGGAGGGGCTACTGGGGTTTCTTGCCTGCTGGCCCAAGGTTCTGAACCCAAATACATTGTTGGCTTCAGCCCCCTCCTTGTCTTGTGACTGTGGGGTGAATAATCTCATTGCTCTGGGCTTTCCTTCACCTGGTAATAGACCTCGATGTCCTCTCTTAAGCAAGCACTTTGTGATCTAAAATAATAAATGCTAGAGAAGAGATCGAGTGTTTAGGGAGACATGTTGTAGATTGCAGTTGTGAGGAATTACCTCTTATTTGTTTTATCTCCCAATTTAGATTTCAACAGAATCCGTTGAAAACATACGAACTGTAGCTTCACTGACCAGGGAAGAAGCATTTTATGAAAGATACGTTACAAGTTTGAATGGTCCATATAGGTGGGATCATCTTCTTTAATCATTCTTTCTTTGTACACTTTAGTCTTTCAGATTTATTGTAAATACATTTCTTGCAAGCTATCCAATACCCAAAAGATTGGGAAAGGATATCAATAGCCGTTTACATAGTTTTGAGATTTGTTCACTTGGTATATTTTAACATACATTCTTAAATGCAGAGTGAAAAGACATTTGCAGGATTTGCCTTTTCATTATGCAAATGCTTTATAAACTGCATTTTCTCCATACGTATTACAGAATATTGTGTTTTCTTGTGTATGCCTAGAATATAAGACACACGTTCACTCCATTTCTGTATATCAGATTGACACTAGTTAACTCAGGAACTGACTGTTAATTCCCATACCGCACCCTTTATAACGAAACCCAGTTTTATCCCCCTTAGATGACTTTGAAACCTCGAAATAAACTTCATATGTTTCCCTTTTTTGACCTGCTACATTCCACTGACTTGTCTCCACTGAAACACATTTGGACCATCGGGGATGCCAGACTTTTCTAGCTCCATTTTATTTAAACAAAATAGCCCAAAGTTTCATTTGTTTCTTTCCTCCTTCAAGGTAACTAGTGTAAAAGAAGGAATTGAAAATGATGCATTGTATAATCTGTCCTCGGCCAAAACAGTGCTAAAATTCAGTGTCTGGTGAACTGATACGGGCAGGATGCTCTCCTGGACTGTCAAAGGTCTCTGATTTACAGCTCGGACTAGAAAGGAGACTTCCTTTTCCTCAGAGAGCATCATAAACCACGAGGGCAGAGAGTCCTCCAGACTCTGATTCAGTGTGCATTCAATTAGCTACACAAAATGAAACTTCTCCAGAAGGACGGATTGAGAAATAGAGGCTTAGCCTAAATCCCTGCGGGGATACCCAGCAATAGGTCCCTGCTCCGAAACGGGATGAGAGGTCTCTGCTTGGACGGGAAGACCTGGCGGAAGCCCGCAGGGGCTCTTAGCCTGGGCTGGAGCCTGCTTGTTTTTTTAATACAGTGGCTTGTAAGTGGTAGTTATTAAATTGTATTATTTTTTAAACTGCTTTAGTGGCCTGCCTTGCTATAGAAAAGCAAAGGAAGAGATTCAAGATAGCATAACTAAGAACGAAGGATCTCATTGCTCTAACTTTCTGTCCTAGGGGCAGTTCCATGGCAGGATGCAGGATGCTTTTAGGGTCCGGCAGGGGCTGTTTGTGAGTGTGCACATATTCTGAGCCGATTTGTTGTGTTTTCAGGGGGTGAGGTGTATTGCTTGAAAGCTTTAACCCAGACATCTGGCCATCCCCCAGCCGGTGTCTGCTGTTTCTGTTTTACAAGTTATTTACAAAAAGTCTCTTCCTTTAACAGAGATTCTCTGACAAAAGCCCCCTTCTATGGATTTACCTACGGAGTAGCTCAGTGTGCAAATTACTTCATTAATGCAGCAGTCTTCAGATTTGGGGCATGGCTCATTGCCCATTGTCTGAGCAACTTTGAAAATGTATTTATGTGAGTATACTTTCTAAAATGTAGGAAAAAAAAATAATCATCTAGACATGTCATAGGGATTTCAATGCATGCAAATTATTTTATCTAATTAGAGAGGTAATGGGGCATAGATATTAAAGAATTCAGTCTGGTTGGGAGTGCAGTTTGGGCAGAACGGCTGTTTTGGGGAAAGGTGTGTATTCAGGCAGTGAAGCAGGAAGCGTGTGGCCATGCTCAGTGCGCCTTCACTGGAGAAGTCTCTGGCATCCTTTCCAGATAGAGGGTATTGCCTAGAGAAGTCCTGTGACACCACTGCTCATCTATAAAGTAGCTATAGGAATAACCAGAACTTTCTAATACCGGATGTCATTTTGAGGGGTGAGAAACTCCAGAAATCTCATAATCTAAAGACACTAAAAAACCTTATTCTGAGGATTTGTTTTACACATGAGGAAAGAAATGCATTGTTCTCTCTGAAATGAATGATGCTTTATCTCTTGGGTTTTAGAGTCTTCTCTTCGGTCATATTTGCTGCTATGAATGTTGGTCAGTCTGCTTCCCTGGCACCAGATTACGGCAAAGCTAAAATGTCAGCTCAAAGAATCTTTCAGCTTCTGGACAGAAAACCTCTAATTGACAGCTATAGTGAAGAAGGTGAAAAATTGGTAAGGCTTTTTGCAGTAAAAACATGAAACAAACTAAATTACTAATGTTTTATTGTCTAAAACTGTATTCATAGTTTCTCTTTTTTAGGGTGTCACAAAAGACAGACATTATATAAAATAGTGGTACTGATTCATTATTTTTAATGGGCCATGTTATTTTGGTTTTTCGGTCAAAACTGTGCACCCTTAAATGTAGTTTTGCTCTGAATGAGCTAAAAAGAAATATTACTTTTTGTTCTACTGCCCCACATCTTAAATGGCTTCAGGAAAACACTGACAATGGTGGTTCCACTCACAGTTGCATTGCCTTTTTAAGAGTTTACAGGAGAAGTAAAATATAAGTGGATTTTCCTGCTGTTTTTGTAGATAAGAGAGAGTAGTTCCTTCAGAGACAGAGCAGTTTTGCCAAAATCCACCCTCTTACAACTGTGGAAACTCTTACAAGTAAAAATGTGCTCTTGTGAAGTCAAAACTAACTTAGTGAATAATCTGTTTTGCTCTAAGGTTGGGGGGGGGGAGGGGAGAGGGGGAGGAAAAAAAAAAAACCCAAATTAAAACACACGAAAAAAATCCCCCCAAAATCACCTCTAAACCCAAATTATCATTAAGGAAACTGACATCAGCACTTGTCAAATTTCTCCATGAAATGCTTTCAGTTTGCGTGATCTGGAAGGATTACTTTTCTACATCCATCTAAGTTTAAAACAGTAGGTTTTAGATGGTAGCACCTACCCAGGAAACCATGATCCAGTTTCTATAAGTTTATACATAGGATTTTCAGCCCTTAAAGATATGAGCACACTTTACACATCTTCTTGAACCAGGGCCCTCCGGCACAGGCATTGAAAGATTTGGCACAATGTCCCTGGTGAAATAGAATTTAAATGAAAATATTTCTAGTGTAGACTGGACTCGAATACCAGTGATGCCTGTGACTTCTGCACAGCAAAGCTTTGAGCCCATTAAATTAGATCACCAGCTGCTGTGAGAGCATTGTACTCGGTGGTGCTGCTAGTAGGTAGGTAGGGCTGGCTCCCGCCCTCAAGGACAGGAGAGGCAATAGCCTTAGTGTGTGTCCCCGTTCTTCCACTTGTGCTTAGAAATCCAGCCTGCCTGGAATGGCTAATTAACAGCCAACATTGCTGTTTACAACATGGTTTGTCCTACACAGCTACCTACCAAAGAATTTAGCTCTCCTATCTTAATAGCTGATCTTGACCTTGTGTTGCGTTCGTTCAGATTGTGCTACCTGCAGTGCGAGACCAGGAAAGCAAATGCTATAGGTTACGTCAAAGTAGAAGTGCCTCAATTACATGTGTCAGAAACGAAAAATCTTAATGTTTTTTACTTGTCTAAAGATACTCTTTTCAAAGGTGAAGTGAAAAATAGATACAAGAGATGCAGAAAACTGTTTCTCCAGAAAGATCTAGTGACTTACATCTGCAGATCATCCCATAAATAAGGACACTACGCTCAATCCAATATGTAATTTAAAAGAACTTCAAAAGCAGTTTTGAAAACATCTTCCCAAACTTTCTTGTCAGTTCTCTCACTTTAATAAAGTCTTACGAGTGTTATTATAGTTAAAGCTAATAAATGCTAATATGAGCATGTGAACTCTCCATTACTTTTCAGAGCAATTTTGAAGGAAACATTGAATTCAGAAACGTCCATTTCGTATATCCAACAAGGCCAGAAGTTCAAGTTTTGCAAGGACTCAATGTGAAGGTTAACAAAGGACAGACCCTGGCGTTAGTAGGAAGCAGCGGCTGTGGCAAAAGCACATCCATTCAGCTCTTGGAGAGATTTTATGACCCCATGGGAGGACAAGTGGTAAAAATAGACTTCTGTGGCTGTTACTAACAATTAAATCTACAGAACTCTGTCTTTCAAGGTTTCAGAGGCTTTAAACAATCCTGGCAATATCTCTGGTGAGATGCCTTTTTCCAGAGGTGTGGGTTACTGAGGTTGTGGTTCCTGCAGACAGCCTTGGGACCCCATGTGCTCATCATACGTGCCAGCACTGGCACCCGTGTTGGCACGGTGTGCTGGCTCAGGGCACAGATCTCACTGGGGAAGAGAATGACTACATCAGACTGTTGTCTCCCCAAAGCTGCTCATGGCCTGGTCACGCACGGGCATAATGTTCATGTCACTTGCTTGTCAGTGTGTAAGTCATCCCATTAATATGAATTCATACATTAGAGACGCATACATGCATCAGATAATACAAATGTAATCCCACAGGGATGCTACTGCGTCACCTTCAGAAGGTTGCAATGGGCTTTTTGATGCAGTCCCCACTAATGGGTATAGAAAGCCCAAAGAAACCTCCTTGGAGGTTTTACAATTGAGTTAAAGGCCTACAGCTGTAGATATTTATTGTTGTGTTCCGCTCCTTAGGGATAGGCTTTCCCATGAGGTTCACGGTGATTCTTGTGGTCAGTAGGAAGGACTGCAGGAACAGCCTGTGATCTGCTCTCAGGGTTTCTGTCTGCTGGGAAAAAACCACACACAAAATTGAAAACTGATGAAAGGAAATATTTCATCTATACTGCGGGTTCTTTTCCATTTTGCATGCAAAATTTACTTGATTTCAGCAGGGAATCTAAAACGTAACAGGCTTCCTCTTCCAACCCGTTGTTTCCTGTTTACAGTGTATGTCTGTGGATGAGCTCTGTAGTCAACTTGGCATCATTTTTTCTGTTGATTTTCTAGTTAGCAGATGGATTTGATACCCGATCTTTGCATTTACAATGGCTGAGGTCCAGGCTGGGCCTGGTGTCACAGGAGCCCATTTTGTTTGACTGCAGCATTGCTGAAAATATTCGATATGGAGACAACAGTAGGGTGGTTAGTCAGGAGGAAATTGAAGCAGCAGCTAAAGCAGCAAACATTCATGCCTTCATTGAAAAACTGCCAGAGGTAAGACATGGTGGTCTTCTCTTCCCAGTGACATTAGATATTTGGAATGATATGGAGAAATCTAGGTAATGCTCATTTACACAGATCAAATTAAAACTAAACATTTTTGTTTCCCTTAATAGGAAAAAGTATAGAATTTATTTAAAAATCTCAGCATGTTTTAAGCTTAAAATCCTTCTTATTTTGTTCAAAAGAAGACCCATGTTCCAATGAATATAGTGGTAGACAAAGCAGAATACGAGGGGGGGAAATAGGAGGACACTCTATGTACAAATAAGTCCTCATAATATTTTTTTTGATGTTTTTTCCTTTGACAGCTGAAACTTCTCAGGTTACTCTGAGAAAGATGATGGGGTTTTTTTTAAATAATTCAGTAAAGCTAAATGTTCTATTTCTAATTGGATGGGCATGCACGGGGAGTATTTCTTAATAAATACAAAGGGGCAATAAATCAAAAGTGAATGACGGCATTTGACCTTCATGCCTGCCAAGAATTTGGCTCTAAGAAGGAAAAATGCTTTGATAGTTTGTTTTCATTGTAGCTCTGTGTAACTTGAAAATGATGTAATGATGCTGAAAAATATATCATCTTCGTAACTACTTATGACATTTGGGATTCTTTATTCACAAATAATGCAGGATCGGGTTCTTCTTGCATAAGTCAGTAAGCATTAAATCTCTAGTTACTCTTAGGACCATTTGCTCGTGGGCAGATGTCTGTGGACGCCTTACTGCTATATCGCTGGTGGTACCATTCAAGACCTATTTCAGTATTTGGGGAAGTAAATTTTCAGACCAGGTATAAATATGTGTGGCTGCATATATAACTGTTTATACTAGAGGTGTTTATAAAAGCTTAGCTTTATTAAAACCACTTGACACTATTCTTTTCTTTCAAGATGGAAATACCTAATGATATTTATAGCCGCATATAAAACTTAACTTTTCTAGTCTTCCTTCTCTAAGAGTATTCACAGGCCTTCTTTTTCATTTTTAACACTCAGAAGTATAATACCCGGGTGGGTGAGAAAGGAACGCAGCTTTCCGGAGGTCAAAAACAAAGAATCGCAATTGCCCGTGCTCTGGTTCGTAATCCTGCCATTCTGCTTCTGGACGAAGCTACATCTGCTCTTGACACAGAAAGTGAAAAGGTCAGTAATGATTACATGAAATACATATGTATATGTATACGGCTAGCTGCTTTCTGTAGAATAAAATCAACGCAAACATGTTGCAAATGTTCAGCTGTGAAACAACAGGGCAGGTCTATCATGGTAGCTCTTCCAGCTGTAAACTGTGAATTGAATGACAGGAGGAAGCTGTGCAAATAAACAAGTAGAAGACCCCAAAACTTTAAGGAGAAAACACCATGGGGAGCTGATACTCCTCAGCTGTCTTCCCATTAGCTGTATTTGATGGTAAATACCGAATTTGTGTTCTGACCCTAACTGGATGCCCAAGAACCCACTTCTCAATGTCTCCTGCTCATTTGAACAGTCTTCACTGCCCTCAGTGAGAAACCCTGTTGAGTAGGGGTCTCGTGTATGCACTGACTTGTACACCTATGGGAGATATATTCAGGTGATAAGAAAGACTAAGAAAACAAATGTGGTTCCCATGACAAGCGAAGGCTTTCCAGGTGCTAACAGCAATTTCACGACATCTGTGTGCAGGTCGTCCAGAAAGCTCTTGATAACGCCCGGCAAGGTCGAACCTGCATCGTCATTGCTCACCGCCTGACGACCGTACAGACCGCAGACATCATTGCGGTGATCCAGAACGGCAGGGTGGTTGAGCAAGGCACCCACAGCCAGTTGCTGGCAAAGGAAGGACACTACTATGTCCTTGTAAATGCACAAGTCTCTAATTAGTACTGTTTGCAGGGGGTTTTTTTAATTATTTTTTTTTCTGGGAAGACACGAAAAGCTTACAGAGAATTAACGTTGGCTCTGGCTATGCTAACAGAGCAGGGACCGTACGTTGCAGCCTGGTTGCTGTACCCAGTGTAGCCCTTGCCCCACACACTCAGGGCACATCAAAGCCCTGGGGTGGGTCATGGAAGGTGCACGGAGGAGTCCCAGGGGCTGAATCTGCAGAGCAGTTGTGGGGATCGCATGATCTGGAGGGAGACAGACCTGGAGTCATCTCATCCCCACCATGGCTTAGGTGAGGCACCCTGCTCCCGCTGTCCCCCCCAACCCTGGCCCATAGCAGGTGCCATCGACCAAGGCAGTACCAGAGTATGACGGTGGTTAAGCATGACGGATGGGCAGGGAGCTAAGTCTTGTGCTTGACCCTTGGGTTTCTTCACCAGTCAGATGCAGCCATAGGTCATCTTAATTAAAGATGACTTTCTGACTGCTGAGATTCCAAATAAAGGCATTTGTATTAAATTTAGAGAGAAGGGGCTGGATGCATGGGTTTGGGGTTTTTCCCTCACTTTATGACACATTTCTAATATTACCGTTCTTCAAACACTTCTTGGAGATTCAATATTCTATTTCAGACAGTAATTGTAATAGTTACAAGCTTTCCATCTAGAGATAAACTGACATAAAAGATACCATTGTTTTGTTTAGTATTTTTCAATCGCTGACCTAACAACGTTTAATCGCTCTTTGCATCCATCGGGGTAATTTCAAAAGTCTTGCAGGGGAGCTAGGATGGCTTCTTTTGGAGTGGACTCATGTCAGCCATGTAAATAACTTTTCTTTAAAAAAAAGAAAATAAAATTAAAAGTGGTTTTCAATATGAGATCCTTTATTTTGAATAGACACAGCTCTTAGGGACATGGTTTAGTGGTGGCCTTGGTAGTGTCAGGTTAATGGTTGGATTTGATGATGTTAAGGATCTTTCCCAACCTAAATGATTCTATGATTCTATGAATAATTTTAAAGATTGTTTGAAGAGTTGGGAAGACTCATTTACACATATGCTTTAATTATTGGTTATTCCCCTGCTATATTCCTCAGGGTGCTGCAATACATCCTTCAACAGCTGAAGAATATGTACTGCGTAGTCAAAGTGACTCAGCAGCTGGGGTTTTTTGGCTGGTTAAACCCGATTGCAGCATTTTAATTTTCCAAGGCTTTGCACGTGGCTTTGGGTTAGGATTTATGGCCTGGAACAACCTCCAGTAATTTCTAATTTCCAGATAACTCTGCTCAATTGTAGCAGACAAAACTTTACAGTAATGACTATATCCTTCGCTCATTTCAATTGTTTTCCGGTATCAGGATCCATGAGGGGAATAAAACACACAAAAGAAAACAAATTCTGGTCTCAGCTTTGCCAAAATAAATACAGTGGCTCTCCCTCACACATTTTTTCTCAGGGATTGTTATAAGAGGAGTTATCACTCATTCAGGCACCCCTCTTGTGTGACCTCTTCACTTTCTTGTGATAGGCAGATACTACATGAGCTGCTGCCCTCATTACATTCCCAATTATCCCACGTGGGCTCCAATTAATTCCATTTTCCCCATTTTGTTTCTGCACTAGAGTTAAAATTACAAGCAGTAAAATTTGATTCTCAGTTTTAAAAATAAAATATCTTCCTTCTTAATCCAGAAATCTTTTGTGGAAAGAAAAGAGTTGATTTTGTACTTTTGGTTTAGATGTATATGTGGTTTTCATTACAATTGTAATGAATAATAAATTTTTGTGATATTACAATTCATTATGATCTATTGCAGTAACAATTAAGTAAGATGAAGTAAAAATGGGAAATTAATTTAAATATATAAATAGAGGAGATAATAGTCACTAAACTAAGGCTCGGTAACATAATGAGTCATCTAACATCTGGGGCTAGTTTGTGGACCATCTTTGTGGAAAATACTGCATTCACATCCATGAAGATTACGGAGAAAAGAATCCAAAACGTGCTTCCTTCCCAGCAGCTTGGAATTATTTACTAGCACAGGGGCAAGAGGAGTGAGGTAATATGCCCTGTTTGACCTGGAAGGCACTGAAACTGCTGCAGCACAGTCGGCCTAGAAAAATAAGTTCTGTGACTTGTGTTTCCCCTTATTTGCACTTTCAGAGGTCACCATCACCTATCATGGAAAGAAAAGTGTCTGCACTTGCATCCCTTTTGGCACGTTCCTCGCACTTGCTTACGTAGAGCATTCTCACGCTGCAATAGCTGGACAGACCCAGTAGCAGCTACGTATGTTAAGGATAAACAGATAAAGGTCTTGAAGTAAGATGCTTGGCAGCACTGTGTCACGTCGTTCCTTATGGAAAGGCAGGCATGGGTTTCGGTTGGGACCAGAAGGAGGAGGCGCCGATGTGACGGAGAGAGCGTGTGTGCACCGCTCTGGGTTGCGGCAGCCGCGTGGGGAAAGAGCAGTGCCTGACGGCTGTGCCCTGGGAGCATCCTCTGCTCTTACCTGATTAAAAACGGGAAATAGAAAACACAAGTAAATAGCGTTGTTTTACTTAAGTTTACAAGTGAGATGTTACGTACCATAAGAACACACTGATTTGTCTCAATACAAACATACTAAAAGCCACTCATATCACAGCCCAGTTCAAAAGATCATCTGCAGATCTGAGAAAAACACCAGACAAAAGCAAGTCCTACCCAACACAAAAGAGATGGTGAGCAAGGAAACAGTAAAATCCCAGCCACCCGTAAGAATGACCAAAAAAGCACACTGCCATGCCTGCCCGCTTAAAGACAGACTGAGACGGATGACTCCATGAGATATAAATAGATTAATACACTCAGCTTGTAGGCACTAATAACAAACTCCGATGGTTTAGTTCAGACCGTCTAAGTCACCTTCCCAGCTAGATGTGCCCATACAGCTTGTAGGCTGTCTCCGACTAAAAGCAGACCTAAATTCAGAGATAAATGGATGTTAAAAGCACGCTTTCAGCACCAAACCCTAGACTGATACAGAGATCAAAAGAATTAGCCCTGACAGAAAAGAAAAACCTATAAGGACCCGTCTTAAGAGCAGAGGATTTGTTGGCCCCATCACTCTCTGTCCTGTGCTGCCATCTACCCCAGATGTCGGAGTTAAAAAAAGATTTCCCTTATCCCTGCCCAAGCAGGGGCTGGTGTTCTCCAAACATGCCCACAATATAACAAGTCACTGCTCGTGTCACTGAGGACTTCACCCCTAAAATGACTGCCACAAGGACAGTGATGAAGGAAACACATCAGCCCATGCTCGTCAAGGAACGCCAAAGGCCTCATTCATGACAAGCTCAGACATGTGCTTTATGCCAGCACTGATCCAAGCCTCCTGTGGAATTATTAAGGTATGATGTCTGAAAAAAGAGAGCGAAGATGTCAGAGAAGGCATTCATAAGGGATTTTTGGAGAAAGAACTGAGTGTTTCTTAACCACTTGACTCCATTGTAGTACCATACATAGCTGTTAGATTTGGCTAAAACTTTGCAATCGTTAGTCTAGTTACAATGTTAATTACTAACGCAGACTGAAGCCCCAGAGATGGGATAAGTAGTTGACAGAAGCGTGTGAACTAGAGGGCACAGGACCCGATTCTCTTTATGGCCTCAAAGAGTTAATTGTCCTCTTGTTTTTATGAGCATTGGAGCGCACTAATCCCAGTGGGTGTGGATGTTTCCCATTCCTGAATGTGCTATTTCAGTCTGAAATACCTGTCGGCAATTCAGGAATAACGGTGTTTGCAAAACAGTAAATTAATATAATGTTTATCATCACGTGCTTTTTCCTAAATGTCTACTTTCCTCTGCAGCCTATAATATTTCAATTTATATTCATCTAAAGCCTGTGAAGTACGCACCATCATAGAGAAGTTATTAAATAACGCTGGTTGTATGGCTGGAAGGAAAGCTTCCATTAAAATTGCAATTTGCAGCCCTTGTACTTTTAGCAACTATCTTCTATTTAAGGAGTGGGGAGGAAAGAACAATTGGAGTATTTTTAGGGTCAGCTGAAATACTAGTACATCAATGTGTACCTGGATTAGGTTTATGAGTTTAATTAAGATTTGCAGAGTTTGCAAAATTCCGCTAAACAATCTGTGGCAGGCAATACCTAACCTGTACTTTCTTGGCTACCATCAACACACGGTGTACCGCTGACTTTTCACTTACGTGTTTGCAAGCAGGGATGTGTCGTAGAGCTCTTGTCATACTGAGCTGTAGGAAAATTCCTATCACACCTGGGAGCGGGCCTATTTGAATGTTAATGGTCAGTGACTTCATCTAATTAGTAAGGGAAATGCTAAGGAAATATGTGGGATCGTTAAGGTCTGCTCACCTGACATTGCTGGAGGGTTTGAAGTGAAACTGCTCTCCTGGACTGTGTCTGCTCTAGGAAAATAGCTGCCCTTGTAACACCAGTTAAAAAAAAAACATAAACAAAACAGATCTTTATCTGCTAGTTCCTACCATATAGATATCAGCAAAAGAGCTAATAACCTATTGCCGATGGAGTTTGGGTTTCAAGGGTTAAATGTCTTCTCTGGATGAGGCTCGTGCCTCCCCTTCCACGAAGAAGCATTTTGTTACAGCAGTGCCCCAGCTCTGCCTGCATTTAGGGCTCTCCCACCGCCTGCTTCCAGGGGCACTCTACCCAGGGAACTCATTTTTTCTAAGGAGAAACAACCAAAAGCAGAAGCTTTTCATACAGTTTACCTGGAGCCGTCGTTGTGTCTTGCTGAAGAAGAAAATAAAGTGACAGCTTTTTCAAGGTATTTCCAAGCTCTTCTGTTTGCAAATGGGCTTGGATTATACTGGAGAAATGTGGTTTGGCAGTTGCTACAGCTGTACCCAAACAGTACGTGAACCAGTCAAGACAGTGGATGAAAGTCACTACATGACTTCTTTCTCTGTATCCATACTGCTGCATGTAGGGAAAATTTGACTTCGTAAAACATCTTCTCCACGTCTGAGACATTAATGTGTGTCTAATATCTTCAAAATAGTTAGGCAAGAAAAGAAATAGCTAGGCAACAAGGCTACAAACAGCATAAATGTATTTTCTTCTCATAAAATATACCTGAGGGGCTGCTTTTGCTAAGTCCTGACCCTTAGGTATTTGTAAAGGACTGATAGTTTTCTATGCAAAGGTAGAAGAATGCAGTTGCCTCGCTATTCTTTACCAACCTCCAGCTGCCCTATATATAAGCCTTACCACAGGTTGCCCATCACCCTGACATTTTCCAGGGTTATAGCTCTCCCTGACTGTTCTCTTCCAGTTGCCTGGGCTGCTTTTCCTCCTCAAGCACCTTCCCTTGCCCACACAGCAGATGCTGCACCATGTGGTCCGATGCAAAAGGACCGACAGAGATGAGAGGGGAAGTGCCAAAAGCAATAGCGGTGCAAAAGGATTACTTTCTAAAATTAACAAAAATTTCTCAGCAGAAGACCGGTCATTGCTCTCAGTAAGTGAATCATTTACACTGGATTGCTTCCATCTGCCTCTGCGCTTTGTCATCTAGACTGGAAGCGGCTCTTGTCTACCTGAGACCCTAGCAGTCATCTTCTCATTTTAGCATTTCTTGCCTACCTGGCTCATCAGCAGTTATGGCCAGGAACTATTTTCTGAAGCATGACTTTCCATCTGGAAATAATAATTTGCCGTGCCCTTAGGGAAGCTCACACATCCGCTTGAGTTATCCCCAGCCTGTCCAACGACACCGGTATCACATGCTCCAAAGCAAACTCGCTAAGCCTTCCTGCAATTCTCCTGAAGATGCCAACCTTTATTTTACTGAATGCTTTCTCAGAAAGATATTCTAAAGTCGTGTTAGCTCAACAAATAGATTTTGTGGACTTGTTTGAATTGACCATTGTATATTTCCTTGCTGTGCTGTTGCCACAGGAGTAACATCCTCATTTCTTTCTAATCGGTATGAACGTCATCTGTGACTACTGCCTTCTCCTATGCAGTCCAAAGCAAAAACACCTTGCAGTTAATCAATCACCACTGGAATAGTTCCTTTTGTTACGGTCCTTGAGGTTTGCAAGAATGACCTGAATATGGCCATTTTTGTGGAAATAATTGTTGAAGCTCACCCCTGGTTGCAAAAGGCTATCCTCCACCTTTGATCCACCACGGGCAGCATTCGCAGAGAATGCACATGGTATTCTACCAAGAGGGAAACAAGGGGGAAACAGGCACTACCGTGGGACACTTACCACTCAACTGCAGACATTTAGGGCTGAAGCAATCAATCAGATGATTGCCTTTAAAGCTCCTCTAGGATGTGACTCATCTGTTTCCACATATCTGTCTGAGCATACCGTGAACTACACCAGGGAAGTGCCTATTTCTTACCATAAATCTAAATGGGGAGTCTCAGGTTTTGTTCAGATTATACATTTATCTTAGGTGACGGGAGTTCCGCTCTGAATGTTTGATCTTTCTTAAAGAGACAGCTAGGTTAACTTACCAGTCCTGCAAAGACGTTTTGGAGGTCCTAACCAGGAAGGCACTGGGGAGCGCGCTCTGCAGACAAGGAGTGCTTCGAGGAAGGGGAAGGGCGTCTGCAGTGCAGGAGGGTGAAATTTCTTCATCTAGTTCTTAGCAGTGCAGGAAGGTTGGAGCAAAGGACCAACATTCAGGAGACAGGAATTATTTATCCTGAATGTGTAAGATGGAAAAGAAAATTACAGATTGCAAAAGCATCCAAAATGGCTTATAATAATGAGCGAATTAGCAGAATCTGGATTATTTTTTTCCCTCTTGGATGGCATGAGGGGAATTCTAAACAGGGAGTTAACGTTTTCAGGGATCAAAATAAATGGTGTCTCTGACAATCCCATGCATCGCCTGGTTTTTATGAAACCACACTTCAAATGGTACGTGGAGTTCCCATTTTCACATCTGCTATTCGTATGAACAGACACCTGGCAATGTAGTATATGTGTAGTTTCAGTGGAAACTCAACCAAACAACTATCACTTTATCAGCACTAATGGTCTTAGTTATAAACCCAGTACATATGTTTTATTTACTGTAAATGAAGTGTATATCAGCAACCCTGAATACGAAAATGAAATTTTAATGGACCACTTTTATGATGCTAGAGCAATGTGAAGAGACATCTGTAATGTGATTTACTTTTTAATATTCAGTAATGTAGTTTTAGTTTGAATAAATAGGGTTCCCAATAAAGACTCACATGACTATTTTCTTCAATTTCTTATTTCACACATACTTTAAGACCTGGAGCAACTTTTTCCATGAATTTATGCCAATACCCAATACTTTTGGGACTCTTCCAGTATTATATTTTAATGTTTTCTTTGTCTCTTTTTTTTTTTTTTTTTGGTATATCTTAGTACCTTGCTATAATTATTTCCCACTGATATGTTTAGTCACAGAGTGTGGTAATGTGTATTGATTCTGATAAATTGGTCTGCATCCACCATCATTAAATAACTTTTGCATCTATCAGTTCTTAATTGTATCTCACAAATGAACAGTTATCGATGTGATTTTTCTAAGAGAAAATGTCTAATCTGCCCCACTTATGGAAGAGAGGAAAGCATACACTTTGCAATATGTATGAGTATACTTAAATGGATATATAGTTTTAAATTTCTAAAATATATAACTATGTATATATTCAAATACATTAGAGTGCTTCATGCTGAGAAGTTTGGAAAGAATGCAAGTAAAAAATCAACTGAATCATGGGAAAATTTCATTTGCTTTCAGCATTTTAGTTCAATCCTGCGGAGTCAAAAGTAGCTTTTTTTTTCTCACAGTCATCAGGCTTTGATGATGCAATTTCTCTGTTCAGCTTAGTCAGACACATAACCCATCACTCTTGACTCACATACTGCACTTGCCCACATGATGTTAGTTACTCACGCAGATTTATTCTATTTTTCAGTAGATAAACCTTTGTTAGCTTTTATGTTTAGGCCTTTTTAGCCATATGTCCTGGGAAAGCAATTAAACTCCTTGCACTTGAAAAACCCAGACAGCTCATGCTATGAAAGCAGCAGCAGGTCTGTCCGGACCCCAGAAGCTGCCTCCTGGCTTCTATGAGAGATGGTGTATGAAAAGCTACACAACCTGAACCACCTTCCCTGAAAACGCTTCTTACCGCAAATATAAACCTCTCCTCATCTCTCTGCTTTCCCAGAGGCTTGCTTTCTTCCAGAAAGTATAGCTTTCCTGTGAAGGCTTCCTATTTTCATTCTCCCCCCTAGCCATCCCACAGTTGCCCACCGTTCTCAGAAAAACACAGGGGCAGCAGTGCCCCGCTGCTGCCCTGAACCCCAGTTAGCCCTAAGAAAACGCTCAGCACAGAAGGAGCCTAGAAGTGCCACCCACCATGGGCCAACACCCCCACACCGAGTGTCCTTAAAAACTATCTCAAACCAACAGGAGCACTGCTTACCCCACCCTGGTCATCATTACATAGTTACTGCTGAGCATCAGTAAAGAACTGGATTGTGTGAGTAGCATTTAAAGAACATTTCGTTAAAGTTCAGCTTTTGCCATGACGTCTTCAGCTTGGTTTCATCTTTATGGGGAGTATAATACATCTAAAAATGTATTTTATCCTCTCTCCTGTTACGTACACTCAATCATAATGCCACCAGGACTGGCGCACTCACATGTGTTAATAATAAGCTTGTGCTAACACAAGTCATATTTAAGCTGTCTCAGGTTTTTTTAACAAATAAAAAAAAAAACCCAAAAGCACAAGAAAAAGAAAACAGGCACTGATAAATGTTTTTTAATGTTGCATATAACGGGTTGTGTTATTTGATTATGTGTGATTTGTGAAGACCAGAATATTGTTAAAAACTACCTACTGCATAACATATATACCTTTTAACATCAGTAGTTCTATTTGTATTCCCCAAAATCTGATGGAATTTCCGTCATCCCCCCTCATTCCTTCTCAGATTGACCCACGTATTAGTCAATGTCTCAGCTACAAACACTGTCACAGAGGACAAAACTAAGTTACCCCGGTAGCTCTGTTCTTCACTAGGCTTGGTGAGACCGTGTCACTCGAGATAATGTTTCCCTGGAAACAGAGGTACACAAAAAGTGGCTTGTTGTGTTTCATTTACTGGCAGAGGGAGTAAGAGGCGGGAGATAATGGCCAGATCGACTCTTGGAACTGGAAATGTCCAGGAACTTCAAGCACCGAAGCAGATACTTCATTTAACCTCTTTGATGGCAAGTCAAATTCAGAAGGGGCTTTACTATTACTGTTACCATACTTATTATTTAGACAATTGCCTCTAAAATGTGCCAGCTGCTTTCTGACAAGGCAGGGAGAATCATGTCCCCAAATGAGATCAGTAGATCAGTCTAGGAAAAAAAAAAAAAAAAAAAAAACAAAAACAGGAAAAAACCCCAAACCTTTAACCTTAACCTCGAAGTGCAGGGTTTGGTGAATACACAGAAGCAGAAACATCTCCAAAGCTTTCCTCAGGACTCTGCACTATTTAAACCTTCCAAAACACTTGGCAACCATTAAAGGTTGAATTGAATGCTAGTTGTGTGTGTTTTCTGGAAATATTTCCTGAGGTTCGAGGGGTAAATGATGTTCTACAAGGACATTAGCCATACATCTTTCGTGCGGCCTTCCCTCTTTCAGCTCATCGCATTCACTTGTCCTATCTTGCTTCAGATCAAATGGCAAATCTGTCAAGGGAGGGGGAGGTATTTCCCCAAGTTGTTTATGAAACGACTAGCACTGTTCAGCTCCGGTCCTGCCTGAATACTTTCAAGCACATGAAACAATAATAAAGTGTCTCAAACAAAGAAGTCCCACACATGAAAAGGGTAAGCAAACTCCAGAAGGGGTGACTAATGATGCTACAGGAAAATAACAAAAGACAGAGGATTTCTGTCGGGTATGGCTGCTCTCTGGGTGGTTAGTAGTAGAGATTTCAAAAGGTCATATTTTTCTAAGAAGCCTCATTATGCTCAGATCTTGAGACAGGGGATTTTCTCCATTCAGTGACAAACAAGATGAGCAATGTGTCCACTCAGTCACAGGTTTCAGAGCACGAGGGTCTGTCGCAGCCCCCGAGACAGTACCAAGAGAGCCTTGAGGAGACAACAGGGAGGGGCTACGTCTGCAGGACCAGTTACTTTGTTAGATATGCCAGAATCAGTGATGGGATGTGTATCAGAAGGTTTTCAAAACCAGCTCAGGGTCTTACTTGACACCATTAATTCTGCCGTGGCAAGTTCTTCCCTAGCAAATTGCAATTGCAAAGCCATTGCAAAGACATTCTACTCCAGGTTGTTTTGGGAGAAGTAAGAATGAAAATGCATTCACTAAAGAATAATTTCAGCTAAACCAAATATTTTGAACATTCTGTTCGAGCAGAAACTGTAAGTTTTGTTTCTGTTTTTAAAATTCTTGATTAGAAACACTTTCTGAAGATAAAACTCTTTTTTTGTTGTCCTTTTGTCTTCTGCTGGTTTTGTTGAGATGAAAAGCTAAATGGCTAAAACCATTTTCCATATTTAGCTGTGAATACTTAGTTTTACGTAACCTCTGCTGCCCTTTTTACTAGATAAAGTATATACCCAAAGACTATCACCTAGTCCTGTTGCTAACAAACTGGAGATGCAACTCTGGCATCTGTGACAAGGGGAATCTGTTGGGGAAAGGAGGCTGAGGGGAGGAAAACCAGATTAATCAAAAAAAAGCAAAAGCTGTTTGTGTTCTGGTTACACTCTGTAGTGCATTGCATAGCGGCATCTCGCACCCTGAGCTCTCTTCCCAGCTGTGCCTGCCTCATCCAGGGAAAAGAGTTTGGCTTAATAACCTGGATGAGGGAGGAAAGTGCTTGAAAAGTGCCTCCTGGCACTGAGGAGGCCTGGCTGGGTCCACAGCATCTGGAGTTGGCCGTGGGAAGAGCTTGTGCACTTTGCAGAGCCCTTCTCGTCGAGCTAAGCCGCAGAGCGCCTGGCACCCTGGTGGTCACCCCACCTACGCTCACCAGGTTGCTGAGGCAGACCTGGAAAGAAAGATTTATGGAAAATGGCTGGAGACAGACGTGTGGAAGAGGAAAGGGAGGACAATGACAGGAAGCCACAGCTTTTGCTCTCCCATGCTTTGTCCAGCACTACCCCGACCTCTGGCTGCTGCCCGTCCTCGCTATGCCTCTCCCAGCGCTCGCCACACAAACACTGGTTTCAGCATGACGAGGATGGCAATGCCACTCTGCACCTGCCCAGCATGGCCACCACCTGCACCGCCCCAGCAGCCCCTGAAGTCCTGTCCCGGGTGGGACACCTCTTCCACCCCCCTTCTCCCACAGGAGACAGATGGGGTCTGGGGATGCTGTTCGCGCCCTGTTTGGGCCTTCTGAGCAAGCCTCGGCCCTCTGACCTTCTCACTCATGGGACAAATGGGGTCTGGAGGAGAAAGGAGAGGTGTCACCTACGTTCACATCCATATTTGGTTTGATTACCTGATTATAACATTTTTTACTGTTAAAAAAAAGACCCAACGCCCAACTTGCTAGTATTAAATAAAAAGCCACTCTTCCTCCTTCCTTAATACATGCCTGCAAAACTTTCAGTGCTTTTTAATGCTTCAACAGACACGCTAATTTTTTTAAGTTGCCATAAATCAAGACGTTTTTAGCCAAAATAGGTCTTGAGCAATGTTTTCATGAGAAATTCTCTGGATCCTCAATGCAGGAAATGTCTGAGATTCCTGAGGAAGAGCAGTATTAGCAGGGCAAGGTGATGATACTTGGGCTGTACCTCCAGCTTTTGTTACTGGGATGACGAAAGTTTCAAGGCAGCTTACGTTTCAGGTATTCTGGCTTTTGGTATAAGTTTAGTGGCTCACATGCTTCAAGAATTAAATTCTACAAATTTACCAGAAATGGTTTTTAATTAGGACAGAGTAAAAGGGGATTGGAAATAACATCCCCGATTTAAATCCTCATATATTTTCCCCCTTTTTTTTAGGTATATACTTTACAAGTTGCATATGATACAGTGCTTGGGGAAGGAGAGGAAATGAAAAAAAAATGCAGGAGGACAAACCAAAACCTTCTCACCAGTTGGACCTTTCTGTGTAATTTACAAGGCAAATTCCTCAGGTCAGAGTCTCATCCGTGGGGATTTTCCACTTCCACAATCCTGTGGACTGCAAAGGCTATTGCACATCAGCACACACTGACACCCACGGGGAACCGAGCTGTTTGATAAGAGATTGCTTTTGTTTCCCTCAAACTCCCACAAAGGTACTCAGTGCACAGACCAGTATTTGTATTACGCCACGAAGGGAAGGATTTAGGCCAAAAGAAGCTGGCAGCCATGGCTTTTTAATGAGCCATGTGCTGACAGGCCTGGTTGTGAGCCGTTACAGATGTGCGTTGGACAGTCTAATGAGATGCAGGAAATTCATGAGGCCAAAAAAACCTCTTTGGATATTCTGGTTACGTTCGTAGGATCAAAACCGCTTGTGTTCTACCTGGCATCGCCGTGCAGGGGATATGCTCGATGTCCTTAATAAAAACATTGCTATTCGGTGTAAAGGCAGTGATGCACGTTGATTGCCATAAGGGGGAATAAAAGAAGGGCTGAGTCATTAGCCAAGAATGAGAGCACAAGCGGGACAGGATCCTACAGTGGCATGTTAATTATAGTAACATTTTCTGTGATTCCCCTGCTACGTAACCAGAGACGCAGGAGCATGAGAGAGGGCCGCAGCGTGAAAGGAGGTGGCCAGGATGAATGATCTGGCAAGTCAGGGAAAGCAAACTCCTCATGAGAGAACAAAAACCCCTGAAAATTTCTCCTCCCCACAAAACGGAGTCTCCAGCTGATGTGTCCGGCGTGGAAGAGGCGACTTTTCCTGGTGCTTTAGCAGAGGAGAGTTCTGGTATTTCTCTCGGAGCATGAGTCAGACACAGGGGTTGCCAAAAAAGCCATGCCAAGTCCTGCTCTGAGTTACATGTGCCCACAAGAACACGGCACGTGAGCAGATATTCTCTCAGAGCCAACTGAGGCATCGGAGTGGCTGTGGGCTGCCACATGCAGCTCTGAGGCTCCTCGGTCTCACCTCTGTTATCTTTCTGAAGTCTGACTATCAACTGTATTGCAGATGGTATTGCTAATTGCCAGGCCTGCAAATTCAAACAGATCAACAGTAAAGGTCTGCTGTTACTGTTATGTGGCAGATAAAACTTATTTTTAACTACCTAACTGATGAAGCGCGAGCCAGCTGATGCCTCAGTTTACTTGCTCTTTGTCATATAGACAGGCTTATATATAAAAAAGCATAGACATGAGTCTACGAAATGAAATAGGACACATATATCACATATACAGACCTTTTCCGGCACAGATAGGTTGGGTAGCATTTGCCAGAACTATAAAACCACATAAGACATGCAACAGTGACACCTATTGGCACACAAACTTCGTACAGATCCCTGCTTGTTTATTCTCCTGCAATATTTTTAGCTCCATTAGCAATGCCATGAGCGCGCATCCCACGCTGTTGCGATGGCACCTTCCGCTCTCGGGCACAGGCCCTGCAAGCTGGCAGGGCTGGTACGTAAACAGCTTCTTGGATAACTTGCCCTGAAGATGCAAATAAATTTAGTCTGTCTCAACTATGAACAGCCTTTTTTTCTTTGCACAGTAAAAACTGCAGGTAGGCCATGCTTCTGCAATCCCCATTAACAGTGGACTCCCTTTTTTCTTTTTTTTTAAAGACATTTCCACTTGTGTAAACCTTCATTTGCAGCAAAACCATTGTCTTGAGACGTTAGCTTGGGGGAAGAGGGGAAAGAGAATTCACTGCAAGGATTTCTGCTGTCTTGGGAACCCATCAGTTCTCCAAGGCAAAAAACAGGTAGAAGCAAGACTGCTAGTAAAACTGTTTATTCTTTTTGGCTGTAAAGTCCCTGAGGCTGTGTGTTAAGTCTGGCCCCAGGGAACTATAGGGATCTTCAAGCTCCAGATTTCCCAGTCCATGACGCAATTGCAGAGTTATGGATTTTGGAAGTCCTGGGTTAGTATTTTTAGATCAGTTGACTTGCCAGACCCATCTCTTTCAATGTGACAAAATTTAGACCTTAGGAGTAACTTTCCTGAGGAAGATAACTAATTATCCTCAGAGCCCCAGAGAGTTTTAGAGTCCGTTCCTCTGCCGCATCTATTTTTCAATAAGCCTGTGTATTGGGAGCGTAAGTGAGATGCTGTCAAGGAAATAATTAACATGTGGGCATTAGAGACTTTGCCACCTTCTCCTCGCCTGGCTGTGAACAATAAACAGCTGAGTTTACATCCTTTTTTATTCACCATTGCATTACTTTCTCACCTTTTCTGACTTGGGGTGGCATGGTATAGATGTTTTGAGGTTTGCTTCTAACTAAAGCTGCCGGCTTATTGCTTCACCAAAATAATGCTTCTAACTGAGTATGTATGTGGTTCAATAACTATTATCAACTCCTGGTGATCTTTTCCTGTTTCCTGGAATACAGTGTGCTCAGGTATTGCAGGAGCATTGTTAAGCCAACTTAAATCTCCAGTGTTGTTAGTTTTGTTAGGTTTTTTAAGCCTTCCTTCAGTGAAACTATTTCCGATTATTTCAGTTGCGAGCAATTTACCTAGCACAATGTGGTTCTGAAGAGATGTAGGGAACAGCTTAAAGGATGAGGTATTTTAACCAAGAGACATTGGTTTGCTTTCCTTGTCCTATCGGAGAAGCCTGGGAAAAAAACAGAAGAGGTCTTATAAAATTGATTTTAAAGTGGATTTTAATTTCTATTTTACCTATTTCTTGTAATAAAGTGGTGTCTAGTCAAGTTTTATTGTATTCATGAGTTTTGAACCTTGTCACATCTAAATCAGCTGTCTGTAAAGAAACATAAGGTGAGTAAGATCACACATCATGAGCAGTATGAAATCTCGTGTAAAAAAAAGCAGAGAAGGAAGGGACTGTGAGGAAACTGGGTTTCCCTTGTGGTCATAGTCATCGCTATTGCCCAGGGAGAAGTGGTAGCTGATGCACTCACTGCTAATGACTAAGAAAACAGAGCACAAGCAGAGACAAATTCTGCCTTTAGAAGAAGAGAGTAGCTTTCCTACATAGCAATGCAAGAAAATCCCAAGGGAGCAGTCAGGTCAGCAAACCTGTGTCATCAGAGCTATCCTGGGTGAACAGGTTTCTGCATGCAGTACATGATAAATGTTCCTGGGGTTTACAAGGTTGTCCCTTTTTCATCAGTAATCATCCTGCTAGGTGTCATTCTCACTAAGGAGTCCCTGGAGCCAGAGCTGAAGACAAGGGAAAGCAAATTCACAGATGTTTTCACAAAGCTTCACTCCCTTCTTCCTTTTTTTGTCTATTTAAAATTAAAATATCGCTTTTATTTGGGTGTTTTCTATAGCTCTCATATATTGGCTGTATTTGTGAATCGAGACATGTTGGGTTTAAAAGATACCTCCAAGCTGGAGACACTTGATCCTGATTATAAACTAAATCACTGTTTTAGGACCTAAAATGATACATACACCTTAGATGATCAACCATCAAGAAGCAAAAGGAAGAAGCCAAAGTCAGAAGGGTACATTGCAAATGAACTACATTTCTGTAGAAAATGCCAGTCTAATTGCAATACTTTCTGCATCGGTTCTGCAGATAGGCTTGGCTTTTTAAAGTCTGCAACTGTCTGGCTGCAGAGACAATTTGCTGGTGTTCAGGAAAACAGTGAATGTCTCCTCCCTGGCTTCTTTCTTACATGTGTCCACCCTTGGTAGAGCTGGCCAGCACAGCATTGCTTGGAGAAACGTCAACCAAAGCATCCACTCACTGGCATATGGATTAGAGGGACCAGCAAGTAAAAGAACTGTTAAAACAATATTAACATAGAGAAAAAGGGGGGGGGAGGGGAGGGTGAAGAAAAAAAAAAACAAAACAAAAAACCCCAAACAAAACACACACAATAAAAGGGTAGTCCAACAGCTTTTCTACTTTGTTCCAAACTCAGCTTCGTGTCTTTTCCTGGCGTACCAAAACTGGTTTGAGCTTCAACTGCGGAAGAAATCCTTACCTGTGATTTTGTCCCTGAAACAAAGTCCTGGCAGATACTGACACTTGTGATGAATTAGGAGAGCTGGCATAGACACTCAAGTCTTAAAGACGGACAACGTTATTGCAAGGAGAGACAGACATGCACTGTTGGAGGGTTTTTTTAATTCCTTAGTTTTTTCCAGTATGCTCCACAAAAAATGTACTTCGATAAGACTGAAACACAAGGTCCCCCTCCAGCAGCGCTCACCCATGTGTTTTGCAGAGATCAAAGCAAATTGCAAAATAAATGCCCTAAATAAAAAGCCTATTCCAAAATGCATCACATCTTTCCATAATCCAAGTACAACAACTTTCATAATTCTGGAGAGAAAAGGCCTGTCATTTAAAAATAAATTATTATACTGTTTCAGACAAACATCTTCCCGCTCCAAGCTCCATGCTGTCCTCAGGCACATTTTCCTTATCATCTAAAGCTTTCTGTTAAAGTAGGAAGCTGATTTTTATTGTGCATGGCCATAAGTTTTATATTCACTTTTGGCAGCAGGGGGATGTTTATTTCCATCAGAATTCTCTTGTAAATTCACTAAGTCACAGGAAAAAAAAAAAAAGTGTGAATCCAGAAAAGCTTCTGTATAAAATTGAGAAGCTATCCCACTGAACTTATGTTTTGGCAAACTATTGATTATATGCTTGGGACCAAACATCTAGCCAAGAAACACAGATAAAATGCTAAGAAGAAAAGCCTTTCAACATATCTATTGGGGAGCTGCCAGAATTTTCAAATGCTGTAGGAGCCAAGAGTGTAAATCTCAGAGAAAGGAAAGGTCTGGGTGGAATCTGTTCAGAAAAAAATTATCGTTTTTTTGGTATTTTAAAGGAAAAATATAAAAAGACAATAATGTTCATAAGCCTAAAGCAGGTCTGTAAGCATGCAATTACACAACATGGAAAAGTTGATCGCAGCAATTTTTTAAACAAGTCGTCATACTCTAAAAGCAAGGATTTCATTAATTCATGAAGAAAATACCATATACAACCCAAATTTCTGTAGTCTTTCCACAGAAACACATATATGTCCAGCCAGAAGAAAACATGAATTTTATAACACATGCACACTGTATATATCAGATGCAATGATGCATTTAGTACATTTAATATAGAATCATAGAATCGTTAGGGTTGGAAGGGACCTTAAAGATCATCGAGTTCCAACCCCCCTGCCATGGGCAGGGACACCTCCCACTAGATCAGGCTGCTCAGAGCCCCATCCAGCCTGGCCTTAAAAACTTCCAGGGATGGGGCTTCCACCACCTCTCTGGGCAACCTGTTCCAGGGTCTCACCACGCTCATGGTGAAGAACTTCTTCCTAACATCCAGTCTGAATCGACCCATCTCTAGTTTTAGTCCATTCCCTCTGGTCCTACCATTACCCGACATCCTAAAAAGTCTCTCTCCAGCTTCCTTGTAGGCCCCCTTAAGATACTGGTAGGCCACTATAAGGTCTCCTCGGAGCCTTCTTTTCTCCAGACTGAACAACCCCAACTCTCTCAGTCTGTCCTCATAGGAGAGGTGTTCCAGCCCTCTGATCATCCTCGTGGCCCTTCTCTGGACACATTCCAGCACGTCCATATCTTTCTTGTAGTAGGGGCTCCAGAATTGGACGCAGTACTCCAGGTGGGGTCTCACGAGAGTGGAGTAGAGGGGGAGAATCACCTCCCTCAATCTGCTGGCCACGCTTCTCCTGCCCAGGATACAACTGACTTTCTGGGCCGCTAGTGCACACTGACGGCTCCTGTTGAGCTTCTCATCTACCAGCATCCCCAAGTCCTTTTCTTCAGGGCTGCTCTCAAGCCAGTCACTGTGCAGCCTATATTGGTGCTTGGGATTGCCCCGACCCAGATGGAGGACCTTGCACTTGGTCTTGTTGAACTTCATGAGGTTGCCACGGGCCCACCTCTCCAGCCTGTCCAGGTCCCTCTGGATGGCATCCCTTCCCTCCAGCGTGTCAACCGCCCCACACAGCTTGGTGTCGTTGGCAAACTTGCTGAGGGTGTACTCTATGCCACTGTCCATGTCACTGATGAAGATGTTAAAAAAGACTGGTCTCAGTACTGATCCTTGAGGGACTCCACTTGTCACTGGCCTTCACTTGGACATGGACCCATTGACAGCCACTCTTTGGGTGTGGCTGTCAAGCCAGTTCTTTATCCACTGAATTGTCAGTCCATCAAACCCATATTTTACCAGCTTGGAGACCAGGATGCCATGCGGGACAGTGTCAAAGGCTTTGCTCAGGTCCAGGTAAATGACGTCAGTTGCTCTCTCCTTGTCTATTGATGTTGTGACCTCCTCATAGAAGGCCACCAGGTTTGTCAGGCACGATTTGCCCTTGGTGAAGCCGTGTTGATTGTACCCAATCACCCCTTTGTAATTCTTCTGCCTCAGCAGCGCCTCCAGGAGGATCTGCTCCATAATCTTACCAGGCACAGAGGTGAGTCTGACTGGCCTATAGTTCCCTGGTTCATCCTTCTTTCCCTTTTTGAAAATGGAGATTATGTTTCCCCTTTTCCAGTCAGTGGGGACCTCACCAGACTGCCATGACTTTTGGAATATAAGAGAGAGCGGTTTAGCAACCTCATCCGCCAGTTCCTTCAGTACCCATGGGTGTATCCCATCGGGTCCCATGGACTTGTTCACTTTCAGGTTCATCAGATGGTCACGAACCTGATCTTCACTTACGATGGGCAGTTCTGTCCAACCCCTGCTGTTGTCTTCTGTGACTCCGGGAGTGTGGCTGGAGCCCTTGCCAGTGAAGACTGAGGAGAAGAAGTCGTTGAGAACCTCGGCCTTCTCCATATCACTTGTCACCAGCTCCCCCATTTCCTTTCTGAGGGGGCCCACACCCTCCCTAGTCATCTTCTTACCATTAATATACCTATAGAAATTTTTGCTGTTTCCCTTGATCTCCTTGGCTAGATTTAATTCTAACTGAGCTTTAGCATTTCTCACCAGGTCTCTTGCTGTTCGGACAGCTTCCTTATATGTCCCCCATTCCAGCTGTCCTTTCTTCCACTCTCTTATAAAGTTTCTTTTTGTGTGACAGCGTGTTCAGGAGCTCCTTGTTCATCCAGGCAGGTCTCCTAGCATTCTTTTCTGCCTTCCTCTTTGTCGGTATAGTTTGCTCCTGGACACAGAGAAGGTGATCCTTGAATACTGACCATCTACTGGACCCCCCTTCCCTCTAGAGCTTTGTCCCATGGCACTTTGGCCAGCAGATCCCTGAAGCGACCAAAGTCTGCATGCCTAAAGTCCAGGGTCATAAGCTTGGAATACATCCTTCTAGTTGCCCTGAGGATCTTAAATTCTATTGCTTCGTGGTCACTGCAGCCAAGGTTATCCCTGAGCCTCACGTTGGTCAGTAGCCCTTCCCTGTTGGTGAGAACGAGGTCCAGCATAGCACCTTTTCTTGTTGGTTCCTCTACCATTTGGAGGAGGAAGTTGTCATCAATGCATTCCAGGAACATCCTGGATTGCTGGTGCCTTGCTGTGTTGTCCCTCCAGCAGATGTCAGGGTGGTTGAAATCCCCCACGAGGACCAGGGCCTGTGAACGTGAAGCCACTTCTATCTGCCTATGGAGGGCCTCATCTGCTTGGCTCTGCTGGTCAGGTGGCCTGTAGCAGACTCCTATTGTAACATCGCCTTCCTGTCTTCCCTTTAATCTTAACCCATACACTCTCAACCAGCTCATTGTCCTTCCCCATATGGAGCTCCATCGATTCTAGCTGGTCACTGATGTAGAGGGCAACACCTACTCCCCTCCTACCCTGCCTGTCCTTCCTAAAGAGCTTGTATCTGTCTATCCCTACATCCCAGTCATGGGAATCATCCCAACAAGTTTCAGTAATAGCCACTATGTCATGGTTTTCCAGCAGCACAGTGGCCCTTAACTCATCCTGTTTATTGCCCAAGCTGCGTGCATTCGCATAGAGGCATTTCAGCTGGGCTGGCCGTGTCACCCTCTTGTGCAAATCCCCCTTGATTCCCTTGGGATGTCCCAGTGCATCAGGGCAACAAGTTGAGAGCCCTTACTAGGACTCCTTCCCTCTGCCCCTGATGTGCTGCCCCACTGTTTGTCACAGGCAAGCATGAAATTATTGACCCCTTCCCCCTTCAAATCTAGTTTAAAGCCCTATCAATGAGGCCTGACAACTCCTGCCCCAGAGTCCTTTTCCCCCTCTGGGATAAGTGCATCCCATTAGCTGCTCGCAGCTCTGAGGCCTCATATACCAAGCCATGCTCGTAAAACCCAAAGCCCTGTCGACGGCACCAGTCCCAGAGCCATGAATTGACCTGTTGACTCCTTCTATATATGCCCTCATCCATCACTGATGTCAGAGGGATGAAGGAGAACACAACTTGAGCTCCTGATCCCTTTACCAGTTGCCCTAAGGCCCTGAAATCTCTTTTAAATGATTGTGAGCCTCTCGTTCCTACCTCATCACTTCCCACCTGAAAGACCAGAAGCGGGTAAAAATCTGAAGGACTCACAAGGGTGGGAAGTTTACCTATGACATCCTTTACCCGGGCTCCAGGGAGACAGCAGACCTCTCTATGAAGCGGGTTCGGTCTGCGTATCGGGCCCTCCGCTCCCCTCAGCAGGGAGTCATCTACAACAATGACCCTTCGATTTTTCTTTTCAGGGTCAGTTTTGACGGCTGGCCTGAGGTGAGTTGGCCTTTGTGGCTCTTCTGGCCTTTGAGAGCCCTCATCCTTGCTCATGACCAGTTCCTCTGGCAGAGTCCCATACCTGTTCTGCAAGGGCACTGTAGGTGGTGCGCTTCTTAAAGGAACCCGCTTGCTCCATTTGTTTCTTTTGTTCCATCAGACATAGACCTGTTCCCATTGACCCTGCTCATGTGGGTTACTACAGGACGGCTCGGGGGCTTGCTGGTGAAAGGTTACGGAATCCTCTGGTCCACTAAGAGTTACCTCACGTTCCGTTTTTGTAGAGATTAGATTGTGGAAATGGTCAATTTCCCTCTCACTCTCTCTGATGTTCCTCAATCTACTCACCTCTTCTCTGAGCTCCATCACTTCATCTTGGAGCTGTGCCACCCGGCTGAGCAGGTCATCAACCTGCTCACACCGCACACAGCCATGGTCAGCATTGTCCCCCGCTGCCAGTGAAAGGCAATACCAATATCCATTCGGGTGGGTGCGGGGAACACACTCTTTCTCCTCCGAGTGGCCACCATCACTCCTTGAGTGAAGTGCAGCACTTTGTGTCCTGCCCAACGAGCTGCAAACAGCTGCGGCACCCCCACCCAGGACACCCCCACCCGGGGCACCCACAATTGGTTTGCTTGCCCCCCCACCCCCCGTGCTCTGTAGGCAGCCATTAGGCATCTTACAGCCTGATAAACGGTGGGTGGTGCTGGGTCTGCCCACGCTAGCTCAGCAGGCCCGCTCACAAGCTGCCACCCCCCAGCACAGGCACACCGCTTTTCCTGGCTTCTCAAAAGCCCCAAAAAGAGCTTTTTGACGGCCCTTTTGGCTTCAGATCGCTTCCCCAGAGCAGATTTACCTGCCCTGAAGCTGGTCTCCGCAGCAAATCTATTACAAATATATTACACGTGGTATAAGTATATAATATATAAATATATTACAAATATGTAGTAGTATTTATTTCAAATTATAAAACCGTGTAAGTAGGTCCATCACTTCGATTGAAAAGAAACTTTTAAGGTCGTTTACAGAATTTTGCTCCCCATGGCAGACTTTGCTCTGTGTAAGGCATCATTAATCCCCATAAAATGGACAGACATCGGTCTTGAGTTGAATATAGTTGGTATGTTTTGTGGAAAAAGGCAATTTATTTTTTTTTCTCTCAGTTTTCTTGTTTCTTGTTTATCTTTTTAACTGTCAGCTTCTCCCTCAGTGGAGGATAAAGTTTCATTTGCAAGAGAAATTCAGTAGAAACTTCCTTGCTTCAGATGACTGCTGTCTTTTAGTGGTTTGAATGGATGGGAGGTCGCAGGTTGCAGAGCCATTGCCACTCTTATTTGCTGCTGGGACATCTATACCCTTCCTCTGTGAATACAGCGAGCAGCATTTTGCACAAGGCCAGCTCACATCGCTGCTAGTTGGAATAAAAGGAGACAGCAACCGTCTTGGCTGGAAGAACCTAAAGCAAGGAATACAACAGATCCTAACCTTAGAGAAGTATTTATAAAATCTATACATTATACCAAATCTGCTGAGTGGAGCTACAGAGGAAGGTGAAGGGAAAGATATCTGTCAAACAGAAACATTTTTCAGAAGAGCATATTTCCAACCATAGCTCAACCTTTGCAAATCAGATTCTGTGCTCTACACTTAGTAAGCGTTGTGTCACTTATGATGATGTATTCACATATGTGTAATTTATAAATTAGCAGTTCCAAAAGTGCTCCAATACCATGTAAAGGCAGCAATGAAATAATAACTTCTGGTCTGAGCTTCTGCTTCATATGCAATAGTAGTGGCGTGAAACACCAGTCTTAAACACAAACTTCGTACACTGTAATATGCTATCAGAATTTTAAAGAGTTACAGATGTAATTCTGCAATGTCCTGTAAATAGAATATTCTGGTGGAGGTGACTCTTGCCTTGTATTACACCAGTTAATGTATTTTTTTTCTGGATTTGCAGGTCATATTAATCTCTGGGGTAACAGGGAAAATTTGCACTAGAAACTTTAAACAACTCCTCAGTTATATATTGAAAGGTTCTCTTTATTTAACTCGGTTGTTTAAAATTCAACTTTTGCTGATATGGGAAGAGTTCATTAAATTAAATTACCAATTATCAAATTAAATACAAATTACACTTTTCCCTGATTTCTCTTAAACATACCATCAATTCAGTAAAACAAAGTGAAGATGGCCTAAACTGTTCACACAAGTATAGAAGACGATAGAGTCATTTCTAACCAGTTTCTTCACATCCAAAAATATTCATAATGTCTTTTTTTCTTCCAAGTAAAGCATGAGACATGCCTCTGATGCATCCAGAACGCCTCAGATAGGCTGCCTCCAGGCAGAACTGCAGATGCCATTTCCTTTCCGGAACAGAGATTATCCAAGCTGAGCCCACAAGCTCCCTGACCGTGGTCATTTCCATTTCCGTGCTGTCTGCCCCCATTATGATTCTGCCTTTCACAATACATGACATCATCAGCTTCCTGGAAAGCTGAGACAAGGTGTTGACTTAGTGGTTTAGGTCATGCCTACATTATGCAGTCATGGTGGAGGCAATTATACACGATGGCCTGGCTGCTTCTTTCATTTTCTATCCATGTGTCTTGAGAACTACCTGATGTTATTCTTAATTTTTTGCAGCATCTGAATCTGCTTGATTTGAGGTTATTCTCTCTTCATCCTTATGCTTCCTGACACGTAAAATACAACTAAATTTGGTGATAAATATACTTTTCCCTTCTCGTAGGTTCTTTGCTCATTTGTAGTATCTTTTCTGAGATGAGTATTTGCCCTAACGCTGTTCAGTTCTTGGTAGCTTTTGCTCCTTCTAAATAGAAGAACTTTTCAGGCACCCTCCATATTCAGCCCCTGAGCTTCACAGCCTAATTGACTTCACTGGATATTCAATCCAGCTGAATAAAATTCATACTAAACTTTTTCATTTAACATGATGAGTAGTAAACTCAGTGGAAGAATGGACTCTGATGGCTGGTAAAGGGTTTTGTTTGTCTTTCAATTTTAAAAACATATCCCATCTATTGCTAATTGTGTGTTGTCAACCGTCCTAAAATTGGTTCAATCAAGTTTTTCAAGACTAAAATCTTTGCTCTGTTGTGATGGTTCTGTAGTATTTAGACACTGAAATTGATGGGTTAGTTATGCTCATACATTTTTAAAAACATCTTCAACGACTTTTTAAATACTGCCTTGGAGATTTCATTCCATCCCCATTTCCCTGCATTATAATTGAAAGCAAACAGGTGTACCAGTTTTTCTTACTTTGTATTGCTTGTTACTTTTTTATACTGCTACCCATTCCCTCTCCCATACCTCTGACTCTTCTTGTCAGCAGTCTGGGAAGCTCTTTGTGAAAGCTATGGTTGCTACAGGCATTCATACATTTGTACCAGCTGGGGCATCACCAGGCCTCCTAGCATGGTTTCGATAAACGTACTCTTTAAAACAACGCTGTGTAGTTGTGTTGTGGTTTTAATGGCTTCTACAGGCAAAGCACAGAGGTAGGAAACAGCAGATCTGAAGGTGCAAGAGGTCTCAAGAGGCTGGTTTCAGATGATACTTCAACCCCCAAACTTACAATGTCACAGGACAGCTTCAGTGGTGCTTGCGAGACCCTCGACAACTGCCAGCAGCAGAGGCTCAGGGCCAAAGGAGCAACCATTGCGACTGCCCCTTTGTCCACCATATGCAGTCAGCGGCTTGGCTGGAGGACTTTAAGCTGGGAGTTCCTGAAGTGGTTAACACAACAGGCTACATCTTCCATAGAAGCTGGCAGGCAGATGGGCTTGCTCTATGTCTTTCTTATCAGTCCCCGAGACCTTAATTTTATAAAGTTTTGCACCAGTGCATTCAATATTTCGATCAATTTTCAAAATTTCGATCTATTGCACTGATTTTTGCTTCTAAATTAAAGGGCAGAGGTATTATTTCTGCCTTTACAAACTATCTGAATAAGTCTGTTTTCCAAGTTAATATTTGCTTTGATAAACTGAAAGCAGTACTCCTGTAGCTATCACAACATAGCTAAGAAATAATAGCCCAAGTTAAAAATAGGCTCATGCAAAATAGTCTCCCGTGGCAAAGGGCAGGAAATTGGTTGCAGTTGAACCAATATTTCTCTTGAAATCATCTGGAGCTGCTATTTGCTACGCAGCTTCTGCATACACCCCAGGCAATTCCGGACGCCTTTGGAAAACCCTCTGAAGCTGCGTGTTGCACTGCCTATATATGGAGAGGCGGCGTGATTTCTCATGCTTGTAGCTCTTCGGTACAGAAGAAATGTTTGTCTTTATGGGAGTGCTGTAGAAGGAGCGTGTTGTATCAGATTACTCATTTATAGTATTTCCCCTTTCTGAGTAGCAAATAAAGGAAGTGCATCCCAAAACGGGGAACTTGCATCCAGGCTTGTAAATTCTTCTCTCTTGGATGTTTTAAAAAGATAAACGGGGGCAAAGTCAAACAAAAGGACACGTACAGCCCGGTATAGTGTAGGTTAGTGTAGTGAACATGAGGCTTGTATTTTTGAACAATTTTTGAAAACAGATATAATGTTCTTGTTGCATTCCAGATGGACAGTTATTTTGTTTCTAGATATTGAAATTATGCTATTGGTCTTGCACAGAGAGCTACAAAGACGTTTGCAATCTCTTTTCTGTGTACCCTACATACAAATCATGCCCTTTCCAGTCTCTTCCAGGTGAAATACTCCCAAACTTTTTTTCACCTGTTTCTGTAATAGATTTCCTCATCCCCTGGTTTTCAACAATTGTTCCTTTCACTCCAAGTGTAGCTGAGAGCAGGGACACTATAAGAAATAGGGATCAGAACTGGTAGAATAGAAAAGCTCGTAGGATATTACATGTAAAGTTGTATCTTTTCATAATTTCTTATAGCTGCCACACCAACACAAAATCTGTTCTTTACCAATTAAAAGATTTTCCAGTAAATAATAATCTCAAGATTACTATATTTTTGCAGAATAAATAGTCCATAGACACGATGACAGGGAAAAAAACCACCAGCACAAAAATATTCAAGGATCATATGGATGCCTGTGGTAAGTAGGTTTATTATTACCCTGATCTGATTGACTTTTTTTCTTCAGGAGCTCACCTGTCTGAAAAGCACTCCCTAACATTTTCTTCCTAAATCTTCAGAGCCAATACTGAGACCGGCTAATGGTGTTAGTGTTCTCTTTGCTGCTGCTGTAGACAGATTTATTCCACTGGAATTACTCAATCCCCAGTTTAAATGAGATCAGGGAAGGGCCCCACCGGCACCACCTTTAACTGTTCTTACCTCAGTTAGCCAACAAGCAGAACTGAAGTATGACAGGAAAGAAAAGCAACCTTAACCATACCAAAATGTATATTTCCCTGTCTGGTGTAAATATGGTGCTAGTAGAATTTAAATGGCTTAAAATATGTGTGAGAGGTGACAGTAAAATTCACTTTCTAGACCCATTAAAGCCAAAAATA
The DNA here is from genome assembly GCF_964199755.1 of Larus michahellis. Classification (NCBI taxonomy): domain Eukaryota; kingdom Metazoa; phylum Chordata; class Aves; order Charadriiformes; family Laridae; genus Larus; species Larus michahellis. Next base: position 34,984,908 of record NC_133897.1, read on the forward strand.
TGACTTGTGAGATATTTATTTAACTGGGGACCGTAGGCTACATCATGTAACTTCATGGAAAATTTAATTTCTAGTTTCAAATACCTAAATAGAGAACATCATAAGCTATATAGGGACATCCCAATAGCAGAAGAGGAGAGTATTCTCGGAGTATTCATCACAAAATACCGACTCATCTAAACATCACGTCGTTACTAAAGCCTAACCAAAGTTCAGTTTGCCTTTCCTCTGAACAGCGTTCTGCTGGGTAGAGCTGAGCATTTTGGATACACAGAGATAAATGAAGCTTGATTTGCTACTCGCCGCAAGATCATACATGAAATAGTGATGTTTACAATGTGGCCAGCTAAAAACTTCTCCCTGCGTAGACTACAGGAGGCTGCAAGTTTTCTGTAAAACTTGATATAACAATAACTACTTATGTTAAACCAATGAATAGTTCAGAAATACCTCGTTGTTTTCTTTTTGTGATAATCATTGTTTCTCCACAGGAGATGAGTGACATTGAGAACAGCCCATTCATAAGTTGCTAACATTTCAGCCGCTAAAGCATTCTAAGTTTAAACTTAATCTAAACTTAATTATCTTTACGTTTCATATGGTCATTATTTTACCCGTTTTTAACCCTCTAAAATTTTAATGTCTAGCCTAAGCTAATCATCTAGTCTCCCTTTGTAATCAACAGAGGGAAGACAAAGATGCCTTCAGAAAGGCTAAATGAAAGAATGGAAAATGCTGTCACTTGGGGTAACGCTCCTATAGGTGGGATTAAGTATATAGAGTTGACGCCATTAAGTCATGTATATTCTCTCTCCAGATCAATCTATAAAGTGGCAAAATACGCTCAAGCCTAAACTCCAGCGCCACGTACTCTTCCATGAAAATGCATGAGGCCGTGTTCAGCTCTGTGACCACTTGACATATACATGTATGTATGTGTATGTTTATGTAGACAATCACTTTCTAGTTGTTACCCAAAGAATCCGCAGACATTTTGCACACCCACCTCATTAATCTGGTATCAGATTGCCTATATGTCAGTCTGATGCAGAGACGAAAGGCCATAAAATACACTCATGCACTCTGCTGGAGGGTGTGGTGTTTTCTGTAGATCACCCTGGAGGAACATGGCGCAAAAATCATTTAACTTAAGAGGTTTCTGAGAATTCGTGGGCACGGTCAGCCAGGCAGCCATCCTTTTAGGATGACAATTAGAACGGGTGTAAGATACAGTAAAGAAAATGTAACCAATGAAGAAGTTTTAACTGTAACAAAGGAAGAAAATATGTATGTTAAGCCAGGAGATTTCCTGTTGGGATATTCAAATATCTTTCTTCCTTGGAAATGAATAGATTCAAAGTTCAGTATTGAATAGAAGCTGCTTTTTTCATCTATGTGGCAGAGTTTTGTGTGCTTACCTATAAAACTGTTTATGTCTAAAATTTAATTTATCTCTAAACTCCCTGAAATGAAAACCAAAGGCCTTATGCAGAAAAACAATGAGAAGAGAGAACTAGAGCTCAAGAGGGTAATGAGCGTAAAGAACAAGGTCGAAAGCTCTAAGGTGCCTGTGTGAATGTAAATGCAGCTGAAAAGCCGGACTGACATCTCGGGGCGGGAGGAGGGGAGTTTTATATGCCAGTCCCAAATGGGCCGCACCTGCCCCGCTGCAAAACCAGTAAAACACCGGGATGTGGATGGGCGGCGGGGGTGGGGGGAACTAAATTTAAAGCGAACACTGATTTTCTGCAGCCACCTTGTGTCGCAAATGGAAATTGCAGCTTTCAAGCCCCGTGTTTTTCTACGCGCAGCGCCCTGCTTCAGGTTCAGGCAAGATGCTTGACGCGAGCGTGACTTGAGGCTCATCGATGATGTCGCTGCTGTCGCCAGGAGACCTGCTTACGTGTGTTGAGTTTTACCAGTGGGCAAACACTCTGAATTCGGGTGGATTTGCACTGGGACTCAGTTTCTAGGAGGAAATGACATGTAGCGAGAAAACATTACTTTTAGATCCCGTTTCTTTGCAGTTTGAACTCTACGGAAATCAAAGGGGATCTTTCCATTTACCTCATTTCCATTTATCTCAGTCAGATCCTATTAAAAATTATTTGTTCACAATGCAAAAAATGATATATCTTGTACTTTTCAAAAAAATGCTACCAATGTGGTTGAAAGGGTAAATCTGCAGAAATCGGGGTCAGAAACCAGGAATGGCTGTTGACTGAGCTGTAGAGTGCAGTCCTACAATTATCTTATTAGATGACACTGCATCGGCTCTAGACACAGAAAGCAAGATGCTAGTTCACTTTGGACTAGGAAAAGTAAGTGCTTTGTCATTGATATAACCCTTTCTCTTTTCTCGAATCCTGCATTTAATTTAAATTCAGGGAGAAGACAGGCAGAAGTGACTGTTATAATTTTCCATGACAGATTTGTAACAAGGAGGAGGACTATTTCCCCATTCATGGCAAAAAGCTGCCCACTGTTTTTCTGTGGCAATATTCTCGTATCTTCTGCCTCGCCAACACTGAAACAATGATTTCCGCTTGGTTCATCTAGCTGGGGGCTGGCACCCTGCAATAGCCATCTGAGCAGACGTGCCCTCGCTGTAACACTCCAGACAGCTTAACTGTTCTGGCTGTTTGACCGGCAACAGTTAACTCGGAAGGAACCTGATTCAGAGGCTTTTCGGAAGAAGCCTCTGTCTCTCTTCTTCGGTTATATAGGCAGGCTGCGGGTACTAAACTGTATGTTTGTTTATTCCTGGAAATCGGGCGTCTGCCCTTAGGCGATATGAATAGCTTTCCTCCATAAATTACCAAATTATAAACCCTATGGTTTTTTGTGTGGCAACAGAGGCCCAAAGCTGTTTATTTAAGGCAAACACATTGCCTTCAGCCAGACAATGCTGAGCAACGTTTACCAGTAGCAAATCACTGGTGTCATGCTGTTAGAATTGGTGGGACCCAGGGAGCAAAACAGAGACACGTGGCCTCTGCCAATGAACCAGTCTCTGTGGAAATGCTCCCAACTTTGTACTTCATGGCTGGGCTTTTCAATAGCATTTTAAAAAACAAGAGATACTCCAAGAAAAGCAGAAGCAGCCAAATAAGCCAAACCAGAAAGCAGGTTATGACTCCAGCCTGCTGCAGAAAGGAAAAGGTTGTAGTTTAAAAGTCAGTTGTGAGCAAATCATGGATTATACGGATGTCCAGCAAATGAGATCAATGGGATGTAACAGCAGTATCAATATGACAAATTAGAGGAATTACTCTAAACGGCCAAGCAACAGGGGACATGAATTACAGTTTGGTATTTTGTTTACAGGCCAGGCGAGGTCAAACTACTATTATTATTGCTCATCAGCTTTCCACCGCTCAGACTGCAGATGTAATAGTGGGCATTGTGGATAGTGCAGTGGTTGAAATGGGAACACACACAGAGCTGATGGAGAAAAAGGAGCCATATTATTCACTTCCAGCCTCACAGGTGTGTTTATTATTATTGCTATTATTAGTAGTGTAATCAGAGTATGCGGGATGATATATCATGGACCAAATCCCCACTGAGCATAGTTTTAGAGGTGAGAGCTGGAAATATGACCATGCATAGATGCATTTGTTACTCAGCGATTTTACAAATGCTGGTTTATTTTATGCACCGTAATGAGTTTGTTTATTTGTGAATGTCTCAGATGATCTTTAAAAGACAGCTTAGCTCATGACTCATGCCTGATTTGGCATATGCTTTAAAGTAACGCTTAAGTACAGATGCAGAAGCACCCAGTGACCTAAGAGCCAGACTGTGGCCTCCAGTGGGAAACCCCTTTGATGCTGTGCTGCCAGTGCTGCCAGGCACTGAGACATCTCCAAAACCAACTCACCTCCAAAAAAGGACACACCTGTCCATATTGCTCATCTGCAGTCTCCTGGCAGCAACTACGCCTGTATTCCCATGCCTGTATTCCCAGGTAGAAGTGTAGGTGAAGGTTTCCACAGTTCAGAGTGGACTGTAAAGACAAGAGCGGTAGCTTAGGCTGTAACTCTGCACCCTACCTGTGCTGTTGGAGCCAAACTAAAAACAAAAGCAATAGGGGGACACACAAATCCCCAACGCTGCCAGGCAGCACTTTTTTGTGCAGATATATTAACAGCTCAGGCTATTTTTCCCATGCTGGTCTACGTCCATCAGCAAAATGAAAAGTAGAAATGAAAGCATAGGAAAGGCAGAGGGAGGCCAGATGTGGGCAGGTTCTCCACCATGACATCTAATCAGGCTGGAGCAATTGTCAACACTGACAGGCAGAAAAGTGCTGGCAGTGTGATAGGAGAGACAAAGTCTTGACCTAGCATATTGTCAGTTCACATACCATTTGTAGCAGTATAACTTGAGACACTCCTTATCACAACCAAGTTGAAATGGATTGTAAAAGTAGCGGGACTGGATTCCCAGGGGTTACTAAAGCACAGTTTAAAAGCTGGGTTCTGGAAAATGTCTTTGAAATATAAACTTATCTCACCCTGCCCAAGAATGCCATGTAAGCCATTTGGTAGGTGTGGTTCTGCCATGGCTGGCAGTATGCTGTGGCCAGGGAGTCTTTCAGGCATACTATCTAGAATTAGCTAACTTAGCTATTTGCTTAGAGAGGACATGACTGGAACTAGAAGGACTCACGAAGGAAATGACTGAAAAATTTTAAGGGTGAAATCTTGCCCTTCTTGACCTTAATGGTAGCCTTGTTAAACTGTAGACGCTGACAAAGATGCACCCACAAATTACAGCAGCCACCAAACACATTTCCTCGAGAGTTTGCCAAAGTATTCAAAAAATGGAATTAAAAGTTGTCAGTACATGTAGGAATCTATTGTTTGCTTGCAAACTTTGCCATTTGAAGAGATGGTGAGTAATTACATCTGTCACTGTAGCCAATGGATGCTTGCAGGAACCTTTCAAAATTGCAAAGAATTAACCTCTCTGAGGGAAAACAAGTCTAGTTTTCCTAGGGCTTGAAATAACATGTTCACCCTTTATTATACAGTAGACTATATGTAGATTCCCTAATGACTACAGGAAATGTTTATAACCTTACACAGCAATAGATTTGAGAAATGTAGTCAATTTTGTCAGATGAATAAATCTAAAACAGAATACTAGAGTACTTATGTGAAACTACTAACAGAAACTACTCTACTTTTTGCAGCCACAGTGACCAACAGGATACATTTGTGATTAAATTTTTTTCGTCTTGTATTCTTTGATGTAGTTTGAATGAGTGATAGTAGAGGTAATAATAACCACAGAAGGTCCTAAGGACGCATTCAGCATCAACATCTTGAAACCCAATAGAGCAAATCAGAAATCATGCCCCATGATAAGAAGATGAAGAAGAAGAATCAACCACTCAAAAGGTATTGATTTACACTGGCTAAATAGGTGCAGGGCTCTCACTGAATTCTAAAATACCTAGCATGAAGAGGAAAAACATTTGTCAAACAGTGGAGCTGTGGAATCTCCATCCTTGGAGTCAATGAAGACTCAAGTAGCAAAGCCCTGAGTGGCCGGCTCTGAGCACAGGTTGGACTCGATGACCTCTGGAGATCCCTTCCAACCAATGAGGTTCTGTGAATCTATGAAAGCTAATGATATCTCTTGCACATCACTTCCCCTTTCATATTGACATCACTTCTTCAGAAGAATGCACCAGACTATTTCTGTAGCGGTCAGGAGGACAGTTTCCTTCTTCTAAAATTAGTGCCATGGATTCAACACAGTGATTAAGCTGACTTTTGTTGTTACCTGTGGTGCTGGAGGAGTACTATGGAACGGTTCAGATCCGTTTCCTCACTCTTGCCAACTATATTGTTCTCTGCTGTTTCAGGATTCTTCTGTTTGATTCAGAAGAATCAGCACATTGTATGTGCTGAAGACAACATTCAGAGCAGTTTTCCTTTAAAAAGCGGAAACAATTGCAATTTCAATTGTTTTGATTTCTTATTTCTGTTTTATAGGGCCACAGTTTGAAGAGTGCTTGGTTCCTTCTTTTACGTCATGCTTGCTGAAACTGTAGGGATAAGCAAAGTGATTTTTCTCCCTATAATTTATTGTAAAAATAAATTCATTGAAGTAACCTGGTCAGTACCTTTGGCAGTTTTTGATTCTCCACACCACGAGGAAACATCACCTAGAATTGTTTCTTAAACTGATCCTTTATTGCCATTATGGCCATCACTTCTCTGATCTTTAACCCCCCAATTTAACAAATATTTTGGTTTCTAAAATGTTCCTGAATGCGGTCATGCTTGGTTCAGGTAAAGAGCGACCGAGTTCTACTATTCAAAATAGTTGTTCTTGACATAATTTCTCCATAGTAATGTGATCCCTAACACTTTGGAAAGCTAGGCATGTAAAATTAATGACTGAGCATTCACAGTACATTTATTTGTCAAGAAATTTTCCCAGGAGTACACTTTGTTATGCCTCAGAAACCTATGAGGCTTTTCCTTATTTTATTTACTCCTATAGGTGAATTCTTGAAGTCTCTAACTCCTGATTCTTGTGTTTACATCGCTAAGTTATGTCTTTTTCTATCATCCCCTAGTGCAAATTGAAGTATTTCTGAACAGAAATAGATTCATAGCTCCAACCTAAACTATTCTGTGATTCTGATCCAACCTCAAAGCAGAGCTAACTGTGAAGCTAGGTCAGGTTGCTCAGGGTCTTGTCCAGGTAAGTCCTGGATAGCCCCAGGGCTGGCAAATCCACAGCCTCTCTGGGCATCCTGTGCTAGTGCTTCCCACCTCACTCTCAAGAATATACTCCTAATATGCGGTCAGAATTTTCTTTCTGTAGCTAATGTCTTTTACCCCTCAACCTTCTGCTGTGCAACTGTCCTGGTTTGGGGTGGAGCAGAGCCAACTTTCTGTTCAGTGAGAGAGGCTCCTGCTCTTACCTGTTGCTGTGACAACCAGGGTCCACTGCCCTGGGTGTGTACCCCATGGAGGGGTCACACCTCTGGGGAGGAATGGACAGGCCAGGTGACCCCAACTGACCAATCAGGTGATCCATCCTATCTGCCATGCTCAGTATAAAAGCTGAGGGATCAAAGAGGCCAGGTTGGCTTTTTGTCAATGGCTCTCTTTCATCAATGGCTGACATCTGAGGAGGACCCCCTCAGCTCACCTGCCTTTTGGTTGTAGTCCGTGTGTTCCAGTTCCCATTTGTCACTGAGTCCAGTCTGGAACTTTCCCAGTGCCTGCCAGTGATGTCTTCCTAGGAACTTGGTCTGGTTTTGTATATATTTATTTATATTGCATCTATTTCATTATATCCTTTTTATTTTATTATTAATATTTCATTAAAGTAGCTTAGGGTTTTTTCTAAACTCATAAATCTCTTTATATCTCTTCTTCTCCTTGGAGCAAGAGGTGGGGGAGAGCATCTGTTGTCTGTCTTGTCATTGGCCAACTTGGCCCAAACTGTGACAGCAACTCAGAAGAATCTGATTTCATCTTGTCTGTATCTTCCCAGTACATAGTTGTAGACATGAATTGTTATAGTTCTTTTTTCCAAACTGATTTGTCTCAGTATCTCAGTAGGTTCTCATACACAGTGCGCTCCAAAGCTGCCTTTATCTTCATAGCCTTCTGCCAGACTCACTTCAGTACGTCAACATCTCTTTTTGTAGCACAAAGCGCAGAATTAGACACAGTACTCCTGACACAGTCTCAGTTCCTAAATAGAGGAGAATAATTGCTTCCTTCCACCTGCTGGCTACACTCCTTCACCAACAGCCCCCCAGGCTGTGTTGTCCTTCTTTGCTGCAAGGACACGCTGCTCATCATGTCCACCATGTCGTCCACCAGGATTCTCAGGGACTTATAGAATAGCACTTATAGAATAAGGAAGACAGGTGAGACAGTAGCCAGAATCTGAAAACTGTCCATAAACCAGTCTTGCATTGGACAATTAAAGACAAAGTTAAGAAATCGTACAAGCATATTCCAAAAAAATATGTGCATAAACAGTTTTTCTATGTGTGGCTGAAATACGTACCTCTAGGTGCATTTCAAATATATGTATTCAGTGTAGACAAGCACAAGTTAGACTTAGATTTGTATAGTGGAAATAATCCTGACAGATCTAAGCAAACCTATAATGACCATGTTTTTGAACAAAAAAATAAGAAATATAATTTATTTCTATCACTTTTTTTCTATGGAAATATTCCATGTAAACATAATCTGTTTCCAAAATCCACATCCTGACTTCCTCAGAACCTCCTGCCTTAATACTCCTATCAGCAAAAGTGAATTTATTTTATTGATCAGTCTTTTAGAAAAAAAGTCAAGTTAATATAAACTTAAAAGAAAATCCCCAATTCTTGTTGTACGTGATCTGGAAAAGTCCTTTTCATTGCCATTCTCATTTAATTTGTGCTTCATTTTAAGATTTCATCTAAATATTGATCTGTGTGAAACAATTTCCATAAAAGTACTACGTATAAATGTTTAATTCAAATTGCAAGTTTCTCCATTTTTCTAATGCAGCGAACAGCCAGACCCTATTACAGTGAACAGTTTGATATCATGAATATTTATCCAGCCCAGTGGTGATTTGTTATAGTGAAGTTAAACTGTGTCTTCGACACAAATTTATTTCCACAGTTGCAGTTGGAACTAACAAAGTCCATATTGTCACATTGATGGTGTTCTTTCAAAATGCACATTAAATCCCAATGACTTTTACAGAGCTTACAACACAACTGCCTTGGAAAATTTTGCACTGAATCTTCATTCCCATGCTGGAAATAATTGTTCCTATAGTATTTTCCTCCCTTCTCTATTCCGCCTTCAAGACTGTGGCTAAGAACTGTATAAAATTCATCAACTACAGCACTCTTTAGTGAGTTACTAAATCAGTATTATTTTTTCTTTCCTTTTTACATTTGTTTTTTTTTAAATAAAGAATGATATTAGGGGACCCAGAATGAACCCAGTGTCTTTTATGTTGACGATATTGTGCTAATCACTTAAATATTGCAGGTAACTCTTAGCTTTAATAGAATAGCTTGTCGAAGAAGCAGTTTCTATTCTATTCTTGTTTAAACTGTGATTGATTTAGTGTTCACAGCCAAGGGATCGTGGCATGAGGGATGAGGAAGTTGTTGGCTGTGCAACTGTCTCGATCCAATCACTTGAGTATTTACCTGTGATACTTTATTCTTACAGTCTACTGCAATGATCTATGTGCAGCCTGCAAAACATAGCAGAGTGCCTTCAAATGTAGAAGTGAAATAGAGTATGTACACAGTTATTTTTTGCAATGATTTCATTATAGAATAGTGGGTGATATTCTAAGAACAATGTTCAGGTGCATAGCATTTAAAGCCTTACTTAGATTCACGTTAATGAACAGAAAATTTCTTTATTTTATGACAAAAATTAATAAGAAATATCTTGATTCACATTTTACTCTTTTCCAGTTCAATTTCATTGTATCAACTTCTACAGGGAAAAAAAAATAATATTGAAGCATTTGTTAATTACCTATCTCTTGACGCACCCATCAGTTTCAGAGGACAACTTTGCTAAGTACATCCACAACTAAACATTGTCTTCTCACACAATTTCCCTGACCAATCATGGCACTAAAATGCAGTGGGAATGGAGTTCGGTTCCTTTTAAAAATTGGCTCGACTAACCCAGCATGTTACAGTAAGTGCTTGTATGTTCATCTCCAACACACATCATATACATGCGTGCAGAAAGTTTGCAAGAATCTCCCCTGTTTGGCTGCCGTCTCCATTTCACTGATTAAGACACAAGACATTGTTTCTTATTTTTAGCAGTCATAACTCTGCCTGCCAAGAGCAAATGATTAATCAGGTCCTTAAAATGACTTAACAGCTGTAAATCAAGTAGTAATTTTAAGAAGCAGAGCTCATGGACAAAATAGCTGTTTCGTTTGCCAGGGAGCAGAAAGATATATTTAGTCACCTCTGGATGCTAAAATTGCCTCCCCATCAGATCTTTTAGAAGGTCAAGCTGATTATTCCACAGGCCTTGTCTGCATGTTGCTCCTGAAAAATCTCACTGCAACATGCATAAATTCCCCTTTTTTCTCAGGATTCCCCATTATCACAGCTACAACTCTCTTTGAACCTGAATGTTGCTTGAGAAAACAGGAGGTGTTTCCACACCTTGCTGGCTCCATGTCCTGAACTTTGTCCTCCATGTGCTTCCGAGATTCCTGTCACTGCCTGCTTTTCATGTTGCTCCTTGCCTCCTTACTTCTGCCGGGTCTGTCAGCTAAGATCAATTAAGGAAATATGGCTAAAAGCAATAATTTTTTCCAGAATCACCCATATGTCTCCTCAGCTTGTATCCCAGCTCTCATAATTATTTGCGGAGCTCAATTCTCAGTGCCAAGTTCAGCAGTTTATTTCAAGGACACTTTACTGAAATCCACTTACAAGGTGTTCGTGGTACGCTGGTGGCGTACATTTCCCCAGATGGGAATGATCATGCTTACAAATGTGGCCAGGGCAACGATGTAGGCTGCAGATTCAGAAAAACAAATGGTTGAAGTTGGAGAAGTATACCTGTGTATCTACTGCCCAGCAGTATTTGCCATAACTGAATTACCTGCTACAGCTGGTTCTGAAAGTAGAGCTCACATCATCTTCTGGTTACTCTGCAACCAACTTCTGTTTTAAAGGCCTGTTCCTCCACCCAGTGGAGGCAACGGAGCATCTCTGTAGTCTTTAAGGTCAGACCAATCTTTTCTGATGTCAAGTAAATAGGGATTCTGTATTTCATGAGCTGGAAGTTTTTAGTAATGATTTTGAAATTCTTTTTTTCAAACATCTAGAAGACATTTTAGTTTTATCTAAAGTCTTTTTTTTCAGAACACATTGAAGTCATTTGGACCACAGTGTTCCCTGAACAAGTGTAGTAGTAGTTCAAGTAGGAGTTGACCACTACTTCAAGACCAAGTGGTTTCCCGAACACAATGAAAGTACTCTCAGTTGGAATCAGCACCTGCATCAAAACAGCTTGCTCACTGTTATTGCAAATTTTAAGCTGGAGAAATTTTTGAATAATGAAGCCTTTCCCAGATCTTCATTTTGCAGTTACCTTCACTCTACTCCAGCCTTGGAATCAGCCTTACCCAGACACTAACAGACCAGCAGGATATCTAGTTTCTCATTGTATCCCATAATTGATCTTCAATTGATCAGTAACTAAAAGTCAATCTGATATATAGGACCACCCAAAGCCCTTACACAACATCATTTTGAAAAGGCTAATTGCTGACCTCCGTTCCTTTCAGACTGCAGGTTGTAGGGTGTAATGAGATTTATAGAGGGGGCAGAGCTCATAGGGAGAAAGAGGAGGTTCAGCGTATAGAACTTGAAGAAAATGCAAAATCCAGACCATTATTAGAGTCAGATACTGCCTTTACTAAGAATGCAAAGGTCAACTTTTTAAAGCATGTCTGTAACTGCATCTATAATACCGCCAAGAATGAAAATTGGCTGCAAAAATACCATGGAATAATTCTGTAGCAAATATAAATCAGCATAGTTTGACTGAAGTCAGTGGAGCTATGCCAGTTTACAATAGGTTAAGATCTGGCCTCAGATGGACATTTGCATGCATAAATCAAGTAATTGCATGCACAAACTGATAGTTAATGTGATTTGCATGTGTAAGTGTTCACATTAATTAGCAAGAGCACTATTGAACTAATGCATGTGGTAGTTTTTTCATGTGCAAACAGATGCACTTGCAGACACTGAAGATTTTGTTAATAATAATGTGGGAAGGAGAGAAGAGGCCTCTTACACACTGAATAACCCCTTTTCTTCTCCCTCTCCCCCACCCTCTGCCCCAGTCTTCTTATAGGAATACCGTCGCTTTGATCAAGAAAAAATACTACTGGAGCTTTGGTGACAAGGTTAGCCAGAGAAAGAGAAAAAATCCAATGCTGCGTCTGTTTCTGGCATTTCTGTGTCGGTTTAACATTGACATTAAATATGGGTCAGTCTTAAAGGATATTAATCACGTCAAACTTCCTACAGAGTGCATATTTCTGTAGCAAAGCATAGCGAAGCAAGCAGTGAGTCACACTTGGGAGAAATAAAAAGAAGGTTTTAGACAAGAAGGAAAGCAATTAAGTAAACCCAAACAGGGTATTCGCCAGAATCTGATGTAGAACACATGACAAATTATCATTAAGCTCAAAGGATGAAGAGGCAATAGGCATTGAGCTGTGAAGCTTGAAGTTTGCACTGCAACTTTCCAAAAGATTGAGTCTTCTCAGATCTTGGATGAAGAGGTCAACCAACTACAGTGAGGGATGCCAAACCTCAAAGTTCCCCAAAATTTAAGTGCACTTGGGGATAAGATTTCAGGCTAGCCCAGTCCTAAAAAGAGCAAGGAATCAGTGAGAAGGAAGGAGCCAGAATGCATGAATTAATGTATTTCAACTGAACTGTTAGAGGGACCCATCCCAGACAGATAACAGAGATCAAATAAAAACAAGCAAATAGTAAATCTGCCCGTACAATCTTGTTGCTTAAGAATCAAAACAACTTCTGAAACTGAGCAAAAAGTAAAGGGATAGAAAAGGGAAGAGACGAATTCAAAAAGTCAGAACATTTTGTTTTGACATATTCAAGCTGAAACTTTCTGTTTCAAAACAGTATTTTCTGTTCAAAATGAACTTCAGTTTTACAAATATCACTCAAGAAAGGCTGAGTAACTCAAAAAAGGCAAAGAAAGAACTTTGGGTGGTACTGAACATTTTTATAGCCATTTTTTTTTAATCACTGAAAAATACAATAATTTTCTGATTTGGACCAACTTTGAGCTGTCCTTAATTTACTTGTTGTGTGGTTCAGCTGCCAGATTCAAAATTGCCATTATTTTCAGTGCCTTTAATTCTATAATCCAGTCTGAACTGAAACCAGTTGATATAAAATCCTGGGACAGGCTGCTTTACAGAGAATGGTGCTAAAATGCAAACTAAAACGAGAGAAGAGAAATTGTGAAGTCTCAAGGCGTCCTAACAAGGGTAGCTTGATTCTGTCCTCCAAACATGTCACTTCCAGCGCAGCGTCACTAGCAATTCTGTGCACACAGACTGCAGATGCACGCAGCCTGGGAGAGCGTTTAAAAAAAAAGTGGGTACTGGCTGGTTGACAGATTGCAGTACACATTTCTGTCAAGGGAGATGAGGCCATGGAGAATGACTTCTCTGACATGTTCATGGCCTCTTATTTTTCTCCTCTCCATTTCACCACTCCCTTATAGAGCTCGCTGTGAGCCAGGAGATGAGATTTTAAATTAATTTAATATTTTATACCCAATGGCAAACAGTAATTTTTTTTTAAATTACCTGATTATAGCTTACTGGTCCAAGACTTAAACATTAAACATAAAACATTTCTATCTTTGTTTTTTTCTGTCATTATTTCTTTTATATACAGATAACTGATGATCTTTCCTATAGTATCTGTGCTCACTGTCACAGGAACGCTAGAGATCATGGCACTGTGTGTCATGGCCATCCAGGATGAAAAGGGACTTGCAGGCATTAGGGAAGGCAAGCCAGTACCACTCCATATCTTCAGGATTTAAAGGTACTGTGATCTGTGTTGTGGCCTTGTTAAGATGTGTTTTCTGTACGGCACCCTTCCTCTCCATCTTTACCAGGCTTGTCACAGTGGGGTCCTATAAATGAGGCTCTTGGAGCTACCGCAATGATGCAGGCACAATAGCAACACAGTAAAACAAGTGATTCAATAACTATCGTATTTTACATACACATCTTATGCAAACTTGATAATGCCATCACCCATTCGGGGGGGGGGGGCACTTTATTTTCTATAAAGACCACATTAAAACTCACAAAAATCACAAGGATTTATTGCAGACAACAAGCCAAACACAGTCAGAAAACATAGAGACATCTTGAGTAAGTCTTGGGGCTTGACCATGAGCCTTGTACGGTGGATTTCCTCGTGACACACATCACAGCTATAGATAGAGCTTCTGTCTTATGGAGAGAGAAAAGCCATTTGATGCGTTGCTGGAGCACCCTGCAAAGAGGCATGTTCTCTTCCTTCCCTCAAAGAATAGGATATTTCTTTTCCTGTACCTGGTATGGCAGCTACCAAAATACTCCAAACCCTTGCTAAGAAAACATCAATGCAAGATGTCGCTGGAAAGAATGAGTGACAATTTTTCCATCTTGTTTTGTGTGATTGTTTTTCCTGTTTCACTAAAGGCAGCAACTGAAGCTGTGAAGAACATATATTTCATTAACAAAAGAATACTTCTGAAAAAAGGAATAAAGAAATGATTCAGGTAATCAGGTCTTATCAACCTGAGTGATCTCAATTGTTGTTGGAAGCACTGAAGTCGTATGCATTGTCTTTTTCGTCCCTTTTGCAATCATCCCTTTCATTTTTTCAATTTTGTTGACAAAATCAAAGGTTACATCTATTAATAAAGTCCAGAGGAGCAAAAGGCAGGAGGGAAAGGCTAGCAAAAAGCTGTACTAGTATAGATGAGCACAGAGGTTTCTTAAGAAGGAAACAGCCTTCAATACCAACTTGAGGGTGAAAATAAAAGAATGCGCAAGAAACGCAGATAGGAAGGCATCATGCATTGCTCTTTGCCAGTCCTTTTCAGCTAGTTATAATATTTCCTGTGACCATCATTTCTTACATTTAGGTATTTCTTATGCGGGAAAGCCGTTACATTTGGCTGACTAGAGGTTAAATTCTGTCCTACTAAAAACAGTGGAAAACAGCATTTATTTTTGTAGTTCTGTGACCTCATCCTGCAAATACTTATGCTCTGATATATGAGACAGAGTTATCTCTTACTTGAGGTGATCCAAGTAGCATAAGACCAAGGTCCTGTTGCTTTCTTAGACAGAAGCAGAAAGAGAAGTGTCCTCTCAACTGACTTCTCACTAAAACTGGCAGGAATATACTGATAGGCTTCCATGGAGTATTGATGGAGCAATGTGTTATTAGCAACCACTGCCCAGATGCCTTTCTCAAATGACACAGTTTGCACTGGTTACTCAAAGCTTTTCCTCCTCTTTGCCGGTGATGGCTGGCTTTGGTGATAGAATGTCTGGTCAGACTCAGGGGTTTATAGAATTGTAGAATAACTTGGGTTGGAAGGGACCTTTAATGGTCATCTAGTCCAACCCTCCTGCAACGAGCAGGGACATCTTCAACTACATCAGGTTGCTCAGAGCCCCATCCAGGTGGGGGGCATGCCCAGGTAGGGGCATCTGCCATCTCTCTGGGCAACCTGTTCCAGTGTTTCACCACCTTCATTATAAAAAATGTCTTCTTTATATCTAGCCTGAATCTTCCCTCTTTTAGTTTAAAACCATTACTCCTTGTCCTATCACTACAGGCCCTACTAAAAAGTGTGTCCCCATCTTTCCTGTAGGCCCCCTTTAAGTACTGAAAACCACAATAAGGTTTCCCTGGAGCCTTCTCTTCTCCAGGCTGAACAACCCCAACTCTCTCAGCCTGTCCTCATATAAGAGGTGCTCCAGCCTTCTGAATGTTTTTGTGGCCCTCCTCTGGACCCACTCCAACAGGTTCATGTCTTTCCTGTGCTGAGGTCTCCAGAGCTGGATGCAGTACTCCAGGTGGGGCATCACCAGAGCGGATTCTTTATTGGATGTGAGGAGAAACATAGTGACAAAGGATGAGGAAAAGCCAAAGGTACTTAATACCTTCTTTGCCTTAGTCTTTAATAGTAAGACCAGTTGTTCTCTGGATATTCAGCCCCCTGAGCCGGAAGACAGGGATGGAGAGCAGAATGAAGCCCCCATAATCCAAGGGGAAATGGTTAGCGACCAGCTACACCATTTAGGCACACACAGACAAGTCTATGGGGCCGGATGGGATCCAACCGAAGGTACCGAGGGAGCTGGCGGAAGTGCTCACCAAGCCACTTTCCATCATTTATCAGCAGTCCTGGCTAACCGGGGAGGTCCTAGTTGACTAGAGGCTGGCAAATGTGATGCCCATCTACAAGAAGGGCCACAAAGAGTATCAGGGCAACTACAGGCCTGTCAGTCTGACCTCGGTGCCAGGAAAGTTTATGGAGCAGATCATCTTGAGTGCCATCATGTGGCACATACGGGACAACCAGGTGATCAGACCCAGTCAGAATGGGAGGTCCTGCTTAACTAACCTGATCTCCTTCTATGACAAGGTGACCCTCTTAGTGGATGAGGGAAAAGCTGTGGATGTTGTCTACCTAGATCTTAGTAAAGCCTTTGACACCATTTCCCACAGCATTCTTCTGGAGAAACTGGTTGCTCAGGGCTTGGACAAGAAGCAGGTGTACTCTTTGCTGGGTAAAAAAATGGCTGGATGGCCAAGCCCAAAGAATTGTGGTGAATGGAGTTATATCCAGTTTGGTGGCTAGTCACAAGGGGTGTTCCCCAGGGCTCAGTATTGGAGACAGTTCTGTTTAATATTTTTATCTATGGTCTGGACGAGGGGATTGATGTTTTGGATTTGGGATGAGAAATACTGTTGGTAGCGCGCTGGTGTTTTTAGTTGTTGATAAGCAGTCAAGGCCTTTTCTGTTCGTCACGCTGCCCTGCCAGTAAGCAGGCTGGGGGTGCACAAGAAGTTGGGAGGGGACACAGCCTGGACAGTTGACTCCAACTGACCAAAAGGATATTCCATACCATATGACGTCATGCTCAGTATATAAAGCTGGGGCAAGAAGAAGGAAGAGGGAGACGTTTGGAGTTATGGCATTTGTCTTACCAAGTAACCACTACTTGTGATGGAGCCCTGCTTTCCTGGAGGTGCTGAACACCTGCCTGACGATGGGAAGCAGTAAATGAATTCCTTGTTTTGCTTTGCTTGCGTGCACAGCTTTTGCATTACCTGTTGAACTGTCTTTATCTGAACCCACAATTTTTTTTTCACTTTTACTTTTCTGATTGTCTTCCCCCTTTGCAACTGCAGGAACGAGCGAGCGGCTGCAGGGTCCTAGCAGCTGGATGGGGTTAAACCGCGACAAGTATTGCAGAAATATTTAGAATAGGGCTGAGATAGGTGGGTCCTGTTAAGGATTCAGCCTGGATTTTCTGTATTTCCCCTGTACTGTGGGATTCCAGTTGAGGGTGTATCTAATTGTTCATGTGAGACTGACTGTGAAGCGTGTTTTCATGCAAGTCTTATAAATTAATAAACATAAATGTGTTTGTTAAGAGCGTGCAGATTTACACCTCCCTTCATATCCTGGAGAATATTTCACTGTCACAAAGATAAATCGTCTTCTGAGTAGAAGGAAATAAATTCTGGTTTACATCTGTATTCTTTGAAACACCAGAGGCTCTCTGAAAAACACTTCAGTCCCAATTTCAAGAACAGCCGTTTGTGACAAATGTTGAGCCTTGCCATGGAGAACTTGCAACACGGAGAGCTCTTCTTAGGAAGTTTCCTCTCATTTTTAATTGGGTCATGGGGTCTGTTTGTGCCAGACCTGTGAGCCTTTGCCCAGGACCTACCACAAACTTTTATTACAGGATTGAGACCCTGGAAAATGACCAAGTCACTGGTACCTGAGTGCTGCCTCCAAGGACACGTGCACCTCAATAGGCGTAGCAGAGGTGGCAGATAGAGAAGCAGCGTGTCAAGGTCTGATTGATCTTTGCAGCGTGAAGACTGGCTAGAACATTTCCTCTTACCACAACCACACACCTGGTATATTTGCACACACAAAATGCAAGATACGCCTGTGGGTGCATAGTGTGTCAAGCACATGAGTAAACTGAAGCCTGAAGGAAAGGATTTGAACCTTTTTCCAGAGAATATGAAACATGCTTTTCTAAGAATTTTACAGTTATATTGAAACCACGTAAAAAAATTTTCTCAGCTTGTCAGTGTTTATTTATCCCCTCTTCAGGCATCCCTTCTGCCCCCCTACCACTTTGTGCTTTGTGGTAATTAGTAAAATATGTAGAAAGATTTATTTTTACTGAAAAAAATGAAAAGTCTAGGCACAGTCTGCATTTTAATCCAAAGTTTTTCTGTGGATGACACATTTTTGGATCCTGTCTGATTCTGGTGTCATACTGCTGGCAATAAACAGTATTTACTCTTGTTGTGCCTACTCATATATGCTAGTAATATCTGGGAAGCTATTGGCAATGTAGGTGAGACAGAAGTGAAAGGCAGATGATCAAAAATTTTAAATAGCTCCCCAAGAGGGGGAGTGTCTGGCAAAGGAGTTTGCCGTATTAAAAATGTTTAAGTGCTAAATGTAGTTGTTCCAGACAGAGATGTATATCGGAGTAATATGACCACTCAGAGCCAGGGAAGAGAATTACATCAGTGGAGAGAGCACAGCAGATCTGCACAAGGCAAGAAAGAGGCCACTGGTCAACAGGGATGCATTTTTAGAGGCTGATTTTTTGTCCTCATTTGCACTGGGAGTCAGCCCGCTGGTGTTGGTAATGTTATTTCAAAAGGAGAATTAGTCTAAGAAATAACTTTGTTCCTTCTTTTTTCCATCAAAGGCTGAGGCAGCCTTGTCGAGTCTTATGCTGGCACCAGCGTAACCCAGCCCTTGGGCACCCCAGCCGTCTGCCAAGACGGGCCATTGTCACCACAGTTGACCAAATCAACCCCCTGGCTTCCTGCCCACCCCCCTGCACTCCCCACACATTCACCCGACTTTCCAGGTCTCACCACCCCAACCCCAGCAGCCCTGGTGCAGGGACGGCCAGAGCAACACCAAGGTAAAATGTGGGCTGTAAACTATTTTTGGGGAAGTTTCAGCAGCTCTCTAAATGGTGTGGCTGCAGGATGGAGCAGGTCCTGGGAGGTCCCGGGCACCATACCCTCTCCAGTCCGGGAGGCGAGGCTGCCCTCAGGGTCCTGGGGCAATAACTGGCTCTAATGTGCTTGGCCGGCCTCACTGGCGCCTCATCCGCCAGCTCCTCAGCTCTTCAACCCAGAAGACCCAGAGAGTCCCTCATTCACCAAAAAAAAATTACTGTTTGTAGCAAACTGGAGTTGACTGCGTCTCCCTGTGCCTTTCCATGTTTGTCTTGTAAGAGACAGATAACTGTAAAGATAGATTTGCACTTTTATTTCCCTCCCCAAGAGCTATGAGGATACTGAGAAACAGTAGTGTATCAAATGCCAGGGACAGCTACGCTACAGCACTTCAGTCTGGCAACTGCTGTCCCTTTCTCCAGTGACAAAAATATTCTAATCTGGGCTATTCTCTGGAAACCAAAATTCTGGAAAGTATTTTTTCGTATGTCATTTGAATCTGTTTGAGCTCTGCCAGTGTCTTTTACTGTATTTCCAGTTAGATATCCAGCTTTAAAATGTCCTCATAACGACTTAGCAAGTTTTCAGATGGCATAAAACAAGGAGAAGGATCAATATGTCGGACAATAGGGCTGCCATTCAGAGGGATCTAGATAGACTGAAGAAATGGGATGACAGAAACCTCATGAGGACTCTGTACCTGGGACAAAGTAATGCCGTGTAGTAGGACAGTTTGGGATCTGACTGTCTGGGGACTAACTTTTCAGAGAAAGACCTAGGGATCCTGGTGGACAGTAAATTGGGTGGTATGACCTTGCGGTGGTGAAGGCTAGCCACATGCTGGGCATCATTTACAGTTCTGCACCAGTTGAAGAAAACCTATACAGCACTTGTAAGGCTACTCCTGGAGTGCAGTGTTCCGTTTTAGGTCCCTAGCAGCAGTTTAGCATCATATTGAATTAAATTTGTTCCTGGAAAATAGGAAAAGAGGCAGAAACAGTGTTCTAAAGCATAAGTCTGACCACTGTAGAGGTGTTTCTAAGTCAGACATCCAAATAACACTACATATAGAGTTCACAAACAGCACCATACCCCATGATTGCCGGAAAGCTGGAGTTTAGACAACAGGTTGATTTAATAAATACCTTGAATGTGCTTCACATAAAACAAGGTGTATATAGAGAAGGGCTACGTTGCAATGTTGCTTTCCTTTGTTGGGTATGCAATATCTCTAATATCTTTAGTCTGTTTAAACCTACACACTGCCAACTTCCATACTGGCTGTGAGTGAGACAAATTTAACTGTTTGCTTGATAGATGAACTTGCCTTTCTGTATGCTGTTTGAAATAGCAAAATAATCCCCTTGCCGCCTACACCTTCAAAAACATAAGCAAGACAAAGGAACAAAGAAAATTTTAAAATTTCTGCTTTCAGAATTCTCTTTGAAGGCGTGTTTTAACAAGATCATTTTATGCTTCCTTTTTAAAAATATGGGAGTGATTTTTGCCAAAATATATTTTTCTGTCAAAATATGTCAGTTTTCATTAAACTTTTATCAGGATACAAAAGGAATAAGTGGCACTTTAGCCAGAAAATAAGGAAACTACTTGGAGTGTAGAAGACTCATTTCCCTGCCTTGCTTAATTTGAAGAGGTTAGAGAGTAAAATTAGTCCTAGTCCTATCTGCTCAGCTATGTTTTTGGAGGAAGGGCTTGATTTTGTGCTGCACGCAGTCTAAAAATTAAATTTGTTCTGAAACTTCAGTCACTATCCCAAAACAATGTTGTTCTGCAAGTCTGCTTTAGAGCTCAGTGTCTCCGAGACTGGACTTTATGCCTTCTTGCTTTGTATCAGGCTACTGCAGGAACAGGTCATCACTGTTGTTTCAGTCACTGACAAGAGGCAGAATCTGCAGAAAATTTGTCTGAGAGGAAAAAACTACTTGATACACAATCAGAAAGCATACAGGGGAGCTCCTGTTATTTATTATTCTTGCATTACTGCGAGTTGCCCTGCTTATTTCTCTGTCTCCCTTTTTACTTAATTACCCGAAAAACTGCACTACATCTGATAATCATTTCAAAGCAATACTGTGTTCGCCTCCCATTACTGAAAATTTGCACTTTACACATCAATTCTTTAACTATAGAAAATCAGATGAAATAAGGACTACTCCAAGATCTACTATCAGGCAGGACAAAAAATCCAGCTTGCTGGAGATGCCATAAACTTTGCAATTAAGAGTCAGGTGACAACGAATGGTGGTTTCCAAGAGGATTTGTGTGTGTGTGTGTGATGTGATCAGCAACATAAAGCTAGAACAACCTAGGAAAAAAAAAAAAAAAAGGCTGTATCCCATTGTGGCCTTTGATAACCATAAAATGTGATCTTCCCCCCAGTAAGTTCATAACCTATAAAAATAAAGTTCAAAACAAACATGACTTAACTGAAGTGGGCGTTTTAATTATACTTAGCGGATAACACCCTCCCTCATGCTGCAGTTTTATTGGTGACTAGAAGACCTGATAATACTGCATTATATAAAAAGATAGCAAAGTCACCGTGCCTTGGTATAATTTTCAAGGGATCATAGAGTACAGGCACCCAGATCACAAATGAGTAGGGTGGTATTTAAATCATCAGAGTTTCAGAGCCCAGAGGCTGGCGTAATTATATAATTGTGTTGTATCTGAGTGTTTTAAAATTGTTTAGCTCCGGAAGGACATCACATATTCCCCTACACGGAGACATAAACGGTCAACTTTTGCCATTATTTTCCATGCAAACGTTGAACAAATTCTTTTCATGGAAGTGTTAAGAATACAGCTTCAGACCTAAAATTAAAGACTGATTATAGTAGAATAAAACTGAAGAACAGCTAATAAGGGTTATTCAGAATTGTTAGTCACCATTACACCCACACCAGCATTTCAAGGACATTAATCCTTCGGTGAGCGTAATACTTCAGGGCATCCAAGTATGGCGGAGTTATCTAAAAACATACATCTGCAATAGATTCTTAATCTGACATGAGCATTTTAAAGCAAATATCTAAATGGATTCATTAGTTTTGATAACATAAGTAGCAAGTAAGCATTGTCGATCACATCTCAAAGCACACATGATAGAAGTTGAGAGCTCTGTGGCATTTCTTTTGTGCATCCATCTCACTCAAATGTTCCCGTCCTAGAAGGCTTGTCCCATAAAATTGAAATTTGACATATTAGCATTTGTTGACACCTGTGGATGAGGAAACAGCACTTCTCTTCAGTTGCCCTATGGAAGAGCAAGTGCAATGACTACAATTTGCTGTACTGATGATTTCAGTATGATTTACCTAACTAGTGCCACAGCTGTAGAAAGAGAACTACTGTCCAGTCTTGAGGGGTATACAGGGAGGATAATTCCTACTGTCACTTATTACTAACCTAGTGAAGTTTAATATTGCTAATCTGTAAGGAAACAGGATGTGGTTTTTCTTATCCAGCTTAAAAATGAGTATCAGGAAGTTGCAGACAGAGTAGGAAAGCTGCTGTTTGGCTTTGCTTCATCAGGACTTCATTGAGGCCAATTGAGCTATACCAGTTTACGTCAGATAAGACAGGTAAACTGTCATCACATCCCTGCCAGTTCAGTTTTACTGAGGAATAATTCCAGTTGAAGTAAGTGGAAATGAAATGCTGCTTTCAGCCTCTGTATCAGGGAGGATGATGAAGACTTAGTAAAAGGGGGTTCAACTTCAGCAACTGCCAGAGCTTTTGGTTTGAGAAACCTCCTTCAGCCCCTTGGGTTGGTCACATCTTCTCATCCAGTGTACCCTCCTGTCCTTGCCCCTGTTCCACTTCACTGGGGGAGGTAGCAGGACTATGCTGGCATTGCCTATTGCTGCTGTCTGACAAGGAAAATCAGTTATCGCACCAGGTCCACTTGGCAGCCAGAGACAGCCTCTAAGACAGCCAACAGAGAGCTGCTGTTCAACATCCACCCTTCCCTGTCTTCTCCAGGGAAAAGCAAAACACATGTGATTTTTTTTCCCTGCAAAGCCCTCAGAAAAGGTGAATCTTGTGGTCTTGTACAAAATTGTACAGAATTCCTTAGCAATGTACAAGAAAAAGGGAAAGATTAAGAACAACGAGGACGATTTGATCCAGTGTGGATATTCCAGACGGAAACCCAAACTTGTGCCCTTGCCACAGTGGAAATACAAAATGGATAGCTGTTCCTCAGGTTCCTTGTGTTACTCCACTGTACGCAGGTAGATTGGGTCATGACCTTGGCTGCTTACTCAGACACACGTTCAACTAATACTCTGCAGGGCAAATGCAGTGACTTGGTGCAAGTTCTACGCTTACTTCAGTTCGAAAATAGTTTCCTGCATTTGTTTGTGCTTCTCTTTTGGCTTTTAAGTAGTTAGGTTTCAAAATTGAGAACTTACTTTAATCCTTAGTTCCTTTGTTTCTGTTTTGTGTGTTTAGCTTTGCCAGGTATCTAATTTGTATGACACAACCAGGAAATGTTTCCCAAATTGGTAAGTCTTTACTGTCTTTTCACCCCTCTACCAATTTCCTTGAATGGAGAGAAATTACAGCTATCCTCATAAAAGCAAACCAAAGCCCAAGGTAGTGTTATGAACTGATGAAACTAAGCGCTCAGGAATTTTTTAAAACCACTGTAGACCTTGTTGAAGCCTGTTAAGTGCCATTTTAATACAAGGAGCTCTTTCACTGCCTTCTTTCACAGTATCATTTTTTGATGTTTTAGAATTTATCTGGACATGTCCACTATCCGGTGGCATTACAATTGTTCAAATAAATCTTAGGTAGAAATTATATTTTTTCAGAATACATAAAGATGAGACTGCTGGGATTCGGCGGGGTTTCTGAGTATTTTGTTTTTGTTAGTTTGAACTGAGACAGGTATTAAAATCTTAAATGTATGGCTAAACTGGTGCATGCCAAAAGCCTTTAAAAACCAGGAAAAGCCAGTAAAGCCAACACAGAGAGACAGGCAGTCATTAGATTCCTTAGCATTGAGAAGATCTAGCCGGTGATTTCGGTAGTTAACACCTCAACAGCCAGATAAAGCTTGCAATTGCAGGCATCTAGCCCAAGGATTTCTGATCTTCCTATGAGCAGGTGACTGAGAGCACGGTGTGCATTAGTGTGTGGATCAACCATGATATCTGAAAGACTATTCCTGGGTGGACAGCCGTGTTCAAGTCAAGGTACTTATGCCCTAAATTCACATCGAGCAGCACTTTATTCATAGTTTATAATGTGTCCCCGTATGTACTTCATATACCTTCTTTTATTTTACCAGAGAATCTAAACAAAAAAAATTCCTGTGCCTTTCAGTGAGATCGATTGTCACCTCTGAGAATGTTTCAAAGAAAGGGGGATATAGAAAGTCATTTTATTGCACCTTCTTCTGTTGTCCTCATGTTACTCAGTACTTATTTAGTAAAAGTACTTATTTAGTGTAAAAAAATACACATCTATTTCTCCAACGCCCATCTAAGCTACAAAAACAGCAGCATGGGATCCCCACCAGGCTCTAGCCCTAGTCCTGCAGAAGAAGTAAAATATCTCTCAGTAGATAACTACCTATACTTTATCCTGCGCTTCTAACACCTTTACTGCATTATTCCCAATGTAGACTTGCTTTTTAGGGGAGCAAAAAATATTTGTAGCCATTCTTCTAGGGACTTTTTGCTTCACAAAATTGTGCCCAGGGTCACAGGCAGCCGTGCTGCAGAAAGCTGGGCTGTGGTTTACAGGATGAAATGAGTCCTGACAGAATACGGCAGGAAGAAAAACCTCCTTGTAACACAACTGCTGGTAGCTGCGTCTTAAACTTGTTTGTTGTGTGTGTAGGTATGACCAAAATCTGATGAAAGTATGTATATATACTACTCCCCCAGGAGAAATATTTAATTTAGCAGTGTTTCTTGAGTTGTCTGGACCTGTCTCAATAGGAAAATTTACCAGCTTAACTATACCTCTGTAATTCCCCATGGGGATGGAAGGAATAAGTGTGTCTGTGAAGGCAGTTATAGTTGTGGCAGTAAATTTCTCCAGATAGACAAACCCTTCAGCTTTTGCCTGCAACAGGAAAATTCAGACCTGATGTTCACAAGACATAATTGATGAAGTTGCAGCACAGAGATGACACAGCTGCTTAACCTTAAGGGAAAGAGCAAGGGGACCTGTTTGCTACTTTGCAATATATCTTGACACATAAAGGACTATCATCGCCTAGTCTGGTATCATTTTGTGCCCGCTCAGTGCTCTGTACACCTCAGCTTTATTTGGATTAGGCAGTGATCATTTGAACCAAACTCATAACTGGTTTGGCTCATTAGACTCAACTTCAGGAAGAAGCCTGTGCTCTCCCCATCCCTGTGGTGGAAGGGTATGGTCAACAAAGTGCCAGATTTTGCCAGCAAAGAGTTATTACATGTGAGAGGCATTATACTAAGATCTCGAATGGATGCAACTATCCTAGAGAAGCACAGAATCGCAGAATGGTTCGGGTTGGAAGGGACCTTAAAGATCATCTAGTTTCAAGCCCCCTGCCATGGGCAGGGACACCTCCCACAAGATCAGGTTGCTCAGAGCCCCATCCAGCAGATCTACAAAAGTCCATTATTTCCTTATCTAGTCGATGATAGAGATGTTACCCAGAGGTGCTTTGCAGACTTGCAGAAATGGATCCTATCAGTCTTAATTTGCCTAAATTTGCATACCCAGAGCTGCTTTTCAGAGGTTTTCAAACCCATTTCACTTCTTGCCTGATCATGTAGACACATTATAACTTCTCTTATTTTTCTTCAGGTGGTGGGTCAAGCTCTGGTCTTTGCCCAGAATGGAGGGACCTGCATTACCATCGCTTACCAACCACCAGCAGCATAGAGCATAGTTATTCTTCTTCTTGTTACCAATGGAAAAATAATAAAAATTCACCAGCAGTGATGGCAAGACATGAAGCATATTTTAATTTAGTAAATGCACAAACACTGCCATAAAACATCAGTAGCTTGAGGTCTTCTTTAGAAATGAGCTGTCAGGAGGAAAAAATAAAAAGAGCAGTTAGTATCAAAAGGGTGTTGCCTGACCTGGTGGTTTTACAGCCTTTTTTTTTTTCCTAGTACATAAGTTCTATTTAGGACTAGGAATCTTTTAAACTGATCAGTATTCTTGCCTTCAGAGAATAAATACATGCTTTTTATTTTGAACTGAATATGAATGTGGGCTGCAGACAATTTTTCAGCCTTTCACTCAAGTGCTTACCCCCTCTTTTCCTACTCCATAAAATATGCAATTAAGCAGACTCCCTTGGAGCTAACAGTGATGGATATAATTAATTAGCTGTATAATCTTAAATAGTTGTTCTAGTTTTTATGTTAATTTTTGTAAGAGGTAGTTTAAATCATTAAACTGAACTGTTGGTGCTAAGGACTATAGTGGTGGACCTGATCTGGAAGCTCAAATTAAACAAATTAAAATTTGTTAAATAGTTTGTTCTGTTTTCCAACCTCTTAGCTCAGCTTAGCTCAAATTTAAGTTCGTATTTAGTCCTTTAACCATTTCCAGTCCCGATTTAGACTGCTACAGGTCCCTTTTAGAGATTTGTATTCTGCTCCTGAATTGTCTATCCCTGGGTACCCTAAATGTTTGCTTCCTATGCTTCAATTTCTCTTTGTGTAAATCTGTATTATTGCTAGCTACCTCTACCTTTGAAGTATCTTAAGACCAGCTGACAGAAAAATGCTAATAAGGAGCAAATATGATAAAAAATAGGTGTCACAATGGTCACATTTGCAGAGAAGCTTGAGGTTTGTGACTAATGAAACGTCTGTATTTTCTTTTTCATATTTGTAGATAAATTATAATTTAATTGGCAATGTGGTTGGCACATGTTGTGGTAACACGGAGTAAGTGTAGGTGCAAAACCTCAAGGCTAAATTTGGCTTCTCTAAAAAAGAATTGGAAAGGAAAATAGTTTTTTACCATTTTTATCAGTCAATGTTCAGCTTATAACAACATAAAGGTTTCATGGTTTTCTTAAGAGTTTCCTCCTGCTTATTTTCTAGAAGAAATCTCAGTTCACTGGTTCTGGTGAAGTGTTCCGCAGAATTAGATGCCCAGAATAGGAAATTTCAACCCGTAATGGAAGACTATTGACTCCCTCAGAGATGCACATAATCCCACAGCTGCCAAGCATATACCAAGGATTCAAGAAGTGTTAATAAAACATGTATTCTTGACAAACTAGATAAATTGTCTGAAAAAGTAAGTTGCACGAGTGCTTAAGTCTCAATCTCTTCTGATGTTGAATCCTTCAGCACACTGAAGGATTCACTACCAGCTCAATAATGATCACGATTTTACCAATAGTTTGGAAAATGGTATGGGTTTTGTTTTTCATTTATTGTGTGACACATGGTATTATTGGTTACACAGGGGGATGGGGGGTGGTAAATGCTTTATTATTCATTGATCTAATTATGACTCAATCATGGGTTTAGGAAATTAGAAATGCATTTTCAGATTTGTCAAAGCACTAAAGATCTTTGAAACTTTTATGGCTAAGTAATCTGTGCCTTTACATCAGGGAAAGAACAGACTAGGCAGTCTTCCTGCATAAAAACTGGCCCGTGGATTCAAGGGTTGAAATCCCCTCTTTTTTACGTGACCTTGGAAAAATCTAAAACCATTCACTAACTCACAGGTGTGAGCAAGGTGACTCTTCTGACCTGCCAAAGCTCGTCACTCAGCATAAGCCTTCCTGAAGCAGAGGGCTGGAAGAAGCCAAAGGAGGTCACCCTGTATATCCTCAGCCCCAAGGCAAGATCAGCTACACCAGTGTCATTCATGAAAGATGTTTGTTCAAATAGTTAAGATTCCCAATACTGACAATGCCTAACCATCAGCAATCTCAGCTTTGCTCTCCTTAATGTTGAAAGGATTGCTTTTCCCCGATATCTAGCCTGAATCATCTTTGCTGATCATCATCACTGTTTTCTGCTGGGCATTTTCCAGCTCGCACACACTCTTCATGAAGCGTTTTGCCCAAAGCCAGGTAGCTTACTCTAGCTAAGGCATTCCCAGCACTGAGCAGAGCAGAAGGATTATTTGCCATGTCTTACAATCTATGTTCCTGCTTAATGTATCTCAGGAGAGTGTTTTGCAACAGCACGGTATTGTTGAATTGTGTCATTCAACCATAAACTCATATCTTCCTTTCCATAAAAATGCCACCTAGTCAGTTATCACAGTTATCCTCCAGCCTGTACTTGTGCAACTGGTCATTCTCCCCTGAGATCAGTTCCTAGAGCATGTCCCTGTTGAATATCACCCTATTTTTTCAGACCATTTTTCAAGATCATTTTGCATTCTAATCCTGTCCTCCGGCATCCAGCGTTTCTCGACTTGACATTTTCTGGAAATTTAATAAGCATACTCTTTTTCCCCTCTAGGTCATTAATGAAAATATTGAATATAACACAACCAGGGCAAACTCTTACAGAATTCCATCTATGCATCTGTTAGCAGGAGAGAATCATCAAGAAGCAATCAGTAAAAGTTAGCAGGCAGATGCATTTAACTCTTACAACTACCTCTTCTTCTAAGTCAGCACACTTCGATGCGAATGCAAACAATTCAAGTTCAAGTTGTACATTTTAAAAATCCAAAGATGATTGCATCTGTTCTCATATGAGCAGTCGGTTTCGCAAGGGACCCATTTCAAAGCTCATTATAGTTAATGAATGGCCCGTATACATTTCAGTGGTCCATGAATCAGGTTCAAAAAGAAAGCTAAACATGATCCTTCACCAACACTGAAATAAAGTTCTGCAGAAGTCAGCATTTGATTTTTTAAAAAATATTTTGATTAATTAAATGAATGAATCAGCAAAACTGGCCAAAAATGGATTTTTCTCAGACTTTGGATTTTCACCAAATGATCAAGGAACAAATTTAAATTGTATTGTGCAAACATCTAAGGGTAAATGAATAACCCATTCAAATCTAATTACCCAAATAATATCTCAGCATGGGCTTATGGTGGCCCTAACCAGAACAGAACCATGAGTGCAGGGTTAGCCTCTTCTAGCTCTCGCAGTTTGAAATGCTAAATATGGATTAGAGTGTCCTACAGCCTCCAGCAGTCAAATAAGTTTGCAATTTTGTAACTAATCACTTGATGTCTTATCTCCATAGATTCAGAGATAGCAAACTCATTGTAGAGGACTGCTGTGATTGCCTGCATAATGCTTATCAGGGAGTTCCTTAAACTAATTCCTGCCTAGACTACTTTTTATTTCCTCTAGAAAAAAAAAATGAGTCAAGAGTTACCATGTGCAAGAGTTTTATTGTAGCCTTTGGTGATGATTCCAGTAATTGGTTATTTTAATTCCAGTGACTGGTTATCATTACGGTTAAAATTTTGCAGTCTCAAGGACTGCAAGGACTTTTCCCTTTTAAGTTTCTATTTTCCATACAAATACTTCAAGTGTAACCACTTGTTCTTGTCTTTCACAAGTTAGAAGTACTTTTACAGTCTTTTTTATCCAGCACCCAGTTGCTCAGTCACTCCTGTGGATCTTCACTAAATTCTCCTTATTTTTTCTGCATTTTTCTTCAATCTAGTTTCACCTAGAGTCCTCTTTTAGTGCTATCGCTAAGTAGCAAGCCGAGTAAAACACAGCTTGTATCTGTGTATCTTGACAAGACAGGGTTTTTTTTGAATATGATCATTTCAATTACCACTGGATGTCTGCAACATCCAAATAAAAGTCCTCTGCCTTTATACATTGGTGGCAGACACCACCAGAATTTCTCATTATGACTCATCTTCTACTGTTTGGATCCACCTTTATGGATTCTTCCAAGTCCCTTTTTGTTTCTTGCCACGTTCTAACATCTAATTCTGCACCTAACTTTCTGCAGGGCCCCTTATATGTGCTCTCTGATTTTAACCACAAAGGCCTTTTTGCTTTCTTCTTGTGTGAACTCATTCACGGCAGGATACCAGCGAGAAAGCAGTCACTGCTGAAAGGACGACAGCCGGGCAGGAGACTGTCCCATAAAAACTTCAGGTGACAATACGCACAAATGCAAACAGGACTGTTCTTTCAAGAGGGAAATGGGAGGGAGGATAACAGAGAGGAAAAGGAAGACCATGAGAGACAGGCTATTGAGAGAGAGTACCATCTCTGAATAGACAGATTGTATTTCTTAAAGATAAGTTTATAATGTTTCGCCTTTGTATTTCTTACCACTAAGCTTGTAATATTTCATCTTACTGTATTTTATTTGACAGTAAGATCTGTCTTTTTCAGGATTTCAGTTACCTTGATTGTCTCCTTCAGGGTGCCTTACACATTAGGTCTTCTGTTCACCCATCGCTTTGCTCTGGGGATGGTTCCTTCTTTCTGGGGTGCAAGCTGAGACTGTCAGAAGCATCTGGCTGCCTGTTTGCATAGTGTTGAATACCTTTTCTTGTGTAAGAGAGTGCAGTGAATTGGTGGTCTAGCTGGAAATATATGATTTATATTTTCAAATCTGGAAAAGAAAAGCCCAAACCATGCCGCAGTTGGGAACCTTCAGCTGGGACAGTCACTTACCCTGCAAGGAGATACTGCTGCTAGCCCGGGCTCTCCACCCTCTTGTCCTCCTCTCTTGTTTTGACTTGTTTCAAATGCTTCAGGGAATGAACTGTGAATATGCCTATATGAAAGGTGTTTGGTTTTTTACAAATCCTCAAGTAGACACTTGCTGTGGTGGTGTTACTTCTGCCTGAGCTTTGCCAGAGAGGGGGAGTCTAGTCTATCATCCCATAAAAATATACTCTTTGTCTTCCAGTAGACGGGACAAGTATTGACCTGAGCACCTAGCACAAGTCCTTCAATGTTGACTGAAGTCTTCACACACTCTTCCCATACTATTAATAGACCTTATTAGTGTGTATATTGTTGCTAAAATATTTTTTGTGTGTGTCAAAAACATAGGAAAGAGAAATTCAGTATCTTATTGTAGACTTCACTTGTGATTTTTAGCTGGCTACTTGAGCATCTGTGTTTTAGTTTTATTTTCAGGAAGTAAGTTTTGACGCTTTTGACTGGAAAACACTGTGAAAATGTGAAAACCTTCTCAGAAAGTTTTGCAAATAAAGCAAAATAAGGCTTGCTTTTTCATAGAAATTACCAGGCTATCCAATAAGTTCAGATTTATTGTGAAGGTCGTAACTCCCTGTATCAGTAGTGTTCTATAGATAGGAAATTTTATATGTTTAGATATATAACTTTCCTGTTAAATTTTGAAACTACTACTATATACTAAACTATTCTTGTAGTTTTTTTGAACTGCTGTATAACTTGGGCACATTTCCACTTTTCTTCCACTTAAATGTGTGCTTAACCATTACAACTCCATGACTCCTGGAAGGAGGATCACAGCTGCTCCTTACTCAGGGGGAAAGAATAACATTTAAACATCCCTAAATCCATCATAAATATGCTGCTTTCTACATTGCTATTGTCCTGTAATTCAGAATATCATCACAATAGTGGTTTTACTCCATTTTACTCCAGCTTCCCACAAGGAGGAATGGAACTAATGCTGGTGGCAGGATTTGCAGTATTTGAGATGCCTTCCCATCAGTGAAAAGTGAAATCTGAGGTTCTGTCTGCTCAGGGAAAATCGCTGACTTAACTTTATCAAACAAAAAGTAATCCAGAATGATTCCACATGCAGAAACTAGGTTGTAAGGCAATACCTTTTCAGACAAGTAATGTGCGTTCAGTGACTTTATTTTGCAAGCCTTTTTGTACCAGGTTCTGCGTTGAACAGTCTTTTGTTAATGAATTAGTTTATGAGTCCGGGAGAAGTGTGCTACAATTCCCTTCTGAATTTCACTTATCAGAATAATCCATCCTATTACCTCAGTTACACAGATCAGCTTTATATAACAGAAAAGTGAGATTTGGTCAATGATACTTGGTCAAATGTAAATGAAACCTCAAGAAAACAGGCAGTGTCCAGTCATACTAGGAACATATTCTTCTACTTATCAAAAAATATAAAGAATATTCTGAGTTCATGAGATTCTGCTTGCCAGTGTTGCACATGTGAAGTTAAATTTGTCATTATTTTGAAATGATTTATTACGGAAACAAACCTCATATGCTCAATCTACGAGGCTGCCTCTGTACCTCTCCTCACAGGAACTTTTGTATCTGTTGGCTGGTTTGAGGGGCAATTAGCTTTCCAAAAATTATAGGAGATAAGCAGCTAGGTAGTGGAGACTTCATCTCAAAGAGAAAGGCAAGCAGACATCATGTTAGACATTAGGGTATCTGTACAGCACAGCAGTTTCTGTAAATGTTCCCATTGCAGAATAATCTTTCAACAGAGTTCACATCTCTGTAAAGACACAGATTTCTGTTGATTGGCGTGAATCCAGAAGAAACCAAGTGTCTTTTAATCTCTGGAGCAAATGCTTAGTTTTGCCTGTGTGCATTTAGCAGTTGGATAACGCCTGGGAGCAATGGGACTGAAATTCTGCTCTTCTCGGCTTGGGCACCTCTGCTCTGACTACCTGGAAGTCCTATCTTGTATGGTCCCAGGTAAGTGGTTTCACAGTGTCCTTCCCCTCAGCGTTCATTAAGAGCAGTTTCCTGTACATTATGTGGGGAGTTAAACCCTGATGGTGTACCTGGGGAATCCTCAAAGCACATCAACAAGATCAAGCTCGTAAGGGACCTGGCAGGATAAGACAGCAGAGTGGTCAGCCATAGGGAGCCTGGGGGCATGTATGGAGATGTATATCGAAGCACATATGAGGCACGCAGGGACCTGTAAAGTAAGGTACCTATAAGTGCTTGCTGGCTTTGGCAGCAGCCAAGTGCCTATGTTCTATTTCCTATTCCTATTCTCTTTATTGGCTCTTATCTTGCATTTTTTTGGCAGCAGTGGGAAGGAGAAAAAAAACCCTTGCCTACTTTCTCCGCTGGTATTATACTCTCTGGAAACACATACTGGAAATACAGTTTATGACTCAGAAGGTTGAAATGCCAAACTAGAGAAACCCATGCCGGCAGGGGAAGCACCATAGCAAAATCAGCTTTGAGATCTGCCCGTAATCAAGATCCTTGCTTCTCCCACCTGTCCTCTAGCACCTTACCATGAAGGCACAACCTGAGGTCTTACTGACTTTTCAGCTCAGTCTTCACCCAGGCAAAGTCCCAGTAAAATCCGTGTTTCAGTGAGAATGAAAATGTATCCAACAAAGACTAAACACATACTTTATCAGAGAAGTTATTACAGTTGGGCTAGAGATGGCAGCCAACAAAAAAAAAAGTAAAGAAGGGTACCAGGTTTAGAGAGATCATGACAACTACTACTAATAGCGGAGGTATGGCTAAATTATGTGCCAAAAATGTACCTAGTAGGTGCAGCTATTCCCTTCTGATCCTTTCTGTGCCTGTAGAAACACAATAAATTATATGAAAGTATTTGTAACATAACTTTCTTGAATTAAGCCTGACTTCACAAGTGCATTTTTTTTCTCTGCTACCAAATGACAAAATCCACACATCTTATTTTAAACATATTGCAGCAGGTATAACGTGTGCTCAGCCCAAGATCATTAAGTGCAATTCACCAAGCATTTTACAAAAGGTCGAAAATTATTTTCTTTCATATTTAGCTCTTTGGTCTCTCTCTTACTCCTTTCCCACCATTTACAGGAAGAGAAGTGCCAACGTGAATATTTTCTCGAGTTTTGGGGTTTTTTTAAACTTCTGTTAATTCTCCCATGAGCATTTTGATAGCAAGCCAGCAATTACATTATGAAACAAACTTGTCTTTCTGCTACCAAATTGCAAAATGAAAACAAAACAGAGAAATACTACCATACAAAAAAAAAAAAGGGCTTGTTAACTAAGACCATTAACCTTGTTTTATTCTTGACTTTCATCTTTTATTAAAGTTTAATTGAAAGATAGTGAAAGCAGGTAGTCTCTCCTGTATAATGTGTATTATCTCTAGCAGGCAAGACAGTTTCTCCTGTTGTCTGCAATAATATTAGATAGTATTACTGACAAGAGGAAATATCATTGCCTGCTGTACATCTAAGAACAAAAAGTACTGAGGCAAAAGGTGGAAGATATTTTATTCTGATTATCTATATTTCTACCTGGACATATCTGTAACAGATTTTTACATCCACTCTCTGTTATCTCATGATGCTGAATAAAATGTACCTTGGAGTATTTACCTGCCAAGAGGCAAAAAGGAAGAGATGTGAAAACTTAGCACCTTGGCCAATAATTAGAAGCCCATCGTCTTTCTTGCCTGACTCATATAGTCAGAAAAAACTAGTGTCTGCCACAGCAAGTGAAAATTAGCAGGGCCGGACATGAATATAAATGCTAGCCAGGTTGTGATTTAACGTTTATAAGACTTTATAAACCCTTACATACCATGTGTTTTGTAACTGAACTCATGTTTGGGTACGCAGTAGCTATCCAAAACAGAAGCAAGATCCACATCATGGCTTTGACACGAAGTGCATTTTTTCATTTATGAGTAAAAACAGGTCAGACTGAATTTTTGATTTTCTGTGTCGTGAAGGGAGAAGAGGCAAAGGATTAGGCAGAACTACAAACAAATATATTACACCTACTTTTTCAAGGATGTCCTCAGCGAGAGGAAATTTTTCAGGATCCAAGTCTTTCAGAATTCACAGAGCCCCAAAAACATTTTTTCTAATAAAGATATGCTGTTTGCATGTGTTTTCAATTCATTCAGTCTTCTAAAAATTCTGTGCTTGGCAAAAAGAGAGCTAAATTTAGTCTGCAGCTGTTCCCACAGGCTGTTGAGTTTAATTGAAAGTAGATGTGACCCAGTGTCAAAGTAGGTATTAAAACAGAAGATTGTTTGCTGGAAATCTTAGGCTTGGTGCACGAGCCTGGTAAACTCCCTGGCTGCCGAGCAAGGGATGCATTACTGTACGTGTGCGTGACACCAGTGATCTGGAGGGAGAAAGTTCTGCTCTGGACCCCACTATAAGATGAGACCTGTGTTTGTCCTACCACAGAAGATGGCTGTACAGCGTTAGCAGTGTGCCGCTGGGTTCTGCACAGCAAGCAATTGAAAACTGTACTTGGCAACTGTTTTCCCCATTCGGCTTTGTCCTTTCATATGTATATGGGTAAGCAAATTAAGCCCCATTCTTAGTGTGGTAATGGTTGAGTTATCCAAAGCAAAGCAAACACACTCAGCAGAGAGTCATAATGCCTCTTACTGACATTTCAGGTACCAATTTCTTACCAGTTAGGGATTTCCTCCTTGAGACAGCCTGTTTCCCTTGCCCAGCTAAATTCCTCAGACAATCTAGCACCCTTTGCTGTTCGGCAATCCCACTTTATAAGTTATTTATCTATCTGGAGAAAGCCAGCAATGGCTACAGGCAAAGACTTGCGGCTTGCCTGCTTTCCCCTGCTAGAGGGGAGGCGCACGGGACTGACCAGGCGACTCTGAGAAGGTAGTTCTTCGCTGGTGGGGGGGGCGGGGGGATGTTTGTTGTTGGTTTATGGTTTTCTTTTTGCAGCAGGCAAGGTTTGCAGGGATATGCAACATCTTCACACCAGATCGATTACTTTAATGGAGAAGAAAATCCTCGTACCTCTTGCCAGGTATCAGGTATCCCTGACCTGTTACCATTCACGTCTGATCCTCAGGTATGAATATTAAATAAAAAATAAATCGCTGAAGGGTGGAGGAGAGGAGGGGACTGAGGGGTTAAAAACATGCGAGGGCTTTGTAAAAAGGTGTAGCAGTGAAGAGGGTAAAGCCCCTGCAGTTCTGAGCATTAAAACTTCCTCCTCCGAGCAGTTCAAAATCTGATCGTCTGTTCCTTGCAATCGGAGGCAGGAAAGCAGGTGGCGATAGTACTTTGCCACCTCATTTGCAAGCTGAAGGTATTTTCCTTGCCGGCTACCTCGCTTCAGAGAGGACACCTTTGCTCGGTGTGCCCGTTCCGCTGCCCTGTCCCCCCCTAACAGCCCCGGGAGCCGCCGCGGCCGCCTCCCCGGCTCCCCGGCGAGCCCTTTCCAAATCGGTTGCCAACGGGGTTGTAAGAATTTAATAACACGATGCACCCTTTGATTAAAAAAATAAATAA
This sequence comes from Larus michahellis, assembly GCF_964199755.1. Lineage (NCBI taxonomy): Eukaryota > Metazoa > Chordata > Aves > Charadriiformes > Laridae > Larus > Larus michahellis. The sequence continues at coordinate 35,020,943 of NC_133897.1, forward strand.
ATAAATAAAATAAAAAAACTCCTAAGAAGACTGAGAGCTCTGGAGCAGCGTTAAGTGCGGCGCGACTTTAATCGGCAGGAATACACTTTCTGCCTTTCGCACGCAGAAGTCGGTGTAGGAAACGCTCGAGCGACCCCGATAAGCCACGTTTACAAAATATAGGAAAGTGCCTTGAAGCGTCTCTTCAGGACTGAGTTGTGCCCAATATACCTGTCAAAAAATGCCTCCTGCGACCTAGGGTTAAACGACATGAATGAGTTTAGCAACCCAGTCAAAAGCCCTGTCGCCCTGTCAGCTCCCCCTCCCCAGCAGCTTTCAAAGAATTCGGGGATAAAACACCCTAAAAGGAGAGATCCCAAACCCTGCCACAGCGGCTGCTTTCGCTATTTCCAGCGCCTCTGCACCTGCGACGAGGACATCGTCCTTCCCCGGCGGGGACCCAGTGACAAGGACCAGTGTGATGCCGGCGGGGGCGGCTGTGCCTCCCGGCCGCCCCCGCCGGCATCACACGGGTCATCCACGGATCTACGCGCAAACGTCGAGGGCTTCCCCCCAGCCATCGGTGCAGCTCGGTCCTCCCACATCTCGGGACAGGCCTGGGTGGGGATGGAGGGGGACGGGCGGCGGGACCAGCCGCCGACGGGGCGCACACGCCGGGTGGCGCTGCGAGCCCGCGGCAGGACCGGCCGCGCCGCCCCCGCACCCCTGTGTGCGTGGAGGGGCGGGGTGGGGGGGGTGTGTGTCTTGTGGCTGTGTCCGAGCTGGGGCAGGAAAATGGGAAGGGGAGGGATGGAGAGGGGCAGCTCCCCCCTCCCGAAAGAAGCAGACGTGCCGCCATGGGGAGAAAGTCCAGGAGAGGAGCCGAAGCAGTAAAATCGGAAGGGGAGGGATGGAGGGGGGCAGGTCCCCCCTCCCGAAAGAAGCAGCCGTGCAGAAACGGGGAGAAAGCCCGGGCGAGGTGCAGAGCTTGCCGCCCAGCAGCAACCGGGATGGGCGAGTGGCCGGCTTTATTGCCAGCGGAAGGCGCGCTTGTAACGCAGGGGAGGACAACTGGAGGTTGCACCGAATATATAGGCACACGCATACATACGCTCCTGTCTCGAGAGATGTAGCCAGGTGTAACGCACAGTGTGTCGTTGACAAAAAAAAAAAAAAAAAATATTATTTCCTCCATCCCCACAAAGGAAACTTGCGCGGCATTACATGTCCCCAAGAGCAAAAGCTGTTCAAAAGGAGCCTCCCGCCTATCCATCGCTCTTTCCCTAACCAGGGACGAAGTTTCTGTGCCGCTATTTGAGAAGTTTCAGTATTAGAAGGGAACAACCCTCCCTTCTCCATCCCCAACCCAAAGGGAAGCCCCGTGGCCCCAGCCAGGAGCTGGGGCTGCCCCGCAGCCCCCCCACCCTGGGGCAACCGACGCTTCACACGCAAAAGTTGGGGTGCTCCAGGACTGCTTTTTGCACTTTGCAGAGCAATATCGCTCAGCCTGAAAAACAGAAATCTCCAAATGCCAAGACCATCACCATTCCCCAGGATATGGGTCCATTATCCAGGCTCTCACTGGGCCTTATGGGCGGTATAAATGCAACACTTGCAGAATTGTTCACTGCTCAAGGAGTAATGTGGTGTCCCAGTTTGTTTCAAAATCCACAACTGTAAAATGGAGTTGCTCTGTATTTAGAGTGCCCCACCAAATCTCCTATGCAGTATTGCTTGTCATTATCCCCTATTTCCCTAATCCCTTTTTAAAAAAGTGAATAATTTCAAGCGGCAGTTAGAAAACCACAGAATTGGAAACACAGTAATTGTCCTAAATGGCACAGTTTTTCTCAGTGCACGTTTTCTTGAGGTGTAACAATTTCCCCCTACACTATCACACAAGACGGCCAGCTAGCTTGAAAGATGCCGTACACACAACAGTCAAAAAATTGGTGTTCTACATTTTAAAGCAGATATTGCAGAATGTGCTTTCTTCCATGGAAATGCTGAGGAATTTTTTTTAATATCTTTAGCATCATGAGGCAAAGTGTAATGGAGCAAGCTGAAAAAGCAGACCCCGATTTATGCTAAGAAACACAAGGTTATTCTGATGCAGCAAAAGAGTTTTGTCCTTTTATCATAAACCTGGTGAAAGTGTGAGCAATTGCACACCTATTTATTCACACCTTTTCCCGTCTCTTTCTTCCCATAGCAAAACCCGACGTCTCTTCACAGAATGTAACTGAAGTGTGGCGGGTTTTGGCAAGTGCATACTTACAACCCTTCGTACTGAAAGATTTGTTGGACTGCATCACATATCCTTACTCCGCCGCCTTTACAGCTGTGAAGGTGTTGACAGCTGGATTAGCCATCACATCCACAAATAAAGCATTTGAGATTTCATTCCTTGCTTTCTACTTTCACATTCCTAGGCTGGAAGCAAAGGAGAAGCCAACACCCTTTAGTCGCTGTTCCATCTCGGCAGGCACAGGCCAAGGGTACTGGGAAAGGCACTACAGCGGGCAGAAATGAAGTGGTGTTTTAAATCGCTTCAGCCGCGCGCATCTCCCATCACTGGTCTATTGAAAATTTAAACTGGAAAATGACAATGAAAAGCCGGAATAATGGGAAAAGCAGGACACGAAATTCGATAGACGTTGCTACAAGCTTGAAGGGGAGAGACTTAAAAGGTCAGGGAGCAAACGGGAATGGCCACAATCATCTGAAGGCAGTTGGAAGGTAAGTTGATGGACACCGGTTTGACCTGTGGGTCAGCAAACTAGTTTAACTCTACCTTGATCTGCACAACGCAGAGACAAGTTCCCGGCTCCTATCAAACAACTCAATGCTCTTATCTGGAAGGGTTTAGTAAAAGTAAATCAACTACAAAAAAGGAGCTATTCAGCCTTCAAGTGCTGGGTTTTGCTGGTAGAAAAAAAAAAAAAAAAAGAAAAAATGTGTGTGTTCTCACACAGCCCGGATCCAAACTGGCAGCTCACAATCGGCAGGAGCACACACTCCTTCCTGGGGGAAGGAAGAGTTTTGTCACTGGCTCTATCCCAGTGCCAGGCTGCCCCAAGACGGAGCAACCAGTGCCCTAAAAAAACCAGCCAGCTCCTGGCTAGTGGCATTTTGGTAGCACTTTCTTTTCAGGGGGATATCAGAAGAAGCAGTGGTAGAAGTTACCCACTGCTACATTTCCCTTTCCTTTTCACTTCGTGTTCAGCCCATTCTATCAGGACTAAAACCTCCAGGTAACATAAACACTGCCTCTTGCTCACACTGGGGAAATCTGGATATGCCACTCCATTTACACGGCCTTAAAAAAAAAAAAAAAATCCAAGAGAAAGGAAAAAAAAGAAAAGAAGGGAAAAAAAGCAGAGCAAACTGTTGCTTTGTTTCAGTAGGAAACTTTGCAGGCCTCTGATGGTTGCATCTGTAAAGAAGCAAATTCAGATTGCAGCTCCGAGAAACACAACCAGAACAACTCCTGTTTCCAGTGCACGTTAAAAGCCCCTTCTAATCCCTACACCATGCACAGAACCAAAATCTTCAATGCATCTGGAGTAGACTCATCTGTGCTCTTTTGCTCCAGATTTTAATACCTGCTGGTTAGGTTATTGCTAATAACGTGCTTTACATTGTACGCACAAAAAGATCTTTCTGCTACGCAGCTTCCATGCTCTAGCCCTGATTTTTCAGTACCCTGAAAGTGAGCATCACCTCCCTATGTAACCCAAGAGGTCAGATTTCCAAACAGGAACAACATTTCCCCTGCGTCCTCCCCCAGAAAAAGTGTTAAGAGAAAGTCTTAGCAGGTTTTTGGGTTGTTTTTTGTTTTTTCCAAAACGCTAAGCAAATGCCATAACTGCTTTTCAGTCTCGAGCAAAAGACGCCAGGTTTTAGGAAACCCTCACAATATTGGTTTTATTGTTGTTCAGGGACAGCAATAGACAAGATTTAAAGGACACAGCGAGGGTGGTAGCGGTGGAGTGGCTGGTTGGCAGCACCCCTCGGCTCTTGAAATCGCCCCGATTCTCGGTCCTGCGGGAAAAACGCCCCCGGACGAGAAGGGAGTTTTCACGCACAACCGCGAAGTTTCCCACCCCGGCGACCTGCAGAAGTTAGCGCTCATCACGGCAATTAGCATCGCTCCCAGCCACAAACACCTTACCTAAAAAGAAAAGCGGCGGACCCCTTCTTATTTTGTCTTTCAAAGCAATAATGACCCTTAGCATTTCAATATTAAATCGCCCTCACAATGGACCTGGCGCGATGTGAAAAATTAAGTCCGAGGAGGATGCAACGCAGTCCCTCAGACACAGTCGGTTTTGCGAGAGGCACCGTATCATTAGTTTGGTAAAAATAATTAAATAAAAAGGTGTTAATGCCTTCCCTTTAGTTTCCTCTACTAGTGCATTAAGAAAAGCACGAAGCAGAATGCCAACTTACTCGTTTTAACGCCTCAAAGCTGGTCTCATTAGGTGCTACAATTTACAACGGGATTGAATTCGTTGTATTTTCACTTTTCGCTGAAACTCTAGGGAACGACTCGTGCCGTATGAGTTCAAAGTAAATCATTGCCTGTAACGATGGAATTAAAAAGAAGAAAAACAATTGGCTGACCTAAGGTAGAATGTTTTATCTGGAGTTTATTAATACCATTTAAAATATTACAGATAAAAATCAATTACATTTCATGCATTTAAAATGCAAATCTAAAATGTTCCAGCGAAGGGCTTTCCATTTCAATGTGAAATATCCAAATTATTTCAACATTACAATGAGACAATTAGTTTGCAGCATCGCAAACCGCTAATGTAGTGTCAGGAGTGTTTATTAACATTTATCAATATTATTTTCAGGAAATACACATAGGCCAACGTTAGTTCAGTTTCACTTGGACAGTTTATTTAATACATGGGTCGTGGCAAACCCACTTTATGAAATATAGGAGAACTCTCACTGTAACTATACCTGAACTGCCAGCAAATGCAAATAAGTACATGCTCCATTAAATTAAATGTCATTCAACATTTATCAAATATTGTTTCCTTAATTACAGTTGTATGCCTACCTAAATTAATATTCAAGCAAAACCTATATCCTGAAGTGCGATTTGATGTACACTTCAAGGAACGAGTCCAGAAAAAAGAATGCAGTGAACCAGGACTGCAACAATAACGCTTTCTCGTGACAGGAAAAGAAATAAAAATTAAAAAAAAAAAAGCTCAAGTGTACTTCAATATATTTTCAAATATTTACTGGAAGTAATTTACAAGAAAAATACTATACAAAATCGTCTCCTGGACAACTGCACCTCACACCGATACATTGGTGGAGTTATATTTAATTGTTAGCTAATCTAGAACGATTCCCCAGTTGTACAAACCTATAGGTTCAGACGTATTTTACAAATATTTGATTTTTTTTTCTATCACCACCCCCCCGGCCTCCCTTTTTGGCATCGGAACTACAGCTTCGCTTGAAACCCCACGGTGCTTCTTCATTTGTTTGGAGTTAAAAAATATACGACTTTCGACCTAATTCCTTTTCAGCGTATTTCGCGATTCCTACTCAAACGGGAATTATACAAATGCGCTGGCAAACGGGATGAAATCTGGACGCGGGGACTCACGGATTTGTTAAAATTTTTAAAAAAAGAAAAAAAAAAAGGCGGGAGGTGGGGGGAGCACACCGCCGCTCCGGTCGCGGGGAGCAGAAGGGCTCCGAGTTAACGACATGAGGGCAGTTCTGAGTCCCGCTCCGTGGGGACAAGGACGGCGGCTGGCGGCCGCTGCCGTCGGAGCACCCCCTCCGCCGCGGGTCATCCCCGGCCCGCCCGCCCGCGGCTCCCGGGGCGCCGCTGCTGCCCCGGCGCTAGCGGTGAAGGGAGGGGGTGCGGGCCGGTTTCCAGCAGGAAAGCCAGAGGGGACGTGTTTTTTTCCGCTCTAAAGGCAACCCGAGGGGGTGGGGGGTGTTTCAGGGAGGCGGCCGCGGGGCAGCCCCACGGGGGTCCGCGTCCCTCGCCCCGTGCCCAGACGCTCCTCTGGCCCCCGTCGCGGGGGTTGCGCGGCCCGGCCGCACCGTCCAGCCCGTGGGGGGCTCCGGGCGGGCAGGGGGACGTCCGCGGGGGACTGAGCGCGGTCCCTGCGGAGCCGCGCCGGCTACTTACGTGTCCGCGTCCCCGCCGCGGGGCTGCGCGCCCGGAGGGGGGCGGCGGCGGGGCGGGGGGAGGCGGTGGCAGCCCCGCGCCCCCGCCCGTCACTCCAGGCCGTTGCGGTGGCCGGGTTCGGGGGGCGGCAGCAGCTCCGGGGAGTGGCAGGGCGGGCTGCCGGCCGCGCTGTGCTCGCTGTCGGTGTCGCTGCCTTTCTTGCCGCCGGGACCGGGGCCGGGGCCGCCGCCGCCGGGGCCGCCGGCGCCGCCGGGGCCGCTGTGGGTCTTGACGTGCTTGCTGAGGTGGTCGCTGCGCATGAAGCGCTTGTTGCAGACGGGGCAGGCGAAACGCTTCTCGCCCGTGTGGGTCCGCAGGTGCCGCTGCAGCTCGTCGGAGCGGGTGAAGCGCTTGCCGCAGAAGAGCCAGTTGCAGACGAAGGGCCGCTCGCCCGTGTGCCAGCGCAGGTGGGCCTTCAGGTGCGAGGTCTTGCCGTAGACCTTGCCGCAGCCGGGGATGTGGCAGCTGTGCAGCCCCTTGCGCCGCAGGCTGGCCCCCGCCGGCCCCAGCCGCTCGGCCTCCTGGCAGTTGGGGCAGTCGCAGGTGGCGCGGCCCGAGTAGCGGCGGGCGGAGGAGCGCGGCGAGGCGGCCAGCGGCGCCGCGGGGCCGCCGCCCAGCATGGAGCCCCCGGCGCCTGCCAGCGGCGAGGGGGCCGAGTCCGGGTAGGAGCCGGGCAGCACCGGCTTAAATCCGTCCATGAGGTGCTGCCCGGCGGGGCTGAGGAGGTGCGAGGAGGCGCCGCTGCTGAAGGCCGAGTGGCCCAGGCCCGAGTAATCCGAGTTGTAGCCGCCCAGCGGCGAGTGGAGCGAGGTCTGGAGCCCGCCGGCCGCCGGGTGCAGCGAGCCGGGCAGCGCGGCCGCCCCGTTGGGGCTCTGCACGTCGATCCAGCCGGCGCCCACGTCCCACCAGCTGGAGGCGCCCGCCGAGCCCACCTCGCCGGCGGCCAGCCCCGGGTGCGAGGGCTTGAACCAGGACTCGTAGGGGTGCGCCATGCCCACCCGCGGGTAGATGCCCTGGAGCCCCTCCACCGACGTGTGCACCTTGGAGATGAAGACGGGCTGGTGCGCCGCCGCCTCCTGCCCCGCCGCCCCGCCGCCGCCCCCTCCGCCGCCGCCGCCGCCGCCGGCGCTGCCCGGCGCCTGGAAGACGGAGTAGTCGTTGGCGAAGGGCGAGCTCGCGGCCGCCGCGCTGCTGGAGGTGAGGGAGAAGGCGCTGGAGCCCGGCGAGCCGCCGCAGCTGAACGAGTCCGAGACGAGGGCTGCCGCCGCCGCCGCCGCCGCTGCCGCCGCCGCCGCCGCCGAGGAGCCGTTCCGCGCCGCGCCCGCCACGCCGAAGCCCGGGAGGCCGGAGCCCACGGCGCCGCAGCTGCCCGCCGAGGACGAGGAAGAGGAGGAGGAGCGTTTCCAGGGGTGGAAGCCTTTGCCGAAGGAGGACGCGCTGTCCGAGAGGGAGGACGGCGAGGGGCTGGGGCTGCCGATCTTGTTGCAGGTCGCGGCGAGCATGGCCAGCGGCGTGGAGCCTACCCGCGGTTCCTCCTGCGGGCACAGAGGGGAGAGGGCCGCCCCGCCGGCGTCAGGGACGGAGCGGCCCCGCCGCCGCCGCCCGCCGCCCCGCGCCCGGCCCCGCTCCGCACCGCTCCGCCGCCCGGCCCCGGGCGCAAAGTTTCGCGACTCCCGCGGGAGGATCCCTTCGCCGGCGCCTTCGGCACCGCGGCTCTGCCTTCAAGCGCCTTCCGAGGCTTTTTTTTTTTTTTTTTTTCACTATCCAAGCCTCCTCCCACGGAGGAGCTCGGGAAGGGTTAAAAAAGGGGGGGAAAAAAGAGAGGGGGAAAAAGTTGCGTCTGTTACCGTAGCTTAAAAGATGCCCCCGGCACGGCGGCAGCTACGTTTCAGTCTGTTCCCTTTCCCCGGGACCTGGCCGGTCCCCGTCCCTCAGGCTAGTAAGACTGTTTTCTTAAATATAGAATTGCAGGATTATCAATTTACTCCTTTAAAAAAAAAACTTCCTTAAAAAATTTTTTTCAAAGCTTCATTTACGTACCAACGATAATTAAATATATATACAAATTTAACATATGTACATATGTATGTATACACAAGTTCAACGTACCTGCTGGACACGGCGGGCTGTGTTATTTTAAAGGGAAATAAAAAGCCACAATCTCTTGCAAATTAGAAATTGCACACGAAAAACGATAGTGCTGGGTTTGGGTTGTTTTTTTTTTTCCTTCCAGCAGTCACATGTAAAGAAGAAAGGCCACTTCTCCGGGGGCACAGGAACAGCACAGCCCAGGCGCTGTAGGTTGTTTCTACAAATGCCCTTAAAACCTTTTTCCTGCTCACTGAAAAGTGACTCTGCCCCCTTTTCCCCCTCTCGCTCTTTCTTTTCTCCTAAACTCACTTGTACTTAAGTTAAAAAAAAAAAAAAAAAGAAAAAAAAAGAAAAAAAAAGGCTGAATAGAGGAGACTGATAGCCCCGGTCAAGACAGGGGTTATTTTAACCCCCTCCAATCGACAATAAAAAGAAACTAATTAAACCAGCAAGAGAAAAAATCCTTAGACTCACCCCTAGAAGTGAAGTTGCCATCACACAAAAGTGCCCTCCTCTCAGAGGATCTTTTTTATATTGATAAATCAGAGGCAGTGTTTTTTTTAGAGGTGTGCAATACAATGATCAGTTCCGCCCATTCCACCACAATTGTAGCTCCCTCGCCGGCTTTGAAGTGCCGCTGAGCCGCCGCCAGCCAATCCCCGGCCCCGCCGCCTCGCTCGACGACGTGACTGCGTGAGGTCATCAGCGCCGTCGAGCCCCGCCGATGGCGGGTCTCGACGGCGCTGATGACCTCACGCAGTCACGTCGTCGCGCGGCGCGGGCCACCGTCCCGGTCCCGGTCCCGGTCCGCAGTGGCCCCTCGTCCCGGGTCGGGCTGCTTCGTCCCGGCCGCCCCCTTCCATCCCCCGTCCCTCCGCCCCTTGCGCGTAATTTGACAACAGGTTATTTTTTTTTCCCCACCGTTTTACTTTTTTTTTTTTTTTGGGGGGGGGGGGCGGATTTTTATATCATCATCTCAGCGTTCCTCTTATTATCGCAACGACGGGCGAGTGCGGGAGCAGCCCGGTCCTCCGCGGGGTCCCCGTCCCCCCACCCCCCCACCCCGCTCCCCTCTGCACCGTCCTCCGTCTCCCGTTTCTTTCGCTACTTTTCGCTGCAATGGAGCGGGGGGGGGAAACAATTCAGGAGTCTGCTGGCTGCTGTCGCCCCGTGTCGTGCCCCCCCGCCTCGCAGACCTGCTGGGGCCACCCCGGCCCGGCCCCGCTCGCCCAGGTGCTCTCCCCGCCCCCCCCCCCTCCCCCCCCGCGGGTTTTCCGCAGCAACGTCCTCACGGAGATTCGCTTCGTGGGGGCTGTTTGTCTCCTTCTCTCGGCCTCGGTTTTGACCCGTTTCCGTGTCGTGGGGATATTGACTGTACATCATATCTATTGATCAAGGGGGTAACGTACATTATCATACTTTGAAGTAAGAGTGAAGTAAATTAATGAACTGCTTTCTTTCTCTGAAGGCTGACGGTTACCATAAATGTCGCGTTTCTCTCTGCGAGCTGCTCTGAATGATTTTAGCCTGTTGAGAAGGCGTGACAGGCCAGCCCAGAAGGAGGAAGGGGTGGGGGAAGGAGGGAACTCCGTTTAACAAATAAAAAAGAATTAACTTCATTGCTTTGGTCTCCTTCTATAATGATATTCATTTTACAGACCTAATGCACACTTGTTTAAATTTCGGGTTTAATTTAATCAATACTATCACCCGCGAAGAGGGGAAGAACATTTCCCGGAGATACTCCCTTGTATGAATGCTTATTAACTTTTTATCTCTACTTCCTTTATCTGCTGGAGGTGGGGAGGAACTATTAAGACATAGATCAGAAAGCGTAAGAGCAAAACAAGCATCGTGAGCATTAGATTTTAGAGGAACAGAAAATCGCATTTTGTGGTGTGCCAGGTTAGGTAAAAAGATCGACACGCATTCCTTTCAGCCCCAGAAAGTCTGAGAGACTTTGCCATCCACCGGGGAAGGAGAAGGCGTTAGTGATATATCTCTTTTTAGGAGAGCCTCACCGGGTGGCTCTTCCATTCGCATCCGTATTTTGTCTGCATTTGTCTGCCCAACGGAAACGTGTCCTTTCTTGATCTTTTTCGTGTTTGTTGGTTCCGATGCTTGCCCCGACTCCTTTGATTTGGGGCCGAAAGTCCTTAATTTTCAGTGCACTTTGCCTTTAAAAAGCACCGCGTTGGAAATTATGAAAAACTCGTTGTAAAAATAGCCGTGGGAGTTTCTACAAGGGAACTCAACAGAGAGGGAGGAAAAAAGGCAAATACATCAGAACCGAATAGAAATCACAAAACTCCTGTCAGTGGCATCCTCCTGCTACACTGATAATTTCCCTGAAACTGGAAAAGCAGCAGCTTCTGAACTTTGAGAGCGGTGAGCTGATCTTTACTGAATTCGCCACGGAAACATCTGTAACCTTCCCCCTTTGTATACATTGCCTGCTGGGCAAAGGATTTAAGGAAGCTTACAATTTTGTTTGCATTTGCGTTATTGACCACTGCACTTAAGGGTGCAGTACATCAACATAATATGCAGGTGGGGGCGGGGAGGGGGGAAGCCAGCAAGAAGAGGTTTTCCCGAAATTAATTAAAACTTTTTTTTTTTTTCCTGCATTTGAAGTTTAATGTACGGGAGTAGATAAATGTTCGTGCTGTTTCTTGAAAACCTGTGGGATCCACTCTCAATAAAGCTAAAATCTATTAGCATTCTGTATGCATCTGCAGCATAAATTTCATTTGAATTTCAAATTTAATAAACCAGGAGGTTTTTAATCATCCCTGGTTTTATTTGTTTGATATTAACATGCTTATTGACCGGGTCTGTTGACCAGTTTGATCATTACAGGACAGCAAAAAGTTAATTAAAACGACCACAGCTCCTTAATCATATCATCTGTCTCATCCATGTCGCTCCCTTTATTACAGGCTATGATGGATAGTCTCCCAGATTAATTTCTCTGTTTCTTCGATTTGGACAACAGCTTTTGGGACCTAATTTACATCCTGGGAACAACTTGCTCAAGTCTACCTAACATCTTGTGTCTACAATATACATTAGCAATCTCGGAACTTTAGCCACAAGGATAGCCGTCGCTAACCTTTCCGAGGGAAAGCGGGGAGAGCGAGGGGGGGGATTTTCCTCGGAGAAAACCTCTGCGCCGAGGGAGCAGCCAGAGGGATGGATGGACCGCTCTTCCCGGGTTCCTCGCATGTCCACGGGCAGCTCTACCGCGGTGCGGGTTGCTCTTTGGGGGAAAAAAAGAGGGCTGTGCCATTCGAGAAGGCATAAACTGGAAAGATGAAAAGGATTGCTGACCACGCCGTAGGATGAGTGTCAATATTGGCGAGGGAGAGCATTTCATACCACCCTTGCGCCAATTTACGGGCACACAGGTTAGAGATTGACCCACCAGACCAGCGGCTGCCCCCGTCCAGCGGCTTTTCTCTGGCTCTGCTCCGCTCCCGGGCTCTGCACGGAGAAAAGCCGCTGGACGGGGGCCTTGCCCTGGCCCTCCCCGGGCTCCGTTCCGCCCCGGGCTTGCCCCCCGGGGAGGTGAGGTCCAGGAGGTGTCCCCTCCGCCTGACACCTTCCCCCTAAAAGCTGTCACCTGGCAGATTTACCGAGGGGGTGACACCCAACTCTCCGGGCGCAGGAGGGGAAAAAGGGGGGAATAGCACGGAAACGAAACAAAACAGCCACCAGATAGAAGGGACCGTGCGATGCCTGGCGGTCACTGAGCAAAAGGGGTGTATTAATGTCGTTCTTTAACCTCCGTTCGCACCTCTGCGTTGCTTGAGGTTTACCTGGGACGTTTCCCACACTGCGGAATTTCGTTGACCGGGGACTCCCCGTCGGGCACCTATCGCTATGTTGGTTACCGGCATTATTTCTTCCATCAGTGCAAAATGATGTATTCCAGGTACCCGCACACCCTGCCGGGCTCCCCGTCCCGCGTTTCCCAGCCCGGCGGCCGCCTCAGCGCACAGCGTTGCGCGGCCTGCCCTCTCCCCCGCGCAGGCAAGGGGGGAGATGACGCCCCGGCACAACCCGGGGCTCATCGCTGAGCCACTTTGGCGAGGGCACACGCCGACCTGCCCCGCTCGCAGCCGCCGGAGGGGGAGTCACATCGGTGGCTTTCGGCATTTATTTGTTTATTTGTCTGGGCCTGTGTCAAAAAAGAAAAAAGAAAAAAGAAAAGAAAAAAAAAAAAAAAAAAAGACAAGCTGGCTGCGCCTCGGAAAGGTCCCTGTAATTAGATTAGCCCGGGAAGACGCCGTGCACATGCTGGTGCGTGCGTGCCTGGGGAGGGAGAGGAAGAAGCACCTTCACACCCACCCCGGTTACATTGCCGGTGTGCGCCCGATCTCCTCCTTCTTCTCCCCTTTTTCTCCCTGCTCCCCCCCTCCCCCCCCACCCGCCCCCGTCCGTCTTCCCTCACCCCCCCGATATGTTATGGCTGTGCCCGCGTCGGCGGTTCCTAGGCGGTCATGTAAGTACCGGGAGGCGCCGGAGGGGAGATGGAGCTCCCAGGCTGGGCGCGCCGGCACCCGGCGGGGCAGAGCGCGGAGCCCCCGCCGCCGGCTGCGGAGCCGGGTGCTTCGGTCCTTCCGAGAACAGATTTGTTTAAGCTGCTTTCTGGCTTTTTTTTTGTTTGGGTTTTTTTTTCCCCCTATTATATATCACTTTCTCCCAGGCACCACTTACAGTTAAAAACTACTAAATTCTTCTCCTCAGCGGTATTGATTTCTTTTCATTCTGCTCCGTTAGGAGAGGAGGTAATGCTTCCAGATTACCCCGCGTCTCCTCCAGACGGTTGACAATTGCAATCGCAGTTTCGGGAAGATAAATGTTACTTTGGGAATTGTGTTTAATTACAAATAATCTAGGAGCTGCTCTGGGTCCGACGGTTTAACCACACATGTGTTCAAATCATTGTACGAGCTTTACAAACGGGTGACAAGATACAGTAAACGTCTGAAAAATCGGTGTGCAAGACAGGACGTTCCTGTCAGAGAGGCTGCCTGAAGCTGGGTCATGCCCCGAAATACATGCTACTTATATATAAGCATACAAATATATATATATATGTACCCGCGCGCGCGTGTGTATATGTGCGTGTAAATAAATGTGTGGGTGTGATGGACACTTGCATATACAAATCCTACAGCACCCAAATTCACAGCCTGCGGAGAACACAGGGGAAAAGGAAAGCTTGCCACGCTTGTATGTATTCATTTATTTATATGTCTTCCAACTGCACAAAAGTGTCAATCTGGGGGGAAAGAAAAATTGAAAAAAATTAAAAGAAAATAAAAATCTTTGCTTGCTGCCGTTTGCGAAGTGGAAGAATCCCTTGTCCTCCGGGAAAGACGTACCTTCGGAGCATTAAGGCAGGAAGGTTTTGCCCACGCCGGTTCGCGCACTCGGTGTGCGCCGCAGCCTTCTCTCGAACGCAGAACTCCTGCGATCTGACTTGAGAGCCCCTAATATTGATATATTTACTGTGCCTCTTACAACGTAGCTGCCACCTTTCCCTGTCGTTATTTGCCTATATGGCAGACCAATTAGGTCACCCCCTCCCCTCCTGCCCCCCCTCCCCTCACCTCCAGCAGCCTTATTAACTTGATGGGAGAGGGAGGGGAGGCAGGCGAGCAGCGGGAAGGAGGCAAGGTGGCGAACAGGTTATTCTCTTAACCCGACCTGGCCGCAGGAGCGAGATGAGCAACACTGAACAGATGTCCCCATTTAAGCCATTCTTTTCCCACATGCCTGCTGGATGCTGCCAGGGCGCAGGAAGCTTGCTGCAGACCTGGCCCATTCCCGGCCATTATGGCCAAGTTATTCTGGACCAGTGAGCACGAACAAAATGGGCTTCAGATCGCGTGCTTGAGAATAATTCGACTCCGAGCCCTGGAAGAGCCCCCTCCCCCCATTTTTTTAAGTGTTGGGGGGGGACGGGGACGTGTTTCAGCTCTGATCGCAGGAGAAGAACTTCTCAAAAGATCGTCAGCCCCTTCCCCCTCCCTCTCTTCGGCAAATATGGTATAATTTACAGAGCAACTTAATAATCCGAGGGGCACCGCAAAAGCCCTTTGCGTTGTAAACCGCTTCTAATTACCTGCCAGAGCAATTAGCTGACTATCACGAAGAAATTAGATCGCTCAATGTAGCATAAATAATGCGAATAATTTTGTAAGGAGAATGGAAAGCGAGACCTGGTGTTTCTTTATAAGGAAATAACACCTCGTACTGTACGAACCCTACATGAACACATATTAATGTCTAGGCATGCACGGAAATGAATCCGAACATGAACCCTCTGGCTTAGATTCAGCACTTTCTTCATTTACATATGCGGGGTGAAAGTCGGCTTCCAGGCGTTTAGATACAGAGCTCTTCCAGATCACAGTAATTAACACATAGCGACTTCAATAGGAAAACCTGTTTTCCAGATGATTTTTACAATGCGGCTTTATGTCTCATTTGGCAGTTTAAATAGCTGGAGTTGTTTTCTGGCTGCATCTCCACTATCATCTGTTGAGCATATTTTGCCTAGAATGCTGACCAAAACTTCCGAGCCCATTTTTTTAAAAATAGATGACTAATACAATGGGCATGCCTAGAGATTTCGGGCGTTTTTTCTTCTCATATGGGTTAGTTCTTCGAGAAGATTTTACGGAATCGCCTTAGAAGTTTATGCTGCTTAACAAGTGTATTTTTTTTTTCCTTGCTGCATTTCACCTTGAAGGATCGAAAACCTTTGCACCACCATTCTCGCGGGTTGAATATTTTATCTCGAGAGGAAAATGTTGCTTTCCAAATTAAAATTTACAGGTAATGGACAGTGTGCAGGGATCCAAATGTAAGCCCATAAGAATTAGGCTATTAAACAACAATCTTTGCGAGACATTTCTTCACGATGCTGGAACTACGGCTACGGAATTGAGGAAGGAGATTGTGCCCACAAACGGCAGGATCGTCGTGTAATGAAACCGCCCTTACAGCTGAATTCGGCTAAGGAGAATTGAGTTTCTTTCTGTCGTGTTCCCCTCTCCGCCCCCCCGGACTGAGAAAACTGCTAGTCAGAAAGCTAGACGTGAAGATGCCAGATCGTGGTGAAACTCATCCCAGCCTAAAATACAGCTACTCACTGCTGGGAGGCACTCAGGGATTTAGCATAACTCGTTAGGAGTGCTCCGGGCTAGGGATAAACACAACTAATTAGGTTTATCTTTGATAAATAGAAGGAGCAGCCTATACCGTGTTTCTTTTTTAATGCATCTTTGAAGGGGGGAAAAGCTGAGTATAATCAAATCTTCCATAAGTTTTCTGAGCTTTCTTTTCTCCTGCTCGCACGCTAACGCAGCAGCTCTGAAGTGGCTCGTCAGACACCCTTGTCCCCAAGTTGTCTCCGCAGAAGTTGCAATTATAGCTGAACAGGTTTTCTAAGCTTCTCCAGGTCTGAGCTGGGGCTGCTCAGCTGTTCCGCAGCCCCCACGTAGCACACACGGAATTGTACAGCATGTTCAACGATTCTTGCTCGCCGGCTAATTAGAGACGGCTTTGAAGCTCCATTACCGGCAGCAAAATTATTGCGGTCAGTTTAGGCCAAATTCTGCAGTCCTTAATGGAGCGAAACTCCCATTGAAGTCAATGGGATAGAAGTCAATGGGCGTTGTGCTCTATTAAGGAGCACAGAATGTGTCCCTTTGTGATTTAGAGATTAAAAATCGGTATCGGTAAAACGTGCGTTTGAGACGGCCACACTCTCGGGCGGGATCTCCCCCGCCACACGGGAAGGACCCGATCCCTCCGGCTGCGCTGGGCGGACTGAGTCCCGCGCCCCCCCGGGGAGCGATGCACCGGCAGCATCGGTGCCGGGGGGGTTATTAATCATCAACCGCGGCCAGACAAAAGGACTTTTCCGGCCGTTCTGAAAGAAGAAAAACTTCAGTCTCCCGCGGGATTCAGCCCCCCTCCGGGGCCGGTGGATCTGTCAGGGCTGTGAGAGGAATTTGGTCCGTCCCGCCGCCTCGAGCCCATCCCCAACCTGCCGGCGCGGCGGGGGCGTCCCGGGCGCGCATCCCCCCGACGCCCCGTCCCTCCGCTCCCCGTGGGTGATGTCCCCAGCCAGCGACCAAAGAGGCTCGTTTCCCGAACGGGTGTCTGGATGCCGAGGCTCCTGCGTGGGGACGCAGTGACTAGCCTCTTCGGAGCCCACAGGCAGCCCACCGTTCGGGTACCAGCTCAGGGCTTGGGAAGTCCCATTCCCAACCACGACCACCCACCGCTATCAACGTGATTTGACAGCCGAATTCAGAGCGCGGGTTTCAGGCGCTGGTTTGGGCTAACTCTTGAACTCTGAAGTGGGGTTTGATTGCGCATTAGAACATATTTCCTGATTATAGGCGCTAACCCGCACTGAAAAACCCTGAGGAAAAAAGTCCATTCTACAAAACTGAAGGAAATGCTGCAGGTCGCTTAAATAGGACTACAGTCCAATGTTCTTCCTCTTTCGGGGAGAACTGGGGGAAGGGGGGCGTATCTAGAGATCTTCCTTTCTTCTTTTTCCTGCTCTAGTGGAAAGTAAAAGCCTTCAGGAAAACTTCGTAGCGTTTTTCCCTGAGCGCGGAGGGGCACACACAGCTGATCCTCTAGGAAGCTGTGCACAATTAAGACTCATTTTCTTTCTGCTGGAACAATTAATTGTACAAATGAAAGGTCAGGCATGTGCTTTTCCTATGTTTATCAACCACAATAATGAGCCCCTTCTATTTTTTTCCCCCAGTGCATTATATTGCAATAAAGCGCTGCCGCAGCGCCGTCTCTCTGGGTAAACATCTTCAAACGCGATTCAGCGGAGCCGGCAGGTACCTATAGATATATATTTTTAAAAGGACGCAGTGTCCGAGGGGAACACAGATGTGAGGTGTGGGAAGTGAGGGCTTCCCCAGCCTCCCCGTTCCCGCAGACCGGCCAAGGAACGGCACATTTTCCCCTGCAGTGCTCCTCAGGGTGCCGCCGGCCGGGGCTGGCTGAGCCCAGGGGGCCCGATCCTGCCGCCCGGCCGTTCTTTATCCGTCTTGGTCCGTGTCATTTTTGTACAGGCGGGACGGATCCTGTCCCCCTTCCCCGGGCACCCGGGCCACTTTGGCAAATTCTCCCCGCTTGCCTCCACCTCATAAACCCGGTTCCTCCCTGGGAACTGAGATAGGTTGGCAACACCTCCTAATCCACGAGAGTTAGTTTTTCTTTCCATCGTAGGAGACCTCTGCTCACATCTCCAAGAAGAAACCTGCCAATTCCTAAAAACTTTTAAACAAGGGGCTCCAAATTTTCCTGCCAACTTGGTGTGGAGTGGGCTCATTGGACTACATCTGGTACGTGTGGGATAGAAGAATGGTATTCAATATTTTCATCAATACTTTCACTATTTTCCCCTGTTACTTAAGATAATGGGCAAGTTACCACTGTGATTGTGCTTGGGGGGAACATAGCTACTGTTGACAAAGTGTTTTCTCCCAGCTGGTAAGTTACCCTGCACACAACTGTCCAGGACATTTACCCTGTGTGATGTTCTCCTTAACCTCCATCTGCTCACACTCACGGTGGATATATTTTTCACTTATTTCACCCTTGTTGAACACAGACATCTCTGCACTCCTCACACACGTGAACTGATGGAGAATAACCCTACTGGGAACTAGAAAGAAATTTCAGAAGCTGTGCAATGAGCACGAGAATATCTTGAGTTTTCATGATGAAGTAGTCTAACATGTTGTGCCTGTCCAGGTGACTGGGTCCATTTTAATTTTTTTTTTAAATCACGTTGGCCTGAGGTGACCACCGTATTTCTCAGAAGGCTCAGTCTCCACCAGGACCCAAACCACAGGGCTGTTTTCTTTGTGTAGGAATTACTGCTCTATTTCTTGCAACACCTGTCAAGAGGGTGCCCTGTATACCGGGCAGCCATGGACAGGGAGGTTTGGTTTAAACCAGCAGGAAGCTCTGAACGACTTCAGCTGGCCTTTGGATCCAGTGTTTCTGCCATGACTAACCGGAGAAAAACATGGGTCTGGAAGTGAAGGGGAAGAGCTCTGCTGGACAAGGGGTGCAGTGCAGCCTCTTACAATGGCAGGAGCGGTGACGGCAGTGCAGAGACCAGGAGCCCAGCTCCAAAGCAAACACACAGGCTGACATTTTTGATCTGGTGGACGCAGGGCACTCAGGCCTGCGCAAGCAGAAGCCAATGCCGTTTCTCCCGGTATGTTTAGCTAATTGTCTAACAACTGATCTGTACAAGAGCTGCAAGATAAAAGGCCACAGTGACCCTCGTGGAGGCGGATGCAGCTGGTAGTAAAACTCGTCACTCCTCTGAAAGGCTGCTCACTATTGTGCTGATGGAGAAGTGTTCTTCAAACACAGAGCGAAGTCTCAGCCGAAGTTTACTGTAGTTGCCTGTTTCACAGAGAGGGGGGGAAAAAAAAAAGAAAAAAAGAAGTAAGTTCAGACTTTTGCCACAGTGGGAGAGAGGGTTGTCCCTGGGCTGGAAGCAACACCGAGACAAACGCTTGGGCCAAGCTGAAGGTGGCTGGGCCTACGCTTGTCAAGAAGAAACACCGCAGCCATGACCACACACAGGCCAAAGGCACCTGTATGTAAAAGACCTGACACATCTGCATGTACAGACCGAACACAGCCGTACGCCCACCCCCTCCACAACAACCTCCTGCCTGAGGGAGGGACGGGAGGGAACCCCCGAGCCCGCGGGCCACGGACCCCAGCGCGCTGCCCTGTCCTCACACACACAACCCCAGCAGCGGCCCTCCCCCGCCATCGCCCTTACCCCCCGCGCTGACAGGCTGGGAGGGCGCAGCACAAAAGGCGCGGGCGCGGCGCGGCCCACCCTGCCCAGCCCCGGCCCGCCCCCCGCTCCCACCCCTCCGCCCGCTCCCGCCCCGCTCCGCCCTCTCGGCGGGAGCGGCGCCCTCGCAGCCGGTCCCGCAGGGAGCGGGGAGGGAGGGGGATGCCGGGGAGCCCGAGCGCCGTGCCGAGCCTTCCCGCCGCGCTCCGAGCGCCGCCGCTTGCCTGGGGGCGGGGGTAACGGCCGGCGGGGCGGGCGGGGTGAGGGCCTCGGCCCGCCTCGCGCACACGCGGCCTTGCCCGGGCGGGACGGCGCCTCCCCCGGCCACCCTGTGTATCCCCCCACCCGGACCGTGTGTTGCCGCCGAGCGTGAGGGGCGGCGCCGCCATTTGCCTCCGGGGCCAGGTGTGTGTGTGTGGGGCCGCCGCCGTCCCGTCCGCCCCGCCGCTCCCCCTGCCCGCCCCGGCGGCGGAGGGGAGCCCGTCCCGGGGACCCACTCGGCCCCAGCGCTGGTTGTGTGGCGGCCGGGCCGGGAGGCAGCCCCGGGCAGCGGGGAGAGGAGGCCGCGGCCTGACCTGGGTGTCGGTAGCGGGGCCAGTTTGTAAGGAGTTTCTAAAATTTTCGTCACCAACGGCCCCAAATCTTAGTTGGTTTTTGTTTTTTTTTGGTTTTTTTGTTTTTTTTTTTTCTCCAAAAGAACCCTGGCAAAGGTTATACAGGTAGATAACAGTAAATCACATACTTCCCAGTCTGGATATGCAGGGCTGAGTATGATGACAGACAATTAGAAGGAAGTTTGTAATTGGGCCATAATTTGTCTATGTGCTGACTTTGTATTTTCCAGATGCTGCCATTCAAAATTGACTTTTACATTTTATGGGATAAACTATTTTTTTTCCTTAGATGTTCTTGGCTAATGAGAAATTGGATAGTACTCTGAAGAACTACCCTTTAAATATCAGTTTGTGTGATGCTATATTAAAGGTAGATAAAAGAGAGATTGAATAGCTAAATGGATTTTCTGAAGTGGTTAAAGTCCATTCATTGGTAAATTAGAAATCTGTTTACACTGAAAAAAAATTGCCCACCAGGCAGAAAGTTTAAAATTATTTTTTATATAGGATGCAGTCAGTGTTTCATATATGATAGTGGCAAGTATTAATTAGAACTCACACAAAACTTGTGGACAGCTTCAAGTGTGAATTTAGGAACCTGATATGTTCAGTAGCAAAGACACATTTCATTCTGTGGGGAAAACTGACATTAAGTCTATGCTACTTTTTTGTGGAATTACTGTTTCCGCAGAATCATTCAACAGATAACATCATGTTAGTAGTTATTAATTTATTCATCTACTTTCTGCTATGCTAGGAATACTGCCTTCAACTGTTAAAGAAGCAGCTGGCTTTTTTATACAAATAAACTGGGCTCTGAGACTGTCAATCTTCTTTGTTTGACAGAGAGGAGTTCCCGCCTGCGCTGAAAGAATAGCTCAACATCTGTCATCCCATTCTCTGCGATGGCCCAAAATCAGGAAGACTACAGCTGTCCTCTTCCTTTCAGATACTTCTGGGATAGAGAGGTAGGAGGACTGAGTATTTGGTCAGCGTGTTCATCATGCATTAAGCAAGTCTCTACAAAGCCCTTGCATGTAATTGTATTGTTTTCCCACTGCTTGAATAGTAGAATTTGCAGTTTAAAAGGTCTTTGGAATTTCAGTCCTACGATGTGGGGTTTTTTAATGTCTAATTAGTTTAGTCGGAACATGCATTTGTTAATAAAACACATTTTAATTGGTATTGAAGTGGTTAGCAGTAATTTATACCTAGGCATGTGGCACATGAGCATGTAAATTGCAGGTGTATGCACGAGCATAAAGCAGAACATATTTATTCTTATAGGTTGGGAGTTATACTACAACTGCTGAGAGCTGGATGAAGATGAAAACAAGGGATAGGGATGTAAATTATCTCATTCCGTACAAGCTTAAAAATGGTATCTTTTGAAATATGTCTGTGTGGAGCAGAGGAGAGAGGGAAGGGGAGGGGAGGAAGAGAAGGGGATGGAAGAGGCTGGGAAGAATATGTTGCCACGTAAAAGAAATGTTTAATCACATAACCTCATTAGTTCTTTGGTTTAATATCCAGCAAATTAGTCAAAAGCAAAAACGCAGAATAGAAATTCAAGTAATTTATTGAATTAATGATAATATCCTCTTCCAATAGTAGGCAAACTACTAGTCAATAGTAGATTGCATGTTTTTTTTCTTATAATCACAATTAAGAGCAACTGTAATAAACATCAGAGTCCCAACCAGCAGCAATTGCATTAGGCAAACGCCTCTGTGTAACCTGCAATTTCAGCTTCACAGTTCCAAGATTTGGGGAAAGCATCACAAAGTGCAAAATGCTCAGAGGGATTTAGGCATTGTGAACCCCAGCTCAGCTGTCCAGGGGAATCCACACTCTGAAGTTAGGCCGTCAGGCTGCCTGTCACATGCATCGTGACGGTTAGGCTGTGGTTACACGGTGATTTTGATTTGGCTTACAGCTGTGCTGCTGCAGAAAGAACAGCTCAGCAGCTCAGTCACACCGTTACCTCCTAGTTAGATTCAAGAGCTCTATTTACTGTTTATCTGCTGATCTTAGAAACAGAAGAATGGCAGCAGAAAGGAGGCAGTTTCTCAGTAAGGCTGGTCTTGATCCATTCAAGGTTTCTAAATAAAAATAAATTAATTACATTTTTCCACAGAAATGCCAGTCTAATCTCAAGGAATTTACTGTTAGCAAGTGCTAGAACAATGAGACCTTACTGGACTGTATCAGATCATATTTAGAGGAGACTTTAATGTGTTGCCACACATTGCAAAAAAAATGGTATCCAAGCTTGCATAAAAAGAATAAATAAAATATTGTTATTGGTGCTGAGTATTTACAGATAGAAGAACAGGCTTAGGTCCATAGCCTCAATCGCAAAATTCAGAAAAAAAGCAGGACTAGGAAAATCTGCACTGAGGAAGAGAATCACGAACGATGAACTCCTCCTTTCCCTCCTGTCTTTCTGGGTCAGGAGCTGAAACAGTGCCTTCCATTTCTTCTTTCTGTGTACATGCTAAACTTGTCTCTGCCTTCTGTGGAGTGATGTACTTGTCTTCATCTAGGTCCAAGATTTTTGGAGACAACAATTGATTTGTTGTCTCCTCAGGTATATAGGTCTCTGCTTCTCTGTCTCCATAATGTTGGAATCTGATACCCAGAGCAGGAGGGGTTTTTAGTCAAAAGGACTGTTGCTTAAAGGAAGGAAAGGAACTCGCTAGACTGTCCAAATGTGGGTATCTTCCTGCATGTGTCTGCTGGGAGAAGCAACATGAAACTGAATTAGTTGTTGGCCTTCCCTCATTCCTCAGAAAAGACAGTCCTATTAGCTGTCTTCTTTATAAAGTCAACTAAGTCAACCCTGGTTTGTAAATTTGATTTTCCAATAGAAATATCACAGTATGTTTTCTTCAGATCACTGTGTATAGGAATTTCCCTGGGCTTTGTAACACAATGCAAACAAACCGTTGCCAATTCTGCACAGCCTTCTCATGAGATGATACAAATTAAATATTTTGCATTTTCCTTCTGGTTTATGAGTTTGGGGTGTACACTCGTTTTAAGCCTTTTTTTTGTGAAACAGTGCAGAATAGAATTTGGTTTTGTTGTTTGCCTTTTTAATGAGAGCTAAGAATTTTGCAAGAACATTTTGTTCTGGGATCTGAAGCTTGGGAAAAATGCCAAATATTGTGACACTCACAATAAAATTGCAAGACTTATCAACATTGTAACTAGCCTTGGGGCTAATTTGACTGAGTACCTCCCCCAAATCCTTCTGGGGAGGCAGATCCTGAAAGTTCATAAGCCTAAAAGCAGTTTAATGAGTACATAGACACTGAAGCAACTCAGAGCATTTGTCTTTGTTTTATGAAAAGCAATCACACTTAAACTCCTTATTACTTATGACACGTAGTTTGTGCTTTGGATTGGCAACCTTCAAATGTCTGTTTTCATGAGTTGTTAAATTATGTGAAATAGGCAGAGACAAATTTGCAGCCTTTAATGACCTGATCAAGATTGTCACTTTGTCAGCTTCCAGGAAAACTGCTCTCACTGTAGAAGGATCAACAGTACTATTGATTACATCAGGATCCATTAAAATAACATTCATGTTTGTATCATGACAGTATGAAAATTATAAAATTAATGTAACAAAGAAAACAGAGCTATTAGGGTGGTTACCCTGATCTACATACAAGTGAACAACATTGAAACACCTGATATTCGGGCAGCTGTGTCATGTCAGTTCCTGGCTTGGATCACAGAGTACATACCCTGGCTTCTCAGACTCTTTAGCATCCATACTACCCCACATCTGGACAGCCAGCCTACGGGGGCTATTCCAGTAAGTGTCTTCTTGCTTACTCTGTGATCCCACTGGGAATCTAACATAGGGAAGACTGTAAAAGTCCAACCTTGTTCCAGCCCATGTTTCTCTGCTAAAATGCAGACGGGAGTTGATGTTAGGCAGTGGGTCACTCTCTCTAGCCTGGTCCTTGCTATTTTGCTACTTGGGTGAGCTCCCGCTGTCTTGGGTGAGGGAGATGTGATTGCTTCCAAGTTCTAGACTGTGTTTGAGGTTTTTTTTGCACCACATAATTTAGCTAAATGTTAAGTTGTGGTCTGAACAGTGTGAAAATAAATCTGTTATGAAAAGAGGAGCTTTTGAATCCAAAGATTATTTGGGGGTCTAGACCTTTTAAGGAAAAGAAAAAAAAAAAAGATGAGCGCCAACTGTATTGTTAATCTCAAACTTTATGAAAAGTTTCTACATGAAATAGTGAACACTCAGGGACCACCTTTAGGGACATGTGTCATGGGTGGTTGCACAGGTCACCACAACACAGGGTCACAATTCACACAAAGTGAGAATGTTGCAGTGTCATGCCTGTGCTGCTGATTCAGCTCCTTATCAGCCCCTGGCTTGGAGCTTTGATAGCTGATGTGACAAACCATAAATAATGGAAGGTCAAACTGAGCAATGTTGTTCACTCTGACCTTCTAATACTTCTGGCTTATTAGATCAGTCATTAGAGTTTCAACAGGCTGCTAAGAAGCAGAGTACAGTGGCTATAGCTGCCAAATCCTTGCCTATTCACGCACTGCCTCTCTGTGTAGGTATTAAATGGATCCCAGTGTAAAAGTTGTATGTTCCTTAAAAGGAAACCAGGTTACAAAATATCCAAGTAGCCAAATATAAAACATGGGCATGTATAAAGAGAATCTTTCACAAAAATCACTCTCACCACCTCCCCAGAAAAACAACAACCCAACCAACAACGATTCAAAAGCTGATAGCTATCAGCATAAATAATTTTGTCTTTTCTTTTTTCTTTTTTTTTTTTAATCAAAGGGAAATGAATGATAGTGTGAGAAGATAAAGCAATGAGAACAGTCAGAATTCAACCAGGAATAAATACACTGTCATCATCCATCCCCTGCCTCCTCCAAAATTCTGAAGTTAAGGTAGTTCAATAGTTTCCGTTCTAAGGCTCTATTTTTACGCTTCTTATAATGTTTTCAGATTTTCTATTAAAACTGGGAAATTTTCCATATCAGTGATCTGCCAAATCTTAACACTTTCAAAATAACTTGAAGAAAAAAATGGTTCAGAATTTACAATCCCATCAATTCCAAAATTAATTTTAGGAATAAGCATCATTTAGCTAATTTTAAGAATGATTTCACAATTCTTTTGTTGAATAGGTGTAGACAGACTTAAAAAAAAGAGAGAGGTAGGCTCACAAGGGTTATACTAAAAGGAGAAAGACACTACTATCACAAATACCCCTCAAGATTTTATGGCTGTAATCCAAACAGCCGTAAAATCTACTGGCAGGATGTCATGTGCACTCACGCGGTGGGTTCGTATGGAGCTCAGTAACTACCATTGCTGTTACCTCTATGTTATCTTGACTCGTAGAAGGTGATGTTGTGAATCACAAAATGCCCGCTGTGCCAAAGAACCATTCTGGGCAACAGTGTGGTTCTACAGAGCGGAAATTCTGTTTAGTGAGGGTGTTAAAAAAAAAAAAAAAAAATTGTCTACTAAAAATCATCACACAAAAAACTTTCAAGGTTGTGCATTCAACTGAGAGATTAGAAAAGGACAGAATTAAAATTTCCTTGCCAGCCTTAAGTATCACTCTCTTTCCGGGCTGCCATAAATGAAACCAGAACAGAGAGAAAGCAAACTCTCTCAGTGAAAACAGCTAAATGTTACCATGGATAAAAGGATTCTGCCGGAACCATAATGGCAAAAGTGATCTCTCGTCTATCCCGATTTTATCCCTGTTGTCGAATCAGGTTCCTCACACGATTTAAGTGAATGTTTCATAGGTGGAATGCACTTGCTATGTATTCCTTATTTTCTGAGTGCACAACTTCAGATACTTAGGACCGATTCACGGAAGTGCTGAGTATTCACAGATGCTGCTGAAATCAATGGGACATATGTTTTAAATGTATGAAGTACCATAAAAATGCTAAGCATCTTGGAAAATCTAGCTTTAAGCACATCATATTGAGGACCCCAAATTAGTGGACATTTTCATCAATCTTGGCCATAACGGCTCAGCACTTCAGTTCCCCATCTGTAAAGTGGGCCTAATAGTACAGTCTCACTTCACAGGTTTAAAGATAAATTAATTAGTGTTTGGGAAGCACTCAGAAACCCTAGCAGATAATGCTATAGAAACACCCATAAAGATATTAATAATTCAGTATTCTGCGCAGGGTTTGAATGATATGCAGTAAGGAAGGCACAGAGCCACATATTGAGTGATAAGAATAAAAAGAATATTGAACAGCTGCTCACTCAGGGAGCATCGTCCACCCTATGCACTGAATGATGTATGTGTCTGTGCAGTTAAAGACTTATTATCATGCATATGTGCAACGAGCTCAAATTAAAGTTGCAAAGGCAAGCTTAATTCTGATGGTTCTGAAGTTGAGAGGGCTTAAATTTGCCACATGAACATGCTTTCAACATAAATATTTTGTGCGATCATCTCTGTATTTTCACGTTTTCCTCCTTAAGATGTGAAGGGCTTTCTGTGTCAGTGAACCCAGTGACCACTTGCAGAAAGCCGCCATGTGGCCCAGTTCATTCAGGGAACAAATGTATTGATTTCCAGGGGACCTACACCAGGAGCGAATTTGGCTCAAATCATCTTCTTTGTCTCATTGCGTAGTTCTGTAGTGGCTGCTGGGTAGAAGTGAGGCATTAAACGTGTTCAGGGACGGAGAAACAGGCTTGTCTTTTGGCTTTACTTTGTGTCAGGTTTTTTTGGTGGTTAATGTAGCATTTGGAGAATCACATAAACTTCCATCCCAGAAATGAAGTTATTGCCAAAGCAAAAATTCCTATATTTACATATAAATATCCCCATTCAGCATGACTGAATACCTTTCTGGTTTATAATGAAATGGCAACATCCACAACAATCAAATTCTAAGACACAGATGTTAGATTAAACTGACTGTACATATCTTTGGATGCAAACCCAATCTTTCAGAAATTCTGCCTGATCCAAATGAGTAATTGTTACTAAACCTATTCTGCATTGTGACCAGATTCCTAGATAAGATTACTTGATCCCAGCTGAAGAATTTGTGAGACCTTTACAATTAAAAAAATAAGACTGCTGGCTCCTTCTGTCTCACTCAAGGATGTGGGTCTATTTTTAGTATGTCATCTGTCATTAGATCAAAGACCAAAGGCTTGGATTTTCATAGTGACCTGGAGCAGTCAATGAACATTGTGGTCTTCTTTTATTCGCGACCAAACCACAATGTGGTCATTTCAAACTTGTCACCTACTTAACACTTCCAGTGCTGGAAAGAATGGGAATGATATTTAAAAATTTTGTTTGGCCATTTAAACACAATTAAAGCTATCTTCTTCTCCCCTTTCTTTACTCTCACTTTATCCCAGATTTTGTAACAAATGAGATGGCTTCTAAACTAGATGTAGCCCTGTTCCAGGTTAGATTTTCTTGTTATGCTAATTGAAAGCACATTTCAGGGAAAACTGTATCATCCCTTGTCAGGAGACAATTTTAAATACTAAATCGTATTGTTTTATGCAAACCCTTACTTTTATTTGCATTTTTAAATGCTTTTCTGAACACAAATACTTTTCTGAGGAGAAAGCCCTATTGTTTATTTACATAACTCTCCTTTTACCCTTTTTCTTTTTTTTTCAGAAACATAACTTATTATCTACTCCAAGATTAAAAGCATTCTAAACCATATAAGCTGCGAGAAATAGCTATCTTGTTGATTTTCAGAAAGTCTACAATACTCCATCTAATGTATTCAATGAATTATTTATTTCTTAAAGAGATACAATAAATCTTTACCTACTGTATTTGATGATTTTCATAGTAGGAATAATAAGTAACATGATTTGAGTGTGATTGGAACCAGGTACTGGGAGGGGGGAAGGGAGGTCAATTTACACTATGTACCAAGCACGTTGGAAGACAGCGCGTCTGTAAACAGACTGGACATTGCTACTCACTTAAAAATTCCAGGTGAAGAAAAAACAGAGATATTTCCATTGAAATTAAAGAGCAGGAATGACTCAAGTACTTACATTTTGAAGGAGCAGCTTAGGTGCAAAAGCACAATAGTGATGTTCAGTGCCATTGTTCTCCGTTGCATTGGAGTGAATCCAAAGTAATTCCATTGATTTCAGTGGACTTTCATTGGGCTAACTGAGAATAGAATCTGACTCTATGTTAGCTGGGGGTGGGGGGAGTGACAAGAATATAAATAACCCCAGATAAGTATTTGAAATACAAATACTTTGCAAGATGGTTTCTATCTTTTAAGACTGATCATATACCACATCAGAAAAGTTCTGAATAAATCCTCTCCCATTTAGTTCTTACAGTTTTAAAAAAATAAAGCACTGTTGGTGGTGGTGGGGGTATTTTTGACGCTGTTATATATTGTTAACATCATGTCCTGAAGCATCCATCAGAGGATCTCAAGAGTACCACAGAATTATGCCGTCCCACAACAGAGCTTCAGTCAGCCAAAAGTTTTAGGTTAGTCTGATTTTTCTTAACAAATAGTAAGGGGAGCTGGTGAAGCCTCTGTCACACTGCTATGTGTCTGTGCAGTGGCTAACAGAGTTGAATAAACAGTTAGGAGAATGAACACCAAGCCTCTTTATATTAGTGTTTTCCAAGATATTCAAAGGAATCTTGCAGAAAGTTTGTGTGCAATATAGACATTTCGGGGTTTCACAATCCCCTTGCCTTGCCTTGCCTTGCCTTGCCTTGCCTTGCCTTGCCTTCCCTTCCCTTGCCTTCCCTTCCCTTGCCTTGCCTTCCCTTCCCTTGCCTTCCCTTCCCTTGCCTTGCCTTCCCTTGCCTTCCCTTGCCTTCCCTTGCCTTCCCTTGCCTTGCCTTGCCTTCCCTTCCCTTGCCTTGCCTTGCCTTGCCTTGCCTTGCCTTGCCTTCCCTTCCCTTCCCTTCCCTTCCCTTCCCTTCCCTTCCCTTCCCTTCCCTTCCCTTCCCTTCCCTTCCCTTCCCTTCCCTTCCCTTCCCTTCCCTTCCCACATAGACACTGCAATTTTCTGTATATTAACATTTATTGGTCGAATGGAGACTCTAGTTCAAGCAGAGCTTCATTTTTTGATAGAATACCTTCCTCCTCTTGCCTGCTTCTGCAGGAAGGTGTATTTTGCATGGATTACCTGCAGTGTGATCTTGCTCTATCTAGAATCAGCAGCAAAGCACAAACTGGTACCAGGTCTCTATTTATCTGTATGCATCATCCATCCACCTCTGAGGCTTCAGGGATACGTTCAGTCTTTAAATTGCCTTGAGGTCTGGTGCTTCCAGATCACTGGTACTATATAAATGTATATTATCAATATTTTAGTCATCAAAACAACCGATCTTCAGAAGATGCTGTAAAATAGCAAACAGACTGACTTAAGTAATTTCAGTTTATACACTTTCCTACTTAAATATGTCTTCTGTAAAAAGCTATTCCAAACATCTGTTTGCAAAAATGACTCAGTAATTTGCATCTGTTGACTGGCTTGCAGATTCCATTTTCATTTTCTGGAATAGTTTACCTTAATATTCCTGTTAGTCAATGACTTTTGACTGGTAATAAGACACAGCGCTAGCATACCTAAATAGATGAATTCTTGTTTCACTTTTTTTTTTTTTTAAAGCATTTTGATCTTTCTCCTCTCATTTGCACTAGAGTTTTGTGTTAACTGCCTAGTTAATACTTGTACTGCTGCTACTCTGGAAAGCTTTTCTCTAACAGCGCAAATGAACTCAGCATAAACATAATTCTAAACTTTGGCTGACATAACTCAATAAATCAAAACCTTTATCTACCAGTCATACACTTGGGTTCATTATGTACATATAAGTAAAGCTGGTAATAGCATTAACATGGCAAACAAATAGCGTGCCAAACTACTGGAAATTCCCCTAAAATAAAGCTAAATAGATACTGATGCCATGAAACCAGCTTATTTCAGGACTGAATTTGGCCTCACCAGATGCAGGTATGCACACTTGGGTTGCAGGACGTATGTGCTGCACCTCTTTTACCAGCTGTGATGTGGAGGGGGAGTTCCCCATTATTGAGGTCTTGGGAAAATCATTGCTTTTTTCTCTGCGTTAGGATGTTAGCAGACATTCTGGATGCAGATGTTCCCCACCAGTTCTCCCAGTCTGGAGTAAAGAGTTGGTGGCTATGGACACCCCGTAGGAAGGGCAAAAGGGTCAGTGTAAAATGCCACTTAACTGCCTGTGACCAGTAGGCAGCCTCTTTACAGGAATCATTTGGAAGAAAATGGGGCAAAATAAACCAGGGATTTTGAATCTGTGATCTCAGCCAAATCAATTGGAAGACTTGGGCAAAGCCAAAGATCACAAAATCTGTCCCAAAAGAGCCCTTATCTCTGTGACAAGAAACATGTTCCTATAGCCTCACAGCTATCACATCCAGTGTTTAGCGTAGATCGTTAGATTTGGCATGGGATATAGAATGTACTTGCAGTTTGAAAAAGAAAGTGAAAAAGCTCCCTCTTATTTAAAGGTAGTTTATTCAGATGACATACAGCTTAACTGTGAGTCTCTTGCCGTTTTTAAACTGGAGCTTTCAGGGAATCACACTGAAATAAACCTTCCAAGTTTTCTTGCTCATTGCTTGCTCTTTTGGCTTACTTCTCCATCTTGATTTGTCAAATATGGTATAGGTTAGGGACCAGGAGTCTTACTTCGTTCAATACACAGAAAATCTAACAGCATTAGTTCCGCCCTAGTTTTGTAGCCAACAGTGTTTTCTCATGGCACCAAGGAGATGTTTTCCAACTTAACATCAGGTGATTGAACTTGGCAGTATCTGTTAAATCAGCCTTTAAGCTTCATGCTGTTCTTTTTAAATTAAAACTTTTACATATTTATTCCTGGCTTTACTGTACTGTGACAGGCTGCTAAATTCCCAGTAAAAGATTTCTTTAGTAGTAGTTAAAAGAAAGTTTTTCTAAGTCAGCTTCACACACATTTTTCTCTTAGATTAAATTATGTTCTTTGATATTAGAGAGGTACCTGGGATTTGACTACCACTAATAAATAGCATCTGCACATCAGCATTGCTATAAGACTGTTGTGTACCATTAAGATATTAACTTTTTAAAGGGATGATGGAAAATTGGAGCAGGTTCAGAAGAAAGCTGCAGGAGTGATTGGAGGCTTGGAAAGCACTCCTTACAGTGACAGCCTGAAGGAACTTAATCTACTTAGTTTATTTAAAAGGTAAAGAAGCAACTTGATTGTGGTCTATAACCCTCTGCGTAGTGAGATATTAACTGAGGCAAGAAGATCCTTTAAAAATTAAGAAAAGAAAAAGCCACATATAAGTTGATTTGATGGCAGAAGTCGAAGTCAGCAGTTGTCAAACGAAACTTTTGAGGAGGGAGAGCAATTAACCAGTGGAAAAGACTGCCAAAGGATACAATCAATTTTATATACGTTAAATCAAACCTGCATGTTTTTATGAAGGTGCACTGCAGTTCTACCACAAACTGTGGCTTGAGGCAGAAATTGTTGGGAGAACTCTTGCAGCGTGTGTTATGCAGGAAAGCAGAGTACATGATCGTAACTGTCTTGGCTGAGAATCTGTGATTCATGTTCAAGTGCAAGCACGAGGCATTCTTTCAGCAATCTCTCTAAGTTTATATTAAGTGCTGTCCAGGTCATTACAAGCCTTTAAAAAAGAACAAGAAGTCTTCTAGTTATTCACAGACTGCCCTTTTTTCAGCATATAGAATACGGAATCAAATTACCACTACATTTTCTTGGTGGGAGGGGTACATTTTAAACATAACTCATGGAGGAACTGTGAGGAAAAAAAAAAAAAAGGCGAGCATATCATCAGCTTCCTTTGTGCCTTCCAACAGCTACAGAAATATCTTTTTCTTGGTGCATTTAGGGCAGCTTCAGTAGAGAAAAGGCAACTGCGTATGGAAGTCTGCAGTAAGAGAGCGCCATCATTTCCCCCAGCCCTGGCTTCCTTAACCCAGCATGCTTTTTAAGCTCTGAGTCACAACTTACTCCAGAGTGCGTGATCTACCTATATGTGGGATTGCCAGAACTTCAGGTTTTCATCTTGTACGAAAGACTTGTGCCAGCCCCAAACCAATACACCAGAAATAAGATTTTAATTTCCTAGAGATAATATAGTGAATTCTGAAAGCAGAAATCTGAGCTACTGCCTGAGCAAGCAAAGCACTTAACTAAGTAAACAGTGCTCATGTCTACACTTGGAAGGTATGACCATACCGAAGACTGCATTTTGGAGGTGTGGTTAGATTGCCAGTGGTGCCCAAATCAGCTCTGTCCCCTGCCCCACATTTCAGTCTTCAGTGTAAACGTACCTTCAGAAATGAGTGGTAGAAGTGGTAAAGCAACTTTTGTACAGGCTATTTGATCCTTTGCAATAGACTTCAATGCTTATAATCGAGTTATAAATGGATTTTTTTTAAATCATGGTTGTATTACCTGAGGTCAGTTTCAAGCTGGGAGAAAAAATACTTTGTTCATGTTTACAACATCAACTACCTTTCTCGTGAATGGATTTTTCTGCTACTATCTCATGTTGTGGTCCTATGGTGTGTTAACTTCACCTACGTGCTGATGGGTAGCTCAGAGCACTTCCTGAGCACCTAATGGGTTTGCATCAGAGCTATTGTGATTGCCCAGGGCTTTCCAGGCCCTACTGAGCTACAGTCCGTTTTGTGGTAGAGACCTGTTGAGGTATCCTTCTTAATTACACCAAACCATTTGTTCCACTGGCATCAATCACCTGTAGTAACTGTCACCTCATAGGTGTATCGCTAGTTCAATAGCAACAAATTAATCTTTGGTTTTCTGGGATGTGAGTTAGCACCAGCATGGCTGGTGACTTAATATGGTTTGAGGAGTCTGAGATGGAATTCAGTCTGTTTATATCCTGCTTGAATCAGGACAAGTACCTCAAAACCTGTACACGTTCCAGGCATCAATCCTGCCAACCTGTTTCCAGTGCCGCCTTACCCTGTAGGTTTGCTCTGTCTTTGATGAGAAACAGGATCTTTTTAGTTTTCCTTCTCACTGAAGGGCTTTTGCATTGCTGCCTGCAAATGAGCCAGCTCACATAAATGGGAGTTCTCCAAGACAGCATTTTATTCTGAAAGCTATGATCCTCTTCTAGTGGTTTTGGAAACTTTACCTTCTCCTACCTTCATACATGCAGTTTTGGAATATCTGGTCCTAAATGATGGGCTTGTGCTGGCCCTGTTCATCCCATTCCTGGTTTCTCTTTCCATCTCTGCATTTAGCCCGTACATGATCTTTATAGAGTATTCGTTGTCTTCAGTTTGCTTCCTACCCATTCCCTATTTTGTTTGTACATTTGTACAGCACTTGGCACAACCAAACTCTGAAACACAAATAGTAATGTGTTCTTAGAGAATAAGAGCTTCATTTCTCACCAGTGGCACTCCATAAATCTCTAGGATCTCAAAGGGATTAGGACAGCTAGGTTTCATCTGTTACCAGGATCCTGCAACCAGTCAGTCAACCATAAAGTGGTCTTAATGAAATCGTATCTATATTTTGCTTTCTGTGAGGAATTTTGCCTTAATGATGAAATTTAAAGGAGTTTCTGGAAATACCAGGCTATGCTGATGCTGTCTAGGACATAAAGTTCTGACTAGGACAAGAGAACTATGGAGACTGTGGGATGTTCAGGGTGTTACTGCTCTGCCAAGTCATTTTGTTGAGGGCAATTGCTCCTAAATGTCCCACAGCAGCCAACACCGGTTCAGTTTAGCTGGTGCTGTTGTAGATAGGTTGCTACCAGTACCGTCAACAGTGCTTTTCACTGGTACCAGTGCAGTCTTGGGGAAATGTAGAATGTGTTTGCTGTCATTAAGATTAGTTAGATTTTGTAGAAAAGAAAACACAGAAAAAAAATTACAAAAGCAAATGATGATGCTTAAGTAGAGGGAAGCTGTAATTTACTTGTTCCTGTAATTGTAGTCTATATGTATAATGAAGATTTTTGTGAATTAGTGGTAACAAAATTCTCAGTCACTTGTGATCCGGATTTGTTCTGTCATTGTCATTAGTGGCAACAAATGAAATTAGCTTTTAAATGAAGGTAGTGGGGAAGGAATTGTTTGTAGAGCTCTATTAGAACAGACTGCCTAGGAAAGGCACTGAATCCGTATTTGTCTTTGGTTTTGTCCCCTTCAACATTGACCCGGACTGGTAACCTCCAGATACCCAGGCTGAGTGGATCTACTAACTCTTTCTTCTGTGGTGCCTTTGTGGCGGGCAGACTAACCCCAGGGAGAAGTGAGCCTCTACTTTTAGAGAAGAAAAGCACCCAAAGGTGTCTATCGAAACCACTGATGTTGAGAAACAAAGCATTTCTCATTCTTTTCCAATCCTTTAGCCTGTAAGTATTGCAGAAGCGTGTAATGTTGTCAAATATCTGATGCATAATGAGCTAACTTAAAGACATATTGCCAGGCCTTTCTTTGAATTCTTGTCTTTTGTTGTCTTGTTTCCCAACCAGAAGGTTATTTGAAGCTCTCAATATGTTAATTAATGTGTTGTTAATTATTTTATTTTTTAAAAACCTTTGTCTTGGTGTATTTCTATCTAAGGATCATGCAAACCTATACATATTTCCATATTTTCAGCATATTTTATGCAAATAGTTGTTAAAAATGAAAATTCTAATTTCAAATGAAGAAAATTCATGACATGCATCTTGTGTTGCAGTTTAATCACTGTATACCCAGGAAAGTATTGACAGTTGTCCCGTGGAAGCTATTAAAGTTCCTGTCCAAGGTTAAATGAAATTGCAGTTTATCAGAGCAGCATTGAGAAAATAAGGGAATCTGTTCATGGCTCTTGATTAATGCCAAGCATGATCAACACAAGGGGGTTCATTAAGCTATACATCATGTGGGTAATTTAACATGTCATTGTGCCTGCTGTCTGCTTTAACTCTCTACATAACCCAGTGTTCTGAACTTGTATCAGCCCTGCACCTGAAGTGTTGTCTCCCAGACTTTGTCATGCTTGGGTTGGCTCAACGTTTGCATTTACACCAATCCCTTTTTTATGATCATTCTGCTTTTTTAAAGAACATCTACAATTTCTACAGCTGCAGTTTTCTGTCTTGTCTAAATATACTTTAAATCTGGTAATATTTATGTGAAAGATGCAAGGAATGTGTCCTTCATTGTCTAGTTTTTCCCTGATTTTTTAGGTGATTCTACCTTTTAGGCGTTTCTACCTTTTAGGCAGTTGTGTTCAAACAAGGCAGTTAGAATGCAAGGAATTACGTCCTGATTTTGGGAGAGAACAGCCATCTCAATTCCCAGTGAAGGACTGCATCTCCATACAAGATCAAGACTGACAGCTTTCCACATAACTGGTAACTCTGAAGGATGGAGCAGATGAGGCTTCCTATAAATGGCTGGCAGAAATCTCTCGATGACAGGCCCTCATCCTCCAGGGGGATTTCAGCCACCCAGACATCTGCTGGGAAGGCAGCATAGCACTGTGCAAACAATCTAGGAAACTTCTAGACTGCTGAGGGGAATTTCTTAGCACAAAAGCCCACCAAATCATGCTTGACCAGCCCGATTACTTTCTATGATGGAATGACTGTCTATTGGAATGGGGGAAGAGTGGTGGATGCAATGTTATTTGACTTCAGTAAGGTTCTCATGCCATCGCCCACAGCCTTCTCATGTAAGGGACTGCTAAATGCATTGAAACTTGTCTGAACTGTTGGACCAAAACACCCAAAGGGTCTTCTCAATGGCTTCACGTTCAACTAGCAGCTGACAAGAAACAGACTACCGTGAGGTTGATACTGGGGTTGACACAGTTCAGTGTGTTCATCAACAGCAAAAGCAATGTAACAGAATGTGCTCTTAGCAAACTGGGAGGAGTAGTTAACATGCAAAGCAGTAAAGATTCAGTCCAGAGGGGCCTTGAGACACCTGACAGTTGAGACAACATAAAATCCCTGATGTTCAGTAAGAAGTGCGGAGGCCGGCACTTGTGGCAGAGTGACCTCATGCATCAGTACACGTGGGGAGAAGCAGCCCGGCTGAAAAGCTCCTGAGGATCACAATGGACACCAGGCTGAGTGTGAGCCAACAGTGCGCTCTCACTGCAAATGAGACAAATCCTGTACTGGGCCATATTGCAAGGACTGAGGCCAGTAGATCAAGGGAAGTTATTATTCCCTTATGCTAGATAATGATGAGACTGTACTGGGAATATTTGTATCCTTGGGTTCTCCAGTTCTGAAGGGATGTGTAGAAACTGGAGAGGGGCCAGCAGAGGGTTACGAAGGTCAGGGACATAGACCGCATACATTTCAAGGAGAGGCTGAGGAAATTGGTCTTGTTTAATCTGGAAAAGAGGAGGCAAAGGAGCAGTACAATAGCATCCTGCAACTACTTGGAGGAGATCTGCGGAAATGATGGACCCAAGCTCAGTTTTTAACCGATTTTAACTAAATCTTTTTTTAACCAGCTGCAAGGGCCTAATACCTCACTATACTATAATTGAAATCGTAGGAATGTCCAGCTGTGCATCTGGATGCATGCTCAGGCTATGTCCAAGTCCATATTGGGATGGAAATGCCATAGAACGCACTGTCCCTCTCCCCCTGTTTCCTCCCTGTATTCATCCTTAGGCCCATCCTCCCTGATCTCTGTGGGAGAGAAATCTGGACACATGGGTGGGAATGCAACTACAGCATGTGGTTAATCAGTGGCCAGGATTGTGGGCCAAGTGACAGTATTCCTAAGACTTTAAGGACTTAAAGTGTAGTACCTTTCGTTCTACAAATTCAAGTAGCATAATTCATCTTATGTAATACATTTTATTTGAGCAATTGCAATGATTTTCCATTCTTCTCCTATTCATTTGTTTTCACATAGTTCTTCTGGTATTAGCTGAGGTTGTTCTATCTTGGAAGGACTAATTGTGCTAGAACTTTCACAGCATTCACCTTTAATAAGGATTTTATCTTAGTTATGTATTTCTTTTGCAGAAATTAGATTTTCTGCCTACACCTGAAAAAATTAACAGCCTAATTTCTTTTAATATAGGGACTGAGAATTAAATAAGCGAGATGTTACAGTCTAAAGCCAGATTGTAAAGGTGTACATTGGTTATAGTAAGTAGCACTGAATGGTTTTTTAATATAATGGTAGTTATTGTAGCGCTGCTTCTAACAAGTTGGCCTTTAGCTACAACTGTCTTGTCTCCTGCTGCAGTGTGGATACCTTTTACCTTGAAATCTAAAGTAGTTTTCAAATATTCATGTTTTCATACTGGAACACTTTTTAAAAGCTACTGTATTGTCTTCTGCTACCATTAATTACCAAAGGTTTATTTACAAGACAATAATTAATTATACTTCTGGGATGCTCAAGAGTCTAACATAAATCAAAGCAGACTTGATAAGAAGCGATGAAAGTCTCACATAATTAAGCAGGGCACTAGAGACCAATTGTTTATAGAATGATTTTGCTGGGGCTAATTGACACTAATTATTTAATCTGATTTTCTTCTTCCCCGAAATGCTTCTACCAATTCACTGCTTTCGGGTGATGGCACAAGCATATTTGACTTTATCAAGGTGTTCTCACTGTATCAATACAAAGGATTTTCAGCTATTACCTTCACTAGACTTTTTTTTTGTAGCCATGCAAGAGAGAAGAATGGAAAATGATGATCATTAAGTGTAGGTAATAATTTCTTAATGACATGGAGTATTAAAGTGTTGTAAAGGCTAAGCAAGGTAATGACTTAGTTGATGACAAAAGTGAATTCTACAGCAGAAGCAGCCTTAGGAAAACAAACATAAAACATATTTGCAGGCCAACTGATAGTTTAGCTCTCTTGGTACAGCTCTCCAGCTACTACAAAATTTAATAACAAATTTATTTCTAGGTAATATCTGTAACATTTCCCTGATGCTTAACTATCTCGTGTTGATAAGTATCAACATGTGGTACAAGAAACTGTTGATAGAATTCTTTAATTTCTTGCAAGGAACTGAATTCAAGGCTTAGAGATGTTACTGAATCTCTTGTGCTGTTTTACTGGCTCACCACTCATCTGCTGGAGCAGAGCATCATCATGTCATACAGTTCTGCCATGTCCTGTACCCACATAGAAATAGCAGCAAAGCACAGAGACAATCAAGTTAAATAGCCTAATCCTAACATACTTTTACATTATTTCCAGACTTGCCTTTTATTTTATAGACATAGCGTTACTTGGTCAGTAACATACTTGGAAAGATGTTTATGTGTATTTTTAGCCTGCTTTCTTAAGGTAACAAGTTTAATGTTCTGCATCTATCAGGATGCCCGGAGACTTCCTTCACCAAAGTTTTAATTCATTGATCAATTTAAAATGGATCTAACAAAGGAAGAGATAGCTCAATTTTATGAATTTCCAGTGAAATTTGTGAAAATAAGTGTTTGTGTAGTGGAAAAAGACATGTATTAGAATCCCCACAGAGAAAATAGCTTCAATATAAGTTCATATTATTAAACATCAGGGAATCCATGTGGGATACAGCCTAAGACTAGTTACACAACTGATGTTTCTTATGCAGTATTGAAGTAATTAATGTAGCAAAGTTTTTGGTCTATGGTTTGCAAACATTTGATTTCAAGCAGATGAGTGTGTTTCTTCTTGGTGTTTGAAGTTAAACTGGTGAGAATTTTCAGCACCTAACTATGTAATGCCCTAAGCCATTGGGCTACCAAGGTACATACATAGCCCTCAACCGCAGCGTATCCAATTCACATTCATATTTAAAGCTGCTTTACTTCTGTCTCTGGAGCTACACACCACAATATTTCAAAGTGCCTTTTTCAAATAATTGAATCATTTTCAAAATTCAATGTATGATCCTGTCCTCAAGACCCTGTGTTCTGCTCTGTTCCTACCTATCTATCAGAACATTATGAGCTATCAGGAATTAGCGTTGCATTCTAACACCAGTAATTCAGATATCCTGATTATGATTGGTACCATTATTATTTTGACAGCGCAGAGAATGCCTCAATGGCTGCTGCTTTTTGCTTCTTCAAATTATTTTTCAGGCTCTACTTCTGACTACAGGAAGAGTTTCAACAAGTGATATTGGGTCAAGGTTTGCAAAGTAACCCACCCAATAATTCTTAGAGTGAATACAGCTTGACTGGGAATATTTGAACAGTGGTCACCTCTGGTAGTAACTGCAGAAATAGTGGCTTATCCAGGGCATTGATACTAGAACTAGTAAATCACTTAACTATATCCTGACTAGGTCATTACAAATATCTATTACTAATTATTTTTTACTAAATTACTTCATAACCGAAATCC
The DNA here is from genome assembly GCF_964199755.1 of Larus michahellis. Lineage (NCBI taxonomy): Eukaryota > Metazoa > Chordata > Aves > Charadriiformes > Laridae > Larus > Larus michahellis. The sequence continues at coordinate 35,060,150 of NC_133897.1, forward strand.
TTATTTATAGTCAGGGTTTTCCTATCTTGAAATCTGTACATAAGAATTCATATCCCACAAAACCTCTACTCGATGTTACTGCTGTGTTTTTGAATGAAACTTTGGATGCTTGGATAAAATGTGCTGTAGTGTATAAAGCTGTGTATATGCAAATATGAGCAATAACAGTAAGTTGTTAGTAGCAATTATTAATACTTAATTATACATTGAGAAGGAATTTAGGACAGCTGGCTATTTTCTTACATCTTATATCAAGAAATCTGTTAAAGTGCTTGTTAACAGAAGTCTCACGCGAATGATGTTCTGCATGAGACAGAAATGCTGGTAAGTGATCAAAACACAAAAAACAAGAGACCCTTCACTTCTCTCAGGTGAGAGCTAAATATCTGTGTGTCTGTATATCTCTATATATACATGCATAACTTTTGTGAATTCTTTTCTCATAGATAGTAAGCTACAAGAACGCAACAGAAATCATTATTTTCTATCTCCTTGTTTTTTTATCTTGATGCTGGTTTTAAACCAACTTAAATCAATTTCAATTGAGTTTGCTTGTATGCACCTTGTAGGAGAGATTTAATCAGTCTGTTATAAATTTACTTTTAACAGGCAAGGTAAAAGATGGTTTAGTGTTGGAATCTAATTATCTGTATATAAATGGATCTTGTATAGAGAGGCAATAGAACAGTATGGTTTTGAGGATATCTCAGAGCTGTGCTTCATTTTTGAGAGAAGGATATTGCATTTTAAATAATGACTTTCTAAATGGAGAAACTGAAGCTGTGAGGAAAAAATATATGAAGATGTAAACTATAATATGAAAATATGAGTAAGTAAGCATTTTAAGGTGAACGTGAAGGAAGACTTTAGGGCTAAAATGTGAAAAACAGGTGTGTGAGAGAAAGTACCTAAATCTATAATTTGTTATTTCAGCTATGAGTATGATATAGACTAAGGATTTTTTAGGTGATTTTCCAGAATAACCAGGCAAGCTCATATTTAGACATTTAGAATAAATGTCCCAACTTTTCAAAAGCACTGTGCCATCACCAGCCTAATTCTAAGACAAAATTCTCTGTATTTGCTCAGCATTTCAGTATATTCCAGCGTGGGATTCGAGTTGATGGCTTTCATCTCTAAGCCCTTAACTGGCTGGGGTGCCAGGGTGGAGGGTGGATCTCTCCTTCCCCAGGACATGCTGCTGCAGCTGCAGACAGGGAGCGTAGCTTTCCAGGGGCTGCGGTGTGTCCGGGGGGAGGCACAGTCCAGCCACAGCTTGCTTTGTGTCCGAACATAGGTGCATACGCGCTTCTCCCCTCCTTGCTGAGGCCACTGAGGAAGGTTTCTTTACGGACAAATTTTTTATATTAGCTGTTTTATGGGACAGGTCCCGCAAGCACTAAAACCCATTGGGAAGGCAGAGAATATTTGCTATGAACATGATATAAATGTTAATAACCATACAGTCAACATACTGCATCTAGAGCACGAGGAATTAATTTTGTTTTCAGTCACTGGAATTGAATAACCAGGCCTTGCTCCTTCAAGGTGTTTTATAGGTTTAAATTCCAGTATCGTCCAGTAGCAAAGTTCTGTATGTCCACAAGTAGGGTCAACAACATGATTTAGACTTTGTTTAAAGCTGCTGTGGCAGAGATGGAATCTGACAGTCCTGCTAAGCTTCTCCTAGGAGAAACCTGGCGAATTAAATACACCAAAGGCAACTTGTAGGCTTAGAGGTAGCACAGGGATAAAATGCATCAGTGGATGTTGGGTGCTTAACAGCACAATGGAAATGCTATGCTCAGAGCCATTATTGGGTTGTTCCTGTAACTGCAAGATCAAGTTCAGAGGTTTTCAACTTACATGAGAAGTTTCCCAGGCCAGAAACTCATCTGCGCTTACCACTTTTAAACAAAACTGTAGGTACTTCTCATTGATCATAATTGGCCTCCCTGCATTGTCTTTGATAAATAACTATGTTTTTTGTGAATGCTTATAGTCTCTCGTCCTTTCATCTTCTTGGGAATTATGCCTCACTGTGTTAACCCACAAGGATGCACAGAGTCACAAACATCTGCTGCTGAAAGGAGACGGGAACCTTGCTGAGTTTATTTCCATCTGAAAAGAACGTGCGCTATTCCCACCTTCACAAGTAAGTTCAACCTATCTACAAAATAAAAATCATGTCCCCTTAAATACCAGCCTTAGGTACAAGTGACTCATTGACTCCAGTATCTGAATTGATTGAGAACTTTTTGTCAGTGATTCTATACTTCGTACAGCCCTAGAGTCTGTGCTGCTCAAATACAGCATCTATGGTACGTGTATAATGAAGTACACATTGTGAGGAGTTTCAGTACAATCAAATTTGGGATGAAGGAGTTGTCAGACCTTTGCTCATGCTGATGTCAATAGGAATTTGTACCCTGTGTAGCTTTTATGAAGAACAGCCTGCTGCTGTATGCTACAATGCCACAACTCTACCTCAGGATCAAGGATATAAGAGAATAATTTCTTTTTCCTCTCTTACGTCGAGCCTGGTAATCAATGGGAAGCAAAGCAGAATCAATTTTAATTGATCAGTTAGGTTTTTAAATAATTGGCATTCACTCCAGTCTCTCAACAAAATAACAACTGGTGTTCAGGGTTTGGCATTTTCCAACTCTTTTTTCCAAGCGCATGTCACAGCTTCTGTAATGCAGGAGAAGCCCCCAGGATACGCAGCACAGCTTCCTACACATCCTGGTGCTACAAATGAAACTGAGACAGGTATGAAGAGTGTGATGCAGCACCAGGGCATGTTTTAGGAGTGCTCTGCTCAGTGCAGAGTCAGATTCACCTTCAGGTGCTGTAGGTTTTGTTCCTTTGAATTGCTCCTACTCATTCTAGCGCTGTAACGAAGCCAGCTTAGCTGCAGCTCCAGGCCTTGTATAAATGCAGGGGTCTAAAATACTGACAATGACACCATAGTTTGTCTATCTCACACAATCTGCATTTTTGTAGAATTCTTCAGAGCACGGTAAAGTGCTAACAGCACCAGCAAGAGCAACAAGATTATAACTATAGAATATAATTTATTTGTGTAAAAATACGGACCAAGTAACACTGATGCATGCACACTTATTCTGCAAGGAGCAGGGGAGGCATTGATGACCTTTTTCACTCTATAAACCTCTCCTCAGGCTTCTGGGGATGGATTTGAACACAGATGCAGCTGTCGCATTCCTGGCCCCTTTGTGCCTATGGTCACTATTGAGGTGTTCATTCAGCATTGAATTAGGTAAAATTGCTGGTACATTTTTTTAAATAACACCTCATGTTAGGTGACCTCCATTCCAACAATTCATCAGAATGAGTCTTGATCTTCTGAGGCTGGATTATGAACTCTTTGGCTATCAGTGCTGCACGCTTTCCATCGATGTCTCTGTGCAGTTGCCCCAAGGCTTATGTGACAGCCAACTGGGACTTCTAAAACGCTCTGCATAAGATCTTTCTAGGTTCTAGTCCTTCATCTTTCTCTTTTTTCATTTCCCAACTCTGCAGTGTTAGGAAACCTTTGTTATACAGAAGTATTGTGCCATAAAAACATTACAAGTTATGAGGTGCTCAAGTTTATGTGTGTTTCCAATCTATTGTTGGCAGCATGGAGTCTTGGGGACCCCCCAAGTGGTTACCTCTTGGAGAGGAAAAAGAAGAGTACCCACAGATGACCTGAAGTCTGACACTGTACTCTTGTAAAGCTCAAATACTTGCTGGCTGCCTATTCACCCAAGTGTATGGAAAAACATGTACCTGAGACATGTAATACTGGTAAGAAGGCATTCCGGATCCTGCATTGTGGACAGTGGTTCTTAATTCACTATCTGATATTGTGGCTGGATTTATGTTGTTTGGCGCCTACTGTACGTGCCAATTTTTTATTGTGTAAATATGACAGAAGCATATCGATCACCTGTCCGAATTGCTTAATCAAACTCTATTATCCTGCTAACCATAAACTAGCTAACAAAAAGTTACTGCCTCAAAATGTTACTAACTATGGATTGGACTTGAATAAAGAAAGTAATCATTCATGCTCTTTTTCTTGGGTGTGATAGAAACCTCAGCTTCCTGTAACCAAAATGTTTTCATACTTCGCTATTAAGTCTCATTGTAGTTTTGTCTACTATTATGTGAAGTATACTGATTTATTAGAAAGCTCACTCCACGGTAAACTGATAATTGGATGCTGTTGAAAGAATGAGTTTCATTGATCTAAGTCAATGACCACAGACATTACTGAAGTAAACCTCTTAACAGTGCTGGGGCGTATTTTGGCCACAATCAATTTTTGTGAATATTCCCCTTGTAGGTTTTTTTGTAATATTTGGCACTATCTATCTGCATTGATCTAAACCTGGAGCAGATTTAATGTGTAAAATTTATCTTGACAGAAAGTTTCATTACTTTTCAGTTAATGCAAACTTCTCTTTCTTTATAATAGATTAAAAACCTGCTGTGACAATCTGCGCAAGTGACCTGTGGGTACCTCTTGCATCAGTACGCATGTGTCATAGATAGAAAAAGGAGCTAGGCTTCCAATAAATGAGACATTGCACTTAGTGATGTTGAACAGAATGTTTTGTAATATCTGGTGTGAGGAAGATGCCAAGTATAAAGACTCCCTTCTCTTCTTGCTGCTGTTGTTTTAATTCATAGGGTAGGTAAAACAGCATGGGGCAGTTTAAAGTGAATTAATTATGTACAAATTAGTAAAGCTAGTTAAGGCCACAATTTTACTGAAGAATTTAACTTCAAACCTGTGACTCATCTTACTATTGTTAAAGCCAGAGTCCTACAACTCTGCTTTTGTTAAACAGCATGAGTTTCAAGCTAAGTACCTCCTTCAGGTGATTTCAGGAATCAAGCCCGATTCTTTCCTCCCCTGACAGCATATACGTGGCTCAACAGAATTGCAGCCATTTTAGCATTAACCTTCATTGACTCACTGACAGAACGAACCCAAAGGCAAGAGGTGACCCATAGAAAGACCGGAACACCGGAAAAGCCTTTCTTATATTTTCAAAGATGTTTGAGTGCTAATGTTTTAAGGTGGATCATCAGAATGTTTTAATTGCAGTTAATGCTTAGAAATCTGAGCAGAGAATTGCTGTTGAATTTTAATCTTAAAGACCATTAATACTAAAGCTGTTTTTAAAAGAAGACAAATTTATGTGCTTCAGATAAGATGTTTAAGTTAACAACACCTCCAGGGAGGTTTGCACTCAGTGTGGAAGCATCCAATTTGCAGGTGAGCTCTGAGAATTTGAGAGAGAGATATATATGTATGTAAATATATATTTGAAATATTGTTGCTGCTGAACTAGATATACTTTCTGAGTTCCTCAATTTTATTTATGTTGCATTATGTAACAAGTGAATTAATAAGAATTAATAAGTGGTGAATAAGCTTTAGTCATATTCTGGTAGGGATAGGGTTCCAATGTTTTAATCAAACACACGCTATCTAGTTTGTGTTTCACTTCTTTTGGTAGCTGCTTCTCATCTCATGATTCTTGGCTGGTGTAAAAGCATATTTGTTTACAAATAGTTGCATTTGCTTGAAATTTATTCCTGGAAAAAAATCACTTGTCTTTAGCAATTATAAAAATCTGTTTTTATGAAAGGCAAATTCAGAAATACCTTTGATTAGGCAGTCAGTGCTGGAACGTTCTATTTTTAATATACCAGAGGGGGGAAATATTTGCAGGGTAGAAGTTCCCGGATTTAGTTAAATGCACTAATATCTAAAGACAATTATTCAGCAACACAAAAAGTTTTAAATGTCTTTCCTGAGTAGTGTGAATTACACCTATTTCTGGAGAGAATTGCTGCCATATTGTTCCTCCTGATTTGTGGTCTGACTCTGAACGTGAACATCAGGCTGGCATGGTTGTTTGTTTTGTTTTCAAAACCAAAACAAGTTGTTTAAAGAAGCTAAATCCCTTTAAAAAGAAACAAGAATATTGCAATGCAAGTGGGAATGATTTTGGTTGATGCTGAAAATCTTTATAAGAAGGTGCATCATGTGGCTGGGAGGTTTCAGAAGGGGAAATCCAGCCCTCCCTGCAGAACAACAGTGCTTTGCATCACCAGGATCACTGTCAACCTCTTTGGGCCCTTTATGGGACTCACCTGTCTGAGATGGAGCAGTTAGAGCTCCTGAGTTGCTGACTCTGAATCCCTAACCCTGTCTACTTTGGCACAAAAGGAAACCTATTTGCTTCTCTATCCTTGACAGCTGTGAAAGCAAAGTTCTGAGAAAACCAAAAATATTTCTATGATTTTAACTTCTTTTTCGGTATAAAGGACACCTGAAAGTGAGCAGAAGAAAGCAGTGCTCTAACTTTCTTATATTCCAAAAGCAGAATTAATACAAAGGTCATTGAATGGTTGTTATAGGTATCTATAGAAAAGAGGTAATCAAAGGAGGTGCAAGTACCCATTCAGTGGGAGTGGACTTTTCAAGAGATTTGATAGTGGCAGAGTTAATTTCCCTGGTGACCTAAGTGAGATAGCATAGTTTTATCTTTTTCAGAAAATTAAGGGTAAATTATCTGGTTCAATGACTCTCACTAACTACATTTAGATAAGCATTTGGTGTGTTTATTAAGTTGTTTATTTGTTATAATAATACTAGTGATCTAATAAAGATAAGAATTTAGATGGAAGTCAACAAACTTCCCATTATGCAGCTGGCTCATTTCAAGCAGTGAGAATAAATTAAATGATAAAATGCACTCTCTTGTTTGATTAAGAGACCAAAATTAGTCATTGTGGAAGAGGAATGTTTCAAATTGTAAGAAGAAGCTTTCATTCTCTGTGCAAAGAGATAGACGTACATGTGCAGTGAACAGTCTAACATTTTGTTGCACTATTGCATTATCTTTAAAGAAAGAGAGGACTGGAAAGGGCCCATGTTTCATAAGCAAGACCGTAAATGGCTTGTAATGAAAGAAGCACAGTCCACTTTTGGGAATGGATATTAGTTAGAATAGCTGCGGTGTTATACAGGGTAACAATTTGTCTTACTGCAGCAAGATATCTGGAATTTCTCACAGAAGAAATGGGAGAATTTTCCACTCTGCTTTTGAATTCTGTATAGAATAAATATCTGTTCATTACCCTGTATCTGTATGCACACACAGCGAACGCTGAAGCCTGACTGTCAGAGAGGAAGAGATTAGTCTGTGTCTGTTAAACAGTGAAGTCCTCTAAGTGCTTTTATATTCTTTTATCTTAAAAGCTCAATCTGCCCTTGTATATGCAATCTGCAATGTGGTGTATCATCAAAAGAAAAGCATGTGTAGTTTGTGCATGCATGTGTAGTAATTGATTTTTTCCAAGGTACTTGCCTGGGTGCAGTATTGCATATTTTGAGGGCGAGATCAAATCATAAAATAGTGTTGCGGAATAAGCCACTGCAAATATGGTAGTGATAACCCGAGCACAGGTAGCAACCAGGTTGGGAATGCAGACATTTTAAATCAGTGCCCTTTCTGGGAAATCAAGATATGTTTTGGTGATAGAAAGGTCCGGGAAAACAATTGTGCCAGAAAACAAATAGGCCTAGGTACTGGCCTTCCTCTTAAAACAAGCGGTGTGATGGCTGTCAAGAGTGAAAGCCTGGCCTCAGCAGAGAGTGGGCTTCTTATGGCCTTGCCAGAGTTCAATTGCCTACTGCCTCTCTGGCAGGATTAGCCACTGTGAGCCATCCACTGGGACCCATAATTGCAAACAGTGAAAATATTTCATAAAGACAGTTTAGGAAAATGCAAACGTTTGCACTGAGCAGATGACATATAAGAAGAAACTGAGAGATCTGGGTTTCTTCAGCCCAGAGAAGAGATGGCTAAAGAGACATCCATTTTCTGTCTTCATCTCTGTTATAGAGAAGATGAAGCCAGACTCTTCTTGTAGGTTGCCCAGAAAGGCTGTGCAATCTCCATGGAAATATTAAAAACTCATCTGGATGAGACTGTAGGAAACCCAGTCTAGCTTTGAAGTTGTCTTGCTTTGAGTCGCTGCTTTGAGCAGTGGCCCCATGGCCTCCTGGCGTCCCTTCCAACATAAACTACTGTATCATTTAAAAAAAAAAAGAAAAAGAAAATTGAAAGTGAATGTAGACCTCTTTGCACGGCCAGTCGAATGCTCCCCCAAAAGGGGATACATTCATACCTACACTGTATGCTGTTTGGGGCAGGAATTCACTTTTCAGTTGGGTTTGGGGAGTATCAGTAACAGTGGGATTTCCTGTCCTTGGCTAGGGCTCTACTGAGCTATAGCAATGCAATTACCAGAAAAGATAGTTTCCATCAGATGAAAAAATTAAGGAGGATAAAGTTTTGCAAATATCTAAACTGTAGGATATCTGATAATAAGAATAGAGATTCCATCAAAGTCATGCCCTCAGATGAGAAGGAGGCAGACTGACAAATCAAAAGATACTGCTTTTTCAGAGAGATGGCCAATCATGTGATGAGTCTGTGACTGTTGGGGACAGAGAACAAATGTGCTGACTGGACTGTGACAGGTAGTTTGGATGTCTTGTGATGTGATTTGACATCTTCTTTGTGATTGTGGTAGTGTAGATGGCTTTGATCAAAGCATATGGCCCTCCCATGCATCTTTAAAGGCAGTGTGGCTTGCCCCAACTAAAATTTGGTCACTTTTGGAGTAAGGGAATGCTTACTATGGAAACAAAAGTACAGCCAAGTGTTATCCACCTCACTACCAAAACAGTACCCTTTCCTGAGGAGAAGTGACAGATGGCTTACCATGCGTAGCCCTGTAATTCACAACCTGCTTTATGTGGACCTCCTGGCTATGGCTTTCTTCTCTCCCTCATTTCCATTTCCATTCCCACTCCCACCATCCCTTGGGCCTTTGCCATCACCCTCCCACTCTCTCCCCATTCCTATATTGTTGCCTCTCTCCCACAGCCCTGGGGCTGCTCCCTTCCTGCGCTTTTCTTGTAGGCAGAAGCTGAACTGCATGTCGGGGGGGACGGCAGCCGGCGGAAGGTGGTGGGGAAAGCCACACAAGACACTGCAGTGCGGCTCCCCTTTATCCACATTCTCGTTAGTGTTACATATCTCAGCTGCTGGGAAGTAAGCCTGTTATAGTTTGATGTGGGGATGTTTTTTACCCCAAACCATAATTTTGTTTAAGTGAGGAGGGAGAGCCAATGTGTAAAATGTTCTCTTTGTTTACACAGGACACTTCATGGCAAGTTTCACTCAGCTCCTTGGCTGTGATTTATTTTGGTTGCTGCAATGCAGAGCCTACCCGGCTGCACGTGCGCTGTCAGAGAGTTTGTGTCCATTTCAGAGGAGGGAATTTGGATAAATACAGAATCCTCCCGAACCTATATCCAAATATTAATTTTTTTGAAGTTCAGTAAAACTTGCTGAATTCTTCCAGCATTTGGTTGCAGTGGAGGTCAGAAGTACTGAAGGTGAAAAACCAGAGAAATGAATCATGTGTCGGTCCTGGAATGACAGGAAGAAGGAAGTGCAATCTCTCCATCTCTTCTTGAACCTTCCCACCTAAGGGATATAGACCACAGAGGTCATGTAAAGTTCAAACGCAGACATTTCCAAACTGAATTTCTTGAGATCCAATCACATTCAAATGTACGCAATTCCCCCTTTGAGTGCTTTTCACCTGCTTCCCTTAATTGCTTCAGTGGCTGTTACTGTGATTGTTGCCTATGGTTGCTTACGAATGGCCCGGGTAGGTTGGCGTGTGTGTTTCTGGACAGTTATGTCAGCGTGTTTGAATGGATGCTGGCACCGGCTCGGAAATTTTACCCCTCGGTTCAGTGGAAAATGTGAAATTCGGAGCGAGCTGTGGCCCACTGCCATTTGCAGGCTGTGAAGACAAGGGGTGTTGCGAAAGGACACGTGTCGCCCGCAGAGGCTCAGACTGTAAAATAGGTTTGAGAGAAAGTGCAGCTCCACTTTTACTTTCTGCTCCCATTGTGGCACGCACTGGGCAGAAACCTTTGGTCTTTTGAAAGCCTCCTGATTGCCTTTCTCCTTAAATAGCCCTGCATGGCAATAGAAACTGAGTGGCTCTATTACACAGGCTGGGAGATTTGTGCAAGTTTTCCTTAAGCTGTAAAAAGTTTTAATTTTATGAACTTAAGGAATGCTGTAGTTGAATACTTTAAAGTTTCAGGTCACTCTTAAGATTAGGTATTGACAATTAAAATGAAAACTAAACTTTGAACCAAAACACTGCACTATTTTTTTTTGCTTTGAATAAAAGCAGATGTTGCCCAAAACTTACTCAATGTGTAGCAAGCTTTATAAGTACCTTCCAGTCAAATATTCTACCAGTAGAAACCTAGAAACATAAACAGATACGCAAATGGAAAATGTTGGTGATGATTTAAAGGCAAATACAGTTACAATAAAAATGGGGAGGGTGAAGGATAAAAATCTGTCATGGTTTACATTGCTCTAGTTGCCAGACTGATACATTCTTTTGATTTTTAGACGGGATCTGCAGATTAGGGGGAACTGCTCAGAATGGGTAAAGTCTCTTAACAATTTAAATCAGGGTAAACCCCAATCTTAATAAAACGAAGCCAATATTAAAAAAGTCCCAAAACAACAACCTCACATGAGCAACTGGTTTTACTTTCAGCTATTTTTAACTTTTTTTCTCAAGGAAGAATTTTAGTTTAGTTAATGATTAAGTATAAACCTGTTGCTGTACAGAGAAAACAGGCTTTGTAGTATTTGGGGGGGGGGGGGGGGTTGGGGGGATGGGGTGATTTCCTTCCTTGGCTAGTCATGAGGATGAATCACTTATAGATTTTGCGACCTTCCCTGGGGAACAGTCTAGGCTAACTTTGCAGTGGGGATATATTTAATGCGAAAAAGTTTCTCTCAGCTTTGCAGCGTGAGACGACCTACTGATTCAGCTGGAATATTCCAAAGAGGAAGATGTACTTACTGAGGACTAAGACTTGCTAAATTAGCTGAAATTACTTCTTTAAAATGTATATGTAAAGGGAGGGAGAGAAGGAGAGAGTAACAAAGTACGGTGGGGCTTGGAGAAAAGAAGTGTGTTATGGATGTGTTAAGTGAGACTAAGCAGGACGGGGAAGGTCAGCCTGTAGCGTGAAGCAAAGGGCAAGCATTAAAAAGAAATGCTACTGAAGAGAAAGATGAGAAGGAGCATTTGAAAGCAAAGAATTGGAGACCACAGAGTGCTGGTGCAGTAGAAAGCATCGCTTTCTGAATGCTTTTTACTGGAAAAGCACAATTTTGTTTTTAGGAAGATCATGTGTTTTGATCAGTCAATGGCAACACAAGATGCACTTATGCAGAAAGCAGTGGAAAAATCATATAGCATCCAGTTTGTATGATTTATTCCTGTTGAAATTTGATTCAAGGGATACTTCTCCTTCTGTCAGCTAGGTGCCACGAAGTAGGGTCTGGCTATCGAGGGTCTGGGGTTTCCAGGGTGAAGGAGAAGCTGATACCGTCAGAACAATTTCAGGAACAATTTGTAGAAGATTTCTTCTTGATTAAAAAAAAACAACCCAAACCGTGTATCAACTGGTTTGGAAAGGGCTGTATTTCAGGTTATGTATTTGCAGAAGAAATTGGGGTTTAGCAGCATTCAGTGCCACTGTGGAGATAGGGCTTGCAGTCTCTGACTATGTAAAATCACTAGCTACTGTTTGATAAAGAAAAAAGATAAAATGTGACTGGTAGTGTTTTTCTGAGGCTAAATAATATTTTGTTTTCGACTGTATTTTCAATACGTGACCCTAATACTTATAGGTAACACTGCTGTAATGAAGTGCTTCCTGGGATACTCTTTTCTGCAACTTGGTCAGAGGAAACTGGCAAGAGTGTGTGTAAGTGAAGGGACCAAATGCGTCTTTTTTTTCAATATTTTATCACAGATGGGTTCCTTGTAAAGTAATTTTTATCTGCTATTTACTTGTGAACTACAAAACATCTTCATGTTTGTTTTTCAGGTTCAGTCTGTTTTCGAATTGAAATAGTTCTAAGGCATTAGATATTCTACCAGGTAACAATACTTAAAAAAAAAAAAAAAAAGAACAAAAAAGATCTATTTTGGAAGAATATCAATGCAGATTAAAAGTTATAAATATATTTAAGTGGTAGTAAAGGTAAGAATTTCAGCTGTACTTCCTAATAACTCTTTAGTAGCTGAATTCTTACACAGTTTATTGAAAGTGATTCTATACCAGAAACTGTTTATCAAAATATATGACATAAGAATAAACATCCTTTTTGAACAGCAGGAAGGATTCATCTCCAGAAATGTTTGCCAGGCCTGTGAACGTGTTGAAATTTGTCACAGAAGAGATCAATAAGTGGGCACTGCTTGAAAAGTAAATCACCTGGGGAGAGCCAGCGAATTGTCATTGTAGTGGAAGTATCTCACTAGAAAGAGGTATCTGTCCCTGTTCATTAGAAAGGAAAATGAAGAGGGACGGAGGGAATGAGGAGGGTGGATTGACTAATATAAAGAATAACTGTGGGGGGTTAACTCTTCCTGTTTGTGCTGTCAGAACTCGTGCTTTGAGTTAATTGATGTCTTTGGGGACCCCAGAAGGAGGTAACAAATTGTCTCCTCGTTGTACCAAATTCACTGACTCGACAAAGTGGTTTGTTCGAATGCAGAGGGAAAGCATTAAATGGAGCTAAAAAATATATCTGCATTTGTATCAAATGCTCTTTATTAGGATTTGAGGAAATGTTGAGAGCAGTGAAATGATAAAAATGGCTCATATTATTCCCAGGAGTTATGTAGGAACACAGTAAAGAAAAGCAGAATAAAACCAGCCGATAAACAAACAGTAAGACCCCCTACTCAAAGCCTATTTAAAAACAACAGGGCTTGTTCAATTAATTTCAGTGGGCTTGGGATAGGGATCTAAATGGGCGGGAGGGGGAAGACCTCTTACATCTCATGAATGAAGACCTTCCGTTCTGGACAGTAAACCTGTAGCAAATACGTAGAACAAGTCTTCTGAAAATGCAGCAGATCTAAGAAACTCGCCAGATTTTCTCTTTATCTCGTTTTGCTGTATTTTGTTGACACTAGGGAAGGCAGATCAGAAACAAGGCAGTGCAGTACGTATAGCAGGAAAGGAATGGAAATCATATCTGTGAAATCTAGTGAAATTTAACTTATTGGAAGTAACAGGGATCATCAATTTTATTTAGATTTTTGAATAATTTAATTTTTAAAATGGTCGGTATTCATACCTTCCCTGGAGTTTGTGTGTGTGAAACTGCACACGCAATAAAACACTTTATGGCTGCTGGGCAGTAAAATTTCACTAGTCCTACACAAATTTAGTGTTTGGTGAAATACAGCCTGTGGAGAGCAGGAAATCCCAAAGACACGTGCAACTTTACAGCCGTAGAACTGTGTTTTGTAGCTGGCCTAACAAAGGCTAATAAATGAAACTAATTCTGGGGTTCTCCAGACATTGTCCAAAAGGCGATATTGATTTCTGAAACTTGAACATCACAGAAAAAATGCTGTTCTTCAGCAGTAAGTTTCTTAACCATGACTCTGCCTGTGTTTTTCCTACACTCTTTTGGCTCTCCAATATGCCTTTTCCAGCTTCTTCAGCACGCGAGGCAAGGCTCTGATTGACAACAGCTGCATTCACTACACAGGCCCTGGAGAAGGCTCACCCTGTGAGTTACATTCCCACCCTGTGTGATAAGAAAAGAGGATGTAACTTTGGTGTAATTGTGCTTAAATACCTCCGAGATGTTAATGTTCCAGCAGGTCTCTTCTAGTACCCACAGTCTTTAACCCTAGATCATAATTTAGGCACGCTATGCTGTCTGTTCTAGTACCTGCTAAGTTTTAAGTGTTTGGTTTTTTTGCTATCTTATTATGGGATGCATATCAATAGAAAACAGTGCTTCTGCTTGTGACCAAGAATTCCACATGGACGGTCATTTTTGAATGCTATTTTGTTTAGCACTTTGTTTAGCTATGTTCTGCCTTAATACTTTTGTCTTTAGTTAAGCATTTCTAATGGAAGTAGGAGTACTTCTTTCATTTTGTATTTGAGAACCTGAAACAACTCAGCAAATCAGACAAATTGTTGTCTGGAAAATGGAGAGCAAATTTGGCAGTCTTTTTTTTTTTTCCTTCATACACACCCAAAGGAAAAGAAGCAGTTATCCTGTGTGGTTAGTGTGTTACTGACACAGCCTGAGAATAAAGCTTTTGCATGAATTCACCTTGCAAAAGTCATTACAAGAGAGTATGTGTGTATAAACTGTTGGACACAAGGACTTTATCTGAGCACTGCTGATATCTCCGCTGATAAACTGATATTGCATTTCTTGCTACTGCTTTCTCTGAAGAGCCATAATAGATCTGTACAATCACTAGGGAATAAAAACATCAGATAAACAGTTCTTAGTATCTGTCTTAAATCTCTCCCTAATTGACCAAATACAGTTCAGTACTAGTTTAATTAGATGTCTGTCCAAAAAAGAATCAGATATCCATTCAAAGCCTCAAGTGGTTAAAATAGATCTAGAAGTTGTCAACCTGCAAATGTTCCCATTCACAGAAGGTGATGTGAGATGTTGTCTGGTTTCATTTTGCCTTTTCCAGGAACTGGTTCACTCTGGCAAGCAGCTGCTACGTCCTCTCTCTCTTGTTGCCGGTGCCATATTATTTGTAAAGGCGGGTATTTGTACCACTGTGGTCTTTCCTCTACCAGCTCAGAAGGCACTAACTACCATTTGCTTCACTGTTCAACATTTTGTGTGCTTTTGGATGAGTTTAATGGCAGAGAAAGAGAGACAGGAACGGCTTCTTGTATGAAGCGAGGTAAATTTAAAATGAGCAAAACCTGGTTTTGGTGGATTATATCTGGCATGGCGGAGAAATGAATAAGGCATGAGGGTCTGGTGATAGAAGTTCCACAAAATGAAACTGAGAGCATGGTAAGGTACAAAGGAAATAATTCTAGGTCTTGTCTTACGTTTGTTGTCTACCTCTCTGCACTACTATCAGAGGATGCCTGACCGTAGGGGCTGTTAGATTGTCCCGAGTTTGTCAGCATTCTCACAAGCTTTCCCCTAAAACAAACTGCTCAACAAGCAAGCAGGAAGTAAAGAAGGAAAGTAACTAGAAAGTGATGTCCTCACCCTCCAGATGATAAACCATGTGGTCCTGAAGGTTTACTTTACAACCTTCATTACTAATTGCATCTATTTGAATAGATGGGTTGATAGGTCTGTGAGTCCATTACACATGCTCTGCTTATAATTCTTCTAGATGTCTTTATAAAACTATTATCCTGTAGCATTCAAGTGTGTTTCCAGTAGTGCAGTAAGTAACATGACTGACGTCTGTCACGTATGATTTGTTCTCTTCTCTCTGAAAACATACTTGTGTCTTGCTCTATAAACTCCCTTCAATCAAACAACTCATATCAAAGTTATTTTAAAAGGGGATTTATCTCTCCTACACAAGGATAGACTGATTATTAATGCAATCGGCAATGATATTTTTGTAATACCTGGAGGCTGTTTGACCTGTGAGCAATTGTTGGGCTTGCTGGAGCTGGGTGGGCTAGCTTTTGGAATGAGTAGAGATGCCGAACTATTTTATGAACTGAACTGGTTTAAACAGGAGAAGCTGATATACGAAATTCACACTAGCCATAGAAGTGCACGAGCTGCAACAGAGGGATAGTCTTTTGGGCAAGTTTACTGTTGTTTCCTTCACTTAACGAGGAATGTGCACCATACGAAATTGTGTTTTATGGGACAGAGTCAATCTGCATTTTACTTTCTTCTCTTGAACAGTGAGAAGGTTTTTTGATGGGACTGATTGAACATGCAGGGGCTATGAATTTTATTGGTGGAGCTTTGCATAGAATTGAAATAGAAAGTCAAAAGAAGGTCAAGGAACGGGAATGGTATTGCCATGTGGGGAAACACAGAGCTCTGAGAAGGGAAACAGACTCAGGAAATGAAAATGCAGGAGTGGTGAGGAAGAGTTTACCTATTGGAAAACAAAGACTTCATGGTCCAGCAGTTGAATCTGCCTGGTCTTAAGTTGACCAGCAGCGCTGTTAGATGCCAACAGATGCCAACAACCAGTTCTATCTGTCCAGTGCCCAGCTAATTCCTCCTCTGGGCAACAAAAAGAATAGGTGTTCATAGCTTTTTTTATGCCCCTCTAGCACCCCCATCTTTCTGTCCAAATCTTAGTTGCCATATATATTTTGCATGACTGTGTGTCATGTCAAGGCCTGTGACCTTGCTGCCCTCCAGTCTGCTGAGTTCCTCACTTTGTCCTTACTTTCACAAAAATGTATTGAAGAATCAAGACATGCACCCAGCTGAAAAAGCTCTTCCTGAATTTTTTTTCTTCAGCTTGTTTCCAACCCCTTGTTTCCCGTCCATCCCCTGCCAATTGATACATACCGTTGCAGCAATGAAGACTAATGAGCTACAAAGACACGCTATGAACTTGAAGACTCCAATAGTGCAAATTCAGTGGGATGAGGGGAATAGGCCACGCATTGGTCATGTGAACTTCCAGCCTTTAATTCCATGTCACTCCTTGATATACCAGTGATGGGCTTAAATTCTCATTTTGGGTGGGACTGTGTAGGAGACTGGATAACACTTTTGATCCTACCAGCCAGTAAGGGACAGTTCAGTTTGGCAATAATATGTGTGAGCACGTGGAATAACAAGAACCCCCTCTCGGGCAAAAATATTGTTTGGTGAAACTGTCTCTGATGAGAATCATTTGTTAGCAGGCTTGCTTACTGTAATTTGTTAATTTAAGGATAACGTTAATTTTAAGATAATGAAATATGCATTCTCCCTGGATCTGGAGACAAGCAATAAAGATGATTTAAAGGACAGTGCTTAATAAAATTTAATGTAATTACTGTAATTCTTAAAAAAAAAAATAAGAAGGGGAAAATTTGTTGTGGAGTTTTTTTGTGTACACACCAGTTGCGTAGCTGCAGCACAGTTTTAACGGGTCTTTCTCGGTGATGGCATCCAACTGGCAAACCAACAACAGTGAGATACCAGTCTGCAGGGTGCTACAGCTTTTCCTTAACTCTCTTCCTACTCCCACCATGAGGACAGAGAGCTAATTTTTTCCTTCACTGCCTAAGGACCGTTGCAGCTGCATTAAAGGAAAATGTGGGATTTCTAGAAAGAGTGCAACTTTTTGAGCTGAATGGTGAAGCACAGAGTCTACTGCAGTCCCTAATTCTGACTTTACATATAGAGACCCACTGGGACACCTTCCTCTGTGCAGGGACGAGGTACAACTCAAGTCTTGCAGGTTTTCTGCAAATACAACTTTGAGCTCAGCAAAAAGGGCAAAAGCATCGGTATTCTCAGGAGCTCTGGCAAGTGTGCCCTGCGTGTTCCCTTGAGATACAAAGGATGAATGAAATACTCTGCTTCTCTGAGACAAAATTATTCTTGGAGCCACCTCAGTAGCGTGACAGTCCTCTACCACTTAAAGGTGGCCTATGCTTAAATGCAGTCTGTTGGGTCACAGATTTTATCAATGGTACACCTGGTAAGCAGATTGCAGCTAAGACATGTATCCCTTTGTGGCACAGAATGTGTCTCGTTTAGTGAGCCTGATACTGTGGTCCCTGTGACCTACAACCAATCATCCATTAAATCTAATTTCCGTTAGATTAGATCTGGCCCTGTGGTCTACCTGAGCATCAACTCAGTGCCAAAATTTCTCAAATATTTTTATTCTTCAGTAATAGTTTGGCTGTTATAAAATCTTATTCAAAATGATGTAGACGTCGTGCAGGATCAGCCCAGAGGAATTCAATTAAATTCAGCACAATTGTGTGCTTACTCCTTCTTGTAAGACCTAGCAGGGTTCACAGCAAGCTTAACTTTCAGTAGAAATCTGTTCTTGCCCCGAAGGTGCAAATTCTGAGTGATATTCCTGCTTATTAACTAAGAAAACAGAAACAAAGCATAGAGTTGTACATAAGTAGAGAAATTAAATGGACACCTACTGTAAAGGCAGGCTGTTTGCGTGATAAATAGTTGAATGTATGTTATACGTTAACAGTAATTGTAGACTAATAGACCTATCTTTCAATAGACTTTCAATAAGAAGGAGATATTCCAACTACTAGCTCTAAAAAATAAAATAAATGCTAATAAGGAGAATTCTCATCTTGAAAGGAGATGTAGACGAAAGAGAGAAAGAAAGCAACTTTTGAGTGAATATTGGCTTCTTTGAAACTAAAAAATAATGCTGTCCAAGCGAAAGAGAACCAGAGTATTTAGCAAGTTGCCAAGAGCATAGTCCTTGGAATTGCTAAATGCTTTCAGCTGTCATTGATTTCAGTGGGAGTGCAGAATGTTCAGAAGAAGGAACTGATTTCATATCTCTTGAAAACAAAATACGTCCTGGGGAGACTTTTCTGTTGTGCTCAGCCCAGTGGCACGGGAGCACACCCAAGACCCGCTGATGGTGTGTGAGGAGGAGAGTCAAATTGTGTGGCTGGTGGGCAGTACCCATAGGGGCTGGAAAGCCAATTTTTTAGCTTTCTGCAAAGAATATCTGTACAAAGAATTCTTGTTCTAGTTATGTGAAAGGGAAGGTAAATGACTTCTAAAACGCTATCTATATTTTAAAGTGACTCAGAGACTGCAAATATTGTATACTGATGTGTTGCTCTCCCAGTGTGTGCCTCCTACTATAACTTTTCATACCAGCAACCAACATATATTAGTTGCTGTTAAAACTAGTACTCCCACAATATTAATGCCTGTTTAAATGTCCCATAAACAGTAAATATTAAAGTTTTTTAGAACTTTACATGAAAGCAGGCTTGCAGTTGTTAATATGCATTTAAGTGAACTCCTAATTCTACTTCAAAGTTTGGCCTGCTGGAGGGTGGGAATGCCAAGGGAACAATGCCAAACATCCCGAGCCGAGGGATTGGAGACGGTGCCATGACTCAGCCTCCCTGTTTGTTTAGCCAACCAGTTCCATTTTAAATTATCAGATTAGAAGTCCCACTCCGAGCTTCCTAAAGAACTCCAGAGGGAATTCGCACGTACTTTTGGACCAGCAAAGAAACACATCACTTCTATTGTAGAGCAACAAGAGCACATCATAGACCAACAGGAGCACAGAAAAGGAAAAAAAAATCGTAAGGTGACTTGCACAAATAGAGAAAATTAAGCTGTCAGTAACCGATGTCTTGCCTAAGAGTTGGAGATTCTGGTCAGGAGCATGAAGATCTCCCACTGAAGTCTTCACCAGTCTTGTGCCAGAAAATAAGGATCTAATTGCTTTCTAAATATAATTATCATGAGCAGGTTAAGTGAGATCTTCAAAAGTGATTGGTGAGCTTAAGTTCCTTGATTCCTAAATACCAACATTAAGATACCTTAAAGTGTCTTGATGTCAGTAGAATACAGAACACAGTAGAACTGCAAATTAATATTAATTTCATATTATATTTTTTATTAATTATTGAAACATATTTTAGAAATAATCAGGTGAAAATTGTGTGCGCATCTGGAAGTACAGGATTTTGTAGCCGTCTGCAAGCTGAGGAAACATTGCCCATCGTACCATTTATAACCATATAACCATTATGGTTATCTGCTCTTTCTCAATTGATCAAAGCCATGGAAGTAGGTGGGACATCCTATGGCAGTTGGGACTGCCAAGGGTGGTCCCCAATACAGGAAAATATGCATCAAAGCATGGAGCTGGCATTCCTTTTCACCCGTACTGCTTGGCATAATAGTACAGTGTGTTCTTGAGTGTAGGTAAATGACACGAGTAGCCAGACCCATTCCTTAGAGTATAGCCTGCTGGAATACTGCACAGAAAGTTGTACCCACCACACCGCCTGCTTGTGGGCTTGTTAGAGAATCCTCCTGGATAAATCTCATTTGCAGGATCGGAGCCTTTAAAGATTAGTTCACTCCTTTAAAAAATTTTTTGACAAAAGACATCCATCAGAGTTGGTTAATGGTTATTTAGCTTCTCCAGTTGATCCATCATTTTTATTTCTTCTATATGTCTATGGCTGATGGTGGTTCTCCATTATTCTCATTAGATAAAGTGCAATGTAAGCAAACATCAAGCTCTTTTTAATTCATTTTCCTTATCTGGTTTGTGCTTGGGTGATGCATGCTCATTGTCTGGTGATCAGCCTACTTCAGATGTACCAGATAATTTCTTACTAATTTACTGACATGGTAGTTGCTTTATTCTTCAGATTTCTTTTTTGTGTCTATAATTTCTTTCATAGATTTTATGCGCTAAGGTTTGCTCCCCTTCATTAGAGTCACTTAGGCTGCTAAAGGGACACAAATTAAAGTAAAAATGTGAAGCTGATGAATATGTGAATATTGTTGCTAGGCATTACCCTTAATATTACTGTATATGAAAGGGGGGAGATGAGTGAATAGGATACAGAGGTACTTTGAACTCATTAAACTACTGTGCAAGACTTCAAGGGTCAAATAGTTGTAGCTTGCAGCTGTTAATTTTTGTTCCTTGAGGGAAGCTTTATGCACAAGCACAAAGACACTGTGGTCTTGGAGTACTGTAATTGCAGATCTGTTGACAGTATTTTAAAACCTTGAAGGTTATTCATGCTGGCTTGCTCACCTGCAGTAAGTTCTAAAGTCCTAGAGCGAGTGGAGCTAAAGTGGTAATCAAAGCAGCGTTTTGTAGACATGAAGCATTTTAATTCTCTGGAACAGTTCATTCAATAAGCCTTTCCTACTGGAGATTTTATTTACCGTGTGACTGGGATCTAAGCACTGAGGATGGAAGAGTGGCTTTGTGAGAAATGTGATTTTCCTTTGGTCTATGGCTTTCTGCAGTGCTGGTGAGGGGCTGCAGTGATTCTGCAGTATGAAAGTAGGAGTAAACTTAGCTTCGATATCACGCTGGTTTTACACTCGTTTAAGGGCTTTTTTTAGTTCATCTCTCGTGTGTTTCATGGTGGTGTTGTCACTGTGTTCCTACACCGTAATTTGCTTGAGCACTGCTACTTTATCATAGAAGAAACTGTAAGGTTCAGCGATCCACTGCACCACCACTTCCATTTCCTCATTACAAAAATTGACCTTCTTGCTGTTGTTTGAAAGGGCTCAGACCACTGTCATTCAGACTTCAAGACTGGTGAGCAGTAATAATAGTATAGGAAGTAGGAGCAATAGTTAAAGCAGCCTGGCATTGTGCTCCCTTCCTGGAATCCATTTTGAATTTCACAGTACAGGCAGCGGGTGTTCTTTGCTACCTCCAGTGTGCATTGTGTTTTGCTGTAATCCCCTACTTGTCATTAAATCATTTAAATGTATTAAGGCAACACACTGCAGGAACATTTTGCCATGTTTCTTTTGCTTTGTGGGTGATTTTCCTCAACCTGTTTCAACAACCCAGAAATAGCACAGCTCTATTAAAAAAAAAAAAAAAAGAGTAAAAAAAAAATAATGATGGATACTTGTTTAAAACAAACTGAGAAGATTGCAAACTGACCTACAAAATCTATTCCCGTATATGTTATACACCACACTGCAAGACATTCCCGCACTTGGGTGGCCAAGCCTGCAGCTGCTGGTGATGTGAACGTGGACTCTGGTGCGAACTGCCCAGCACCCCCAGAGCTTGGCCGTGGTTTTGGGTGAGTACCTTTGCGTTCCCCAGGATGGAAATTCCGCCTTCTGCCCTTTGCAAAGGTACTCGGCAGGCCTCGGGTACGACTGCAGTGTTCTCAGTGCACCCATGGCACGTGGACCTGACTGAAACCGCTCCCTGATATTGCGCGTTTTCCAGTAAAGCACTTGTGTGGGGTTGAGGCAACACGTGCTCGTTCTGCTGCAGGACAGCAACATCAGGTATGGATTGTACAGCATTGCAGGTGCAGAGACAGCCCCCATCGTGTGAAAGCAGGAGTTCTGCAGATTCTGGGGAACCAAAATCAAAGATTTTCCACCGAATAACACTCAAAATATTTTTGAAACAAGTAGCCTCATTTTAATGGGAGCAGCTAATCCATATGATTTGGTCGAATTGCCAAAGGGTGGGAGTTGCTTTAGGACCTTTTGTTTTTTCCTCTCTTTTTTATTTAATGCCTTTGACATTTCTACTCTTCTTCCACATGTGTCTAGGAAAGGAGTCACGGCTCAGGGAAATCTGGGATAGTCATAGCACCCATAGCTAGCAGAAAATATAGCAGACTTGTTCTCAGACACACTAAACGTGTGCCTGTTTGTAGATGACAACTAGGAAAGCAAAAGAAGTTTGGATGTTGTTAGCTGTGTTAATCTATTGGGGTTTTTAAAGCCTCATTTTTCTCACATGAAAATTATTTAACAGTGCACAGTGGATCCTAATAAACGAGTTTAACCAACAGTATTTCCTTTGGCAAGCTTCTCACAGAAACCTCTGATTAAATACTGTAAAATACTGTACTGTAAATACTCCATAAATTGTTCAATAAATTCAAGAGCTATTACTTGTTCATGTGTGGTGTATTTGGATTTTGCTGGGTTTCATTAATACCGAGAGATCATATCCTCATATCCTCCAAGATGTTTCTCAAAATACTGTTTTGATAGCCTAGATCCCTTCTGCACATTCTTAAAATCCTACAGGGACAAACGCCATACCGATAAACAAATTCAAAACAAAGCCCTGGATCTAGCAACTTTGGGAGTCAGATGAGTTTAGGATCCAAATCAAGTTCAAATTTCAGTAAATGGTTGCCGTCTTACAGTAGATTAATACAAAAAAAAACCCCAACATTCAAATTATTAATTGACTTTGTGATGGAAAGTCTCGGGCTCTGTCTGTAGTCTAGGGCTGAGCCTGGTCACCAGAGTCTTAAGTCTTCATTTTCTCACCGGGACAGTAACACTGTTTAAACACAGGCACTGTACATTGGATTTGGGATAACATGGATTCTCAGAAAATCACTTAGGTTAAGCATATATTCATTAAGAATTTTGGATTTGTGATGAATTTAAGCACGTGCTCTCATGATTTCCTGAATGTGGACCTCTGTTGCTGGGCAAATATGAATTCTTGAAACATTGGAGGTTTGTGTTCATTTCAAGAAATGCTCAGACATTTTCTAAAATAGCCCTAAAACTGTAACACGACACCTTCTAGCATACTAGAAAGGTGCTTTTATTCACAAAACTTTGAGGAATGTGTATTACTTTTCACCTATTTATTTGAACTGTCACATGGCTTGCAGTGCGACTATAATCTAGCAGTTGCTATACCTGCATGTTTTATCCTCTCTTTTCCCATCCCTTCCACATCACAAGTTCCAGGGACGTTCCCTCAGCCTGCTCCTACCTCTTATCCTGTCTGTCCCTCTACCAAGACAGAGGCAGTCTGGCCATGGGCCTTCAACCATGGGGGTGAAAATTCAATCTGTTTTGCTTCTCTGTAATTTTTTTTTTGGAAGCTTTGAGATAACTCCCTATAGAGCGGGCTTGCATATGGTCCAGAGCTACCTGGACTAGCTGGATACTCTTAAGGCTGGACTGGAATCCATTATTTTGAGTACTCAGAATAAAGAAGGAAACTTATTTGCATTCCCTAGAAAGAAGGTGGTAAATATATCACGTAAGTGGTGCAAAAGGAAAACCTCTCAAAAACACGGAATTATTTTAATGTAAATAATGTGGGTTTAGTATCATTTAAGATGAACTATCAAAATCATTGTGCTGTGTCTTTAAAAAAATAAAATAGACAATATTTGCTAAATGAAGCTGGCTGAATAGGTAAAGGATACGATTTCCAAATCTGAAAATTAACCTGATGCCATAGTTCTCTTTCCGTGCATTTTTTTGCCCTCTGGGATTACTCAAATAATCACCAGAATTTAGAGGAAACGTCGATGAACCCAGGAGATGTTATAGACTTGATCAAGGATTCACCTGGAACCTGTAACAGAAACTACTGGTTCTTGTTTATAGTGTTATTGATTGCCAGCTTTAGACGCTTGAAAGTCCTAAGACAATCCTCCAAATCAATCATAAATCAATCCTCCAAAACACTGATAAAGCTAAAATATAGTAAAAGGTTTGGGTACTTTGAACTTGCTTTCTGGTTTAGAAGCTCATAGTTTGTAGTCCAATACTGTTTTCAAATTTTCTCCACAAATGTGAGAACTAAAAATTACTTTCTGAATCCGACAGCTGGCTTTCTTGAGAAATCATTTAACTTTGAGAGCTGAAGTTCAAAGAATTAGTAGAGAAATCCAAGAGATAAATCTTTTTGGTGGAATTAAGTTATTCTCTCTAGAAATGTTGTCATCCGGTTAAGGAGCAGACCAAATTCTTTGTGATTATTTTAATGAGTTGTCATCTCAAACAGTCTGCAAGTGATGCAGTGGTTGAAAATGATTTGTGCAAATTACTTGACGAATTCCAACTAATAAGGAACAGGTTTTTGCTAATGTGTTGCTCTGTTGTTAGTGGGTATTTACAGGCTTTGTGGATGACAGCCACTTTTTCCATTGAAGGTTGCCCTGTTTAATACTCCCGAAAGGAGCAACAGTGGCAGAATTTACAATTTGTCACCTGACAAGTTTGTCAGCGTCAAGGGCCTTGTCTGTGGGACCTGACATGAATGTGAGAATATTATCCAGTGAGGACTGTGAACTCTGTTGAACTGATCTATCTCCATTATCTCTTGCTGAATCCCGAACTCGGCATGTCATCTACGGAGAAGGCAGCTAGCTTTTGCAGGTTGCTGAGTACGTGTAGCATTTATCCAGATTTGTTGGCTTCACTTTGGGCTGGAACATTAAGAAACGAATGTGAAGATGAGGTAACAAAAAATGGGGAAAAAAAAGCGGTCACTCTGAATTAATCAATCGTGCCTTAACTTTGTATACTTTGTGCTTTTAATGCGCCCACAATCCTCTACTATGGCTAATGCTTGGCTGGAACCGAGGTTGCACGTCTCCCAATATTTGATGTTCAGTTGAAAGCCTGTGGAAGTCATCAGGAAGTCACCCATGGGCTTTAATGGGAGGTATTGTTCCTCTTCTGTTAATTGGGAAGAAACCAGGAAGCACTGGTGCAAAATCAGGTGCTCACAAGCTATTCATAGCCAGGTGTAAATCTACATGAAGGTTTGGTTTTTTTCTTGCTATTACTTCTGTTTCTGTTTCTTGTTTCATCTTCTCCCCAGCAGGATAGCTACCAGACAGGCACATTTTAAGTGAGAGCCTCCCCTTCTTCTGATTTTACAAAGGAAAGGAATAACATTTTAAAACCCCAACATAATTTACACCTATGAATCAGGCAAACTTCTGACCTGATGTTAGAGAATATCATTCCCCTGACGTTAGCGATGCTGAATTCTGTGATTCTGTGAATGTATTTCCTCTCTACCTGAATTTGGCTCATTTTGCTCTCGAGGCAGCTTTTCCTCTTCCCTGAGAAATTCGTAATTTCCCCCCACTTGGAAGAAGGTCCCCTGGTACAGTTGTTTACTTTGGAGAACCGGGTGAGTACATGGCAAATGCAGTCAGCAGCAAATGCGTTCACATTTCACTACAAAGAACATATGAACTCTTTGTACCTGACACTTTACACAATATGCTCTCTGGCTTTAAGAAAACATTATTTCATGTTCTTACTCTAATCAGCCTTGTCTGCCAGCTCAGAGAACAGAGAGGTTCATTGTTATATGCAGCTGTCATTTGTTCCATCTCCTTGCTCTTTCTGACTTCAATATCTTTGTGGTATTTAGTGAAAGTAATTTTCAGTTAGAAATCTTCTGCCCTTTCAGTAAGTGCAAGTATAGCACTTCATCAATGGCCAAAGAATTCCAAGCTATCTGGGATGTATCAGGACAGTTGATAAAACCTCACAGAGCAACCTATGATAGTACATCCCATCATAAATAAAAAAAAAGCAGAAAGGGCCTTTGTCAGTGTTTATCTGTAGCGCTTTTATTCTTTGCCCTTGATTTCCTCTTCAGAAAATTGATGCACCCTTAAATTGAAGCAGGAGGCTTGACAGGTGATGGTTAGTGTGATAACTGCTCAGATTTCATCAGCCAGTGTTTTTCTGGTGGTGCAATTGTAGGAACTTTCAGCTAGATTACCTGTCATCCACTACATCAGATAAAAGAGGGAGAGTTGAAAGATGCAGTTTTGCCACTGTACCTTATAGGAAATGAAAAGTGTGGGTGAGGTAACAGTAGCTGAAAAGAAGTACAATTATTTTCTAATCAGGCTATTCCGTCAAGAATGTCACTGCTGAAATTGGCAATCATTGGGCAGAATCCATTGTTAAATTTGCATTGTTAAATTCATAGGGGGAAAAATCCTAAAAGGAATAGTCAGTCTCACTGTAGGTAGTAGCTCAAGCACTACTTTTGACTATCCATTTAATTCTTCTGTATATTGAAAGCAAGGTACAATCTATAGTTAGACATGGAAAATGTTCCTATTTTGAGTATATTTCAATATTCTGATTTCGTTCTACTTATTCTGATGTTAGTTTTTTTCTGAACTTCTGATAGCTCAATTACTTTGTAAAAAGTTTTACTTGTTTTTTGTTCATCCAGAAAACCTTATTTGTTTAAAAGCCAATGCATTCTACCAGTACCAGATATAAAATGCATATACTTGTGCCCACACTTCTGTACTGCGAACAAAATTGGACTGTTTTTTGAATGCATTAAATCGTTATATGCACAAAGATGACCTGAGTTCAGTTTAACTTAATTGCGCTTTATAAATTTTGTATTTTTAAGTTCCTATACTGACCTCATTCTGTGCTTTAGCGATTACTTTCCAGTGCTGAATTTCCTAAATATAGAGCAACTTAAATATGTTTTGTGTTATCTATCCTTTGGTTTGTCTTGGTTATCCTCCCTAATCTTTTATTCTACGTAGCTGAGATCTGTTGTGAGTTTTCTTGAAAATGATGACATGAGCAAACTCTAAAAAAGAATAAAATAAAAAATAACCACTGGTTTGTTAAATAGCACTATTCCCAATACTGTAGTTGAAAGTCTGTCAGTAATTCTATTATAAATGCTTATTTTTCTAAGGCTTATGCAGTTCAGCTATGAAAATTCTCTCTGGGGTGAGACTTGGCAGATGAAGGTTCAGCATGTGACTGCAGCTATTTGTTGCTATTGTTTTACCAAATATTCTCCATTTGTTAGAAGATTTGTTGTCAGTTTTGGAATGTGCAGAAGATTAAATCTACAGTCTCGTAATATTTTGTTTGTGCCCTTTTTAAATAATAATTCTGTGCCCTACAATGATTCTGAGGAGATGTATTTTTATTTCTTTGTAGATGGGTAACCGAGGACACTAAGAGATCAAATGGATTGGCAAAAAGCATCAGTGGGAAGAAGTAGTGTTTTCCCCCAGGTTCTTTGCCTTTGTCACTATTTTAACCTCCAAATGGTTTTTGTAAAGGAATGTTGACCCAATGAAATGCTGCTCAAGCCGGAAACCACTAAAAATGTCATTCATAAGAGAAAAGAAGGTATTTTTTGCATATCCAGACCTGAAATCTACACACTTCAATTTTCAATGTAATGAATGAAGTGCCACATCTTCTTTTTATGTAATGATAACGGAACTTTCTGAGAATTGTTGTCGTTTCTGGCTACTGCAGAAATCTTCTCATGCAATCCCTTTCCAAGCATATCCAGTCTGAAGAGGCGGTCCATATACAGAAAGGAAATTCTTGAGAAGCAATGGCAATAACCTGGATTTCAGGTTTGTACCATAAAAGAATGATGAGAAAAATTAGGGGAGCACTCAGAGAACAGAGGAGAAAAGTTAAAGGCATGGAAAATCTGCTTGAATGAGACAGAGAAGGAGATTCATAGAGTCAGGTCTGTCTATTGAAGAAAAGGTTAAGAGGTCACATCCATAAGTTTCTATATGAAGAAAAGAATTTTGATAAAGGGGTGTTATAGACAACTTTATAACAACTTGTTATAAAGAGATTTCATAATATCTGTCATTCAGTTGTGGTGGCTGGCAGGCCACTGTCCCGCACTGCCCACTTGGCCCCTCCATCAGAAGGTGCCCATCCTCTAGCAAGAGTGCAGAGATCTCTCCTCACAGCCCGTGATGCTACGGTGAACCGACGTAGCAGCACTTTACACCAGTAAGCTCTGGATGGCGGTCCCCGGGGAGCAAATACGTGTCTTCCCTGTCCACCTGTGCTCCCAAGGGGATGGCCCCTGGCAGAGGGGTGGGAGAGCCAACCAGGCATGGTGACCTCCAGCAGCAGGGAGGGAGGGAGGGATTGCTGCAGGCATCTACCTCTGGCACAAACGATGCTGCAGGTGGTAGGTAACCTGCTCAGCCACCGCACAATATCTGACAGGAGCCATAAATGAAAACCCATCCACAAATCTGGGGATGGTATAAAAGGTACTTGTTTTTAATGGAGGTGATTAGCTGGTCACTTTTTCCATCAGGCCTTGTGCTGAGCTCTCCGATACTGAAAGATCGAAAATTGATCTTAAAAAAAAAGCAAAAAAAAAAAAGGAAGTTGCAGCTAAAACCAGGACAGATGTAGGCTATAAATTTACTCAGTATGCAGAGTTCAGGAAAGCATAGAAGATATTCTCATTACTTTCTCCTAGTTTTTGCTCCATGAGAAAATAGAGGTGGCAGTTGTGTCCGTGTTATCCTTGCCTGTGTATAAAGGAGGAGAGATCTCTCTTTTTCCACACGTGATATTTTTTAGACCAGGTGTAGTCATGTATAGCAGCTGTCAGACCAGACAGTGAATCATGTTTTTCCTATACTTCTAAGGTTGAGAGTAGCTTTGCATAAGATTTTGGTGGGTTTATCTGCTGGTCATCTGTGTGTCAGATTAGCACATCCTGATGTTTGGCTCAGAAAATGGCATCAAAATAAGAATAAACCCTAATTTTCCTTTTTTGCTGAAATCTCTTTTCAGCCTCCTGGAAACATAAGGGGACAATAAAAAGTGAATGTAAATCATGGAGAGGGATAAAATAGATATACATGAAATTGCACATATAGATATTAATAATAATTACACTTGTAGGACTATGAAGTGATCTAGAAGCTGGGTGAACCAGGCTGTGGATGCTTGCTTGTCCACCAGCAAAATGAGGAAATGCCTCTAGCACCAAGTGGCTCTGTGATATGCACAGCTTTCCATAGGAGCTAGAGCTGAGAGTAGCGTCATCTAAGAGAAGGCTATCTAGCTGACACGAGAGCTAGGCGGGCTTTGAAGAGGCCTGCAGTCTTTTTAAGCGAGGTAAAAAATCCAACAGAGAATAAGTCAAAAACACCCACCTAAGAAGATGGTAGTGATGCATGAGTTACTGCTCACTGCACCTGCTGTTAAGCAGACCAAGTGAAATCATCCAAGCAGACTGCAGCTTCCAACTTTTAGAGATCTGGACAACCAATTTTGCCTTTTCACACCTCCTCCCTAAATTTACCCCTCAATTTAGCCACTGAAAGGACTGGTCATTTACTCCATGTTACGCTCTTTGGATATTATTATTATTATTATTGGTATTATTAATAATAATAACAATAATGAAGAAGAACGATTAGTGTTCGAGAAATACCACAAAGACACAGTACAGCTGTAGTAACACATCCCGGTTTTGGCAAGCTGCTTATTTAGATGCCTAACTCTGAGTGCAGTAAAAGACCAAAAAGATAAATAGATGGCAGGGAGAAAAGAGCAGCTAGAGGCGAAGTTGTTTGTGTGAGTTCATGAAGTGGGACACTGACTGACTGAACTTTTTGACTCACAGTCTATTACTCTGATCACATCCAGGCATTATACCTTTCTGTTGATAAAGTCCCCGCTGATTAAAAATATATAACAAATAATTGGTTAAAATGACTTCATTCAGGCTTTTTTTCCTTGAGGAAATCACCGAGCCAGCTTTTAAACGAGATAAATGGCATACAAAGTGAGATTTACTAATATTGGCAATAGGTCTTGCAAGATAAAAAAAAAACAAAAAACAACATGCATGAAGAGAAGTAACCGGAAAAAAGAGAAACCAATAGCAATATGATGAGTAGCTTACAGGGATGCAAATAAAGCACTACTGTCTGAATAGCAGCATAGCAGAGCTTCTGCTGGAAGAAGAACAGACTGGAATGCCTCCTGGTTTGCATCAATACAGTGCAGCAGTACATACTTATACATGCCATTAATTTATACAAGCTTTTTGGCCCCCCAAAAGCTAAATGTTAGAATAAGCCACCTACTCACCCTGTCCGTAAATCGAAAAGTGGCTGAAATGATTACGCTTGATCTGCAGCCATATTCCACTGGAAGGTCTATTGGCCTGCAAAGGCTCTCGGAGCGCATTAACCACAGAGTTCTCTCCCAAGCTGGATATTCTTAGCTGCCATTCCCGTGTCTTATATTTTTACCAGTTTGGTCTTAAAATAAGGTGTCATTAGGCAGAGTTGAGTAGCTGTATATTTTCACACTGATACACAGAAAAAATATCAAACAACTGCAAACTCATTGTCCACTATTCCATGGGCAGTGCATGGAGGGGGCAGAAATAGCACAGCACTTGCACTTTCATTTGAAGCATTAGTATCTAAAAAACATAAAGTCCATTAGTATGTTTTCTATTCAGAAAAAAGAAATAATATTGGTTTTAACAATTTTTCTCAACCAGAATATTCACTGGACAATGTTTTTCGATACTTGTCTGAACAGCAGGGTTTGCATGCCCAAGAGAAAGAAAAACAAACACACTCAGTGTTTGAAGCAGGGATTCTGTAAATGTCAGAAGAAAATATGGGACATACCACGAAGCTTTGGGTTTGAAAACTGACTGTTGGTTGTTAGCTTCTTATCCACATCTTACCTGACCTTTTCATTCACTAGTAATACTAACGTGACATTGTCAGTCATATACCGAATGCTCTCCTGTACACATTGTTGTGTATAAAAACTTACTCAGTTATACCAAATTCCACATATAGCCTACAAAATCAGAGCTAAAGACTGATATCTGAAATGGACTTATAATCAGATATTGTCATTTGGTTAAATGCTGATGAATTTCAAGAACTTGACAGCATTTATTTTCCATACAGTAGACTGCATTCCCCAAACTGAGTGCAAATCTCTTTGAAGATGTCATGTTACAGTATAAGACAATTCAACAATTGTTAAAATTTCATTTTAAGCCTTTTCCTGATTGAAGTTATCACAAAATAGTTTTTGCTCTGTGGCTGACAAAACAGGGACCATTGAACTGTTATAGCCAAGTCTTCATTAGTCATTTGCAAATAATGATGCGCATGTAGATTTTCTATACAAAAAGCTATCTTTTGTATGTGGATGACCATTCAGCTTTATAGATAGTGCTTTTGGTGGCCTAATAAGAATTTTCTGCCTGTAAAGTTGATGTCTAAGTTTGGATGCTGGTTTAAAAATAGCTGAAAACATGACCCTAAGACGTCTGTATTGGTCTGTACATGAAGCTGACTCCTTTCGTGGAAGAACATTCCCTTGCAGTTCAGTGTAGGAGAATCCAATCTCACATCTCCCGCGCAGTTTGGAACCCCCTTTTACAATACGTATTTATTTATTTATATATTTTTGTGTGTATATATATATTTACTAGGAATTCAGTCAATTAGTAGAAAGACACAGATAGGTTACCTCCTAAATTCTGTTCAGGGTTGCGCATCATTGGCTTGATAAAGGGCAACAGGAAGGCTGAGGGCCTGATTGGTTGGTTGGTTAAATTTTTGTTATTTCTAGCTTGTTGTGAACAGTGAGAGCGCTTTGCTGGGTACTCCTGTTAACTCTTTTCTTGAGCTATTTGTTTAAAATTTTATTTTATTGATATTTTATTAAGGAATTGGTAATTTAGAGCCCAAAAGGTTTTATTTTGGCATTCTGAATCTGTGCAGATTCTATGAAGAAAGGGCAAAGTGTAGATCCCCTGGGGTAGCTTATATTAGCCATAAGCGTGAATTTGTGTCCACAGCAATCATTTTGGCTAAAGAGCCTGTGCAGTCCTTGAGCAGGTTTTAGATACGATATTCGCTCTCATGTGTGTCCTTTGCCATAATAAACTGTTAGACATCCCTTGGAGAAAATTTTTTGTACAATTCCTGAAGTAGGGGTTGACAAGATAGGTTGTAACTGGCTTTAGTGTTTAACAAAGCTGCACGTAAAGAGAGGCCTTAAGCAGCGTGTATCCTGTATGTCCCATTTAGACAGGGAAATCCTGGAGGTTGGTCGTGGGAAAATTGCTGCTCTCTCCACGCAGACACACCAATGCGGTTAGGAAAGCGGTACAGCACGTTAGTGTGGCCCTGCCATACATTTCTGCTGAAAGGAGCAAACAGCTTTCCCTTTTCCAGACCTCAACTGGTTCCCAGAGAGTCCCTGTCCCCACATACTCCTCAGTGCTTCTGGTAGAGGGTGTGGGGCCAGCCTGGGCGTCTCTGTACCCGGGCAGTAGAAACCCTAAATATATGATGAGAAACAACAGATGGCTACAAACAGATGGGGGAACCTAAGTAACAATTAGTTGCTATTGATCAGTGTGACGACCGTTCTCACAACACAGCAACATTTTCTAGGGTTTTGTCCAATCCGCTTTAAACTTTCACTGCCTCTCTTAGGCTGCCATTCCAGGGGTGAATTTGACAGGGTGAAGATGGAAGGAAGAGTCAGATGTATTTTGGCCTTATCCTGAGCGTTGGAAAGAGTGCAGTGTGTCTTTTTACGTCATGAGGTGGAACCGCGCAGGGTACACAGCCCCCGTCATGGCTCCCGTGAAAGCGGTCTGGTAAAAAACAGCAGCAGGCTGCTACTTGGGGGTGAATCAGGTGTTACTGGCCACAAAATCATTATCTTCATGCCGTCTAATCTTCTGAAAAGCTATGGGAGAGAGAAGTCCAGTTCCTGGTTTTCTGGCAACAAGGCTGGATTAGATCCAGGCAGCTGACAAGGCTGGAAGAGGTGTTGGATGGAACCACAGACGCAAATATGTCAGTTTTCTTGCTACTCAGCAATGATTTTCTTTTCTCTGTTTCTCTCATTCATCATAGCTACATTCTTGATAGCACTAGGTTTATTTTTCTGTCCTTGGTGTTCATAAACCTCAGTTATTTGTGGACTTCTTTCTTCTTGATACCTTAGTCATCTCTTAGTATACGTAGACATAATTTTTCCTTGAAAACCAGTCTTCTCGGTGTTCAGATAATTTTGTTGCTCTTCCATAGTTCAGACCTCACTATCTCATGATTTTTTTTTCTGCTAACATAGTGCCCATAACAGTATGAGAACCTGCCTGGTTGTAGACCTCTAAATTCTTGTGTATTTTGTTGTTTTTTTTTTTTTTTTAAAAGGCTCAAAAGCATCTAATGAATAAAAGGAAGAATAAGAGCCCCCTCCCCCAACCACCTGCAGTTAGAAAAGAGAATCCATTATGTTCATATTATGACTGTGAAAAAGGCTAAGCATTTCTTGAAACGGATGCCACCCTTCCCGGTCAGGTGTAGGAGGCTGCAATAGATGGATGGCGCGGGCCAGCACGGCAATTCCTCTCTCGTGTTCATCAGTGCTGTAGGAAAGTCTGACTCCCTGTTCAGTGAAGCTGATGCATGGGCAGCACAAAACAGGCTTGGTTATTCTTTTTTTCTTCTGCCATTTTGCATTGCCAATTAATGTCTGACTCCGTCATTGAATATTCATGCTTTGGATTGTTTTTCAACAAATGTGTTGGGAATTGTGTCTTTCCAGTCCAAACCTCATTTTGTTACAGTATTTTCGCCTATGCTTTTAATCTCTCAGGGTGCCTTTGTATTATTTGTCTTTGTTCTTACTGGTACTTTCAGCTCCTCCTAAATTACTATTGTTAGCTCATTATGATAGCGAATTCATTAAGATCATTACTTCTTTCAGATTATTACTGAAGATGTTAAGCAAGACAAAACTATTCTCTCTCCACGGGTAAACTTCCTGAAACACCTCTCATCAGTGCAACACGCTGCCTTTTCCGCGTAGTCACTTTCCAACCCTCCAAATCCTCCTCTTCTCCAAGATTATATGAATCCATTTTTAAACTCAAATGTTGTGAGACGCGGCTTCAAGGCTCTAATGAAATCCATGTAGGTTGGCTGCGTTCTTTGTGTCCCACTGCCAACAGCTCCATCCAACAAACAAGTATGTGTTAGCTTGAAGTTGAACGGATTCCTCAAGTGAATAAAGTTAAACGTGTACTTGCAGGATTAAAACTTTATCGGTCTTTTTAATGTTCATGTTTTTTTAAAGGAGATCCAATTAGCCTGGGAAAAAGTACTCTCAATAAACCAGGGTCAAAGGTTTCACATCTAGTGATTTTATTAAAATTTCTTAATGTTAGCCATTTTTTTATTTAGGTTAGATTTTTCTTGTTCAGATCACTCTTCCCCACTGCACCATTTCTGCAATTTTGGTTCCTTTACCATTTAGGTATTATTAAAAACAAAATCATCAGGTCTGTACTGAGTAATTTCTCATAATAACCAAGGATATGTAGTTTCTCTTAGCTAGTTTAAAAGTTTCATAATTTCACAAAAAATTTCTTTCAAGCCCTATATTACTATTTGGATAAGTGTTTCCCTTATTCTAAAAGAGTAATTTTCCTTTTTAAAAGCTTTCTTAGCAATTGTCTTACTGGATCATCATTCATTTGGAATCATTAATTTCGTATCCTTCTTAATTTCTGTCTCCACTGAATGTTTGTGAAAGCCCTTAATATTGTGCTTGATTCTTTGGCCATTCCCTCTTCACTGAAGGTCTTGATCAATCCCAGTATTACGGCACAGTTTCCACCTGCTGTTTTATTTAAACTTGCTTTTGTCTTGGACTCTTAGGCTTTTTAGCAACTTTCCTTATAAAATTCATCTTAGCTAATTTTTTTCTTCCCCTTTTTTAACAGAGAACTTGATATTTGGCCAAATTCCTTACCCCAATTTCTGATTCCCCAAAATACGGCCAGCTTTCCCATCGCAATGAAGACAAGAATGGCATCATTCAAATTTAGGACCGGAGGATCCAGGAAAGGACAGTCCTTTGCCTCAGCCCTCTCTTGAAAGAACCAGACTCTCCCAGTTGTCTGTTGCTCACTTGTACTCCAACTCTCTCTATTCTCCACTCCTTATTAAAGGGCAGATTGCAAACGCGGCACACGTTCACGAGAACAGAGTTCAGACTTTGGCCCTTATGCGGTGTTCAGTGAAAACAGCGCTGGGATTTACAGATACATGTCCATGGGCATCTTTTCCAGGATTGATAGCTTTAGTACCTTGTGACCTTCAAATCCAACTGAGCTCACTGGGAACTGCATTACCATGGTGTTTAGATGCCGTTATCACAAAGACAACATATTCTTTCCAGTTCTATGCTCTGTCCCATACCATTACGATTTCCAAGTTACACAATCTTTGCTCAAACTTTTCTAGCAGTCTATAAAATATTAGATGACTTGATTTTTCTCATGACTAAAAAAAGAACAAAACACTGCAAAGACCAGAGCGTTAAAAAGAAATTGTGTTAGTCAGATGATGATATTGTATCTTAATTCCAGACGCAAAATACAAGACCCCTAGCGTTCTGTAAAGTGACCTAGATCCACCCATTTACCTCCGGATCTGGTCTATGAAATTCAGATGCAAGAATTAAAATCTCACATACTCTTTCCTTGATCTCCTAAGGAACGGTCTATATGAATCTATATAACCTGTGGATACATGTAATCTGAATTTTCTATCAAGTGACCTATCTTTTATGAACCGAAGGGAGACCACATCATTTTAACACAGTATATTGTATGTTTATAATTTTTTTGCAAATAGAATAAATTTCCACTATAGCTCAAAGATAAGATATTTCAGCTTTACTCCATAGACAGAAGGTAGATCTATATATTTTATTATTGATGTAACTTGAGAGATACATGTTAAACCTTTTGTTTAAAGTACATTTAGAATTAAGCAGGCCATATTTAAAGTAAATTATCTAAATAGATTTTGGAAAGAGAAAGGAGTCTGTTCATTTTAACATACCTTCAGAAATATTTTACTTCTTGATGATGACAGCAGCTCTTACTGACAACTATTAATACATTATAAACACCCCATCAGAGTTATATAAAAACATGTCAGTTTTAAAGAGAACATCTTTGACAGCAAATTTTCTGATTGTGAAACAGCTGTGCCTCCAGTACAATGCATTAAGTAGTTTATTCCTTTTAGATAGTTAAATTGTGCATGAAATGTTGCTGGCGCAAGGGCTCCAAATCTGGCCTGATTAGCGAACATCTGTTACATTGGAAAAATTCATGTCTACCCTAATTAGCTGTCAGGCTGATGTACATCAGCCCTGATGGTGAGGGATCCTGTGCTGTTTAAGTCAAACAGGTTTCTCTCCTATCCCATCACCTGCCCTTTCAAATCTCTTCCTCTGGTGTGTTGCTGTAATTAGAGATTGTTGGAAATACAATAGAGCAGGTTATGGTCAGTTATAGTCCCATCTGTGCAATTTTTTTATTCCCACAAAACTTACGCGCTGACATAAAGTGGTCCTAGCAGTCAGGCTGAGAGGTCTGTATATGTTTCTAATCCTAATCCGCTCAGTAAATCCGAAGATTTTTCATTCTCCTAAAGCCAACGCTTTGTGGTGATTCAAAGAAAATTGACAATGGGCTGAAAAATTTGTCTTTTTTTTTATTATTTTATTTTTGAATAAGGGTATTTCGGGGTTGAGTATGAAATATGGCAAGGAATTCAAGAAATCGCATGAAAACAGTCTTCCCTGCTACTGACAACAGTCTTTTTAAATCTTTCAGGATCTGTTTGCTGGAACAAGTAATACTGGACACAATACACCTCATATATGTATACGTATATGTATATATATGTTTAAATTTCCATACTAGATAGCTATCCTTTAACTTCATGCTCCAACAATTTTGAATATGTTTGAGGGGTTTGTTCATCTGTTTTTAATGACATGTTATTTTATTTTGTATAGATAGAGAGATCTTATTACTACTAATGGTACAAATATTATTCGCTATGGGCGTCCTAAATTTCTTTGTTTTATACTGCAGTCCTAAAACAAAGGTGTCACCTAAATACAGTAAATCAGTTCCTCGGGTGGTGCAAATTATTGTGACTCTGTTAGAGAAGGTACAAAGGCTTAGCATTAACTAATAATCTAGTCCTAGTCAATGAAAAAAAATTGGTGTTTTGATTACTGGCTTTTCCCTATCTCCCAGCAGTAAGGACTAAAGCCAAACTGAGAAACTCATATTTGTTAAACTAATTTCTTTGGCTTCTTCAGTTCACGCTTGCCAAAATGTAGTTGAGTTCTCTGTCAAAGGTCATGGTTTTCTTGATCCTAAAATGGTTTTAGGCATGTATGAGCAAAGTATTAAAATGTATAATAGACTAATTAGTGGCACAGTAATTCAACCTCATTCATATAATTTCAGATTAGGATCTAATCCTTTAATTTCAATTGTAAGTTTGTGGACCGTTAGATGAGTGGCGCCTGGTACCATGGGGATTCTTTTAAAAGATTATAAAAGGAATTATTTTCCAGGTTAAGGCAACTTCTTTATTATGTAGCCCTATGCAGGGGGCTGAAAGGTGAAATTTTGTGTTGCATAATTTCTGACCGGCCGTGCCTTATGGGACAGAATTGTGTCATCTCCTCTCCCTTCTGTATCCTCTGGAAAGAAAAGCAGTATCTCTGCTGGTTTCCAACAAAAGAATTGGTGTGGGGATCTCCAGCATGATTTTGCTGGTAGTACAGCCTCTGCTGAAGAGCTCCTGCAGTAGCTCTGTTTCCCTCTCCCTTCGTGGCTTGTTGGAGGGCTGGAAGAGAGACCATGATGTGAGAATATCCTTCCCTCTTGAGACCAGTCAACTTCATCTCATTCTGGTCTGTGACTATTGAGCATAAAGTTGGGGAGGAGTCCAGGAGCATTGGTAAAATCAGAGATGCTCACTCTTTATGTCTCAGAACCATCTTTGCCCACTTTCAGGCTTGCTGTTCCCAGCTCCCTTCTTCTTTGCTATTCTCAGTTTACACAAAAAGAAGACTGCATTTACACATCCGTCGTGAAAATAGTTTCTCCTGTAAAGCAGTAGCCAGTCTGATTTTGAAAAACTGCTATGAGTAAATTGAAGGCCTATATTCTGTCATTTTTAATTCTTCATCCAGCTTGCTATAACTACCAGGGTGACTAGTATGAATTCTGTACTCGCTCTTCTGCTTGTGTCAGTTTAAAATGGGGTCCAGCTATTTGTTTCATGTGTCGTTTCAAATGTTGCTGCAGCGGCATCTCACTAAACTTTAAATTATTACTGAACATCGACTTTCACATTAATTGATGCCTATAATGACAATTATGATAGGAAGCTTCAAAGCATAACTGAGATGCAGCTAAAGTTGGTTGTAAGTTTTTCAACTTTTGAATTTATAGCTAAAGAAAGAGTAATTGCTTTGCCCAAGTTATAGTGAATACAGTATATAGTGAAAAATGCTTCTCCTTTCAGCCAGCTGTGGATGTTATATATATATACACATTTGTTATGGTCAGTATTGTTGTCACATTGAAATATTAGAACAGAACACACTGTAATTAAAAAGGAATGATCCAACTGATAAGTGTAATGTACATTACAAAGGAAGGCAAGTAAACGTGGTAATGTTCGTGTGCAGTGGTACCAATCAGCCAGGGATGGCAAGGCAGCAGGTGAGAGAGTAATCAAGGTGCAATTTAAGTGCAGATATTAACTGCGGTTAGGATTTCCCAGTAGTGTTCCCTTAGCTGAAAGTGGCACTTTATTGTCCTTAATGTTACAGATTTGGCAACGAGGCATGTTGAAGGTTCACCAAGTTTTTGAAGTCAGGTGGCTGAGGCACATGAAGGATGGGAAATGGTGAAAAAAAGGAAGTGCTGAGATTGTCAAATGTCATGTTGGTGACATGTTACGTGGACGGGAGAAAGGCAGGAAAGGAGAATACTGTAAAAGGCAAACAAAAAGGAAAGGAAAAGACTGGGGACAAACATGAGTAGAGAGGAGCCTTGCTTCAAAATAGAAGTAGATTGGAATTAAACTGCTTTAGAACTGCAGTTGTATATGTAATCTTGGTGAGGGACGGGCACTGAGGGAAGCCCGTAAAAGGGAAGTTCAGATGAAAGGCTTTTGGAATAGCAGCAGAACCCTGTGAGTAGTTTAAATATGTATTTGGTCTGTTGTCCTTATCCGCAGCTTATTGTTCTATGGAAAGCAGTGGCGTCGCATGCAATTTTTAACTGCAATACTTTATTTGTTTTCTTTTTGTCAAAATATTAGTCAAATTGTAGCCAAAATCTAGCAGATGTCTGGTGGGACATTTCAAACACATCAAAGGAAAACTAGGTATGTCTAATGTTTGCACTTGTGTCATATTTAACCAAGCAGCTAATGCCATTCAGAACCGCATAGAGCAGCCTTCTTCCTTTTGATAGAGACAACAAGAGATTGTTAAGCATTTTGCACTGGAGGTTTGGTGAAATGTTTTCTTTCTTATCAATTCCCTAGTGCTACCAGTCCTTAACAACTGACTGATGCTGTTCAAGGCCAGCCATTTAAGTGAACATAAGCTATGTCGTAGTTACGGATCTACTGCAGCTCAGTATGCAGCATGGTAATGGTCCTGTCAACTGAATAGCAATGCCCAGAGCAGTTCACTGGATCAGCCATTTCTGCCTGCCTGCCTGATGTAAAAAGGATAACTCCGGGAGCTGACAACACTTGGCTTCTAGAGGCATCAGAATACATTTGTTGAGCTGTGAAAAAACAAAACAAAACAAAACGAAACAAACCCACAACACAACAAAACAACGGTAAAAGTGTTCTGATTCTCTGAATCTAGCTAATTTTCAGAATGACAAGGTCCTACATGTCTGAACTTCCACTGACCTGAACATATTTTGAATCAGACCACAAAAGGTCACACTTTTTCTCTTAATAAAGTTTTGGGATCAAAAATCTGACAAAGGAGGTGCATTATTTTCAGGATGTGATGTCAGAGAAAAAAGTTGTTACCCTCCTGTGTGATGTCAGAGAAAGGCATTACTGCTTTATTTGGTGCTGCAGTTCACTACAAAAGAATAAATCATTAAATAGACACCATGAGTCAGTTCTCCCTCACAAACTGACAAATTTATATCTGTCTTTAACACGGGAGCCAGTACATGAGATATCAATTACTTCAAAAGTCATCTTCCACATTTGGTGGGCTTACACCGATAGAGGTGCACAAAGGCGTCCTGCGTTCTGCACCGATACCTGAGGGAGTACCTACAGTTCCCTTTTGAGGCCCCCTTCCTCAGACAGTAAACCAAGCCCTACTCGCACCTGCATCATCATGCAGCTAACGCATTTCGATATAAAGCTTGGGTATAATTTACATTTGAAAAGAACAGATCGATATTTGAGTTCTATCAGTTTGGCTCCAATTCCCTGAAATGTAAAGTTTTTTAGAACATCAAAACAAGTAAAGAACACACTCAAGTGCAAAACGGATTTGTCGGAAGAAGAGTTGAAAAAAATTAAATACAAGTTTTGGGTTGACATAATCCAGGTTAAATCTAAAAAAGAAAAATACTTACTTTTGTAAAATGAGAGGCTATTTTATCACTCAGAGAATGTCACATCAATTGTAAAGCCATCAGCCTCAAGGCTTGTTGGTGATTGCTTCATATTTACTGTTAGTCCAGCAATGGAGATGGTACTTTTACAGTCTTTGGACAGACTAGTGAGTGTGACATTTAAAGTGTTGATTTTTGCAGCACTTATGTTAATTGTTGTAATTTTCCTGATGAACCACCATTCTGGTTCCCTGATGCAGCCAAGATAGTTTTACATTTTCTATGCAGGCCTCTTTGCCATTTGGTCTGTGTAGTGTCAGCTTCGAGTGCTACTGAAAGCAGACAAAATTGCAAGCAAATTGCATCAGATTGCCAA
The DNA here is from genome assembly GCF_964199755.1 of Larus michahellis. Lineage (NCBI taxonomy): Eukaryota > Metazoa > Chordata > Aves > Charadriiformes > Laridae > Larus > Larus michahellis. The sequence continues at coordinate 35,101,272 of NC_133897.1, forward strand.
CATTGTGAAAAGGTAAATTGCTTGCAAATCTATTTAAACCACTGCCCTATTTTCATCAGCTTCAGTACTTGGTATTCATGATTGCTTAATTGGCGACCTTTCCTATTGTGTAGTGCTTTATGGTGTAATGGAAAGCGATCTTTACCAAACCAATTACCCTTTTTTTCTCAGCACTACATTATTGCTGTGATTGCAACTGCCAGTCCTTTGTAAATGAACTTTCTGATTTCAATGATGTTTTTAAAATGTAAGATAGAAAAAAGTGGCATTCATATTGTGTGATGTTCTATTTTGAAGCCTCTTTGTAGTCACCATTGTCTGGGAAAATGGACTGAAGGGTTACACAGTACCTACAAATATCCATGTAACTATTATTAATATTATCATAATGTCTGCCTTTGTACAGCAGCTCAATTAGGAAAGGATAGGAGAAATATTTTGTCACCCTGTCAAGTGCACAGGAAGTGCTTTTGATGCCTCTTTTTTGACACATACATTATCTTCACTAATAACACGAGATTCCTTTTTAAGACATGGAAATAAATATACAAAATTTTAGTTGCTATGATAATTCAAATCACTGTACATTTACAAAATGTATTTTTAGAGAGTCTTAGCTTTTCTAGACATTTAGGCATAAAATATTTTGAAATACTGTGGGCAGTATAAATAAAGGTAAATGTAAACGTTTCCTTGCACTAGAACAGGGATGCCATCTATTTGTCTTGTAAATACAGACATAGTGAAAGAAAAATATAATTCACAAGCTACATATTATCTAGTTTGGTTTCAGCAATAATAGGATGCAAACATTTGAGCATGTTCCTGTGCAGAAAATAAAATTGAATTCCATAAAGATGACCATTCTCATTTATTTTTATAATGCAGGATACAAAAAAATACAGGATTCCGAGAGTTTAGTTTGTGTATTTATTTATGTGATTTAGGAAATTATATCGTTACTCATAAGTGGCGACACAGAAAGGGCTCTACAAGTAATTTAGTCATTCCCTAATATGGTACTGTAAGTGCAAATGGATGCATCGTTCTACCCCCTACAGTTAAGAATTCTGTTGTAACGACAAAAAATTGAAAGGATTTATTTTACTCTTTGTCCTCTCTTTTCTTGTACCAATTAAAAAAAAAAAGATCTTCTGACCAAGCTTTCTGATGATTTTAGTACTTTCGATGCAATGTAATGATTTATTTACAGCTGTACTCAAGTAAAGCAAAGTGCTTTTATGTTTTGGTTTTTTTTTTTTCGTATAAGACAAATACCACTGAAATCTACTGTATGGCAGTGTGATTCTGTTTCAAAACAGACAGAATTGAGGAAGAGAGATTTGGAATTTCTCCTCTGGTCATATTGATGTTTATAGTGCATACGCGTCATCAAGGACAGCCTGTTACCCCTCAACTTACCCTGTGAGTGTCGTACAGGCGGCCCTGGGCGCTGATGCGAAGAATGACGGCATCACCTCAGAAAGGTCTTCCGTTCTTCAAAAAGCAACAGGATGACGTGGCAGCAGTGAAAAAGTGGGTGATCACGGGTGTTACTGATGCGCCGAAGCGAGTCACTAGCTGAAGAAAGCTGGCATTGATGGAGCCAAAGGGTGAGGTGGGGAGTTTTCACTTGGTGCAGCGAGAATAGCGTCGCTGCAAAGAGGGGCCCTGGTTTTGGGATGGGGCAATATAGGTCCAGTAAAGCACCGAAATGACGGAAAAGATGGCAAGATTTGGATAGGCTGATTCAGTGGGATGAAGGACAGAGAGGAATCCAAGGTAAGTCTTCGGTTATCAGAGTGAGCTGAAGGGCTTTGAGAGTTACTATGTGTATATGGGGAATGAGAGAAAATTCAAGAAGTTCGCGACAGAGACTTTGCGTTGGTCGTGAAACGCTGTCTGTGGGGATGAAGAAGTTTCATGGCACAAAATGGACTATGTCTCCATATTATAAAGTGGAAAATTCCAGATAATGTAACAACAAAGATAGTGAACAAAACTAAGGAAGTACTGTGTAAATCTTGTCCACCGTTCCCTGTTTGTAATTAGTTCTTTGTTGAATAATGTTCTTTAAGACTTTGTTGTTGCATTGATTTCACTGTTGACTCTTTTGCCTTCAGTGCTATAAATGGAATAACATTAACACGATCACTGCAAGTAAATATTGTGATCCATGACTACACTGTTGTCCTGAATACACCTTTAAACAAATATGTTTATTGGTGAACTACCAGTGACTTCTGCCCCGCTGCGCTGATGCGTTTGCAAATGTTTATTAAAAATCCTATCGACAAATAATTCTGGTTACTTAGTCTCCCTTATTACACATAAAGATTGTAAAATAATCATGAAATTAGGGAATGGAATTTTGCCACTAGTTTGAGAGCGACAAGGATCCACGTGGCTTGCAAAGTAAGAGCAAATAAACACATTCAGAGAGGAATACATACTACCATCTTCTTAGCCATTTTATGGAGGAATGTCATTAAGAATTGCTGAGTTTATAAATGAAGGCCTAATGAGATCCATCCATTTTTAAAGAACCTGTGTATGTGTGTCTATGTGTAGAATATGTATGTTCTGGTTTTCAAGATGCTTGACAATGAGCAGGACTTTGGCAACACGACCTCTGTGATGAGTGTTTCTGAGCTGAGCTTAGCAGAGACTGAGGGACTGGCTTGGAATTGTACCTGTCCTTGCTCGTTTACTTCCCAAAAAGGTAAGTGGGCACACCACTGAAGTTTGAGCTGGGTGTGGATGACAGGAATCAAACAAGTTGTCTTGGGAATTTTTCTTGTGTCTAAATGATGTAATTGTTTTCAGAGTAAGCATGCCAAGATTAATGCTACAGAGAGCATCTGTATGCTATTTTTATAAATTAATGCTATCATTTTATATGGATATACAGTTTTTACCAGTTATTTCACGCAAACTGAAGGTTCTTTGGAGCTTGGTTGATATGGAGTCTGGAGGGACTTTATTTTCCTACGTAAAATTTAATGTTTACAAAGACAGCCACCCTATAAATTCTGTCATGCCATCAGCAGCTGGGTAAAACTGGTTAATTAAAAAACTCCGGGGACTGTTAGGAAGTCTACTCAGCTGCAGGTTAGAGGCTGGTGATAAGCATTGAGGCATTGCTTTGTACGTCTCTCTAAGTTTGTGAAGCTCTTTGATATCCCTTGAAGTAAAAATGATACATAGATATAAGATATCATTTGTACTAACTCACAATTCCCATAGCAATATGTAATCTCTCATGAACTTTATCAGTATGACACGACAGCAAATTCTATCACAAAATTTCCCCATGTTCCTCTAAATGAAAAGAGGGTGTTCCTCTGTGACAATATTTGGTTTTATTCCCTCACATTTATGCCCTAGACTAAATTATAGTATTTTGTTTGCAATTTTTTTGTCATATCATGTTAGCCTAATATACCACTAATACCATTTTAATACAGAAATGTTAGTACTCCTACTCATTGGATGATACAGTACCTTATCACATTAGCCTGCTATGACTTTTTCTTGTGGTATCAGTTACTACTCTATAATTACATTCCTACCTTATTTTCAGTCTGATAGGCGCCACAGTTGTCCACACTTGTGCATTTGAGACCCTACATAAACTCCATGTTACAAAGTTTTACAGCTGAAGAGGTTGCGTTGATTTAGTTAGCAAACTTTAGTAGCGTATTTGCAGGTAACTGTGAGTCTGGTCTGCTACAGTGCAATAGCTATGCCTGAAAAGTGAACTTTTTTGTTTCTAACTCAGAGAAAAGAAGAAAGGGAAAATATGCTTAGTGTAAAACAAAAAAAACATACTGCTTCTGCCAGCAATGCGGGGGTAACAGGACTTTCTGCAGTAAATGAGAGAGGAAACCTCTCTCAAAAGCAGTAGAAGAAACTCCTTTGTTTCCCTACTGTTCATTTTGTCCTGTCGTGTTCAACTCCCCTATTCAAATAGATATATAAACCTTTAAAGGAAGAGGAAAGGCAAGGAAAAATCCCTGTGTCTGTCTTGGCGTCTTAGTGGCTGCAGCCTCCCTGCAAGATGCTCTCTGGTGACTCTCCCTTCCGTGGAAGCAAACAAGGAGAGTTTTGCTGTCCTGGGCCAGCCAACCTCTCACGGTCATTCTGGCCAAACTGATGAAAACACTTGTTTCTTGCTCCATCTTTTTTTCTTTTTACCTTACCTGGGATAAAATTTTATTCCTTTGCTTAACTAGGATGGTAAGAAACTTGGTGTAGCAAATTGATGAAATGATGACCTGTGCAGCTGCCTGGGCCACTCATGCACTCTGATTCTTAGAGACGGATTATTTCCCATCTCTGCGTGCCCAGATTTGCCTCAGATCTGCAACAGTTTCTTAGACTCACAGCACTGGACCACCTAGGAATACTCATTCAAATATTCTAGTTTAGCAGTTATAGCAGTGAAAGTCATGGAAACATATGAAATACCTGAATATATTGAGTTTTGCTCAGAAGTCAAATCAGTTGCATTTTAGTAATGCTTTAAGAGTACAATGTTATCCTTACCAGCTCATCTTGAAGCTGATTCTTACTCCGTTTAACCTGTCCGTGTCATTATCATTTCCTCATCCACTCATTTATGGAGCACTCTGAATGTGCGAGACACACGCTGAATAAAAGAAGAGCAATAGAGAGGTGAAAGGGGGAATCTGGTGTGAGAGGCCCTGCACAAGGTGGTAGGAGCCTTTTGTACAGGGACGTTTGCAGGTGCCTTTCTGGGGTCCGGCTGCTTAAAGCAGCCAGCGTCAGAGAGTTGAATCTATGGGGTTTCCATTTGGATGTGGCTGCTGCTGGGAGGTCCCCCTTCCTTTCCAGCTGGGACGCAGCTCCCTCTTGCCTTCCCTCTCACCTTCATGTTCTTACCCAGACCTCACAGCCGTAATCCAAAGTCAGAAGCTGGCTGATTTTTCGCCCGCTTTCACACTTTTAGGATTTGCATACTTTCATGTATGTTTTAGCCCAAGTTGAGCGTTTAAACCAACTCATTTACAATTATTTATTTCCCAATTATGGGCTTGGGGTTCTTCCTTTGTAAGTTATAGCCAGATGCCTTTGCACCTTTTCCTTTGAGGAGGAAATGTCTATCTTTAGTCAAAATAAAATTGCCAGGGGTGCTCAGTTCAGCACAGTTAATGACTGGAAGAAATTCTAACACCGGAGTAAGATCTGTATCATCCAGGATGTGCGTTTTGGCCCTTGGTGAATTTTTTTGAAGGGCGCTTTCTGTGCCTAAAATTCTGATATTAGTGATGGTTCTTTAGGTTCTGGGCATAAACGATGAACAGAATATGGTCGTTAGATGAGCTGGTTTACAAAGCGTTGGGAAACAGAGCAATTCTTTTTTGATTCTCTGTTGTTCTACCTGTTGGCAAAGTGCCTTCCCCTCTGCTGCAGTGTGGGTCTCCAGTAACAGAGGGAGAAATTCCTTTTTGATTATGCAAACTACTGCAGTGGCTCCCTCAGTGTGCCCAGTTGCAAGAATATCTGTCCTTTTGAGTGATATTCTGCAATGTCACATATGTTTTTGCAGTAAAATCTTCTGATCTTATAGTGCTTTTGGGGGCGTCATCACAAGTTTTGTCAACGCCCATATTCATCCTTTTAAAGAGAAAATGTCATATCAGCTGGATCATCCATGCTGGATAAAGGCTTCTCAGCCCTTTCAGTGCATAAATGAGACATAGTGCCGAAGAAATATGTCTCCTGTTGCACGAAAGCTTTCTATTTCAAAATCAGAGTGTCCTGTGATTAATCTTCCATCCACTGATTCCTGAAATTCCTGGAAGTTTGCTATTATTGTTTTATAATTCAGTTTTAGTAGCGCTAAAGTCATGACCCAGACGCAGGTTGTAAGTATTTTGCCCAGATTTATAAACTAAATATTCACCTTGATATATAGTTCATTTCCAGCCCATAAAAGATGATTGGGCAACTTTGTGGTTGCGCATGATTTCAGAGGAGCAGGTCTACCTCAGAAAAGATCAGTCTGACGGGACACATTCTCCTCCAAAATTCATCAGGATTGTCTATTCCTACCGTCAGCAGGTATTGACATTGGTCACCATTGGTGTTAAACCACAATGATTTTACTTTCCTAACCAACTTTCAGTATCCTTCTTTGTAAAAGAAAGCTAAGGGCTTGTAGGATATTCAATGTCTTTTCGTAGAGCTCTCTAATTACTGGTGAATCCAGTAATACACTTTTTAATTTCTTTGTGTAGCTGTATTGTGGTTTTATAGATTGATTGTAGCTTTGCCTACATGTGCCCTCAGGCTCTCAGAAAATGAGATTCATCATTTCAATGAATTTACACTAAATATAGCTTGATCAATTATACTACATTTCAGCAAAAAGATTATAGGAGGTCAACAGACTAAAGTATAAAGCCATTTTTTAAACACAGTGTAATTTCCTTTGGATAATTGTCCTGCCTTTTGAATTGTTAAGGAAGCGTACATGTTCCTTTACTCCTGAAAAAACCCATTGGTTAAGCAACAAGAATTCCTGGAATTTAATGGTAATTCTGGAGCAAACCTATGTGATGCAATTAGTAAGTAGTCCCAGCAGCGCTGGTGATTAACACCCTGGACTGGATTCAAGGTCTCTCCTCCCATGTTGAGGAGTTTCTGTAGGGCATGGCGTGCTTCTGCCCAGGTCTTCTCTTTCCACTCTTTCAATACACAGATTTCTGGACACTCAAAAAGTTCTCTGTGGGATTAGAAACAAAGTCCCATCAAGCTGCCTAACCTCCCACACATGTAGATATGTGGAACGTCTCCCTTTTTCCATCTCCCAGTAGTTTCTCCTGCTTTCCAGAAAAATATCATTACATTTAGCATGCTTGTAACAGCAGAACTACAGTTGAAAACCTCTATTTTATAGAGATTTGGAAACTCAAAGTTTCTGTTCTTTGTGACTGGGGAGAGGAGGGAAACTCACAAAATGCATTTGGTAATTTTGCTGTAATTAGCAGGGGAAGGGTATTGTGTAGTTGATTATTTTGTGTCTTACAGACAAAGGTAATTTGAATAGTCTTTACTTGCATGGGCTCCGAAGGTGTTACCCCATTATGTTTCTCGTGAGTAGAGAGAGCAGGCATTATCCCACACGGTGGAGCTGAATATGTGCAGCAATGACTTACATGCAGTTTGGGGAGCTATGACCTTTCTTGAAAGTGCGGTAGACTTCAGGGCAACATACTCCAGTGGCCCTGTCTCTGGCCTTGTGCTTGTGGGATGCTGAGGTTTCTCCAGGATGGGCAAGGACTGAGATACCTTTCAGAGCCAGGATACCTTACAGAACTGTGCGTATTTTTTCTCTGGTTGATGTGGTGTATCTTGTACAGTCTGTCCTGCAGTTAGTTCAGGCATATGAAGACGCTGAAGGAAATATGATATGTGTGATGCTGCATGTATTGCAACTCAGCCAGAAATATTCGTTTTATGCAGGTGGCAGGTGAAATTCACGCGGGTATTAAAGAAAAGTTTTGATGAGTAGTTGCACGTTCTCCCCACCCAAGGTCTGTTGTAGCATTTGAACTGTAAACTGAAATGACAGTCGCTTGCATGGCAGAACACCCCAGAGAGCATGCCAACAGCAATGCCACCTGTTATTCCTTGCATGACTAGTGAAAAGACACAGGGTCCTACCTGCGTATGAGGAGATATAATCTATTTCTTCTTTCACTGGTGCGGGAGATTCCAGCACAGATATTATGTGTACATCGAACGGTAAATATTTCCATTGTGTGTTTTACATGCTGTAGCAGTAGCTATTCTTTCCTTCTGGATCTTGTAATATCTAGCAGTCATTTCTTTTTAATGAAATAGTTAAGCCGATACATGTAATTTAATTACATCTTTGCTATTCCTTAGGCACCGTCGGTTTAAAAAAAGCGAGATGTGTTATTGACTATGAAGTTTTAGAAGGTTCATAGAATCATATATTTCATTCTTGACCAAGTTGCATAGCATATACAATGCTTTTCCATTAACACATTTCTTTATATGTGGCAATAGAAAGATTTTTACTTCAGAATATCATATCAGCTTGAAAAATATTTAAAAAAAATTAAAGGAAATAGGATCAAGCACAAAATTTTGTATCTGTAAAGGGAAAAGAATACAATAAGTATTCTGGTTTACTAGGGAACATAGCTTTAAACCTTTGTGAAGAATGTCGTCTGCTACTTAGGAGACTGTCAATACAAATTAAAATTATTATGAATTTTATAATTAGCTGTGAAAGCAAACCTTTCCTTTTCAGAAGCAGTTCAAGTTTTCACGGTTTCTTTTGCTGTTGCAAGTAGTACGTATGGATCTCAGATACGCAGATTTAGACGATCCAGTGAGGCTGGAATCCAGTGAATACATTCCCCTCACCTGATTTGTGCGGCGGGGACGCTGCATCGCTGGAGACAGGCCTCCTGTCACCCCATTGCACAGGCTGCAGACTGAGCAACCCTGCCTGGCTTTAGCAAGGGGTGAATTAGGCTGGGAGTCTAAAATAAGGCTGGCATGAATTGCCTTCCAGAGTCCAATGTTTCTCTCCACAGATTGCTAGGGGAGGTTAGAGAGCCAGCTGAGGCAGGTAATTTTTAGAATTCAGAAGTCAAGCATTGAATTGTCTGTTGTCACGCTAATAAGGCTGCGAAAGAGCCAGGGGCAAGAACTGAGCCCTGAGACCCAGTGAGAGACTTGTTTCCTGGATAATTTACAGTATCTTTAAACAATCCATCTCTTATATTTGTAAGTACTCAACATTGTCTGAAACAAGGTTCCTTGAAGAGACTTCAGATGAGGTTGACAGAAGCAGACCCATCCCAGGTTACTAGTTGTATTTGAAATGCTTAATCTAACATCAGACTTTGTTGGCAGAGTTATTCAGTAGTTATTTTCTATATTAAAAACTAGACCTTGTCTATAGTCAGAACGTGGTCTCTTGGAAGACCAAACCAGTTCAAAGTCTTTTGTATAAAGTAATCTGCTGATCACGACACATGTCCGTGTTAGCGTCTTCAAATGAAAAAGTGAAATAAAATTGATTGAATTGAGAACTTGTCCCTATCCTTATTTCAGGATCATGCTAAATCCTTCTCAGGCTTATGCTGAGACTGGCCAGGTGCTCAGATAGTATGAGACTATCCCACAAGAGAGAAGAACCAGGGGGCTAAAAAAGGCAGAGACAGTATCAGGGGGAGAAGACACCTGCAGGGAAAAGAAGTGCAATATCTCTCACAGAAGATGATATCTTTCTAGTTTCTTGAGGGTTGGTCCCACTGTGTCAGACAATCACAAATGAAGGGAAAGGAGAAAAAGTAAAATAAATCAGCGCTCGTCATACTGGTTTTTGAAACCATAGTAATTTACTGTCGTGGTACTTGAGGGCAAATCATACTGAGGTGTCATAAATAAATCATGTACCATTTGTTTTTCTGCATGTTGTCGTATTTCTGTGTTTCAGAGTTTGGATTGCAAGTCAGCTATCTTTTTATCTTCCTACTCATTTGGTATCAGTTTTGTTTCTTCCGTGATTCAAGACGAGTCCAAAAATCACATGTTTTTACTTCCACTAACATGAAGAATTGAGACATGGGCAAACAGCAGAATCCTCTGCTACGATATGTATTTGCAAACCTTTGGCAACAGCTTCTGTTCTGCTGACACAAATAAGAAGAATTTATATTTTTTCCTATTAGTTTTCAACCCAACGAAATGTGTATAGGACCCTTCATGAACTAGGAATGTAATATGAGCAGTTCAAAGTCTTGAAAATGTTGACTGTGGCTTTATGGATGTCATAGAGACAGGTTCAACAAGATTCATGTTAACTTACTGAAGAAATACTTTGGTTTTTTGTTTTCACAGACCAAAAATGGTCTCACGTGAAATATCCAGTGTAAATAAAACCCCATCCAAGTAAGAAAGCAGGATGCTGGGTTTTGGGACATTCCTTATCCATTTTAGCTCTTGGTCCCTCAATGCTTCTTTTAGGTGCTGAAGTGACCAACAAAGCACTGCCTGAAGAAGATGACAGGCTTGAATTTATGAAAACCTGCTGATCCTCAATCCTTCTCAGATACGTGCTAGTTCTTTTTCTCAACTCAGGTCTTGATTTTTTCCTTCAAGCGAAATGTAATAAATATTTTGTAAAACAGGTCTCTCCTTTGAGCCCACAAGGAACTAGCAGACCTTGCGGTCTGTCATGCAGAAGACACCTATCTTCCTTCTTTAGTGTAAGAAGTCAGTTGGGAGGCAGTCCCCGGGTACAAGCTAAATTGTAGTGTGGAAGCAAGTTAGCTTAGCCAACAACTGCCTAAGCATCACAGCTCGTGTCTTTTCTGTAATTATTGCATTTAATACAGCTAGTTACTTGCACAAAAGAGCTTCCGGATACAGCAATTTCCACAGAGGGCTGTTTGGGAATGTAGAGGCCCATCATTTAGCTCTGATATTGTTGGGTTGTCAGAATTGATCATAGCTCTTGACGGAACACCTCTAGCTTTTTTTATGGAGTGCATCAGAGTGACATTTCACATTGTTTAAGTAGGAGTGATCTGTTAGTTTATATTTTATCTAAAACTGCAGAGCAGATGACCTCCCTCAGGGTCTAAATACATGAATCCTATGTGCATGTTATAATTAATAGTAGAGCTGGGAGAGAAATTCATAACAAGGGGCCGAAGAGCTGGGCAGAGCAACTTGTCAAAAAGAAGGAAATTCCACTACAGATTAGCTTATTTTTAAGCATGTCAAGCTCTACATACAAACATGATGTATTGCTTCCTTGTAATGTCTGTTTAGGCCCAGATGCTCGAGGCACTGTCAGGGAGTGCTGTAAATTTTGTCTGAGTCAGGGCAATTCTGATTGATCTCTGAGTGTAAAATCGATAAGAAGACACTGTCATTTTCTTAAAGGATGAGCTAGAAAAGGAAAATAAATTAAGACTCCACTGAATGTCTATCTCCAGTGCTCATTAATTCAGTGTGGTCTGTACTTTGTTAATGTTATGTCCACAGCTTTAATCTTCCAGGTGCTCTTCCTGCAGATAGTCGACAGCAGCCCTTTATTATGTTATGTATATTTCATCCACACGTGGTGGAAATAAAATGTCTGCCCTCTTCTTTCCCTTAGCTCCTGATTAATCCATTTTATTATTTTTCAGAAATACATCACTTGGGTACTGATTAACTTAAAAATGGAAAGCCATTGTCTTTCTTGCATGTCCTTCATCAGAACTAACACACCGGCTGCTCATTTGTCTTGAGTTGTTACAGCAAATAATGACTACCAAGCATTTCCCCTTATGTAATATACTTCAGGAAGATTAATTTACTTCTGCTCTTTTTCTCTGTTTCTTTTTTGTCTACTAAGACTTTTTTTTGACATGTTTTTAACTCCCTCCCAGCTCCCGCTCTCCTGCTTCCTCTTGAACATTTTTACAGCACACACCGGAGCTGCGGTGCCAAAACTGGCCATTATAATCTTCAAACGAAGTCACCCAGTGCTGCTGCAGATGGAACTCCATTCTGGGCTGACTTTCCTCTATCTGCACTTGTGAGTATGAGGGCAGGAGCATGAGGTGGCTGTCCCTTAAAAACAGCAGTAGGTCGCCACTTTAGTTCCACAACCTTCTCATGAGCAAGTAGTCACATTGAAGTGTCTCCTAAGGTGAATATAGGTTACTCACAGGAGTAAATATTACAGGACCAGGTCCTGTTACACTGAAATACAAGATTATTTTTATCGCTAAGCAGTCATTTTCTCTTCTATGTGTGCACTCTCAGTATAGTAATAACTTCTAAACATAAGTAACAGTTTATTTTATGCTTCTGTTTCTGCTTCATGATGTTAACATCAGGACCCAAACGACCTTACTATCTCTGCACATTCAACTCCAGTGGATATTAATGACAAAGTATAGCATGTAAATATTTTTTGGCAAGAAAGAGAAATATTTTCTATCTTTTATCTTTTTTCACCTAACTATTCCTAGTAACTAAAAATGCTATTTACTTACAACTTCATTATGTACCTCTAGGGTGCCTTGATTGGGAAAACAGAGAGAGGCAGTTAAAAAAGAAGACCTCTTGGCTTCAACAAGCATTTAATTCATATTCATGAAGTATCTTATTCCCATTCCTTAACAAAGCACAAGACATGCCAATTAATTAATTTTCATGCAGAGGTCATTGGCGAGACTAGATCTCGGCCCGTCTGTTTCCCAGCTGAGCAGGCTTCACCTAAGCTAAAGGAGTGGATTCGATGACCTCATCAAGCAGGCTGTAACATTTTATCTGAAAATTATCCATCAGAACTTTTTCATGTATTCACTGAATTTTGAATTTTCAGAGAAGCTCATAAAAGCTTTTAAAAGTTGCAGTAAATATATCTAGAACTGAGTATGTTCAGCTAAACTCTAAAATGTATGTGCTTCATCTATGTTTATCTTTGCAAAGGGCTGTAAGTCAACCGATAGGTCTTTTTTTTGGTTATATGTCAAAAATGTATACTCTGAGAATAGCTCACTACAGATGGTAGCACTCCAGAAGAGGCTGAGCTTTGATCCAAATCTACTGTTCTTACCACAAGGCTATCTTCCGGTAACATCTAAAGTCTGAAAATTGCTTCCCTGGCATCCACTGTCAAAACATTTTTACAGTATTTAGGGTTAAATTGTGGATTGTACCGTCCTTGTATATAAGGAGGAGAGAACCAACCGCCTCATTTGCACTTGACTTGCATGGCCTGATCCCCAAGTTCCTGGGAAGTCCTGACTCCATGAGGTTAGCATCGACACTGGCATTGATATTCCTGAGATAAGCAGGCAAAGGTGAGGTCATGGCCAAAAAGCCTTCAGGGCAGAGACAGGATACGTGGTCTTCTGTAGCATCGTCCAAGCCACCCATCAAGATAATCTGGGTTTTTAAACAGAAAAAGCTGTAAACTTTCTTCAGACAATAGCATTCCACATTAGGAGGAAAATTATGATGAACTAAATGCAGAGGGTAGCCCCAGATACAGAATCGCCTCTGGGTTAGATAAACACTGATCTGATTGTTGTCTGAATTACAAATCTGTAAACCCCTCTGACAGCCAGCTATTTGCAAAGGCAATAAGCATTTGCAATAGGAAAGGATTTCATCGTGGTTATGCTGCCGAGCCACATACCTACATCAGCTGAATTTGGGAGTCAAGTCAGAAAATCTCCATCAAAATAGAATTGCTCCAACTGAGCGTTATTGAACAAGTGTATTTTTCAAACACATTTTGAATGTGACTGAAATACAGCAATAAGTTTATAAACTGTATCATAGTAGACATTTTTATACTGTCCTTGAAAAATGCACCTATAGTTGAGTGGATGGAATGGATTTAATAGTAATATATAATAGAAATACACATAGTAAATATATAAAGCTATGTATATAATGCACATACCAAATGACAGTACATGTATCCAAAATGCATTATATTTATACCAGGCCCTCTGCCTGCTCTCCAGGGCTTCTGCTATGTGCGTACTTTAAAGTGTCTGACATCCTGGCTGGTGAGGGGCCTGGAGAACAAGTCTTATGAGGAGTGTCCGAGGGCGCTGGGGTTGTTCAGCCTGGAGAAAAGCAGGCTGAGGGGAGACCTTATCGCCCTCTGCAACTACCTGAAAGGAGGGTGTACTGGGGGCTGGACTCTTCTTTCAAGTAACAGGCCGTAAGACAAGAGGAAATGGCCTAAAGTTGCACCAGGGGAGGTTTAGACTGGATATTAGGAAAAATTTCTTCACCAAAAGGGTTATTAAGCATTGGAACAGGCTGCCCAGGGAAGTGGTTGAGTGACCATCCCTGGAGGGATTTAAAAGACAGGTAGACATAGTGCTTAGAGACATGGTTTAGTGATGGTTTTTGCCAGAGTTAGGTTGATGGTTGGACTAGATGACCTGAAAGGTCCCTTCCAACCTAGGCAAGCCTATGATTCAAACCTGTGCAAGTTCATTTACCATAAGACAATTCCAAGGGTGATACTTGGCATCTGTTGCAAGTGTCACAGTTTTAAAAATTGTGCCTGTTTGTAATTGAAGGATTGAGCATGCATTTTTGTGGGTTTATTTTAGTAGAGAGGAGTGTTTCTAACTTTAGATCTGTATCTTTAGTGCATATACAGAAGAAACATCTGTGGATTTTTACACAGAAAACAATAATGCAAATAGCCACACTTTTATTACAAGAAGAAACAAAAATCACCTATTTAAATTAAACTAGTGCTGAAATGGTAATTCTGCTGGCTTTATTATTCATGTTAGTATTCCCGCTGATATAAGTGGAAACTTGATATTTCCTGTCCTGTTCTTCCATCATGTGACTAAGCTAAACAAGCACTAACTGATCCAAAAATGGATGCTGAAATTCTTAGTGTAGCAAGTAGGGTGATAGAAATTTAGGACTGGGCCAAGAGACAGCCAACAGTCTATATTTCTTCTGGGAATAGGAAGGGTTTTACTAAAAAACACCAAAAGTGATGGCTAGCTGCTTTTCAACCACAATTCTTGAAAGGGTTAACTACTTCCTTAAATACAGAAGAAGAAATGCTTTTACAGCTATATCAAGGATTTGCTTATGAGTCCCTTAAAGTTTTGTTCAGTCACACTTCCGTGGACTCCATGGAAACAGCAAAATCCAAACCAAGTTGAATCAAGCTAATTTAAACAGCACAAAAAGAGGTTAGTTACACAGAGCATATTGATGTGAATCTGTTAATAAAGGGATAGTAATTGAAGAGACCTAATGTGCTCCAGTATCTATGGTTACTTAAAGGTTTGGGATTTTTATGAGTGCAACCGTGTCCTGGTGTTCTAAGCAAAATTATTTAGATGGGAATCACTATCGATTTTGAAAACAATATTGCTGTACAACTTTACAATGAGGTGTTAGTTATAGGCAATGAATAAATAGTTATTGAAAGAATGTTACACATGAGATTTTACTTCATGAAGTGATGTTACTTCATGAGATTTTGTTTAGCCATGTTTAGGTTTCTGTCAAATAGGTTGAGGATAGATAGTTGAAAAGGAAGATGGCATGCAAGTTGCCATGGCACGGAGAGCCAGAAAAGAGCTACAAGAAATGGATATCCAGAAGATTTTCAACTGGTACATTGGCCCCAGTGGCAAAAGCTAAGTGTGAAATAGGAAAATTAGGAATTTACATTAAAATCATAAAATGAGTTTAGGAAAATTTGAACTTTGACATGGTTAATTCAGCTGGGTCTGTCAAACTGATCTATGAGGTTTACCATTACCGTGAGAAATCTGCATAGGAAGGGTTTGTGCAGTTTGTGGCAGTATTCATTGCCTCTTTTATTACTGTCTTGGACAATCTAGGCTTTCTCTAACAACTTTGTTTATTTAAATATCTGGGAATAAATTTTCAAAGCTGTGAAATTTATCCACAGCCTTTCTATGAACACTAGTGCAAATAGGTAGCTGGTATGCCAATCACAACATTTCATAATGCTCAGCACAGAGCTGTAAGAATTCTGCTTGTTCTGAGCAGTAATTCCCTGCTTCTTACAATGAATTCATGCTTCTTACATACGAATGTCTGCCAATTTATAAAAGGCTGGGTGCTATTGAAACCAACAGGTTAGTTTCCTTTGACTTCGGTGGGGGGCAGGATTGATCTGAGAATATAACCAGATTGATGTTCTTTATGATTGTGCATACTGAGAACTATTAATGAGAACATGTTTTACAGTGTGTGTACTGCATGTGCTCCTCATCCCAAGAAACCTCGGCACTGCTGTACAGTGATATAGCCATGGTATGTCTGAGATAGATACATATCCTTTTGGATACGAATAGCAGCAGTAAATCAGCATACAGCAATATGCACGTTTTTACTGTATCATGAATCTCCTTTTCTACTGGAATATTTGAAACAGCAGCAGGTGATTTGATTTTGTGAATTCTAAAGCTATGCTTGTTACAAGGTAGGATGTCTTCAATAGCGACTGCTGTTGTGAGGACCCTGGTTTAGTGGCTTTATGAAATCATCAGAACATCCTTTTCCCCTTTGCAGTATATTCTTAAATAATCTGCCTTAATTTTAGACACTCACTGGGGAACAGTAGAATTCCTGTGCTGAAGCAGATTTCACCTGCCATTTAGCATTCAAATCAAGGCACCAAAAGAGAAAAAAATACCTTTCTGTAAATCACCGGTATTAATAATCTTATATATGTGAATAAATTGCCTCTTCATAAGACACCTTTTTGAGATACTCTTTTGATATAGCATTGTTAAAATGAATTGTAGCCATGCTTCATAATACAGGTGTTGAACATTCACCTCACATATGCTGGGATGGCAGCCACAGGCTTTTTTCCATCTCTCCTGGGAATCGCCAATGTTTGAAAGCACAGCTGTTGCTTCAGGTAGTTTTGCTGTCAGTCCTTAATAAAAATGGGAAGTTGCTCAGAAAAAACACAACAGTGAAAGAAAAAAGAATCAACTTTTTGGAGGGGGAATAAACTTCTCTGTCAAGCACGCTGGTTAAAGGGTATATTATTATGTTATGGAGGAGGCTTTTTCCTTGCTGCCTGGCCCCTTTTCCATGCATTATCAGTTGCTATCAGAATGCTTGACTGTAGCGTGGTTTCCATGATTGGGAAGACAAGTGTCTGATTCTTTCTCTTTCCTATGAAATACGTGACAAAGAGAAAGCAGCTGCACTGTTCTCCTTCAAACGCGTCTTCACAATCACTTTTTGCCAGCACTCATCTGCTCTCTTGCCTTCACTTAGGAGCCCAACATTACTTCTTCCCCTAGAACTCATCAGGAGATGCTTATTAGCCAGATCAAGCCCAGAGAGGGTACTGATATAACTGGATAACTCAAATGATTGCAAGCACAAATTCCCATTTATAATGTATTAAAACAGGGATAAAAATGAATGTATTACCAGGAGATTTTCTTGCTCAGTTCCCATTCTGTTACCTCTTTAACTTCAGTCTTGATGTTGCTTTTGTCTGTACTCATTCTATTACTTATTTATGTTTTGGTACCCATCTTATCTATGAAAAAACATGCATTTCCCTTGAATGGCCCTGTAAGAGTAATTAACAGCTTCCAAACCACGTTGTTCACCTTTCTGGAACAGAGACCCAGTAGTTAACAAAATACATCTCCCTCCTAAGAGAGAGATTAAGGTTAACTCTGACTGGGTACTTTCTTTGAGGAAATGGAAGCAGGGGAATGAAACTTGCAGGAAGTGCAGCAAAAGTTTTGCTTTCCCATCCAATGCGTTGTTCAGACTATTGGAATTGAGGTCCATTTTCACAGAAGCTGGATACTTCCGTCTGGGCTTCTGGTCTCCACGGGCCAGATGGAGTTCTCGCTCCCACATCTGTGATATAGAGTGTGCTCGAAGGGCCAATGCCCCTTCTCTTGCTGAAACTGCTTTGTTGGGAGTCCTGCGGGACTTGTATAGAAATCTCAGGCAAGATAAAAACATGGTCAAGCCCTGCCTCTGTCTTCTGTGCTCCTTGCATCCTTGCATGGTCCATTTGTACTCCAGAAATAGGATCTCCATGGAACTAGGACCATGCCATTTCCCACCCGACTGTCCAAGATGTCCTGCCTTTGCAGGTACAGGGAAAGATTTTAGGTAGTTAAATATGCTTAGGTTTATGAAAAGACAAGAAAAACTGAAATAAATACCATTATACAGTATGCTTAAACAAAGTATCTTTTGCAAAAGCATTTTCTACAATGCAGTAATAAAAGAATAAACAGGGAAAAAGTAGCGTACCTCAAGTATGACCAGTGACTTTTATCTCCAGTGAGGTTTCCACTGCCTGTCCAGCTCCCACTTCACCGAAGTGACATTGGTACTCATCAACATCAGTGCTAAGTACATTTCTCCTCTTTGGCATTCTTTTCTCCACTAGCTGATTGCTAGTATTGCTAATCCTTCCACTGGCTACATCCAATTTCTCTTTCTTTTGCTTTTTGTTTTGATGAATAGGAAAATCTCTCCTCTCTCTGGAATAAAAAATCCTGTAATAATTTGGATCTTGTTCTCCAGTGACAATAAGCTCTCTTAATTTTGCCTTAAAAGAAATCTTTTGATTCTCCATTTCCTAGCTTTGTCCTGACTTATTAAGACTGTATGTGACATGTCCTCAATGTTATCAAGGTGCTTAATTGCCAGTTGATTTCAAAGGAAATGTAGGGTTATAGATAAGTAAGTGTTTGCAGGAGAAGGAGAACGACTTTCTCGCCTTCTAAAGCCTCTGCGGGTCCTCTCCACGCTTTGGGGAAGTGAAGTCCTGGAATTTGTCTTCCATTACAACTGAGGCACCAAAGTGACTTCACAGCAACTGCAATTTTACGTTCGTGCTCAGGATGTGAGCAATCAGAGTTCTGTGGTTACTTAATTTGTCAAGCTGGCTCCTATTCCTAGATCTATAGGTATATCCTATCTCTCTGACATAAGACTACCACAAGGCCACAAGCAGTAATGTAAAACCTTGACCTATAGTACTTTTATGTGAACAGGATCTTTTAATTGGGTCAAGATATTGCATACCTCTTGCATGTAGCTAAAGCCTCCCTTCATCTTTGCCTTCTGTAGTGTCGGCTGATGCATAATAGAGGGCTGTGAAGAAGTCTGATAAGGGTGGCCAGTAAGTTCACTCTACACCTTTTGATTTAAGAGGCTTATTAATAGGAAAGGGAGGCCCAGAACCCACCTAATTTATACATTTTGATGGATTTTATCATTAGGAAACAATGGGAATCTAAGCAGAACAAAGCTTTTCTTTACTGTGCCACAGCCTTGTCCTGAAGCCCATTGGCAGATTTTTGAGCTGGTGTTCCAGGTTTGTATTTCTAGCTTTTAAAGATGCTGGATGTCACCTCGGGCATCACTTAGTCTCCTCTTCAGTTCCATTCATAGGAAGAAAGGAAGCTATCCTTACCCCAAATGTGATCCCAATTAACTCTTGCATGAGATAATGAAATTTGCTGCCTTTAACATTAATTTAAATTCTGTGTTTTTCCCAGGGTGTCTTCTCTGAAGTGCCTGCTTATTTGTACTGTTCAGTGAAGCTGGTGCTTTCAGTAAATTTACCTCAGGACTAGCTGCTGGGCACCATTCCATTACTATGATGATAGTGGTGATTGTATTGCCTAAAAGTATGACTATATAGAAACTTATTGGAGCAATGTATATAATAAAAATGCTTCATCCTCCTGTGAGCTCTTCACCTGAAGGTGCCTGAAATTGTCTTGTCAGCTGAAAACATCTGTAACAAATTCATAGTTTTATTTGTTAGAGGATCACATGCTTGTTAATACCTTTGGGGTTTTTTGTTTGTTTGTTTGTTTGTTTTTTGTAGCAGTAGACCTCTTGCCCCTGGGAAAAATGAGCAGACTGTGCCTCAAGCACTTAGAGCAGGTCCTGAAAAGGATCTTATAGTGGTAGTTCAAATGCAATGTAAGGACAATGTAGGCACGTATATCCAAGTGACTCCCAGAAATCCTGCTTGGACGTTCCACAGAATTCAGTAGAAGCAGATCTACATGCTCTTAATTTTCTTAGTGCCTATCTCTTCTCTAAGCCTGTCTGAAACCCAATTTTTGGGCTCCCTTTCTCAGCTCAAGCAGGAGTCCTTATTTCCTCTTGTTTTGCCCTTGCCCTTTCCTTTTTTTCATCACTATTGACTTTTGCATCCTTGTCTCCACAAAGAGTACAAAAAGTAGCTTTGGCTAAAAATTGACTATATTTGGGCCGTTTTGTTGCTGCAGGATATTAATTTGAGCTGATTGGGACCTAGGACTTGCTTCTTCTGAGAGTCCTCTAATGACTAGAAAGCATTGCCTGTGACAACCAGGTCTTCTTTTCCCATAGAGATAACCTGGATGTCAAGAGAGCAGGAGACTTTTTGGCCCCTTGCAACACTGTGTGACATAGCTGCTCAACACAGGCCAGTCTGGTCCCCAGATCTGGAGGAAAAGTGGAATTTTTTATTAGTGACTTGAGCCTGCGGCCTGTGCAGGGTTGTGGCAGTTCCTAAGCGCCCAGCCCAAGAAATTGAGGCTCTGAGATTTGGCTTGTCTTTCCTGCTTCTGGCAAGAGGCATTTTGAAGTGGAGCATAGTCAAGCATAGTCCATATCCATATGTGAACCTGGCTCTAAGAACTGGACGAAAGGCCTCCTTTATCTAACAGCTGAATGTCTCCTTTGCCATTTGAATGTAAGGAGTGGTGGTAGCAATGCAGCCCTTAACGAGGTTTGATATTTCCAAATGTCATCTCTTCTGGTTTCACGCGCGCTTGTTGATTATTCTAACATCTTAATTAAAAGTGTAACTCTAATAATGAACTTATTTTTAGCCTGCTTCTCTGAGCGGTGCATTGTATCAAAGGACAGGCAATTCAGAAAGCAGTTAGCTGTGGATCAACAGTGACACAGAGCACTTGTGTAGTCGCTGGGGGTCAGTCAGTACATTTCTTTCACACTGGTACTAGTCAATCACTTTTGTTTTCCAGATTAATTATGTGGCCTTTCATTAAAAAATGAGGCATTCTGGTTTCTTGCCATTTCCATTTCACTTGTGGAAATAGACTTTGCCTGGGTGAATTTTGCATCAGGGCCTTGTATGCGTTGGTGGATTTTTTTGTTTGTTTTTTTGGTGTTTTGTTTTTTTGGTGTTTTGTTTTTTTTTTTTTGTAAGGAAGCGGGAAGAGCTGAAATAATCCAACAACCTAAGATGGGGGGCTGGTCCAAAATTTCTGTGTATCTGTAAAGAAAGTTGAATAATACAAACTCCTGTTGCAGAGGTGAATATTTCATGTTAGGAACCACGTTAATGTCATTGTCTCCTTTCTCTTCATGTTCTATAGTTTTCTGCAAAAGCTGAAGCAGTGACTTTATTCAACACCTGCGTCTTTAACAGCCAGTGCAGTATAATTACCTTTCTTGAATATTCTATAGAATTGTCAAACAGCAATTTTCTTTTACAAGACAAGCTTTTGAATAATGCCGTTTACATACAGAGCTTAACATCTCTTATGTTGAAAATCTAATTATAAGTATCCAAAATTTACTGCATGTTTGCTGTTTTATAATTCAGTCTACATAAAATTGCTAAAACACAGCACCTTTAACATTTATGCCGGAGCTGAATTAGCACACTCTTTATTGGACACGATTTCAGTGTTAAATATAATTTATTCTGTAACAATATTTTTTTTATTTTTCTTATTGAGTTTATCTTAAATTTCCAAACATAGGTACGGAGCAGTTAGAGTCCAAGAAGATAAGCTGTTGATAGAGGTGTCTAATGTTCTTTTACTGTTTTTCCATTCGCTGAAATTTTTTTTTATGTTGGAAGAGGAATATATCAGCATTTCAGTGAGAGAATCTAGGAAAAACACTCCAGCATATATTATTCTCTTTCGTGTATCATTCACTGGATATTTAATGCTGGTGTTGATTGATTAGATCAGACTGTAGATAATTAGCCAGGAAATCTTGGAGCAAATCATGGCTTGAATTGTGTAACGTACCGTCATCCCAGTCAGGCTTCTTTTGCAATCTTTGTGGTACAAACAAGATAGACAACCATCTCTACTGTCTCCAGCAGCACAACTTCAGCATTCCGTTAGTAAGGTGACGTTAGAATAGAAAATTAACATAACATTGTATTATTTCTTACTGGTGCAAGCTATAAATTAATGTTATGAAATGTTATGAGCGTATCTACAAAACTACCTCTTACAAAAATTAAAGAGTATCGTTATAATCTTCCAATTGTCACTCTGGGAATTCCTGTGTTGCCACACATTATTTTCAGCGTTTGGTAAGCTACATTTTCCTTCTCAGTCACTCTTCAGGATTTCAGTTCTTGTTGCCAATTTCTGTCCAAGGTTTCTGTAAATCTTTTGTGTCCTTTTTCTAAACATGTTCTATTCTTAAAAAAAGAATCCCTCAGCTATTCACTCTGCAGCTTACAGTGAAACCCTCTTCAGCTTTTCCTTTCAAATACCATATTACATGAATGCGTGTAATATGCAAGCTGAAAAATATTTTTAAAGACTATTCCACATCTCTCTGATATTGATCACAATACGAGACAATTGCTCTGTTTATGATTCTCTTTCATTTTATGCAGGTAAGTGTAAAAATAAATCTTTTATATTTTAGTCCCATTGCTAAGTTTGGTTCCTTTTTGGGTTTTTTTTTTGTTGTTTTTTGGGTTTTTTTGTTTGAAGATCTTCAATATGCCAACGTCATCACAAATTCTTAAGGCTTTTGAACACATCCCCTTCGTGTTGCATTGTATCGTGTCCGGTTAACTCTTCACTGCCTCTTCCAGGAATGAAAAAATTCTCTGCGGAGAAGAACACAAATGTCTGCAAAATATGACGCTTCAGTTAAAATATATATTTCAGGTTCACTGTTGGGAATAAGTGACATCATACAAATGCACTTCTTACAACAGCTTTCTAAAAGGGTTTCTTTGAAGTGATCCATTTGAGTAAAATGGCAGTAAAAACTCTCTACATACGTATTTGTACTCTACTTCTTAAGAGAACACTATATTTTAATTCAAATACAGAACAAAGAAGCAACGCTGTTTTCCAGAGCGAGAGCTTTAATTTTTATGTGGTTTACCTCATAAGATCTTTCATGGATTAAAGAGTAAGAACAAGTTTTCTCCATT
This sequence comes from Larus michahellis, assembly GCF_964199755.1. NCBI lineage: Eukaryota > Metazoa > Chordata > Aves > Charadriiformes > Laridae > Larus > Larus michahellis. Next base: position 35,124,037 of record NC_133897.1, read on the forward strand.
ACAAAATTCTCATTTAATCCTTATCCACACTTAGTTTATCAAATTAAATTGGACAAGATTGATGCAGGGGCTTTTTAAGCCGGACATCATGTGTAAAATCGCTAGACAACAGATTTTAAAGGGTGCCCACCATGACTTGTCACATCATCTTTCCTCAGCCTCAGCTGCCCTTGCATAGTCTTATGCAGGGTCAGGATTCTTCTTGGTGTTACACTATGGACCACTGCAGAGAAACAGAGCTGCGACACAGTCTCCAGCAGAGTTACTTATTACATCCTCAGCCCCCTTCACCTGCCCCAGCCATTCAAAATAACATCACACCATAAAATATTCATGAACAGCCCAGTGCTCCGGCGAGGGCCTCGCTTCTGCAGGTGGCTGTTACATCAGTAATTGCCCGATACTTCCCTCCACAGCGTAAAATTGTTTTCATTATGTGTCATGCACACAGAGCCAAGCAAATCCCTCTTGAGTGGTTTCCCAAGGGCTAGAGGGAGGTGGTACTTAACTTAAACAGGCGCTTTTGGCTTAGATTAAAAAAAAAAAAGAGAGAGAGAAAGAAAAAGCCAGTGAAAGCTCATCATTAACTCTACTTCTAACTGCAACAAAAAGCAGAAGCTCATGCAAAACTCTCATAAAGATTATCCTAAACGTCTCAGTTACTAGGAAGAGCTTTAGTGGCTTTAGCTGTTCTTACGATACTTAAAGCTGCTTCAGCCAGAGAAGAGAATAACTTTCCACCTGACTGAAGTTCCCATGGTTTGCGGTGCAAGGCGATAAGCAGGTTTCAGCAATAAACTCCTGCATTGTGAGACAATAATGCACAGTCAGGTCCCCCCATTTTGATTCAAGGGTGTCTTTTTCTTTCCCCCCTGTGGTGGACTAATCACAGCTCCACTTTGTTTAATTGCAGCAAAGAGAGAAATGTGTTTAAGAAGTCATTCTGGCCCTCTTTAAATGAATGCTCAAGTTCTTCAAAGACAACAAACAGGATGCATAATAAATAAGATTTAATTTTCAGATCAAAATAGGCAGAGTTAAAGATTTTATTGACTGATGTGGGAGAGAGAGATGCTTCTGAAAAGGGGGAGGAAAAAAAGGAAGCAACAAGTGGGATTAAAGTCTTGGGTTTTATGCAGCACAAGCTGGTTTTGCATGGTGGGAGGATCAGTACAGGAATAAAATCTTTCCAGAATTAGTGGTCGGTAGCCTGCCGGGCACTTTGCTTCTGATAAAAGTGCCTGCAAAACTATGTCAACCCCTTGATAATTGACACAGATGCACCCACTATAGTTTTCAAACTAAGACCTAAAAAACCTTGGGCGCGATGTATTGTAAATTATGGCTCGGGGTCATGAACTCCAGAGTGATTGTGGGGGGGAGAGGGCTGGACAGAAAAGCATTTATCAATCAAAAGTTTTCTTTCTGAGTTTGACATGACTAAGCTACAGCCCAAGTGATTGGGAGAGAAAACCTTTCAATTCATTATTTTTAAAGCTATGTTGTTCTTTTTTTCTTGTTCTTCCTCTTCAAGTTTGATATTATGATCAGTCCTTAAAGGCAGCCGTACCTAAACCAGCAGAAATGAAGTAAACTCATGACAAATGTCTCCAGTCCTCTTCCTTTTGAAAAAAACAATAATCACAGTCTATTGAATATACTCTGGGCAACATACAGTGAAGCCCTTTTTAATTTGCTTCAAAATACTTAGTACGGTCTCATATAGGAAGGAGCACAGACTGCATAATGTTTTATACTCCAATTAATAGTTCTATCATCTGTACTCTACCTCTCCCGGCGTGAGGCTACCAGCCTGCTTTTGAATTCTGTCAGTAGAGAAACGGATCTGCTTTTCCTTAACATCTTATAGCTAAGCTGTTATCGACATGGTTTGGTGCCCTTTCATCGCTAACGCTCACAATTGCTGGTGACTGTGAGATGTGAGGTCTCATAATTTTGAGGAGGAACTCGATGTGCATAAAATGACCCTCAGGAGCATCTGCTGTGGGCTTTTCCCCCCCTGTGTTAAATCGGATATGTGAGGTTATCTGGGATAGTGAAAAGCTATACTCAGAAAGTATTTATTTTTTTTATAATGAATGATGGAGTTCTTTTTGCTTCTGGCAACTATAGGCCTTTTCTGAATACAGCAAATGACTGTTTCAAAATGAAAACCACTATGTGTTTGAATGTAGTATTATGCCTAGTTGCTTTTTGAGTGAAAGGCGGCTTTAAAAAGTTAGGTATATCATTGCCAAAAAGGGCTAAATAGTATTGTCAGCATTTTGAGAAGGAATAGGTCCTTTTTTTCCTGAAACTCCATTCTGGACAGCTGTTAGTGACTTACCAAACTTTTCATATGGATATGTATGTTAATGACAGGCAATGAACTGGAGATGAAGAGACCCAAACACAGACCGATCTCTTCAGTGCACATCAAAAGCCTTTACAAAAGGAGCAGTAAAAGAGGCAGTGATGGTGGAGCCTTCACTTTTGTACACTGAATTAGTTCTGCAAGCAATGAAACTGATCTTTTCTCCTTGCCAGAAAAGTCTGGTGATTTTTGTGAGTGCTCATTAGCACAAGAGGCATTTGTGAAGATAATTGACTGACGCCGATACTGCTGGCTGTCACAACAGTGCCAGCAGTGTATGTGCGTTTTAATAGTTGTATTTTTCCACCCTTTCTTATATATAATGCTTTCTGAAAGATACTGGCGCTCTAAAGATCGGCGAGCCCATGCGAAGCAGGGAGTTTAAAGGACCCCTGCTCAGGGAATCTGTCCGTCTGCCCTGCTGTCTCTCTGTGTGTGCAGGGTGGCCCAGGGCTGAGAGGTAAAGGGGCTACGGAGGCAGAGGGGAGGCAAATGTAGACAGGTGAACGTCCCAGAGCCTCGTGGCAGGTGGATGTTGGAGCCTCACCTTACAGGAAAGTCTCACCGGCACGGAAACGGCAGCAAAATTCAACAAGCCACACACACGCGCAATCAGCGGGGAAACAACCCACGCGATGCTAGACTTTAACTAGACAAAGGGCTCAGTTGGGGAAAAGCAGGACGTTTGTTTGCACCCTTCGCCTTATGCAATATAGCAGCCATCCACCAGGTCCCAACCACACGCACCAGCGGTGTGCTTAAAAATGCACGTCTTGCGTATCATCAGATGGATTCCAGAAATCTCCAGTTTCAGAATCGTTCAGAGCCGAAGATGCTCTTTTTTTTAGCGGAGGAATATCAGCAAATGCATAAGGTTGTATGACTGCTGACGTCTCCCAGCTTCACCAGTACAGCTTCATGGTATTAAGATGTTTGTCCCCAGTGTAAATGGAAACTGAATTTGGCCTGTAATCTCTTGTGTATTAGGGAATTAATTACGGTCAGAAATGCACGATTGTATTTTTATTTGGTGTTTCTGACGAGAATAAAAACCAAGAAAAAAGTAAAGCATGTTAATAATTTTCTGACCTGGTATTTCAGTTACTGGAAAATTCTGAACTGGTGAAATTAACCCAGGGAAGTATTGCTTTCAGCAGCTCTCCAGACCCTAAAATATTTTGAAAGAAACACTTCCAAATTTGTCAAAACAGCCTTGTTAAGCATTTGAAAAATGTAAACTTCATGGGCTTTGGTTTGAAGTATTAGCTACTTTAATACTTTAAATCCCACCCTCCCCAAATGAAAAGGTCAAAATCAGAGTAGAATGTTTTGGATTTCTTAACACAGAGCGTTGTAACCCAACGCACTTTGTTTCAATATAATATTTTTTGAATGTTTGAAAATTCTGGGCTTTTTAATTTTCACTTCACAATGGGAAGCCAGTTTTAAACCCCAAATTCTCACAGGAGAGGAAAGTTGCTTTCTTTTGCACCACTAGAAATAGCTCCCAGGAGTTTATTGATATCAGCAGAAATTGAAAATAAAAAGATAGTAACTGGAAGTAGATTACTTTCACCATATAGCTCTGTGTTAATGCTTGGCACAAAACAGTTTGTCACAGATCTAATTTCTCAGAAAATTAAGTCCCCTGTTTGTCATCTTGAATTTCTATTTCATTTGCTTTTCTAAGTATAATTTTTTTTTCACTCTTCTACTAGAATACAAAATCTGGATATTTTGGAATACAGATCTCAAGAGTAAAGCAGTTGACCTGCAAGTTTTTAAAAAGGAATTTCAATGGTGGTTTCATGACCTGAAATAAATGTTGCATAATATTGTCACCATTTGAGCAAGTAAGATTATGCTACAAAAGACTGTAATCTATATGTTCATTAAAGTCTATCAAGAACCTGATTCTGTGTGTGTGTGTGTGTGTAGCTGGAGTACATACTGTGGTTTGTCGTATGGTATTATTGACATATCAGGGAACGTTGTATTACTTACGAGTAGAAAAAACTGTGTAGTTCCTTTTTAGATAACAGCTAACGTGACCATATCTCTTGATCTGTTGTGTGAAACAGATTTGTTTATTTGATGCTAAAAATATGAAGGATATTTAAGGCATCTCTGAGGTCAGTTACTCTCGAGTTATGACTGCAGCTCTAAGAAATGGTAACAAAGGAACTTAAAACTCATTTTAAGCCCCCTGAGGGACATGGGTTACTTACTTCATAGTGAGTAACAGTAAAAATTGTGATTTTATCTCCAGTCCTTCTACAAGTAGGAACTGCCTATTGCCTGGGGAGATTTCTTATTCTGCTGTTTAAAAACATCTGACTCTAAACCTGTGTTAGTATAAACTACTGATTCAGTAATATCCAGGACATTATTATTAGTCTCCTGAGGGTGTCAGTTTGTGAAAAGAATTGCAGGCATGGATTTGAAAGATGGATCTCTAAAAGTGACAAACGGCAGAAAGTATGCAGAGATTTTAGGTAAGATTGTTAATGACCAGGGTGTCAGCGCAGCGGTTTGAAATCCATAGTAAATTCAAATCATGTCTCTATAGATGCTATGTGGGTATTTCCATTTTAGCACCATTTTAAAAGAAGTACCAGTTGCACCAAGTTAGCACAGAGCGTGTAACTTTGCACACACGTGCACAGTCTGAATTGGTGGAATAGATAAGGGTTGATTTCCTGCTCACGAGATGAGGTTGATAATGTATGTCACAGCAAGAAATTGTATCTATGATCTTAGTCTAGTGTTTAGAAAATATTTTATAGTACATTCCAATGTCATTTTATGCCAGCAGGCAGTACTCTGGGGGCAAAAGTTCCCAGAGCTGGACACTGCTCAAAGGATACTTTACTGTGAGCTGTGTCTTGCTAGAATTTTTTACTAAAAACACAGATAACAAGCCGGTAGTCTCTGAAAAACAGCATTCTGGTTTTATACTTACTGTGTTCAAACATGCAAAAGACAAATGAAATAACAGACTTCCTGATGGAAAGCAGCATGGGGAGAATTTTAGTTTCAATGCAATTTTTTTTAAACAGTCTCTGTATTTTCTTCAGCATCAGGTGACATTTAATGTCATCTTTTTGTGCCTCATGGCTGAAAATCCATTAACATCCTCTGTTTAAAAAAAAAAACAAAAAAACACAGAAGAACCATTTCAGTTCTGATTACCCCTGAAAAGCAGAAAATTTGACATGTCAGCATTTCCTGAAACATTGTTTTCTTAAATTGTTATATTTAAGAAAAAGGCTACGCTCCAAATAGCAGTCAGTAAGAGAAACAGAGCTGGGGAAGGGACAACAGGATGCGTGAGAAGCCAGTCAGTCAGGTCAATAACTAGCTGGATCCTCCCGTTCAAAAAGTAGCCAAGGCTTTCCTCATTTTTGTTTGTATCTGACTAATCCCAGTCAGGCAGTTTGTTAGCACTGTAATTACAACTTCCAGAAGTGACCAACCCTTCCCCACCTCCTCCTAACATGCGCGTACTCCCACCGCAACAACCCAGCCAGAAGTTGGGCAGACTTTAATTTTGACGACTCCTCCCTCACTTCTAGCATGGGTATTGATCATCCTGTGCTGTCGTCGATCTGATGCCAGCGCATACCACTGTCGTTTTTATTCGCCTTTGCACAGACCGTGAAAATCTAGGGCTTTCTTTAATATGTCAGCTTGCAATATCCATCAATGGTCTTAGCATAGCTTCTAAGGAGCGATCTCACCCGTCCCATAGCCAAACTCTCGTTTAGTACTGCAGCACACAGTTGGGAAAAACCCCATCACTGACCAACAGTTTCTTCGAGGCACACACAAGTGATCTTTTTACTTGCTGGCAGCGAGGTGGACAGTCACCCTCCTCCTCCCTTCCTGCTCTTGTGGCAGAACAGTGACAGTAACCTGTGCTGGAATCCAAATACTTTGCCGGCCCGAGGTGAAACACAGGGTGGGGAGTCAGGTAGCAAAGAGCTGGGTGCCCACCTGCTGCAAAATAACAACTTCTGGTACAAAGAGCTGAATTTTGGAGTACAGGAAGAAATAAAAATAGAATTCCGAGGTGTGCAGTTGTTTGGATCTGGAATAACGTGGTTGGGGAAATTCATACCTCTGAGACCTGGTGTTCCAAGCTCATTGCAGACTAAGACATGAGTTATGCTCACGCATTACGCTGACAAAGTAAGAACATGGGAAAAATAAGTAAGTCTATGATTCCAGCACATTGCTTTTCCCTGGGTTTTACCATACTTGAATTACAGATTATAAAGTTTTCATAAAAAGTAGAGCATAAAATATTGGGTAAACCATTTCAAAGGGATGCCTGTTTAGATTATTGTGTCAAAGCCGTATTCTGTGCTATTCGTTGCAAGTGAAATAAAGATGAAGATAACATATGGCACTATTAGGTAGCATTATTACCTTACTGGATATTTCTAGAGTAGGGTTCCTCCCTTTTAGGGACGTGACATGTCGGCATTGAGGACCTGGAAGAAAGAAAGAAAGGAAGAAAGACAAGAAAGACTTGTTCTACAAGTGAAGCCTTCTCACACTTTCCCCGTGTAAGAAGCTACAGACACAGGTGGAACAAAAAGTCCGTCACCATTCTTTGAAACGTTGATGAAATGAACTCCAGCTTCTTAGACAGGAAGTTAATTTGGTGATAAAAAGATAAAACGTCCATTATGAGGCTGAAGAAACATGTTGTATCTTTGTAAATACTGTGTGTCCGTTTTATTTCAGATTAACTGTTAATGGGTCAGCTCCAGGCAGTCTCTTGGCAGTCAGTTGAGTCACCAATACTTTTCTTTCAAACAGGGTTATAGGACCTTCTGGTCTTCTTTTTATGTTCTACATGGGGACTGCTCTGGCCCATCTGAAACATGATCTGTATTACAAATTAGTTTTGCCCTTAAAGAGAAATCTCTGGGCTTAACAAAGTAGCCTATTTAACAAAGATGAGATACTGCAGACACATTAGACATCTAAAGTTGCTGGGAGAAGATGCTGCATGGGCACTTAGCTGGCATCTGACTGTGGCCTAGTCAACGAACTTAGTTTATTCCAAACAGTATAAAAATTTTCTCCCATGTCACCCATGTCCCTTGAAGGTCTGTTACGTACACAGACACTGCCTCACGCAACTTAATGTACGAATATGATAAGAACAAAGCCTGAACGGGAATACCCACAAGCGGATGACTCCTCGCGCAATATCGATGTTCTGTTTATACTGGCACGCCTTGGTTAAAGTTGTGTCTGGGGTCCTGTAACTACCACCAGATCCCCTCAATGTGCAACATACTCTGCATTTTGCTATTTCCAAATTTAGCCGAGAGGCCTGTGTTTGTTTCAATGAATGCCTTTCTTTGCATGAAATATTTCACAAATGCCATTTATTGCTATGTGCTTGATTCTTTGCAGTGTTTCAAGACTATGATTTAATATCTTAGATTGTCTAAACAAAGCCCTACTTAAAATTTGCTCAGGTTTGCTTAGAAATCCAGAAACCCTGTAATTATAGGGAGAACTTAAAGGAGAAAGCAGTTTCATTAACACCAGAAACTACTGTTTATGCCCATGAACTGTGTAAAACTGCAGTTACAGAAAACCTGCTGAAATAATCCTTCGGTGTACTCAGTAAGCCAAAATTGTAAAGCAGTGGTACTTCTGTGTGACCTCGAGGATTGGACCCATTGTTTTCACGTGTGGTTTCTTCCAGCCCCATATTACTTGATTTATGGTGTCTGAAGCTTAGCTGGTGCAGCACACCCTACTCCTTGCTGGCGTCCCCGTCAGTGCGGAGGCAGAGCTCCTGCTGGCGTCCTGAGATGCCAGTGGGGGGGGTTCGACCTGTAGACGCAAGGCTGTGCATGGCCTTAAGTTTGTATTTGGCTAACTGATGGCTTTCTTTTTCTTAGGGGTATAAACCTACCTATGCACCTACAAACCCACCCTGCTTGGCACGGGCCTTTCATCTCCCCAAATACAGTAATTAGGGATATGCATTCTCTAGTGTGTTGTGTGGGTTTTTTTACAGTGCCTTTGAAGGATGCCAGATTGACAGTCACAAGGCTTCAGGTCCTCTCTTTATCCACAGAGCCATTTCTGCCGTTTGGGTTCTGAGCAAGCATTATTTGCACATATTTAACTTGAATGAGACCGGTATCCGTGCACGGCAGCTAATGTTGGGGAGAAACAATGAGCTGGATTCTGCACTGTTTGTTTGTTTGTGTTTGTGTTCATATTGAAGATGAGGAAAGTGCAACTTCATTAAATTAAATTAAATTTTATAACAATCAAATGATTTAGGTAATAAAGGGGGGCAAAGAAAGAAAATGTTGAATTTTAATAGCTATAACCTGTAAGCAGTGCTTTATCTTGCCGCTGCTGTTGTAAGGACTAGTAATTGCAGCCGTCTAGACACAGGAACAGATGCAAAGTAGAGCTTTATTATATCAGACATTTGCCCTACTACGATACAGTCTAATTGCCCAGAAAATATATTTCTACATGAATTATTTCTAATTTGATTTGAACTAGACCAACTGTTGTATTTTGCTGAACTTTATCAAGTGATAAAATGGAGCACTAAATTTCAAAACAGTTTCTGTTATCAATCTTTCCAGAGAAAAGGATGAATTAATTGAAACTTAAAAAGGCATGCAGTTTTCTAGCAAATAAAATAGTTTTCTTTCGTGCTAATTAAATTTTTATTATGTCTTTCACCTGTGTGGCTTGAAAAGGAAAAGCAATGCTGATGCTAATTTGCTATTTAGTATGTTATGTCTGCTAGTGTTGCATGAAAATATTTTAAATTGCAAGTTTAAAACGCGATTAGAAATTATGCCGGTGTGAGAGAGGTGAGGAGTTTGGTTTGGTTATCTGAAAATGTCGATTATTTAAATAAAATGTTTTTTTTTTCCTGTCAACCGATTTTGTTTCCTTTCGAGACTATTAGCACAGAATCCTGAATTTGTTAACAAAAACTGACAAACATTTTGCGTGTTTCAATAGAGCCTGAATCATCGGTCTACTGAAAATGGATAATGGATGTGAAATAAAGGTAACTCTCTGGATGCCCAGGTCCGTTGTTTTAAAAAGAGGAGATTTTGTTGCGATGCGTTTCTGTTCATTTCGCAGTTTGTACCTTTCTTCTCTTTTCTTTCCGCATTTTAAGAAGGGTTTAGGAACTGCAGGGCAATCTTTCAGCGGCTTTCGCATAAAATGATAATAGTAACTCGCTTCCTCCTCCTTCCCATCCCCCCCAAAATAGGGCATACTACTGAAATTATTTAAATTGACTGAGCCTTTTAAGCAAGTAAACACATTTTAACTAGTTTTTTTTCCCAATCCTTCCATTCATGCCCACTATAGAAATTAGCCTTCACTCTTCCTTCACTTACACATGGATACACACACTTGCATGGACACAAGAAAAATTTCTTTTCTCCTGTCAGCATTCCTACCCAACAATAGTTAGATTAGTGGAAATGAGGGCCTCCGCAGAGAAAGGACATTCAGCCACAGAAGGCTCCCTGCAGGAACAGCTGGTAGGGGTTAATGGCTGCTGAACCTCACAGCCAGGGCCTATTCTCTATTGTGTGTTCAACTCCTGGGAAGGAGGGAGACTTGTGACAGCTTCTGGGGTGCATGGGATCAGAGGTATAGCAGTTAGGTCAGAGAGGTAGTGTTCGGGGGGAAAAGGCTAGCCGGGAATTGCAATAAAAATGAACTCTGCGGCGGGGACGGCGGAGGCTTGAAATCTGCAAAAAATTGGGCACAAATTGCCACGGGGAAACAGTAAAGGATTATTCAGTAACGTGGCTTCTAACCTTTTAACAACTGCGATATGAATTAAAAGAACAATTGGAGGGAGATGGGGGATGAATAATTCATATCGCAAAGTGGATGAAATCCAAGTCGGAGCTAAACATGCGCCGCTAATGTATGTTATTTACGTTTGCACGCTAACCCCTCGGAGTTCAGCTCTCCGGATTATGGTGCGAGCGCCGTGGCCGCCGGACCAAACACACCACTCGGGAGGCACGAGTCATCGTTCAGCGCGCAGCACGCTGAAGCTTTAAATAGGGAGTGATTAATAAGTATACGTTTCCCCTCGAAGTAGGTGTGCTGGGACACCACCACGGCACGCGGAAGGAGCCCTCCTTGGAGGAAGGGGCAGGTGATGTGCTGGAAGGTCAGGTCTCTCTGGGGACCAGGAGGGGCTCCCGGGGTGGCTCCCCTGCTGCCCGCCTCTGCCCGGCACGCACCGGGAAAGGACCTCTCAACAAAGTCGGGAAGATGCGATTTGACGGGCTGTAGAGATCACCTCTGGGAAAACACTGGGATGTGCCTGGTCCCCACCTCCCGCCCCTCCTCGTTTTTGGGATAGTTTGGCAGGATGCTGTGGTTTTAAAGGGACCTTAGAGGGAGCTGTATTTCCCTTCTGACAGCTAGTTCCTCTCCATACAGTATCCAAAAACTTCCTAAATTAAAAGTAACATAAAATAGCAAAAAAGTGTTAGACCCACCAGTTCTCTGTGAAAACCTCCTCTCCTTCTACCTTCCATAGCAGTAACCTTTTTATTTGTTTTTCTGATGTTACAGTATGGCCATGTCTGACGTTCGGTAACATTAAATAATAACAGTTTTGGGGCATTTTATACTTGTAAGTTATAGCCTAAGCAAGAGAACAACACATTTTCTGATAAGGCAGCTCTTTTCCCCTAAACCCTCTGATTCCCTACCCACGTTACGCTTGTAGATAAGATATGTAGTGGTTGAGGGACATGAGCACAATTTTCACCTGATGCAGCTTGGGCGAAAAAGCTCAGCTGTTAACTCTCAGTCCTTGGTTTTATTTGTTTAATCTCAAATTTTAAAGCCACTTAAATTATTTTGCCTGATGTTTTTCTTCTCTGTGTGAGTTTGCTTAAAAAAAAAAACCAAAAAAACCAAAAGAGAGAGAGGGAAAAAAATGTTCCATTGAGATCCTCACCTGCAGCAGAAGCATGAAAGATACTGTCAGTGAGCTCCCAGTGAGTCCTTTGGAAGCAATACAGATGCAATATGCTCATTAAAGTTCTTCTATTTGGATTGTAATGGCTCAATGAAAACGTATGAGCCAGTGCCTGAGGCCTTCTAAGAATATTTAAGATGCACTGAAGTGTGTCATGCCTTAGTACACCTTGACACAGTATCGCAGCCCCCAGAATGAGGATTGACAAGTACAGGTAAAAACAACAACAGAGACATAACAGAACAATAACAAAAATGCCTCCCTGAAGTACCGACACTGACAGCTTGATAGAATAAGCAAAAATATCACCAAAATGACTTGCAGGCAGGAATAAATGAGGCTTCCAAGCGCTCGTGAGAGAGCGCGCTCAGAGCATTTATCCTGCTTTGCATTGTGGATACTGAAACACTGAGTGTAAGGGACTTACCCAGAGACAGGCAGCCAGGCGGTAGCACCTGCTGCTGCAACCCTCGGTCCCGCTTTCCGCTGGGCTCACCTCGAAAAAAATACCCTTTCTCCCCACGTGCTGCTGCGTCTTCTGTCCAAATGAAGGCCCCGATTCTACAAGCAGCTCTGTGCACGAACAGATTTCAGCATCTACCTACAAGCGTTTTAGATCTGGGCTCCCAAAGCTGTTTTCAAATTTGCAGAGCGTGCAGATCCTCAAACCGGAGGTTGATACTTGGGCTGGGGGAAGCATGGGTATGCACTGGATTTTTCCGTGCTTTGGAATTGTTTGAAAACAGTGAGGATGGACCATAAATCTGGAAAGAGAAACAGGCGAATCGGCACACCTGGGCTAAGACTTCTGAATGCATGGTTTCAGTTCACAGAAAATCTTTTACAGTTATTATAAATATCTGAAAACAAGGCTGGCTCAACTTAACTATAACTTAGAACAGAGGAGTTAGCAGGTGTGCTTGTAAAAAGATGCATTCAAATTTCCGTTTCTTCTAATAAAAGAGAAAGTAAGAATAGGGGAGTTTGTTGACCTCTTTGCATTGCTATTCATATTGCCAGCATAAAGACACAAAGGGATATGAATTAAGAACTCAGAAGGGAATTATTCTGATGACAGACTCTCACACTGAGGGTTTGATACATTTAGTAAACTCCTGATCTCCCCAAAGTGCAGCAATTGATTCCAATAATTTGTTGTCACTTTTTTTAAATATAGATAATTCAGTTTTATGAAACAAATTTAACAGAAGATGCTGTTTACAAAATCATACCGCTATTTTTAAAGCTGCTGGTTCAAACATTATGTGTGATATTCTGTACAGGATGTGCTATTGAAAGGGTTAAGCTTTTCTGACTTTCAGATACAATGAAATTATGACAGGAAGAAAATTGTGCCATTTTAGCATGAAAATGCTTGTACAAATACTGTCGTTCCTTCCTTCTTACTTTCTTTATAATGCCTCAACGATAGCTAAGATGACAGACATTTGACAGGTATCTGTAAGCATACAACCCAGGCAGCTCATTAAAGTTTTTCTTTCTATGCATCAGCTTTCACAAAGGCAAAAACCCATTAGCATTGACTATTTTGCAGATTAGAAGAATTAAGGGCTTCAAACGTTGGCTTATACCAAGCAATGTCATTTGTGAAGTGATGTTTGCTTTATTATTTCCCTTTCTCTCCCTCTGAAACCAGACTGACATGACTTTAGCTCAACGTAGGGCGTAATGTGCAAACCAAAGGACTGGCTCACCGATGAAAAGAAACACATTCCCTTTTATACATGACTGGAATGGCAAAAAGGGGAGACTTTACATGTACTATTTAGGCTCATTAGAGTACTGATTATGATAGTTCTCCGGTGTAATCTTTAATCGACTTTGACACTAGATTTGCCCCGTTACAAATCCTGTCATGCAAATTAAGTCATTTGTGTTGTTTGATATGGAAAGATCTGCTATGAAATGAAAGATTAGTTCACAGATGAGGCACCAGAGACTGCTGCCCTTGTGCACCGTGCAACTGATTACAAGGATGAGAGCATCCATTTTTACACTGCTGTTAACATTTAGGAAAGAAGATTAAATTAACGTAGTTTATTTCCTTCTTCCTGCATGCAGTTATTTTAAATAAGATTTCATAACCCTTTTTTTTATGGTATACAAAACTGGCAAAGCTGGTCAAATGCGATACCACCATTTTAAATAGGGAAACGTATTTTTGGAGGCAATGTGGATGGTGAGACGCATATTTTTTCATATGCCCTTCAATGAGGTACAGATTATTTTTTTTTTAATTAGTAATCAGATGGCAGAGATTTTGCCGTCACGTACAAAACAGCAGTGAAAAACTACTGTAAATTTTCATGCGCTACAAACCCACTCTTTTGACTCAATGATCTATAGGATGCCTTTTATTATTGTTGTTATTATTTCCTATTGAATATTTGTATCTTGGCCTGATAGGAAACCTCTACTTAAAGGATGAGGGGATTTTACTACTTGAAAACATAGCATGAGAGGCAAACATTGCACCTAGGCTCACTAAACATGCATTTAAGTAAAATTTATGTTGCTGATGAATGGGTCCAGGCCAATCAGAGCTGGTTTTTTTAAGCTTTTAGGACCTCTCACGCCAAACTCGCAGCGTTTGGTTGGCACAGCACAGTTCATACACCTGGCCTTGATTTAGGAAGGCAATCTCTTCCTGGTGACAAATACCTTTAAAAGGATCATTTATTCTGTACTCTTGGACCAAAAGTGTTTGATCTGCTTGAGGAATTTCAGATGCTTATCTACTCTTAACACTTCCCTCTTTTTTTTTTAAAAAAAAAAAGTTTACATTTTAAGGAGATCACCTAAGTTCTTTAAGAAATTTGTGGGAACTGTGGATATCTCCATAATTTCGGATTGATATAGCCAGAATCTAACCAAACCAAACGACAAAATATTCCCCATTTTCTGTTTTCATTAAGCGTTCTCAGTGAAGAAGCAGCTGTGCAATATTTTTGCATGCTGCTATAGCTGCATGGGACAGACACACAGAACGTACCTAACACCATGGCTGGGCATGGAACTCAAGAAATTAGTAGAGTACCACTGCTAGGTATTTTTTAAGACAATGGATTATTAAGCATCTCTAATTAAATGTGCTCGCATTTTGTCCTGAACATTGTCTCTACCTCTCATTTATAATTTACTTATTTTGTCCTTTTAAAAACCATAAGTTAAAAGAAAGCACCTCTACATTTTGTCGTTGTATTTTGACATAGCACTAATATTTCATATAGTCTGAGTGTTCTCCTATGTGTATGAAGATGTATACTGCAGTTACTTAAGATTCCCTTAAACAACCATGACACAAGCTGGAATGATCCTTGGAAAGATTATCCTACTTTTGGATAATTTCAAAGGAATTTTAGCCCGTAGGTTCAACACACCTATTTTCTTGCTTGTTTGCTCCAAGATTTTGTGTGATTGTTTATTTACAGATGAGTAGTGCTAGATATTTCCGAGTTGCTGAAAAATCTTTAAAGATTAAACAATTTTTCTTGGGAGCCTTGTGGAAGAACCTTCATAACACATAGTTACCCAAACCATAGTTACCTTCATACCTCACAGTTACCAAAGTTGACAAGTGTTACAAATTTCAGACCACCAATGACTTGAATAATTGAATATTTTACTTCACCAGCAATTTAAGAAAGAAATAACTGACATCTATCAAGATATTTTAATATGGTACTTTGAAATTTACATGGATGTCTTTGTCCCCTTAGAGTCAGGTGACAGTCTTGATGCAGTAAAATGTACATCACAAGGATTTACCTAAAACCACTAATTTTAGTATATTTTTTTCCTCTTTATGTCAATGAAATCATCCATACTTTTTTAAAAAGTCAGTTTTTTAATGTTTTATATTTAAAAAAATAAATCTATATGTTTTAGCACATAAACTGTGATGGTAGATCTTAAAAATAAGCATTACCAAGGATTACATAATTTAGTTAACATTTGAAAAGTGCAAACACTGGCTATGTGTGCTGTGTTCTTACTGTACAATTGCTGTATTAGCATAAAATAGGTTGGGACGTGCTTTCATGAAGATCCAGAGTACAAATGTACCCACTTTCTCCAAGCAACATTTACAGTTCAAAGACATTAGATTTCTATTAACATACTTGGGTACTGGGTCTCTTTCTTAGTCCTGTTCGATAGCAAGGTGTTGTCTTCTACTAGCCAAAATGTCACAGGACTTATACAAAGGACGCAAACATGTCATATGTTTCTCCCCAGGCTCATTTGCCCTCACTGCATGATGCTCCTTGCATTACAGTAATGGAGTCCATAAATGTAATAAGAAAAATGTGTACTTTAATTAGCCAAGTCATGGTATGAATTAACTCTGTTATAAATCACTTCTCTTTATTTGCATGTATGAGTTGTGTATATTAACAATTTATATTAGGTTTATTGGAGTGTCTTAAGGTGCTTTTTCAGTAAGTGTGAAGCCAGGCCTGGTCAGAAGAAACCTTGCAGCATTAAAATATTCAACTATTGCACTGGCTGGCTGGATATAAAAATTAATGAGAAGACTGCTAGCATACAAGGATTTTTTTAAACCCCAAGATAGAAATCAGAGTACATTAGTTAGACCTATTAAACCGCATAGTCGTTCTCTGAGAAAAGTGCTGGAAGCTCTATCGCTTAAGTCTATTTAAAAACAGCTTGGTTTAAATGGATTTTCCTGGTAGTGGAGTAGGTTAGGTCATTTAGTAATTTTTGTTTCCTTCTGTGAGAGTTAGAAGTCCATTAATGGCATTCTAGGCATTACAGACCACTTCTGTCAAATGTATTTGTACCCTAAAGGACACAGAGATTTTCAGAGGCATCAAAACTGTTTAGATGGTTAATTCCCATTAATTTCGAGATGAACATATGCGTCCCTAAAGTGTTTTTTGCTTGCCTGTGTGCATTTGGGTGTGTGAGTATACATGTCCAGGACACCACTATCTGTATACGTGGGCAGGTAGGCCAAAGTCTGTACAATTCTCAAAAGACCTGTTGCTCTTTTGGTACGAGTAAAAGCTCGCATGCAAGTTCTTGGATTGCTCCATTGAGTGCAAGCTGCCCACAAGGTCAATAGACCTGGCTGTCTGAGGAGTCCTTCAGTGCAGTGGAGTCATTGAGTAATATAGAAGCTGGGTGGAACCTCCACCCCATTCCTTTCCCTATTTAATGCCTTCTGGAAGGCAGTCCCACTACCTAGCTTCTCTATACAAAGGTGAGGATCCTTCTAACTTCCAGGCTGTATTAGTTCATGGCCTATTTATAGAAATTTGTTCTTGTGCCAGGTGTATTATCTAAGCTAAAAATTTCTTCCCTATGTTGCTGGCCCAACACACTCCTTGTTTCCAGCCATCTTCATTTCACTTGAGTAAAACTTTCAAATTCTTCTAATATTCTCAATCAGTACTCGTCCTTCTTTGCCGTGTTGTCTCAGTATCTTTTCTGTGTGTGTTTCAGTACGTGCTCGTTGCTCTTGAAAATGAATGGGCAAAACCATACACAGTGCTCCAAACGAGATCTCAATGGTAGCTCGGTTAATGGTAGCCACATTTTTCTGCTTTCACTGGTGTACCTTGGCTGATGCATCCTATGATTGTATCTGCATTATACTTGGTGACTCTTGACCTTCTTGACAATGCCACCCATGTCCTCGTCTTAAACAGTCACTGCCACCAGTACACCAATGCCTCTCGTTCATAGGCCACAAGGGGATGTCCTTGCATACTGCACCACTGAATTTGGCCCATTTGTTCACTCCAGCTTTCTACATGGTTTCATTATCTGCCTTTGTATCCTAATATTTCCCCTGACAAATTCCATCCGTACGCTTTGTTTTGTGCCAGCGTTTCAAAAGACAATGTTAAAAAAGTTCTGTCTCATGATCCTTGTCCTAAGGGTATGAACTGACCTGGAGGAACTCACTGTTAATGCCCTCCCAACATTTACCTTCCCTTCTAGTACTACTCCCTGCCATCTTCCTTTTAAACAGATCCTTATGCATTTTACAGTCCTGTATTGTCTTTTATTTTTGCCATCATAATTTGTTTGTCATTTTTGGCACCACAACATGCTTTATCAAAACTCAGGTGAAATACAAGTAGCGCATTCCCCTTTACTAGAAAGTTGGTAGCTTATAACGTAAAGTTGACAGATCATTCTGGCACACTTTACATTTAATAAACCTGTGCTGCAAGGTACCCAGTTTGCTTTTACCTTAACACTTTAATTAGGATTTGCCCAGTATTTGCTCTCAAGCACTTTATACTCTTCACCTCAGAGTAAGGGGATCAGATACCCATATTCTCTTCCTCGTCAAATAAAAATTTCTGGTAGTATGATCGCTCTTGAAATTTGGTAGATTTCTTAAAATCCTTCATTTCTCAATTGATGCCCAACTGATGGGCAGTTCCGGGATGGAAGTTACTCTAATGCTATTCCACCTTTTTCCTTTATTTCTCATCTTCTCAAGCAACACAAAATGAAACACTTGCATTTCAGTCACAATCACCATTACAGTATGATTCTGTTATCTCTGTCTGGTCTTATGGCTAGTTTCAGTATTTTCTCCATTTAGTTTTTCTTGTGATATTTCTGTATACACATCCTGTGTTTCTGCTACTTTCTATGCCCCAATCAAATCACATACAAGCCTTTCAATAAATTGATTTGTTTTCTTTCCAGCTTTCTTCCTATAGATATTCTTTGATCCATTGCTGTATCATTAGTTACTTTGTTTTCTATATTAAAACCAAAAATAACCTGCCAGAGCAGATTGCACTATATCTAAACTGCTAAAATCAAAGAAGGAATTAGTAAGAGAGGCTGTTAAATGATAAAATAAGTTAGGATGTTCTAGAAAAGCTGCAGCTTAGGTGAATATACCTATTTCATATGCCTATGAATTCAGGCATCTGCAAGCTATTGTCCTCTAATGAGGCCAAGCACAAATTAGTTAATATTTGAAATACTTGGCTGACTGAAATGGAGTCTTAGATGAAAAAATCAATATGTTTAGAATGTCTTTTTCTATGGACATGCTGCTCTGTTCCAGCTAGGAAGAAAATAACTTTTCTTTAGAAAGCTGTGGATGTTGTCATTTGCAAACTGATTTATTCCACTTGTAGATTAAAAATTACATATATATTAAAGTATAAACAGTCATAGAGATCATGGGAAGTCTCCAGTGGCTGGAGAAAGGCAAGTATTATACCCATATTTGAAAGAGGTCAAAGGACAACCTGGGAAACTACAGAAAGCACAGCCTCACTTCTGTCCCTGGAAAAATCATGGATTGAGTCCTATTGGAAAGCATTTCTGGGCACATGAAGGAGAAAGTGGTGACTGGGTAACAGTCAGCATGAATTTATCAAGGGTGGACCATACCTGACCAATCTGATTGCCTTCTGTAATAAAATGATTGGATTTGTGGATGGAAAGAGAGCAGTGGATGTCATTTACCACAACTTCAGCAAAACTTTCAACACTATCTCTCCCAACATTCTTGAACCCAAGTTAGGATGTTATGATCTGGATAAGCCGGCAACTAGTTGGATAAAAAACTAGTTGGCTTGTTGGGCTCAGAGGGTATTGATTAGCAGGTTGTACTCCATCTGGAAGCTGCTTAAAATTGGAATACCACAGGGACCTGTGATAAGACCTGTAACACTTCACGTGTTTATCGATGACCTCGAGGAGGTGAAATTCGACAAGGACGAATGCAAAGTCCTGCACCAGAAAGGAGTAGCCTCTGGCAATGATATGGCTGGGGACTGCCTGGCTGGGGAAACATCTCTCCTGAAAAGGCTCTGCAGGTATTGGTGACCAGTGAGCTGAACATGAGCCAGGACTGTCTCCTGGCAGCAAAGGTGGCCAACAGCATCCTGGGCTACAATATGAGCAGAGGCAGTAGATTAAGGGAAATGACTATCCCCCTCTACTTGGTATTAGAGTGCATCTAGATACTGCATCCAGTTTTGGGCCCCCAGTAAAAAACGCATTGATAACCTGGAACAAGTTCAGTGGAGGGCCACTGAGATGGTCAGGGCTAGAGCATCTGCCCAGTGAGGAGAGAATGAGTGAGCTGGGCTTGTACAGCCTAGAGAAGACACAATTTCGAGGGGTCTAGAAGCAACCTGGCAGGGCCTGCAGGACAACAAGAAAGAACCAGGCTCTTCACAGTGATGCATAATGGGAGGCAATGGACATAAATTAAAAAGAGAGATTACAGGTGGATATAGGGAGATATTTATTCACCAGGAGGACAGACAATCAGTGAAAGAGTTGCCCAGAGAGGCTATAATCTCCATTCATTCCTGGAGGTTTTTCAACACCAGTCTGGATAAAGCCTTCGAGCAGCCTTGTCTGATCTCATAGTTGACCCTGCTTTGAGCAGCAGGGTCACTGCTATTTCCCCACACTTGTTTTCCCTGTCAGTCATTCCTAAAGAGCCTTCATCCACCTACCCATCACAGCACCCCACTTATGCAAGTTAGTCCACCACATTGCTGTGAGACCAGTGATGCCCATGCACTGCATCCGTGTATGGGACTCTGGTTCCTCCTGTTGGTTTTTCAAGATGTATATGTTTGTATACAAGCACTTGAGATGTGTCCCTGGATGCCCTGCTTTCTCAGGGGAAGTAAGAGAGCATCCCTCATCACCCTGACCAACACATTGTCTTCCCCCACTTACCCAGCTGTTGTGTCAGTCTGAATTTGGGTGGGATAGGAACATTAGAAGAGTTACTCCCTCTTTCAGCATAGACACATTTCCCCAGAATAACAATGAACCCAATGAGTAGGCTGTAAAGAGGGGAGATGGAACTAAAACCTAAATTGTATATTTGATTGAGGTAGATGTAGCAGCTCATCAGCAGTCCTGATGCTTTGCATCTATAGTTTTCTCACAATGAGGAGACGAAAAGATGAAAAGCCATATTTCTTTCCTCTTATTCGTTATTTGTATTACATTAGTGCTTAATGTTTGCGAATGAGCACAATATGCAGCTAAGAGCTCTGAAGAGATTTCTAACTTGTGCTTGTGCAGCCTGGGAAGTAGAGATGTAGCAGATAAGCAGAATAAATAGTCATGAATGGCACACTTCTTCTGTGACTGGTTTCTAAATTGTAGGGGTTTTCTTAGTTTGTTAAAAAAAATACTAGTATGAAGAACAGAACAAGTGGAACACATCTTTGTCTAGTCGCCTTCTAAATTTTTTGCCCTTTGTCCCTACAATGCAATTAGGGATCTGTGTTTTTAAGGTGCTGTGAGTATAACTGGTAATCTATTCTTGGTATTGAAAAAGGATTTTTGTATCGTGACAAAATTGGCAGGAATATGTGGCTCTTTCTTCCCTCACGCAGCCTTATAAATATACCATAAGAGTATTTAGTAAAGGTTCAGCAATTTAATACTCAGTAATTAATGAGAACAATTTATTTGTTGGAAATTATAACCACTGTCTGCTATGGATAGGTAGACAATAGGTGAGCTCCCAGAAGAAAAGGGGACCTGTGATCTGCTTCTCAGCTGATATCTGCAGGGGATAATGTAAGGACTTTGCAGCCTTAGATCTTGCCTTACCAGCTCCTCTACCCACTTCCCTTTCCCCTTTCCTCTCCGGATTTCCAAAACCAGAATTTTTCACATAAGCCCTGTAACATTGGCACTGAGATCACTTGAAAAATGATTGGTATATTAAGCAGTAGAATTACAACCCTCTGTCTCAAACACAGAAACTGATACATCTAGATTAAGCATAATAAGGAGTAAGACACTGACTCTATAAATATTGAACTTAGTAGGAATTTAAACAATGAAGGTAGCAGAATTGCCCTTTCACTGACTTGTTCCAACCTTACAATAATTTAGTGCAACAAATAGGAAACACACAAAATATTATGTATCTGATAACATTTCCTATAACTAAATATCTTCCATGCATTTATGATGTAAAGGATGTACAGCAAAAAAATTAAGAATTCTAGCTTTGTGTATGCAAATATAAATTGTAGTCTACACAGCATGCAAATTTTGATTTAGAAGTTCACAAAATGAAGTCCCACCCCAAAAAGGGTCCTTACAAGCAGCAGGTCTAAGCTTAAAAGAAAATACTGAAACATTAGATTGCCAAATATGAAGTATTTTAAAACATCTCATTTATTTTTGTTAAAGATTATTATAGTTACAGGCTATCAAGGTGGAAGGGTGACACTGAATTGAGAATGAATACTTGAATGAATGAAACTCAAGAATCTATTCAGCTACTGAAATCTCTGTGCAACTCCCATTACCAAAGCTGCACGCACTAAGTACAGCAAAGTGAGCTCTGTTGTTTTCATACATATATCTTAAAGAGCAGAAGTGGTGCAAAAATATACTAAAAAGAAAAAAAAATACTGAAACAGGGTGGCAGAAATGCCATGGAAAATTCTGGCCCATGGGGGCTTCAGAAGCCGCAGGCACACTGAGATTTCAGTACCTCTCCAGCCAACATGAGACATTTTGCTTGCTGTGGCAGAAGCCAGGCTGATTCCCAGCCTGAGCCACCTTCCACCATCTCTTTGTGCATATCACTGCATGGCTTCATGCCTCCATAAGCATCATTCACTTCAAAAGGCACTTACGCGGCTCCTACGTGAGGCATTTCAAAAGATGGCTGCTCTATGGGTTGCTGGAACCACTTGATTTAAGACAAGGATTTTAAACCCTCAACTCCCTGGCATCGCTATTCTGAAATTCTCTGATATATGTGTAGCAGTAAAAACAATGTGCATTGTGGAAGCAGAAGAGTTGGTAGAAACAACATGGTAGAATATCTGTTCCCTGTACATGGAAAGCTGACCAAAGAGTAGGAGATAATAAGTATATACTGCAGAGGCGACATCTTCATTTATTTTAAGTTACATTTTTGTGTAAATGAAAAAAATGAAGCATAGAGGAAAGAGTTTTACCTCTGGAAAATCACCAAATGGAATCGGAATAGATCAAGTATGATAAAATGTGAACCCAATATGGCACTATAGCAGTAACTTACATGTAAAAAGGCACAGTAAGGGAATGATTATTATCTATAGACAGTCCTTTCTGCACCACTGTTGAAAGAAGAGGCCGCTTCAGGAGAGAAAAGAGGGTGTAATTGCTGTTGGACATCACTGAAGGATGGCCCAAGACTAGAAAAGTAGTATGAGACCCATGAGAGTCAAACTTGCAGTTTATAAAGTAGGGTAGACTTTAGGCTAAGTTTTGATTTTGGTTTGAAAACCAAGTATTTTGGGTCTGGCTAGCTACGGTCAAAATTTTCAAATGGTGTTGGGTTTGTCTTAGATGGTTATGTTGTGATCTAAGATGATAATCTTAGACCATTCGGGAGCAGCGCTGGCGAAAAGTGCCTTCATTAAAACTGGACCTGAAAAGCAGAATTCTTTTGCCCCTTAAAGGAAATTACTGGGTTGGGTTCAGTTCTATTGATTTGAACGTGAACCCTTTACAAAGTAGCAGCAACATAGATTAGAGATTCCAGTTTGGGCCTACAGCTGTGTATACTGAGACTGAAAGAAAATCAGTATTTTGCTGTTTTTGATATAGGTTTGGGTTAGATCAGAGATAAAGGGCAACCCAGGATTTGATAGGAGTCAAATCAACTAATAAGCAAGTGCCGTACTTAGAACACGCACGCTGTGTTCAGTAATAGGAAAGACAGCAGAAGCAGCTCAGGATAACAACAATGAACTGGGAAAAGTATGTACACACATAAACATAAACATGTACACACACATGCTTCATGCAAAAATGTAACAGTCTGAAAAGATGAGAGACAACATGGATGAAATATTCATGGAGTAATGAAATCAATGTGATATTTGCTGTTGTTAAAGGGCAAGCCCGAAATGGTTCGTACACGCAAGAGATATCAAATGCGTCCCTGGACTATGATATCCACGGCAGATCAAATTAAGGCTATTACGTTGTATGTTGTTTAATTGTCATAAAAAAAAGGAGGTAAATTCCAACTAATAGCAAGTTCTGTTTTCTCCTTTCTAGGTCATTTGTTGGATAATCTTGCCTTTTGTGTATGAAACATTTTCCTTGAGTATATTGTGACTTATAAATGTGTAATTCTAGCTCTGGAATGTCAGGAATTTTGAAAGATTAGTGATGCACTCTTAGAACTTTAATCAGCACTCCGTTTAATTATATTATCTTCTAAAAAAATGTCTTTTGCCATCCTGAAAAATCCATGATGCTCAGTATATGCTAGCAGAATTATTTCGGTTGTAATAGCAAGAAAGCAGTTTCTTACCAAGCTGGAATTTCTTGCTTGCATTTTGCTTAAGTTGTTGAACACACATTGCAATGATTAACTTTTCAGTTATAATTAGACAAAGTAATTGGAATATTTTCGGTATCGCACTGATCTTTCCCTAACTCTCAATATGTTTACCCATAGATAACATGTTACGCGTTTCTCATATGTAATTATCAGATAGCTATAGACAGAGATACATGTTGACATACCCAAACACTTTTTTACAAAGAATATAAACATTCTTTTTGGAAACTGCAGAACCACTTACCATGTGGCTTTCTGTTATGTCTCTGGTGTTGAGAGTAGGCAGAGGAGATGGGAAATGGTGGTAGATTACAAAACCAGAACCCCTGGTGGTTGTTCTCCACCCCATGGAGAGGAGACAGGGAGCAGCGTGTGAAGGCAGGACAGCGGGCACCCACTGACATATATGACAAAAAAACTTGTGTCAGACTTAGCAGCCTGCAGACAGCTCACCTTGAGGGGTGAGGAGCTGTAACTTTCTTCCTGTCTGTTTGTGTTGCCTTTTTGTCATCTGTGCCCGCAAGGGAAAATTCAAGGTTTTATTTTCATGGTCTTTGCTTAGGAGATGATAATGCTCTTTTCAACTGCAATGCATCTTTTAGATCAGGAATCTTAACGCTACTGAACCGATAGTTACTTTTCTCATTGTAGACAGCTAAGGAAATAATGTATTTTTTTAAAAAATCATAAATACTCTTCCATAGAATTATGATTTTTGCACATTAGAAGCATACAGAAAAAAGTCCTTTCAAGTTCATATTTCCACTACATATTATGTACATACCATGAGAGAGGACTTGGGAGGAGGGTGTATGGAGATAAGCACCAAATGCACACAGTTGATATGGGTGTATGTTACTAAGAGAAGAGATTAATTAAAGTTTGGACAGGGAATGTATCTCTATAAGTCACTCTTTTCCTACAAGCAGAGTGTTTTGAGAACTGCTGCTAAGTCTCCAAGGAAACCACTGCTATTTGTGACTCTGTTTAGTGGTGTAAAACTAATTTTTACCTGCTTTTCTATGACTGACAAGTCATGACAGCTCTTAGAAGTCTGCAAATCAATTATTACTCAAACTTAGCTATATTTTTAGTTACCTATTTTGTGTATTTAGACTGAATCACTGCACTACACTACAGATCAGAGGTGGAAAAGTCAGTCGTGATTCGAAAAATAGTACAAATCCTAATTTTCACAATAAAGCTTGTAGCATAATGGTATTCTATTGAAAAATTAAGCCTCTTGTTTAAGTAAATTATCAGTACCCCACACAAATATTAATTTGCTTATACAGATTTGCTGTCAAAGCTGCATATGTAGTTGTATAGAAATACACACCATGAGGATGGACTGAGCACCTACTGTTCAGTAGGTGTTCTGCTGCCATGCAGCATCTTACCCCCAGTGCCAACCTTGGGGAAACAAAAATCTATCTTTATTCTTAAATCAGATGCTGACAGTAAGGGCCAGAACATTAGAGAAATATTGTATTTATGCCTCATAATGGATTGCAATGTCTTCTTTCTTTTCTTGTGTTGCTCTGCCGGCAAAGGAAAGCTGTTGACATCCCCGAGTTGTCAAAGGCAGAGAGTTGCCTTTGCAACTGCCCCTGACAGCAGAGGTGAGATCAGAACACAAAATGTCTGTACCAGTTTATACCAAAGTGATCCATCTAGCCTCACATCTTGTCTTCAACATCAGCTGAAGGCTGGCGTCCATGGAGTTGTGTAAGCACAAGGCAATCACACAGCGAGGTCTCCACAGAATATCCTCCCAGTTTCCAGTGGGAGGGACCATCTACCACAAATAGTGTCCTTGTGTTTCATAGCCCAGTATTTCTTTTTCACTCTGTTAATTTGTCTGGTCAGTTTTTAAAACCATGAAAACCTTTAACATCTTCAGGATGCCAGAAGATGAGAGAGATGATAAGAAGATGAGAGAAAGAGATCTTGCCAGGCAGTTCAGGAAAAGCAGGGATATATAAGAGGAGCAAATTTGGAATTAACCTGTGGGCTGAATAGGAAATGCTCGTGAGTATAATGACAAAGTGGTGACAGGATGATAGTAGGGGTCCTGATTTGGTCATCTCTGCACTTCTGGCAAATAGGAAAACACATATAACTTTAATGCTTGTGTTGCCATGTTACATGCTTGGAGCTGCCTGATAAGTGATGTTACTGCTCCATGCACCGAGCATAGAGCTCTTTGAACCTGCAAACCATCTCTGGTTCACGTTTCCTGTATTTATTTTTTTTTGTCCAGTCTCAAAAGAAGGTTGTTTATTTCTTTTAGTACACTTTTCTATATTTCATTTGTGGGTGTATCAAAAGTCCTATTTTCCCGTGTATGATTTTCCCACTAGATAGTCCCTATGCCTTTAAAAATACCATGTCATAAACTGCACAAAATCAAAGGATAGAGGTGGGGAAGAAGAAAGTGATAGAAGGAACAGGGCTGTTGAGGAGAGAGGCAACGTTACTAGAGATGGAGATATGGAAGCTATTGAGGCACATATGACTGGGGTAAACTCCCTCATGCATAACCTGAGCATGCAAAAAATTCTTACTTTTTTTTTTTTTATGACAACCTGTGGATTATATACCTGAAACCATGGTAATTTAATCTTTCTCTATCCTGGCAAGTCTATAAAGCTATATTCTTTGTAAGTCATTTTACATTTTTGTTATTTAAGTTGGATATCTAAAGTATATTTTCAGGCTTCATCAGATATACATAATTATAGCCCATTAAAAACTTTTAAATGCAACAATTATTCTTAAAGCTTCACTGTTATTTATCCAATTTTCTGTTTTTATCAATGACAATTACTTTAAGTTGTGTTCTCAAATGTGCTCATGTTGCACTCAAAAATCTTTAAAATCTGAATACATTTCAGTATACACATGAGTTTCTAAGACTTACAGACACGTACATTAACAGTAAATCAGTGAAGACACTGGAGTTCTGGTGATTAAATACTGGAAAAAAAAACAAGATAAGATCTGCTAAAATCTCCAGGGCATTGAAAAGGAATCAGAGAACCCCTGTCCACCCAGGGTTTGGCTCGTCCTCTACCTCCTGGATTGCTCTCCCTCATTGTTCACACCACTCCCTCGGGCAACAGTTGTGCACTTTTTTCACAGTTTTTTAATCAATGAGTCCAGAGGAGAAAAGCTGTTAACCAATTTTAAGGCTGATGATAGAAAGTTGGTGGTAGCGTGACCTTGCTTGCTAGGTTTAGACATAATCAAATGCCAAGTGAGATTGAGAGTCAGATGTTGTGAAGGGGCCTGTGCTAGAGGCAAGTGACTCCATTAGTCTGTTTGAAGGTTCAGCTTCAGACCACAGTCATTTCAGTCCCCTGAGAACAGACGCTTTTTCCACCGATGGCTTCTTTGGCACCAAGTGTCTCATCTGGTTGACCTCTTCAGTGGGAACACGGTGCTCTCCTAGAATCAGGCCTTTGCCTGAGTTCCCAGGGTCTGCTGGGGAGTCTTGTGTCTACCAAAAGCATCATGTTCCAGGTGGGCTAGGATACCCTGACCTTGCAGTGTATGGGATACACATGATGTTCCTCAAAGTTGTATTGAACAATATGTATGGTGAATTTACATGCATAGCTAGCTAAACAGATGAAAGCAATGACATCCACTGTCTCAATAAAACGAGTGGCAAATATTAGATTTTTCCCCATGACATACCTATAAGCTTGGAAATCTAGTTCTTGACCCTGCGATGTTTACTCTATCAGATTAATTCCTGTTTATGTTGACTACCATGGAGTTATCTCACCCATAAATTCAGCCTGTTGACTTTAGGGGAAATGCTTTTGTGAATATGGCCAGTACCACTAGATGTTAATAATGACACCACCTATCCACAGAGCTATTTCCACCACAAAAGATGTCAGAAAGCCTTATTAAGCCATCTAGTTCTGCTTCTCTATTTTTTCTTGCTGTCTTAATGTGTCCATCAATGCTGATGCAATGCAGTGTAGGCTGCAGTGTCAGAAGCAATGCAGCCATTCAAGTATTCCATTCTTCTGCGGATGTTGATGAAAAATGAAAGCTGTGCCTTGATATTGTGACAATGAAGGAATAGCAATGTAGCAGCTTTTCTGTCCTGTTTTGTTCTTACTTGTTTTTATTAAAAAAAAAGATATTTTTCTAGTATTTGCTCAGAGAATTAAAGTATTCTGGTTACTTGAAAAAAAGCAGTAAGACAGAATAAATGTTCTCCTGGGAAGAGCAAAGCTTTGCTTCTTGTTAGACATTACTGACCTTGATTATGCAGCTTTCTTGGACTTATTAGCTGATGAGGAGTCTTCCAGTTTGCAAGTTATTGGAAGGCCCTTTTTGGGCTCTGAGGGCCTTAGCATGAGCTAGCTCCTGATAGCACACATTTGTGTTAACAGGCCAAAGAATTCACTGTCAAGAAGTTAAAAAATAAAATCTTGTTGATTAATGTCTCCACTCGTTAAGCTACAGACACATCGGTTATTGTCAAAGTTTTGTTCCCTGAATTTTAAGCTTTGTATGAAAGAGAGAAACAAAGAAGTGTCTTGTTCTTTCTCTTCTTATGCCTATTTCAAAAACCTCCCCAAAGTCATGGCTTTTTTCAAAACCATATTACAAAGTAATTCCAAATTAATACCCTGTATTCCTTTTCAAAGTCCTACTCCTTCTCTTTATACCTCCCTTCTAACCCTAAGATTTCTCACCGTTCCGATTCACCCTGACCTGATCTGAATCATCGCATGGTTGTGTCTGCAGAGTTGTTCCAGAGCACAGAATTGCAGCCCTGCTATGAAACATTAAGATAGGTCTTGCTGGATGTGTTTTTAATCTGCTGCTTTGCAGATCAACAACTACAGTTCCAGTGGGGTCAGGAAAGAACATTCTTTAGAAATATGGTATATGTAGCCAGATTGGTTTTGATTGTGTGAATACCTTGCTTTGGAAGCTGCCTTTGCTACCAGCTGCGCTACTTACCCTCTTGTCATGCCCTTGTCCCCAGAGCTGCCTGGCTCCCTTCCAGGGGACAGAGGTTTAGCTGCTTTCACAACCTTCTTGTCGTGATTCCCAGACTTCCAGCGTATTGCTTGAAAACATCCTTGTTTTCACTTGTCTGACATCCCCTTAGGTACACTAATTCCCCTCCTTCCCCCGCATCCCAACAATCATCGACTACAGAGACATCCAGCATACCTTTTTGTGACTATTTTCATCCTATGTTTCAGTTTGATACAGCCAGAAAGACCAGAAGCAGAAAGCTTGTAAAACGATTAAACTCATTTTCTTCATCTGCCGTGGCGCCAGCTTGCTAGTTTCTTTATAGAAACTACCTCAGTCCTGCGGCAGGTTGAGCTTGAGATTCCTGATGCAGATCATTATGCTCCCATAAATTATCTCAGCTGTACCTGAGCCAGGGTTTGAACCAGACATTGACAGGGGAGGTTTCTTCCTTTTGCTCTTTTCCCTTTGCTTCCCTGCGCCGCTTTGCTATTCCCTGCAGAATGGAGAACAAATTAATTTTTTGGACATTTTATTGTGTTTAATACCACTGTCTTTGAAAGGTGCTCTCTACTTGTAAGCCAAAATTATTTTAAACAATATTCCCGTAGTAGCCCAGTCTGGTGAAGAGTAGGAAAGAGATGTTTTCCATTTTTAATTATTAATTTAATGAATCATAATCTATTTTATTAAAAAATTACAGTGGTCATACAAGGTAGTATTTACTTCTGATGAACTTATGCCTGTGTGGGTGTACAGTTTATTAGCAACTCTCAATAGAACTGACCACTGAAACAGAAAAAAATTCTTTGAATAATCTTTCTGTTGATATATTTAGTACTCAAGTTTTAAACTGCATTTTTTGATAAATTTTACATGTTTTCCAACTGCAAATGTTCATGAAACTTCTGTTTAAGAATTAATATAATTATAGTTATATAACACAATGTGCTAAAAGATTATGCAGTAGTAGATATTTATCACGTCTGAATTTTCTTAAAAAACAGAGAAAACTTCAAGCTTTATTTTTTCCTGAAAAAAAAAAAACAGATAAAAATACTAAAGCCAAAATGAAATTTTAATACTAATCTTAGAAAACTAGGCCAAACAGTGCCACATGTTCCAGTTTTCAATTTTCCAAAACCAAATTGCCCAACTTTCAGGGAAAACAGGTGTTTCCCAGGAATTTTTGAGTTCACTTCACAGTTCTCCTCCAACCAAACTTTTGGCCTATTTTGGTTTATGTGTATTTGCAATCCACATTTTTTCAAAGAACCTTGAAAAATGTTTTATACATAAATAAGACAAATGACGCTAAGTGGAAAAAAGCGGCTGTAGGAATTGTGCTGCTCTTGCAAGGCACCGGTGTTGTTATGAGCAGGGTCAAGAGTGTTCATACCATCCATGCGCAAAACCACCTTGGATTTAAAAATATGAGTAAATGAATGAGTAAATATCTCCCTACCATCCATGGAGATGTGGAGACTGAAAATACAGCAAGGCTGGCTCAGGTCCCTGGGTAGGGTGAAGCAGAGACGCCTTTCACAGGGAAATGGGATGTACTAGGTACCAGCTGCTAATGGTCCTTGAAGCACACCTACAGATATTTCAGGCTGGAGCTGCTGAAGTGAAGGGAGCTGGGCAAACTGGGTGATGCTGGGGAAGGATGCGGCGTTATGGTGGCTGTGCTCACCTCCATACTGCTTCTCTGGCACTTTCAGATCAGAACGCTGAGTGCATTCATGAAGGACCTCCCAAGGCAAGGAGGAGAGTGATGATTTTCTTCGCTTCCACATGACCTCAATTCTAGCAAAATAAGGAGACCGATCACTTCCCACACACATACATGTTTCAGCAGACTTGAGAAAATTTCCAGCTCGGACCTTTCAGAGGAATTATTTTTTGTTGTGGAGGACTTTACTCAGCCTTGTCTCCTTAGAGTAGGATTTGTGCGTGCTTTCTTGGAGGATATACAAAATATTGTTCTGAATTTGAAGATTTCATGTTATTAAAACATATTCTCACAAAACATATTTTGTGCTCAGCCATTTCTACCCATTTTCTTTTTTAATTTTTGTTTTTCTTTAAAAACAGATACAAATTTACTCAAATTGGCAGGAAAAAAAATAAGGGTAAGGAAACTCTGTATGGAGAAGTAAGAAGAAATCTAATAAATTAATGGTCTTACTCTAAATTCAGAAAGCAACTGAAAAAAAAAGAAATTTAAGAATTCTGGTATGAGGGATGGCAGAATATCTGATGTGAGAAAACAGATTTGAACCCAGACTGAATCTGGGGTCCATTTGTAAAAACAAGAAATTGAGCTCAGTAGTTTCATAAACTGTAAGTGCAGTAGCATGACAGCAGAGGGTTGATGGCCTATAATGCTTTGTCAGAAGCTTTTCCTCTCAGAATTGTTAGAGTTGTTGCCTGTAGAGAAATAAGTGCCCTTTAGGACATGGTTCAAGTATAGGAGTAGTTTAGTCTGTCTCACGTCTGAGAGGACAGAGGAATTTATCAAGAAAATCGTATAGGTTTTTACGGTTGACTGAAATTCAAATCCAGGAATTGAAGGTGGAAAGTCGATGTTTTGTCTCAGGCAAACCAGAAGGGAGAAGTTTCTGCTGTATTTTAGAGGGGCGAGGCAAGTTCCCTTTCATATAAACCAACATTAGTCATGTATTTCTATGAATAACATGCCTCACTGTCATTTCAGCCTGGGATTATCCATGTGTCCTGGAGACAGGCAGACACCTGGGAGATGATTTGAGTGAGCAGAACATTCTGTAGTCGCGGGAAGTGTTTATTACGCCAAATCATTGTTTCTCACTTCATTTCACATAATCATAACTTCTGTGGCATTTCCTTCTTTGACCTTCAGTATAGATCAGAGGACACAGCTGAAATCAAACACACTGTTTATGTGGGCTTGGCCCCTTCCAATTAAAGGATTTTTTTCCTTGCAGTTTTCCCCACTCTTTTTTCCCTTCGGTATTTCAGTATTATTGTCTCTTAAGTTTCAGTGGCCAAATTTAGCACTCTCAGTTTTCCCGGACAGAATACATTCCTCTTTCGCAGATGTTATCAGAAAATCCTCTACAAGTCATTATGTATGGAAAATACTGGGCTAACATTCTCTCTTCCGCACAGGTGCATGGCAGATACTTTATTTCCTTTAGGCAGGAAATAAAAAAGCAGCCAAGTATTGAAATGCTCAAATTTAAAAAAAAAAAAATAACAGCCCAGAAAAATAAGTCAAAATTGACTGCATCAGACTCCACACACACAGACACACAGACAGGTTTTGTCTCTACAGAAGCAATAGTTAAGAGTAGTATATTTCATTGAGTTATTTTGTTTTCCCTGTCATTCACTCTTCTCATATCACCTTTTGCCTCTGTCTCTTACAGTCATTGTTATTCTTATTTTTCTGGAATAGTTTCTCCTTTTCCACATCCCAAATGGTCAGCCCTGACTGCAAATAGTTGATTTGCCAGCTTACGTATTGTAGGTAAAGGCTTGCTTGTTTTGTCTGGGTGCATGAAGGGAAAGGTGTTTGCAATAATTTTCAGCTTGTACAGGACCCAGTAATTAAAGTCAGTCTTTGGGCTTAGACCACAGCACATATGCTCTAGACAGAAGTTGTACTTCCTTCCCACTCTCCAGTAAAATTAAGGCAGATCCTGACCTTGAGCCTATGGTTTGTAGAGAGCTTTAAGTGCTGCTTGTGCACATTTAACCCCACCGTAACAGTTGTAGGGTCATAGGGAGGTGACAGATGCTATCACAGACTTCCTACTGTAGATGATTAATTATGAAGAGAGGCCTTTGCATAGACTAGACCTGAAAATTTCAGCTGATTTCCTCAGCAAGGTTCTTGGCAGACCTACAGGAGCATCTTTGTTGATTCAAGCCAGCTACTGTCTGTTGTGCTTATCGCAGGCTTCCTTACACAGCAGAACCACCCAGGCTGATAAAAGCGATGAAATTTCAGTACAACGCAGCACTGGAAATTTGTATCTCAAATAAACAAATATTGCCATCAATATTCCCAGCATTATATAGCTGCTATTAACATCAGGCTTACATATTGTAATTTTATTTCTTAAACTACAGAGATAGTGCTTAGATGTATGGATTTATTATCACATTTGACATATATTATTTATAGCATAAGAAAGGTGAAACATCTTGCAGCATGCGTGTAAAGATTAGGATTTATTGTCCAGGAATCCTTGAACAATTTTATCAAAAGCCCATTTCTAGGTGGTGTTTTTCTGCAATAAATCATACAGCAGAAATCTATCAGTGGACACCAGTAGGAGATAAATGAGAGCAGAGGAAAGAGGGTCATCACAGATTTTTTTTTCTGTATCATGACCTGTCATTGGCAGAAATCCATTTATTATCGTACACGAATGATTTTTTTCCCTTACTCACTGGGTTTGCCATTCTGGGGACTGTTATCTAGAATAAAATGAAAACTTCACAAAATGTAAGCTTTCAGGAATCATGAAAACAGAGATAACTTAAAGACCACGGGTGCAAAGACTAACACTACTTCTACTTCTACTTCTTTTTCTGTCTCTCTCCCACCCTCTCTTTCTTGCTTTTCTCTTTCCTCCACCCTCTACGTAACAACAAATTGTGAAAATAGGGGAGGAGGAGGGACAGGATCATAAACCCAGTGCCGTGGTGGTGTATAAAAGAATTACTAAACTCAGCTGCTTGGTATATGCAAGAAAGAGGCAAACTCTGTATGGTCCAATTGGAAGTTGGTGAGCTCTCGTTCAGCTGCATTTACCCCAATTCTTCAAGAACCTTTCTACCATTTTTAATGAAATAAAGTTATGTTTGTCTTTAAGTAATGGGCAGAGGGGAGGAGTAGGGCTGAAGTGTGACATTTTTGGATAGATTGAGAGTAATCAAGAAGGGAAGGAGCAATGTTACCTCACACATCTCAATGAATATCACCACCCAAATTGCTACAGGGTCCTCAAGAATGATCCACTCATGTTCCAGGCAGCTGGTGTGGGATTTGGTTAGGTAACGGGGGCTCCACCCAGGCCAGAATGATGCTCATAGCAGTCAGGCTTCTGGGAACCAAGAGGAGATGCAACAAGTACAAATATCAATTAATTTGTACAAGTAATGCACCACTGGGGCACATGCTAATTAAGATACCCAGGTTGTGCTCCTTCTGGAAAACCTTGGTTATTTCTGCTTTATTAATTCAGGATTTTATCACAGTGCAGAAGTTTTATATGACTCCTCATCTCTCTGATCTGTTTACCTTTTGGACATGCATTTTTCTTTCCCTGGACTTGATAAAGAAGCACAAATGCTGGTAGGGTCTACATTCTCCTTTGAAAAAAGATGAAATAGTGAACTAATGTCCATTCATTTGTGCAAGCTGATGGTTCAGTTACTCCTTGTCAACAGAGACAAGGGTGGGACTGTGTGAGCCTGATCAGACCAGCTATGTAAGTTTATGTCACTGTTGAGAAGACCTAGCTGCAAGTGAACCACCAAAACAGGATCTTTCCTTCCCAGTGCTGGACCCTCAGCTCTACGCAACAGCGAATGAGATAACCGTCCTTGTGGAAGACACATCCCATTGCCAGATACAACCATATGCTGGCACAAAGCAAGGCTCTTTCTAGTACTGGAGTACGTAATAGATAAATAAATAATCCAGATTCAATTTTTTTTTGCTTTCTTAACTAAGGTTTGAGTTACTGAAGCAATTTGCCAACTGGATACTATCACAGTTATTCTTCAATAATCCTATCACAAGACAATACAAGATGTTATTGTAATGTATATTTTACTGGGTTAAAACTGTGTATTTACTTAATTTATGGGGTGGGGGGAAGAGAAAGGCTTGAAGGTGAGCAATTCAGATTGATGACAGAAACAAAAATTTAAAAGCCAGTCAGAAGAACTCATTCTTTCTGTTGTAGCTAGTGGAAATTTATTGTTGACTTAATTTGAGCCAAGATTTAATCCCATGTTTCTATTTGAAAAGTTTTTGATTTTTAATGCAATGGTAGAAAAAGGTTGCTAATACAGACAGACCATTCAGTTCAAATAACCTTTAGCTGTAAATATATTTTACGTTGAACAGATGCAAAACTTGTGTATATGAAAATTACACTTTGTGTTTGCGCTGTGTGATCAGATACAATCCCACATGCGGGTTTGATTTTAATGGGTTCCTATACGTGTGCAGATTTTTAATCTTTCTGGATTAAACTTTAATAATCTTTTAATCTTTCAAACTCTCCTTGAAATATTATAGTTTTAGATCATTTTCCTTGCTGCTTATATAAATCTTTTACAACAAAGAAATTCATTCATTCAAAGTAGGAAAAACGTGATACAGTAAAAGAAGAAAAAGTCGCCTACAGCATTAAGATACTACAAGAATCTATTTTTTTATATATTTCATTTTGACTTCACTGTTGCCTTCGACATGCAAACTATTCAGAGTTATATTACAAACTGAGCTGCACTTCGGAAAACTTTAAGAAATCCTGCTGCTCTTTCTATTTGGCTGACTTAATTTTCAACTAACTGAAAGATTTTATTCCTTGGAATCATAACAGCTACAGACATGAACAATAATTTATGGCTACCACATCAAATGAATGGCTTGAAATCTTAACCCACACTTCAACTTTATGGTAAACTCAACTAACCAGCTTAACCTGTGTGCAAAGTGTGCAAAGTGGACTCTTCTAAACATCTGTGACTGCAATTGGAACAATAAAACAATATTATTGCACATATTAAATTAGAATATAATCTTATGCCTGTAAACCAGGAAAAAAAAAAGATAGGCTATGGGGCAAATTACAAATTTTTAAGTTAAGATTGAAGAATTAATCTCAAAACTATGTATTTCTTCTTCACTACCGAATGAAAATAAGCAGTAAAATAAACGTAGTTTACACAGCTGCAGTCTAGCTTCTTTTGGGGATAGACAGTTTGTATCTTTCTTTTTAGTATTTTGGTTGAAACCTTTAATTATAACCAATTGAATCTCCTTAAAGATTAGGGGGCCCACATAGACAGGTTGTGCATACCCAGTCATTATCTAGAGCTCAACCAGATTAATGTGGGTGAATTTTCTACGATATCATGCACTTTTACCTATTATGAAAATTTAAGATAGATGCCACCTAACCTTTCATTTTAATATTCCTGCTGGTTTTAAGTATCTTTTTCTTATAAATGCTACAATCAAATCTTTCCTTCAGGCAAATACTGTTCCACTGGCTGCAAGTTGGACACAGCAGCGTTGGGGTTATTATGAATAGGGACAAGATGTCTGCAAGATGATCACGGGACTTTGAGAGTTACAGGAATTATGGGCGTTGCAAAGCAATAGCGGGAAAGCAATTTAGGATGGGGCAGGGATAACCTGGATGGATAAAGGTCTCACACGTATCCACTGAAATGTGGATCGCACCCTGACATCAAACTCAATACTGCCCTAGGTGTTGCACAGAAATGGTGAGACCCTTTTGCCTCTCCTGTGTTGGACATGGCCGGGCAGCAGCCAGGGTGGAAAGGGGCAGAGAAGGTCAATAAGAGGCAGCAGCTCCTTACACCGGTACAGCGAGCGGCCTCAGCTGCCCCAGCGTTGTCTGTCTGGATCTTGTGCACGGAGCAAAGCGGGGAAGAGATACTTCACAGTGGGGCAAATGCTCCACACTCTTGCTGTGTGGGACAGGGATGAGAGGCTGGAGGGCTTCCCCCTTCTTTGGATCTCCGTAGGCAGCCCCTGGGGCAAAGTCAGCTTCCTGACATTAGTCTAGGGTAACACTTTTGGCTTCCCTTTCCATGTTAACCCCTTAAGCCTATGTGCACTCAGTTTGTAAATATATTGGCAGACAGGAAGGTGCAGAAATAAGTATATTTGTGTCTTGGAGTTTAATACTATCAGGTTGATAAGAGTCACTCAAGTCAAAGAAATTCCTTGGCCTCTTTTGTTTCACAGACACAAAAAGTTGTTCAAGGCAAAGGTCCCTCATGTACCTTCCCAGTGAGACCGTGTTGTGTCTGCTTTGCTCAGCCTGTTTCACAGGAGAACGGTTTTGTGGTCCACATCCCCCTTATGACATTAATGCTTACAGCATCTGTGAGATTCCACATGTAAAGCAAGGTGTGAACGTTGCCCAGGAGTTTCAGGGTTCATGCAAGAGATTAAAAAATTAGTTGGGAACTAGAAAACCATTCGTGCTTCAGACATCTGTCACTTTTATATGAATCCTCTGCAGTGAAAGACCTCGTCGTACATGGGAACTGGAACACTGAATAGGAAGTGCAAGTAAGTCTGTAGGGCTCCAGCCCCTTTATGCATCCATAGGATCCCACATTAGAGAAAGAATTTGTCTTTTACCATTCACAAGCACTAAATTCTCCTGGGAAAATGTAGGCCCCAGCAGTTAAATCATTGTTGTCCTCTCAGCGTCTGTTTCTGAGACACCATCAGCAAGTTGGGAAGGATGCAGGATATCCAATTCACTTTATTTTCAAATAGGCTTACAAAAGTGTTTAGATCAGTGCATTTTTAAAGATAGGACAGAGCTGGAAATGTGAGTTTTAGCAACAAAAATGCGAGGAACCTAAATTATTTTCCACTCCCAAGATTCTTTTTCCTTAAAAATGAAAGGAAAAGTGACTGTTTGGAACAGACAAAATGCTACAATAAAGATCAGAACTGATTCTGAAAGGCTTAACCTAGCTGTTTAGTCATTTTCATAGCAGCACTTGTATTTTTATTTTCCAAAAAGGAGGGCAGAAGAAAATTCTCCAAGTCAAATTCCTCACAATATTTAGTGTTCTCCGTTCCTTATGTTTTACCTGGAAAGGTTCCCCAGTCCTCATGGCACTTTGAAGAATGCACTTCAACAATAATTGAATGGAGCAAATGTTTAAACATTTCTCCCTTGAAACAGCAACAAGGCCTGTAGGTGGGATTCGTATAGTGACGGGTGAAATAGATGCATTTGCTAAAAACGTGATGGAGAATCTTCAGAAAAAATGCTGATGGGATTGTAATTTTAACCCATGATCTTTTGAAAGATAAAATGATCACTCTGCTAATGACATAGGTCTATATAGGGGGTACTAAACTCAGTCTCCTCTAACCCACACTAGAGCTGTTAATGCAGGATCATCGCCATGATTTATAATATTAAAAAATAGTTTCATCAAGGCTTTTACTGTTACCTTGCAAGAGATCAGAATGAATATTCACGGTTAATCTATTTTTCAGAACTTCCTACCTCTCGGTCCCAGAGAGACACAACGGCGGTGTATCATGATTCCAGCACTTAGGGATCTAATTGGGATATTGTTCCGTACGCACTGTTAGACACTGTGGTGACAAGACGAGTCTTAGCCAACGCTGGCGGCCAGCCAACACATACCTTCCGCGAACAAAGTGCAGGGCAATTAAAGTGTAAGCGCCGAAGGAGCACTGCCGAGAGACAGCACAGAAATAGCCATCAAGTAAAGCACTTGGAAAATATATTTCTTTGGCATATTGGAGGATTATTGTTCCGTCCATTCATTTCTTTCCCTTGATGTCTTCCCCTGAAGGGGATCTTTTTTTCCCTCTTCTGTATTTTCAGGCTTTAGAGAAGTTCGGGGATTCCTTGGTGAGGCGGGGATTGTTTTTTCAGAGGGGCAGGGAAGGCTGATTTTTCTATTATGTGAATTGAGGGAAGAGGACGTTGAAGAGAAAGAGCTTTGGGAAGTGTGTTATGAAATGGAGCTTTTTATAAAATTCATGGATTGGTTGTGCTCTGTACATATCATGTGCTGCAGAATGTTATATAGAGCGATCATTTTGCACACAGCTATGTATAAATACTGAAACAAGGCCTGTAATTCTGCTCATCAAAATGAAAGCCCTTAAGAAGTCAGATGTCCCCCCCAGTTCTCCGAACAGGTCTGTATTACTAAACTGAATTCACAGCCACCTTACCAGTAATTTAAGCAACCTCTGTTGAATATCGGATACCCTAAATGCTCCGCAAATAATCCCGACACTGTGTTTTGTGATATTCGGTAGCAAAACCTAACAGAGATAAAACATTTAACAGAGATAAAACATTTAACAGAGATAAAACATTTATTACTTGAAGTCTGTTTGTTAATAGATGGGTAAAAGTCTGTTGGAGAGGGAAGGGGAGAGCAATCTGGGGAATTATCTACTGGAGGTAAAGGATACACAAATGTACAAACATCATTTTCATTCTCATTCCCAATCCAAGCGGCTAATCACAATGTGCATTTTCCTTTCATGCAGATCTGCTCAAATGTTCTTGCCTAGCAGGTGTGTGTGTTTGTAAAGATCAAAACAGCAGCAGTTACTGAATTTGTGTCTACCCTGGACGGTCTCATTTGTGATTTTTTTTCCCCCCTTCAGAATATATTTCTCTAATGAAGATTTGGTCAGCTATTTTATGTCTGCAAGGTATTTTTTTTCCCCATGTAGTTATGCAGGGAATGTTATTTTAATCATTTTGTTGTTTGTGGGCAAATTTACTTATCATCTCTCTAATAGCAGCAGCAGGAGTTACAGACATAATCTCCTAGGCATATGGACAACTATGGATGTATTTATTAATCTGAACCTTTCTAAAGGTAACATCCAAATTCTTTCCTAAAATGTGTTTCTTCACATCATGCTTGTGTCAGGTTATCGTCAGCAGATGCAGCCTTTTTTATGTACATTTGTTTTGTAAAACAATTATTTATTCTGCAGGATGAAAAGGTTATATTGCAGAGGTCAGACTTTTATCATTTTCTTTTTATGGAGCAAGCCATTGGGATATTATAATGGTATGTCAGCTAAGCACCTACATGGCTCTACAAGGTCAAACAGAGAGTTACAACGGGCATATTTTATGTATGTATCTTGTGAGTGTTGTCCCAGTACTCTCCGACCCCCCCTAATAAACCATTTTACTGCTGTACAATAACGCGGCTTTGTGTTTCATAGGATTTTTTTTTTTCCCCTTTGAATGAATGCTAAATTCATACGAATGTCAATAATAAAAATTTACCAAGTTCTTCCTGGGGTCACTTAATGACATTGTTAGGATTCTTAATGTAGCTACTAGGTGAAAGAGCTGCCAGTACCGCATAAAGAATGAGTTGTTCTCCTCCTGCCACAGCCCCAGCTGATTTACAACCACTTTGTGTTTGATGTTGGACAGGATAATTTCATCAGTCTCCAGCCCTTGTGATCATGTCCCAAAATGACTAGTCAGGTGAAGCCCCAGCCGAAGATTGCTTGTCACCTGTAGGAAGTAGCTGTCTGCTATGAGTAGTCTTTACTCATAAATGTAATCATCTGTTAGTTATTCATTGAGCTATACTTCATGGTCTAGATGTAGTAGTGAGGATAATATACAAACACCTCACAGGGAAAATGCTTTGAAACAACAGATGTGTCCGTTAAAAACCTTGTTTTTTACAGCAGGACAGCATCTTAAACGGAAGTAACTGGCTTCCAAGTTCATCTCTGAAGGTTACTTCAGAAAACCTGTCAAAACCTCTCCCCCTCCACAAGTGATTCACTGCAGCAAATGGCCTGTAGTTAAAAACAATGATTTCTTAAAAGTCCAACACCAGCATTGTTGTAGTGATTTAAGGCAGTCAGAGCAAGACAGGTATAAACCTTTGCTGCACTATTGTTTTGAAAGAATGCGTGATGTTGTGATAGAGCTATCTGAGAGAATAGTATGATAATTCAGCCACGTCTCTGGGGGGCAAATTCTTATCTATTTTGGTTAAGTTCCTTGAAATCGTGGAGGATGTGTCTATTTCTAGTACCGGTGATGCACTTTCATCACATCCAGACATATAATTTGGCATGAAATAACTAACACTCTTCCATTTTTGGTATTCAGCTGGGCTTGACCTGACATTTGTTCTCTTATTTTATAATAAATAAAAATCTTGCTTCAGAAGAGTAGCTAATAAGAATTCTGTAAAAGCATTATAAAATTGCCAAAAAGAAAAGTGGTGCTGTTATTAGGCCAATACTGCTGTAAATGATAAATTAAAAAGGCAACACGAAGAGGCTGAGAAGTAGTGACAGCTACAACGAGTACATTTTCTCCTTTCTCAGTGTGAGATCACAGTGCAGGAATACATGAACTTCGAATCCCTTTGTGAAATTTGTGCTCATTTTAGCTGTCACTGCTGCAGGTGATGAGCACTCACAACCTGTTGTTTCTGGTTTGCGTCTTTAAAAATGCAACGGATAAGTTCTAGTAACAAGGGGGTAAATATTCTGATAAATACAATCATGTAGCTAATGTGGAATTCTGGATAGAATTCACAAGGTATTTTTGAATTTATCCAAGGCTTGTGATCTAAAAGACAGACAGATATTTAATTTCTTAAATTGTAGTTGGAAAACAAGAGTGCCATTTTATGTGTTTCACTTACATTTATTTTGTCAGGATGCTTCCAAGGTTAGAATACACAATATTTTTCCTCCTCAAGTTTATTTCTCAAGGTCTACTTTCACTATTCCTTTCAGTAAAAAATTACAGATCTAGCTCCTGAAAAAAACCCACTCAATTTAAACTACCATTTCAAACAACTCTAAATGCAGAAGACAATGGATTGAAACTTCTGGTTTGTTTCATCAGGGAGAAAGAGGTCATTTACAAATCTTGGATCAACTTCGAATTTTGAAATAAGAGGATGTGCAGACTTTACATCTGGTCTGAGATCAGTTTCTGATTTACTTCCTTTTTTTTGGTTTGAATTAGAAAGGTTAGAACTCAATAGACCCATAAAAGAACAATTCAACTTTTTTTCCACAGACCAAATTTTCGAACCACATTGTGTTAGTACAGCTTTTCATGTTAATAATTTAGATATCTTTTTAAAAAGACCTATATTTTAGAAATGTATAAAGGGAGAGATTATCTGTTTTGTTCCTAAAACTCTCTGTTTATTTGATCCCTTGAGTTCTTAATTTTGCTTCCCTGGCTTGACATTTCCATTTTTTCTCTTTATGCCTGGAAATTCTTGTGGCTTGTATCACCTTTTAAAAGGATATAGAACTTCTTAGAGAAAAGACCTGTCCTACTATGGATGCCTTTTAGTGCCCATCCATGCTGCTGAGCACACAACAGGGAGTAACAGTGCCGGAATAAACACATTTTTTCTCTTTCTTTTGACTTAAAAATGAAAATAAGATGTTACGCATGTTTTAGTTACTAATGGAATATTTCCTGCCTGGTGGGTCTGTATTGCTCTGGTCAGGACAGGGACATGTTTTGATTATCCGAAGGAGGAAATCCTTCTCAGAAAGGTAGCTCACAGTAGACACCCGATGACTGACTCCTCCCTGGCTGCTACAGTACTAGCAGGCACCACGGTAATAAAGGTGTTACATTTAATAAAGCTCTTCCACGTATAACAAATGAAGGAAGAGCCTTTGGCAATAGAAGCAGCTCTTTCTAGCACCCAATGTCATTTGTCTCCTCTAACTGCTGTGCACAAACTGACCTGCGTCATGAATATTCCCCGTTTGCCCTGGCAAAGCATTGCTTGACACAAGCCATACCTTGTAGTTCACTCAACAGTCCTACAGGGAGGTGTTTTTAAAAAATGATCAGTGCTGTTCTGCTGTAAACCTACCAAGGGTGGTAAAGTTTTAATGCTCATTCCATTATCTTATTGCACACCTACTGCCAGAGGAGGCCTTGGGAGACTTCCAAGTGGAATTGCTGTAAAATTACTGCTTGTAGTATGGTATTGCCTTGTGCCTTCTTCACAGGGGATAGTGTGGTTCCTGGTGTTACTAAGTGCCTGGCAAGTTAGTTCCTCAGGAAATACTCCATTTTTACTCAGATCGTAGTCAACAGCAGTTTCTCTGAGATCACCTCCTCATCATAAGAAATATGCAAATGTCATACACCTTCCTTTTACAGGGAGGCAACAGAGATTAGAGATTACCTAGTAAATGACAGAACCAATGTTTAAAGGAATGTGAGTCTTACATTATGATATCTTTAAAGCAGGTAAAAATAAAATTTACCATAATTAAAATGAAAAAAAAAAAAAAAACATATTAAAAAAGCAGTTAATCTGTAGCTTTTGGATACTATATATGTTGAAATAGCATAACTGTTATTGTATTGGCTGTGACGACTGTCACTGCCTTTGCAAGCACCCAGAGGCCATCGGTGCTGTTGTGGCTATGTGGCCGTAGAACGTGGCTGTTTGCCCTGGGCACAATGGTGAGTCCCCAGAAAGGTGCTGTCATACTGCCGCTGCCACTGCTGGGACAGGGTGGCTTTCCAGGAGAAGCTGTAGCACCCAGGATTACAATGGGGAGTAGCACCAGTGCATGTTCAATAACCTCCGCAAATACCAGAACTGAATCCTTTTTCCAGCAGCAGCACTGAAGGGTTAGGGCTATTCATTGCTAGTACAACTGAAAAACCCACTTCCTTTCCCACCAATAGATTAATTTGTATTTCCGTTTAAAGTAATGTACAGTTGCACCTGTCTTTTTCTAATCAGGTTTCTCTTTCTGCAAAGACTTTTTTTTTTTCTGTGGCTTTCCCTTTGAAGACACATTTCTTCTTGGTTCCCGTAGAGGCTATTCTACCCATACTTCTTTTTCCCTTTTGTATTCTCTTCTCCACTGTCACTGAAAAGATGTGATCCCACAGGCAGCAATGTCTGTTTTTCCAGGCTAATTTCATGTGTGATACCAACCGTTTCAGAGGTTTTTAGTTTAGTTTATCAACATCAGTGTAAGACGAAGAGCTAATTCTACCCTACATCTCTGGAACTGGCAATTTGGCAATACTGACTTGCTGGATCTTGTGATTTTGTTCTGGATCCAGGAGATAGTTTACTTTTTTCTAAATATTGATGTAGATAATCTCAGGTGAAAGACTGACCCTCTGTAAATAGTAATGATTATTGCTTTGAGTATTCCCAATATCAGGCATAAAAATCATCAGAAAGTTATAAAAAATACAGACAGTGAGATAAGTGACCACCATAAAAACATTAAAAGAACTAAGTTAAAACACTATTTACACGTATCATTGATAAGTACTGTATAAGTTATTTTGTGAAATTCATGCTGAAGTAAAGCTCATGGTATACATGCAGTACACAAGATAGTTTCTTTTCATTACCGAAAACTTTCTAAGGAAAATCTTGCTTTTCTCTCCCTTCGAATCACAGTGTGGGCACCTCTGCAGAAAAACTCTGAGGAGGAGAATAAGTTTCCACTTCTA
Organism: Larus michahellis; assembly: GCF_964199755.1. NCBI lineage: Eukaryota > Metazoa > Chordata > Aves > Charadriiformes > Laridae > Larus > Larus michahellis. The sequence continues at coordinate 35,168,118 of NC_133897.1, forward strand.
AACCTTGCAGCAGCAGTAAAACAGCAGGCTTAGGAGAGTCCTTATTTTAGCAGATATTTTCTTACCTGATTTTTAAACATTGAAAAGATAGATGTATTAGTTTAAATTAGTCATCCTGGCCTTGGTTTATAAGAAACTATGAAGAGGCACTACGTATCAATACACAGTGATTCACCACATCCCAAGATAGGCCAGATGAATCATCTTTTGGAGGTGTGCATTGCTCTTGATGACTATAGGCATAGTTTAGCATATTTATCTCAGCCACAGGCACCTGCCTTTGAGATGGTCAGGTCAGGGTGGCTGAATTCCACCTTTTTGTGCCTGCTGTCTCCATCTCTTCCACATTTGCTGAGTGGAAACGGAGACCAGTGGGAATGCACACCATGGAGCTGCACACCAAAGATCTCCCTTTTCTGGGGTTGTAAGATACTCACTGGGCGCAGGTGAGGGTTTGCCACAGAACTGAGCTCTCCCTCGTCAGCCCATGTGCCATGTCTGCAAGTCCCAGAATCTGCTCTAATGCTTCAAGCCGAGGAGCGAAAGGCAATGTCTTGTGTTCGTAAAAAGAGGGGAATTTGCTCTGTTGTTATCCGTGTGATACAGTTCATAACTTCCCGTTCCGCCAGTTTGTGGGTTTAAAAACATATTTTACCAGTGAGATTTAGAGATGGCTTGAGTTATTTCAAATGCTGTTAGTATGCAAAGAAATCGTCTTTTGAATATTTGCTGTGATGTTTAAATTGAAAAAAAAATATAAAATACTGAAATGAAAAACAAATTTCTGTGATGAAATAGACCTGATGAAGACATACTGAAAAAGGTTGAAACAATAATGGCATTAGTTTCTGCAGTGTGAATGTGTCTTTTTTTTGCAGTAACAACTCCTGAAGGATTTTTTACTATTCCTTGCAAAGATTTAATAAAAAAGATTTTAAAATGAAATTACTATATGTTTGTCTGGGCCTGTTCAGTGGCAGCGTAATCAAATAATTCTGGTGCTCTGCAAAACAACACCTGTTTTTTCATTCCTGTGCTACGTGCAATGCCTACCTTTTCCGATTTGCTTTGAGCAAGACACAGCGTGCTGTATACTAAAAAGTTAGGAATGCAAAAAAGAAGTTTTAAAACTAACAGATATTCCACTGATGATGTAAAAACATATTTTTATGCATGATGGAAAGTTCATCTTTTTGGCTCAGTAGGACAATATTTTGCCTCCTTGTGACTCCATTAGGATGTTATCACTTCAGCACTCACTAACACGCTCTGATTTAAACCTATACAAATGTCAGCCTTGAATGTCAGCTAATATTGCTGAGATTGTTATTAAGATTTTTTCCAGTGCTGTGAAGGAGGTGAAAATGCTGGACATAATGTACTTTCATGTCCAGGGGAGGCAAAAACCGGTACTTGGGAAAAGGTGGGGAGTCAGTCAGTTGCAGTGGAGAAGTGCTGCATGCATTAAGCAGAGTATTACAACTACACAGCTTTTAAGACCAGATTTTATATTGGCTTATGGATGGATTTTGCAGAAAAGTTGTGTGTAAGGATAAGGGGCGAATGAATCATCTTTCCCAGTAAGCAAAACGCTGTTGTTATTGTTGATACTGCTTTCTAGCTCTCATCATATTGTGGTTACAAGCAATTTTCATAGTCATTGCACTTTCGTTGCATTTGGGGGTGGAAAGACAGTCATGCTTACATACGGTCTCTGTGGCAATGTTATTGCCCTGTCCCTGTCTTGATTCTGCTTTGCCACCTCTTTCTCCTCAAATTCCCACCACATCAGTATGGATAGACCTTGTTACCCACTGTTTTGTGCCTAGAGGAGAAGCAGACAAGGTCAGTAGCAGGTTCATCTCTGGACACCTTCTTCCACCCCAGCAGGGCAGAGCAGCACAGGTTGTGCTGTTTGGTGCCTCTGTGGGAAGCAGGCAAGGACATGGAAATGGCAGGCAGCAGGCATCTCTACTTCCTTTGGAAAAACACTGAAAGAGCCCTAGGTGGTCACATCAAAGACCTTTTATTCACTGCCCAGAGGAATGGGTATTTTGTAATACAAAATGAATCAAATTTCAAAGCCTGTAAAGGTCAAAAGCAGCCTCTGGCCAAACAAGAGGAAGAAGCTGATAGGAATTACACCTCTCCACGAGAGGCCACTTTAACACAAACAGCCCTTGTGAATTCGCACCTGCAAAGAGTTAACCACAAACCTTCACAGGGCCTGATGGATGAGAAGGGATCGCTCACCCCTGGGACAGGCAGGGACCAGAGAGGCTGGGCTGATGCAGTTTCACTTTACCTGCTTTTATTCTTTGAGCTTCTAGTTAATGTTACTGTCGGCTGCTTTGGTATTAACCTCACTTGGGATCAGATTGTAAGCAGCCATTTTCGCTGCCGCTTAGGCCAGGTCAGACACTGCAGGTATTAAAAGCTCTGTGTAGTGATAGTACTCTCCTTAAATAAGTGCAGGAGATGGAAAGTCTGGGAGAACTAACATAAGAACTTGTCACAATTCAGCAGCCTCCTCCCCTTCCCAAATTAGTCCTCTTTGAATTATAGCTAATATTATTTCTATTTTCTGTATGAAAGAGTACAGATGTATGTGATTTTCCAAAGGAATTGATTAAAAAGTACCCTGCTGTCACTGGTTTAAGCTCTTGCCACCCTGGGTGGAATACAATGGGTAAGAATAAGCACAATCATGCAAGTATTCAGAATAAAGGGTTAAAGCAAGACTTTGGGTTGGCTGCCTTACTTAAGACCAATATGGCACTAATGTCTATCCTATTAAACTCCCTACCTTATCATCAGATATTCTAGCCATTTCACACATTTCACAGGAAAAATGTTCTTTGATAAGTTTTTCTTTTTCTGTTTTATGTATTTTTGGTATCTTGCTACCAGAAAAAAAACCCCAGGCATCAGAAGTGAGTACAGGCTTCTGAAGAGAGAGAAAAATGACTCATAAAAATTTTCTTATGTGGCTTATTCAGAATGAAAAGTGTGATTTTAAAGCCTGCTAACTTGCAGTCTAACCAATATTTGTTGCCTTCTGATTACTTAGGTCCCTTGACTTTAAAAGCAAACTGACTAGTTGTGGCAAGGAAAAGTATTGGATCCAGAGCCTACAGGCTTGGTTGGAGATCGGGAAGGATGAATTGGTGTTCCTGTATTCTTGAGCACTGTAGTTCTCTAGCTGTAGGCCACAGAAGGGGCCAGCTCTTTCTCCGAGGTTGCTCCTTGTTAGTGGCAGATGCTGGGGGCTCTGCAGCATGCCTGCAAGAAATGGAACGGCAACCTCCTAAAATCTGACACAGGCGATGTCAAGTCCTGCACCTGAGGTGGAGTAACCCCTTGCACTGATCCAGGCTGGGATCTGCCCAGTTGTGGAGCAGCTCTGCTGGAAAGACACAGGAGATATTGGCAGACAGCGGGTTGAACATGAGCCAAGGGTGTCCTCTGTCAGCAAGGAAGGTCAACAGCATTCTGGGCTGTGTTAACAGGAGGAAAGCCAGTAGATTATTATCCCCCTTTACTTTGCACTACGTTTGACCACATATACAATACCGCATCCAGTTTTGGGCCCCCACTACAACTAAAACACTGATAACCTGCAGCCAGCTTAGTGGAGGGCGACCAAGATAGTCAGGGCTGGGGCACTTGCCTAATGAGAAGAGGCTGAGGGAGGTGAGCTTGTTCAGCCCAGAGAACTGATGGCTTCAGGGGGGCTGACAGCAGACCACCAGGGCCTACAGGGAGGTTACTGAAAAGACAGGGGCATGATCCTCACAGTCATGTGTACTTAGGATGAGCTGAAAAAAGTAAGTTGAAAAAAGAGACACTCAGATTTCACGTAAAGAATGTTTTCACCATGAGGACACTCCACCAGTGGAAGAAGATGGGGTTTGCAGTCTCCATCCTTGGATATTTTCAAGACCAGAGTGGATAAAGCCCTGAAGCACCATGATCTGACATTCAAGCTGGCTCTGCGTTGAGCAGGAGGTTGGATGAGAGACCTCCTACAGTCCCTTCCAGTCTCAATTACTCTGTGAGCACATGATTATTAACCAGCAGTGGAGCTGCTTGATGCTGGAGTCATTTAGTGGTCAGTAAAGTTGCATACTCACTTCCTGGTTAAAACATCATCTGAAAACTCCTGCACTCAAAAAACTTACATTTAAATAGAATTTTAAAATAAGAAAAATGCAAAAACCAAGGAAAAACCCTTGACTTAACCAGAATGTAGCTTGAAATTAGTTTGTTGAAGACAGCGCCCACCTTCACTTGAAAATAATGGGCAAAAGAGAGAACAACTGTCATCTGGATCAGGTTAAATAGAGGCAGCACTTTTGGAACCCTGGCCTGTGTCACGGCCTTCTATGTGAACAACGTCAGTGCCACCGCGTTTCAGCTGCCACCACAGGGCGCCTGCAAAGGGAATGGAGAGAATCAGTGCTTTGTAGCTACCACCTGCAAATCTCTCATTATTGGCAGGTACTTTGCAATGGAGTACTAGAACAGGATAATTGCTGGAGATAGAATTGGCAAGAGCAGAATATGGGAGACACATTCAATTGCACATGAGTATCGTAGGTGAACTATAAAAAAAGCAACCCTGCCATTATATGTTGAACAGCCGGCGACTCTGGATCTTCCATTTTGTTTACGGCAGAATGGACAAAAGGCTTGTAGTGTTGGCAGTAAATAGCTTGGGGACTGGTTGCCTTGTGAAGGTATTCTGGATGCCTTTATGAGCCATAGCTCAAACTTTTGTGACAATAACAGTGAGACATTACAAGTTTATTTGCAAGATTAAGTCTAAATATCATCCCCAGAGTGCAGTATAAAATCTAATTAATTTTTTTATTCTTTATCGTTGAGATCAACATTCTCCATAGGAATTTGCATTTCTATATGACCCTTGTGTAAGCCAGCTTGCATGGGAGGGGGACCAATTTTGGTTTTGAGATTCATCGGTAGTGTTGTCCATCCTACTCAAATATTCCATTTATACCAAATATTCCACTAGCAAGTATAATTCTGCAGCCAGCCTTAGAAGGAAAACAAGTCCTTCTATGAGAAACACAATCACTACTTCTAATTACACAACATTTTCTTATGAATTTGCGTCTTACAGCTGCTCTGCCTTATGGGTATCCTCAATATCCTCAATATCAATACCAATATTCCTCAATGAGAAGTGAGTCTGCACTGCAGTCTTCCTCTCATTGAGAGCACTGTCTGGGCTTGTCAACCAGATATTTTAACAAACCTTGGCTTCAAGTCATTGGCAGCTTTATACCAACCCCTTCTTCTTTGGATTGCAACGAATCTGTTCATCAGTTCAAAAATGTTCATCAGTTTGAACATTTGAAATTGTTATTTGGGAACATTATTAGGTGAGCACAGGTGCAAACACCTGCAGGGTGAGAACATAAGCCACCAGGACAGGCAAGTGAGAGACAGGTTGAAAAAGTAGTTTAAATGGTGAAAAATATTTTATTGTGACGTCAAATCTGAGACTCAGAGCCTTCTGAGTTTTTGCCAGGCACTCAAGATTCAAATCTCACTCAGTCTCAATCTTCTCCCTGATATTGTCTTAACAATGAGGAATATTCTCTATAGAAGGATGTTAAAGGGGAAGGGTGCTATCCTCTGGCTTGTTCTCTCACATCAGGAATACCTGCTATGGAGCTGGGAGAAGACCGGCCATACACACACACCAAACAAGGGAGCATGTCGGATCCATGCTGGGTGCAGAAGGAGCCAGGAGAGGAGGCACACCGCAGCTGTGGGAGCTGAACACCACGCTGCAGTCACACAGGAGCATTTTCTTCCTTCTAGACTCATCCAGCATTTGTTTCTAGAAAATTCAGCCCTAGGTAAAAGTTCACTTTTAATATTATTAATCCTCCTATCTATAATCACTGTTTCTTCAGCCACTCTTTCAGTACTCTTATCCTTTTCAAAGACATAAGAGGACTTGGCAAAAGTGGCAATCACTTGCCACCACAGTGGAAAATTTTGCACATGATGTGCACGTGCTGTATGGGACAGCCTGCTCTGTTTTGTCTTGTTTTCCCTTTTGTCTAGAATGAAAATCATCACATTGATAGAAAGGTCAAACTTTATAGTATGGGCAGTGAGAGCTCGTGCAGTTGTCATCCACTTACAATAATCCAGGGCTGCCTCTCACATGTTTCTGTGGAGCTAAAATACTCTACCCCTATATTAAATCTACGGATTTGGGTCACTGTTGGCTCAGGAGGTCCAATTACCTACCAAAACAGCAAGTTTCTCCTTTGCTACTGGGAAGAGCAAGGTTTTCCTCATCGCTTCAACACAGCACATGGGGGAAAACATTTTTTAAATTGCAGGTAAGGTCTTATTTTAGCCATATTTGCAGTTGCTACACAAAGGTGTGCACACAGCCAGTGCTCCTGACTGACTGCTTTTTGACTACACAGTCCTTAAAGGTTTTGGCAGAGAAAGATTTGTGGGCATTTTCTATCTATTTACTACATATTTTCTGGCTTGAATTTGCTTTGGATACAGAGATCCTCGTTTTAGAGGAAGCCAATGGCGTCTGCAGGTCTTCCATCCGTTTCTGTGTAAAGACTCAGAGAAAAGTCAGCCTAAACAGAGCTTTCAAAGCTAACAGCTTTCCTGATTAACTCATCTTATTATCCAACATGCTGCATTTGCTAGGGGAGAAAAAAAAAAAATCTCAAAGATGGGAGAGAGTAAAACTGAAACAAACAAAAAAATCACACTTTGAAATCCATCCCTTTGGCAGCTGTCCCTTTTTCGTTTTGGCAGACGGAGGATTGCTGGCAGGACTAGTGAGGTAAGGGTAAAAGACAAATGGTTCATCATGAATCCTTTAACTAAGCTGATATTTCAACACAGCGCGTGCCAGCATTTTTCTTTGGCATACACTTTATAGAACGTACACGACAACAACATCAGCATTGTTAATATATTGGCATTACCTGGCTTGTTATTCATCTCCCTCTGAATCAGACCCCAGACTTTCAGAAAAATATCACACAGCAGAAATCTAATGTTTTCCTAGCGTTTATTTCCCTGGGTATAAAAATGAAACCAAACCTATGCTATCAAGATTTAAAAAAAAAAAACAAAAACAAAAAAAGCCTTTTAAAATTAGCGTATTTTTTATCGGGATACTATCTTTTGGAATATTGATAACCTAACTACCAATTTTCAAGAATAAGGTGTATCACTAGCTCCACTGTCGGGATGAATTAGTTCATGTAAAATAAAAATAAATTTGATCATTAATTTTTAAGGAACTACAACAAAACCGTGGTTTTAAAGGTAATTATCGGGTTTTACTGTGCCTTTTGTCCTGAAAAACAGCCTTCAGGTTTCAGGAACAAGAGTGGATAGATCACGATGTGCTGATGAAAACAAAACATCTCAAATTCCCTAAGAAAAAAAAAACCTGCGAACTGCATTTTGCATTACAGTTAATGGCAAAATTCATACTGACTCAAACGGTTCCAGCACTACACACTATACAGGTGGCAATTCAGTTAAACCAGTAACTTTGAATTTAAAAAAAAAAGACACAGACTCAAGAAGAGATTAGGTTAATTCGTTTGTTCATTCATTCATTTCTTCTTTCCTTTTTTCTTTTTCCTTTCATGTTTTTTCTTTCTTTCTTACTAACTACCTATTTCTCTCTTAACCAATTTCGTTTTTTGTTCCTAAAGGTCCCACAGGTGGCATTCCACCACATGCACGACTTTTGCAGAAGAGACTGCAGTTTCAAGGAGCCAGCCCATGAGGACGTATCAATCACTAAGCGCTATGTCTGCACCTGAAATGATGAAGAACACAGTACCACAGCGGATGGTCCAACACATCTGAATGAAATTTGCTAATGTTTAACTAACTGTAGAAATTCCTCATAAATGCATCTTGCTCCGATACAGCAAGGGGCTGGAAGAATCACTGGAGAGATAGTAACCGAATGAAATGCAATAAGATACGTGCAATACAGTGTATTATGTTCTGTACAGAGGGTTTAATTAGTTCACCTCCTTTCTAACAGCCTACCTTCATTTCTCACCCCTGCTAATAGAAGATTAAAACTGTAAAAGCAAAATTACAAACTTTACCTTCTGAAATACTGATTATGACTTTAGGCTTTATTGCAGGAAAATTCGTTTGTTTGCAAGAAGAGAAGAAAAAATGATAGGTTTGGGTTATTTTTTTTCCTATTTGAATTGATTCTAATGTTAGGATTTATTAAGAGAAGGAGACTGAAATGTGAGAGCCTAAAAAGGCAATATGGAAGAGATCAACAAGCTATAGAAAGAATGAATAACAAACCGTATATTTTTCCTGCCGTGACAGGGCACTGCATAAAAACACCAGGGGATGGATGCAAACAATGTGCTGGTGAGAGTGACAATAAAACAGGGACGGCAGCATAAAAAGAGAATGACGAATGTATTAACGCAGGTAAGAGAGTTAGATAAAAGATCACCGGGAGCAGCAGAAAATTCACTCTAAGCAGATCTTGAGTAGTCTAACAGGAAATAGTGCTATTGTTAGACGCGGATTTGATAGGGAATGTGGTGACAGCAGAGAGTGAGAGAATCTTTGAGTTTATATGGAAAGATTTATATTTATGCCCCTGGATATACATTTATAGATATTTATACTAAATATATATTTTGATATCCCTGTAATAAATTTCTATAACCGTATGATAAACTGTATTTACTGTAGTTAACACCCTTTTCCTGCCTTACCTGCGCTACGGTCTCCTTTTCTTTTCAGCTGGTGATTTCTCTAAGCAGCTCAGAACTGCTGTCAGAATTGTTGAAACCTGCCAGAATTATTTTTTTTCCTTTCTTCCCAAACACCTCCGGAATTTTTCTTCCTTTCTTCCCAAGCACATCCAGAGATGGGGAATTCTCCTCCTCTGCTGCATTCTGCTTCGAAGTAACCTGTGTTGAATTACCCCATTTTAGATCAGTTTAGGTTTAAAGCTCCAATGTGTCTTACGTCTCAAGGATGAGAGAAAAACAGGGGAATTGAGGCTGTTATTATAAGAAAAATCAGCATTAATAGAATAGGTTGATTTGATAAAAATGGTGTTTCTAAAAAGTTGAAAGGAAGATGTTGGTCTACCAAAGAAAGTTACAAAACCAACATTATTTTTTTGTTTAAATCTTGATTTTCATTTCGAAAGATTTGTAACAATAAACCTATTGAAGTTATATATTTTTGACTAATGGCTACTTGCCCAAGATTAGTCTCTAAAACTGTTGTTTTTCAACAGCTGAACCAGGAAAGAAGATGAAAAACCAATCGACTTTAGTAGGCTTTATATTGGGCCCTTAGATGCGAATAGTTCAACATAATTTTATTTTATTGCTTGTTAGCACTCTCATGTTTCACCTCTTATGGTCGCTCAATGAGTGGCTCTTTTTAAAACCTTTCTCTTTATGTCATTATTTTCCATAGAGTAATATTAGAGATGTAGAGATCCGTGATTGCCTTTTTCAAAATGCATGTCATGTATTTGGGGCGTTTGTTTGTTGTTGAATGGAACACAGCAGTGCTACCTAGAAATCTAGGAGAAGAACGGAAGAACACCAATTTCTTCTGATGCTTTTAGCGAGGTTACTCAAAGAGGAAAAAGAATTACCAAACTGAATCCTACTGCACATACCAACGCACCGCACAAATTAGGCAAAATTTGCTGTGAGAGTTTCAGGATTGCCGAATAGTTTTCAGGGTTGCGGGCTTTTGTACTATGTTTTCCCTCACAAGCAGCATTTTCAACATTGTAGGTCAAAATTTCACCATCCAGTGACATTCATTTGTTAGCGGGGATTCAGTAGGCAAACCCTGCTTGATGAGTGTCAGTGAGGGATATCATATTTACACAAAATTACTTGGCCGAAATGATCAGTCTGAGACAGATTAAAACAGGCATTATTTACCTGTAGAGTCTAAGCATGAGAAAAGGGAGCTTGGTAAACACCAGAATTTGTGTATTACTGTATGAATGGAAGTTTCAGAAGACTACTCTACAAAAGAAAATGTTTGTCTTGGAGACTTTTTTATTGACCTATGATATGCTTCTGGTTTGAAAGACACGTTAAACAAAGAGAGCTCCAGTCTTTCAAAACTCTCACAGCTCTATAAATAACTCCACATAAAATGTACAGTATGTATAAACAGCATGACAAAGATTTTCTGAAAGGATTTTCTCTGCAGTAAAAGTAAAGTCAAAACATCCTGTTGATGGCAGCTATTTTGAAGAATTCCTAAGAATACAAGTGCTTATGAGCTGGCAAACTCTCGTGAGTGAGAGTGAGTATAAACAATGAACTTTTATGAGGTTGTAGCCATCCCAGCAAGATCCAAAATGCAGCTTGAATGGACCTTAGCCAAGAAGTGACTGCTCAGCATTTAGTAAAGCTTCAGCTAAGGGAACCGCAGAAAAAAACCAAACTGTTCCAGCAGTAAAAGTATCTGCCAGCAACATTTTTGAGAGTTCACCATCTGGGTCCTGCAGCCATCCATCAGACTCAATGTGTCACTCCAGCTGTTCTTCAAGGCTCCTCATGGTCAAGGTAGAGCAGTTGTGAGAAAATAAAACAGAAAAATTGAGAGAGCACAAACAGCTGTTGAAAGCTCGAGTAAGTCAGCAGGCAAATAACTCCCAAGTATTAAATGGCACGCAATTGCTTCACTACTCTGCAGAATTCAGTGTCCTCTTGCACGTCTGAAAATAATAGTTTTCCATGCTACGTGTTGTGATTTTATTTGACTTTTCTGTTTTAGTGGATTTGGGGTAGCTTCATAAATGCATACATAAATTCCTTTAACTTCTGTGGGAAATTAATCCAGAAAAAACAGGTCTATAAGTTTATTTTCTATAGTGTAATGTGTATTGTCTCCGGTCATTGGCCCTTACTGTGACAAGCACTTGTTAAAATTTAGTCACTAGGACTGCAGATTTCGACTGGAGCTGAACTCTGAAAAAGTCTGCCATTGTGAATATCCCACCTGGCTGAAAATTAGGGCCATTCATACATGTGCACATGGTTGGAAGTATTCTTGTGGAAAGGGAAAATATCTAAGTAGTAGCTTAAACAGGAACTGAGACAGGAAAGTAGAGATGTAGTAGGAATATCAGAAGAAACACTAGAAGAGGTAGGAAGAGTTATTAAATTTGCAATTCAATATCGATGAGCAGCACAAAATAGAGGGAAGGCAGAACTAGGGAAAGGAGAAGCTGATGGTTGAAATAGCGCATCTGACATCCTGAACGGATTCAAGTGTAGACAGTCAGAAATAAAAGCCAGAGCCATAAGATGTGAAAATTTAGGCGGGGGAGGAAAGTGCCTTGGTTTAGTAAACTTGAGAAACCAGAGAAAAGTTTCAGACACTTAAGTGGAAAGTTGAACAGACAAGGAAATTAATGGGTTTCTGATGCATTTTTTAAATGGAATTATAGGGGAATAAAGTGGGTTTTCTGTACAAATATGGTTGATTTATTTTTCTGTCTATGTTTCATTGTAAAATGCCTCCAATATTTCTTTCACATTTTTAGGAGATTTCAAATGGCTGTGTGGTGAAGACTTTTTTTTTTTTTTTTTTAAATGGTTGACCTTTGCTTATCAATGGTTTTATTAAAAAAGATGTACTGGCATCCAAGGTTTGTTCTACTGCACAATTTAGATGTAATCATTTCCATACGACGGCTTTATTTAATGTCCAACTATAAATAGCCGGGCCCCTGAGCAGGAAAAGAGTGTTCTGTAGAAATAAAAATATAATTATGATTACTTTTTTTTAAAGATATTAACATAATAGGGTCTTTTGTTTATTTTCCTTTTTAGCATTTAGAGAGATTTATTGTATTATAATTATTCAGTACTCAATTTCTACAAAGCTGAGTTGCAGATGGTAGAAACTGTGTATAATAGTTTAACATTCTCTATTCCAGGTGTTTTAAACAAATATTTCTGTTTCAGGATTTTTCAGTAAGAGAATAGTAATCACACAATCACCAAATCATTTGTGGTGGAAGGGTCCTCTTGATCTCAGCTAGTCTAACTCTGTTGCACAGAACGGTACCATTTTTGTGCCATAGCTTCACATATTGCAAAACAAATTCAGGGCTTTAAGGTGAGGATAGATGAGAGACTGAGAACGACACTAATTTTTGGGGGGGTCATTAGAAATTCAGAATTTCCCTAAAGATTTGATTTGATTTTCAGAAGCAGAAGTTAATCTAAGCTTTATAAAAGTTTCGAGCTGCCTTTCTCTTGATGCAGTTTAGCAAACAAGAAGCCTTAAAGTGCCAGATATAGTGTGCATTTTTAAGCAAGCTCTTTAATGTTCTAGTAACTCTCACATGGAACCAAAATTCTGAAACCTGGGGCGTTCAATCCAAAAAGTACTGAAACATGGGGTAGGCAATTGGAAGCTAAACGCTGGCAATGAAGGTATGATCAGTGACTTCAGTGAGGCCAAGATTTGAACCCAAACTGCCTCAGGAACTTCTCTGGAAAAAAAAGAATGAAAAGAAAACCATGAAAGTTATCAAAACCCTTTACATGAGAGATCCGGACCTCGGTCCTGAATGCCTCACTTCATCCAGCAGAGAGTAAGATGCTCAGATAGATCGTAAGGTCTAGATTGAGAAGGGCAATGAGAAATGAGGCCAAAGAGAAATGTAGGACAGTAGGACGGAAAAGTCTCCAGCATCCTGTTGTTGCAGGCAGCTCTATCATAGCATGTCATAGAATACCGTTGACAAACTTTCACAAAACCTTCAGAGGTCTGGGCACACTGAAATCAGTCTGCATCCCATACCAAATGACATTTTATAGGTGAGGTTACCGGGCGTTCACCTGAGTTTGCAAGGGCAACCTAAAGCAGAACACTGGATGTTATGACTTCAGTTACTTTTTGGTAAAATATGGTAAACCGATTGAATTGCATATGGCTTTAAAAAAATGAGAAGAGACCTTTGTTTTAAATACACTTCCAAAAGCACTATCATCACTCATACTTGTCAGAAGAAGAGTACACTGCAAAAACTGACATGACATTTCAAATGGATTGGCTACTCTCATGAAGCTGTGGTTTAGGCTATCATCGCCGTTAACTGTTCTCTCACCTAGGTACTTACTGGGGAGCAGAGGGATTCAATATCATTTAAAAGACTGTTTGGAACAGCAATAACTTTTGCACACAAGTCATTTAGCATTGGCCAAGAGAGTTTGTAATGTCTTTCCTGCATCTGTGTAGTCTTTAGAATAAAAGCGGAAAATGCTTTTGGCAAAAACAAGCAATAAAAAAATCCTCCCTTGCTATATAGCAAATAAACAGAAAAAGGCTCTTTGAGTAAGAGCCCTACTAGCACTTTACGCGAGGAGGCATACGTACGATTGCATTTCAACTGGGTATCATGGCTTCTGCCCACTTGCAGTGGGCAAGCTTTGTAAGCTTGCGTGCCTTGTGCTTCAATATCACAAATATTGACATCCTGATCAAAGTAATTGGACTGCATTCTGCCCAGTTGTGGCTGGTATCAGAGAGCAAAGCCTACTTCTCATTGATTCCTGCTGATTTAATGCCAATATGAAAGCATGACATAGAAATAATGACAATGCAGCGTATTTTCATTTTGAAAAGAACAATCTGTCCACACTCGTTCCCTCTGGGGTGGAATAGTAACCAGTGCATCCTAATAGAAAGGAGAAGATGGCACTAAATTAGTTTATTATTAAATGGCATTTTACTTCGTCGGATTCATCCATAAGTCATCAACTACTGTGTTCTCCCTCATATTTATCAGCACAGTCCCTGCAAAGAAGAAAACATACCTATTCAGTGAAGGAAAACTAAGCTGAGGAACACATATATTCAAAAATTGCCTGAAATATTTATTTTCCATATTATATATAAACCATACACAGCATTGTGGGCATTTGTCTTACACGTGAACACAGAGGTTACAGGAATTACTGTAGTTAAATCCCAAATCAGAACTAATTCTTTAAAATACTAGTCTTCCCTTTTGATTCTTCAAAATGCTACTCTTTCCTTTTAATTTAATTAAATACAAGTTTCATGACTCTCTTACCAGTCCAGATAATTAAAGATAGACCTATATTTGCCAGTGAATCTCAGAAATGTCCTAATGAGTGGATAAGAACCATTTGTAATTAACATGCTAATTGCTTGTATGCAAACGGCCTGTTGTTCAAGTGGTTTAAAAAGTGCTTGAAAACAGTTTGTTTGCCTTCCCTCTTAAGCAGACCAAACATTCCCACTTGTAGTTTTATTTACATTATTAATTTGCTCAGCAAATATTTTTTAATAGCTGGTGCAAACAGAAGGAGTGGAAGCCTTGTTTGGAGAGCTCTTGTGAAGAGTGCTATTTGCTCCAGTTTAAGCAGATGAGCAGACAATCAGACTGAAATGTGAGTTTTTCAGGCACATAATAGACCCTTGGCTTATCAAAGCCTCTTATCTGATTGGAAAAAAATCAAAGGTAAACTTCACAGCTCATGGAATTAAAAGACAAATGAGATGTCATAATTATCAAAGTGGCTAATTTAGAAAATTAAGCCATTCACATAGGTGACATAATTGCTTGTCACAATCACTCTTTTTCTCATTAGCCTTCTCTTCAGCACCTACCATACAGTGGAACATTCTTTAGTCTTGGAAAATATTGCCTATACTGTAATCCCTTAATAGCATAGCCCCTGAAATTAATGCAAAAATATACTTAACGGCTTCATTGATGTGATATATTTGCATGATTCTCTGTTTGATCATGTCTCATACTGTAAAATTTGGTATTTTGAATTTTGAGTATTTTATTGGGTCTTTTTTTAGCTTCTTTTAAAATTACACAATTTAAAATTAATCAGTTAATTATGATGGAGGACTTAATAAGCCAGCATGCCATATGCAAATTCTTTTGACAGGATTATGCTTCCATCACACAAGGCGGCTTTAACATACAAGGATTATGAGGTATATAATTATTGTGGCTAGAAGATTAAATTGTCCTCCTAAATTGTGAATGTATAGGAAAAATATTTTTATCCTCTGTAGAATAATGTGTCTTTCTAACATTTAATGTTTCATTTTATGTTTGTTTTCAGTCAATTTAAAATAACACCCCAAATATTATTTCATGTAAGAATGTCATTTTCAGGAAGTAGTTACACTTCCCTGACAATCATATTGTTTATGAGTCAGCAAGTACAGAAATTATTAAAGACAATTTCTAAGAAAGGAAATGAGTCTGGTTTGCTGTGCGGGTTTCAAGGCATGACATTGTAAATGGGCAAGGTTAAACATTTTGGATTAAAAACATGACTGTGAGATTGATTAGGGTCCTACAGTCTTGTAAAGTTGGTAGAACATAGCTGACATGACTTATAGTTTGCTGAATTCAGAGAGATTACATTGATGTCATTCATTTGAAGAGATAGTTCATCCTGGATGCATATAGTGAAGCTGTCATCCGTGCGTTTCACAAATATTCATGTGACTAACATGTTTTGATTAGACTAACATTGAACCACACCATCGAATGGGTCATGTGTCTGAAGCGCTGTGACATTCTAAAGTCAAAGCGTGTGTCTAAAAGCAAGGAACAAAAGCTGGAAAATAAAATAAAGCCAAACACCCAAACTAATCTCATAAAGCTTTCCCTGTGCCACTCCTCTGAATATTTGACATACTTAACATACACAGTACTGAAACTCATATCTCATTGCAAGCAATGAGGCTTCCGACTATAATAAAAGAAAGTTAATATATCATTAGCTTAATTATCAACAATATTGACTTTGTTCTGTATGAACAGACCGCTATACAGTTCTGCATGAATGCGCTTATTTAGAAATAGGGTCCATCCTGTCATTTCTTCTCAATACGTAGCTGGGCAGGATTTCAACCCAGCACTCCCAGAAGGGAACTGGCTTCAGCCAAGAGTTCCTCAAAAGTGAACAAAAAGCAAGAGGTCCATACTTTCAAGAAAAGGACCTTCTTAAATGGACCGCGGCGGGCTTCAGAACACCTTGTTTTTGAAAATGATGTTAGGACCGGCACTTTTGGGTTTACGGAGTCCAACAGCACCCCAGTTGTGTGCCCTTGGCTCATTGCACGGGTAGTTACTCTGCTTCAGCCTTCCTGCCCAGAAGGGGTAGGAGGTGCTCCAGTCTCCTTTGTCCCCAAAACAAGTGTTGGAACCTCCCTTTCCCCCAGTCTGCTCTGTAGTTTGTTACCTTCTCGCTAGGATTGTTTTTCTCTCTGTTTCAGGTCATTCACAACAAAGAAGGCAAGCTTTCTAAACTAACTTTTTAAACACATTCCCACTGTTCATATGCAAAAAGAGCTATTTACAGCTCCATACAAAGGTAGCAAAATCTGCACATAAAAACCTTTGGTTTAGTTTCCTCTCCACTATGGAAATCCTCTGACTTTCCCACCCTTTTTTATCCCTGCATCCTTTTCATCCCCACAGTCTCATCTTCTCAACTTCAGGTTCCCTCTCCTTACCCAGAGCCGTCCTCCTTTAGATCCCCTGGCCTAGAAAGCCAAGAGACCACACTCATTTTAAGCAGCTCTGTTTAAATCAACTTTTGCTTCTCCTTTCCTGCTTTGCGTTGTTGTTGGTTGTACCCAGCTGACCAACCAGCTATGCTCTAAGTCCCAAGGACAGGCGTAACGTGTTAAGTCCCAGGCCAGTTAATACCCGCAGCTATCTCTGCAGGCTCCATGACTTGCTCAGTCTTTTGTCATACTCATTGTTTTCCAAGGCACTTATCCCATGCTAACAACTCTTTCAGTTGTCCTCTAGCTGCCTCTGGATAAAGTATGTGATACGCGACACAGACCCTGCCAGAAATTCTTAACATTGATGGTTATAGTTACATGAAGGGTTCATAAAGTCAGAATTTGTAAGTTATGCATAAATTTCCAGACTGTCACAAGGAAGAATAAATATTAAGCATCTGCTATTTTTCTAGAAGGCACTTTTCTTTCAATAAATATTTCTCATAGTGATCTATCTGGTTTGAAGGAGAAGGAAAGGAGGTTGAAGATTCAAGGCTGTTCTCTTATCCTTCCATCACTTGCCATGAGTAGTGTTAGGTTCTGATCTCATTTATTGCATTGCAAATTTCTGCTGCAATTTCATTGAAGCAGTTCAGCCTTTACTGGTTTAACACATTGTGGACACTGGCCAGCAGTGTTCGTTTTGAAAATATCAACACTGACCCTCAGAAGTGTCACTTCAGTCAACGGCAGGCACAAAATTGTTATGTGACAGACACAAGTGACAGTCAGCCACCATAGGAAGTGGAAAACATCTAATTTTTTTCCTGTGATACTTTGATATAGCATTCAGTATTGGGAACAAACTTGCTTCTTCAGCTAAAAAAAAAAAATAAAAAAGGTGACTTGGACATCTGCAACTGCTTTACAAAAAAATCAGGCCTAAATAATCAATAAGGAAACTCTTTGTGATTTGGTGACTTGTTTTGGTCCTGTCCCATAATGATTTTGCATCAAAAAAAATTGCATTTAGATGGCACTGAGCTTGTGATTTTGATAGAAGAGGGATATTATCATTATGACAGTGCGTGTAAACTGAAGATTAAATAAGTAATTTGTTTTATCTGTCTTTTTAGAGACCAAATAACGTAAGTATATTTTACAGGCATTACAGAATTATCACCTAAGAAAATGAAGACTAAAGTATCACGACTGAAAATGGTGACTGATCATCACTATGCTACTAGCGTTGTTCCCAAATATGCAGTACTGTCCTCTAGAGGCCATGTATAATACTAAATAATGCACAGCTCATTAACTAATAGGCTAATTCAAGAATTCATCTTGTGGGAGAGTTGATTCCAAGAACGAGAGTACGTCCATGTATACCTGAAAGGTAGTCCATATGGTGACAACATCCAAACAAAAGAGTAAGCTGTTCATGCTGGCTGTTGAAGAAAAAACGTGCACATCTTACATGTCTCTGACTCTGCTAACTCATGCTTGCAGTTCTGTATTCTGCATCGGCTCAGCCACACTCAATTTTTCTCCCAACGCCTTTGAAAAAGAGTTGTCAGAAACCAAAAGCAGATGTTTCCCCATCTTCCTTTCTTCCCCCAAACTTCCCCATCAAAGTATTTCGGGTGTTTGAGAGGTATGTCATACACCTGACTCGGTAGCTGGCCTTTCAGAGCTCTCTGCTACCTTCTCCCTTCTCTTAAGCAGTATTTTTTAATTACTGAGTTAAGTCTACTTTGATTGATTGTAGTATATATCTGAACTAACTTTACCAAATTCATTGCACTGAAGGTGCAAATTCATTGACCCTTGAATCCCTGAAACTGTTGAACACAAACATAGCAACAGTGTTTGCAGTCTTTGACTCAGCCCCACTGCAGTTGACTCTGCATCAGAAATATGATGACGCCATAAGATTTTTGCGTGTAATCTCCTAACAAATCACAAAGCAGGAATGAGAGATGGACTTAGATGAATAATAGAAGCAAAGATGGAAAACAAAAGACCTGTGGAATCTGTTTCATTGACACTGAAGGCTCGTGTACACTGAGGTACAGCTCATTAATGAGCTTATTATGAGTGAAACTGTCCTAAGGCTGGACAGAACTTAGAGGTCACTTATATTTCTCAAAGAACTTGAGTTGCAGACAGGGCTGAGGAGCTGAAATGACACCATGTTTCCCAATGAAGGTTCACCAGACAACTTGAAATACCCCGGAGGAGGAGCTGGAAAACCATGTTGTTCCCCAAAGGTTGCGGGTACCTTAGGAGGCTGGAATAAAGAAAGGCAGCTTTTGGAGGGTGGAATGCAATATACATGACCTTTCAGCTTTTTGCCAAGTACAACCTGATTACTTAAAATATTTTGTCCCTTCTTAGCAGTTAGGTTTCCTCTGCATACATTTTTTATACACCATTTGTTCGTTATGGGTAAAGTGCAGCACTTGCCCTAACGTGGCTCAGGCTGGCAACAGTCAAACTTCCCGTGGGCTGCTAATCTAGATCTCCTGTCTTTTGATATTCTTTTCTCTGTCAGAAAAAAGTCTCAAACATCTTAACAGTCAGCAAGAATCTGGAAGCAGGTGTCGATTTCCTCCTTTTCCAGTGTCAGAAATTATCATCTAGATGGCATGTTGTCTATAGAGCTCAACTTAAATCAAACTGAGAGTTGGCATTTTTCTCTTCCACTAGACCTGCAGTGAGACAAGGTCAGTTAGAGAAACACGTACACCACAGGCGCTGGTCCTAAGTGAGGAAGCCTGGCTTCACAGGCAGGACTCTTTAAAGAGCTAGACCCAAAAAGTTATAAATAACTACAGTTCATAGTTCTGTGGTTAAATGAAGGAGGCTCATTGAATGCTGAATGAGAAAGACATGGGAAGTATCTCTGGAGACACTGAAGCAGCTGAAAAGCTAACTGAAAGTACGGTGCCTCCTGTTTACCCTTTCCCAAAGCCCAGAAGAGGGTACTTTGGACAAATTTCCTGATGAATAGGACAGCTTTCAGAATGGTGCAGAAACTTGTCCTTGGCATTGCGCAAATGAGAGGGACATGTCTTCTGTGTAAATACTGTTCTCTGGTCTTTGTTTTGACATTTACTCCAGTTTAATCAACTAGGTTTTAAAGCACATTTGCTTTGATTAAATCTGGGATTGGCCTTGCAATAAAGATAGTCTCTCCAGTGGCTCATTTTGGAAACCCCCTGAACAGTGATCAGATATATTTATGATGCCCTTTAGCTCTGCGTTTGATTTCCTTGACATAAAAAGGGGGGGAGGGAAAAAAAGGGAAAAAGCTCCTGACTCTTGAAAGGTTTCTGTGGCTGTTATTGCTGGCCTGCAGCCACGCATTCTCTTACATGGTGGATCAAAGACACCAACACCGTGAGAGCTAGTCAATACAATACAGGCACTACTTAAACATATTGCTCGAAACATTCCTTTTTGT
Organism: Larus michahellis; assembly: GCF_964199755.1. NCBI lineage: Eukaryota > Metazoa > Chordata > Aves > Charadriiformes > Laridae > Larus > Larus michahellis. The sequence continues at coordinate 35,188,171 of NC_133897.1, forward strand.
TTTTTTAAAGGGTCGCATTCTGGAGACAGTTTATCTTATTACTTAAATGAAACACAGTAATTCTATGTAGTCTGACATGTCCTCGCACTTTTTTCCTGCGGAAAAAAAGGAGGCTTTGATAGCATCCAAAATACGAGTGAATAAAACAGCTAAGTACATTATGTTTTATTAACTGCCTTTTTTGTAGTTACATGAAGGTTGTTTTTTTTCTCCTTGCTCATTCTCAACATTATGGCATAGAAAGCTGTAGACAACAAAGAGTTAAATAGTAGCCTATGCTGGGTCCTTATTTAGAAGGAAAAGGTAGTTGTTTTGACGTAGGTCTCTTAGCAACTAGAAATTTAGCTCTTTGTTTATTATAAAACACTTCAATTTTGAAGGAAAGAATTTACATTTCTCATTTTAGTTGCTCTCCTTGTCTTCCTCTCCATCTGCCTTGATGGAGCCTAAAACAAAATAGTAAAAAAAGTTGTTTCCAAATATAAGTTACAATATTTTTGAGTGACAAGAAAATTTTAATACTTACTAATAAGAGATTTTTTTTGTTAATAGCAGGTAGTTTAAAGGATCAGTGCCTCCGATGTCTAACATTTAAAAAAAACCCCATAATTTTTGTTGCTACAGAAATTTTACAATTTATGTTTTGTAGTGATTTAGGTTTAGTATAAGATACTATTTTAAGGTATGATTGATAAAATTAGTGAAAACAAAGTATCTTAGTGCACAAAATTAATTATGCAATTAAGACAATAAATGTCAATATTTTCCGCTGAGCCTTCAGACAGTTTAGACTACTGGCATGTTTAAGCACCTAATGGAATTTTTTCCCAAACTGAACCCTGCGTATGAGCTAATGTATCTTCCTGATGCAGTAAAGGCTGCCCTTGTGTTTGAAACTAGCATTTTGATAGAAAATTACTATTTCATTTTGCAGAAAAATCCACTTATATCTATTGACCAATAAAACCAAGAACGTAACTTGTACTTCCTTGCATCGAGGTGAGATGGCCTAATCATTGTTTCAGCTGAAGGAAGCAAAGAAAAATATAGTGTGAGAGAAGGTAACTCATGAAAAAAAGCACAAAATGTAAGAGGCCAAAACCACAGTCTTCATCAGTGCTTCTCTGAGGACCCAGATAAGACCAGAGAGTCTTAACTGAAGATTGGGACAGGGGGTATGCTGTGGTCTGAGGAAAATCTGTCCCGAGTATACTCAAGTGGTGGGAAAACTGAGGAGAGGAAGAGCATCTGTAGGTGTTCATTCCTCCCTGCTTGGAGGAAAAGGACCTGGAGGTGTTGGTCAACAGCTGGCTGAATATGAGCCAGCGGTGTGCCCAGGTGGCCAAGGCGGCCAACAGCATTGCAGCTTGCATCAGAAATAGTGTGGCCAGCAGGACTAGGGAAGTGATTGTCCCCCTGTACTTGGCACTGGTGAGGCCACACCTTAAATATTTTGTTCAGTTTTGGGCCCCCCAGCTACAGGAAAGACACTGAGATTCTGGACTGTGTCCAGAGAAGAGCAACAAAGCTGGTGAGGGGGCTAGAGTACAAGTCTTATGAGGAGTGGCTGAGGGAGCTGGGGTTGTTTAGCCTGGAGAAAAGGAGGATGAGGGGAGACCTTATCACTCTCTACAACTACCTGGAAGGAGGTTGTAGCAAGGTGGCGGTCAGTCTCTTCTCGCAAGTAACAAATGATAGGACAAGAGGAAATGGCCTCAAGTTACACCAGGGGAGGTTTAGATTGGATATTAGGAAAAATCTCTTTATCGAAAGGGTTGTCAAGCATTGGAACAGGCTGCCCATCGAAGTGGTTGAGTCACCTGGAGGTATTCAAAGGACATGTAGATGTGACATGGTTTAGTGGTGGACTTGGGAGTGCTAGGTTAATGGTTGGGCTCAAAGGTCTTAAAGGTCATTTCCAACCTAAATGATTCTATGTTTCTGTGATTCTGTGATTATGCTGCCTGTGATTCAGTCATTGATTGTACGGATAAGGGTGTCTGAGTACTTGCTCCTTGGGCTTTAAGTGACTAGACTATGAGCCCATTTCAGTAAAGGAGTTAGGTCCATCCAGCTTTTGTTTGGGGCAGAAGGAAAGTGGCGGTGCTGCAGCCTAACCAGGACGATAGTTCAGTTAGATGTAGAGATGGTGAGGTCCGTGACTTGATTTTATATTTTTTCTTTTCCTAAGCTGATGATATGGAAGGAAGATTCCAGCTGTCTATATGGCATTTTTTGAATTAGACAAGTCATGCATTTGCATACAAGAAAGCTTGTGTTGAAGCTGTGTTTTCAGCATTGAAATGTTGAAAATATTACATTCTAAGGTTTAATAAAATTATGATAAAAATTGTAAACACTGTGTAGTTGCCATTGATCATCTACTGCAAACTTATGGTGTGCGTGTACCTGACCAAGCAAACAGCTACCTAAGTAACCATAATTAGCCCCATTAGTCTATTAATTTCATACCCTTGAAGATGGAAAGCTGACACAAGTAAGAGTTTTGGTACTGAATCTAGTGTTGGTGTTCATACTGATCTGCTGTTCAGAAACATAAGCCATTAAGAATAACATGTGGACATATTACTAGACTCTCTACTATTTCATTATTTGCTCTTTTTTATTAGAGGATATTATGACCATGAGGTTAAAATAAGCTCATTTGAATATTAATGAACAATTTAAATTGTTTTGTGATCTTTTTTGGATCAGAAAAGGAATATTTTGTAGTAATAACATTTCTGAAATTTTCATATAACCTTTATAGAAAACCTGTCTTTCCTGAGGCAAAAGCAAAATTCAAATTGACTGAAGTATTTGAATAGATTATATGGTATTACAGAAATCGATAGATGCCATAATGACGGTTGCACACTGTATTTCTCTCAATACACAATTTCAGAGGTAGATTGTGGAAATACATTTCTTGTATTTTGCCATTCATTTACTTATTTGCATGACAAATCTAGGCCTTCCAGAGTTTTCATCTTCCTTACAAAGATTTTTTTTTTTATGGTAGTTTAGAGATATTGGTTATGAGTCATGCTCCTGAAAGAAGAAACATCCGCTGGTACCTTATTTTCCTAATGATGTGCCTGAATGAGATCAGGGATATCTGAGTTGGGTTTGAAAGGTGCAGGAAAGACTAAAATTCCTAATAGAAAGGGAAAATAGAAACAGCATTTCTCTTGTGTCCCGCTATCTTCTGCTCCAATTGAAAGATTGCTTGTGGGATACTGCAATACTCAGGTGATGTCTCCAGTTTTGATAAGTCAGCTTGAGGCTGTAAACACGCAAATCTAGTTGTGTGTGTCCCCCCTTTGATTTCCTTTGCAACTGAACCCCAACATGTCTTATATTGTAAGGATTAGTCGGAAAGGAAAAAAAGCAAAATCTGGCTTTCCCAATGAATGCCTGATTAGGTGTTACACTCCCCATTCCTAAATAATTAACTCAATCGGGAAGTTTGTTTGGCACATTCTCTACCTGGCAAGACTGGGTATGCTAGAAAAGGAAAATGCTATTAGTTTGAGAGACCATGTGATACAAAAGGAATTAAAAATTAGCCAACAAACATAGATATAGCAAAGAGCAAACTCCACTGCAACAAAAATGTCAGAGGCATGTGACAAATGCCTCCAGCCATCTGCTCCCCACGACCAGATTTAAAGCTGTTTTGGCCAACAATGCGGCCAGTTAACCTGCTGGCCGGGGTATTTCCAGCCAATGGCAAGTTGCCTCAGTGGGACTGGAGGGTGCCATGGGCCAGCTGAGGTGGCGCGGGTCTGTCCTGCACCATGGGCAAGAGCATTCCAGCTTTGAGCGCTGAACAAGCTCCCAAAAATCACATCCTAGTATTAACATCACAGCAGCTAATGCTTATCTAAGTGCTGTTTTACAGACCATAGTACAGAGTAGCTTTTGCTTGTCCACATTAAACAAAACCTACTCCATCTATAGTTCTCATTGAGTAAAAGGAAGAGAAATGGTGTAATCTGTTTCCAGTTGCTAAAAGATCTTGGTTAATTATGTTCCTCCAAAATGTAAATTAAACATGCAATAATGACTCTGACAAATGAAAGCAAAGAATTTTATCTTTTCAATAGTTTTATCATCAGGTATGTTCACATCAGTTTAATCTAATGTGCTATTAACTCATTCATATATCTGTGCAATTAATTAATTTGTTTATGCAGTTCTCAGTCTCATCATCAATAACCTTTAGGAAGTCTGCATCTAGGTTTCTGTTACTAAAACATGAGCAAACTGAAAACTGTGATGCTTACCAAAGTCTTCATGACAGACCCACCAGTCTGATACAACAGTGAAAATACAGACATGGGGGACTCTCATCTCCCAGCCAAGCTGGGTCTCCAATACAAGCATGCAGATTTTGTAGGCAGTGCTCATTCAGAAAGGCAACCAAACCCAGGTGTAAAGTCCTGTCTTCTCCTGTTGAAAGACGTAGGATTTGACTCTGCTCTGGAAGTTGTTTTTCTGCTACTTCTTGTAAAATGGAATGTCTGCCACATTGACTGTTCCTAGGCACCTGCTTTAGCTTTATCAGCTTTGGTTGGAGGATATGGCTGAAATGCACAGTTGAAAAGTAAGTTAAAAACCTGAGCATGTTCTTTTAAGCACTTAACTGCAGTCTTCAGGCTTTGCTTTTCTCATTTTAAATAAATAATACACACAATAAAGCCTCATCTTATAACTTTTTACCATATAATTTATTTGTGCAAATGCTATTACTAGCTTTCTGATCTGCTGGACATTTGCACTTACTTGAAGTTAGTTGTCAGTGTTCCAGTGAGTAATGGAATTAATGAATTATTATGAGAAAATACAGTTTAAAGGGACAGCATGTATGTTTCTTCTATGAATACTGTATTTCATCCGCACTACACATTCACCTGAACCATTACAGATTAACTGGTCCCTTTTACATTAGGTCATAGATGATGCAAGATGTACTCTCATACAAATAAAAAAATGCCAGACAAATGGGAGAAATCATGGCCTTTGCAATCCTTTTGATGTAAATAGATTTCACCCATAATGACTCTGCAGAATTCACACATGAACTGCTTAGCTTTGCAGGAATACGTATGATCTATGTAGTACAAGTGACTGAAGTGGTCCAAAACCTCTGTGGTTAGCACTCGTGTTGCTGAAAGTTTTGGTGACCCGTGGGACTACCTTCTAACTTGATGGAAGTTTTTTCTCTTCGGCTTTTCAGACTAATGCTAGGTGAATCAAAGGCAGCCCTTAAAACACAGTGAATCTCATAGCATAGCCAGCTGTTCTTCGCCGTTGTTTACTCAATTAAAATGTTGTACGCGTAGTTGTGCCACTTCAGTGCAAACAGCCATTCTCTTGAAAATCTCTAATCCTTCGCTACTTGTTAGTCCCTATCGGTTCTAAAGAGCTTTAGAAAAAGAAGTATGATATCTGGCCAATGAATCACACACGTCCATTAGGACAACAGACAAGATTTGTGAATAATTCACCTAACGAACTGAAGTCTATTACCATAAACTCTGTCAAATAGTGACAAACAGTGCAAATAAATGAAAGAAACAGAAAAAATACCCGAACAATTTTATTGTTTTATTCAGGGCCTGAAGTTCTGTGGGCTCAGAAGTATCTTTATTTTGTTATTCCTCCACGAGGAATGAGGAGTATCTCTGACACCATACAATCATAATAACAGTCTGAAATGCTTTTAAAATGACAATCATTTTTTAAACCAAGCTGTGAGGTAAGTGATTATCTTCCTTTACTGATGGGTAAACTAAGGCAAAGAGGAATTAAATAATGTCTCAGCCTCATCCACAATCACTCCATTTCTCCTTCCTACAGAAAAACACAAAGGAAGCAGTTTTGTTCCATATTGCCACGTATTATACACAACCAAAATTGCATGCTTGCTGCAGGTGTAATTTTTAAAATGTTCATAAAATCTACCAAGGGCATGATGTTATACACACATATTTCTGTATTTCATATGAATCCCCATTCCTATACTTCAAAATACCCTCAGACCATAAGGCAGATGCAGAAAATCTATGTAGCTGCACAACCTACAACTTTGAAGCACCTTAGCGTACAGAATTAGAGTCTCTCCCAGTCTAGGAGACCTCACTCCAATCAGTACTGGGTTGGGGGACACTTAGAATTCATTACTTAGAAATTTGAAAGCACAAAGGACTCTTACAATGCTATATTACTTCTAGTGACTCTTCTTGATGACGAGCCATACTTTGATTTGGGGGAGTTCCTGGGATGAAGTGGATTCTCAGAGTTCTAATCCTTTGCCTAAACCACGAAAGTTTAGCTAATACTGTAAAAGTAGAAGCTTCAGATCGACTTTGGTTGCAGCACCAGTGAGCTTCTGTCTTCTCAGGAGAAAGACCGTAAAATATGACTGTCTTATATTTCTAAAGCTCCTTTCTTCTTGTTAATATACTAAATTACTCAGGCTACATAGTTGAAACCTAGGACACCTCCAAACCTTCCTGCGCATTTGTTGGTTAATTTCATGAGGAAATACATTCAGTGTCTGATTAACTGATCATTAATCATTAATCGTTCTTCCAGTAGTGCATTGCCTCCCCTATTTCATGTGTGATAATAATAATATTCTAAATCCCGACACAGTTGAAGTATAGACAATTTGTAGACAACCATATAAGTAGAGACACACATGCTAAAGACGAGCCTGTTGTTTATGTGGTAGAACTAGCGATGAGTTATGGCTCCTAAGAAACAGAACGTCATGTTTCTTTCTCCGAAGAATAAGATTGGCGCAGACCTTTGTAATACAGGAACCTATTTCTCATGAAATGAAAATGGATAATTTACAGCATTCCTAATGACATGGAAAATGCCTTGTGTGAAATGCCCCGTATGTGTTAAGAGATTATGGATTTGATAGTGTCAATCTATGAACAGGCACAAAAAATATAGGGAGTCGATTCAAGGACTTTACACAGAGAGAAAAAAACAACAAATGCTGTAAGATAAAACCTTGCTTTATGCCCAATTTGGAGTGAATAAGGTTTTAAATGACAGAAGCTTGAAAAGGCACTTAGAAATTCATGAGAGGTTTCAAGAAAAGACTAAAACATATTTTAGTATTAATGTACTAAATTGCAGTTGAAATTTCAGTGAAATTATGGAATTATGTTATTTTCATTTGGTTTGCCTTACTAAATGACAGACTTCATCTTACCTTGCTGAAAGACTTCGTAGCATTTGATTCTTTTGGGTGAACCAGAACAAGACTTAAAATTCAGCCCAAAGACCATGAAAATTGTTGGCTATTTCTAGTTTAACAGACACATTTCACTCATTTCAGCTGAGATTTTTTTTCCTGATTTGGGGTTCATTCAAAATGTAAACTCTGTGAAAACAGGAATGCGAAATGTTTCATTCAGGACAAAATAAATGTGGACACAAGCCCATACAAGACACAAGGACTCCTGGAGAAACCACGGCAATTCTAAGTCTGACATTGTTTTGACGTTATGATGAGTTCTGAAGTCATCTAGTCATCCACAGAATTTCCAAGTGTGTCCTTACTAGTTAGTAGGAAATATCTTCTTCAAACCACCCACAATGACTTTACCCATGGTCCTACTCTCTGTGAGCACCTTTTATAGCAAAATCTAGAATGGGTAGATAAGAAGACTTCTTACCCTTTGAAAATCCCAGTAAAATCATTTGATTTATTTCATGAAGTCTTTTGTTTTACTGCCCCCCACCTCACAAGATGGCTGTGAAACCAGTCTGCTGTGAACGAGTTAGTTGTTAGTAAATGCGTTCTAAAGGTAAGTGGTAAGCATTAATATTGCACACATTAATATTCGTACAAACATTGAGTAGAAAAGGAAGGAGAGGGGAAATAAATTAACTGACATCCAGATCAACTGGTTTTGATCTTGATGAGTTTATGAAATGAATTACAATTCTTCATTTGCAAGATTATTTAAGATCAATCTTTCTGGACATAATTACCATGTGATTAATATGAATAAACTAAGCAGAAGAACAGACATGATAATTTCCTTTCATTCTATTACATGGATGATCATTGTTTCAATGTCAAACAAAATTAAGCTTTGGCCTTAAAAAACTACATAGCAATCTTAGGATGCATTTAGGATGATAATTTTATGGGGTTTTTTTGGCTGATGGTTCATTTTTAAATAATGTCATGTGCATCTTTAATATCTTCTGAAAACCTTGATGACAAATATCGACACTAGGCTGTGCTTTAATACTGTCAGATTTTTAATTTCAGAAAGTGTAAACATTGCCAAGTTTTGAAGGTCTGAACCAAGGATACTGACATAATTTTCAAAGGCATGGGTAATACCTCAGCACCTCCCTTCAACATAAAACCCAGGGGTCTGACACAAGCAAACCTCTCTATAATCCACTTCATGCATAACAATTCTGTCACACATCCTTCCTGATTATTCGTGAATCCACACGCCGAATTGCGTTTTGCATACGAGGTTCGGGTGATGTATTTTATTGCTGATACCGTTTCACCTGTATTTAGTTCCAGTGACATGGAAAACACTGCAGCCAATTGTCCTTATTACAGTCCCTGTGTATTTCTCCCCAGTGCACTTGCACAGGGGGAAGATGTGAGCGCGGAGTGTACTTAACTGCCAGGCTGAATGGCTCTGTAATGTAGCTTCAGCATGGCATAAATTAAGCTGTCATTTTTTTGGCAGCAAGTGCAGAGAGGCGATTTTCCTGTACTGTAACATTTGAAACAACAATTTTCTGGCTCCAGTAGTAACTGACAGTTCTGTGTGATACATGCTCAACGTTTGTGCTTCAGGGGCTGCAGCTGGAAAAAGCCTCCAGGGTAAGGTATTGTCTTTATTAGCAAACCGAGCCTGCAGTCGCAGAACACTCACATTTCCTACCTCTTTCCAAAGAGCCTGTCACTCACACCCTAAAAAATCATACTTAAAATTTACTGGGTTCCATCAAGGTATTTAACTGTGTTGCCTATATGCAAAACACTATTTTTGATAATGACCACAGACCTGTTTTCATTAGGAAGATTGCTTACCCAGAGAGAGCTGGCTGCTGGCGTTTTCTTGGTGACGTGTACCAAGGTGATGGCTTGAAGGACAGCCAGGTTTGGAAATGATCTTGGAATGCCTGGCTGGATTCAGGCTGGTGAAGAAGGAGGATGCTGCTGAGGTGCTGAGTCCTGGGGAAGGAGGGAAGCAGCCCTTTTCCAGCATGCCACTGACACGGGACTCTGAACATAACCTGCCACAAGCCACAAGGGAAGCCCCCCTTCGCCGTCTGGCAAGATGTAAGGGTATGCCAGGTCACTTCACAGAGGGGAGGGAGAGAAGGAAATCAAGGAGTCACCTGCAGGAGTGAAAAGTCATTTTACCAAATATATGAATTTTGCAGTGTTGTCCTGTTTCAGAAGTGCGGTCAATTTTGACATCACTTTTTTAAGGATCCAAAGACACATCCTGCTTTTCTAGTACAACAGTGAAATCAGGGGAATTACACTAGATTTGCAGTTGTACAAGTCAAGGTAGGAATCAGCTCAGTATATTACACAGTCACTTTTCTACCACTGCTAAAGAACACTTGCAGCGCTCCTTAAGCATTCAGATATTTTGACACCAGTATATACCTTCATTACCTCCAGCCTGAATTACTGCCATTTCTGCTAACAGGGGCCCTGGCAGCCACTGTGAGCAGACTTCACCACATGCTACTAGTCACTCATTGTTGTCCATTTCAAATATTATGGCCATAACGCTCACATTTTTAAGTCATTCCTTCAATGCCTAAGTTCATGCTGGTGTTGCTTTTGAGATCTGGCTCTGAACCTTAAAGAGCTGCTGAATCCAGAGCTACAAACTACATGAAAATTCACACGCTTTCATTGTTCCTCCTGATCTCCGGTTTCTTGACTGAGTTTCTCAAAACTACCTAAGAGACTTTGATGGCCAATTTCTACTGGAACAAAAGCTTTCTAGGGGTGCTTTGGGAAGGCTTGGCTTCAGTAGCTGAATACATGGGAGATTTCAATTTTGCCCGTTTGGATCAAAAGAGGAAGAAGAAAGAGAAAATATGTTTTAAAATGTTCATCAATGAGCTTGATTTATGGGATCGCTGCTGCCAAGGAACAGAAATTACCTCCTCTGATTTTCAAATGAGATCTAAATATGCTGATGCCTTCGCAAGTTTGCCATTGTTCGCGTTTGTGTTTGGCTGTGTGTTAAGATGCAGTAATATCAGTTGACACCTGACTTTTATTGTAGAAGCACTCAGTCTTATTGATATAATTAGTGGCCTGTAAGCACTTTCATTACAGACTCAGATTTAGGAATTTTAAAACTCAGCCATAAAAATCACTTTTGATTAAGGTTTGGCAGACGTGATCTTTTTCCAAGATTTTACTTTTAAAAATCTTACTTTTTTGAGGGATTTCCTTCTCTTTACTCGCTTATCTCAAAATGATAGTTATCTAGGAGATTTTCTGAGCATTAGTAATAACGATTGTTAAGTGGCAGAGCTATATGCTTATTATACAGTCATCAGGGAGGACAGCAGACATTGTCTTCCTTCATGCCTCTACCCAAACCAAGCCTTAAAGCACAGCTTTAGCTTTAGCTGTTTTCCTTTTTTCCTCAAAACCCACATTTTGCTTTTTGAGATGTATTCCATATCCAATAAAACTCACCTACACATAAATAGAAAAAAAAAAAATCATCTGCGTACGAAACTAGACAGGGAGCACCTCCAGCTGATGAAGCCTGGAGAAGACTTGTGCGGCTCTGGCTTACAAAAGGTTTGGTGAATGAAGGCACTACGACTCACCTACTTGCGTTCCTCTGTTTTGCACTTATGGAAAGTATTTTGTTTCAGGAGAGAATCTGATCTGGAAGTCTGGGGCTCTTAAATTCTGATAAACTGTCTATGAATGATTATATACACTGTGGCTTAAATGCTGAAAAACCTGTTTTTCCATCCTTGCTATTCCCTCTCCCATAAGAAGTTAAACCTCTTAGGTTACAGTTATCACCCCTTCTACCCAGACAAAAAAATGCTGAACCATTTTGTTGTCTTTAGGACAGTAGGGCTTTTACAGTGAACCCAACCCAAAGATGTACAGAGCAAGGCCACGGCTGCACGTGTGTAGCACTGTACATGTCTGGTGAGGAGGAGCAGTGAGTATATGAATGCGAGGCCAATACCTATCTCCATGGTGTTAACAGTACAGGAGCAACCCTAATTTAAAGTTAGTTAAGTATAGTCTTAAGTACTTCTGAAGTTAGTGAGATGGAAATGTATGCATAGCAGGCACCTATATGTTTATGAGATTTTTTTGCACAAGAACATAAACTGGTTTCCTCAATGATATGCCACCCTCTTGTATAATCACATGTGTAAAAGTAATGGTACCTGTGATACAGGAGCGCACATCATGATGATTTTTAAAAGGGTGGTTTGCTGGAGGCTTGGGAAGCTCACCACCTCCGTCATTCTGTCGTTTTCTTTGCCTTCATTTCAAGCAGAGAGCGCTATAGCAAAAAGAAGTATTTCTAGATGATTTTTTTTCCCCCCCTTAGCAGTTGTTGTTAGATCACAGTGCTTCCAAATTCAAGGTTCTGGAATGAGCTGCACAAAATAAGAATAGCGGGATTTCATGCTTAATTGGGTTTTAGGCTAATCAAATAGGCTGGAACTCGCATAATTTTCATGAATGAGAGGTGCTTTTCTCTAAATGCATCAAGGAAAATGCCATTTACGTGCATTACATACATACACACACTTCCCCTTCCAAAAGAAAAGTATGGATGATGCACACAGAAGTAAAATTAATATGGAAACTTAGACTCCAGCAATGTAAGCTTTGCATTCCAACGTATTAACTGTAGCTTTACTTAAACCTACTATGCAAACTAATATTTACTCTTGCCTCTGAAAGATAAACAAAAGCTGTTTGCCAGGTCTAGAATACCAGATTATGCTGCCGCAGCTTTTATGTGAAGTTTTAATACAAATCTGTTTACTCCACAGTCTTCCATCTTTTTATAGCTCCAAATCTCAAGAATGGTATTTCCAAAAGTCCTGTTGTGCATCCATTTGATTATTCCATTGTCTTTTAACTGGTCTCTCAACCCCAGGAGTATGAAGTATGCTGGTTTAAGCTGAATTGCCGTGTGTCTGCTATTTTCCTCTATATGATCAGCACTGCTGGGTTTTAGTATTACCAGGCTTTGTCAATGTTAATGTAATGGTAAATGATGAAGATGCCCTTTGGCAGGAAACATTGCTAGCCCTTAATAATAAACAATTTCTACACCTCAAATTGCTGCTATACATGAGCAAGTTTAGTCAACCCCTGAAGAGAACCTGTACCTTCTCATTACAGGGCAGCAGTAGTGAGAAAGCAATTCACCAAGCCGTAGGGCTGGCAATCACCCATATTTTCTGCTATGAGTAAATAACTCCAATTGATTTAATCATAAAAGAATAACAGGAAAACTACATTGATTTCCAAATCCCTAATGTGAACATCAGAATATATTGACTAAGTTGCATGTAAAAAGGTTGTATCCATTTGTATGAACCGAAGAAATATCAATATTTGATCATTACTCTAACAAAAAAATATGACAATTTGCAGTCATCTCAAAAGGGACTGAAGCAGCATTATGCAGTGCTGTGGTTCAGTCTACAGGGGTGAAAGTGATAATGCTCCGTCGTATTCATGGGCTGAGAAGAGAAAAATCCATATTTTCAGGCAAATGCACCTCCCATTAATTGTAATAGTCTACTTACTTACATAATCCTATAGAACCAGTAAATAATACAGCATTGTTTTTATTAAAGAAATCAACTAGCAGTAAAAGACTTGCTGTTAGTCCTGCAACTGTGATCACCACAGCAAGTGATCAGTGCTAGCCAAACTGAACTGTGTCAAAACAGCAAAATAAGAATATAAGTGTTTTTTAAAAAACGTAACATTTTCCCTGTGAAGGTGCCGAAACAATATTTCAGCTTGTATAATACCCTAAATTGCTCTTAATTTTCAGTGAAGGACACACGTTCAAAATTTGTTTAAAAGTGCTAAGAAATTGATATCACCTTGGCAAGATTGACCAGTCCACTTAATTTGTTCTGTTGTTTTTCTTCTTTTTTTTCTTTTTTTTTTTTAATCTTAGGGTGAGTGTCAGGACTGTAGCGCTCTTTAGTGCAGCTTATCAACTGGAAGTGAGAACAGCAAGATCGCCGTGGCCAGAAAATTCTGTGCAGACAACTGTCAGATAAAGAAGAATTCTCAGCTGCACAGAAGGCGACATCTTTTCCTGTTTTAGCCGACAGAAGTTTTGCTCATGCCTGCAAAGACAAGTTTCACCTGCAGACATCAATTGAAAATCCTACAATTTGGCACCAGCTTTTTACTGCTGGACCTAATGGGTACAGCTGCACTAGTGATACAGTGAGCTGGTGCAGGGTTTTTTTTTAGCGGAAATTTGCCTTGTATCTATAGGAGTCTGGTGACGTACGCTTGAACGTACTACTAACGTAACCCAAACGATTTCTCCCTTGGTGGAAGCAAGGCTGAAGTCACGCACATGGGCACCATGAAGAGCACCCCATCTGTGAAGCGGAGCAAATGTCCTCCAGCAGTTAGCACTGTACACATGCACAGTGCGTGCCTGGGACCAGTGGCCAGAACAAACATCATTCCCAGTAAAGCTATGAGCCAGAGATGAGCTCCTAGATTCAAAGTGGCTTGAAGCAAATCAAACCCTACTCCTTCCTTCTATGCGCTTCTGCAGGTAGTAGTGTAGACATTCCCACATACCTTCTTTACGATCCGTTACAGCTTTGCCAGGGGATTTTAAACAGCACAAGAGCTCAGGAAGACTCAAGTGTAGCTAGAGCAAAGAACGAGATGTAACTGCACGCTTAAGGACACAAAATAGCCAATCGAGGTTATTCCAAAATCTGGAGCTTCTATCCTTTAGGAATCATCAGAGAAAATGTTCCTCTGCTACCAGAATTAGCAGCTTGCTCTGCAAGACAAAATTTGCTGAAAGTAGACAAGTTTCAGGAGCAGGTTGACACTACGGCTAACCTAACACAAAAGCCCCTTGGAGGAAGGTTGCAAAATGGGAAAGAAACAAATGGGAAAAAAAGTCACTCAAGCTATTTGGCACACAAAACCAAATCCAAGACAGGTAAGAGTTTTGAGAAATTAAGACTGCAAAGTTGTGTAAATTGGTTGAATATGTATGCGAGTCCAAACATCTGAAAAATTGCAAGCTCAGTTAGAACTCAGATTTGAAGCCCTTGAAGTCACTGCAAAGATTCTCCTTGAGTTCGTTGACTTTGAATTCAATTGAAAAAACAACATTAAATAGGAACTGCAGCATCCAACGTGTTGGTTATCTTTTAGCTGGAGCATTGCAGGTACCTGTCGTACACTGTGCCATTCTTAAAACTATACGAGACGCATGATTTTTCATAGAGATGTGCAAAACATCGGGGCTTTATGAACTTTTTCAAGTATAATTGACTGGTCTGTTCATGAATAGGAGAAGATTTTTTATCACAGCCCTGTAGGAGACCAAAATGAGCATTGCATCAGTTAGCAACATTCCAACTGCAACTGTGTTTATGGTGGCGGTGTAGCAACACGCCATTCTGTGGTAGATGTGGGTGGGTGTGCAATGGGCAATAGGATAGTCAACTGATTATACCTTAATTGCAAGCAACCTATTCACTTTTTCCCATTTCTTTATAGAAAAACTTTGTGATTGTGATGTGAAATATTATGAAGAAAGTTGTGGCCTAAAGACACGTTGCCTTTAATGCATTTAACAGACTCTGAAAGACCTGTAAAACCAAGAAATCCCTATGATTCGGTATAGATGAGAAAAAAACCTCTTGTTCCCGTGCTGCTTAATATTCTATATGTAGATAGTCTAGAGCAATACATAATTATTATATTAATTTTGATGACGAAATCGTAACTTAAAAGACACGTATGATACGCTAACCCGTCATCTTCAGACGTAGGAACTGAACAGAGTTTATAATTGATGGGAGGTATGTATTGAAAATTAATTATTAATAACCCTAATAATTCTTTTACTATGGCTATACTGATCTTAGCAAGCCAAAGTCTTTACTGTTTTAACTGATTGCTTGAGGGGAACCATTCATGCCAAATCCAGTTTTGGTCCTTCATCCCTGACATTCGTCTAAGTTTGGAGGAGGCTTTTATGAGAAGAAAGTCATGACAGTCTTCCACTGGTCATTTGAGAGGTAACAGCTTTCTCTCTCTCTTACTTTGTCTCTAACTTCGAATATAGCTTTGTTTACCATGGGTTAAGACGGTTACATCCTCAATTGGACGCAATTTAATTGACAGGACCAGTATAAGTTTCAGTTCCCATTCAAATATCTCATTTAAATAGCAGAATAAACCTAGATTTGTGAAAAACATAGAAGGGAGACAACTTTTCAACCTTCAATAGTGAAACTGAAAATTGGATCATTGAGTTATTTCCCGAGTTCTTTATTGGGAATCAGCTGGCAGAGATGGAGAATTTAAAATGAAAAAGACCTGCTGAACCACTTATTTCTTGTCCTGAAAGTGGAGCTTTGTCCAGGTAGGATCCCTACTGAGATGAGGTGCAAAAATTACAGAGAAAAGTGGTACAGTCAGCAGCACTGTGGAGCTGTCATGTTTTCCGGGAAACATGGGCAGTTGC
The DNA here is from genome assembly GCF_964199755.1 of Larus michahellis. Classification (NCBI taxonomy): domain Eukaryota; kingdom Metazoa; phylum Chordata; class Aves; order Charadriiformes; family Laridae; genus Larus; species Larus michahellis. The sequence goes on from NC_133897.1 coordinate 35,203,962, forward strand.
AGCGTGACCCTTGGCAAGAGCGTGCAGCTGAACTGTGCGGAGTTGGCTGTGTAAGGCATCCATAGGCTCTGCGATATGAACCTGTCTGTGCTAGAAATAATGACTGCAATTATTTACTCTCCACATTTCCTAATGGATTTCTGCCTGGAAATACAGTAGCTCCTCCACATGCACAGAAATCACCGCAGAAGGATGCCAATCCAGCTGAAATCACTCAGTCAGGGTGATTCCAGAGAATGTCACAGCAGATACTTGTCACAGTGAGCGTTTGGAAGAACATTAGTACCATAACAATTCATGGACGTTTCCATGGTCAGTGACATAGCGTGAAAGAGAATGCCTTTTCAGTTGGCCAGTGGCGCAAGACATGAAGCCACACTGTGGATTAATTATCTCCTGAAGACGCAAATGCTGTCCACTGAAGCACCAATCGTTTTTTGAAAATCCATTGCAAAAACCCCCAGAATAATTAAAAATCTACCTGATGTCATCTCTGACTGCCATAGTGCACCAACACTGATTTAAAACTAGAAGCTTCTCCAAAAAAAATAAAACCCTGAGAAAGTATTCATCACAGACCCCTGTTGTAACTGGTGCAGTATGTGATCGTATACCAGCTTCTTTTGGAAGTTGTGTTTTCAGTAATTCATCTTCAAATCCATTGAATATTGGGAAACTGGTGCTCCAGAGTCCTTTAAGATTTATATATGAAAAATGCTTGGAAATGAAGTTCGATTGATTGGTTACCAGATCCAAATTCAAATTTTTGAAAAACAAACCTACTTACTTACATTGAAGTGCCACAAAGCTGTTATATATCTAGTTAAATAAGAGCAATAAAGAACCCTAAAAGACTGTAACACTAATTTCCATGTTTGTTGCACCATTTTAGCACTGTCATAAACCTGTAATAGCTTTAACAGAAATACGATCTACAGAGGATATTTTATTTCCAATGTTAAAATAAAAAAGGCAAAACAGGCAGAGCGGGGTAAGTTTTCTTTTTTTTTTTTTTTTTTCCAATAGATATTCTGAAATATCGCATCATTAATGCATTTCACATCCCCTTTTTTATTGAAACTATTTTGGCAGCTGGGACACCTCACATTTATTTCTTGGACTCCGGCTGTGGGAGCTAGAGCTGCAGCCTGCCGACAGGACTCATTGCTGTGTCTCCGAGCCAGTCTTTCCCACATCCTGATGTTCATCTTTTTCCAAATGAGAATTTGCTTTTTAATTAACAGGCAAACAAACAAAGAAGGAGACTGTTTGTTCTAGAACAAGGAGCGCCTGTTGGTCAGCATCCTAGGACAGCTGGTGCAGGGTGGAGAAGAAAGAATTTAATACGGAATTGAGTTTGCTTTCAGATATCGATCTCTCGGCGAGCCCCTCCACAGGACAGGCGGCCACGGCAGAGCCTGTGGGCTGGCCTGAGGGAGCCACTTGCCTTCACGTTACGGGCTTTTGGCAGCATTTCTCACAGCAGCATGGAAACTGCAAGTTCTCCAGCGATCTGCTGCTCTGCAGGGTAGGACACATCCCTTCTGCTCCGCTACCAGGTGGCTTCGTCCCATGGTGAAGTGGCCACACCAGGAGCGGTGTTAGTGTGCTAAACAGCAACCATTTGCAATCCAACTTGTGGGCAGCAGAACACCTTAGAAAACTGTCAGGAGGCACAACTCTGCAGGCAGTTATTGACCTACCCAGGGTTGTTTCTTACTCCTCAGCATTGCAGCCATGTGGAGCCCCCAGAGGAACCCAATAGTCAAAAGGAGCATGAAACTGCGTAAACTACTTCTCCCAACAGCTGATCCCAAAAATTCTCTAGGGTTGTGCCCATAGCAGAAATCTTCCCAGGTTGTTACATCATCCAGGGCCTTATACTGTGCCAGCAAAAAATCGTGGTTTAAGTCCAAGTCAGAATTTCAGTGTTCTGTATTCAGTGAAAAGTTCACTCTAGGAACTTCACCTTCCCATTAGGCCATTTGCTCTAAAACATTTAAGTGTGGCTCAAGGTCTCTTCTGGAAGATGTTTATGTGGAGTAAAACACCAGCTTGCCTAAATACAGACACCAAGTTTAAATTAAATTTGAATGTGACTCACTATGCACAGATTTAAACAGTTGAACTGACTAATAGTTATCCTCAGCCTTCATTCCTCGGTGCAGTCTTGTGCTCCTGTTACCTCTCTGAGAACATAATTTTGCCAGGAAAACTGGGGTGTAATTTTCACCCAGTCTGTTTAACAGCTACTGTAGTCACCATACAGGTGATAAACGGGCCACGTGTCTCCCAGGAGCGCCTTAGCTATGAAGCAGCACCTTACCAGCACGCTGCAACGACAAAGCACTTGCTAAGGATGCAGTAGTTCAGACTGAAAAGGCTGAACCATCGCTGGTACGCTGCTACGCAGGGTTTTTCTCGGCGCTACCCACTTGTCTTACCTCTTCACATCCCGCTCTGTCACAGCCGTGTCAGCAGAGATGGAGAGTGATGTAAACGTGACCTCAGGGTTTATCATTTTAAATACATTGACACACTTGCATTTATACGGCCCTGCGGTGCCAAAGCGCTTATATTGCCATAAAGACATTTAGTCTAGAATAAATATTCCCACAAGTCAAATAAGTTAAACCAGTATAAAATACCTTGATGCTAGCATAACGGCGTCTATACTACTAGTCTTGATATAACACTTCCAAACAAATTATTTACGCCGGCACAAGATCTGTGCATTCCCAGACCTTATTTTTCTTGAATACATGACTTCGAGGGCAGGATATTCTTTGAAGAACTGCAATGCACTGAAAAACCAACTCCAAGCTCAAAACGGGAGAGGAGAAGAAAATAAACGTAAAATGCATGTGTGGCTTCCATAAGTGGTAAAAGGCTGAAGAAGCAATCTTTTGCAGACTTATTATTAGCTGGTAGGCTATTGAATAGCATCTCCTTACACAAGCCATTTCAATGACACTTAAACTAAGTGAAAAACCAAAAAAAAAAAGAGTGAAAACCCCCTTGGTTTACAAAGCTTCTAAGGGCAGGTTTTTGCTGCACTAGTCATAATCATGAGTAACTGCAAATGTAAGATAATTCATACAGATAATCATCCTTTGGGAAAAAAATGCTAGCCTGCGTAAAATGTGATTTGGAAACGTTTTCCTTCACTTTGCTTCTATCCTACTTTCAGTTCTCTGTTAGAGGCAAAACAACATGAGTGCTTGTCTAGCATAGTTATTTATTTTTGAAATAACTCAGATCAAGTAGATGCTCTCTAATTTAAGAGGTGAGTGACTGGATCCCATTTTGTTTACTTGATCGAGCTGCTTTTCTTCTACATGCTGTCTTCCCGAGTTGTAAAAATTCATTCACAGCAGGGAAGGCAATGGCCTTACCTGCCTTTAATTTATGCAGTGTTTAAAATCATGCCATCATCACAGGTGTGGCCAGGCTTTTGTTGAGGCTTCTTAAAAAAAAATAAAAAAATTCTGATCTACCTGCTTGAATCTGTCAAGAGCCCATTTGTATGCACGCAGCTAATGTGCTAGAAATAAAAGCCGCAACCTGTCAAATAAACTCCTGCACCTGTATGAAGCAGTTAAATTGTTCCATCTACCATTATTCTCGGAGATCAAAGAGCCCTCACTGTGAGGGGCTCTGAAGAAATAAAGAAAATGATAGACCTACTTGTCCTTGAGCTAAAAAAGAAGGGGTGGGGGGAAAGAAAGAAAAGTGGACTAGTTCAACTACCTGAAGGAGCTTTTGTTTGGCATGGGCACAACGTGAACGCATTCTTTCACATTAAGGCCCAAGAGGAAGAAATTCATTCACCCTTATTATAGTGACGTAGCTGTGGCATTGATGTGTTTTTAACCTTGAATAATTGTTGTCTCTAAAGCTCCAAACAAGTTTTATCCTGTCCACAGGTCAGTTTTGTTACAAAGGCCAATTAGTGGAGCTACCTTAGCCTGCAGCAAAAAGCCAAGTAATGGTGGGGCATGCCCCATCCAGAGGTGATGAATAGCCTGTAGAGCTATAATTTGAGAAGGGGGGAGGGGGGCTTTGAAGCATTTACCTTACATGGAACTCCATTGTCACTGCAGGCTGTTTGATCTTTAAATAATTTACTTAATGATCTCACCATGGGAGCAATTGGCAGAGCAAGATTAGGTTGTAAGGGCCTAATGGACATGGGAAAACTTAAAATTACTAGAAGAGAGGTATGTACAGAACTGAATTTTTTTCTGTGTAGATTCATGATTTATATGGGGGGGAAAGCTATAAATTATAGTATTTGCTTGATGTGTTCTGGCAGAGGAAACAAGAAGAAATTCTGCGTTTGGTGAATGTTTCAGAGAATTTTAATCCTCACTCTTTTAATCTTTGTGGTTTTGTTTTGCTTCTCCTTAAAAAGAGTCAACCCAGGGAAATTATTGTTTTATAATAGATTAATAGGTCAGCAATAAAAACCTTTGGCCATTGTGAATAGGCTGTTGTTAAAAGGTCACGGTTAGCATAATATTTCATTTCTGATAAATAAAGGGTTGGAAAGTCTGGGGCCGAAGCTTGTGAATGGGAAAAGTGTAGCATGACCCCTTTTACTCAGTAAATATTGTAAAACATGAATTATTAGCTCACTTTGTAATCGTACGTGAAAACTATGCACCATTTTGTGGGTACAGGATTTGGGATATTCTACAGTATCCTGAAGATATAACATTAGTCACCAAGGCACCCTTTAATTACTTGCAGACAACAATTCTTGCATTCCTGTGGTATTACACTCATTTGCATAGGAAATGCTAAAAATACAAAAGAAAAGTTAATTAGACCTATGGAAGAATTGCAGACATTTTAATATAGATCATTATATAAACATTTAATATCTGCCTTTGTAGATGGATACTTCTATGTGAAAGTAAAAGCACCAGGAAGAGTTCGAGAGAAAGGTAACTTGTGAGGAGGCCTGAAAACAGAAAAGAAACACCACCCCTGCAGTTTTTAAAAAATATTGAAAAGAAACAACATTTTCTGCAATAATCTCTGCAGTAAGAGGGTTCTATTGGAGAACAGTGGGAGCGTTTTCAAGAAATATAAAGCTGTTGCCTGATGAGACTCATTGGCCTTCACTGCAGATCTAAGCTGTGCCCTTACCAATGTTTAATTAAAATTGTGGTCTTCGTGGTAGTAACTCTGGAAGCTTGTTATTGAAAAGTTGTTAAAACCTCAAGGTGTGAGATGCTAAGGACAAATCTGATAGTCCCTGTCCATCTGCTTCTACCGTGAGAGCTTTGGCTTTATGGACTTCTTGGTTGACTTGTTGGTTGATCCTTCATTTTTGTTGAATTTCGGATGAAGAAGAGTCTGACAAAGAGGTTGGCAGAGTTGAGGAGACCTCAACAACAGGGAAAGTACAGGAGCTGGAACAGGTCCTGGGACAGGTCTGTCAGCACAATCCTGCACCAAAACCGGATACGTTTCAGGTGCATCTGGAGGAAAAGAAAGAAACATTGGAATTGGTGCCAGAGCCGAGTAAGTGAGAAAAGCAGTGTTTGTTACTTTTACAAGCAAAATGACAGCATTGGTGGAAATGTACTGTATACTGTTGGCTTCAGTCACTGACAGTGGAAAACACCTGGTATATAGGTATGGTGGGTTTACATTGTTTTTTTAGTTGCAGATTTAACTGATAGTCTAAATATGTAAATTTTAGTGTCTCCTCTTCTATTCCACTCACCACGTGTTTGATATAAGATATAGTCCAAGTTAGGGGCAAAAAGTAAAGCTAGAATTAACAATTAATCTAAAGTTATATTTAATGGATTAATACTAATGAATTGTTTTAAAACTGGAATTATGAGTTTAGCAAGTATGATCGTGTATTTTTAAAATTCACCTATGCATTTCTAAAGTATTTAAATTAGGTACGGTATTATGTCAAATTTATTAAGCCGCTGTGATACACCGAGATTATTATTACCTCAGTGATCCCTGTCCCGCTCTCCCAAGTACACCACCATACTTTTTCCCTGTTAAATGAACTAAATAAATGTTAAATACTTATGAAGCTTTTTGAGCAGTAATGGATAGGTGTCCTGAGTTGAAATCAATATTTGCTAGGCAGAAAAAAAGGATCTGTGACTTAAACAAAAGGAATGGTCCAAGAAACAACATTTTTGCCTCATATGAGGCCATGAGAATGGTTAGAAATTATATTGGATGGGAGTAGATAAAAATATAAAGTCATGAACACAAACCAAATATTCTCTTTCACTGCCAGAAATAAGAGCAGAAAGGGAATAGAAGGGAGACACCAAATGGGGTAGAGCGCCCAAAGCATATCCAAACACCGAGGGAGCAGGAGTGGAGCGGGTAGAGAAGGATGCTGGCCAGCTGCTGTGTTTTCGAGAGGGACGAGACTGTGCACCACAGCACTAATGCTGTCCCCACCCCACAGAGCTGGGGCAGTTCACCTGCAGGTCTATATACCTTGGAAACTGTTGGAGCAAACAGAAGCCTGCTCCATACAGATTTTACTTGTTGCCGGACTAGTAAGAATATAGCGGAGGTGCTCAGGAAGAACAAATACCTTCCAGCAGAGCGCACCACAGAATGGTCCACAGAATGTCTCAGCTTTGGGAAGACACCCAAGAGCATGATACATAGAAAACTCATGCATCAAAACCTCTCTGTGCTGCACTGCATACATGACCAATTTCTGGTGGTGAAGCTCCCCCTGAAATCCTCCCCTGCCCCAGTAAAATCAGAAAAGGCTGGTAGGAACGGCAGGAGCAGCAACTTGGATCTCTCTTTTCCTTGTTAGTCTGGCACTTTTCTGTATGGCCGTTTTCAGGCAGTACAAATGAAAGGATTTAGAGGACTGTCCTGTTTCAGTGCAGGAGCTGGTAGCCAGGAGAGCAGACCTCCTGCTGCAGTAGCAGGTTTTGAGCAGGAAAACACTAAACCAGCTTATGTCCTTCAATTCCTCTTTCTTTCCATCCCCATTTTGTCATGCCTGACCAGGTACTTGACTCTATATCCATCCTAAATATAAACTCAGGATACAAATCTATGAAAGATAGACAGATCTAAGTTTCAATTTTATATATTATTAATGCAGAAAAAAGATGAAAAAGATCAGAATGAAAAAGATGCTTTTGGAGAATATGCTTTTAACCTGTCCATTCACTGACATTCCAAAAATTTCCAATTAATATGGACAATCAGGAAAAGTCTCTTGTTTTTCTCCTCCAAGGGAAATTATCCAATGTTGGCACATTGTGTATATATACATATACACACACACACACAAAACCACACATATACATATATATACACACACACCTGGAATTTAAAAATAAAAGATTGTAATGTAAAAATAAAAGGGAATTCTGGGTAAAGACACACACTTGTTGATACAAGACTGGGATACGAACTCAGACGTGCATAAACTGAAAAACTCTCCTTGAAGCAAGTAGGAGTTTTGCAAACTTATATGTAGCTGCCAAGCTTTGTATGGAGCTGTGTGACATTTTATTCAGTTCAGCTAATGAGATGTTTGCCTATGTGCAAAAAATGTATTCATGGTAAACTGCCTCTTTAAATAGTTGTGTGGTTTTAGTAATAATGAGAGGCATCACCAGACAGCCTTCATGACTGATATGGGTTTTGAAAGAAGGCAGACTGGTTAGCTTAACAAACACTAACAAACCCCAGCGGCATACCTGGGGTGGAAGATTTCCTGCAGGGGCAAAAAGGGTAGATGAGACTCAATAGATCAGCCACCATTTGGCCTCTTCACTGAATCTGCCAATTAGTGCAGAGCATTATGGCACGTTTGTGTTGTGGCAGCTAGAGAAAGAGACCTGCCAAACTCATTCTATACAGAACCCCAAACATCCATCAGATGCAAGATGCTTTTCATCCTGATGAGTTGGCTTCAGTTCAAACCAATGGCCAACTGATGAGAAAGTTCATTAACTCTGAAGCATTCAGTCCCTCAGGAGGTGTAAACTAAAAAGTGGGGTCCTACAGATATACACAACATAACAAAAATGATGTTAAAATATTGAAATTACAAAGCCAAACACTTTAATGGTAGGGAATGGGAGAATTAAATTTACTCCTCAAATTTTCATGTTGTCTCCTTTTGCACATGCACTATAATGCAGTCTTTAATTACAGTCTGTCCTTTCTATTTTTTCCCACGTGTATTGGAAGGCTGCAAATCCTCAGAAATCACCTCTTCCATTGAATGTGATAAGCGAATGAGATGTAGCTCTGCCTTATTAAAGATCCATGTTCTTCCATCGCTGGATATCTGATTTCTGATATCAGTGCAATAGACACTTCATGAAAGCTGAAGATATGCAGATGTGTAGATAGCCGTGCGACTTCCACTAAAATGAAAGGCATTTACTGCAGACATGAACAAACAGAAAAAGAAAGCCCATGAATGTATGATTTTTTTTCTCTTTTCCTTCACATCTTCTAACTGTTTATGACCAGATGCTAAGGAACACTTGCATAAGTCCACTTGCTTTTCAGTTGTGCTTCTCCAGTGCTATATGCCAGTTTATTCTGGAGTGTAACTGCTAGGTGGGTCCAAGAGAATATGGATAAACCAGAATCCTAAAAGCAACCACCCCTTTTGGAAACCCTTTTCTTTATCTACTATGTGACTTAAGGCATTAGTAGTCAAGAGTCTAAAAGTCAGGTATGTTGTAGTCTTGCACAGGAACTCTAGTGGTGGCGGAAAGATCTCTGAAGTTCCCTCCGCAGCCATCGGAGCTAAAGGGATAAGGGTGGGACCTTGTGGAATTCAAATCCTTGGGAGGCTCAGAGGTACAGGTATACATTTGGCTAATCTGGAACAAAGCTTGGGATGCGCAAAAAATTATTCATTGTTATTTAAGTCTTTTCTTCACCCTAAAAGTGCATTTGTGTAAGCAAAGGTGTGTGCATATAGATATGCAGGAGTAGAACGTAGAGCATGATGGCACTATATAAAAGTAACACAACTCTTGGGAATTCATGGCAGCTGCAAACGCAATGTGCTGTTCCTCCTTAAACTGTCAGAAGTAACATGGCATACATGGAATTATCCATCCATAGCTGCTATGTGTAATGTAGCAACAAGAAAAGGTTGTAAATAAAACAATCTTTACAGACAGCAGACTGCAGTTCTGTGCCTAGTCTCTGCTATGCCTCTGCTTTGCTTTATCAGGGGGTTCAAGGGCTTGAAAAAGGCATCACTGAGTTAGGGAACTCAATTTGGTCAACAAATGCTCCCCGGCCTTAATGAACTGGTCCTTTAGTGCTAGGTTCAAGACAAAATAAATCCTTTCTACTCAGATGCGGATGTAGGTGTCAAGTGCTACTTATCCGTAACACAAAGAGGGTGTGCACACTCTCGGGGCACGGGCAGCACAGCAGACAGCATCCATGCATTAAACCTACAGGAAAAGGCAAAAGAAAAGAAGAGTGGGATGAAAAAAGAAGAGGAGGTCATCAAGCTACTCAGCCACCCCAGGCCACCCCGCACCCACGGCTCAGGGGCTGCCTCTCCCAGGTCCAACTCATCCCACTGGATCTCTCCTCTGTCAATGGAGATGCAAACTCTACATGTGCATTTCTAAACTCCTGAACTTAACTGAAATGCAGATTTGGCTGCTCACTCCATAGACCTTCTCAGTGAAGCAAACATGCCATTCCTTGACCTTTGGTTTGTCTCCATCTCTATTTTCATTTGCGTATATTTTTGCCGTAGCAGTGAACCATATTTTCATGTTTCTTGGCCAAACACAAAAAAGTATAGTCCTGAAAGTCACCAGACACATGAAAGCTTTGAGTGTAAGCTTTAGGGGATGTTTGTAGAGTTTATAAAGGAAAGATGAAGGTTTTTGGAAATCATTAAGGTCCTTTGTGACCTTTCTGTCATTAAAGTCTAACAAAACATGATAAGGATTTTGTGAATTGTGAAATACCGGATGTTTTTAAATTCAGGCTTATTTATATTTGCCAATTGTCGACTGGGGAGTTGGTAATTTCTGTATTTGATTTCTCAGAAATTATTTTTATATTTAAAAAACATTTATAAAGGTATTTTTATTCTGTTAAAGAAATACTAGACAGATTAATAAGACAGGTATTCTTTGATGTGTGTGTCTGTGGGTGGGCAGTTAGGCATAATAGGGTCCTGACCTGCAGAAAGTATGGTGATGCTCTTCCGTTTTCTTCTTTCCATCCCAATTTGATTCAAGCCCATGTGAGGCTGATTTCGTACATTTCAGCATTTTTTATATCTTCTTGTCTTTTTCTTCTCTCGAGAACTCCACACAATGATTTTTTTTTTCCTTTATCTTGTTCAGTGTAAGAGACAAATCATCTAAAGTGTTACCAGTTATGCATCAAATTCATTATGACTGTTTAATCTGTTTAATACTGACCTAAGCAGCAGCACAGTGTGGGATGTACCCTCTTGTGGGCAAAGAGAATTTTACAGTCTTCCCTGGCATGTGCAAACTCCAGTTTGGCTTTATTTGGACTCTCTTTGTGAACAAAAAAAAATAATCGCATGAGTATTCAGGGCTTAGGACAGCATTTTCAAACTTTGGTGTCTAAAACTGTGCTTCCGTTGAGCATCAGTGGAGGAATCCATACAAGATCTTAAGAGCTGTGATGCACAGCGCTACAAGAGCTAAAGCTTACAGGGCTACTAGGCTACTCGCAAGAGGATTTGAAAGCCATTTTATGGGAAGACACTTGTATAGTAAGGGATGTTTTGTTGGGCATTAGCCAGCGGGATGAAGCTGCTAAGGAGTCTTCAGCTCCTCTGCTATTTCTGTCTCCCAATTGCAATACCTTGCCTGTATTTTTTAGCTCCACAGCCCTGTGGGGAGCTAATCAGTCCACCAGCCATCTTCCTCCATAGTGCCAGATCTGCAGGTGTGAATGGGACTGCTGCAGTTGGGTTGTTTGGGCTTTTCTCTGTTGGGTCTGTGGCACAATGAGCCCCCATCCCATTGTACATAGTACCAACCCCATCACACTGAGTCCATATCTCATTGTGTAGAGTCCTAGCCCCATCCTGGAGAACCTCAATGCTGCTCCACAGAGCCCCAGTGTCCTTCTGTAGAGCCCCATCCCCACCTCATAGAGCCCATCCCACTGCGGGGAGCAGGAAGGTGCTCTCTGTCCTGTGATCCAGCACTGAGAGATGCTCCCCTGTCCCTCGATGGGCGAGAGGTGGTGCTCTTCCCATGAAGGTCCTACCTGCACTCTCTCATCACCTGGAGAGTGAAGGGGTAAGCAAGTCCTTTTGTATCATATGGTAACCCCAGGTTCTGAAAAGTGGCTGAGTAGAATCACAGATCCTGCTCCACGGGCTTGTTTAGGTGTCTGCCTTGACCAACACAATCTTTAAATGTTATACATTATGCTCCAATGCATACTTACTGAAAATTATATTGTATTTAAAAATATTGTATTTTTTATATTATTATGTTGCAAAAAGAGGTGATTTAAAATGATACAAGGAAACAGAGGGCATACATAGATAGTTAAGTATAATTATATTTTCCAGATTCTAATAATCTCCTCTCTAGATTAAATCATGCAATTAATACTATTTCCATAAATTTTCTTTAATTTGCACTGGAACTGCTTATCATTTTATTTTTAAGCTGCTAAATTTCATGATCTTAAACTAGTCATCTCTCCTTGATTGAAGGTACCTTTTAACACGTGAAAATATTTAGCTTCATTTCACAGTCTTCTTACTACACCTAAGAGAAATACATACGGACTATTAATCATGTTTGATTAAACACAGCTATACATTTTTTCATTACTTCAGATTTATGCTGACATTATCTTGATTGAACTGAAGTATCAGTCTAAATACAAACAACCCCAAGAAAGAATTTTTAGCTTAACAAATTTGAACTAAGCACCAATAATATAAGATCTGTACGTTTCAGTTCCTTCTCTTTCATAATTGCTTGCTGCTAACATAGCCAAAGTCTCCCAGAATCTCAGAATCCCAGAGCGGATGAGGCTGGAAGGTGTGTCTGGAGATCATGTAGTCCAACATCCAGCTCAGAGCAGGGTCAGCCAAAGCAAGTTGGCAACGAACATACCCAGTGGGTTCTGAACATCGTATTTGAAGGATGGAGACTCCACAACCTCTTTGGGCAACCTGTTCCAGTGTTCAATCACCCTCACAGTAAATTTTTTTTATCTTGTGCTTAAATATAATTCTAATTGTTTTTTCTTATGAACAGTGGAAATAACACGTTAACATCAATTTTATAAAGTCATGGCAAAACTCAAATATTAACACATTAGGAAATACACGTACTTAAATAATGCAGACTTGTTCAGCATTATGAAATAACAAACTTTGTGAAAAATCAGGCTGTAGGTATCTCAGTTTGGACACTTAAAATCAGAGACTTTATCCTGCACGAATATTTCTGTAGCTCTATTCCTCATTAGAAAAAAAGTCAACTTCCCTCACAGGAGCAGAGTGAGATAAATTCATTGTCACTCGTGAAGCACTCAAATGTCGCGGCGAGGAGTACAATAAAAAAGAAAAACAGGATAATATTAACAATTTGGAAATCAGAGCAAGGAGTGCAATAAACATGTCATAAGGCCACATGCCAAACAGAGACAAAATATAATGTTGACTAGTGGCTTGTTAAGTGAGCAGTGTCCATCCTGCATCCTGAAAGAGGCAGGACAGTGGCAAATGCAATGTATGATCATATCATCAGTGATTGTGTTTTAGCATAGAAATTAAAGTGGCCCAAATAAGTATTGCACAGGAATCATCTAACTTTGAATTACTAAGTTGGATACCTTGACATATAGAGTAATATTTACTCTATGTACATTAGCACATATAAATGTAACATCATTCTTAAAAAGACTGCCATTAATAAAAAAAAACCAAAACAACAACACAGGATCATGTTAATAAACTCTAATCTTTCTATGTGTCTGTGTTTTTTTAGGAAATGTTAGGTTTAGAGGCGTTTTATTTTCTGCTCTGCATTGTGAATCTGTTGTCATTTAAATACATAAGAGCCCTATTGTTCTGTCATTTATGCCCCGTGCACTTCTGCTTTTAGCATGATTAAACAAAAGAGACACATACCAAAGCTTTCTCGTTTGAATAATGCAACATCAATATTTTACATCTTGGGCTGCATTTCAATTTTTTCCTCAGCAAGGTGAACGCTTGAAAAGGAAGCAACCGTTGCTTGCAGAAGTGTCAATTAAGTTACATTCTCCTCTTTTCCAAAAGAGATATGTGTCTCAAAAAATACATGTTATTGAGTAGTTGTCATTCTGTTGTAAGCCACTTCTGCAGCTGATGTTCTTATTCTCCAGCAGCATAAAGCAAGCAATAAAGTATTTACATAGCATTTCCATTCTTTACACTTTAAGTATGTTTTTTTTCAATGGATGAATTGTGCTTTTACCTTCAGTAAGGAGCAGCAGCACTTTGAATGGATGGACCTGAGTGGACCAGAATCATGGCATGCCATGGGGAGTGGAAGGATTCAGCTGCATCTTATGCAAAGCACAGATGATCATGTTAGGGTTGGATTCAGCTGTGGAGCTGATAGCTTTTGGTTCTTCAATTTCCAGGAGTTAATACGCTTTGGATCTTCAATGAGAGCAGCATTTATGTCCCTCTCTCTTCCTCAATTGAGATTGGCTTCCCTGTATGTAGAAGTGCTGCTATTGTAAAGATACTTCTGACATCGTTTCACTGAGTGACCCAAGTCCACTTTAGCAAGAGCTTTTTTCTGAGCAGCACACACCTCCCTTGTACTCTGTTACTTACCTTTTGAGGAGCTGCTTCCATTAATCCATCCAGCTCCCCAAAGTAAGCGTCTGTGGCTGGGTCCGCATCTGCACCTTTTCCACCAGATGCACCCTTCTGCGGTGTCTTCTGTGGCCCCAGAAATAAAATGCTGAGAGCTGCACGCTGGTCTCTTGCATTGCAGTTGATGCATCCTTATATCAAACTTGTAGGCTGGTAGATAATTACAAGTCAAAAAATAGTTTCAGGGAAGTAAGTGTGCTGAGATTTAAAAAAAAAAGAAAAAGATAATCTTCCTAAATACTGGGCCAATCTCAAACATACAATCAGTCTGGTTTCCTTTTGAGAAATTCCATTAATTCCTGTCAGATGCATACCTTTATATACGCGCAACAGGACCTGACAGGACGTGCCCTATAATATAACAATATTCTGCCATTGTTTAGCCTCAAAAGCCTGCAACACTCCAGCCTGCAGTCAGCAAAGTAGGTGCTTAGTGCCACGGCATTAGGTGACACTTCTCACATCTTTGCAACCTGACTTGAAAACAAGTAATGTTCTTGTTAAGTATCCCCTCACATAGCATTACTTTTTTACAGCTCTATTTTATAGTTCTTTTCCAGGATAATGAAATAATGCTACCGCTGTATGTTGGATCATCTCTTCAATTTACTCCAGTAAAAAGTTCTGTGGAAAGTTCATTGTGATTTCCAATACTCTTTGGAAAGCGAAGACTGTAACAAGCCACCTAAGTGATAAGTTGGTGCTTTTTTGTCAAAGCTTAAAAATAAGAAAGCAAAACTCTCAAAATGCCAATAGAGTCAATAGGGACAAAAACTGGATAGGCTCTAACTATGTAGCAAGCAATTAAGTCCATTTGGTTAATAATACAGTATTTGCAACAATTCATTCTTACCTCTATCATAAAGCACCTAAAATTTTGGAACTGAACAGGCTCATTAAGCTATTTAGTGTTTAATATTTCATATTTGGCATTTAGTGTTTAGTATTGCATATTTAGTATTTAGGTTTTGTGATTAAGATACATTTATTCTTTATGGCAGAGAGGCTAAGACAGATTTCTAGCATATATATGTAAACCAACTCCCATTTGCTTCTGCAGGAATCACTTTTGCAACAATCCATGGGCATAATTTAGTGCACGTATGAAGCTTCTGAAAGCAAAATAAATTAAAGTACGGACTTTCAAAGTGTGCATTTCAGTTTAGCTCAGGACCAGTCAGTTGGTGCTGTAGGATTATTGGACACATATAATGACTTTTTAGAAAAGTTCACAGAATACCATAAGGACCCATGAAATCCCCTTTCGTTGTCCAGGATCAACAGCCTTTTTTTTTTTCTCCCTTTTCCCCCACAACTTTCTTATTGTGTGCGTTAACAGTAAAATAGAGACAAATACAAAATATATGTAACTATGTCAAATATGTCTGTCTCTTACTGCCTGCCTGTCATGAGGCATTATCTGGATAAATATGTATATATACCAGAGACTGTATTTTATTACAGTTGGTTCTATTGTCAAAGTCTTTTGCGTTACACAGTCAGAAATCCTTGAAGTTAAATGTCCAGTCTTTTGAAACTTAGAATAAAAGATGTTTAAATACTTTTCCATTTATTGAAGTGTTTTAACACCTCTCATATTACTCAGAGAAATGAATTGCTTGAGAATGAGGTTAATGCTCTACAAAAAACCCTGCTTTTTAAAACCCTATAAGAGGGGTCAAAGACCAGGAAATGCTCTCACTATAATTCTCGTTTTCAGCTGAATTGGCCATGGCAACTGCACTAAGAATGCAAGTTTGAATTTCATTATGTTCCAGAAACCTGTAACTTTGCATTATAATGACTCACGCGATAACAGAAGGAAATTGCAAGCGTTCTTGCTGTAGCATACTTTAATTTATAATTTAATAAAGTAGTATTTTAAGTACTTACTTTCAAATACAAAAAAAAATGTTCATTTGATAGCTACTAAATGCATCCCTTTACATTTTACCTGTAAAATGCTCTGTGTTTGGTGACAGGTTAAATGTATACTATACACAGGGAGCCAACATTTGTCTTTGTAATACCGCAGCAGCCATAGCAATTTTAGCAGCATTCTTATTATTTTAAGCCGTCTCCATTGTCTTCTAAAGACCATAATTAGAAGCTGGAAACTTAAGGCAACCAAACTCAATAAGCTCTCATTATGAACAAAATATTCTACTGTTGCTCAACAAGTGACCGTGTGTAGCCCAACATGATAATGCATTTTTCCTCAATTATGTCTCTGTAGATCCAATATTAAGTCATTTCTCAAACAAAACTTTCATTAAGTACAATGGAAGTTTTGCCTGGGTGATGCAGCACTGGCCTTTTAAGTAATTCCTTTTGTTTATCTACTACTATTCTCTAAATGAGCAAGTTTTTTGTTATGATGGCTTTCGAGAATACACTTAATTTCCTGGGGAAATGAGAAGGGAGCACGTCTTAAGTTAAGACTGTTGCCTTACAAGCAGCTTAAGCAACTCACTGAAAAGCAGTAAATCAATGCTCAGGAGTGGGAGGATGAGAGAGAGGTGATACCTTACAATTTTGTGGAGCAAAATTAAGTAGTTCTGGCGTGCTTGGAGATGCTGAGAATTCCCAAGAACATATGTAGTATCGGTAGCGCTATGGGCGGATCCATTTGCACGACTACTTTTAGCAGAATCGTGATTTAGCATACCTGTTAAATTTCAAAGTACGTGGCAGGGAAGTTCCAAAGGCTGAGCTTTTCCCCCGAGAAAGGTATGCAACCGTCGCTACGCAGCTGCTCCTCCAACCACAAGCTCAGAGTAGCCTTCTGCTATTTCCAGCTCAGTGCGATGTTCAGAAGTCTTCCTCTGGCTGGAACACTCCCAGGTTCTTGCAGCTGGTCTGCAGCAACCTATTATCTCAGCCAGACAAATGACAGTGAGAGAAACAGAACTTAATTTCACCTGGAAATGCTGCAAAAAACAAGTTATATGTTTACTAAGTTTAGCCGGGGTTTGTAGCAGGTGTATTGTGCAAGCAACAGAAAGCAGGTTGGGTTGGATCTGCAGAGGTCTGATGGGATAAAGTGCCGTGTCAAATCATGCCCTCCATCCCACGTGCCCAGGAGAGATTTTAGCTTCCAGCCACATCCCCACCAGCTACATGTTTTGCTGAGAACATTTGTCCTGTCAACATACATCCTGCCCAGTATTCGGTTCCCAGACTAATGGTTATACCAACTGTCTGCATGCCCAGAGCTGAAGAAGGCAAACGTGATAGACTTCTCTGTCAAATGTGGCCTCCATTAGGGACACATCAGGTAAATGTGGCAAATTTGGCTGGGTGTAACACACCTGACCAGGCGCTCCCTCTTAGGGACCTGCTATTCCCTCTTGGAGACGTGGGCTTGGAGAACTTCCTGATGCCAAGAAGCAAAAAGGGCACATTTCAACCTGACGTGTGCAGCCTTTTCTCCTGGTGAGACATGGTGAGATTTAGAGGCAAAAGGCAGAGCAGGCAGTACCCTTAATCTCCCAGGTACAAATCTCATATACTAAATAATGAAGGGCCAGTCCTGCTGCTCTTATTTGAAGGTGTTAAAATACCCTGGAGTATGTGATTACAGCCACCGAATCTCCTCCAAAAAGCACCTACTTGTAAAGAGAAGTATTCGTTTTGTGGGAATTATACTTTTTTCCAGGGAATCTTTTATTAGACAATTTATGGCTGCTTAGCAGAAACTATATCTAGGGAATCAAGTGGCCTGAAACCAGGCTTCTCTCTCCCTAAGGGGCATTTATGCAGTCCAAGAGATGCTTCCTTCTTGGGGAGGGATGATTTCTGGCTGACGCTCTTCAGAAGAGCCTCACATCACCGAAATAGGCTCCTACTGTGGCACAGAGCTTCGTCTCTTGTGTCCAGGGTATGCTGGTGGCAGCATTGATTTGTTAACCTTGGAGGAGATTAGCCTAATGGCCAACGCAGGGCAAAACATATTTGTATACAGAATAATGTCCGGTACAGAGAATTAGCTGAAATTTATGTGTGTTCTGGTAATGTCGAAAAAGAGTTAGACCCTCAGAGCTTCAGAATGGTATTTTTATTAGGATGAATTGAAGTTATAAATATCAATATTACTTAAAAGTATATTAGCACAGTTTACCAATTCTTGGAGGTTTGCAGGGGAAAAAAAAAAAGCAAATTTCCGCAAGTCTAGGGCAATGTGGTTCTCATTTATGAAAGCATGTTCAACACTCATGCTTTCAATTTTCATTGTGACAATTTTGCACAAGATCAAACAATATCTTCCTTTCAATTTTTCTTTCAAAATACCTTCGTCCCTTGGAAACAGAACAGAAAGAGGAGTAGTAAAGTGATGTTAGTGCTTTTCTCTCTTTGACTTGATCTCTGAGGATGTCAGCAAGAACGATAAAGAATTGTGAATGCACATGAAACTGTGAAAGACAGGCACCAAACACGGTGCCTTAGCGCTTTCCGTGGGAAACTCTAAGCAGACGTGTCTACTGGGTTTCTGATTTGCAGCCATCCTCTGGCCTTGTGTGTTTGTTAAGTGCTGGAAAGAAAAATGAAAAAAAAAAACAACCAGCCGGAGAATCAAAGGCAGAAAGATATTCTGTAAAGTGGCAATATCTAAAAGCCTGATGTTGTAAATGTTCAGAGTTTGGAGCTCCCTTTGAAGTGACATGGAATGCGTATGATACCTGCCTATTCATTTAGCCACTGATAAGGTCCTAATTAGCACAGCACTCCGAGCACGTCCCATTTAGTGAAGTATAGAAATAACCACATCTTTTACTTCCTTCCTTCGCAGCTGTAAGAGAAACAGCTTTTGGGGTTTGTATTTTTTGTCAATATAGGCATCTCGCGTACTTGTAAATACCTTGCTAAGCAAAAAAACAGTCACAGAAAGAAAATCTGCTCTTATTCCTGGGAAGTGGTGGATCCAGCAGTCATTTGAGTCACGCAAGGGAGTGAGTTCTGTGGTTTTAGGTCAAGCTCCACTTACAAACTCTGGCCTGCAGGCTAGCGCTCTCCTCAGTTCAGTGCAACACAGCTGTCACAGCGAGCCGTGATTGCTTCTCCTTCCAGGATCGGACAATCAGACCCTTAAATCCTAAAAATTACTTCAATGGAAATGTTCCAGTGCACAGTAGAAGTGCCTCCTGAAAGCAAAACTGCAGGATCAGGCCCTTCAATTTTAAAAAATGACATTTAATATGGACAGACAAAGGCACCGGAGAAGAACACACTGACTCTCTGTACACCTGGAGGAGGGATAGTAGTACAAAACAAGCTTTTCTTTAACCACAACGGCAATCTTCTAACAGCAGCACCCACTCAAAAGCATAGAACTCAGAGGTTGATAATCATCTTTCAGTTCAGGTTATTGCATGCAATTTTTCACATTCATTCAGTTTTCTTCATACAGCTCTTAGTAAAGTAACTCCCTTAACAATAAAAGCTTTTATGGCAGCCCATTACACAGGAGAACTAACCACTCCTAGTTTTTTTATTGGCTTCTTGGAATATTTATAGCAGTCTTTGTTCTCTTTGCAAGCTTATGCATCTGGGTGTGTATGGAGATTTTTCTTTTTTTTTTTTTTTTTTTGGCAATTGGTTATGATGGCGAAGTACATATATTTTTACATTTGTAAGGTTTTAAAGTTTTATATTTGTTTTCTGCTAAGCCAACATTCAGCCTGCTCCTCCTTGTTTAGCACTCGAATGTTGATTGCTGGAGAATTTTCATTGCAAGTTGCCTGACATAAAACTTTATTTGCCACCACGCCACCTCTTCCCAACAAACTGGTTACCCTGTGCACACAGAGATGTCTTGATATTTGGCTCCATGCTAACGAAGCAAAGAATTTGCTTGGTGTCTAAAGGAACAATTAAATTTCCACTTCAAGAATTTGATAGAAAAATCTCACATTAACACAATAGATTGGCATTCTTGTAGGAATCACCTCAGCAGTGACTGAAACTATCACAATGACTTATTTTTGCATAGCGTTCTTGATACATCTTACATAGAAGAAAAAAAATGGCCCCAAACAGGAATATCTTTGAATATCTCTATTTATTTTCAGAATTTTTCATTTAATTTTGTATTCTGGCTTTCATAAACAGCAACCTTTCGTTGTTCACACCATCTTCACAAAACTCATATTGAATATTGGAATAGACGGAGGAATTCAAGATGTAGATATGGCTTTTCTGTGTTTTCCAGTATAGTGAAAGAAGAAATTGCACACACTGGAGTGATGCAACTGTTAAAATTAAAAGGAGAAATCATTTTTCGCTTCTCATTCACAGTTTAGAAAATGATCTTTGTACTAAGAGTTAAGGCAATGCAAATAATAAATAATAATAGTAATCACCTAGTAAATACCTTATTGAATTTATTATACACATACTTACTGAATAAATAATAAATAATTGAAATTATCCCTTTCTTTTTGATCATAAAGATTAGAAAGCGGTGCATTATTAAAGAAAAATAAAGACACAAATTGCTGATATGAAGTTAGGGTTTTGTAGTGTTCTTAATAAATACTGGAGTGTAGTAATAAATGCATTTTCCACGGCATCTTTCACAGAGATGTATTTCCCTGGAGCTTTGCTGCCACTGGAATGCCACTAGGTAGGTGGAATCTTAGTTTTCACTAATAACACCAAGCAAGATATTTGGGCCTTGATAACATACAAGCTACATTTTACTGTGTTGACCTGGGGTAACTTCTTTCAATGGCTTTATTAGGTGGGTATATCCTCCCTACTGTGGGGCTATAAAAATACCTGATCCCACTGCAGAGACTGGTGGGTTTTTATATGGGAATAGTGATTGTGTTGTTATCGCTTAATTCAGATTTGGGAAGGCGCCACTGGCTCAGTCAGGGCAGTCCTTGTCCCTCCTAGAGATGAAGGTTAAAGGCCATTTCTTGGGTTCTTCCTCTCCCTCACATCTTCTGTTCCCTGGGAAGGGACATCAGCCTTTTAAGTGACACTCTTCATCTCCTACGAGCCGGAGAAGAGCCCCACACTGCCCAGGCCTTGTGGGCTCATGGGTCAGGTCCGGTGTCTGCTTCCTGGAATAGAGCTGGCCTTAGGAAAAGATCTCCCATGACCCCCTGAGCTAATCCCAGCACGTGCAAAGAGAGGGAGTCCAAAGGAAATGAAGTCATCAAAGATCAAGCACCTTCACTGGCCTACTCTACCCTCCAGAAGTTCACATCTCACATGGAAAGCTTCTTTTCCCTGTTTCAAGACAAAAATCACTTGGGCAAGGTTCAACCAAACTTCATCATTGCAAGGCAGCCGCTGTCACTCAGCTGTCAGAAAGGGCGCAGAGTGGAAATAGCTTTGGTGATGTAAGCCACCTCTTTGTGGTGACTTCCCTCCTCACCTCAGATTGTGCTTGCAAACTACTACTGGCTTCTGTCTTCAAGATCATTAGAGGAGCTGACACACCCTTATCTGTTTCACCACATCTAACCAGAGAGAAAAGGTGTGGTGTGTGAAAAAAAGCCCTGAAAAACCCACAGGGATCTCTCGCATAGGGGTGAATCTTGTCCCTGCTCTGCTCCAGTAAACACAGGAGACCTCACACCATCATATAGAGAGACAACAGACCTTGCTGAAAGCAATCTGCCAATTACGTCTTACAGGAGCCTGGTAATGTGACACATTGCATACGAGGAGTCAGCACCCATACGAAGAGGTTGGAAAGACATCAGCAAGATGTAGCTGATACTGGGGAAAACAGAAAGTAGCGAGCATGGCAAGCTGTTTCCTCTCTGGACAAAATACCATGCCAGGTCCTTGGTCCTATTGTTTCAGATGTTTACCATGTCAGTCTCCAGCTGTGCTTACCCAGGACAGTGCAGCTCCCAGTACAACAGATGAAGCACTTTTGCGGGAGTACAAGACAAAATGTTGACAAGTTACAGTGTGGCTTTTGGGGAAGATGAGACTGTGGAGGCTTACCATCATCGTTGAAACGGGGAGCGATGGTGAATGGTGAAAATGAAAACCAAAAAAATGAATTGTCTTATTCAGGCTTTCCTGTTAGTAGGTCTGGGGGATAACGACCTTTGGGAAGGACACGCAGGGACCCCATGAAGTCCCTCATTGTCACTCATTTGATGATGCAGTTCACGCAGAAGGTATCTGGATCCTATGGTGATGGTAGTTGTAGAGAACAGCTGTGAAACCCAAACCAGACAGTAGATCAGACAAATTGTCTTTGGGAGGAACGACCACTCCCCTTAACCCAACGTAGCTTTTCAGCAGTCTGAAAGAACCCTATAAACAAAACCTCAGTTTGGGTATCAGTATACAGGTTAACTGCAGGCATTTGCATGCTGCCATTGCACGATGTCTTTATGTACTCAGCCAAACATTTCTAAGAGGATTGTGACTCCTCCTTGTTTGAATTAAAATTTCTAGAAATTCAGAATGCTAATACAGACTAAAATTCAACAAGCTTTGCAAGCTGCTTAAAATTATACTATGGATATTATTTAGACATATGTGTAGGCTTATGCATAATAAGTCTGTGAAAACAATAGCAAAATACTATTTTGTTCCTTCAAACGTTTTTAATTTTCATTGTGCCATTGCATTTTTTGGGTTGAAGTGAAACACGGAGACATGTTTAAAGGAAGCATAATTGGGCTTGTTTGAAATTATTTCTCTGAGAGTTGAAAGAAAGAAAAGTCAAAGAATGCATTAGAAGTCAGAGTTAGAAAGAAGTCAGGGAACACATAACCTTTCAAGATTTTAAAACGCGAGGTATAAATAATGTTTGTTTCCTGGTAAATAGCAATCATATGCATAAAACGGGAACGAGCAGTAGAAATAAATAAATAAAGAGAAAGCCTATTCAACTGAAATCCTAGGAACTGTAATGTTGTGGAACACTGTTGGACTGCTTCAGTTTCGCAAGGGCTTTATCTCGGCTGAAAGGTGAAATTAGCAGCTTTCTCAAAACCCTGGGAAGCTATTGTGTCAATGCTACACGCTGGAGACCACTGTTTGATGCCAGTGCCACTGGTTTAGATGAGCACTGCAATCAGGAGTATTAAAAGTGAGTTGGGGAATTGTGTGGCGTGAAGCAATGGAGCTGCTTACAGACAAAAGAGCTGAATGGGGTTTTACAGACGTCTATAGGAATATAACAATGTCAAATATACCAAACGATGCAGCTGAATTCAGCAAAATTAAAGCAACCAGGCTGGGAAAGAAGCTGGGGAGAGAGGGGAGATGAGGGGAGGACATCTGAATAAAAGAATTAATTAATAAAATTAATTGTAAAATTCAGACACAGCTGGACAACTCCCTGAAATATTAATACTCTGAGGAACAACATGTTAAATGTGTCTCTCAGAAGCTGCTGCTCATAGTTTTCTCCTCTTTAACAGGACACTGTTTGGTTTTTAATCTGTCAAGGTATTTCTTTAATTTGGGGAGGAGATTACCTCACTGCTCATTTTACCAGCAAGAAGACAGACGGCAATTTACCCAATCTTGTCTCTTTGCTTTCTTTTTTTTCTTTCTTTGGTTTTTTTTTTGGCTTTTTGTTTGTTTTGTTGTTCGTTTTTTTTTTAAATGTCAGCAAAGTATCTTCAGGAAATTTATAATCTAGGACCAGCCTGTGTCTTTGTTGCATTCACGTCAGTCTAAAGTAACTCACAGGTAGTTGTTTTGTTTTTCAGGTCATTTATAACTTTTACACTTTTTTTTTTTTTTTCTGACGCAGAACAGCTGAAAGCATTCTGTGTAAAAGAGTTGAAAAGCCTGTGCTGGAATAATTATATTTTTGCTGCTGTGTGAAGGCGTAGAGGTATCATATTCTAAAGATCATTATCAGAAATGATGAGAAATAAAATAATCTTTCTGCTATGTGATGAGGTTTATGAGAATATCCCTAGACAATTCATTAGTTTTAAACTGACATGAAAATCAATTAATTTTAATAGGGAATAACAGATTATGTGTTTAATAATTCATCTAATTTCATGAGGCAAAGTGAATTAGACAATGCAATGTAAATCTAATAGCAGTTGTAACCACATAATTTGACTGTTTGTCAAGAGCAAAGCATAGCGAAATGATCAAGAATTACACAGACAGAAAAACATTAATTGTGTGTAAACTGAGTGACAGTTTCTTGTAACCCTAAAAGCCTGCGAGTTCAGTGTAATTATTTCTATTAGATCTTTCCATAAAATTGTCCTGTAGCATTAATTATGTATTCATATTAAGCAGGCAAATTAATAAATAATACAAAATAACTTTTCTGTGCTCGCAATTTAGGCATACTGTTCAATTGACTGAGATTTTACGGAGTGAAACTATGTGAAAATTGTTTTATAGTCTGCATTAATTAAACAATAATGACCCTGAGAGCAGGCATTTCTGCCTGTTAATGACCAGCTGGAAGAGTTGAGGACCTGACGTCGAGCAGGGGGCCCTTAACCTGGGCGGTCATTAACGTTGGGGAAATGCCCGACCCCCGGGTCACTGTTGCCGTTAATAGAAGCCATGATAATTGTTATGGTTTGTGGGTTTTTCTTTCCATGCAGAGAGCGCGGGCATGTGCTTTCCATCTGAGTGGCATTTATTTCAGATTAAGGAGAGGCACAAAACAGGCAAGGACCAAAGCGAAGTCTCCCCGTGCCGCACGGCGCCCACCTTGCCTAGCAAAATGGCAGATGCCAGAAACGCAGCAAGGTCGTGGCAGCCACAGCTTGCATGGCACAGGCCACACGATCATGTTAAAGCACAAACATCAGATAAAGGGATTGCCCTTGTATACGTCTGAAAATATACATGTTGAAATGTGCGTTGCCATGGATACAGATCCGTCTCTAGAGCGATGGTCTGTGCCTACTGGGTAATGACACTGGTAGCCTATAGAATCAAGGAGCATCACACTTGTGTGTGTTAATATGAAAAAAAATATTAGAAAAAAAGTCAGAAAGGCTCAAAGGGCTTTCCTTTTTACAACAAAATATAGAGGAACCACAGCTTCGCAGGTGATTTTTCTTGTTTAAATTCTGAAGAAAAAGTCTTGTTAGTTTCCAGATGTTTACATCTGGAAAATGTGGCCTGACCTATAGCATGTGTGTTTCCATCCTTCTTACCTTTAGCAGCAGTTGGGATTCAAGGCCCACAGGCCAGCACAGGAGATGAAGGAGCAGCCAGGGCAGGGTGTGAAAAGCCAGGAGCCACCTATGCCAAAGGGATGGAAGATGTCGATTCTCCACATGGTCTATCAAGAACAGCAAAAAATCTCACCTCACCTTTGAGGAAAGACTCAGTCGTTAGTTGTGATACACAGAGCAGAAAGATGGAAGAAGAAGGGTCTGGACGTCATCCTGGAATGGCAGATACAGACAGGCGAAAACAATATTCCCTGGAAGTGTTCAAGACGAGATTGGATGGGGCTTTGAGAAACCTGGTCTAGTGGAAGGTGTCCCTGCCCATGGCTGGGGAGCTGGAAGTAGATGATCTTTAAGGTCTCTTCCAACTCTAACCATTCTATGATTCCATGATTCTAATATTCACATCCAGGGCTGAAAGGGCTTCTTTGCAATTCCCTAGGAAGGCAAGATACCATCTCTTGTTAGTCCTCTCCTCTATACCTACTTCTCTTGTCCCAGCAGCATTGCCTACTGCCTGTGTAGGAAAGAGAGAGACATTTGCACTATAGCAGCCTCTTGGGAGACGTGCGTTGCCACAAAATCTTACTCTTGTGCCTTGAATTAAGGGGAGAAGGAAAAGCTTAAGTTCTTAGTCTTCTGCTGGTTCCCTTGGATCTGGAAAAATAAGAAGAGCAGAAACGAACCAGAAGCCTCCTTGCCTGCACGTGCCCCATCTTATGCTCTTTTGGGGTCTCGACCCTATTAGTTGTACAGGAGGAAGCACAACAAAAAGCTGAAATAGGGAAGAGATGCACACACATAGGCTGAACAAAGAAGTAGTAGTAAATAAATCTCACAAAAGTAAAGCAGATCTTCATCAGATTGGAGAATGTGTTGGTCTTCTCTAGGAGACCTGCCTGTTCTCCAGCCGTCTGCCAAAGAGCATAGGAGAACCAAGTGCTTCTGAGCTACACGCAAAGGCTCACCAACACGTGTGTGCAGATTCGGTGCAGTTTCAGTGCATGCAACAGTTTAAAACAGTGCCCCTAGGAGCAGTAACTCTGGCCAGAGAATTTCCATGGTAGTGGTCTGTGAAGTACCAGTTTCACCAAAACTTTCATACTTGGCTCTTGAAAATTAGCTTCATGTTCCTGGCACAACCATCGCCCAAAATATGCTTATCGTCCCACTGATGCTCTCGGTTCAAGAAAGCCCCTTCACCAAGTGACCACAGCCAGGAAGACTTTCAGCTTATGTAGGAACTCCGGCACCAAGGTCCTGTTTTGGCTGATCATATTTCGGTCAGCTTCTAGCACTGGTCTGCTGCACACCAACATCCTGGTTGATACAAAGAACTGATTTCCATACATAGGAATTCTGGGAGACTTCAATAAAAACTAGCATTAGCAAAAAATAAAGGAATACAAATGTGCTGTTAAAAAGGTTTCTCCGACTAATCACTTCTGCTGTTTTTGAAACTAAATGCTATTTACAGATCTGTCATGTAATGAGGTGCGCTAACTAAAAACACACGTGTTCAACCTATGCCTAGCACTGTCTCAGGAACAATTTGTCTTAGCTAACAGAATGCACCTAAGCAATTTTGCTATTAAGTGCTTGGCATTTACATGCTTTGGGTATTCTTTCCCAAGTCTGTAAGTAAAACAAAAATTTGCTAAAGAGAAAATTGTTACTATTTAGGCTGACAGCGTCAAAAGCAGACATAAGGAATTTGGAAAATAGAAATACTCTACATTTCAAGAAGCCATAAACTCAAGCCCAAAGATTTTCATTAGATAGGCAAATAAATTGATAATTAGTGTTTTGATTCAGTCCTTGCAGCCCTTATGCCTTTAATCATTCTAAAACCTAGCACTAGGGTACATACAGTAAATTGTCTGAGAGTCCTTAAGGAATTTAAAATAAATGCTTAAACGAATCTCTCATTACTGGCATGCAACAAATGCCAAGATGTATTCATAGCGATGCACCCAATTAAGTTTAGAAGAGTTGCATGAGGTCAGTTTCAGCGGATTCCTATCGATTCTCCTAGTTAATAAAGAGTTAAAGGATGAAGTGAGTTTTTAAAAAATATAAGTGCTTTAAAGGTGCTAGAAAGGAAAAGCATAGTACTAAGTGGTCATGTGGCTAGTGCCATTCATCTTGGTAGTGACTATCTGTCAAAAGTGGCAAGAGCCCCTGTTAACAGCCCTGACCTGTGCTGTAATGAAGGGAGAGTGCACAGCAAAGTGTCCATTATCAGGCAGTTGGGAGCAGTAAATTGGTGCAGTTTGCCTCAATCTTGCAGCAAGTTGAGATGTAAGATAGGTGGGGATCAGCAAGCAGCAATTTTATCCTATGATCATTTTTGTCAGATCGCATCAGAGTAGGAACTTAGTCAGATTCATGATTTCAATTAAATAAGTCCCCTCATTAAGTGACCGCTGCCATGAATGTTTTCTCGGGTCCTTTATTTATAACCGTGTAAACACACCCGCTAATATTTGGACAGGGAGCAGTGATGGAGAAGCAGCCAGGTAAATGACACATTAAGATGATAGTCAGGTACAATCAAATGATTCTTGCACCCTCTCAATAGGGCTAACAGCTGGCAATAAAATAGGCCACCTATGTTACCTATACACTAACCTACGGTGCTTACATACAGTTCTAACTAGGAAAATCCATTTTAGACTGTTTACTTAAAAAAAACCCCCAAAACGCACAAGTAAAATTCCACCTGTATTCAATCCCACGCAAATGAATTGATGCTAGTACCATTTTCCTGGGGAATAAACCCCAAAACCCAGGTGATGCCCAATGTCCACTCTCGGGTGCACCGAGATGAAACTGGATGAACTCTGAAATGATCAGGCAGACTTAACCCTTAGGGACCCTCCAGTAAATTAGACAGGCAAACTGAAGACAAATGTACTTGTCACCGCCACTCATTCCCCCACTTCGCAGCAGCAAAAGCCTTTCAGATCAGCCCGTCTGCTTTCCAGACCCTGGATGTATTTCCCTAATCACTTTGTCCTACTCCGTAACCTAAGGGAGAAATCATAAAACTTATGTAATTCTGTACCACACCCCACCATACCCCTCTGCCAAATCCCTCCCCTGTTGTGAAACACGCCTGCCTTCTCTGCCAGCTCCCAGCCACGCAGGCAGGTTGGATGATGGGCAGAGAGGTAAAGCTCATGTCCGAGTAGCATCATATTGCAAATCACCACAGCTTTTCCTGGGTAGTGTCATTGCCCAAAGACCCACCCTGTCACCTTCCAGATGTGGGTCAGTCCTACAGAACTGAAGAGAAAATGCCTTTTTTTTTTTCCCCATAGGTGCGTTAAATCCACCGTTGGCTGCCTTTTTCTCTCTCCTAGTCTACATCAGCAGTGAAATATCCATCTGTGAAGGAAGGACACAGCTTCTGTTGTATTTTGATAGAGACCAACAGGAAATACAACCTTCTATATTAGAAAAAGTTTTCGCAACCTTTAAGATCATGGAATCATAGAACGGTCCACGTTAGAAGGGACCTTAAAGATCATCTAGTTCCAACCCCCTGCCATGGGCAGGGACACCTCCCACTAGACCAGGCTGCTCAAAGCCCCATCCAGCCTGGCCTTGAACACTTCCAGGGGTGGGGCATCCACAGCTTCTCTGGGCAAAATAATGATAATAATGATAATAACAAGATGTTGCACTTATATCTTGCTTACCTCGGAAGGATTTTCAAATTTGGTAAGGGACCAGAGAAAAAGTGCCTTGACTCTCCTTTTGTTGCTGCTTTTATGTTTTTCATTTCAGGATATTTAACTAAGCATTTGCTAAGATGAAGTGCTGAGGATCACTGCTCCCCTCCTGGCATTTGTGTTCCTCAGAACAGCTTTGTCAGCATGACAAAAATATTTATAAAAAAAACCCTGATCACAAACTTCTGAATCTGATCACAAAGACTGAAGCTATTCAGCCGACAAAGCCATCATTGCCGGCAGCTACTTTAACGGGAGCACATAGGACCTGAGAGCTATAAAGATAAACAGCGTTGAGCATGTCGTCTTGGGACACTGCACCTAGCAAACACTAAAGCTCTTGCCTGGGCTCAGGGACACACGGAGCTGAGCTTTTCCATGGCAGGTACGGGCATTTCTTACCTCCTCCTATCTCCTGCTTATATAGTTACCTTCTTATCAGACGTAGCAGCAGCCTCCTGCAGTGCTGCAGGGTTTACATCCTGCTGAGGTGCCTGGTGCAGAATATGCACATATTATTCTGCACGTATATCACAGAATCACAGAATCACAGAATGGTAGGGGTTGGAAGGGACCTCTGAAGATCATCTAGTCCAACCCCCCTGCCAGAGCAGGGTCACCTAGAGCAGGTTGCACAGGAAAATATGCATATATTAAAAAAAAGAAACCACCACCAACTCTTGAAACATCAAATTTACACATAAACCTGCATGTGATCTTCTGTCTGTAAGCTATGACACTCTTAATAATCTTCTCTGGATAGAGAAATTCATCTTTGGGTGCCATTTTTGCACTGGATGGACACAGAAGTGCACCAGATTAGGCCATTTTGTAAAATCTTGGCATTTCCAGCTTGACAAAGCTTGATCTCAGCAGCTCGAATACCGTTCTTCTAACACAGTGGGCAGTGATGTGTGCAAAGGTATGTTGTATATCTGTACTAGGATGTTGCTTCAACTGCTACAAAATCATGATTCCTGTGTAAGCAGAGACAAAGCTGTTTCCCCTTCTGCTTGCAAGCAGATCTAAAGCACAGAATGGAATCAGGACAGAACATATCTTGATAACTTTGCATCTTCTTGGACATATTTTGTAGAGAAAAACATCAGAGGAAGATCTCAGAGCTGGGGGGAAAGGGAACATCTTGGCCCTTTGGAGTCCTCACCAGCAAACGAGCTGGGAGGAGCAGCCATGAGGATGGACAAGCTGGACCTGCCCTGAGCTGGGAAATGCAGAGACAGGAGTTTGGGAGGTGATAATAAATTGAGAGGATGGAAGCAGGCAAAAGATGCATTGCTGAGGTTGGAGGACATTGTGAAATGTGGATCTCTACCATAGCCCTGAAGTGTCCCTCCCGGACCAGTGCTCCCCTGCGCCCAGTAGAGGG
Organism: Larus michahellis; assembly: GCF_964199755.1. NCBI lineage: Eukaryota > Metazoa > Chordata > Aves > Charadriiformes > Laridae > Larus > Larus michahellis. Next base: position 35,234,130 of record NC_133897.1, read on the forward strand.
CTGGTGCAAATCAAAAAGGCTGCTGACCTCCCTAAAAACAAGTAGGGGATATGTAGTGACGAAGTCAGAAAAGACTTGGTGATGTTAACAGTTTTCTGGATATTTTGATAGGTTTTAGAATAGTTGATAGGAACAGGATCTGTTTACCAATTTCAGGTCTTTAACCCAAGTTAAGGGAAGAGAATCAAAAAAATGGCCAGCGACAGCTGTAACCCAGCCCAGGGTACACCACCAGGCTGAAGCAGGTAACCACAGGATGCAAAATTCAGACTGAAATTCAGATATAATCTGTCCAAAAGCAGGGTGAGAATTAATTTCACTTGTCGTACTAGCATAAACGTAGCAATGTGCACTGAACTTCTGTTGGTGCTGGGATTCCCTCCTGTAGGTGCAGTGAAATCCTTGCTTCATTTTTACTTTATGGTAAAGCTGTTAGCATTTCTCAACGTCTTAACAACTTACGTGCGCTAAGTGTCAGGACTACCCAAGCAGTAACTGGGATTTATGTTTCATAACTATTTGGGCTATATAACACCTGCAGGAGAGGAGTTTTAGCTTGTAAAAGGGGGCTGGTCTCTCGCCCGGGCTGTAGCGTACAACCAGAAACGCAGAGTTAGAGACACAATGGTGAAACACAAGTGATGAAATCGCTACTGTTCGTACAGCAGGTAAGAATTTATTTTGGAGGGGCTGGCACCATCTGTTACTACCTCTATAATGGCACTTTCTACAACTTATCAGCTAAAACAAGGCTGTAAACGGGGGGCAGAAGCTGCTACTTTCTCTCTGTGTCGTTGCGGGGTGGTGGGAAGCGAAGGGAAATAAAATTGTCCACATTAGTTGATACACAGGCAAAACTGTAATTTTGGAGAGGGGGGAGGTTGTTTGCCTTAAAAGCTGTGTAAATCAGCTTGAAACTGAATTAAACAGGTGGCAAACCACCTGTACATAATGATTAACTATGCTTACACAATAATTTATGTGAAAATGCTGTCAAACCCTGATAACATCACATCTGCTCCTACCGTAGTATTGAGCAGTATATTTGTATGCATTATTTCTTTGAAAAAATAGTCAGGTATTATTGACCTCTCTTCCCTGAGGTAGTGTTTGCACTGGAAAGCTTAGTATTCTGCCTACTGGTGTCCGTTTTGAAGTCTCTAGTTTGTCCACATTTGGTCATTTGAGACAAAAATTCTGAAACTTTAAGTACTGCAAAGTACCTTAATTAGTCTGATAAACAATTGTATTTTTAGCATTAAAAATGGCATTGAAAGACTTTAGTACTTATAGGGATTTAAATTTACTACTCTGCTTATATTTAGAGTCATACTGGAGTTCGCTTTACCTTTGAGAATATTCTAGACAAAAAGTTTGGGGCTTTATTTAAATTCTATTGTGTATACATAGAATCAAAGGCAGATTCTTGCCAGATGCTATTTTAAACAAGGAGCAGCTCTGAGTCGGTGAATTTACAGGATTATAAACAGAAGCAAAATCAGAGTCACGACTCCATGGCATGTGTTCCCATCCTGCGAAGGCAGTTAGTTCTGCCCATGAAAGTACAGCGTTAACACCACACTCGTGAATTTTGGCTGATGTGACCACCACGTCACTCATCCACACAACCGCTTACGTGAAAGGCTATGGAAGAGCTCCAAAGTTTATACAGGTTTACAAAGAGGAAGCTGAAATTTGGGTCAATTTATTTTCATACCCAGGGCTGAAGATAGCAATGACTTAGGACCTGTTTATTGAGCTTTTCAGCCAGATCTCTTGTGAAAAGGCTCCACCTTCCCTCAGTTGGATGTGGCAGTCCCCAGCTCATTGTCGGTTCAGCCACTCACCGGCAGTGTCCAGTTGTATCCAATCTGCATCCCAGTGGGAGAATTCAAGTTTGGTGGCACTCATACATAGCTTGCACGGTAGGGAGGTACTACAAGATGCTTGGAAATGGCAAATCCGGTTCACTGGATTAGAAAAAATAATAACAACTGCACATTTTAATGAACTGTTACTAATGGCCAATATTATTCCATTACATCGTAGCAGCATACTCAATTCATTGTACGTTTACACAGATGTAAATGACCAGGCGAGGTGTAGAGAACAGTAAAATATTTTAATATTTGAAGTAACTAACCCAGAGACTTTCAGGTGACTGCTTCTTTAATGAGTTTATGTAAAGCACCACATCTATGTATATGTTTTCTTATTAAATAAATTTTAATCACTGTAATGTTTTTTAAAGCTTAGCAGAAAAATGTATTTCCCTCATAAACTGGCAACTAAACATACCGGTATATCTAACCAGGGAAACCAAAACAGAGAAATTTGTATAGCAACGGAAATCATATTATAAGCCAATGTGTTATTAGGTTTTTTTAATTATTTAACTATAAGCCTAAAATTACCTTTTTCATATATTTGCATATTCTCAGTCATCTTAAAGTGAAACTGTTGGAGAATGAAGAAATGCCATAGGAATCCCTTTCATACAACACTGGAACTTTTTTTTTTATTTTATTCAAATCTGCAGGGAATCTTACTACTGAACACTGGAACTAACTATGGATCATTTTCTAAAATGTATGTATCATGCATTTTGGAATGCCTGGCTAATAGCATACCTTTATGTATCTTTGGTTTAATATGTGTAAATGGCATATCTACAGTAGGGAACAGTACAGTTGCACTACTCGCTACGTCGGTTTTGTGCTAATTGCATTTTCCCATAGCTAGTCTCCACGGGCAACATAAATCTCAGCCAGGATTATCTTGGCTGTTTCAGCCTGTGGAATAGCTTTGACTGCATGCCATTACATTAGAGCTGAAACGATGATAGCCCTGGTTCCTGCTGTCCCGGTAGCGTCCTGCCCTGAGGGAGCTGGGCTCAATGACTCGCAGGGTTCCTCCCCGTGATTCGCCTCTTCCCTTCCAGATCAAAACCACTTTGTTAGTTAAACTGTCACATAGAGAATGGTTTTAAAAATCCTTACAGTCAGCTTCTTTTCAATATTGCTGGGGTTTTCACAACCACAACAGTACCAATGATTTGGGGAAGATGCAAGAGTAGAAGATGTCATAATTTATTCCGTTTTATTTAGGGGTTGATTTTTCAGCACACAAAAGGGAAGGTTGAACAATGAGTGAGAATTAGGCCCAAACTTCATGCCTTTAAGAATTGCCATAATAATTTAAATCATGCCTTGGGCAGGAGCAGCAGCATCTTTTGCAAATTTAGCTGCAGCATCTCAGGTTTTTATCTGTGTTGGCTGCCCGCTGCCCCACACTTCTGCCAGAGATTACCTTTGAGTAGCAGAAACAGCAAACGGACTGTCTGCCGGACCCTCCCTATCTCAGTTAACACAAAGTCACTTGTGTTATGAGTTTAAGCCAATAGAGCACACCGAACTGGAGTGTTTGTTTGAGGCACCTGTTGCCTTCTAACATCCCTGCTGCAGGAGCATCAGCCTCTAGCCTGTAGGCTGGCTAGAGGGCTGACAAGTGGAGTTCCCACGTGCTGTCAAAATGTTTGCCAGCTTGTCTAACAGAGACATCACATGGAAGTAATTTCGTGTATTTGGGGTATTTAGCCAGCCCAAAGTTAAGTGTCTGGTTTGCAAGCCTTCTTAGGCTCTCCCTTGAAGAGAAAGGCAGGCACTTAGAGAAAAGATTTATCCTATGCCGTAGCATATATTGAAGACTATCTAAGATGAATTGCCCTCGGGAGGTGCTTACCTCTCCTCCTTGCCTGTAGGAGGAGCCTAAATAGAAAGGTTAGAGTAGTAACACAATTTTTTAACAAGCAAAGTTAGGTGAGATTAACCCCTCTGCCAGTGGGTGAGTATCTGTGGGATGAGAACCCCTCCACCAGTGTGCCAGCTTAAATCAAGACAAGCTCCACCAAAGTTGGTAGATGGTCACAATTGTGAGCTATACGAAATCCAGTTTATGTTTTTTTAGAGTGCATTCATGTTGCTGAGGAGTTAATTTAAACCATTTTTGTGTCGGTTTAGCTTTGAGAAGTTGAGCAATTGTATTGCCAAGCTAGCTTACAAAGATAAAAACTTCTCTTCAGTTGAACTTAAAGTGATTTAGTTTGGGAGCATTACAAAAAATTTTGTAGGTATTTATTTATCTTCATTTGTACGATGCTTTCGTGCATGTCAAATAAGCATTACAGCTTTGAGAACAGCACTGTACTGAGCTCATAACATGCTTGGGTTTTGCTAAACCCTTCAAGTTCTTTCTCTGATGGTCCTATTTTGTCATGGGAGAAAAGATAAGGAAGAAAGCACCCATTACAATAAACCTATCCTATTATGATAATGAAATAGTGTTGTTACAAAGAAAGAAATCAGTACATGAAACCCTCAGAAAATTAAAATTCTACTTGGAACAGGGGCCCAGAGAAGAGTTTTAATAGTTTCTTGGGAACGAAAAACATGTTTGAAATAAGAAATTCTATTGCAAGGAGCTTTTGGACAGCTTGGAGAGTGTCTGAACAATATCCCAGTTTTACAGCTGACCCAACGGAGGGCAGCCAGCTGCTGGGGTAGAAGTATCTGGAATTAACATAATTTTTTCCATTTTGATTTTTCTTCCCTGATTTGTAGGCATGAGAAACTCTAGTGCATATAAAATTCCAGTGTTTATTTTGGATATAAAAGAAAGCACAATTTACACAATTATTTGACTTTCCTTTACTGAAGAAAAAAAAAAAAAAGAAAAAAAAAGAGTTCTGCAAAGTATTGCAACAAGAAAATAATCCTGTATCAAACTGGATGGTTTATACATTTTCTTGAAATAGTATTTTGTTGCAGAAAGTCCCAAGTCCTACCAAAGCTACACTCAGGACCTAGTGCAAGCCTTTGCAGAAAGCTGAATTTCAGCATTCATGAGCTGAATCAGTAGGTTCTCACTTTTTTTCTTGAAGTTATTTCTTTTAATCTCACAACAGATCTGTAAAAAATTATTCCTGTGGAGTCAGAGCTGCTTTATTATAAAAATTAACTTTTCCCTATGGGACAGAACATGTACGTGTTCCCGCTGAAACTTCCAGCACAACATTGATTAAAGCCTCTTGATATTCCACAAGCTTACAAACGGAATTAAACGATGACAGTATCAGTTCCTTTCTATGTGAAGTTCAGCTTCAATCTGCCAGTTTTCATTAACTGTCTTAAATTCACACCCTGAAGACGAGTACAAAACTACCTCATTTGCCTATTTCTTGCCTTCATTGTAAAAAAAAAAAAAACCTCCAATAGCAGCTATGTTTCTTTTCCTCATAAATACGCAAGGAGTAATTAAAGCTCTTCTGCGATACCATAAAAAGATTTTTATGGAATTTTTCTAAGTTAGTCCTGGTCATTAATATTAGAATGCCAACAGACAGACTCTTATCTGCATGTACCCCTGAAGGCACCCCTCAGAGGACTCTTTGAGCAATGGCAACAATGCAAAGGAGTTTTGATGTTTATGGGAACACTGCTGCAAACTCTCTGGGTTATCAGAACAAGGCCAGGCGTCCCCTTGATACCCGCATCCATGAAGGAAGGATGCATATGTGCCACTGCACCAGGAACAATACACTTTTCATGTAGTTGCACGCGTGTCGCTGTGCCTGCCCTGTTATCCACAGCTCCTGCTCCTGTGTTGCTGGTTCTCTGCATTCACAGTAGAACAAATAGCGTAACAATCAGTTAGGAGAGCTTCAAATACCAATTGCAGTGGCAACGTTTCCAGTACGATTAAAATTCTAGCCTAACTCACATTTGATTTGGGGAGTCACTACTTCTTAACAGGATAAATGGAAGAATCCATTGAAAAAATACATAACATGTATTTTCTGTCTCCAGCTGAGCCTATATAGTCAGTTGGCCTCTGGACCCTTGGATTTTATATCTATCCCATCACTTTCCAAGCTATAATTCACTCCTTGTCTTTCAGCACTATGCTAACATGAACAGGCTTTTTTTACAATACAAAATCCTCTGACAAATACATTTGATGACTCATAATTGTTCTGCTTTGTTTCCTGCAGGGATGCCAAGAGCATTATGTCCGTTGTACAGGAGTTGACTGAATTTATTAACATTTATCGTTAATATTAAGCATGTCATTTCATTATTTTTTTTTAAAAATTACCTCCTCCATTGTGAAGTAAGTTGGAGTTTTTTTCATAAAAATGTAGAACAGATGTAAATCTAAAATAATCCACTCAATCAAGCATTCAGAAAAACATTAGAAGGAGAGGCTTGCCCTGCTTAATAAAACACTGGTTTGGAAGCTACTGTTGCCCCAAAATGATGACTCGGTTCCTTCTCTCTGTGGATGCCTCCACCTGTTCAGATTCTGGAGTGGAGGTTCCTTAAGGACGTGGATTGCAGGTTGGGTCTCCTCTGGGTTGATTTCTTTTTGCAACACAAAGGGTAGAAGAGGTCTTTCTACCTTGGCACTCCATGGCAGTCCCAAATTTATCCGCATTGCGTGAATTTCACTCTTTTCTGCAAGTAAATAGAAGACATTAATCTCTTGATGAATGCTCCTAGCACCCAGCAACTGTGTCATACTCACATCATGTTCTCCCATAAAGATCCCACTTTTCTTTTTAAAAAAGAAGAAAAAAAATTCTTTTTATTTACTCTCTTTTTTTGCGTTATTATTGTCCCACTGATGTCAGAAGTTGTGCCGATGATGAATATTGGCAATTCTGCTTTTTGATAGTGTAGAGGTGTCTATTCTTTTTTTTTTTAAATGAAGACAGAATTACAGTGCTTGTTTTGATAATGTCACAGATGACAAACAGTTTTAGCCTGCAGAATTTTGAAGCAGGAGAGGGCCCAGAACAGAGACACAGCCATTAGGTTACTGAAGTCGTTTCTCCCGGTTTGAAAAGCTGTCCGTACACGCTTTGGTGAGGCATTCATCCCACTGTTTTTGTCCTGGCCGTGAGCAGGCTTCCTAAATCTGGAGCACCATAAATACAATTACAGTTTATTTCAGACTTTGGCCAGGGTTCCCTTTTTTAACTGTTTTGTTGCTCCTGTTTTTTGGGTTTTGATTTTTTTAAACAGTACCTGGGCTCATCCCCTGCCTCCTCTTCTGCTGGCCGTAAGAGCTGACATAGAGAAAACACACAGGCTGGTGTGGCTGCTCTCTGCGTGATCCCTTTCCTGACCATCTCTGGTGGGCAGGTAGACTGCACCGAAGTACCCAATGATTCCTGGCAATTTAGTGTTAGAACAAAAACAGTACAAATGTTTAAAATGCTTTTTGTGCATGGACGTGCTTCCAGGGTTTTATTACTATGTAATGGTAATAAATGCATGTAGTAAGGTATTACATGCTAAAAAAAGATGAACTTCTCGGTGCTTGTGATATCAAGGTTAAAAAAAAAAATTAGCAGCTACTAATTACACTGGGCCTCTTAAAATAAACATCAAAATAGACATGTTGGACAAAAGTAACAATCAGGAAATGACGGAATTAACAATGCCAATAGTAGTAGCCAGCTTTTGTGATCTGGTTCCTAATTGTTTTTTCCAGACACCACCAGCTCCTCAAAGCAGGGTGTTGTATAATAACCTCAGCTGGCACTGAGACAAATATTTCTTTCACAAGCTGAGATTCATCTCATCTGACTGTAGATGTCCCAGAGGTAGATGCTGAAGTCTACACCAGTTACTCCTGGTTTCACCTAAAGCTAGAGAAGATCAAGAGAAGCAGAGGCCACAGAAAGAATTTATTTCACACAACTTAGACATTTTTCTTGAGTTAGAGTAAATTCCCACTGGAAGTGCCTTTTACTCCTCCTTGGCTATATGAGAGCTAAGGATGACAAGGGCAGACTTAGATACCCAGCTTTAGGGATGCCAAAGAGAGGAAAATAAATCCCCAAACTAAACTCCTAGTCCTAAAGATTACAGAGAAATTCTGAGAAATATGAACCAAGTATCCCCTGAAGGATGGAAAGCTGGAGACAAACTGCAAATCAGTCTATTACACTGTTAGTCATCTTCATGATTCTTGGAGGTCTTATGAAGAACTTATTTGAAAATCTATTAAAATAGAGGTCTAGACTGAAGGCTGGTGTGAACAGCCAGAAGTCCCTGACAACTAGGAGAATTACTCTGCCTTTCACTGGATGTTTACCAGTAATTGCTTATTTTAAGTCTGAGTGATTTCTCGATAACACATTTTAACATTTTTTTCTACAATGACCTCTTTAGCTAATGACTTAGATCAGACATTTGTTTGCATTTGCTGCACTCATTGTTTTTCATAGTCAGTGACTAAGTTCCTGCTGTCGGCAGATGAGTTCCCTATCTGCATGTCCTTAGTAAAGAGAGATCTAACAACAGATCTAGGTTTGTCCAGATATTTTCAATTCTGCCTTTAGCGTGCAGTCACTCAAAATTAAAAATTTGACATTGAATGAGGCTACGATATAGCAGCACTTGTTTTCAGGTTCTTCTTACACAAAAATTTCAGGACCAAATGTCTCACAAGCCTTGTGGACCAAAGACATTAGTCCTGAAGTTTCTGTTATTGTGTCTGTATGTGAGCACTGGATTTATGAAATCGCCGAGGAACTGTGAAAAATGTTGCAATACACTGATTAGGACAAACATGGAGTCCTTGAATCTCAGGGCTGTTTATATTTTGATCAAGTTCTGCATTTTTTAAAAAAATAATTTTTATTTGGTTTTTCTGTATGGAATAGGTCTTGGTGTTGCATGGTCAAGCTGACAGACTGGAGAACAACACTACCATGATATGGGATTTGTCTGCTAGGCTTACCAGAGTCATTCAGTTAGTCTACATTCTGTATCTATTATTTCTGACTTCTCTCCCACTGGCCAAGGCTACACTGAGGATGAAGAGGATGGTCCTGAGGGTCTTTTCCATTACTCTGTACTTCATTTGCAATAAATGGCTATGTGCGTACTGAATACCTCAGCTTCAGGTTACCTATAGTCACTCATAAAAGAAGTTTATTGCCCCACATTCCTTCACCATGAATATTAAACTTCAACTAATGCCACTTGAATCTACCAATATTGCCACAAAGAGACACCTAAAAACAAAACACTTGACGCAGACTTTATCCCTCCGTTACAACTTGCTTCCTTTGCATCCTCAAAACAACACTATGTGCTACATGGCCTTTTAAGCAAAAGTTCATTCCTTTGTGTGCAAAAAGTGACTGATTTTTGCAACCACGTTTCTTGCTCTGAGCAGGAACAACTCATTTGTGCTTTTTTTTCTTTTTCTTTTGTCGCTGATATGAGAATAAATTAGCACTATGTTTTGCTCACCTGTACTTTTTGGAAGGTACCTTCAACATGGAAATTCAAACAGTCAGTGATCACCTATGTCTTCTATATGGGACAGAGTACTTGTCCAGCTAAATCCTGCCTACAGGGGAGGTTGTCCTGAAAGGGTTAAAGAAATTGTTTTGTGAAAAAATTGGAAATCATTGCTTTGTGACAGTGCAGCTACAAAACATCTGACCTTATGCATTAGGTATTGGAGAGACTGACAAACATCTACAGAGGATGGTCACTAATGTGAGAAAATCTCTAAGAGTTAGAGACGTATTCGGTGCACACAATCCATGTCTTTTCTGCTTTGTTGTCTCATACGACTTTGCTTTATGGGAGGTGTAATAGTGTTAGAGTTATCAAGGTAGCATTCTTTCAAAAGATCAATTTTTCAAACATTTCTTAGGAGCCTAGCTTTAGGCTTTCCATTTTGAACACCAAGCTCACAAAGTGGTTTCTTTTGTGCTTGTGGGTGAAAATGCATTGCTCTGGAGTATCGGGGAATGTCTGCCCTACAGAAGGACATGTGGTGCCCATGTCCCCATGAGAGCACCGGCCAGGCTACCCCGACACTAGGAGCAGGGCAGCCTGTTGGTGGAGACCTGTGTTTGGAGTTAGTGGATCCTGCTGCAGGGCAGGTTTTAGTAAATGAGGTGATTAAGCACAGACAACTCAAGTAGTTTCCTTTGGCATTGAGAGTTACTCTGTCACCCACTTTGCTTATGCCAGAGACCAAAGGAACCCAAGTTGGCTGATGCTACTGAGGAAAGCATCAAAAACATACTTCATCCTTGCAGCCTCCCTCACTGCTGCCCATGCCTCCATCCCTGCAGCAGCAGCAGTGAGGTTTCCCTGCAGGTCCCTCTGCTATCCAGAGCTCTCTGCCTCCCAGCCCAAGAGCAGCCTGGCTCCCAGCCCCGGGGACGCAGTGTTTGCCTGTGCTAACGAAACGCTTGGAGCCGAAATTTCCATAGTGAGTATCTCCACACAGTGTTACCCTGTGCCTGTACATGGCACAGATCAGCCTGGAATGAGCTTTACTGTGCAATCCAGAGACGTGCCCTCACAGACACAAAGAGTTAACACAGTGTAATTTTCCTAATAAAACTAAAGGCAGTGCATCATTTTTTTATAAGCTATGGCAGGCTGTGTGACACCATGTAATTTTTGAGGAATTTTATACTTTGCAAGGAAAACAACAATACCCTGTGTCTTTTTAAGACTGTTTTTTTGCTGCCAAAAACATCCATTTGCTTTGTCCTGATTGCAGTAGTAAACATTGCGGTGAAGGCATTTAATGATGGCTACAAAGATTCTTTTATTTTGCCTTTTGAAGGGACATTTCAGAAGTTTACCGAGCATATTCATCTGCATCTCAAGTAAATGAAAAATACTATGCACTATATATTTGCTGAAATAGCCCTTACAGGAAAAAATGCAACAGAAAAGCAGTAGGCAGCATTAACACATGCAAAGTATTCCAAACCTGGAAAGTACACATGCAAAGTATTCCAAACCTATGGCCTATTTGGTAAATAAGTATGCTGTGTGGCACAGATAGTCAAAGGTAGGAGCTGCCATCATATCTCTTAGTGCCATCGTCCCACCAACAAGAGACAGTATGAGCAGCTCAGGGCCCCAGCTCTCCCCTGCTGCCTGGGTACAGGTGTGGAGAACCACGAGCAGCATCCCTGAGGCTGATACAGGAGAGACACCCACCTTGCAGACACTCAGGAAGCGATCCCAAAGGAAAGCTTATCTCTGATTGGAAGTTTGATTCCCCTTTGGCACGCTAGCTAGGATGACGTGCCTGCGCATCAGTTCTTGCACGTGGTCACTTGTAAAATTAAGCCCAGTATGATTAAAAAGCAAAATCAGGACTAAAATGCACGGTGATCATCAAAAACCAGCTTCTCTTGGGATTACCTCTTGCAAATGTGACATAGCTCAGTCCCTGCTGCTTAGGTCAGGAAAGTTGAAATGAATGACCTTTTTAGTAAGTCGGTTTTCCTCATTTGGTTTAAATAAGAAAACTCTGGTCCCAGCTGTAGGGCTCCCCTTTAGCAGTGAGAGGACTGGGAATAATCTAGGGTGTTGATTTATGTGGGAGGAGGAGTTGACCCTTAGTCTGAGCTCAGAATGGGCTGGAGGGCCATTGCCCTGTGCTCTGCTCTGCCGAGTTTGGAGGCAGAAGTTGGTGGCTGTTGTGCTGGCTCATCCCGGGAAGCTGAAGTGCCCTGGGAACTTCAAACCACACTTCCCAGGCGTGAGGAGTCACGGATGCCCGCTGGCACCTCGAGCTTTAGCTCCCCGCCTAACACAGGACCTCACAAACTTTGTGAGAAGCAATTGTTCAGGGGGCTGCGTGTTGAAGTTCACCACCAGCAGAGTTCAGGCAGCATGTGAAACAACCTGCAGCTGGCCATCAGTCTCTAGAGCTGGCGCAGACCCTGACCCCAGGGACTACAGCCGGGTAATTGCTTTAGACCAAAAGCTGCAGCTTGTTCTCCAGCCGCGCCTCTGCCGCACGCTAGGAACGACTTCTTCAGAGACTTGCTCCATGGTCACCTCCCCTTTGAAGGACCACCACAGCCCTGCTGCGCTATAGTCCTCATGTAAACTTCCTATGAGGGGAAAACACTTACTCTTTTTTTTTTTTTTTTTTTTTTTTCAGGCCAACATCTCATCAGCTACTCTGAATTATTCTTCTATCAAGCTTAGTTATTTTTACTCTTACTCTCTCAGAAGCACGAACCTATTTTCTGTCTCTGTGTAACTGACTAAAATGCGTGCTTTTCTGAAGCACCATACAATTTAATGGAATCCCTGATTACTGCATATGCTAGTTATTGTTACTGCTACATTGTACTTAACTACATTTTTTTAAACTAGTTTCTTATTGATGGGTATTTCAAGCCATTCTTTTATACCTATAAAAGACATAGTCAATTGTAATAGAAGCAATGTAAGATGCATTTCATCTTCTTGAAAAACAAGATAAGAAAGCACATTTTAATATATACTCAGATTGTGAAATGATAGAATATAAGAATTGGAGTCTCATGAACCTAAAGATTACTAATGGAAAGGCTACTTAGTTTTTAATGCCATATTTTTCAAGACAATGTTGAAGGTGCAACATGCAATAGGCATAGCCAGTGCTAGACACTTGGGAACAATGTATAAGAGTATACAAAACTGTTTTGATGGTTAAACAGAGATATCTGTTGCATGTGATTTTAAAAAACTCCTGATGTGGTGGGAAGCATAGAAGGACTACCTACAAATATTTTAACTCAATTCCTGTTCTGATCCTATGCAGCTGCTGGAGGAGGAGATGCGAGAAATTATTGTAAGAGAAAGCAACTTAATTCGTTCCGTCTTGGAAAGAGCATTAATGGAGATAGCCCTTAGGGGCTATATCCACAACAAGGAGTGTTCGTCAAGAAGACTGTCTCAGTGGAGTGGAACAGTTGGTGCAGAGGACCTGAAAATCTCATTATATACATTTCAGTGTTTCTTTTTCACCCCTGATGTGCTCCTGTGGTCTGCATGCCCACCAGCAGTTAGAGCACTAGCTGCTCTGATAATGCAGTCTCCAGTTCAGTTTCACTCCAAAAGGAACTTGCTATGCAGAAATTGCACATCAAGGCAAGCAAATGCTCACTGAAGACAATGGAGACATTTGCTATACAAGCAGACTCCAAATCCCAGCTAAAATGCCAAGGTAACACACCCTGATCTGCTGCATGACTGCTCATGACCTCAATTCTGAGAACTTTAATCATGGGTAGTATTTGAAACACCAGGATTTCATATGAGCGTTGGCCTTGCATTCCTAGAGAGCTGAAGCTTAAACACTGGCTTTACATACACAAGGCCTTTTCTCAAGTGGATAAGTGTCACCTTAAATGGTTTTTTCTTCCATTTTTTTGAGTGCAAATTAAGACAGATGCAGCTAGAACAGAGGGCATGCGTCCAACAGGAATGACCATCTTCCATTACTCTTCACATGGTGACTTCCACGGGTAATTACTGTAGGCTCATAACAAATGTTGGCTGCTGTGAAGTGTTGCTCACAACATCCATGCAAGAAGTTTCATGCTCAGCACTACATGCTCAACTAGTACTAGTTGCAGAAGTCAAGAGGAGTCGGTCAATCCTTCTCCAATGGTGATGGATGGATGAGTTTATATTGACAGACCCTGTGAAGATAGGAGTTACAATGGTGTTGAAGTGTAGCATGCAAGTGCTTTAGGTAAAGTCTTAAAGCAGCTTTTAAATTAATCTTAGAGTCTCCCACTACTATGGGAAAGGAATTTTTCTAGAAATTATGGTAAAGTTTAGGAATTGTGCTAAAATTTAGCATCTTCCTGTCACAGATGAGTAGCCAGATGTCAAACAGCTGAGGGGACTGTTCATGAAAACCTACTGTCCTTGTGTTCAGAACTGCTGTTTTGTCTTCCTGAGCAGCCTGCTGGAGCTAACCCTGCTTTGAGCCCGAGGTTGGACTAGATGATCTCCAGAGATCTCTTCCAACCTCAACTAGTTGGTGATTCTGTCACAGTTCCACCATTTTTCTCTGATCTCTGTTTCACCCATGGGCTTTATAATCCTAGAAGAAAATGTGATAAAGATTTAACTATCCTTTTTTGGGGGGAGTTTAAAAGCTAAAAATACCACGCATCACTCCCTAGCGGTACCCTTAGGCTCTTGAAAATCACACGCATACAAATATCAAAGAATTAATCTTCATTTGGGTTCTTGTGGAGACTAAATTCACCACCTAATAGGAAATGCATGTGCTTATGCATGCAAGGTGGCACCCTTAAATGCTACAATGTCAAGAAAACATTTCTGATCTGCCAAGATCTGAGCTCAGAGACCTGTTTTACCTAACACGGGTGAGGAGATCAGATGCTAAGTCAAGCTGGAGCAATAGAGATTTACTGATATATGTCACTATTCTGAACTCAGGTGTCATGTGGTGAAGCGAAGAGGAACTGAGAAAGCCCTATGATTGTTGAAGGATATCCATGAGCTTGAGACTGTAGTGTACATTCAGTTACCAACTTGTTTTCTTCAAAGATGACACTTATTTTAAACAGCTTCTTTCTTTTCATTTAGAGAGCAAACTATTTAAGTTGTGTATGGGAATCAAGGTATGCAAAAGAAATTTTTTTGGTCTACATTTTATTATTTCCAATCTCATTGAAATCTATTGCGACTTATTAATTCCTAGTTACACCTTATATGCCATTGGTATAATCTAATTGATACAACTTCTCTGTAATTTTAAAAACTTCTGAGATACTACTTGATGTGGTAGTTCATGCTCTGTATAAGCTTGAGCTCTAGTCTGTATTCTGGTATCATCATTTTTTATTATTATCATTATTTAAATAATTATTACCATAATTAACAACTATACCTATTTGGAAGAAAAATGAGTTCTTTCCACTAGTGAAGAGAAACTAAACAAATCAGAAATGCAGCAAAAGCGTATGACAATGGCGTATTCATGTTCCTTCTATTTAATTTGAAAGAATGCCCCTTTTGTGCTGATAGTGAGGTTGTAAGTATTATAATTAAATGTTGTATTAACATGGGCCTAGCCCACTATGGTAAACACTACCTTAGCAGTGTTTTTGCAGGGTTAATCGGTTCTGTGGTATTCCCCCTAACTCTATTTATTCTTTTCATACCAACCCTACCTGTTTAACATTCTTTCTTTCCCCTATTTCTATTCTTACAACTTTACAGTTATTGTAAGCTTTCTCTTATTAATCTATTTTAGAGTATCAAAAGAAAATACTTTCTGATTGCAGTGTCTAATTCTGTCTTGATTATAGGTTTCTTTTATTGGCACCAGCACTCTGCCATGTTTTCCAAAAGTACCTAGTCCAACTAATTCTTGTTGCAGCTTACTTTTCATAAGCAAGGACCAAAAGGAGAGATACCTGATGCCCCTCTGCTCCTTTTTGCTGTACCACTGCATAAAAAGAAAACACCTGGAGAAGAAGGATCTGGATCTCTCTCATATATTTAAAGTCTTTGAATCTTTCTGAGACTGACAAAATATTTCACGAGTTTTTCGGGTTACAGAACTTTGAGAGAAAGGAAATGGATTTTTTCACCTAAATAATAAGAAAACACCAAATACACCAATATAGAAATTGCACCTAGAGTATTTCCAAGGAGGTGCCTTGATCCAGCTCCACGTGATGAAGATCCAGATGGCCCTTGGGAAGGTCAAACTGAGAGCTGAGCTGCATGATTCAAGATCCACTTCTCCTTCCACATAGGAAACACTACAGAAGTTCAAGAGTAAATGAAATATGCTGTCCTTGTGATGCAATCAAATGGGTTTTGAAAGTTCTTCCTCTGGGAGTTATCAGGAGGTGAAAATCACTAGATGAGCCAAAAAATGTTTATTGCAATGGTGAGGCTCTCAAAGTGAATTTCCCTTTTAGGAAGTTGTTGCCTAAATAAATTCAGACTACATAATCCAGCAAGATTGTGAGGCACAAATTTTCATGCTTTTAGAAACGAAGACCCCAAACTTTGGAAACAGAAAGCATAGAGTGAAAGTCATATCTGTTCAGATTAGGGAGCTGAATTCAGGGCTTGACTTTAAAAATTCTGAAAAACTCACTGGTGGCTACGATAGGCACCTAAAGACATTTGCCTGCACTCTCTGAAGAAGGACGTCACCCCACAAAATAGCCAAGGTGATAGATCTTCTATCTAAGAAGTATAAATTGAATATTTGGGTTTTTTACTTAAGTAATATCGTATTTCCTCAGTGTTTGTGTTCAAAAAGAAATTATTTGTCTTTCATAGCAAAATTTTAAAATACGGTATTGAACCTCACTGTCCTGTGACTAAATGTGTCAACTTTGCTGTTGCATTAATCAATATCACATAGAATATTTGGATCCATCTTCCACTTAGTACATAACATTGGTTGTTGCTAATGGGAGTCATAGTTACTTATTCAAGCTACAGTTTGCAGTGCAGTGGGTTAAAAAATATAGCACAGTCTCAACCTTAAATTTCATAGATGATATGCTGGCACTGTTGAAGTCAATTAAAATTTTGCCATTGATTTCCAATAGTGAGAATGTTCCACAATACAGGTTTATACTGTAAAATAAATCAATATTATTTTAAGACTTCTACTGGCTGAATTCTGTTTATTTTTAATTCCCTTGGTTCCTTCACGTAGACCAAGAGAAATTCATTCAGAGGACTTTGTGGACTGATAGTTTAATGAATATGATTTAGACATGAGGCAACAGCCTAAATCATATAGCATTGCTTTCATTTTTCAAACTTCCTTTTTACAACTGAGGTGGTTTTTAGCATAGCAAAATGAAGAATTCACATACACTCCCACACAAACCCAAGACTACCAAACAAGCTAAACCAAACACCCCCAATATTTTGTTGATACAATCTGGTTTTGTGTGAACACAAAATATATAGATATACTGTACATATATCTGCCCTCTCCATCATTAGAAACTAAGCAAAAGTGCGTCATTTTGAAAGAATATTCAAGAAACTGTAGCACAGAAAATCCATTTGCAGGCTGAGACCCTGCCTGCCCAGTTTTTGCCGAGAATCACTTTCTCCGACAAAGTTAATAATCTCTGAAAACATTAGTTTAAGGGATACACTGACTTCGTGTAAGCTGTATATGTACTTCACTACATTGCTATGAAATTGAACATGCATTTTTATTTTACAGTACACTAATTTTCAGATTTACAACCTGCTTTAAAAAAAGCATAACAATTTAATGCCTGTTTTCAATTAAAGGAGATTATTTAGTTCACAATGTCATTGCAGCAAGCAGGTTGGTTAAGCTGCTACATGGCATTTGATATGATATGCTATGTATTAATACATATAGGTGGGGTAACGTTTTAGAAAATTAAAAGGAGGTATTTAAAAAAGACATTAAAGGTTTTCCTTGTATAGCTTTGCTTTTAAACTCTAGAAAGACAGCCTGGCTATTTGCATGTTTTGCAAAGTAGGAAGAAATACATTTATCAGTATTAAATGCAGTGCAATATACTTTACATAATGATATACAGAGTAGGCATGTGTGTATTGTATTTTAGACAATGTTGTTCTTGCATAATTTATCCAGCCAGTATACACAATTTTCCTCAGAGAGGGAATGTATCCAACATATTCACAACACCCAGACGCTCCAAATATTTGGACCGCTCTGAGATGTTAAGGGAGTTACTTCATGAGACAGATCACACGCTCTTGATTCTCTGAGAAAATTAGGTGGTACCTTAATTAATGCTGAATTGCAGTGGAATTCCATGTGAGTACTTACAACATTCACAAGGCTACAGAATGAGTTAATTATGATCAGTGTTATTACAGTGAATACCAAATGAATTAATAATGCTGGCACACTTAAAATGAAGTGTTACCCAGAACTGTGGTAGAACACGTAAGGTTAAATATTATGTGATGAAAGGCATTATGTGCTCAGCGGGAAGAAGCAAGACTTGGTCTCTGCAGCTCCACACTCGCAAGCACGGTGTCTGCTCACATCACACACGCTTCATATTTGAACAAGTCGAACACGCATTTTCCTGCAGGAACAAGCGTTCGGCAACACTAGCCACAGTTTAAATCTCCAGGGGGAGAAAACATACCCCGTAGCGAAGCAGTATTTCGTAACAGCACTCTGAAGGTCTCCTTTTCCTACAGACAGAATTTTTCTGGCTATTTATAACGTTAAAACAGTTCACTGAGAGGACGCTGGAGACAGGAAGAACACCTGAATCTCCTGCAGCCCACTGCCCCGTGTCATGCTGTCGCCTACTGGACTAATGTGGGCTCCAAACTGTGAAATACAACAACCTGACTGGACCTAATAAGCGATTGCTTCTTAACCTTCTGAAGATAACCTGCCTCGAACTCGTCATGAAATTTTTGTTTAGATATAACATATTGCTACAATTCATATCTGTTATAGATTTATAAGAGGTGAAGGCATAAATGGATTTAATCAAACATAATTATTTTTATGCCTACTGCTCAAAAATATGCAGAAATGAATTTATGGTTATTTGGCAGCCAGTGGGAATTGTGTTTATAAATGTTGAAACAGCTGTTGGCAAATGTAAGTGTTAAAGCAAGGAAAACAGCTTTTAACTTCTATTCGTCAGGTTTGCAATAAAGGACTCCTCGTTCCTGGTGAGGGCTGGGCTCTGATCCACGTACGCTTCCAGCAGCTTCACTGAAATCCCTCAATTCACTCCACACTCGGAGGCACGGCCAAAAGATAAGAATTTGCCCTCTAAACTTTGACTAGTTCTTCGTTGGCTCTCTTATTGTCTGTAATTACAAACAAGTATTATACAGTAATTCTCTGGGGCATTAATATAGATGAATGGATAAAAAGAAGACTTAACGCACTTTTCTCTGCCTTAACCCTGAGCACCTTATCTCTAGCTAGAGGTGTCTGTGCTGCCTAACGCATGTGCACCCGCCTGTACGCGTGGATCGTGTGCTTGCAGGTTCTGTTAAAGAGCAACAAGCACATACTTAAAACTGTGTGCCTGCCTAACTCCCGTGTTCTCCAGGGCGAGCATGCAGCATCGCTTTCCCAACTTGAGTTTTGGGGTTTTTAGCAGGATCAGCCCACTTTATACAAATACATTCATGCTACCTTAATGTTTGATTGTTCTGCCTGCAGTACTCCTGCCAAGTTCTCATAGTTTGGCTTCTATTTGAAAATCTCAGTTTACTTTTAAGTACCTTGTGAATTTTTACGTTATGTCGATGAATTATTTTGTGTTACAGCTTTATTAGATCACTCCCCTTTACTTTGGTGCTTTCTAGAAAAATAGGCTAAAAATACCTAACTTGCTCTAAAGAAATCCCCCTTCAAGTTCTAGATTTAAACGCGATGATTTTGATTTGGAAATAAGTGAAAAACAGAAATCAAAATGGCCAGTAAAATCAATAGCACGATTTAGACTGGTGCCAGGAAACTAACCTGTTTATGAACTGGAAGAAATACTCTGTACGGAACAGCAGTGGTCTCTGACCTGTCTACGCTTATGATATTCAAAGTCCTCATTTTTAAACCAGCAAGGGTAAAACTCACCGAGTTAGTACACTTCTAACTCAGTGTGGTTTACAACTTTTACACATAATTTACAATTTTGAAGATGTAACTAAGAGCTGACTGTGTAGATCACAGGCTTAATCCTGGTATCTGACTTTATCAAATGATGGGGTTCTCTTTCATTCCTGTGCTCTATGTTATTGTGGAAATCAGTAGCATTTCCAATAAATTATAGATTGACCAGGGCTAAAGACTCTTTGAAAACCATACTCAGTCATCTACTGCTCAACACTTTTAAGCTTCTATTAGGCTCCTTTGAAAACCATAGAGTGCCCTCTGTTGATGGAAACATATTCTTTTGAATTATTAAAGCTCTCACTCAGCAAACGTTAGATTAATCTTTTCCAATGCTTAAAAAAATGCTAATTTTGCAGAAGTGAAGACATTCATTTAAAGACTGGTGTTAGAATACAGAAGTATAAAAAAAAACAACAACCAACAGCACACTGCAATACTAAATATTTACACATAATACTGATGATTGGAAAGATACATACCTGGCAGCACTAGTTGGAAGCAATTTCTTTCCCTGCGTGTGCATGGGTATGCACGTCTGTTCATTGGCGCCTACCGTCCCAGACATAGTTATACACATTTCTGTTAATATAATGAAAAATAGTATTTCTAAAAACTTGATGCAAACATCCGTGCTAAATGCCACAGAATACAGCGAGCCGCAAAAACTGTGTAGTAAATGGTGATTACTTAATCCTACCATGTTCTCCCAAAAAGCAAAACAGCTGAGTGCAGCTTTTAGCTCCCGGGTTGTCTCTGCGTGACACAGAAAAATTGATGGCCTGGCTTTCTGGTGGCACTTTGAAACTAAGTTCCAGCAAGCCTTGATAAAACAGTAAATTTTATTGCAATTTTTGAGCAGGAATTCATAGAAGGATGAGAATAGTTCTTTTTTTTTTTTTAATCTTTTTTCCTTTCTCATCTGTTTGTTGGCTGAGTGAAAGCACTGCCATACTTGAGACTGTTTTCATGTGTTAATTGATTGAGGATATCAACACTGAAAGTGATTGACTTGCATTAAAAAAATCTTATAAAATAGCGTATCCTCTTATATATTTTATTGAAATGCAGAGAACAGACTCACACTTCATAGTGAATGTTGAGATAAATAATGTTGTATGCCGAATATGTTAGTTAATTAAATAGTTCAATTTATCTGGTGTCTGTATCATTGTACAGATAATGATCCATTTGTAGTAGTAATTGTTCTGTGCTATTTTGTAATAAAGAAGACCATTTTCCATTCTTCTCTTGCAACTTGAAGATGTAGTAAAATACCAAGAAGAGTTGTGTCGTTTAATTTCTTTTATTGTATTAGGACTTCTGCACCAAGTGTTGAAGAAACAGGTTCTAATGCTGAATGTCTGTGTATTCAGAAATATGGTGGTAACTATAAAAGCATACAGATAATTCACCTTCTGAATCAGGATAAATAGCTAGTAAACACAGTAAATTAACATTAGTGTCCTAATATAACACATACAGACCTAAGTCAGCAGTCTGAAAATTAAAGAGGAAAAATGCAGGAACTGTTCTTCAGTGATCTTGCCTCTTGCTTGCATCGTATTTATTCTCCAAATGTGATTTTTTTATAATGCTATAATTAAAACATATATTCCTGAAACTGAGGTTTTATTAAATTTAGAATACGGTAATACAAAATTTTCTGAAGTACATTCATCAATACCATTTTTGCATATAAGGTTCTTTTTGTCAGGTCCATAAATTAAACCTCTTTCTGTTGTGAGATAAAATATCTCAAATACATTTTTGCAGAGGAAAAAAAAAAAGACAGAACAAATGTTAAAAGACAAACACAAGAGTATTTTGGAAAATTAACAATATATGTTAACATTCATATTAATTGAAGGGTTTTTTTAAAAAATCTTAATGATTCTATAGTTTCATACAAATTTTTGGTAACTACTACTAAAAAGCAAAATAATAATTTAAAATAATATTTAATGGCACACACACAAAAAAAGAAGAGTAACAAGATTAATACTCCCAGCATTTTTTATTTTTTTTAAGGAAGGTCTCACATTCATGAAAAAGAATATAATATTCTATTGCCAAACTGGAAGGAAAAAAAATGCTCTGGAGAGTTTACGTTTAAAATAAGTTTCCTTTGGCTTACCAGAATAGTTTTTACAAATTCCCTCAAAAATAATGGAATTAATACATAGAGATCACTTCCAGTATAGAAGACTCTAATTGCAGAATATTCCCATGACAACACAAAATATTTATGTTCCTGTGTTTTCTACCTGTCCTACTAGCCACAAGAGGGCACTCTGCTTTTGTTTGTAACTTGGTTCAACTACTATCCGTAGTATATGGATATGCTGTTTTATAAGTGATATTCAATTTTTTTCCTTTTTCTTCGCATTTCAAAGATTGTATATTTTACCGCTGTATATAAGGAACTGCTGAAATGATAGGTTCAAAAATCCTTAATGAGTCACTATACTTCTACAACTTGTCTCATTCAATTGATGTATCCCTATCGCAATTGCGTTACTGGAGGTCTCACAAACACGTCGTGTTGTGTTGCGTATATGGGGCACACCAAAAACCACCATTGATGAGATTTGTTTTACGGAGAGATTGAACTCTGGGGCAGCATTAAACAGAAGCAGGACTCACTCTCCCAAGTCACACAGGCAGCAGGTACAGACTGTCTGTAGCACCTGAGAAGAAGGACTGCACTGAAGGAAGATGGTGTGAGTGTAAACACACCTCCATAGGATCTCGGTTTTGCTCTTGGCCTATGCCTTGACTGCAAAGTATTTTACAGCCAACAGCTAATTGTAGGTTGTACTCCTTTTACCTGCCCCTAAAATATCTGTTCTATTAGTCATTTTAAACATGAGGCATAGTGGCTCAAACATGACAATTTTTTCAGTTTATATTTTCTACTGTAATATATAATATTTTCCACCGTACATAATAAGTAAGGAACATTAACAAAAGTCAATAGGTATATCACCAAGCCAGACACGAAGGCTGCTTTGTTTTTTTGGTATCCTAGACTATATACAGTTTTAGACGGTGCAAGACTAATCTTCTAGCTAGATTTCCAAGTAAGCTTTCCAAGAAGAAAGCTGTCTAGGCAATGCACGGGGCAGACCTTTTTGCGCCCATGCACCTCTCCTTGTCAGAAGCACAGGTTGATTTCCCTTGAGAGCTGCATGACAGTGAGGGGAGGGATGCTTGTTTCTTCCACCTTTTCAGCCTTTTGACAGTCTGTCTCCCTCTGGAAGGCCTTTCTCCACACTTCGTCATTAACAAAACCAGAACTAAGCTTTGTCCCTTTATATGGTCCTTTAGCAGAACCATACTGGGTCCTGGTATACGGTATCACACAGAAAGATGGAGAGCATTCACTCTGTATTTGTGGTTTATCTATGGCATATTTTAGATATTAACCATCTCTCCACCAAACTTCAGTTCAGATGCTGAAGAAAGTGAATAGGATTTCCCCCATGGAAACCTTCCCTCTGGAAATCTTCAAAGACATTTCCCTTTCCACATTGACTGAAAAGCTCAGGCACTGCTTTTTTAACCTCTGATTGCTTAAATTTCAGTCTTAAGGTATGTGCCCGAACTAGGCGGATTCTGCATGCAAGTGTTTCTAGCACAAACTGCTAGAATAGCACCCTATGGAGATGTAGAGGCGTAGGAAAGGGTTTTGTAAAACAAAGACAAGCAACCAAGAAGCATTAATTTTATAACATAACTGCTGATTTCTGTTTGGCAACATCCCTGGTGTGCTGTTAGAACCACATTGGAGACCTCAAGTGTTCATAGACTATTAAAACATAAGTATGACACCTTCACAGCACCCACAAGTGTTGTACTGTTCATTGCACGAATGGAGTAAAAGGTACTCGGAGGTTGGGGGTATTATAGTAATATCATAGTATGATACCTATGATGAAGCCAGTAATAAGAGATAAAGAATTAAAAGCATAGTCAGTTGGACTGGAATGTGAAGACGTAGATTGCATAGCACTGATTTTTCTTTTCTCTGTCTAAATAACTTCAGTTTCTTGAAGGAAGTGAGACACAACCAAAGCAAAAAGATATGCTTAATATAGCTGAGTGCAGAAACAGGTGGCCTGGGCAGGTATCACTTGATTATCTCCATCCCCTGACCCTATTGACAGTCTTTGCAGGTGTGCATCAGGCCACTGATTTTGTAAAGCATTTCACAGTTAGATGATGAGCACATAATTGGCAAAATAAACTATGGCATTCCTTTCCCTCTGGAGGAGGAGGAGAAAATGAATTTTTTGTTTCATTTGGTTTGAGGACAATTTAGAGGGGTAAACCTATTTACAACATCATGGCTGTCACAAAGTCAAATCATGTCAGTGGTTGCTGGGTGAGACTAGATTCATCCAGAGGTTCCTCTCTATTTTCCTGTGATTACTTGTCACTCTCCACCCAGGGAGTCAGCCATGACAGGAGATGACATGAGTCCAATGCCTTCATTGGCAGTAGCTGCAGAGATGAAGACCCTCCATCCCTGCTGCGAGTATTGGGTCATATTTCATGTTGACAGCACTTCTACACCAGCTGCTGTCCTGGTCTGGAATCTGTGTTCCTCTTGTTTCAAAACTGACCCTTCTCTGAGTTACAAACAAAAAAGAATGAGCAACCTGCTTATGTGTATTTTAATATGAGCAGCTCTGGAAATAAAGGCAATCTGTGCTTGCAGAGGAGATAGGGGATGATCTGATCTGTCAAAATGCCACCTTCAAGCTTGAGTCCCCTTCCTCTACCCCAGCCATGGAAGACAACAACTTGTTCATAACGTTGTTCATAACAATGTTCATCACCTGCACTGAACAGAGAGGAACTTCCCCTGGTCTATTACCACGGTATGTTTTTATGTAATTTTGTATTCTTTGATAGCAAAATTATCAGGAAAGGCCAAGGTCTCAGCAACAGCAGAAGCATCGGTGGCAACTGCCGGCAGTGTGCTGAATTACATGGACCAATCCTTTACTCTGGTAGATAAATCTTTTCTCTTGTTTGAAACTAGAAAACACAAAGTTGAAAATTGAGCCTGGCTCTAAGTGACAAAAACACAATATATTCTCTTCATGCCGAATCCATCAAAAGGTAAAAGTATATTAAGTCTCAAGTCAAACGACTTCCCAATTAGCCAGCCAAGTTTGTATCCATGAAAAATGCAAATTACAGATGAGTGATGAGATCTTGTATGTGTTACTGTTTTGCAGTCTCAGACTTTTTAGCTAGAATGGTAGTAATAAATAATGCTTCTGAGCGCTCGTGCTGTGAAATTGCTTGCTGTTGTGAATACATCTCTTCACTACCTGCAGGTGCGGCAGTGAAAGTACAAGCACTGTTAATCACCCCTAAAGCGATGAAAGAGAAAAGACGGGAAGATCCTTCCTGGTAACGTCTTTCATGTAAACCCAGTGAATCTAGACATTACATTATGTTCAGGAACTCAACAGTGCACCTGATTAGAGGCTGGATGTGTCAGATACTCTTTCATCTGCTCTAATCCCCTCACTCCCATCCTGCCTCTTAGAATGGTCCTTATTTAATACAGGAAAGAATTATGACCGTTTTTAGAGTGAACAGGTAGAGATGTTACCACGTAGCTGCCTGTGATGGGACCAGCCCTGCAAGTTCTAGGTAGTCTTTCCCAGCAGGCAGATGGTGCTGGTGGCCACTACATGACTCAGCAGTAACTCCACTCCTCAAGGGTATGGAAAAGGCAGCCTTGAAATGTAGGTCTGCCTCCAATCTACACACATCACTTATGAGGGTGAAAACTTTTCTTTACTGTTTGTATCCACTTGATGCTTTGGTCTCACCACAGAGGTTGGGCTAATGCCAGCAGAGCTCACACTCCGTAACACATATTCGTGTTCTTTCAAATTCCAGACACTTCAAGGATGGTCACTGCCCCCACTGTTGCGTGCTGAATTGGGAGCCACTGATTGTATAATTGCATTTTAACACTATTTCTAGCAGATATCTCAGAAGTAATCCACCGACTCCCTCCCAGGTGATGTCTGCATCTATTGCTATTCTATTTACTCTTCCCTTCAGAGTGAGGGTATCATGCAAAAGTTAGAGTCAATCTAATTTATGATGCAGGTGTTTCTTAAGTGACACATAAAATATTGCAAATATATCTGGAAAACAGTTTTATATGTATAATTCTTTTCTTTAATCCCTTCAGTTGATGATCTCTGTCTGATTCTCCAGCTAATTTCACACCATTGTCCAACCTACACCCTCTTGTGCCTGCTCTTAAAGTTGTCAAAGTGAATGTTGCATTATGCCTGAATAATGCATACAAAGATATTTGACAAAAGAAGTCTGACGGTTTTGTAAAGGGACAATAAAGCTTAGGAAAATATTTACCAGTGACAATCTGAATACTTCCATCTGTGTTTTCCAGTTTTGCAAGAAAAAGTTGTGTAACCTTTGCACAACTCAGTAGACCTCCATTTCTTTTTTTTATATGGCAACCATCTTCATCCAGACTGCTGCTACCAACTGTATATGGGACACGCCAGGTTTCTTCACTCCAGATTTTGGGGAAGCGTAGATAATCTTTGTGCAACAATGTTTTGTTGCTTTGTGAAAAACACAGGAGAGTTGGTAAAATGCACAAGGAAGTTGAAACGGATGTTGGTTCTCCTGACTTTCACATGTTCTATTTGGTAGCTCTGTTCTATAGTCCCCCTAGCTGTAATATGGGAACGATAATACTATGGGCTTAACTCATTGACCTGATGAGTTTTATTTCATTCAGCCTTGAAAAGTGCTTTAAGAACCTTGCTGATGTCAGCAAAATACAAGAGAAGCTTTTTTCCCCTCTCTCTTTTTTGTTATTGTGTCTGGAAATCGTAATGTTTAAATAAAAAAAATTTATATTCATGTTTCCTTTGAAAATAAGGAAAGGAATGCAATATTTTTCAGTTAAGATCACTTTTCATTTGCAAAATTTGCCAGCAATCAATCCTCATGCACAGGAAAAATATCATGTGACAGATCTATGACAATTACTCAATGAAAAATCATTTAATTTATCTTGCATACAGTTATTGTTCTTCGTTTAAAACACTTCTGTCAGCTGTATGCAATAGTATCTTATGTCTATGTATACTGTGATAAAAGAAGAACCAGACTAGAGTGTCTCCATTTCTATTACCTAAGATCTGATTTTTTTCAGCTCTTCCATTAAACAGAATAGTTCTGGCTTAGCTGACGGATTAGGTAGCTCCATTAAAACATGTGTTACTTCTGTCATGCGCTGCATGCTCTTTTCTTTCTCAGCCCATGCTATCTTATTTTTCAAGTTACACCAAGGTAGTGCTGCACAGCTCACGTGACAGACCTGTATTTGAGGTGCATTGTTCTGGCAAAGCTGCAGAACTGAAATGGTAACGTCACATTTGGCCATTCTTAAAAATCTAGGGATGGTTTTAAGTCTGATAATACAGGTATAACTTTACTCGATCCCGTGCCGACCTCGTCTCCGGTTAGTGAATTCCATTCTGTGTACCTTCAGTACATACTGGTTTCAACTGACTCTCGCTGCAGTTTTCAACATGCGGTTTGAGGAAACCTGGGCATGGACAGACTATTTCTAAGACTGCCAGAAAAGCTAAACAAAAGTAAAGCCATTGTCATCAAATTGGAATTCTTTTAGCAGACACCTATCTCTTCAGCACCATTCCCAGGGTGCAAACTTAAAAGAGCTGAAAATCATTGTAATCTACTGGATCCAATTTTACTAAATACTGGATACAATTTAACTCACGCTTTTTACAGAGCATTTTTACCACTCCCAGAGGCAAGCAAAAGAATGTGAGAGTACCTCAGAATAAAGTCCTGTAGGTCCACCCAATTAAACGACAACCTTAATCAACCCATGGCAATTGCACTTCAATAATGTACGCATTTATTTAAGTGGGGATCATAGAATGATAGAATGGTTCTAGACCAAAGCTTCAAGATTAAGGTGGCATTTACAGCAAGAGTGTAATCTTACCATCTAACAATATTAAAACGGGTTTTGACCTTAATCTTTATATGTTAATCCTACTTCTGAAAACTGTATTTTCTATGCTGTTTGCAAGGAAGCTTGGTCATATCCCCTGAGAAAAAAAGAGAACAAATATTTACACAATTTATTTCAAGTGGATTGCTTCACTATTTTTCCATTATCTACCGATTAGCCAATTTGACACTAAAATTATGAGTTCCTAAAATTTCAAAAATACACCAAACACTAGAAGGTTATTAAAATAGAAGTAGAATTGGTGAGAAATGTTTGTAAGGTAGCATGGAGCTGCGAAGAGAGGCTTTCAAAAGCAGAAGTTGTAAATCTGTCAAAAACTCATAAAATTCAGTAGTGAAATTTCAAAGAAATCCAAACTTGATGAATTAGGAAACGAGACTGAAGCACCCAAGTGCCTTGGGATCTTTTCTACCGTGGCTTTTGCAGGAGGGTTTTCGTAGCCTGGAAAATGTCTTCTGCTGTTATTTCTGCCAGATCAGATCTGTGTTGCTATGTTAAGGCTACACTTTATGAAAAACACTGTTTCCTCACAACATCCTGTAAGTTTACCTTCAGACGTGTCTTTTCAGAACTGGAGGTATGTGGCCAGTAACACACATTAAAACACCAAGTTACAGGGGAAAGCCAAATTGGGAAGATGTTAAAAACTATTTTATTTTAGAGGTATTTCTTTGGCTACTTTTCAAAGCATCTGAGGAAAGTAACAGGATTTAGTGATTTCTTCCAATAAATTGGTTCCACACAATGAAATTTTTTTTGGAGTGAGAGGAAAGGACAGGAAATCTGCAGATACTGTCAAAATTCTGTTGTAAAGACATTAAAGAGAAATAGTGCTCTTTTCCATCAAACAAGACCTTTCAAAAAATGAATTACAGGTTTCACCACCATGAAGAACTTCAGGATGTGGAGCTGATTACCTACAGTTCAAAGATAGCAAAAGTCCTAGGAGGACATGCAGAAGACAAGGTTTTGTCAGTTTTGTAAGGAAGATATGGGGGCTGGGAGAGCTGTGTCTTGCAGATGTGAGTGTGCTCCCTTTCATGTATGAATCAGACAAAGATTTGTCTTTTGCTCAGGTCTTTTCAGAATTTCTCTTCTTTGCCTGTGGGTAAGGAAATATTCGTGGAAGAGAGAGCAGGGGAAGGAGGAATACTAGTAGAGGCTGGCAATGATCAGCCAAACTCACTATTTTTCCATAGGCTGTGTATAGGGCACCTGGGTGCAACACTAGGGGAAAAGCAGAGCCCTACAAAGGGTTGTCCTCAGTGAAAGAGGAATGAGACCTTTGTTTACTTTGCCATTACCATGTACGTAGCTGTATGCACAGAGGCAGGTGGTGGGGAACAGCTGGCAGTATGGTTTGTACTTGTTTGCATGGGTGGCTCCTGAGTCTTACCTCTGCTGAGAACATGAGAGCCTCACCCCCCATTTTAATACATTTTCTTTTTTTTAAATTATTTTAATCAGTCTTGCTTAAGACCTGTCTGCATGGCAAAGATAACATGAAACATGCAAGGCTTTGTTTTTCAACTGGAAGATATAGTCTGCTTATAGCAGCTCTCATTTGACTTTGATATTACCTTTCTTGCAGCATTAAACTGTATTTCTTAGAATTAGATCATGTTAACCTTTAAAAAATCAGTGAGGTTATATCTAAATTTTATCAAATGTGAGACAAAAACCCTCACTGTTCACTCTCTTAACTGACCAAAAATCAGATGACTGTGCAAAAGTAACACCAACTCAAAACGAATATACCCTGTTGCTCAGCTCCAAGCAGTGGTACCTCGTAGGAGTTAACACTTAGATTCTGGATATTGTGAATGAAGTCATATTGCTTTTGGTTGTCTCAGTAGAGTACCTACAATGTACATCACACAACAGATTCCTCTCTATCTTTAGATCACTCATTTCTAAGATAACAAGGTTTTGCAGAATCTGTGTTAACTCTTTAAATATATAAAACCATGAAAAAACATTTAATTTGCAGAAATTGATGATGGAAATACAGGTGTACAGTAGGACCAATGGTGTATTTTCAGATTTTTGCATCGTAGCATTTTAGTCAGTGTGCTAAATAATCAAATGAATTACAGCTCTTAATAGGGAAATTTCATTTCACTAGTCAACGTTTTCTACATGATTTAAACCAGATGTTCAGTAACTTGCACGAAAAGTTAAGTGTGATGGATTATAATGTCCTCTAAGTTCTTGCTTTCTGGTGGGAAATTGAAGCAAAATATCTGGAGTTAGTAACATGTGGGAAGTAAAACATGCAGACCAGTCCTGAGTAATATTGACACTGAGCATAGTTTACCATCCAGATGCTGAAAAAAAGAATCTTCCATTAGCATCCTGAAAATTGAAGCATTAACTCATTAATCACTCCTTGGAGATACAAGTAATAGGGTTTGAGTCTTTCACTGTCTGCAGACCTCAGTTCATACTTCACCTCCTTACGTCTAGCACAAATATGTTTGCCTGAATAAAATGATTCATATCAAAGTCACCTACCACCAGTATTGCGTGTGATGGCAGCTCTCAAGAACATGGTAAATCAATAAAATTTCCATTTGTTTCCCTTAGAGAATATTTCCTTGGTATACAATAATATTAGATACTCTGTGTACACAAATAGTTATTTAAATTATCACATATCTAACATGTTTATTCATATTCCTAATTTTTATATTTTAAACTCTTTACAGAAAAAGGGATGACAATTTTTTTTCACTATGTTTTGGACCAACTATGTTTGAATGAAAATTAGGTTTCATTGAGTTCATTAGGTTAACTCAAGGCATGCATATACAAGAGGAGGGGAAGAAAAGTTCAGTCCAACACAGAGTATTGTTCTCTGATATATCAAATCAAGCACCATGTAATTGAGAAGTCCCTTTTTCAGCATGTCCTTCAGGATTTTAGAATTGGTAAATTCCATCTTTTTTCACTTTCCATAGGTAGAAAGAGGATAATGACATCATTACTGCTTGCTCTGTCAGATTTTCAGCTTTGCATGAACTAGTCATTAAATCAACCCAGCATAATATTCCCTCTGTTTCCATAGGAGAGGCGGCGGCTGCCCAAAGCCAGCTTGGTATCTCAGCAAAGATGCAGCTCCATGTGGCCACCCATTACCGTTATCGATTCTGCACTTTGAATGATTTAGAAATTTTGGCACCAAATGCACGCTGTGGTCAGCTACCCAACGACAATTGAGAAGGACTACAGGCAGGCTTCAGACATAAGATCTCCTAGCTCGGCCACATCGTGGTTGGCGCACCGCTTCCCTGCACGACTCCAGCACAGCACGCTGGGGGCTGGCAGCTCTGCAGGACCAAGATGCTGAGCCACCTGCACCTGCAGCCTCTGGCCACCCAAGAGCAGAGCCAGCCCAAACGCATCAACACGGGAGCCTGGCATATTCATTGAACACAATATCACAAGCACACACATAGAGCCACTTCTAACCCTCAATTAATAAAAGAGACATTAGAGTGCAGAGGCGCTGAGCAGCAGTTGTGCTAGGTCTGGGCAAGCGTATGAATTTGAGCTCAGCATTGGTCCTGCTGGACCCGAGCTGCCGTGAGCAGTCTCATCACCACTACCTGGAACATCCTACCCTCCATGTATCTCTTAGAGACTGTAAATCTTTCATGTTTAATTTAGAATATGTCCATAGACAGTACTAAAAAGTCGTAATAATTTTGAATTTAACCAACTACATAAGTTCTTATTTTCTATATTTTCACATCATCGCTTCTTATAAATGTTATCAAAGGGTAACTCCACCTATTTCAGCTTCTACACCTTTCTCATAATTCTCACTAATGTGTGCATCACATATTAATCATTAAGATACAGAAGAGAAAGCCTCTGTGAGAGGCTTGTGTTGTATAACTCTGGGACCCTACTGTCATCCATTAAATGAATGACCTGCAGAGACAAACAGATTTGTCACACACACAGCTACACTTTCCTATTAGTAAAGATTTTCTGGTAGCACAAATGCACGTTATCTTTAAGGCACTTCAGCAAGACTCCCTGGAAGTGACTCACAGCCAGATCTTCCAGTAAATCTGAAAGGCATCCCAAAGATCAGTTTCAGGTTGGGTATATACTAAATACAAAAGATTCCAGGTAACCCAAATGAGATTTTACCATTTTAAAACCTCTCATAGTTGTATTTCTAGAGTCAAAGATTTGACTTGTGATCTGTACAACACATAAAATACTTAATAAATGCTCTGTTTTTTTAAAGGCAGCTCATAAATTCATTGCAGTCTTATGGCATACCATTCAGCTTGATTTATGGGGCACAGCTCAGATTTCTTATAGCTGAATTACCAAGCACAAACCAGGTACACCATCCCATTAAAAATGAATTTACTATGGGAACTGCACATTGAAAGTTAAATAATGGCTTGATTTTCAAGCTGAAACTGAAATATTTGCTTTTCTGCCAACTAATCCAAAACAGTCTATGAATAATTGCATTACCTTTCCTTTCAAAATGTTATTTATTTTCACCGAAGGTCATAGTCTTTGTGGAAAAATTACAGAATAATGAGCATTACTTTACATACTCTGACCTGTAGTGTCACCACTGTCACACCTTTGCACTGGAGTGTATGCTTATCTTGGCAAGAGAGCTCAGTTATGCTGTTGGGGTTTTTTTAAAGATATGTTTATTTTATTTTAAAGGAAATTTTACATACATATACATACACATGAATAGCTGCAATTCATATGAATTGAAAAATCATGACTGAGTTCCAGATCAACAATATCTAGAACAAAAAGGTTCTTAATCCCAGAGCACATCATCACAAGTTATGTTTAGCTCACATTTCATAGGAGGTAATATTTTAGTAAATGTCCTAAAGAGTATGGAAAAAAACAAGTGTGAGGTTTTCTTTTTCATATTCTTTCTCCCACCAGTCTGACTTACTATCATAAATTCAACTGTACAGATCTTTAGAGGAGAGATAAATGATCATAACAGAATGTAAAATGTTATAAGAATGACCCAGTGTAGGTATTTCTCAGTGTTTCTATTCTGCAGTCCACAAGGATAAAAGCAAATTCCCTAGAATACTGAAAATATGGGGTCCCAGCCTGACTTATTTTTATTTCTAAAATTTTCTGAATGTTAACTTTATGATGTGCTTAGGATTGAAGAGAACAGTCACTTTGAAAAGAAGTCCTATATAGAATTTTTCATGAAGTCGTATGGAAACTTTGCCTAACATACCAGAAGTGATAAAATAAGAGACAACAGATTTGGATGTATAGTGGCTCCTAAAATTAAAAAAAAAATAAAAAAATGTGGGGGCGGGGGGGGAGAGAGCAAAAGTAAATAATTTCCCATCCTTGACATTTTCAGTTATTAGCAAATATTTATTTGAGGGACCATTTGAACTTGTAGACAAGTTATGACAATAACTGAGCATTCAAGCTGCTGTCCATGCTGCTAGGTGAGATGACCAGTTGACCTAGGTCAACTCGGCTAAATCTTGCCCAACATACTAATTCATCACGGAATCTCTTGTGAACTGAAAAGGAGTCCCTGTCCTCATCCTGAACCTCACTATGTTCATGATCATGAAGCATTGGAAGACCAAAGGAACTCATTACATGGCTATACTTTAACACACAGGTAGTATATATTTTGTTTTGGTTTTCCCCTGTAGACTGCCTCCTCTATTCTGTTTCTTAATCACAGGGGTTCATTCATCTGCATGAGACTTGAAGTCCCCTACCATAAACACCTCCTACACCATTTTCAAGCACACAGTGCCCATTGACAGCTTACAAAGCAGAGCAGGTGCCATCTGAACGCAAAAGAACAAGTTGACTTCCCAGTTTGGTGCAATAGAGCTGAATTATAATAAAACTGCACAGCGGTCATAACCAGGTGAGTGACATCCTTGCACACTCTCGCTGTGCACTGCTGGCCTTTGGAGGAAGTGCTTGCAGGTCACAGAAGTACTTGCTTGATTCCACTTTTTCCCTGTCTGGCGTACACCCATGCAAGACCTAAGTCAGCTGTCTGGTGTATGGGTATGCTTCCTGTGCAGAGAATAATCACCATGTTATATGTGGAAAGAACAATTCGTTTCTGTGGGTTTTGTCTCATTTGAAAGAATCATAGTAAAAATAGCAGAACCAGCATTGACTGATCAAGCCATGACTCTCCTTCATCCAGGCTTTCCTCACTTTTGGTCTGGAGTGGTCCCATTCAGCCATGCATTTGGAAAGCGTTCTGGATTACTCTGTGTCTATGGCAAACACTCTGCAGTCCTACTGACAGGTACTGTATTGCCAGAAAGGAATTTGGTCCAATCTTCCTAATGCACGGAATGGAATGTAATTTGTGCTAGGCAACCTGCACATTATGTTGAAAGGAGACCATGAAAACAAGGGCCAAAAGCTGAAAGATTTTTTGTGACAAAAGGCTAGGACAGAGGGAGCTACAAGACAATGAACTCCATAAAGAGGCGCATCTGTATTTATCTGCAAGTGATACAGTGCACAAAAGAACATTCAAAAAATCGGCAAGTGTGATGTGCATGCAGAGTACTGACTGCTTCTAATCCAGTGATTTATTATACCATTTGACAGTAGTTTCCCAGTAATGGATCATAGCTGCTCATGATGATTTTAAAGTGCAATTGGAATGAAAACAGGACTTCTTCTCTTTAATCTGTTATGTGTGACACACTACAGTAGGTATTACTACTTGTGTTGTGAAATACCACGATGGTCAGTGGTACACAATGTGCTATAAAAAGATGGCATAAAGCTAAGCTATTTTATTCCCTACTTTCTAGCTTTCAAGATGTATTGGCAAGTCTTACTTTTCTATGTACACATTCTTTTTGGAGATACTAATTGCTTGATTTTTGTGTCATGAGCAATTAATGACATTAAATAAATGTAAAAAACTTCATACAATACAGGGTATGTCAGCATTTATGATTGATGACAGTTTAGGCTTTAAAAATATCACATCACATTCTCCTCTAGTTATAAAATACTTCACATAGACAGACATTGTAAATAACTCTTTTGCAGTTCTAACAATAGGCATTTGAATCATCTACTTGGTGAACCTGATGCGGTTCTTGGGGAATTTGGGGCCCTTAGAATCAAGTGTACTGAAGAGGCTGTCAGTCAGTGGGCTGAAGCAAGTAATGTCAGATAATCAGTGACAAAGGTCAGGGACCACACCAACTGTCATGCAAAAAAGGGTTAATTCATGCTCGAGTTTCTCAGATTCCCTCTCCAAGACTTGCACAATTACTGAGGAGGAAATCTCAAAGAATCACTGGTGGAAGAGGAAAGAGAAGAATGTCTTTGGGAAAACTGGATTCCAAGTTCAATGTTCCTTGGAATAGCATGGTTTTTTATGTCCAAGGCTAGAACAGGCTTTCAGGTATTTCATTTGTCTTTCTACCATTGTTCTCACAAACACTAGCCTGGAAGAAGCTGGAGAACTCACCTTGTATACTCAAAAAAGGTAGTAAGATCATTTCAGAATCATCCCAAATCTCAGTCTCACCTTGTATCTTCCATCACGAACCTATAATATTCTTACTTTTAAAATTTTCCTTACCATGAGAACAAAGGCCAACTTAAGCAAAGTTGATGGCAGCAGAGATCAGCAAAAGAGGAGAATGGACGCAGTATTCTGGACACAGAATTTGTATTCAGAAAATGAAAAAAGAGACTGCCTTCAGAAAACTAACATGACACACAACAAAGTTGCATGAGAAAGAGAGTATTATGTCCACTCACTTTCTTTCTTGGTATCATTTTGGTAGCTATTTTCCTAAACGGATCCATATTTTTTGCAGGTTTCAACTAATTTTCAGAGCAGCAGCCAATGACTTCTCCACAACTAAATTTTACATCCACAGCCACCAGTCATGTGAGAAAGAGCTCACCTACATTGGGATATGCCAAGGGTAGGTTCTTCTAACTAACTTTTTTGTTGGGTAAAGAAGAAATACAGTGACAGTCTTCAATATTGGGTGCAGGGAAGAAAATGAATACACTACTGCCCAAATCTCTGCTCACTTCCTCAATCAGAGGAGAGGGTGACCTTGTTTTCTCTGCTAAAATGTCCAATTGTATTTTAAACTCCCATTTCACACACTTGCAGAGCAGATCCACTGCTTTGTCTGTTCTCGTTTGTTACAGCCTCTTTGGCTAGTTTTCCTTATGCGCAATTCATATCTCATGAAGCATTTTTTTTAGCGGGGAGAGAACCTGTTTCCAACAGAACCGATGTCTAAATTTTAAGAAATGAGCCGTATGCTCCCCTAAATTACTAATTCTGCTACTAACTAGAAAAGCAGAAGTAGTGTTGACGACTCTTTGCATGAAAGCCTCTTACTTTCTGCTATTGTTTACTTAGAAGTCAGAGCAATGGTCTTTTCCCATAATCCTGACCCAGCCATTAGTGCGGCAGGTTCCCTCTCTCCAGGACCATGGAGAGTGCCTTTATCCGCCCCGAGGGGCATCCCTCTGCTCCCAGGACTCACTGGAACATGTTTCAAGAAAATAAGTATTTTCGGATGCAGGGGCGGAGGGAAAGTGTATGGGTATGGGTACCCATCCTCTTAAGCTGGAGACAAGGCAGATATATGTGCTGGTGATTTATGGGCGAAATTGCCCTCAGGGCATGTTTTCTTTTCCTCTTTTCACTGTACATTACACTCTTCATGCCTGTTATTCTTTGCCTGCAATGGGAAAATAGTTTGCTTATTGATATTTTGAAAGACATTCCAGTTTTTATGGATTTTTGAAGTGGTATCCTGAAATGGGACTTTTAAATCTTTTGGTAGCAGAGAAAAGTCTTTCAGACCTCCTTTCCTCCCGCTGAGAACTGCATAGAGACACTTTAGCTGCCATTTACCCTTGCTTGTATTGTTTACATCCCTCAGTCATGGTCATATAACTTTCCTGTGGCAACAGTAGCAACTGCACACATTGGCAGAGTTTTGCAGAAATTATAATGTGTTTTTTACCTGGCAGCTACACTGGACAAGCCTCCTCTCTGAGGATTGTTAGAAACACCCTGTACAACCCCGTATGAAAACTTTTAAGTATTAATGAGTGTAATTGTCTTTGAAGATGGACTCTAGAATCTATTCCGTTTTTGGGGATTCTTTCCCCTGGCAATTTTCCTGATATTGGTTTTACTAAAAATCTCAATATTGGAATGATTTGATAGAGTCCTAAGAACAGGACAGTGAGTGTGTGTTAGCATATGTATTTGGCAATGTTCAATCAGTTTTAAATTGAAAAGTAGAATTCAGATCACTTTTCATCTCACAATTTCATTGTGATGATCAGCTGGGAAAGCTGAAGTGTCTCCTGCTTTTCAATGACTTGCAAAAATAAACTATGCAGAACCAAGAATGCACAATGGGATTCTTTTCAACACTTAATCAGAAAACAAACCCACACTATTCCTTATCAGAGGTGTTATTCCTCACCAACACATAGCACTGAAATTGCTTTAGGCATTCAAAGAGACTGTAGTTACAAAGAGAAACACAAGGTAAGGGGGAAACGTTCAAGAGATGATGTTTTCTCCTCTTCAACTGGCAGGTTTCTTGGCTTTTTATGCCTTGGCTTAGTTGGCTTTTTATGTCATACCTGCCATACAACTTACATTCCAGTAGATAAGATCCCTGAAGAAGTCTAACGATAATATAACCAGTTTACTAATTAGGTGTCCAATGGCTGACTATTTACACACAAGGAAAATACTAATCCTCAAAAAAGGCCACTACAAAAAAGTGAGTAGACAAATGGAAAATCTGAAAAAAATACATCTTTTTGCATGTGGATAACATACACAAATACAGCGCGCATGAAAACACATACATTATACATATCAATCAGCATGTGGACGGAGGATGGACCAGATGATCACTTTATATCCATTCCAACATTCCTCCTCTGTGATTCTCTGTGTGTGAAAGTGCACACATCAATGCATAACACATCTTTGTCGACTAAGGATAGGACATGACAGGCATTTAGTTACAGGTTATTAATGATTTGAAAGAGAAGGTGTAAAACTGGACTCCAAGGGCAGCTGCAGAAAAGATTTTTTATTTTTGTAGAGAAAAAAAGGGAATACTTCATAGTACTAGAAAACACCAGATTTGAAAAAGTTCTAAAAGAATACCTGAAATTCCAGATCCTTTTCTAAGGTCTTGAGCAAAAACCCCTTTGTAGTTGCTGGCATTAAAGAAATGCTATACAGCTTGAGCAAACCTAATGCTTCTATTCAAGACTGTCTCAAAGGAATGAAAACAACTAAAAGATTAGATGGAATCTGAGTTTTAGACCAGAAATTCATTCGTAACATGATTCCCTTTAATAGCAAATGCTATGTAATATTATTGATGTGGGCGTTACAGTACCCAAAAGCATGTCACTTCCTTGAAGAGCTCTATAATTCCTTTAGTAAGATGACTGTAAAGGAGTCCCCTTCCTCTTTGATAACTGACCCAGAGGGCATTTACTGAGTTCAAAGAGAAGGCACAGATATAGGTTTTTTTTCCCTTGTAAAGGCAATCTAGATAGAAGAGAGAGCACAAAGAATCTCACTTTATTCCCTCATATAGACACTTGATTCAATATGTATATTCTTGAATGTTTCTTTTTCTAAGCTGTTGACTCAGCTTTACTTAGGTGCATATTATCATACCTAATTCTGAGCAAGTGATGGCATAACCTTGTATGTTATATAGACTTATCCCCAAACACATTCTTTTTTGAGTCAGCTGCCCCAGAAAACAAAAATAATTATGTATTAAAAGCTGCAGAAGATGTTGGTGCTGACTTGAAGGGGTAAACATAACTGTACAAGTCAATACGACAATGCATTGGACTCAGTATAGCCTTTTAGCTCACAGAGAAAGACAGGACTAAGCCCTCCAAAAATAAAAATGAGTCTGTGAATCTTTTTTTCTTTTTCTTGATTCCTGAATATTGGTTAAGTCTGGGATACGTTCAGACTATCATGAAAATATCTGTTCTGGGACTGGTGAAACATGAAAGGAAAATATGCACCTCGTTTGCTTGGTGGTATTGCAATATTTTGTATATGATGAACAGGTGCATACTTCTATTTATCTTTGTAGTTATTCTGATCTTGTGACACCTTTTCTGCTTCTGGAACCAGTGGCTTCCTAATAAGTAACATATTTAACTAATTTTTTTTTCCTCTCTTTTATTTTAAAATACAAAATCTCCTGTTAACTCCTGTTGGCTTTTACTCTGACATATTTACAAAATCAATCTGATTCTTCTTTGACATACTAAGACCTATGTTTACAATACAGACACTCATCTTCTTAGCAGTTGTAAGTTTTCTCTCTAGGCACTTCCTTGTACTTCCATTTCTTTCTGAACAAACAGTATTTGCAAGTTGTCAATGCTGCCTACGGTACCTCCCACTATTTTTTTTTTTTATTAAATATTTTGGTACCATAGCTATACATGTGAGAAAAACAACACCTGTTGCCAAAGTACAGTACGGGCCAGGTTTACAGCTTTCAGCATTCACATGTGCGCACATAAACTTGGGCAGGTACAGTTTATATCCGTGCTTTGCGAACAGGAAAGATTTCCCATTCTGAGCATCTGGTTATCCACAAATACTGTCTCTCTGGCCTGTGAAACACACACAGAGCAACATGCTTTGGAGAATCCTCTCAATTGCTTCAAAATGCCACTTTCTCCTAGGACTGTAAGACGTGAAATCTTTCAGAGGAAAAAAATAATTTATCTTTATCTCTAAACAAGGTACAACACAAGCATGAAGATTAGGCTTTGCTAGAAAACTTCTAAAATTGCTTTGCTTTTACTCTGCATTTTGGTATCAATCTTCTCCAGCACTTCCCCTGTAAATATATTTTTACTCTGAAACTACACAGTACAGTAATTTCGTCCTGTATGTTCTCTTACAGCAGGGTGCAATTGAGGTAATCGTCTTGTCACTGATTAAAAGTTCCTCAGTGGGGAACTTTGGTGGCTACTAAGCCAGGAGACATTTTCTCAACAGCCCATTGCATTTCCACATAGATACCAGCTTGTTGACACGGCAACTTGAACTCCATCCTTCTGCTTTATATAGAGTTACTATCTACTGTCTACTACACTGATGCTGGAGCTTCACCTTTTCATGGGAATAAAATACAGACCACAACCTCCAGTGGAAATAATTTTGTTTTATCAAATGTCACAACAAGAAGGAAAGCTTGTTCTGTACTAACACACTGGACTGGCTACCAAAGACAATTAAAACATTATTCCTGCCCTTTATTCTCTCCATATATATACACCCCATTAGCCAGTTGCCTATAGTTGCCACCTGTTACTATAGGGACTTTCATCCCAGATTTTTAATCCTGTGGATTCCTAATGTAGAACAGAGAATAAGCACTACCTTTATTTATCATCAGCATTTCAAAAATACTGTCAATGCCATCATATGTGGGAATTAGATCATTCTTTGCCTTTTAAGCATCTCTATGCTTAAAATAACAACATTTAAATGAGTAGATGGCATTATATTAGCCTCTAAAGTTCTAAACTTTTACGAAGCTCTTTCACCCTGAACAGTGTGGAAGTTATGTCAGTTTGAGAACATAGCCTTCCATCCTGCTCACTACTGTTTTGGCGCTCTGCCCCGACTCCTGTCTCATGATCCTGCCCCCAGGTGATATTCCCAGACTGACAGTCTGCAGATGTCCTTGTCCTCCCTTTATCTTTAAATCCACTTGCTCAGTTTCATTCCAGCCTGTATAGTCACTTACTTCACAGCTATCCTTTGAGAAGCTCCTCCTCCAAAAGCATCAATGAGAAACACCCCTGGCATTCACCTTTCTCTGGTGAACTCTCTTTGACCAACTGGTGGCTCTGAAACAACTGATACAAACAGCTGCACAGTAAAAGTCTGGCTCCTCGGATGTTGAGACAGCTAAGATTACCCTGGAACTCCCTTCTAGCCCTGTTTTACTATGTTTCTATATTTAATCATTATGATATTGATGAAAAATATTTATCAAGTAGTGCTTCTTCATGATACCATACAATAACAGTTGCATGCATTCTCCTGCACAGCAGGACAATGCTTGCCAGGAAGGGGCAGATACAGATCAGGAATGTGAGATTGATGGTACCTCCCTCTAATTAATTGGTGAGCTTGTGGTTTCATCGGTCAGCTTGCCAGGTGTGAAGCTTGAATTATATGAAATAGCTCTCAAAAGTGACTTCAGAAAACAAAACTTCAGTAGACTTTCTTAGTACAGAGCTATCAACAACATGTTGTAAAATAACTTTTTGTCTACAGAAAAATAAAAATAAAGACATTCAAGAACAAGTTTTCATCCAGCCTGCACAGTTTTAAATGTAAGAGTGTTAAAAATGGCAAGACACAAACTAAATAAAAGAAAACAAAGCCTATAAAAATGCATCCGGGGGAAATTCAAATTAAGTCGGTATATGCTTTTAGAGATAAAAAGGCAATTATGAACAATTCCGAGCCAATTTTTGAAGACAGACATATCTAAAAAGTTTGATTAGGTTTTGGGAATCAGTGAAGGCTCATTTAGGTTTTGTAAGGTGAATTTCTTTGCCGGTATGGCCAGCCCAAAGGCTGCACACTGCATACAGCCCAAATTCATCTTCTCCCCGGGGCTTAATTAATGAGATTGTAAATTAGCAAAGGTGCAGAGGCCGCTCTTTCCCCATGGGTGTTTTTTTCCTGCAAATACTTTCTCAGGCCTCTTCTATCTACCATTTCATTCTCATTTCACTCTTTGAACCTTCTGTTTTGAATGAGGTTATGAGCAACCTGCCAAAGGGACTCTGAAGGCATCACTTAACTCTTCCTAATCAATATCAGTAACTGCCAAGCAAATAAGTTTCAGAGAAATATTGAGAGTCTAAGGGAACCATTTGAGGAAACCTGAGGACTGTGTTATTTGGGATCATCACAACGGTCACTTCTGTCCAAGATAATATGCAAAACAGTAGAAGAGGAGCCCCCCTTTACCAACGCTTCTTTCAAAACAGCGCCGAACTGGAAGAAATACATTGATTGCATGAAACCCGGGTGCTTCTAAATAGACATTTATCACAGCAACATTGTAATAGAAGAGAGAAGCGTCTTCTCCTCCCTCTTTATGCTGTGAAGAAACACTGGGTGTGGCAAACCGATGTCCTGCCTTGGATGCCAAAATATCCTTCTGTAGCACTGCCCCTGGGCCTGTACCTATTAAACAGTTGGTTGGTTGTGTCTGTTTCTGTAGGTTTACTTTAATGGAAATAACAGCATCTGAAACACAAAAATGTTCTTTCAGCACTGAAAAAAATTTCACACATAGCATTTTAAAGTACCAATATAGGCTGTAATGTGGTTCCTAGTCTCTCGGGTGTTTTAAGTCATGGAAATATGGACAACTGGCGTGAGACATACTTCCTCTTCTTGCTTCTCACGAGTGTGTTCAGTAGCCAGTGCTTGCTTTATTCAGAAAGTGAGTAACAAAGATCAAAGTTCATTTCCAAGGATGGAAATGAATTAGATATGCTTTAAAGTAGAGATTTCATTTTTTTGCAAGTACTTAAAAAAAAAAGTCAAAAGTTACAGAATGTGATGATTTCTTTTTAAAGGAAAACCCAAACTTGGGCCCTTATTTAGAATCCCTCTGTATTGAAAGTGTTACAGCATGACTAATATCGTTTACCAAGATCTGTAGTACCTGTTAATCCATTTATTTTTTCTTAATACTGTCCTGCAGGACATTCATCATTTATGTATGCAGAATTTGAATGAAATTAATTTTATTTAAAGATACAATATTTCTACCTATAATTCGATAGCAGTACACAATTTCAAGTTATTAATCTTGTATTTCACGTTTCCATGTTGAAATTTCTATGGATCTCATTCCAGATTTATGCCAGAGATTAATTGCAAAAAGACAGCGTAAGTAATTTTCATTTGCGTATTAATATATCTTGGTTCTTAACCTCATCATAAATACTATATTCAACATATGTGACTCATGAAGGTACACAGCTAGTAAATTTTCCTGTGGCAAAGTGCATTGAAACTCTTTCTGTATACCTTTCTTTTACAGGCATATTAATAAGACTTTTTACTACTAGACTGTCAAATACTGACTCTAGGACTACGTCCATTTCAGGAAAGAAGGCATTAATATTATTTCAGAAGGCCATATTTGTAGTTTTACTAAGTATTAAAAATTGTGTGAATATTGTGTTACAACTTACCGTTTATCTACTTTAAGGAGGATAATTCTCAATTGAGTGGTCTCAACTGCCACTGTGGTTGTGCTGCATTTAATGGGAACCTGTGGTGCTCATCACCGTGCTGGGATGAGACTGAAGGGAACAAAACACTGCATTTCACTGTAAGCTCTGTAAGCTGGCTGGGGTTTGGATCAGATCCTATGTACTTTAAGGTAGAAAATCCCTCAATTACCTTTAGAAAAGCAGTTTCTAAACAAACAAGCAAGCAAAAAGCCCTGCTTTACAGTAGTCTCTGTTGCTGAAAGGAGTCTGGTGCCCAGTTCCTGATCCGTGCTTACGCACCTCCTGAAATGGATCGGGATGCTCCTAGTTCTATAGAATTTCTTGGGGTACCATAACCACCCTCTGGAACTGTCAGATTAGCCTGTACAAGTCTGTATCTGCATTTTGCCTAGTGCATGCAGAGATTCCACCTAACAGTGTTGAAGACCAGACAGCTATACATTTAACATAAGTACTTATCACCTGTCTATCCATAGGTGGAGACATAGATCTTCCAGGGACTTGTATGACTTCCGTGCTGCAACTTGGTTTTTGAAAAGCAGACGTAACACATGTTTTCAGTAAACCTAATTTTCTAGCCTGCTGCTCCTTTCTCTATAGGAATAATAGATGAAGTAAAATGGGTAGCATTGACCAGCTCCCTTTTTCTTCCCAGAATTCACCCCACAGGCTGCTAAGGAAAGTGCCAGTGCTCAGACATGTTGACCGCTGTCCTGGTCCTGTTTCCCATCCACCTTGTGCATTTTCTGGCAAAAATAAAGCGCCGCATTTTTATCATATGCATTTCATATCTTCTTCTTCATCTTTGCAAGGCCTTTTTATGGTTTTCCCAGCCTTAATTCATTTTTCTACCCCTTTTTTGCTGCCCTGCACAGGCAGGTGTTCACAGGTCACCTTGACATCAGCTGACTTTTTCAGCCAGATGATGATATTTACATTGATATTAGAGGCAAATGCTTTAATAACCTTAAATTAGGCAATTACAGTAAAGTTAAAATCTAAGATGCATGCTAGAGACCCAGAATAATTCAGGTGACTCAACTGAAGCTCATGCATACGGGCGGTTTATCAGCAACGAGACGTCTAAGACTATGAGGGACTCTTGTCGGAAAGAGCTGTCATTCTCTCCTGATAGAGCCTGAAAGAAGCCGGCTTCTCCACTTGCCTTCAGAGCTTGATAATGACTGGTAGGCTGCAGAAAAAGGAAAGAGTATGAGATTCAATGAAGAAACCAATAGCTCTTATTTGCTTCCTACAGGCTGGGGTGCTGAATTCAATATCCATGTACTAACATCCCACTATTACCCGGCCTTCTGCATGCGCAGTTGAACTGCTTCATGATCTCACTACGCTAATTGTGACCCAGCACTGGTTAGTTTCCTTAATGCAGTTTCTGAAAAGGCCAGCCACCAAAATTTGAGAAAATAAATGGTTAAAAAGTATTCACATCCTCACCACAGATACAGCATAATAACTGCACGTACTTGTAGCTCTCTCACCACAATAGTAATTCATACATAGTGAACCATAGAGAACGTAAATGCTTTTAATAGACAATTGGGGGATTTTGTACAAGATGGGTATGACATATCCTTCTTGGTATTTACGCTGGAATGGTGGTCTGCTCTGCCTGTCTTCAGTAGGTGGGATGGCTGCTGGTGGGTACGTCTTAGAGCAAGTACAACCTATTTCTAGAGACAAGGTTAGGAGGAAAGTCCAGAAGCCATAAGTGATGGTTACTGCTCATTCTCTTCTACTGAGTCACTGCCACAGATGCGCTAGA
Organism: Larus michahellis; assembly: GCF_964199755.1. Lineage (NCBI taxonomy): Eukaryota > Metazoa > Chordata > Aves > Charadriiformes > Laridae > Larus > Larus michahellis. The sequence goes on from NC_133897.1 coordinate 35,278,871, forward strand.
AAATTATTTCTAGAGACTACAATGTCATCTTTTTGCAGAACTGCCTTCCTTTCTCCATAAATTTCCCTCTCCAGACTGACTCACTCTCTGCACTTAGTGTCTGTACACAGAAGATATTTTCACCCTAGCTCTAGGCTGGTCTCCATTTTTGCAATTTTTGGCCAAGAGCTATTTTTGCCAGAAGTCACATGTATGTGGGATTCTGCCACAAAACCAACCTTTTAAAAACCACTAGTACCAATAATAAACTCTAAAATTAAAATGGGGAGGAGGACTGAATCTAAAAGTGTGGTCTATTTTAGGTAATGGATCGATGTTCCTATTTTGAAGTAAATTATCTTCCAAATGTGGTTCTGTTTTTCAGCAAAAGAGCATAATATCAAATTGAGTAGATTATTTTTCAGCAAAACAAAGGATATGCACATGAGTTTTGGTGACTGCCTGTCCCAAACTTACAGTCAGATGTAGAAACCTTGATCCAGGCTACTAGAAGATTGTAACTCTTTAAGGAAGACATTAGAAATTTATAAACTATCTCACTGATTTGATCTCAAACAACAGATAACATTTATGCAGCAACTTTAAGACAAAAATATTTCATTTCCTTACAAACTTCCTATTGAAATTAATCCCGTTGCTACTATTTTTTTTAAGTATATTTGAACAGCTTTTGTACGGTAAATCAATCAATCACAGCTATATAGTCAAGCCCTTTGTGTATCAATCTTTTCACATGCTAGTCAGGATCTTATCCCAAATATTTATCACATAGTAAATACTAGCAATAAAAAGTCCAAGTATCTAAACCTATTGGCTTTATAGACAGTTGCTCTGTGTAAAGATAGGTACGGAGCCAAGGCTGACAGAAAACATCGTCTTTGTACTTTTTATTAGCCAAGTTCATGCTACTTGTATGAAAACAGTGATGGCAACTGTTCTAACCCTTAAAAAGAATAAAAAAATATCTTTCTCTTACCTGAATAAATGAAAAATTTATTTTGCATAGTGGGGTAAAAATAGCAAAAATTGAGATAAAAGCTAGTGAAGTTTATGCAGAGGTACCTGTGGTGGACAGCACACAAACCGAGGTGCTTAATAACAATATTCCTAATAATTTTAGAACAAAACTCTTGGCGATGTTTATGCTGCTGACACCCATGAAAAGTATAGAAAATTACAAGATGGCTTCTGCAGAGACAATAAATGTTTGCAGTAGTGTTATCCGTCATCTTTCATATATACATCACCTGTTTGTGACATAGTTTTCCAGGATGCAGCCATGCTATAATCATATATTTATGTAGACCAAATAATTCCTCTTTTGCCTTCAGCTTATTAGCTCCTTTTTCAGCTGACACAGTGTTGTTGCAAAATTTGATTGGAAAGGAGTAATTTTCATCTGTGGCCACATGGTGTCTGTGACCATGGAAATTCCAAATACTTTCTGATATTTCTATGCTACCACATGGTTAAAGGAGAACAATCCATTGTTTTACCTGTCTTCAATCTCTTTTCCTCATCTGCCTGGAAGTTCCTGCAGGACATGCCTGTTTTCACTCTGAAATAGATGGAATTGTTAGGGCACATTCTCCCAAGGGGGTGTCTGTCCGGGTTTTGGGGACTGAAAGTGGTAGCTTCAGGTTTCCTTTCCTTACAGTGGTAACAAATACAGAGCTGTGGCTAAGAAAAGGCTGGACAGACCACCTTGCTGAGAGAGCCCAAGGGCAGAATGTGGTTACTGAGAGTCCTCTGGTGAGTTTGCATCAGGGGGTGTGTCACCACAGCCCTTCTGTGCCTCGTTCTCTCCTGAATCACTACCTCGTCCTTCAGCTTCTGCTACCTCCATCTCCTCACTCGAGCCTACCATTACTCCAGATGAGTTGTGTTGCTGCTTTGCATTTGGCCTGACTGGTACAGACAGGTTACCAGACGAAGCCACAAGAAAGCTGCACACTCCTACTGACTCTGATTTTTACTTACGTGGCAAACCAGAGCCTAGCCCAACATCTGGGCCGTGATCAGAACTTGGGACTACTCAACAACACTAACAAAATTGCAGCATTAAGAATTACTTTAAATTAAGTAAAAAGTCTTCCTATTTGCCTTATGCAAATAGTGCAATATGAAACTGGATGCAGCTCAAGGAATTGGGGCTTGTGTTTTTTTAACATGCTTAGGTCAATTTCTCTATGACTGGATGTTGGTTTTGTAGCCACCAAAGAAATAACTGAAAGTGTTTATGATATTCTCTGGAAGCCTCATAAAATGAAAACATAATGTTTCCAGAAAACATTAGTAAGTTGGCTTTGCTATCTGTCATTAGAAAATCATTTTTTTGTGTTGCTTGCAATCTGATATACTTGCAACTTATCTCTTCTTCATAATAATTGTTCTTTTTTCCACCTCAGTAAGCTAACAGCAAGATCTGGGTTCTGAGCTCGTCATTCCTTCTTCATTCACTCTTCCTTTCAACCAGGCACACAGAAAAAAACCTCTTATTAAATACCGAAGTACTGGATCCTATCTTTTCAATGCTGAAAAGAAAAACCATTGGCTTTTTTAATTTAAAAAGCCACACTTGTTATTCTTCCCCTTCAAGCCTAATCACACATATTTAAGGTGTCTGACAGACACATGTGACATTGCTTACAGTCTCTTGAAGCTTGCATTCTTGATAGCTTTAATATCCTTTTAAATAACTGCTACTTGTAACTTTCCTTTAAAAGAGAAAAGTGCCCATTTTTTTAACAGTACTTCATTAGTGCAAAATTAATCCTTTTGGATCTGAAAGAGCTGTCTATTTATAAACCTATCTCTTCTTGTACCTTCTCTGAAGTTGGCAGCGGAGCTGGCTGGAAGGGGCCAGTGGGCTGACCTGGGCAAGTCCCCTTTACACAACCCGTTGTGCAAGAGTGTCCCCAGTCGGCCCAACGTGCCTCAGATGATCAGCCACTCTAAACTAACGCTTTAGTTTTATTTTCTGTTTCTTTGTTCAGTTGGAAAGAACCTACAACGACCATCTAGTCCAACTTCAGGGCTGACTAAAAGTTAAAGCATGTTAATAAGGGCATTGTCCAAATGCCTCTTAAACACTGACAGCCTTTGGGCATCAGTCACGTCTCTAAGGAAGCCTTTGGCTCTGGTTTAGCTTGTTTTCATGCCTTTACTGACGTATGCCTGACCCTTATCACTGTCTGCAGCCATACAGGCCTTCCCCCTGAGCGGCAATGAGAGGCTAGTTCATGAGGAGGTAGAGGAGCTGCAGTTTCTAGCACGCTTGGTGAAAGGAACAAGCCACATTAGCCCACGTGGAACAGAAGCTAGGGAAACCGAAAAATAGTTCTGCTTTCTTGTAGTTTCACTTTTCCAGTTGCTCTGAACACCGTAATATCCAGAGACTAGAGATACGGCCCCGTAGGTGCTGGCTGTGCTTTGAACCGTACCCTCAGTAGGTACCGTGACTGCTGGGAGAAGACTTGCATAGTCCTCAAAACTTTGTTAGGCTGCCGTGAAGAGCTGGCACTGGCAGCGTGCACATTGACAGAATCGCAGAGAACTAGTCCCACCAGCAGCTCCCCTCCCTCACCCTAATTGACTTAGCAAAAAAAAGCCCTTTCTTTTTTCACTAAACCTACTTGGAGGGTGAAGTTACATTAAACAGGGTGAGCTGATGAAACCACTCCTCTTCACTGAAAAGGGAAGAAGCCTCCTTGTCTTTTACCTCCTGTGTGTTCCCCAGCACCTGGCCCCACCATGTAGATAGCACTGCAGACCTCTCCATGACCCTGTGCAGCTCAGTAACCCAGCACACAAGCCCAGGAGACCAAGAAAAGGAGCATATTCTGCATTAGTTGGCTCAGGGAGGGGATTGATGAGTATTAGAGCAAGAGAAGGAGAAAGGACTGCGTGGTCACTGCCAGTGATTACAGAAGAGAGACTTGCAAGGAGGCCCTCTGAGCACAGGAGGAGCAAGACCGCCCCTTCTCAGGGGGCAGTGAGATGTTAGAAAAGCCCAGAGGCTTATGGAAACACACCCTGGAAAAATTCAGCCTCTGTTTTTTTCAAACGTGTCAGCGTTTACTTGTGTGAGTGTTGCCAGGAATAATACTGATGAGAAGGAAGAAAGACGAAATACAGTGAAAACAGATTGTCTTTGTAAAATCGCTGGAACAGTATTAACCTGGACAAGTATAAGAACAAAAAAACCCCCACTGCATATGTTCAGCACATGTTTTTCTTTTTTTTAATATATTGCTGCTTTCTGACAAGTTTCATGTATTTAATATTTTTTGTTGTTTCAAGGCTACCTAATACTAACTGACTTAAATTCTGGCATTTAAATCTAGTTTTCACTTACTAAATCAAACCCTTTGAATGTCCTGAAAAGAATAGCTCATTATTATAGCACCAAATAAAACCTAAATACATTACCCATACATTACCCATAGGTTTGGTAAAATAACAACACTTAAATACTGATTTTCTATACACTCTGCATTTCATAAAACCAGATTTATTAATAAAATTTTATTTTAAAAAATAAAATAAAATGCCAATTATTACATTATGAAAATATAAACAGATTTATTGAGCTAAAACTTATATTCTGTAAAGTAAGACCAGTGTGTGCTGTCGATTTTGTACAGCTGTAATAACCTTAATGCTTAGATAAAAATATTAAAAATAATTATATGATTTTGAAGATCCACAGGTCAACCATCTATACACCAGTCTGAAAGTGGCTTCCAAGAGGCCGTAAGTGTGGCGTTCTTCACCTCTTTCTACCTCGCTGTGCATGAAGTTTGTTCACGCAAAGCCTGACGACTTCTGTGGGCTACCAATGGACAGCACTTCTGAGCATCCTGAGAGCGGACCCTGAAGCCAACCTTTGGACCATTCTCAAGAGGCGATGTCAACATACCTGTGTGTGCATCTGCACACCACAGATAGGCCTGGGGAAGACCATGCACAGCTCCGAAGTCCTACTCTGTTACCACTGATATTTAAAACCCCCAGAACGAGGCACAGTAAAGCATATTCTATCTATCTACTACATTTTTTGAATGTTACCTGTTAGGAATTCAACTTTTTTGTTCCTTTTGGCTGGTCTCCTACATCCAGCATAAAAAATTAGAAGTCCCATCAAGAATTCCTTTCATGCCAGGGAAAATTCCTTTAGAAGATATTTGCTCCACGCTCTATGTACGTCCATTTTAAATTTCCTTTCTTAGCCATAAAAAAATGTATGCAAGCCCCCTCTAAATATCTCTACCAAACTGATTTAATATATAATAAAGCTACAGATTTAGAGCCATGATTATATTCATAAATGATTATAAACGCTGAGAAGTATTTTAACACTAATATAGCAAAGTGAGCTCAGAAGATAAGAGCATCCTATTTTTTAACAGTTTAGATTTAACCTTAAAACTGATTCTTTTTTTTTTTTTCCCATGCTATACATTCCAAATAGATGTACAGGCTGTCACCATACTGGCTTCTGAGTAACAGCAGCAACAACAACAACTTGTTCTAAAGCAATGTTAAGATAATCTATGGAGTATCTCTTTTTTTTTTTTTCCCCCCAGAGGAATGCCTCCACTTCCCTGACTTCCATCCCTCAAGGCTTCAGCATAACCCAGTATTCCCTAATTGAAGCTTGGTTTTGATGTCATGGATGTTATTTTTCTTCAAAACTTTACAGCTTTCATTTTCCTTAGTCATGAAAGGCATCATATGCATCAGCAGCTATTTTATATCCTTTCTGCCCTCCCGTGACCTATATCCAAAACTCCTCCTACATGAAAATCTCTTTACACACTCCACAAAGTACTTTAAACCCAGCTTTAAAGGAACTCTTTGTCGCAATCTTATTGAGACAACAAAGTCTAGTAGTAAGGAAGATCCTCTGGGATTGGGCAGGTTTAAGTTCAGTGCCTGTTCCCCAGCGGCTTTTCTTACCACCTCAGGCAAGTCAGCTAGTGGGATCCATGCACTTAAATATCTTTTTTGAATATGGACTTTAACATCTCTGTGTTTTGATATCCCAGCTGTACTGGGGGTAATAAAACTCCCTGATTTCACCAAAGTGTTGTGAGCATAAGAATGTCAAAAATTAGAGGTGTCTCACACACCCTGGAAGAAGCATTTAGGGATAAGAACCCCTTTATGAGTCTTCTGGGGCTCTGACAGATTACAATGTATAGAGTCTCAAGTAATTGTTCAGAATGTATGTATGTAGGTATGTGTGTGGGTTTTATGAACAACAGAGAGATCTTGATTAAATTTTGATGCAAAATGGGAATTATGCAAAAAAAAGTGCAATAAAAAACAGCTATTGCATTATTAATTAAGAAATAGAAGTAATAATTAAATTAAACAATCAGTGTACTTTTTACTATTAAATTAATTATTAAATACTAGAAATAGCTTAAGCCTTCCTCAGTGTTCCAGTTATGTTTCAACTGCATACTACTCTGTTATCAGTGGTACATCTGCAGCGAATTAAGACTTGAATAACGTTACCTTCCAGCCTACATCAGTAATTGCAGCAACACTGTTAACCACAGTTCATAGAACCTTACTGATAAGTATTTTCACTGCCCTCGCTTGCGAGACAGACTGTTCAGCTTTGAGGGGATGGTTTCACAGCTCTGGTAAGCTGAATTAACACCCTGCCACGGCTGATGCACACACTGCTCCCTGCCCTTCCCACCCTTCCTTTCTGCCCCAGCGCTAACCACTCACTCCTGCTGTTTACAGCATGCCAGCTCCGGAGCTAATGAGGTACCTCTGCGAGCCAGTTTCAGTCACTTAAACAGCAGAAATCCAACCCAGCAGTCAGTTAGATCAGCTTACAGCAAAGCCTGCCTACTGTCAGAGCTGGAACGAGGAAGGATGGGGGCTTGAGGGGACAGGAACACATGGATGAGGAAAAGCGGGAGCAAGGGGATAGGGAGTAAAGCTTTCTTGGCCACTGAGATCACTTTCATTCACTGCTCACTCTTGTCTTTAGTGCGTTCTTTCACTAATAGTAAATACATGCTGAAAAGATCAGAGGGCAGGGCAGGTTTGTTCATGCTGAAGTGATACTTTTGGCAGTTCTTTCCTGAAGTGTGTTTGGTACAGAATCATAGAATAGTTAAGAGTTGGATGGGATCTTGAAGATCATCTGTTCCAACTCCCCTGCCAGAGGCAGGGACACCTCCCACTGGACCAGGCTGCTCAAAGCCCCATCCAGCCTGGCCTTGAACACTTTAAGGGATGGGGCATCCACAACTTCTCTGGGCAACCTGTTCCAGTGCGTCACTACCCTCACAGTAAAGAATTTCTTACTAATACCTAATCTAAATCTACCCTCTTACAGGGGTATCTGCTGATGAGTCACATCCCAGACACATTCTTCAGGTTTTGGGGTCTTCTTTTGGTGAACTAGAAGACCAGACACTTGGGCTAACAGCAGCCTTGACAGGTTCTCCCCAGACCGCAGGCACAGCTAATGGCACAAGCATCCTTTCCCCAGAAGCCAAATAGAGGATGTCACAATGATGGTCCTTAACTCGTGTGTGTGGCTGGGAGGTCCTGGGCTGGTCAAGAACTGGTTTTTCTTGAAAACAAATAATATTGTCTGTAATTAAAAAAAAAAAAAAGATGACAGATTTTAAATCAGATCTTAAACAATACAAAATGCCTAGCCAAGGAACTTCTCCAAATTACAAAATACCTTGAGACTTGTAAAACCAGTGGAATAGCAGTGCCTGATCACTCAGTTCAGCTTCTGCCATAAGAGAAATGGCTGGGAGCAAGGCCAAAGAGCATCCTGGACCAGCTATTCTCACACACCACGGTAGCTCTCCAGGGAATGTTACTGTGTTGTATCAGTTAAAGCAGCATTATCCTCTCCTTGTAAATATCTGGATCAGAAACGTGGTAGAGAGGATCAGCTTTCAAAAATGTTTTGAGAAGTAACAGTAATTGTTTCATCCATATTACTTATTTGTAGGTTCATCCACATATTGTATGAAATTCAATATATGTCCTTTCAAATTCCTGTGAGGCCATCACCTGTCCTGATGCTGCTGGTATACAGTCAATACAACAATCAATACAACACAATATATCAACAATCTTGGTCAACAGGGGAGGTACAAGATGACTGGAGAGTGGCTGATTTGACGCCCATCTACAAGAAGGGTCGGAAGGAGGATCCAGGGAACTACAGGCCTGTCAGCCTCACCTCTGTACCAGGAAAGATCATGGAGAGGATCATCTTGAGTGAGCTCTCACGGCAAGTGCAGGGCAGCCACGGAATCAGGGCCAGCCAGCATGGGTTTAGGAAAGGGACGTCGTGCTTGACCAACCTGATCTCTTTCTATGACCATGTGACCCGCCTTCTGGATGCGGGGAAGGCTGTGGACGTTGTCTATCTGGACTTTGGTAAGGTCTTTGACACCGTCCCCCACAGCATTCTCCTGGAGAAGCTGGCAAATCATGGCATAGACAAGTGTATTCTTCGCTGGATTAAAAACTGGCTGGATGGCCGTGCCCAGAGAGTTGTGATTAATGGGGTGAAATCCTCTTGGTGGCTGGTCACCAGTGGTGTCCCTCAGGGCTCAGTTTTGGGGCCAGTTTTGTTTAATATCTTTATCAATGATGTGGATGAGGGGATTGAGTGCACCCTCAGTAAGTTTGCAGACAACACCAAACTAGGTGGGAGTGTTGATCTGCTTGAGGGTAGGAAGGCTCTACAGAGGGACCTGGACAGGCTGGATCCATGGTCCAAGGCCAACTGTATGAGGTTTAATAAGGCAAAGTGCCGGGTCCTGCATTTTGGTCACAACAACCCCAAGCAACGCTACAGGCTTGGGGCAGAGTGGCTGGAAAGCTGCCCAGCAGAAAAGGACCTGGGGGTGCTGGTGGACGGCCAGCTTAACATGAGCCAGCAGTGTGCCCAGGTGGCCAAGAAGGCCAACAGCATTCTGGCTTGTATCAGGAATAGCATGGCCAGCAGGAGCAGGGAAGGGATCGTGCCTCTGTACTCGGCACTGGTGAGGCCTCACCTCGAGTACTGTGTTCAGTTCTGGGCCCCTCTGTACAAGAGGGACATTGAAGTGCTGGAGCGTGTCCAGAGGAGAGCTACCAGGCTGGTGAGGGGTCTGGAGACCAGGTCATATGAGGAGAGGCTGAGGGAGCTGGGCATGTTTAGCTTGGAGAAGAGGAGGCTGAGGGGAGACCTCATTGCCCTCTACAGCTACCTGAAAGGAGGTTGGAGAGAGGTGGGTGTTGGCCTCTTCTCCCAGGTGAATACTGACAGGACCAGAGGAAATGGTCTGAAGTTGCGGCAGGGGAGGTTTAGATTAGATATTAGGAAGAATTACTTTACTGAAAGAGTGGTCAGGCACTGGAACAGCCCTGACTGGAACAGGGCATGCTCTGAAGGGCAGAGATTGTAGGTTGTTGATTTTTGGGGTTTTTTTTTTTTTTGTGTGTGTGTGTATGGTTGGACTCGATGATCTCAAAGGTCCTTTCCAACCATGAAGATTCTATGATTCTGTGATTCTATACCACGTCTCATGCAAACTCCTTGTGGGGCATCCTTTATGCTGGGCTTAATTGTTATGTATAACTTAAGCTAACTCTGGCCCATGTGGCCTATGAAGGTCAGACTAATTTCTCCGGTTTGCACTTCCTAGTTGAGTTTCACCTCCTAGCACATCAGTCAACTTGTCCTTATAAACAAGTTGAAGTGAAATCTACTGTGGATAAATGCGGAGCCTGCACTTGAAACCTGAGCTGAAGTAACAGCCATAAGGTACTCGTGTGGCGCATGCTGCCAGCAAAGGCAGGTGAAGGGTCCAAATACAACGTGCACCTCTTCTCAGCTGTGCTACAAATACAGTCTCACAGCGTGGCTGAGCCTATTATGAAGGAGGGAGAGAAGAAAAGACCTCACGACAGCAAGGGAAATTGGTGCAGAGGCATTCTGCTAAGCCCACAGTGAAGAAGCAGTTTCACATCTCTTGTAGCTGAACTCCCCTGCTGCTGAAAGGTGCAATTCCAGTCTCTGCCTAGCCATGTCTTCTCACCTTCCCTTTGTGTTGGGGCTGTGATGCTTTGTCAGCACAGGCAGCTGCAACAGCTTGCTGACCCAGCTGAGAACATACCTTTTTTGTGGTTGTTTCTTCCAGCTGGGTCAAGTGAGCTCCTCTGAGTCACTGCAAGGCCACACAAGCGCCAGTACTACCACAAGGGAGTCAACGGTGACGCACACCAGGGCAAGAAGGAGAATCACTCTCTTTGTAAGAGCATCTTCCCAAGTTGGCAAAAGATAGTTGTGAAACCACACAGCTGAATATGAACCCAGCGCAGGTAAATATGTGGCTGTGAATCAGCACACAAAACTACATGCCAAACCCAGAAGATTTTAATTAGGCTATTGTTAATGTAGCACTGCAGTTGGTAATGACTAGCGCTGCAAGGACCAGTGAGATCGGTATAGATGACTGTGATTTGCAATATCATGGCTTTTCTGACGGTGAGAGTATTGTTAAGTACAAGCAAACTGAGAGAAAGCACAAATGTTAAAAGTTTCTGAAGTCTTTCTGTTACTAACAATGGAAGATTATAAATTCTAGCAAAACTAGAATAATTTTTAAATAAGAGTTGAAACTACGGAATCCAAAATATGTCCTCAGATACAGGATAGCAGAAGGGATCAAACTGGCATTAAGCTCCACTGGGCTCATTTTTTTCTGCTTCTAGAGATGCTTCCTGCTTTGTTGTGTTCGAGGCTGGCCATCTCAGCTTTGGGGAGAGACTCTGCAGGAACTTTGCACAAAGCTTATGCTGGTCACACAAAACAGAAGGTGTCAGGTTTGACTTTGGTTATCCCTGTCATTCCCCTTCTCTGTCTCTGTTCGAAGCAGGAAAAATAGGTAGTGTCAATGTAGGCATGGGGACCAGGGAATTCAAGCTATGGTATAATTTGTTGTCAAACTGACAAAATATTTTAGCCGCTCGGAGCCAGATCTTCCATCTGCATCACTGTGTCATGACAGCAGCCACTGCCCAGCTGTTTTGTGCCCTTACCTCTCCCTAGTGATTAAACACATGCATTCCCTCCGAGGGAGACTTAATGGCACCCAAAGAGTTGGGATCTCCATGCCTGCTCTTTAGTCATGAGAGGCAGCAGAGCAGTGCTTACTCCAGAGCTGTGAGGTGCCCTTGTGGAGTTTGTGGGCAGACTTTTCTCTAACGAGAAAATCTTCCATTTTTTTAATATGTAAAATATACACATTAAAACAGAAAGCTTATATCTCTTTCTCTTAATTAGCTTTTAATTATTATTTTTCAAGTAGGTAAAGAGAGAAGTTATTTCCATATTGTATTTTATGTTGCGCTTAGTCACTTGTTTGGCAAGTTTAGTGTTTCATTGTAGAAAAAAATGCCAAAATATGAAAGATATCTTTCACTATCTAGTAACTGAATTTTGCAGTGCTCATACATTTGTCATTGCAAATATGTATTTCAGCAGGAAACCACACGAGATGAATTAGATTTCCTGTTCAGCTTAGAGAGTAGCAGAAGGCTATTGATGCATCTAGCTGGTTCAGGGCTGTTATCTACCGTTACAGGAGATACAACTCTGACATTAAAACTCTTTAGTTGTTCTTCATCTGAAGACTAAAGCGAGTGGGCTACATGGTGTCAAATTGGTTCTGTCCACTTCTGTGAGCTGCTTGTTGCAACGTACAGATATTGAGGCAGCAAAGTACAATAAATTTGCGGCCTAGGAAAGCTGCCTTTGATGTCAGGCAACTGTGCCTGTGCTCTAAAATAAAAATTTAACCACGCAGATATAAATTGAGGTGCTCTTCTAAGTCAGATGGAGAGCTGTTCATGGTCACATTCTTTTGCCAAGCAGAAAAGGTCAAACTCTCTTATTTCTTAGCAACAGCATCTTATAGCATCACATAATTCCAAGGAGTATCCAAAAGCGATTTCCTTTCTTCTTTCTCATAATAACTAATACTTGATGAAAAGAGAAGACTTCTGTAATGATTTAGAATGTGACTTTTACACTTTGGAGGTGAATCTTAGCAATCTGCATAAAGCTCTTTATAAAGCAGAAGGGACTTTTTACATTTCCATCATAATTCAACACAAAAACAAGTTAAAAAATACTGAAACAAAATGACAAAAGGTGTCATTTTCTTCTCTGGTTTTTTGACAATTTTTCCTTAAAACAGAAGAAAGAACAGATTCAAGTAATCATTGGACCTTCCACAGCCCATAACATCAAATGGAGATAGCTTTGCTTGCAAGGCCAACAGTAAACAGGTGCTTTCCAGAGAGGTTTAAATTTCACTAACAAAAATCAGTTATGTTTGAAAGGTTCCAACTGTATTTTTTATGTTTTTTAGTATCCAGAGTCCCATCTGTGGCAGAAGAGCTATTCTGTGCTCACTTGTGTGATAAAGCTCACCTGTGTGTGATAAAGCTCACCTGCACACCCACAAAGATCCTCAGAAAGACAGTGGTAGCAGAAAGAACCGAAATAATACCCTTCCAGGCTACCCTCAGGCCCATCGCAGGGGGCTCACCGAAGGCCCACCTCCACAAGCCCAGGGGAGCACAGCGACGCAGGGTGGCAGGCAGGAACCTGAACCTGAGGAACCTGAATGACCACTGAGGAACAAACACCTTGCCCAGTCTCCGCCATGGGCTGTACCAGCAGAGCCTCACACCTGGTATCCAGGTAAAAAACTCATCATGATGAGGCACTGTGAGCGAGCATGTCTCTGGATCACCTTTTGGACCAAAGCGGGATTGCTGCCCAGGGATGCAGGAGAAAAGCAGTTTGGGATTATACAGGACATACTACGTGATGTTTAGGGGAGGAACCAAAGGTGGGAAAAGGGAGACTTAGGTGATTTGGAAAGGAACGAGAGTGGGAAAATAGAGGGATAAGGGCAGAAAAAAGGCTGGTTGTGTGCAAATAGTGTGTATTTCAGTATTTCTGTATCTCACTACCTGCATCCTAATGTTTCGTTCACCTTTTTAACTCCTTTCGCCCATCAACCTCTTGCCAGTCAACTTTCAAGTAAGCAATTTGGCAACCAGCACTTTAAAAAAGCATAGTTTTGGGAAAGAAAATTAATAAGTATTTAAATGGCTTCTTGTAATAACTGTTGGCAATATTTAGAAAGAAAAGTCTGCTAAGTTACAAAGAATACTAATGCACTGGTCGTACAATTTTCCTTCTGATAAGTTATTCTACTTTATTCCTTTCTGTCTTGTAAATTTTGTCTTTAACAACACTTACCTAATTTACCTCTTCTTACACCAAGAGTCAAATATTCATTTTAAGCACAGGGTCGTCATTTCTATGTTCACTCTTTATCTAAATATGTTCACTCTTTATCTAAATATTCAGCTTAGAAATTTTCTGTGGAGTGGTTCTAGAATTTAAACATTCATAACGCTTCATTGCCATCACTGTCTTCAAGAATTCATGGAAGATGGGTGAGTCTGAATAGAGGAGAATATAATATTATCTTAAGAAAGAAAGGAGGAATCAGCAGTCAACACAATTTCAGTATCAAGAGCAATAGTCAAATTAATTATTAAACAGCGACACTAAAAGCACCTGGAGGGTCAGTGAAAAAGAAACAGACAGTAAGGATTTGTTGCAAACAACAGTTTGTTAAACTGCTGCATTTTCCTTCTTTAATAGACTATCTGGGCTGCAGCGAAAGAGGAAGTAGAATTGATGTGTATTGACTTTAGGGAATCTTTGGGCACTATCTTACATGACATTCTCATAAACAGCGTACAGAAATATTTTATTCTCAGCTAAATTGCTACACAGTAGGTGCACAATTGCTTGCAGCAAATACTCCAAGACTTATCAATATTGTGTTTTCAAACAAAAAGGATATATAATATAGAATTCCGCTGGGGTCTAGCCAAGATCTGATACAATTCAACATTTTCATTCATGACTTGGTTGATGGAAAGGAGCGCACACTTACAAAATTTGCACAGGATGCCAAAGTGGAAGGGGCCGCAAGGGAGCTGAAGGATTAGAATTCAAAATGACTTTGATAAATGGGAGAAGTGGTCTGTAATCAATAAGATGAAACTCAATAAACACAAGTACCAAGTATTATATTGAAGCAAGAAAAAAATCAAATGTATAAATACAAAATGGAGAATAGCAGCACTGTAAAAAGAGGCCTGGGTGTTGCAGTAAACCACATATTGAATATGAGTCAACAATATGATGCTGATGCAAAAATAGAAAAACTCATCCTGGGACATTTTAATACGTGTGTCATATGCAAGACAGGGTTAGTAATTGTTTTTCTTAACTCACCTCTCAGAAGTCTTAGTTTGGTGTAGTTTAATAGGATATTACAAAAAGAAGTTAAAAAAAAAAGTGTAAAAGGTGGAGAATAATTGAAAAAGGGAAAGGATATATTTGCTCTAAAAAAATAAAGGCTGATGGCAGGTGTGGATGTGATATGATAACAACCTTCTGATAAGTAGAAGGTTCTCATAAACAGGGTTACCACTGATTGCTCTTCATGACACTGAGGTCATGACAAAACCTAACTGGCTTCAATTGCAGCAGGAACGGTTTAGGCTAAGACAGGAAAAACTTCTAACTCTAAGGACAGCTATGGACAGAAATAGGTCACCTAAAGACGCAGTATAATCTCCAACATTCAGCTTTCTAAGAAGAGGCGAAAAATATACTCATCAGAGATTCTCTGTTCCTTGGAGCATGAGGCAAACAGCGTGACATCCTGCAGTTTTTTTCATTCTAGCTACTGTTGTTACAGTATCAAAGAAACAGAAACTTGTAACTTAAATTAGCTTTTTTATTTTAATACTAAATATGTTCATGCCAGTTTCTGACAGTGACTTGCCTTTCTTATCTGCAAAAAGAAATTCACACCCTGGTGGTCTGCTTCTTGTAAGTAGTAATGTCTTCAGAGAGGTTAGGTCTGCTGCTGACTTTGATCCGTTCTCTCAAGACAGCTTAATGCATCTCTTGATGTCTGCAGGTTTTTGATTCCAAATATTTATCTTATTTTGGATTTATTTCTGGCCACTTGAATTTTGTGTTTCCCCACAGAGCCCCTCTGATACACACATCAGCTACAGAATTCAGCTGCCACTGTTCACGACACTCCCTCCTGGCGTCACTGGGGCTGCTGTTAAGTCTTCGTAGGCTTATTCATTACTTGAATAAGTTATCTAATGCAGTTTGTTTGTTGTTTTTACCATTCTACTGTGGTGTGATTAAATAGTTACCAAGTTCATTTAAGGATTTTATTTTCTTAAATGTTTTGCCTTTGGTTTCACAGCTTTATGCCTTTGGACACTCTTTCTGCAGTTAAGATCACTACACTAATCTTGACTATCTTGCTGCTACTGTGACAGAGGGAGTCAGCTGTAATTACTTCTTAAATCAGATCTCATTTGTTACTTACAACTAAATCTCTTGTGCACCAGCAAAGCTACCTGCTGCTTAAAGCAGTCATTTGTAGTAACCAGAATTTGCTACTCTTAGCTATATCCTTCAGTGGCATTTGAGCTACTAATCCTGGGTACTTGAAACTATCTATTACTACTAGCTTACTTCCATTTGTACCCTTCTTTGTGCAATTCTTTTAAAAGGGTCATTCTTCTACCTCAAAATGCGCTGAGACTTGGATCTACATAAAAATGGAGTCTATGGCTCATGTTCTCAGTTCTTTCACCTCAGAAACTTCATTAAAGTAAAACTGCATCATATTGAAGAGTCGAGATTAGAAAATATATTTGAGACTATGGAATGTGCTTGCTTTGTCAGTAGTTTTTTTTCTATTAGAGTTCAGGGGTAAAAATTCTACCTCACGTTCTCCTATACACCTGCTGTACTTGTAGACTTGAATTTACAGTTATAATAATGGATTTTCTCAAACAAGAACTGCTGTTATTGACATGTCTCTCGTGGAACATTTTTTTTCATTTATTAATACAAGATTTGTGCAGAACTGGGTCATCAGTAGCATGTAAAAAAAATGGGTCACAAATTGCAAATTATGCAGAGCATAGGATATCCTGCCTATGCTTACCTGTATTTTAGGCATGTTAACTAGTACCTTAGATTGTACCGCATCCCACTTTCCCATCCTCTGGCTCTTTGTAAGCTGCCAGCCCTGTTTCGCGGCAGGGAACAGGGGAGAGGGATCGTGCTTCTGTCTCTGAAGCACACAACAGCTTAAAAAAAGCTCATATAAAATACCACAGAACTGTCACCACACTCACCATCAGAGCCTCTCCATTTTTGCAAGACGAACTGAGCAAGAAGCACGTATCTGGGCACGCAGCAGCGCTTTCAGGGGCAGCGCAGATGCATGCAGACTTCCTGAGACAGAAGCGTTGTTTCCTGCGCACAATGGGACACATGAAATAGGCTGCAAAGTTGGAGTTACATCAGGCATGACCTTCCGAATAGTCAGATATTGTCACTGATGACAAAGACGGGATCCCGTTGAGCGTCGTGCCTGGCTCCGTGAGAAGAGTTCTGCAAACCCAGGTGGGGCAGCTCAGCAGCAAAATGAGATTTCTAGAATGGGAAGTACAATATTAATGGTAGATTTGTGATAAGTTCAGCCCTTATTTGGTGAGGCAATCACTAGTATAAGCCTGTTGTTGAACAAGTAGAGTAGGACAACTAGTCATGCAGAGACCCAAAGCATACTTCCACTATATTAGTGCTCCAGCAGTGTGTTGTGACTGGAAAATCAAAAGCAAGCAAGGTTATTTAGGAAATTAAAACAACCATTTCAATAAGAATTGGTAGCAGACTCTTCTCGGATACTTTCTCAACTGTATCAGGGTCAATGAAGGGGAAAAAAATACTCCCCACATATTCAGGTCTCCGTGCTCGAGATCAAAAGGAAGGAGTAATTGTGTTGTAAGCGTTGAGGGATATTAATTGTTTTGCATAAATAAGGTAAGTTTTAAGTAGAATAAATTACTTAGGATAATAATTTGGTGTGATTTGTGCTGCTTGCTTAGCTCTACTCAACCTGAGCAGCTAGATCTGCTGAAACCTTTAGGCCGTGAGAAAGCTATTCTTCTCAGTACTTTTCCTAGCAGATGGTACAGTGTTGTTTAATCTTTTAGCATGGGAAAGTACTGGATATCATACTGATGTTTTGGTAGTGTTTCTCTCAAGTCCAGGACTCTTCAGTTCCCCATGTTCTGCCAACAATGACAGGTGCACAAGGAAAGTAACCAGAAGATGCAGAGGCTCTAACCCTTGATGTAAACTGCAGACCAACAAGATAAGAGCCTGGCAGCCTGGACATAGAAAAAGAATCCAATTAGATGTTAGAAGACCCCAGACCACAAATCACCATTGGACTAAAAGATGCATGGACAGCACATGAAGGGCATGTGAGGGGTGGGTGTACGGATCACAAGGGTATAATTGCCCAGCGATTTCTTTATTCAGAGTCCCTCTCTTTGGAGGCACCCAGCTCAGGCTGTTCTTGCTGCTGTACCTTTCAATAAACTATTTTATGAAATCCAGTGCCTGAGACTGCTGCAGGAAACCTAGGGTTGAGCCTGAAGAAGGAGGAAGCATGCCCAGGAGTAAGTGTGTGTGTGTGTGTGTGCAACACCACAAATGGTGAGTGAATGCTTGGGCCGCAGCTTCTCTTTTAGCAATAAGCTGTTGTAGATAACCACGGAAGACAAAGGCAGTGTCAGGTGATTTAGCAAGGTGCATGATGTCAGGGTGTCCTACAGCGCTCTCCCAGCCATACTGACAGAACGAGGCTATGATCCCCCAAGTTTCCAGCATGCAGAGATCAACAGACTGACCCATCAAGAGCCACGGGTGACTGTGCCTGCACCCCGATGTCCAAGCTCACGAGCTCATCCATTGGCAATCTCCACTGAGACCTTTTCAATTACTGCTTCAGTTGCTTGTCAAATGGTAGCTGGATGTGTGTGCTCAAAGAAAAATCACTGATCTTCTGTCAGACTTGATTCTAACTACGGCCTTCCTACCATTTTTTTTACATATTTAACAGTATCTATCTCCTAATTGTGAGGATTAGGATCCCAAGGTTTTTCCTTCCCTAATTAATTTTGCAGTAATGATGGTAGGTTATGTCACATCGTTAGCAGCGGGGGCTCTCTGGCTTGGGAGAAAGGAGAAGGCAAGATGTCTGCAGAGACTTAGATTTGCCAGAAGTTAGTGACAGCAGAAGAGAAACCAGACACTCAATAATGACAAGCAGAATCAAGTAGCTCCTTGAGTTCAAACAAACTTTGAGCAAGACTTTATTTTAGTTTTCAAATTTGCAATAGGTCAGGCATAGAAAACTGTACAGAAGAGAATGATCACTGCCTTACAGAAGAGAATGGTCACTCTGCCTTAAGGTATGCACATCACTTTCATGCCGGGTGATGTGATTCTGGGTGATGAAAAAGGACATCTTTGACTAAGCCAGGAGAAGCTCACCAATGAATGTCCTTGAACTGATGTGCATGCTGTGCCCTTGGACATGCTGGATCGCAGCTGTGACAAGGAATGAAGTCCAATATCTTGAGTAATGTCAGGTGGATTCCAATTTTCTACCCTAAGCTAAAAGCTCACTTTTACAATATCTGACACAATATCACACAGTGGTCAGGGTTGATTTGGTGGGCCCTGTCTAGACTCACATTATTGCATAAATTCTGTTCAGAATAAATAAATGCTTGATTCAGTGTCTGAGACAGACCTGTTTTCTCATAATTACCACCACGTAGTTATGACATGAGAAAATTCTAGGAGAATATCAGGCAAGTGAGAATGAGGTGCAATGGGCATAGATGTGGTAGAAGGGAAGGGGAGATCTCTGCTTCAGGCTTGGACAAGTTAGGGCCATGGTAGGCAGAACTGGAGCATTTACTTTTACCATTGGGTCTTTCTGGAGACAGAATTCTTAACCCAGTCCCCCAGGCTGATGCATTTACAAAAAAAACAACACTACAGAAGAATTCATTCCTTGAGTTCCCATGGTGTTTTTGATAGATGTTTTCCACAGAATCCAATCAGGTCAAATACCTCTGACTTGGTCCACTTGGGTTCATGTGGAATAATGCCTATGGAGTGTGCTTGCCAAGTACACGATTTCCACTGTGGCTCTGGTCCAGGCTCTGTCTGATCAGTAACGCTATGCCGTCACCAAATTCTTCGAAGCTCCTGTTGTTAGAGCCAAGACATTTTACAACACAACACCAGACTCCAGCAAGGGCCCAAATAAAAGAAGAAAAATATGCACCCAAACCTGCATGTACACAAGGAAAGTGATTCCTTGGAAACTTTGGGTAGCATGACAAAGCAGCATCAACAGCAAAAAGGGAGCATGAAAGAATTGGCAAAAGAGCCTTTGGGCTGCTGAAGAAGGTTTGTTCAGAAATACCGACATCTGACACCTGATCTTGCATAACCCTGCCAGACAAAAATTATTCCTTCATTTGTTTATTTCTATATTCTTACCCCAACCTTCAATCAAATGGAGTGGTCTTATACTAGTTCAACACCTTGTGTCTAAGGGCTGCAGTATTTTTAATCTAGTACTAGCTACCCTACAACCAGATTTACAGTTTCGCAAAGCCACTGTTTCAGTACTGTCTCTGCTGTTTACAGCTGCTGGCCTCTCGGCTCTCTCTGTCCAAATGCAACCTATGTAAATGCTGGCAGATAGTAGAGAGGGTAACCAATGAAACTGGAGCACGCAGCCAGCTGTCTCTCCCTCCCCCTTCACACCCCCCTCTTTTTTTTTTCTTTGTAAAGATATTTAGGTGTTGTTCTGTTCAGCATTACAAGCCTCACTGTGCTCTGTAGAGCAATGCCTAAATATGCTGAAAAATCTCAGTCAGTGTGCTAGGTGAAAAATCAATGAATGCTAAGAGAGCAAGCCAGAATTAACATAAAGGAAGACAGAAGACAGTTTGGGAGCTTAAAAAAAAAAAAAAAGAAATGCAAAACACAGGTAGGAATTTTGGGTAGAAGAGTATTTTTGAGGTGGGGAAAAGAGTGGGTATTAGAACCAGGAAAGAAAGAGGCAAAAAACAATGGGAAAAGTAAGATCCAGGGAGGTAGCTTCACAGGGGAAAAAAATGAAAAAATGGAGAAGAAGATGATGAAATCATGGTACTAAAGAATGTCATCAAAAGATTAGAAAACCAGAAACAAAATGTAGAACTGGTAAACAAAGAGGCAAAAAACTGCCCACATGAATACAGAGAAAGGATAATTAAAATACTAAAACCAAGAAGCTAAACTCTTTGTAATTAAACAATACATATATATATACTATGAGAGATGCCAAACTGTACAGACTCAGCACTAAGTAGATTTTCTTAGTTTGGGCTGTTGTGCAAACCAGCCACCCTCATGTGATACTATGCCTGAGCTACATCTTGCCAGGAACCTCGCATTTCAGTGGGTCTCTGCTCACCCACACATTTCCACGTTGTGCTCTCTTCCTGGGTATCAACACACTTTTAAAGTTCTGAGCCTGAAAGACTGTGGTAATGAAAACCTTTTACTTAATTTTTCCCTATTTCTGATATTTTTCTTTCATCCATTCCAATAGCAGTTGGGGCTCCTGTATCAACAAATACACATCCTCAGACCTAATCCTACTTCAACAGGTGACTTCTGCTGACTTCTACGAGAGCCCACAGAGAGCAATCAGTATCAGGGTGCACAGGGTAGGTACTGGTTAATGTGGGAACAATGCTGAAAGAGGCAGGCTCAGAAAGCTTAAGTTGGCAGAAAGAATTTAAACAAGAGTGACATTTGGAATTTGGGAAAGAGTAGGTGATATAGGAGTAACTGTGGATTGTAAAAATATATTAAAATTATGATGCCCCTACTGAAACCACCTACACCACCACCATCTTTTATCTGTTGCTTCAGTCACTTCCCAAATTGAGACAGAGCTTTTACTCTTTGCACTCTAGAGACAGATTTTTCAAAAGCACTGTACCTACAGCCACCGATCCAGTGGAATCCAGTGAAAGTTTAAAAACTGTCTCTCATGAAAAAAATGGCCTTGCTAATACATTTGCCCATTCTTCATGCAACTTCTCATTCAGGAGGCCCTTCGTATCCCGCCTTTCAGAGCCCTGAGGCAGGGGTAGGCTGCGGTGCCCTGACGACTCTCACCCAGGACCCCCACCTGCTGCCCTGGGGCCAGAGCTCCACCAGAGCTCAGACCTGGCCCCAGACCCAGCCCTGTGGTGGAGCTGACGCCATCTCCTGCTCATCTGATGACCACTGGACCATCGGCAGGTCCTGTTGCCACCCTGGCCCTGCTCGGATGTGGGGGACAGCACCCTGACTGCAAGGACACTGCCGTGCCGGGCTGGGGTTGCCTCAGCAGCCGGCTCCCTCCCAGGGCAGCTCCACTCTTCCCGCTCCCTGGCACTGCCTAGAAGGCACTGAGATTTGGCTGAGCTGTAAACTGTGAGATATTACCATTTGCTTACCTGAATTTATTCAGCATTTGTAAGGTCATTTTCTGCTGCACCTTCTTGCGACCTGTCTGTTCTGACTGCATACAATGCCTGGTAACAGCCTGTGTTATGTTTATTTCTGATCATTTTCTTACTCTGCAATAGACAAGCTTAACATTTCTGCATTTGCCGTCTTCCAGAGGGTGTGCTGGAGGCCTGGGCTGGAAATTGAGGGCGTCCTCATCCCTTTGAAGGATGAAACTCTTGGAACAGCTGGTAAAGAAATTCTTTGGCACTTTTGTCACTGACTTGTGGTTAGTAGGTGCTCTGCATTACTTGACAAAGAATTTAGGTATGTAGTATACAAAAAATTAAACTGACAGATCAGCACACATGTACCACTACCATCAAATTTCTTCCAAATTTGAATGGTGTTAACAGGCTTTGCCATGCTGCCAGTTTTTGCAGGTGCACCATTTCTTGCACCGCACCACAGCCACAACCAGTTTCGCTTTACCCAGCTGTCCTTCCAAACCAGCCAGGTTGAGCAGGCAACACCGGGGCCTGCTCCCACAGGGAGCGGGCAGCATGACAACTGGAAGAAACCAACACCACAACCATATTTTTTTCTTCTCGTAACGCAACGACGACCAGCCTGACCCACCGCAGGGCTGACTCCCGCTCTGTCACTCTGCAGCGAAGGCTACACAAAACGCTGACCCGCCGGGACCCGAGGCCCCGCTCCCTGAGCCCGGCCTGCAGTGCCGCACCTGCCGCCCAGAGAGCCCCCCCCGCCCTCTCTGCGCATGCTCCGCGCCCACGCCAGAACTACATATCCCGGCGTGCCGCGCGCGCCCGCCGCGGCGGCTGAGCCAATGGGGAGGAGGAGGCTAGTTCCCGCCCCCCTCGCCCCCGACTGCGGGAACTGTCCCCAGCAGGTGTGGAAAGGAATCCCTGGGCCGCCCTGCCTCTGCCGTTACTGGGGAAAGCTGTTACAACGGAGGAGCGGAGCGGGGACGGTGGGGGATAGGCCCTGGCTTCCATCTGGGCTGGGGGGCGGTTTGAGCAGAGCAGGGTGCGGGGGCAGCGCCTCAGAGCGGGGGGAAGCTGCCTTCCCGCGCGCTTGTCAGTTACGAGCGCTCGAGGCCGGCAGGCGCCACCCGGTTGGCCCCAGCGCCGGCCGCGGCCCCGCCTAGCCCCTCGCCCAATTGGCTGGTGGCCTCGTCAATCCCCATCCCCGAAGGCGCGAGACGGCTCCGGCTGGGCTCCGCCCCGCGGCGGCCGGGCCCCGCCCAGCCCCGTCCTCCACCCGCGCGCTCGTCGGGCCTCGGTTGCCACGCCCCCTCTGGCCCGGCTAGCAGACGAGGAGGAGGAGGAGGAGGAGGAGGAAGACGAGGGCTCTGGGCCTGCCCCGCTGCTTGCCGGGGCCGGGCTCGCCGGGCGTCTGCGTCCCGCCCCCGCCCCGCCTCCTCCTCCCCCCCTCCGCCTGCGGCGTGGTGGAGCCGGGCTGAGGCGGAGCGGGGCGGCCGGAGAGGCTGGCGGCTGGGCTCGGTTTCCTGCTCGGTGGGCGTCAGCCGGGCCCCGGCGGGCCCCGCCTCCCCCGGCCGCCCGGCCGGCCCCGCAGCCGTCAGTCAAGGCAGCGGGCTGAGGCCGGCGGCGGCGGCGGGCGGAGAGAGAGGCAGCTACGCCACAGCCCAGCGGCGGCCATTCGTGGAAAAATAGGCCGTCCCGCTCCTCCCAGCTCCGGCTGCGACCGGCCTTCTCCCCGCTACCCCCACCCCACCCTCCGCCTCCTCCTCCTCCTTCTCCTCCCCCCTAGAGCGGCGCCTCAGCGGGGCATTAATGCGGGATGAGCGGTATGTAACCCCCTCCCTCTCTCCCTCCTGTGCACACCCCTCCCTCCCTCCGCTCCTCCCTCCACCCTTCATCCCCCCTCTATCCCGCCCTCCCGGGTTCCCCCTTTTCTTCCCCGCTTCTCCCCCTTCTTACCCCGCGCTTCTCTTGCTGCCCCTCCGCCCATCCGTGCTGCCTCCCCCTGTGCCCCCTTTCTTCTCTCCCTCCCATGCCTGCCCCTCCGACTTGCCTCCTCCGTACCTCCCTCCTCCATTCCCCCTTTCTTCGCTAACCCTCCCTCCTGTGCACATCCCTCCCTCCTTCATTCCTCTTTTCCTCCCTCTTTCCCTCCCATGCACAGCCCTCCTCCTGCCCCCTAAAGCATCGACGGCCACTCAGTGGCCGTCGATGCTTTAGGGGGCAGGAGGAGGAGGAGGGTTGTGGGTGGTTTTTTTCCTGCTGTCTCTGGGAGAGGAAACCAAACCTCCCCTTTCTGGGTGTTAACTCTCCAGCCCCCATGGGTTGGGTTTCAAACCACGTTTCTTAGGACTCGTTCTTTTGTAATAATGATTTGCGCTGTTGTTTTTATGAAGAGGTAAAGGCGACAAGCTGGAAACGAAAAAGGATATATGCTCGTAGGTTTTGTTGTATAAATGAAGGTGAATAATTAACCTGTTACACTTGATATTTTTGCAGATCAAAAGAAGGAGGAAACTATGCCCACAGAGGGAGAGAAATCTCCCGAGGCAGAGAATAACAACAATAATAATAAAAAAGGGAAAACTGGAGGCTCACAGGTAAAGCACACACACACGAATAGGGAAGTGCCCAAACTATTAGCATTTAAAATGAAATGTTCAGCTTACAGCATTTCCTGCTCAAGGCATCTTTCTTTGGGTTGGATGAGGCGTAGTTGGTTGGGTGCAATATTTTTACTGCCTGGACATGTTTTTTTGATTGTATTTTGCAGTGATCAGCTGCAGTAGAAGCATTTTTAAAATTTTTGTTTATTTTAGGGGGAAAAGAAATACTGGATTGAGGATGCAGTTGATGTCCTGGCTGTCGCATATTCATCGATAATTGAGGGCTTTATGTTTACAGATTATATACAGAAATACATACTTCCTTTTTCAGAACCATATCATTGGTCTCTATGCAGAAGCCCTTTTTTTTTTTTTTTTTTTTTTTTTTTGCTTCCTGTGTAAACCTTAATGCTTACTTCTGATGGTTCATACTCATGCTTGTCTCCTGAATCTGTTCTGTTTTCTCTCTCGCCGGATAGGATTCTCAGCCTTCACCTCTCGCTTTGCTAGCAGCCACTTGCAGCAAAATAGGAACTCCTGGTGAGAATCAAGGAACTGGACAGCAGCAGATTATTATAGATCCAAATCAAGGTTTGGTGCAGCTTCAGAATCAGCCACAGCAACTAGAATTGGTAACAACTCAGCTTGCTGGAAACGCTTGGCAGCTTGTTGCCGCTGCTCCTTCTGCTTCAAAAGAAAATAATGTTGCTCAACAAGGATCTTCCGTTGCCTCGAGTGCAGCAAGTCCCTCCAGCAGTAACAATGGAAGTGCATCTCCTTCAAAAACTAAATCGGGCAATTCTTCTGCAACAACCCCTGGACAATTCCAAGTCATTCAAGTACAAAATCCAAGTGGTAGTGTCCAATACCAAGTGATCCCACAGATTCAGACAACAGAAGGTCAACAGCTTCAAATCAATCCCTCTAATGCTACTGGTCTGCAAGACATACAGGGTCAAATTCAGCTTATTCCTGCAGGGAATAATCAAGCTATCCTCACAACTGCAAATAGGACAGCTTCGGGGAGCGTTCTTGCTCAAAACCTAGCGAATCAGACAGTTCCAGTCCAAATTAGGCCTGGTGTTTCCATACCACTGCAACTGCAAACTATTCCTGGTACTCAGGCGCAGGTTGTAACGACGTTACCTATAAACATTGGTGGGGTAACCCTAGCATTGCCTGTGATAAACAATGTGGCAGCTGGAGGAGGTTCGGGTCAAGTTGGCCAGTCTACTGAGAGTGGAGTTTCTAATGGAAATCAGCTAGCATCAACACCCGTCACTTCTGCCTCTGTTACTACAATGCCAGAGTCTCCTTCCTCATCTTCCACCTCTACGACCACTGCCTCAACATCTCTAACGAGCAGTGACACGCTAGTAAGCTCTGCAGAAACAGGACAGTACACAAGCACAGCAGGCAGCAGTTCAGAGCAGACAACTGAGGAACCTCAAACCGCTACAGACTCTGAAGCACAGAGCTCCAGTCAGCTTCAGTCCAATGGACTACAGAATGTCCAGGATCAGTCGAGTTCCCTTCAGCAGGTCCAAATCGTAGGTCAGCCTATTCTGCAGCAGATACAGATCCAGCAGCCTCAGCAGCAGATTATTCAGGCCATTCCTCCACAGTCGTTTCAGCTCCAGTCAGGACAGACTATACAGACCATCCAGCAGCAGCCTTTGCAGAACGTTCAGCTGCAGGCAGTGAGTCCAACTCAGGTGCTCATCAGGGCTCCAACTTTAACACCATCAGGGCAGATCAGCTGGCAAACTGTACAGGTTCAGAATCTGCAAAGCCTTTCAAATCTTCAAGTTCAAAATGCTGGGTTACCCCAACAGCTAACCATTACCCCCGTGTCTTCAAGTGGTGGCACAACCATTGCCCAGATTGCACCAGTGGCTGTTGCTGGTACCCCCATCACCCTGAACGCTGCCCAGCTTGCTTCAGTACCTAATCTTCAAACAGTAAGTGTTGCCAACCTGGGTGCTGCAGGTGTTCAAGTTCAAGGAGTTCCTGTTACCATTACGAGTGTTGCGGGTGAGTGGTCTGACAAAGTTTTGGGGTTGTTTTGTTTTGCTTTGTTTTTGGTTTTTTTTTTTTTAAAAACTATTGCAAGAATACCAGACAGTTTTGAATTATACTTTTTTTTTCAGGATTTTCGGTAATAAATATTAAAACCTTAACTGTGAGGAAATACGTTATCACTAAAATTCAGATTTTAAAACAGCAGACGCTTCTCCTAAACATTGAGCTAATATTACCAGTTGCGTAAATTGAGATGGAACTGTTTCTATTTGATAACTATCCTTAAATGATCCTATTCTCCATCTTATTAAAGACTGGTAGGCTTTGGGAATGAACGTGAGACTTTACTGTCAGAGCTTTCATGTGTTTAAAAAACAACAGCAAAAAGCTTTTTCCAACGAGGTAGTATTCCTAATCTCTGCATGGGGGATGTAGGATGAGAAAGGTGACAGTGTGTGAACTGGCATGTCTTGTGTCATGGCATGCGTCTGTATGGAACTATTTGTTGTATTCTGCACTAGCTCCTAAAGTTGTTCCCTTAAAAGTTTGAGCTCTGCAAAGAGATTGAGTGGTATAAGGTATGCTTGTGCACAGCATAGTTCCTGTGACTTGTCCTTTTAAAAAAATAAAAACAACTGGTAATTGTACCTCGGTATTTGCTGATGAACTTTTGATACGTATTATGAAATGCCTGCTTGGTTATGCTGGTCTAATAGTTGGAAAAGGAGCTCTTGAAAGGCTCTAGGCTGAATAACAGAGTTTAGTTCTAAAATAAATTCTGTGCAAGGTCTCTGCAGTGTCTCAGTAGGGGAACTTTATATATAAAATTTGTAAACTCTTAACAATTCAGGTAAAACTTGATTTAGGGGTTCTCTCTGCCAGTTTGATAACTGCTTGCATAAGCTTGGTTTTATTTCGTATAGGTGAAAGTCTTCTGTTGTGGTAGTTACAATAAACTTTTTTCTTATAAACCGACAACAGATACAGTTTTTTAGTATAAGAAAGAAAAGTATATGGTAAGAAAAAACTCATGTTTAACTACTGTCCTGTCTGCATAAACAAATGTTAGTATCATATTGACTCTTAATCCTTTTTTTTTTTTTTTTTAATAATCATATGCTAAGATAAGAAATGTTTAACTAGAAAAAGGTTGTTCCCTTTAGTTTAAACACTTTAGAAGAGGCTAAACATAATTTGATAATAAGAAATTTGCCATTGGGAGAATTTCATCTGCTATGGTACTGTTCAGCACTTGATGGCATGAGCTGGGTTGGATGCACTAAACCTGGTTTACTTGCGGAGTGTTACAGATATGTTAATCTGGGTAATCGGAATTAAAATCTTGACCTTGTGTTTAGCTGTAATGGTTCAAAAAGAAGTTTCAGTCTGCTGGAGCTGACCAGCTGCTACAATATCTTGCAGTCCAATTTGCCTTGGAAAAATTTTTCTTGTTAAGAAGGTGGTGATTGACTAGTGTTGTTAGAAGTTCCTACTTTGGTAGGGGATTCTTCATAGCAAGCCTGCTTGGGAACAGCTTAGATTTGGGGGTACAGGAAGAACCTTTCTGTATGCAGGTTTTTGCTGTTTACTAATGGTGTACAACTGTTTAGTATGCCGTAATAGGTATTAGAACAAGAGATTCTGAATGTCATCTTGCTTAGTTATCTTGACTGCACCTCTGCTCACATGTCATATCTTTTGGAAAATAAAGAGATTGAAATTTGTAATTGAGGGTGAAAGAAAGGGAATGAGTCACAAGTATGGTCGTGGAGAAGCCAAGCCTTTGTCATACAGGGTTCATACATTAATTGAATTTAAGCTTTGTGACCATTGAATTCCCCTCCACGTTTTTTGGGGGTTTTTTTGTTTTGTTTTTTTTTTTTTCTTTTTTTAATCCAGGTAGGCCTTATGGCTGTTTCCGTAGCACTTACAATTTTGTGCTAGCAGCAGTGAATCCTCCCACCTTTTCTCCATTCCTTCGCACGTAAAATACTATTCCTGTTTCCCAAGGCTTGAGGTTATGGAGAAGAACGAACTTTGAGAATGTGAGAGATTAGTTATCATTTTTTCCTCTTATTTGTCTCTACTTCTCTTCTGTGAAACTTCCTGATGCTACACTTTGGGAATGGGAGACATGGTAGCATGGAAAGGAGGGTGAAGAATGTCATGTGCAGTCCTTAATGCTATATTAAGTATTCAAGGAAAGAATGGTTATGAAATAGAAAATTACAAACACGTTGAAATCTAAACTTTGCTTGCCACTATAAGGAGTAGCCTGTCTTGATCAGAGGTATTAACTTCCTCAGAATTGCTGGGCTTTATTTGAAAGGTTTTTTTGCTGTTATTGTTACAGGAAACCTTTTAAAAAAAACAAAACCAAACTGCTCAGTTACCTCAACATCTGCAGACTGGTATTTCCATTGTTTTTCTGCAGTACCTAAGACTGTCGGTGTGAACTCTTTTGTATATTAATTGAATTCTCCAAAAGTGGATAAATTGCTACAAATAAGCAGTAGAAGCAGGTGTTAGAAATAAGCCATATGGAGGATGTCCAGAAAGTGTCAGGGAAAAGACTGAGTGAAGGACTTATCCCATGCATTGATTCAGAAGCTCTAACTTTGTTAGAAAAATAAAGTTACTTTGTCCTTCAAGGAAACCCAACTGATCAAGCCAGCTGAGTTTCAGGAAAAAAAAAATCACGATAAGTATTTGTCTGAAATAACTGTTTATTTGTGTTGTATTTCTGTCCTATGAACATTGGTTTTCCTAGTTATTTCTACAATGGGATAATTTAGGTACCTTTTTCCTAGTTTTTCAGTAATAAATGAAATAGTAAAGCAACAGAACTCTAAATATTTAATTGCAAATAAAAATTCTCAGCTTAAAATTGTTAGGAAATGCTAAGCTATAGAACTCTTTTAGGAAAGTCTCTTTTTTTTGGTCAAATGGATTCTAAATTCCAAAAGAGACAAATTTCACATTGGAAAGAAAAATATTAAAATCGTCAAGTATGTTTTGGTCTGCTTTTTATAATCTGTGTTACTCAAAGTCTCTGGTCCCAAGCTGTGTAGGCTCTATTGTAAGCCAAGCAAGAAGAGTAAGTGTCTTTGGGTTTTCTTTTGTTTTGTTGCGTTTTTCAGTTAAAAGTTCAAACCTTGCTCTTGATAAGTATCACACTTTGGGTTGTATATTGTGTGTGGTCAAAAAGCAGGGTAAAGCGGAGAAGTTCTCACATCGTTTCACTTTCTGGCCTGAGGAAGAACTCTTTCAATATCAATGATATAGGGGAAAATTACTTTTTTTACTGTGAGAGTGACCAAGCACTGGCACAGATTGCTGAGGGAGGTTGTGGACTCTCCATCTTTGGAGATATTGAAAAACTGTCTGGACGTGGTCCTGGACAATCTTCTCTAGGTGACCTTGGTTGAGCAGGGTGGTTGGACCAGATGACCTCCAGAGGGTCCCTTCCAGTCTATACCACTTTGTACGTCTTCTCAGCAAAATTTCACAGAATCACAAAGCGTAGTCAAAGGCGTAATTAAATGTACAGAAAAAAGCTGGATGAGAAGATAGAAACGAAGTATCTGAGCTTTAAAGACAGATCTTTAAACAATTATTTTAATTAAGAGCTAATCAAACAACAGATGACATAAAAGCAACTGTGTTTACTTGAACACGCGAGGATCTACAAATACCTGCCTTGCTGTGAGATCAGAACCTGTCATGGACTTTAAACAAGCTCATTCTGTAAACTGCATTTCTTCTGTGCTGTGTGAATTGTTTTATACATGATTCCCTGTGGAATGGGATAGCCTTAATGTTAACAGGCGGTGACTTCGTGAATGTAGCCCCTGTGAGCTTGGGGACAACCAGGTACTGCACAGTTCCCTTGCGTTTTTTTCAAGGCTTCTGCTGTGACAGCTGCAGATGCAAGTTTAAAGGATTCTTGTCCCGTCCCCCTGCCCCACCATCCCCTTCTTAAAATAAGGTATCACTTGCCTTTTTAAAGCTTATTTTCCAGCCCTTTCATTTGTCCAGATGTGTTAATTGACAACATAAATGACTATGTGGGAAAAACTTGGTTTAGTACTAGATGGTGCTAAGAAAAATATATCATTCATAAAACCATTTCCTTTTGCTGGGCTAAGTTTCTTTGTCCCTCAACACATTGGGCTTGGAGTATACAAGTTTTAGGAATAGCACAGAATGTGAACATTTGTGTATGCTGAAGAATATGGGGTGAGATAAAACAGACCAGTTAAACTGTAATGCTGAGTATTAATAGCTTCCCGGTAAAAGTTTTATGTTCTGCCTATAGGATTTCTATCACTGGAGCCCTCAGAAGAGGTTGCAAGCTTTTTCTGAACTTGTTCATTGTTTTTGCTGATAGTGGGAATCTATCGGTGGTGGAGATGGTGTCTTTTCAGAATAATTACCTGTTTCTTACGCAGAAAACAAAAAGTAATAGATCCTACTTTAATTGTACATCTCAAAGTAATTTTGTTACATCATAATGCAAGCGTTTGTCCCATACAAAAGTGTACAAGAGGCTTTTGTTTTAAAAATAGTGAAAAATATTAGTTATATTTATGTATACTTAGTCCAGACTTTGTTAGTTGTTCTAGGCAAAAATCACCAGATTCCATCACCTTGCAATTCAAGTTCAAGCCATTTTGTTTAAGATGAGTGGTGACGTGGCCTGAATTAATGGGGAATTTGGAATTCATTCTCGAAAATAACCTGGAGGAATGACTTCTGTTCAGTGGAACAGTCCGTTGCCTGGCAATACTGGAACTGGAGAGTTTTAAGTCTTTTGTAGGGATGTGCTGTGGACTCTAAAACATTTATTAATGACAATGAAGTCTAATACCAAGCGTTCTTATTGGGGCACTTTAAAAACATAATGAACCTTGCCCTTTTGTTTCATACTTTGTAGTAATATGAGTTACTAAGACATTTTTCTCCTTGACCACTACTTTTCATTGCACTGCTATTGGTAGTTATGCAGTCTGTCAATACCTCCAGGTCTCCTACAATCTTGTGCCTTTTCTCATTTGTCTGCATCCAACTTCATCCTGTCTTCAAGGCTTTCTCTTCCCTTTCCTTCTTTAATAACTCTTCTTGTGTAACAGTCACTAGTTTTAGGACTTGCTGTTCAAAGACTGAAGACATTGTTTAGGTATTACTGTCATTCTGGTTAAAACTTTGCAGGGGAGTTTGAAACATTCTACCAAATTCTTTAAACAGGAATAAAATGATACACAAGATTTAATGCATGTAACTCCACAACAGTGACTGGAAAAAGGAAAACATGACACCCATTTTTAAAAAGGGTAAAAAGGAGGACCTGGGAACTACCAACCAGTCAGCCCCACCTCTGTGCCTGGTAAGATCATGGAACAAATCCTCCCAGAAGCTATGTCAAGGCATATGGTTGACAGAGGTGATTAGAGAGCGCCCACATGGCTTCACAAGGGTAAGTCGTGCCTGACTAATGTGGCAGCTTTCTACGATCAAGTGACTGTGGTGGTAGGTAAGGGAAGAGCAGCTGATATCATCTACTGTGACTTTGACATGGTCCCATACAATAGCCTTGGAGAGATACGGGTTTTGTGAATGGACTATTAGATGGATAAGGAGCTGACTGTATGGCTACATTCAAAGAGTTGTTGT
This sequence comes from Larus michahellis, assembly GCF_964199755.1. Taxonomy (NCBI): domain Eukaryota; kingdom Metazoa; phylum Chordata; class Aves; order Charadriiformes; family Laridae; genus Larus; species Larus michahellis. The sequence goes on from NC_133897.1 coordinate 35,310,724, forward strand.
CAATGGCTCAATCTCCAAATGGAGATCAGTAATCAGTGGTGTCCCTTAGGGGTCTGTATTGGGACCAGTACTGTTCAATATCTTCATCAGTGAGACAGAGAGTGGGATTGAGTGCACCGTCAACAAGTTTGCAGACAACACTGAGCTGAGTGGTGCAGGTGATGTGCCTCAGGAACAGGATGCCATTTGGAGACACCTGGACAGACTTGAGAAGTGAGCCCCTGTGAACCTCATGAGCTTCAGCAAGGGCAAGTGCAAGGTCCTGCATTTGTGTTGGAGCAATCCCCAGTATCACCCAGTACAGACTGGATGATGAAGGGATTGAGAGCAGCCCTGTGGAGAAAGACTTGGGCATATTGGTAGATGAAAAGCTGGATGTAAGCCAGCAATGTGTGCTTGTAGCCCAGAAAACCAACCATATCCTGGGCTGCATAAAAAGCCGCAAAAAAAGAAGCGAGGCCAGCAGGTTGATGGGTGGGATTCTCTCCTTCTTGTCTGCTCTTGTGAGACCCCATCTGTAGTACTGCGTCCAGTTCTGGGGTCCCCGGTGGAAGACAGACATAGACCTGTTGGAGAGGGTCCAGAGGAGAGCCATGAAAATGATCAGAGGGCTGGAACATGTCTCCTATGAAGAAAGGCTAACAGAATTGGGGTTGTTCAGACTTGTGAAGCTCTGGGGAGACTTTATTGCAGCCCTTCAATATACAAAGGGAGCGTCTAAGAAAGACTGAGAGATACTTTTTACCAAGGCTTCCCTTGGTAAAAAGGGGCAAGGGGCAGCAGTTTTGAACTGAAAAAGGATGGGTTTAGATTGAATGTAAGGAAGAAATTCTTTACTGTGAGGGTGGTGAGGTTGCCCAGAGAAGTTGTGGATGCCTTATCCCTGGAAGTGTTCAAGGCCAGGGGGGATGGGACTTTGTGCAGTCTGATCAAGTGGGAGGTGTCCCTGCCCACAGCAGGGGGGTTGGAACTAAATGATCTTTAAGGTCCTTTCCAGCTGTAACCGTTCTATGATTCTATGAATATGAGAGTCAGAGGTGTTTCTGACCCTGTCTGATGCTGACTGCAGGTGATGCATGCAAGAATAATCTGCTGAGATACTCTTTCCACCATTCAGTGATCTGCAGCTCAGATTTTCCTGTGCCAGAACTGGGAATTTTTATTTTTTATTGTTTATATTTAATAATCCTTTATGGATTTCTTTGCTTCAGTGAATTTGTCTTTTTTGAATCTGTAAATTTTTTACGTGTTCAATACTTGTCTGCAATAAATTGTCCAAATTGTTGTGTAAGACACAATTTTTATTTAATGTTCTCAAACTCCTGTATTAAGAAAAATTAAATTATCCGATTCACCTCTATACCACTCACAGTCTTCTATTATCTCTGTCACATATGCCAGTTATTAAGTGAGGGGAAGGTGTTTAATCAGAAGTGTAATATTCTAGGACTTCAGTTATTGTATGAAAGAAAGAGCATTTACATGAAAAGTAACTTGTGGGTCTCCTTGCTCACGTTAACGTAATAGTGAGTATGTGTAAAGCAGAACTCAGTGAGTTGTATTCTAAGCAAGGAGAGATGCCTGTAGGTGGTAACAAGGTGAAAAAAGTTTAAAATAGCCACAGTATCTACAAGCAAACTGGCAAATATAAATACCAAGGGTGGAAGTCGAAGGAGCTGAAGGATAGTGGTTGTGTGATCTTTTGAATAACATCCAGTGTTTCCCTGGATGTTCATTGGCAAACAAGCTGCTGCAAATACCTTGAAAGAAACAAGCTTCAAGCTATGGAATCTGCAGTAAAAAGCTAAGTACAAAGAACTGAGCTATTTTCCAAGACCAGAAAAAATGCAGGAGTTTTTCTTAGTTTTTTACTTCATAGTGTGTTACTTGGCACTCTGAGGGTGTAGTTGGGAGGAGTATAGAAATTTAGCATAGTTTTTCCAAAGTCATGAAAGGTCACCTGCAACTGTTTGCAGGTTGCCTTGAGCTGAGAATTGTTGCTGAACCACAGTGTTCTAAATATTGTAGCATTAGCATCCTTTTCAAATGCTTCAGAGCAATTATAGAAGCATTTACTTTTCTAATTACAAAATTGCTTTGGTTGTGGGATTTTCTTAAACTGAAATTCAAAATAGTGGCAGAAACAGTTTAACAACTGCTGGTGAAAACAAATGTTTGCCTTGATGATGGTAGCTTAAAAATAAAGTAACAATAAACTGTTCCTGAACTTCGTGCATAAGGAATGCATAATCTACCTGCTCAGCTAAATTGCTTGTGGAGAATAACCTGATAAAGGTGGCTTAGTAAAACAAGCCTTTTCTGCCTGACCTGTGAGTAGCAAGGCATGACTTCATCATTATTTCTAGATAAAGTGGGGAGGGGAGTAATTTCAAGTACCAGCTTTGCTCATAATTGTGAGGTGAAACACGTTTCTAATGAGTTGTTTCTATTCTATCAGCTGCAAGAATTAAATGTAAGTTCTTAAGTCTTCAAAGAAGAATGTTAGTAAAACTGTATTTCCCTGTTAGAGTACGTGGTCTTATAAAAATGTTTCATCAGTACAGATGCACTCTCTGAGAATATCGGGTTTTGACATCTGAGCTCTCATTCCTTATTGTCAGAAATTGGAGCATATAGACCAGAAAATGAGTTGGCTGAACTTTCTTGGTCAGAAAATGTCAAGCAAGCAAACTGAGTGATACTGCACATCTTCATCAGCCTGTTAGTATTATTTTATTTTTTTTTAAGGGTGCTTAGATCCACACAAAGCCGACCTTCTTGTTCTTCCATTACCACCCAGGGCAGGTGTGCGGTGAGAAGCATATTTAAAATCTGATTTCAATAGCTTCCCCAGTGTAACTTAACTTATAGAGTACTTAGCTTCATGTGACTTTGACACTGGTAGACAAGACAAATCAATTCTTACTGTTAATATATTTAAAACGTTTCATGGCAATGGCGATTATTGAAAAATGTAACTATATGTGGAATGGGATGTCATGTTCTAAAGGAAATGTTAATTTCAAGTGTAAACATTTTTATTATTGAAAAACAGCTACATTTTTCAAAGATCAGTAATTTTTAATGGATAACTTAGTTAATAGAAGTTGGTTTATTCATATGCTGTAGCATAGTAGCTTTGGAAGTAGTCAGGACTGCATAATGAAATACAGTTTTTTATAGGGAATATTTTGCTCTTGTCATGACACTTTCACCAAGACAATAGCTCTGGATATCTGCGGTCTCTTGAGAAATGTAGCATCAGCACACGCTTAGGTTAGTTTGGGCGATAGTTCTATGGATTTCAATATGCATCCGTTCTTAAGAATGGAGTTTCGAGTGATGTTTTGTACTACTGACGGTGGCTAAAAGTCATATACCTTAATCAGCTGATTATTGGTAAACCATGTTATCCCAACATGCATAATTAGTCTTAATAGATTGGCAGTCTAGTATCATTTTGTTGTAAAGAGAAAATGAACAGTTAATATCCTTCTGCCAAAACAAACTTGGGATACATGTTAGGTACAAGTCTGACTTTTCTTAATTATAGACTACTTTCAAGTGATGATGTGACCGCTTTTACCTTGAGCAAAATACTGAAGTCTAAGAAATATGGGCCTTGGTTGTCTTGTTTCTTTGGTCATCAAGAAGTAACTCTGACTAAACCATCAAGGTCTTAAGTTGTTCTGAACCAAAAAGGAAGATTAAACATACTGTTTTATAGGAATAACAATGTTACAGAAGGAGCTGGCAGAAATTCCAGGGGTTTGGATCCTGGAGATATGCATGGCCCTTCTGTGATTCTATAATATGTAGATCTGTTGGTCCGTGCCTGATGAAGGCTGTAACAAAGTTACAGTTTTTACATTTTTGAAAAACAAATTAGTCTTTGTATTGGTTAACCTACCTACCCATAGGCTGTTATAAAACCAAGGCTTGTGTCTCATGTTTAGTCTTACTGTAAAAGGTCTTTAAAAATGTTTTATGAATCTTGTTTTTCCCATTAATAACTTTTAATCACCTTGCCAGTGTGTTTTTTTTGTTCTGAATAAATTATCAACTGCTATACAATTTAACCTAGTTTTAAAATCAGCTATTTTCTTTTATGTTGAGAACATTTTGAATGTATGTATCTGTTAACTAATCCCTCCTGTGTATAGACTCGTGTTTATTTTTATCTTGATTAATGTAAAGATAGCATTTCATATTGCCAAAAAGTTTACTTCAAGGACATTTGTGAACCTTCTAGTGAGGTGTAAAATATGTAAGCTAGCTAAACTGTAGTAGAAAAACGCCACAAAACCCAACAAAAAATCCCCCACTCCTCCCCCCAAAAAAGCAAACAGGGTACTGGAAACTTACCTTGCATTTTTTTAATGTCAGCCTCATTTGGTCCTTTCAAGATTAGGCTATTACTATTTCCATGGTAGTATGCAGAAATGGAACCGAGATGGTGAAAAACAGGCTTTCTGAGACTACTATTTTATTTTCCATATGGTAGAAGTGTGTAAGGTAGGTATTTAATTATATAATTTTTTTATTGTTACTGTTTGTCAGGTATTGAGCTCCTCTAGTCAAACTGTAGAGACTAACAGTCAACAAGTTTTTTTTCTAGTCCCATACCCAATACAGATTTAAGGGGAAGAGTTGGAAAAAAGAACTGGTCCAAGTTCTGTTGTGGCTGTAAGCTGTAGAATGACCTGACAGTTTGGGTGGGGTGATGGGGTAGACAGAGATGTTCAGTAAAAGTAAACTTAAAAACCTACATTTCTTAGATCTATTAGTAGTTTCCATGTAGTGCATCTGACATTTGGTAGCACAGTTGGTGCTTGGGTTTTCAGTTATCTGTTTACTCTAAGGTTCAGTACGCAGGGAATTACTTGTGTGAGGAAGTATTCCTGAACACTCATTCTAAATGCACTTTTCTTTTTGACTGCTTTTTCAATGATGATGAAAATCAGGGATTTTTGTTATACTACTGCCTTAGCAGTAGTATAGCAGGTTATTTTTCCTCATTCCAACTTCTTCTTTAGAATACCTAATAAATTGACTGTATTTTCTTTACATTTAAAGCCACAGCATCCAGAACAACCAGAGACATTGCTTTGTTTTGACTGAAACCTCTACTTGGTTGTGCAAGACTAAATTTTGTGAAACTGTAACTCAGTGGTTAATTTTCATAGAATTATAGAATGGTTAGATTTGGAGGGCACCTTAAGATCATCTAGTTCCAGCCCCCCTGCCATGGGCAGGGACACCTCTCACTAGACCAGGTTGCTCAAAGATGGGGCATCCACAGCTTCTCTGGGCAACCTGTTCCAGTGCCTCATCACCCTCACGGTAAAGAAGTTCTTCCTAATATCTAATCTAAATCTACCCTTTTTCAGTTTAAAAACATTACCCCTTATCCTATCGCTACACTCCCTGATAAACAGTCCCTCCCCATCTTTCCTGTAGGCCCCCTTCAGATACTTTTCTGTATCTGAAGGCTGCTATAAGGTCTCCCCAGACCCTTCTCTACCCCCCGGACCCAACTCTTTCAGCCTGTCTTCACAGGGGAGGTGCTCCAGCCCCCTGATCATCTTTGTGGCCCTCCTCTGGACTTGCTGCAAGAGGTCCGTGCCCTTCTTATGCTGGGGACTCCAAAGCTGGACACAGTACTGCAGGTGCGGTCTTACCAGAGCAGAGTCAAGGGGCAGAATCACCTCCCTCAACCTGCTGGCCACGCTGCTTTTGATGCAGTCCAGGATACGGTTGGCTTTCTGGGCTGCGAGCACACATTGCTTTTTTATGTTGTTTCTGTATAGGTGTTGTATATTCTGTGTTGTATTTGTGGTAGCTCTTTCCTATGTTTAATAAAGTAATAAAAAAAAACCCCAACAACTGGCTTTCCATTTAAGGAAAGATACTACCAGCAGGGAAGACTTATTTTCTGTCTCAAAGTACTGAAGTGACTTCAGGTTGTCCTAAAACACCTGGGGTAAAGCCTTACATTTTTGAAAAGTCATTGAAGTACCTTCATGAAACTTCTTGGCCGTTTTGTGTTGCCAGTAAGATTCTTGCACAAAGGAAAAAGGCTTTATTTTTTTTTTAAGGTGTTTAAAACCCTTAAACTTATTTTTTACTGCATTAAATCTTGCACTTTTAAGTGATATTTTTCACAGAAGTTAAGCTTAATTATGATGCTGTTCAGTAATTTTTTGAACACACTGAAGCATTAGACATAGGAAGCTTTTGGAGGAAAGTATAGCAAGTTCTTAAAATTTTTGTCAAAGTTGGCAACAGGCAAAAGATCAACAGATAGAAACTTGCTACAATGTCCCTGTAGGAGGTAGAAGACACAGATGTCCCTTTTTTTGGAAAAAAAATTATCTTGGAATAAACTATTGCCGCTTTTTTTTTTTTAATTTTAAAATCTTGGTGAATCTTATTCAAAGCAAATTATCTGTATGTCATTGTGGAAGAAGAATGTTAGAGTAAAGAATGTTTGCAAGGTGACCGCAGTTGGGATATGCAGAGGAAGGAGAAATGAGAAACCTCTTTTCCCCCTTTGCTTTGCATCAGTAAGTTGTTGAATGAGTGAGCTGCTGCATCAGCTCCAATGCTTGCAGAGCTTTGGAACTCTACAGGCTGTCATTAACTTTACTTGTCTGTCCTGTAGTAATATACATTGAATTATGTATGTCATTGCAAACTTCTCTTTCATTTTTGGAATATGCAGTTGAACAAATTTTCTGTTTTGCAACATTAGCCACGCTGGCTCTAGGTATGTTTTGCAAAGCGTTCCTCAGATTTTGTAGTAATGTGCACGCCACTGAGATACCTCTACGTGATTAATGCTGTCATCTGTCTGACTGCTGAATGCTGGTTGCACAACAGCAACAGGAAATCCATATAAATTGTTCTGGGGAACTAAGTACCAGAAACCAGAAGTGTCCTTGCCTCAGTCTTAAATTTCTCTTCCTTCCAAGGTCCATTTTCTAAACATTGACTCCCATGATTTCTCTGAATCATTAAAGTTAAGTCTCTTTCTTTCCCTTCCCTGCCCTGTTTGTCTCAAAGAGTAGTTTTCCATGCTTGCTACCTCAGGTGAACTAGACCAGTGTGATAGCAATGCAGGTGCAATGTGTAGTAAAAAGAAACTTGTTCTGACTTACAGTGGATGGCCAAGCCTAATAACCATGATCTTCAGTGGCCAATCACTCCGTAGGAAAGTACTTCCTAGGTACCATGCATTAGCTTTCTTTAATCATGCAGGTGGTGTTATGGGAGTTATTTTGCAAATTAGCTTTGAAGCCTAAAATTGATTGAGAGGTGTATATATATATTATTTGGATTCATAGTGATTACTTAAAATTGTTGAGTTTTCTTGCATGAGTGTGTTGTAGACTCATGTATACGGGAAAGTGTAGACGCAGTTTTACTACAAAATTCAAAAGCTAAGTGATGCTGAAGAACAAAGGATGTGCAAGCCTTTATCTTGATAATTCTGGATCTTGTGATAGTAAGTAATGCATTTACTTAACTGCTTAAATGGGAAAGATTAGTGACTAAAATAATGCGGGTTCTTCTGTTTGAGGAGCTTGAAAAATTTCTATAATGTTCTTAATTACATTCAGTCATATATGCAATATTGCAGTGACTGAGAGTCTTGTTGCACTTGATTTGCAAAATAAATATTGTATCAGGTTGCCTTGTTGTTTGCATGTTGTCCTGTGGTCAAATAAATAGTTACTATCCAAAAGAAAGAGAGAACTTAGACCTGAGAGAAAATGGAATGCAATGGAGTAGTTTGTATCAGTGTTATTTTATACACTAGCATTTTGTTGTAACTTAACATTGTAACCTGAGAGAATGTACAATAAAGTTCAGTCATAAACAAGTTCAACAATTATTTTGTTAGTCAAGAATGTTTCACGCTTCTAGGAAAATAATATTAAAGAAGTCATAGGAACTTACAAAAACTTTTTATCTTCTAAGAGCCGGTGTAAATGTGTGGTGACTGCTTTGAGAACTCGTATATAATACACATACAGATGAACTGAAGTGTGACTCTGTTCCCTCATGTAATGGTTTGTTTAGATCTCTTTCTGACATCTGTGTTGAAACATGAGATCTCTTGTTAACTGAAAGGTTTGATTATGAATGGTGAAGTGTAGTGATATCAGGTCTTGCGGTTTGGTGTGTGTCAGGAAGAAGTAATGTCAAGTGATCTCATGATTGTAGCAGAATTTCTGGGAGGCTTTAAGTGGTATTTTAATGCCACTAGTAAGAAGTCATATGGATTATTTTAATAGGTCTTTTTTCTCCATCTAGAAGGTGTCAAGAGATCATTCTTTTCCTGTATGGATAACATTATCTCAGCCACCTGTTTTCAGAATAAGCAGCGTTTCTTTCAAACTAAAAGCTAATTTGTATCTAGATCCTCTCTATTGAAAAATCCTCAATTTTATAAACTTTCAGAAGGTGCCCCAATTTAATATTGTAGGCTGCTGATAAGCTTGTATCAACGGTTAAGTTTTCTCACTATCTTTTCTTCAGTAAACTTAATTGAAGAAATAATGAAATAACTTTGTCTTCCCTTAATAAGTATAAATGATGTAAAAGTTGAAGCCCTTAGTGATCCGTAGTGGATTTCAGTATATAGTTTAAAAAAATCAAAACGCCATGCAACTCAAGACTATAGAAGGCTCACTTTGAGATTTAGACTAGTCAGTTGTTTTGTGAAAGCTTCCTGATTTTTCTTCAAGAGAAAAGATTTTTCAGCTGGTCTAAAATACATTCATTTTACTCTCAAAGAACAAGAATGAAAAAAGTTATCTTTAGCAACTTTAAAATGAGATGCATTTATTTCTGTCCTGTATGCTACTAGTGTGCTGGCTTGTTGGGATGCTTTTTCAGGAGTTCAAAACAAAAATTAAGTCCAGGAATTACATTGTTGAACTTCCCAGTGTTTTCTGATAACTAATTAAAACTCTGGCAAAGAACATTTATCAGATATGTGTGCTTCCTTCAGTTAGTCTTCTACTTCAAAAAGTAGAGATTTGCTTATTGAATATTGTGGCCTGGATCTTTAAATAAGGCTACTTGTCTGATATTTTGAGTTTCAGAACCTTCTGTTCTGAATTTAGTAAGTGGAATACAAAGGAAGGGAGTTTAAAATAACAGCTCTGTGAGATTAGTTTAAAGAAGAAAATCAACATTCACTTAGAAAATGTAATAACTTTGTTACTGCTATCTAAAGAGCAGTCATTTAATTACTGTTTAGCTGAAACCATATGGATAATGTAATTGTCTGCTTGAGACCTTACTGTTGGCATTTTCTCTTTTGTATTTTTGTTGTCACCTTTACAGTTATTGTGAAGAATTTCTACTCAGATGTATCACTATAGTATGTTTAATGAATAGGTTAAGGTCGTAGCTCAGTAGTATGTATCCTATACTTCAAGATACGCATGGTCCTCACATGGGGGAGGGAAAGTTTGGAGCAGGTAAAGTTTGTGTCAGCAGTGCCACTTGATACTCTGAAGAAGTATTAGAAGACCCTTGTGTGATTGGTAGTCTCATGACTTAGAGACTGAAAGTTGGTTCATATCGAATCAGCACAATATATCGGATTTTTGGAAATGCTGAACGGGCTTCCTCATAAATGCGGGTTGGCCAGATCCAGCAGGAGTTATGTGCTAGACATTCATCACTCTAGCACTAGTCGTGGAGTGAAAAAATGAAGTCGTCCTCCTCAGGGTTCAAGTGCCTCAATTCACATCTTACTTGGAAAGCCTTGGTCTGGCAGCCAAGGGGAAAGTTGCATTGAAAATTTAATATCAATTCAAGAAAATCAGAGATAAAGGGAAAACTGAGAGAAAAATATGCTCTTCAGCTGTGTTCTGACCACAGCCTGGTTAGGTCCAGGGACTTTTTTTGCTCAAATAGGACTTTGTGACATGGATGGAGTCATTCCTCTAACAGACTGTAACGACAAAGGATAATTCTTATTAATGTACTTGAAAATGTGACTGATAATGAAAATAGCATAAGAGGCTGCAGTAGGTGTGGCCATAATACCTGTTGCATGTTTAACTTTTACAGCAACCATTTGTAGACTCATCATTTATAGTGCCGCTGTGTGAATTAAAGGAGTTTGCATCTTGGGTGCATTTAACAGACAGAAGAGTGGTTTGTGTTCTGCGAAAGACTACAAGCTGAGCAAGTTCTTCCTGTTAATTTATTTGCCTTTGGCTAACCAGAAACTGCAGCTGGTTTTCCACGCGAGCAATTACATTATCATGTTAAGATGAGCATTAGACGTGACAAAAATGAGCAGCCATCTTTGACTCTGGCTACTCACAGCACTTGGTCAGCACTTCAGCAGCTTAACAGCCTGACAAGGAATTGCCCCTGGACTAGCACTTTCTTTGGAAGCTCTTGTGTCTGCTTCTACCATTGTTAGACCCAAGCAGATATTACTATTTGCATTTATACCACAGTGTTCTCCTTACCCTGTCATATTCTTCCTCAAGGATTTTCATCAATGCTTTTCTTTCCCATTAGAATATGGGAAATAAATTGATTTCCAGTACTATTCTGAAAAGAAAGACTTTTTTCTGTCCTAGATGTGTGGAGGCTCTGCACTCAAGATTAAGCCTGTGATTCTTTTTCTGTGGTCCCTCTGCTGCAAATAGCAAAGTTTCTTTCGATTTTTTTTTTTTTTTTTTTTTTTCTTTCTTGTAATAAGTGTCTGTCCAACAGCAAGTGGGATTCAAACGTTATCTCTTCTGGGTTTGTCTTTGTTCTTCTCAGAGAACCGAAAGTACTCAGCATCTGTCAATGTTTGTGGCCTGCTTAAGAAAACAAGGAATTTGTATTTACTCATATCTAGGCAGATAGGTGCAAGTTCCAGACAGAAAGAGATAACCGGGAAAATTTGGTCAGTGCTTCTGGTGAAAATAACCTGGTGCTGACCTAGGCACAAGGCAGATTTATCCTATTCCTGTAGCCAACAGTGGTCTGTTAGAGGACAGTCAAGTCCCTTTGGGCAGTTCTCTGTATATCTTGTTCTGTAGTCCTAACCTATCTGTGTGTATATGGTGGCATTACGTGCTGTGTGTTAGGTTTCATCTATGGCTGTTATCAAGGTGTTATACAAGATAACGTACATTGCTCCTCAGCAATCCTGTGAATGAAGTAGTCATTATCCCTTGCTGTGTTGTGTATGGATGCACTTGGTAGCCAGGCAGTTTAGACTTCAGAGAGAGTGTTCTTCTCAGTCTTATCCCTGTTGATGGTATCTGATACACATGCTTGAGAAGTAAGTTGGAGTACCCATTTGAATCTCTCTGAATCGTGTTACCTCCAAGGGATTTATAAGTTTTGAATTAATGCTTCAATACTGAGGACTTTCAAGTCTTAAAATATTATAGTCTATTCTAAGGAATTCTGGTTGGTTATTACACTCTCTGAATAAGTAGGTAGTGTTTCCTCTTATTTCCCATGTGTATGAAGGCACTGAATTTTGGAAACTATCAGCATCTAATGATATTTTGTCCCATTCCTGTTACTGGCAGGACAGGCATTCAGTGTTGTCAGATTGCAGCTGGAAGTCATATCTCTGTGTCAGATTTATTTTGTCATATTATTTTCTTAGACCGTATAGTACTAACTTTTTAAGCAAACATAATATTACTCTGCTGCTCAAGAAACTACACTTCTTACCTGTATTGAAATAGTCTTTATTTTGCCTTCATATCAAGACGGTAATCCTGATTTGCTTTGATCAAGAAAGCCAATGAGATCAATAAACTTATGCAATGAAATTGAATTCTTAATTCATCAAGTGAATCTTAGAATTCCATTTAATTCAGTCAAGTTGCTTTCTCAGTCTTCTTGGAAACATACTCCCTTCTGCAAAACAGAATCATAGAATATCTCAAGGGACCCATAAAGATCATTGACTCCAACTCCCTGCTCCTCACAGGACTATCTAAAACTAAACCATATGACTAAGAGCGTCGTCCAGATGCTCCTTGAACTCTGACAGGCTCGGTGCCGTGACCACTTTGCCTGGGGAGCCTGTTGCTGGGACCGACCACCCTCTCAGTGAAGAACCTTTTCCTACTGTCCAACCTGAACTTCCCTGACGCACCTTCATACCATTTCCATGTGTCCTATGGCTGGTCACCAGAGAACGATCAGCACCTCCCCCTCTGCTGCCCCCCTTGAGGAAGATGTAGACTACAATGGGGTCACCCCTCAGCCTTCTCTCCAAGCTGAACAAGCCAAGTGACCTCAGCTGCTTCTTGTAAGTCTTGCCCTCGAGACCTTTCACCATCTTGGTTGCCCTCCTTTGGACACGCTCTAACACTTTGATGTCCTTTTCATATTGAAGCGCACAAAACTGCACGGAGCACTCAAGGTGGGGCTGCACCAGTGCAGTGTAGAGTGGGACAATCACCTCCCTCAAACAGCTGGCTATGCTATGCTTGGTGCACCCCAGGACATGGTTGGCCCTTTTGGCCGCCAGGGCACACTGCTAACTCATATTCAACTTGACATCAATCCAGACCCCCAGATCTCTTTCTGTGGGGCTGCTCTCCAGCCTCTCGCACACCAATTTGTATGCATAACCAGGATTACCCTGTCCCAGGTGGTGAATCCTGCAAAAAAAAACAAACCAACAAAGCTCTGGTATGTTAGCTTGTTCAAGTATAGTCCTACAACATTTATTTTTCTTTGTGGAAGTTCCTTTGTGGTTCAGTGTTGGTTCAGGACAGATTGTAGAAGTGACAATTCTGTATGTGCCATAAAGCAACTTTTACAATTAGCTAATTTTAGTTCTTTGAATATAGATAGGTTTTCAAAGGTTATTAGAGGGACATTAATTGGCAATAGATTTAACTATCTATTTGTCTAAGATTTTGTTTAGCGTTTTCTCATTTATCTCAACTTCTGAGAAAAAGAAAACACTTAAATCAGTTTACATTTCTTAATATCAGTCAGTAATTTTCAGTCTTGTACTGTTCTAATAGCAAATTACATAAAACAGGGCTACCTAAGGTAGCAGGTAAGTCCTCTGGTAGTGCTTCAGGAAAATGGGCTGGATTTTCTGTTGCTTGGTAGCTCTCCTTAACTTTTGGTGGGTTTTTGTTCTATAAAATGTGTGAAGTTTATTTGTGCATTTCATTTATTGAAATGACTAAAAAAAGTAAAAACACTTTCTTATTTTACAGGTCAACAGCAAGGACAGGATGGAGTAAAAGTACAGCAAGCCACAATAGCTCCTGTTACTGTAGCAGTAGGTGGCATTGCTAATGCAGCAATTGGTGCTGTTAGTCCTGATCAGATAACACAAGTGCAGCTGCAACAGGCTCAACAAGCTTCTGACCAGGAAGTGCAACCTGGCAAGAGATTGAGAAGAGTTGCCTGCTCATGTCCTAATTGCAGAGAGGGAGAAGGAAGGTAAATGTAAATTTTATCAGTATATATTTAGGCGTCTTATCACAGTTTGTCTCATTTGGGCATGAGATTTTCTTATATTGCCTACATTTTTTAATGCTTTTATTAGAATGTATGTTTATATATTTCTTTTTAGACAGGGAATTGTAATTGTCTCTATTAGCATGAAATATTTTTCCTAATAATTAATAATACTTTAGAATATAATTGCCTGCCTGTTTAAATTTGATCATTTTAGAGGCAGCAATGAGCCAGGAAAAAAGAAACAACATATCTGCCATATTGAAGGATGTGGAAAAGTTTATGGCAAGACATCTCATCTTCGAGCACACCTGCGCTGGCATACTGGTGAAAGACCATTTATATGCAACTGGATTTTTTGTGGCAAGCGATTTACAAGGAGCGATGAGTTACAAAGACACAGAAGAACCCACACAGGTTGGTCAGCCTTCTCTGTATGTATAGTACACCAAGTCTGAATCATAGTGGCCATGGTTAAACAGTGTTATCAAAGAGACCACTTATTAGGAGCTCTGAAAACTTCTTTTAAATCTAAATAAAGTAACTTTAAAACAGAGTAAGTGGTAGGTTTCAGTTTTCATCAATGCAAGCTGACTGTGATATCAAATAAATAAAATGAGATCTATTCAAACGGTTCTTTACTACCTGTGTTAGAAAAAGATGACCGTTTCATCACAGACAGGTAATTTCCATTAGCTAATGAATGCCTGATCTAAATTTGGCAAATTTTCTTGAGCATGTAGGTAAGGGTAGCTTTAGAATAAATATTAGGAAGAAATGCTTTACTGTGGGGGTGGTGAGACACTGGAACAGGTTGCCCAGAGAAGTTGTGGATGCACCATCCCTGGAAGTGTTCAGGGCCAGGCTGGATGGGGCTTTGAGCAACCTGGTGTAATGGGAGGTGTCCCTGCCCGTGGTAGGGGGGTTGTAACTAGAATTTAAGGTCCCTACCAACCCAAACCATTCTATGATATGGTTCTATGTAGGATTGGCCATGGACCAGGGTTGTAATTTTCTCACTGGAACTAGCTCAATCCTTAAGAAATTTATTAACCTAGTCCATACATCAGATTTGATCTTCTTGGGAAGTTTCTTGAAGTTTCAGGTGAGAACTAATAAAGCAAGTTCTCTTCGCAGTTCAGATTGGAAAGGTGGACCTTTTAGAAACTGAAAAATTTATCAGCCTTCGTATTTCTAGCCCCAAGAAGGTTGCCCTCCTGCCCAACTTGTAGCATCAGAAGATAGCACTCAAAGTCTAATCACTAATTACATTTGAACAAAGTGACAGAACTTCTTAGTACGGTAAATTAGAAGGACTGGTTGGGGATGTGAAGGCTGGGGTCAGCCTTGGCTGCAGTGACCATGAGTTGGTGGAGTTCAGGATCCTGCATGCAAGAAGCAGGGTAATAAGTAGGATTATCAGGACTTTGGCCTCTTTAAAGACCTCCTTGGAGGAATCCCATGGATTAGTGCTCTAGAAGGTAGGGGGGTCCAAGAGATCTGTTTAGTATGCAAGCACCACTTCCTCCAAGCTCAAGATCGGTGCATCCCTATGAATAAGAAATCAAGCAAAGGAGGCAGGAGGCCCGCATGGATGAGCAAGGACCTTCTGGAAAACTCAAATAGAAGAAGAAAGTTTACAGAACGTGGAAAAAGGGACTGGCCACTTGGGAGGAATAGAGGAATGTTGTCAGAGTATGCAGAGATGCAATGAGGAAGGCTAAGGCATACTTGGAATTCACTCTGGCAAGGGATGTCAAGGACAATTAGAAGGGCTTCTGCAAGTACATCAACAGTAAAAGGAAGACTAGAGAGAATGTGGGCTTGGTGCCGAATGAGGTGGATGCCCTAGTGACTGAGGATGCAGAGAAGGCAGAATTACTGAATGCCGCCTTTGCTTCAGTCTTTATGCTAAGGCCCACCCTCAGGAGTCCCAAACCTCGGAGGTAAGAGAAAAAGTCTAGAGAAAGGAATACTTTCCCTTGGTTGAGGAGGATCGTGTTAGAGATCATTTAGGCAAACTCAAATGGGCCCTGATGGGATGCACCCACAAGTGCTGGGGGAGCTGGCATATGTTAGTGCTAAGCCACTCTCCGTCATCTTTGAAAGGTCATGGAGAACTGGAGAAGTGCCTGAGGACTGAAGGAAAGACAATGTCACTCCAGTCTTCAAAAAGGGCGAGGAGGAGGACCGGGAAACTACAGGCCAGTCACCTTCACCTCCATGCCTGGAAAGGTGATGGAACAGCTTGTTCAGGATGTCATCATTAAGCATGTGGAGGAAAAGAAGGTTATTGGGAGTGGTCAACATGGATTCTCCAAGGGGAAATCATGCTTGACCAATCTGATAGCCTTGTATGATGGCATGACTCAGTGGGTAGATGAGGGGAGAGCAATGGATGTTGTCTACCTCGACTTCAGCAAGACCTTTGACTTTTTAGCACTGTCTCCCATAACATCCTCTTGGCTAAGCTTAGGAAATGTAGGTTAGATGGGTGGACAGTGAGGTGGAATGAGAACTGGCTGAATGGCAGAGCTCAGAAGGTTGTGATCAGCAGCGCAGAGTGTAGCTGGAGGCCTGTGACTAGCGGTGTTCCCCAGGGGTCCCCAGTACTGGGTCCAGTCTTATTCAACATATTCATCAGTGACCTGGATGAAGGGACAGAGCGTACCCTCAGCAAGTTTGCTGATGATACAAAACTGGGAGGAGTGGCTGACACACCAGAAGGCTGTGCTGCCATTCAGCGAGACCTGGACGGGCTAGAGAGTTGGGTGGAGAGGAACCTAATGAAGTTCAACAAGGGCAAGTGTGGGGTCCTGCACCTAGGGAGTAATAATACCATGCATCAGTACAGATTAGGGATTGACCTGCTGGAAAGCAACTCTGTGGAGAAGGACCTGGGAATCCTGGTGGACAACAAGTTGTCCATGAGCCATCAGTGTGGCCTTGTGGCCAAGAAGGCCAATGGTATCCTGGGGTGTATCAAAAAGAGTGTGGCCAGCAGGTCGAGGGAGGTTATCCTTCCCCTCTGCTCTGCCCTGGTGAGGGCACATCTGGAGTACTGTGTCCAGTTCTGGGCTCCCCAGTTCAAGAAATCATAGAATCATAGAATCTTCATGGTTGGAAAGGACCTTTGAGATCATCAAGTACAACCATACACACACAAAAAAAAAACAAAACCAAACCCTCAAAAAACCCAAGAAAACAAACAAACAAAAAAACCCAACCTACAATCTCTGCCACTAGAGCGTGCCCTGAAGTGCCACATCTAGACATTTCTCAAATACCTCTAGGGATGGTGACTCAACCACCTCCCTGGGCAGGCTGTTCCAGTGCCTGACCACTCTTTCAGTAAAGTAATTCTTCCTAATATCTAATCTAAACCTCCCCTGCCGCAACTTCAGACCATTTCCTCTGGTCCTGTCATTATTCACAAGGACAGATATTATTCACAAGAAAGACAAGGAACTACTGGAGTGAGTCCAGTGGAGGGCTACAAAGATGATCAATGGATTGGAGCACCTCTCTTAAGAGAAAAGGCTGAGAGACCTGGGTTTGTTTAGCCTGGAGAAGAGAAGACTGAGAAGGGATCTCATCAGTGCTTATAAGTATGTAAAGGGCTGATGTCAAGAGGATGGGGCCAGGCTCTTCTCAGTGGTGCCCAGTGACAGGACAAGGGTCGACGGGCACAAACTGGAACGCAGGAAGTTCCATCTCAACATGAGGAAAAACTTCTTTATTTTGAGGGTGGCAGAGCACTGGCACAGGCTGCCCAAAGAGGTGGAGGAGTCTCCTTCTCTGGAGATACTCAAAACCCGCCTGGATGTGTTCCTGTGCAGCCTGCTCTAGGTGACCCTGCTCTGGCAGGGAGGTTGGACTAGATGATCTCCAGAGGTTGCTTCCAACCCCTACCATTCTGTGATTTTGTGAATGTATCTCTCTTGACGTAGATTTCATACATCCTGATGGAGCTTTGGGATTCATGTTTCCAAATTCCCTTTTTAATCTGAATAACAAAAGTATTCTTAAAAAAAATGTGATCAAGTAGTTCTTTCAGGGCTTTTACTTGTCCTACTCTGTCAGACTTATAGAAGTTTATGAAAATTCTCTGGTGACCTGAAAGTCAAAGCTTCTCACCAGATAATCACAGCGTAGCAAGTATTTGTTGAGAACATTTTAGTAGTGAAGAGTGGATTTCCAAAAGCCTTTGACCTGGAAATCAGACAGGTAGAGAAGAAAACATTGTATCCTTTTAAAGACAGTTCAAACGTTGAATAGAAAAAGGTCAGATTCAAATGACCAAGCAAAAAGTGTTCAGTGCTCTCTTTCAGTAACATTTTGGTTTTGTTCTTCTTTTAAAAAAGGTGAAAAAAGATTTGAGTGCCCGGAATGTTCTAAAAGGTTTATGCGAAGCGACCATCTCTCAAAACACGTCAAAACTCATCAGAACAAGAAGGGTGGTGGAACAGCCCTTGCTATTGTTACCTCAGGAGAACTGGACTCTTCAGTTACTGAGGTTCTTGGTTCTCCAAGAATTGTCACTGTTGCTGCCATTTCTCAAGATTCAAACCCAGCAACCCCTAATGTTTCAACAAACATGGAAGAATTCTGAAAGGATCATTTATATGGATGCCTAGTGCTGCACTTAAGTTTACATACCTTTCAGGATATGGAAGTGGGCTGGTAAAGTGGATTACAGAGCAGGAAATCATGTTTTCAGTCATGACTTCTGTAAGTGTTCCAGGTTGGAGGGTCAGCATGGGAAGTGTACACCGGTGCAACAAGACAAAAATTTCAAAAATACAAACAGCGCAAATTGATGTACTGGATAAACAGATGGGGGAATATTATTTCCATACTGTACTTTTTTAGTTATATGTCTGTATGTCATGTAATGATTTTAAATGAACTCCCCCCCCCCCCCATTTTAGCATTGTATGTTAATGTGTTCATAAAATTAGATAATATCAATGTAAAACAGGGTGGAGCTTGACTAGGATTAATATCATTTGATGAAGGTACTTTGTTTTTATAATAAATTTGTAATATTTTCATGAGAACATCATTTTCCCATAAGGCACAGCAAAGCCGATTGAACGATAGTGGAAATATTTTAGGGTTTTGCTCAGTCCATAGAACACGTCAGTTGATTTTGGCCGTCTTTTCTCAAGTTTTGGAATTACTCAACTAGCAGCTGGATGATGCATGCTGCGAAGTGGTTCTGAGGTGGACCTCAGATTAATGTTGACCACTACATTATAGTAGTGTGTATAAATGACAATCAGTGAGTTCTAATTCCTCTCTTTGTTTGGAGAGCTAAGGTTATGTAGAATTAGTGTATACAGTAGGAAAGATAAACCCATAGAAAGATAGTAACATAAGATTTTACAAAAGTAACGGTATCTTTATGTAGGATGAAAAATGAATATGGCAGCTTTTGTGTCAGTTTTTGGTATTTCATTATATTTTAAAACATTTGTGGTCCATTTATAACCTTGTAGGTAACATGAATCATTAAAACTCGACCTTGAGTATTTAAGTGTTTTAATTTTGTTAGAATTCATGGAAATTAATGAGACAATTGAGTGTTGTAGCTCATTCTCCAGTATCTTCTCTCTGTAAATACTAGTTATTATATTGTGGTTAATGTGCTGAGTTCTTTATGCTTTGACTTAATAGCCAAAGAAAAGAATTAATTATCACATTTTAACCAAAAAAAGGTATTGACAGTAAACATTTTCTCTCTTTTCCCCTAAATATTACTGTCTTTGTTTTCTCTTCAAGGATAATATGTGGGCTGGTAATAAATATCTGTTACCTATCAAGTCTTACATTGAGCCTCCAACCACAAAACAAACTGGGGAAAGACAAATATAGTTATCTTTTTACTACATGACTTTTTGATTTCAAAGGTTTGGTTACATTTTCAGATGTACCAGTTTAATAGGAATATAGAGGAAATTAAAAACAACGATAACAAAAACAAACTGCATTTTGTATGTGAAAACTCCAGTACATACAAGGAGGAAAGATGGCCAAATATTTCATACTCAGGATTTATAATTACTTCCCATAGGTATAAATATAACCTTTTACACATACAGTCATTTGGTAATAATTCTCATGACCATTTTTAGAAAAAATTTCTACACCAAAATATTTTTGATGTAACTAAAGGAAGTACAGTGCAAGAAGGGTAAGTTGGTTTTTTTTCCCAGCAAATTCCAAAAGGATGAATGTGTTTGGTAGCTGTTGGTTTGAGAGACGTAACAGATACCTTGTGCATTCCCTCACGAAACATATATTTCTCATCTGAATACTTTATCAATCTTGTGGTGTTTTCTGTATTTTTGAAGCAAGAGAAATACCAATCATTGTTTACACTGTGTACACTTTAGGCCAGCCCTTTGTAGCAAAATACTAAGCTGAAGGTATTTTATACTTTCAGTTTACATAAAAAGCTTTGAGATTAAAGAAAAACAATTTTACACTGTGGTTATAAATTTCAAGTTTCTTAAAGCTTTTGTAGACTTGTAACAGAGTCTTTAAATTTTAGTTGGGTTTTGTACATTATTTTGTATATTTTATTTAAAGTACTCTTAACTGATGTATCTGGATTTAAAACATCAGAATCAATTAGATGTTACATTTAATACAGATGAACATTAGGTAGTATTAACTGTTAATTTTATTATATAGGAAATGAAACGTCAAATATATATTTTATCATTAAGCTTCACAATCAGTGCTATAAATTTCTTTATGCAAAGAAAAAACTTTCCTAATGTTAATACCATGTTTCCTAGAAATTAACAATTTTTGTAAATGGAAGTTACGAGCATTCTGCACAGCCATTTCATACATAATTTTTTCATGCATACTTATGTATGCAGATAGGAAACTGAAGTAATTTTTAATCTGCGATGAGTCCCTATTATAGATGTATCAGACCCTAAATCTGGTTGGCTTCATAGCATCTCAAGTACATTAACTTGTGTTAGCAGGTGCACATTTTACCACTGGAATTAGAAGCATTTTGCCAGTCTGTTCTGCATACCATTCTGAATCCACTTTTCTGTCTTAAAAGGATCGTAAATTTCAATGTCCTTTATTTGACTCAGTGGGATATAGCTGTTGTAAGTAATAGGGCACAGATGTGCAGTAGTATCTTGTTTAATGGCATTTCACTGTTCATTCCCTTTGCCACTGTTAAAAATTTTGCTTTATTGTAATTATCAGTGCAAAGTGTATTTACCATGGTAGAACTCCAGTGTTAGAATAGTTTTTTTCTTACAATATACTTTCTTTGGTTAGGTTCGTGTATGTGTTGCCGATTACATTAGAAATTGGTGTTAAGTCATTATTTATCACATTCTTTCACGAGAGCAGTAATAAAAGTGTGTAATCTAGGAGAAAAAGTTAATTTGTCAAAGTTAGGTAAGCATGATGTTTAGGTCCTATTTTTCAATTTTATAACTGTTTTATTGCAACAATATTTGTATTTAAGTCTTCATTTTAATGCCTTGTGGTGTTTTTTTATGCATGTCACTGAATTGTCATCCCGCAAGAATTGATGTGCAGCATAGGGTATTAAATCTACATAATGATTTTGAAACAGAAAAATAGTTGATGGTAAAAATGTAAATGTTTTGCAAAAATTCCTTATAAAAAAGTTTTGTAGTAATATTTCACTTGTAAATTTTTCTAAAAAAATGGAAAAGGAAAAAAATGAGAGTAACGTTTCCCCACATCTAGAATTTAGAAATTCATTCTGCCAGAAAAGCCTGTAAGGCATTAATTTGACACTTTTACAATGCTGATTTGTATAATTTTTTGGTGGGTTTGGAACTAAAATCATGTACAAGTTGTTGCCTGCAATAACATTTTGCAAGTAACCTATTAAAATTCCCTTGAGTTTAAAAGGTTTCTTCATTTAATTACTTACAATATAAAGCAGCAATAAATTATGTTTGAGTGATAATCTGTTCATCAAGAAGAACACTAGAAAGCAAATGCCTCTCAATGGGGAAAGGTTGGCAGCAGCTTCTGGATTTGTGTAATTAAGACCTGTACTTGCTGGTCAGCGTTTCCCAACTGGCAAACTCCCAGCAGGGAATTAAACCAGCAGATTCTAGCTCAGCACGAATTCTGTGGGATTCGTTCGGCCCTTGGGAATGGAAGTTACGGTTATTCCTGAACATAGGAATAACCAAAGGAATAACCAAAGGAAAAACTTTTCTAAGGTAAGGAGTGTGAACGCACACAGAAATAAATAATTAAAAGTAAAAAAAAAAAAGGAGGGGGGGGTGGAGAAAAAGATAATTCAGTTTGAGAGAGAGAGAAATAATAGAAGTGTCATGATTGTATTGCAGTCAGGGAATGAAACGAACAAATAAATGGAGATCTCAAAGTACTGACTTGAACTCATATAAAATATATTGAGTATTTCTTAGTGAAATGTAAACAGTCCGCTGCATTGTGTTATACCAAAATAACTTTGGTGGTATAGTAAATTGCTAATTATAATGTTTTTTAATACTAAAAAAAATTTTATGGTAAGCTTTGCCATGCTTTTGCAGTGAACAAGTAGTAGGATTTCACAAAAGAAGAAACAAATATGGAATCACAGAATCTTCTAGGTTGGAAAAGACCCTTAACATCATTGAGTCCAAGCGTAAATCTAACACTGCCAAGTCCACCACTAAATGATGTCCCTAAGTGCCACATCTACACCTAACACCACCACTTGCTTGTTCCATCTTCCAAAAGAAGATGGAATTTAAAATTTGTGGCTTCTGGCCTCGTACTGCAAGACAGAATCATCTTTCCGCTTTCCTAATTGAGACCTAAAATCAATTGTCTTTATTGTACATTTGCTGAAATACCTGTTTAATTTTAAGTCTCATTAACCTCTATTTGAATTCAACGATTCTAACATCAGACAGACTTATTAAGTAAAGTCAAACTATGTCATAATTCAAAGTAACTGCATCTGACCAACTAGTATGTCTTTATTGGCCAGTTCCTTAGTATTGTGGCACTGGTATTTTTATTGTTAATAAATACAGGGGGTTTTGAAGCAATTTCTAGATTATTGAGAAGAGAGTAGTCCTCTACTTGTGCAGCCACCATTGTACAATATCAGAAAACGTAACATAATCTAGCATAAGGACATTAAGGATGAATATGCATGTTGCATTTTACCCTTTTAGTCCTTTAAATGTGATTGTTCTACTCAGTGAAAGATAGAGTATAACACTAAATTGAGTCATTTCTTCTGCAACTTTGGATCCAGTAACATTGCTATAATTTTCTGAAATTATATTTTATACTTTTATTCCATTAGCTTAATTTTATGTACAGGTAAGTAGAAAACACCAGGGTGGGTTTTTTCTATATGTAATATTCATATTTAATTCATGTTGAAATTCTGCTGTCACTGTCATTTCCTTATGCTTTCCATATCCCCGCTTCCCCAAAGCCATTTGCATCGTTTCCCAATATCCTGAGATTTGTCAATGCACGTGGAAACAGTGTGGGGACCAGCAACTAGCACACGCTATCTTTGCTTGCCAGAATAGCTTTTGTGGGGAGAGAACAGCAAGATACCTTCTCTAGCAGGACTGCTTCTCTCTAAAAATGGCTAGACATTATTACCGGCAGCTCAATTGGTGACAGAATCGACTGATATGAATGTCGCTAAAGGCACTTTCTTCAAGTAAACCAACCTGAGGGGGGGATTTGGCTCCGTGTGCCCACTCCGTAACGCAAGTTATTCACCATTAACAAAAATGGTGAAAGGTCTCTCGCTGGGGTGGTTGCCCCACCATTTCATGGTGGACAACAAGTTGACCATGAGCCAGCAGTGTGCCCTTGTGGCCAAGAAGGCCAATGATATCCTGGGGTGCATTAAAAAGAGCGTGGCCAGTAGGTCGAGGGAGGTCATCCTCCCCTTCTGCTCTGCCCTGGTGAGGGCACATCTGGAGTACTGTGTCCAGTTCTGGGCTCCCCAGTTCAAGAAAGACAAGGAACTACTGGAGTGAGTCCAGTGGAGGGCTACAAAGATGATCAATGGATTGGAGCACCCGTCTTAAGAGAAAAGGCTGAGAGACCTGGGTTTGTTTAGCCTGGAGAAGAGAAGACCGAGAAGGGATCTCATCAGTGCTTATAAGTATGTAAAGGGCTGATGTCAAGAGGTTGGGGCCAGGCTCTTCTCAGTGGTGCCCAGTGACAGGACAAGGGTCAGCGGGCACAAACTGGAACGTAGGAAGTTCCATCTCAACATGAGGAAAAACTTCTTTATTTTGAGGGTGGCAGAGCACTGGCACAGGCTGCCCAGAGAGGTGGAGGAGTCTCCTTCTCTGGAGATACTCAAAACCTGCCTGGATGTGTTCCTGTGCAACCTGCTCTAGGTGACCCTGCTTTGGCAGGGGGGTTGGACTAGATGATCTCTAAAGGTCACTTCCAACCCCTACAATTCTGTGATTCTGTGATTTTGCCATGGAATTGCCTGTCTATTCTCCAGAAACATTTGGGATAGATGTGTAGCTTGCAAAGGATTTTTAACAGGCTCTGATACTTGGGAATTATTAAAGTGAAATGTTTCTTCAAATCACCCCACTAGCATTGCTGAGGTGTTTTTCTGTCTAGTTTTATTTTAGTTTGTTGGGTGGGTTTTTTTAGCAAGGATCGAAAATTACCTACTTCTGAATTGCCAGATCAAGGAACACAGACATTTCTATGACATATGAGCAGCAGTGTGCAATGTAAGAGTCATAATATGTAGATTCCAAGCTTTGCCTATCATTTATGCTTTTATGTATGGAAAATGCCCAGCCTTCAACCATTTAATAATTTCTTATAATAATGGGTTTTGGCACAACTTTTTCATTAAAAAAAACAACACCAAAACCCACAAAAATTATGTCAACTTTTAGAATTTCTCCAAGGAAGAAATCCTTTCTGTTCTAAATGAAGTGTATTGGAGACCATAAATACTCAGGAACTCCTTTACCAGCAATACATTTTATAGCATTTCTAGAATTTTTCACTTTCTCTGTCACATCTGTCCCCTATGCTGTATCCTAGCCTAGGTTTCCATTAATACCTCTCTTACTGCATTCTCAAATGCTGTAGCCTTTTATCTCCTGCTTTTAATCTCCTGCTTCTTGCTAAAACCATTGCAGAAACACATAGACTGGACAAAAGAAGTACTCTGTGTCGAATATTTATATTGGAAAACTCTTTTGGAAAGTATTTGACTTGAATGAGGTTTCTGTTCCATCCCCACATATTATGGAAGCGTAGTCCAGGGCAGAGTTTAAAATGGAGTATAAATTTGCAGGGCAGGGGATGTTTCTCAAAAAAATATACCGCTGGTCTGAAATTCTGTTGTGTTAGTTTTTAAGCTGTTTTAAGTTCAATGCATAACTTTCTGTCACTTGTATATATTTTAAAGGAAAGTCTTGGGACAAATTCCAGGAAGAACCCAATCTCAAAGCTGGCTGACCTTTTGGTGTTGATGCTTTGGTAAAAGTTTTGAAAGATTTCTAAAGCAACTAAAACAAGCATTAAGGGAAACATGCTCTCTGTAGACCTAGACACGTTCAGATTTTTAAAAAATGTAATTGAATTAATGAGGTAATGATTTACTTTCCTAGCTTGATTTACTAACTTAAGCTACTGCTGATAGGTAAGCGTGTGTCTGCGAAGTGATGCATATGCATCTTTCAGGTGTTGCCAGAAAGATTTTTCAGTTTGTCCGTCAACAAGTATAGAAAACACTACCCTAATTCTAACTCCTTTTAGCCGGTTCTACTTCGGTCTTACAAATACACATCCTCTGCTGACAGTTTTAAAAATCTAAGAAACTAATACATAGAACTACACAGGTAGGTGGAATGAAATCAAGAAAGTGAAAGCCAAACCAACTGAATTAACGTTTTTCTAGGCACACGTTTTACTTTTATCCTGTTAGAATTTTTGCTTAGGCATGCCAAATTTTCATCACCTTCTTTTGTCAGTTCCTAGCAGGAAACTTCCATAACTAGATGTGGAAGAAGTGTTTATTTAAAGGAAAAAAGGTAGATAGAGCATAAAGAGGGTTCCGGTTGGTGTACCTTTTCCCCCTAAAGTCTTAGTTTTTTACTGGCAGCTGTCATTAAAGCTGACTGCTGCTGGTAAAGGGAAAAGAAGTAAAATAATTGGAGGAGGCAAGAATTACTTGAGAGTGGGATGAGAGAGATGATAAAATATTTGATTAGCAGAGAAAAGGGTGATATAAGAGAGTACATTACAAAACAGGAGACTGAAGAACAGGAACAAACCTGAATGGGATCTAAAATCGTAACAGGAGGAGGAAAAGTAGTAGTTCCCATTTTGAGCTAGAAGGAGGTGGAGAATAAGTAGGATTGGCCCTTTGCAAATACACATTGTTTTCTGCTTTTGACTTTTGAAACAACCCTGGTCATGCACATGATGCAGGCAGCTTCTTTCTGTCTTGATAAGCAGCAGAAGTCACTGAGTATTCAGTAGACTCACTACTGGAAGTTCTTCAGAAGTGGAAATCCTTCTTAGTGGTTATTTTTCTGAACTGCTCGATTTGCAGACACAGTGGAATACGTTAAAAGTAGAGTCCCCTGGGAGCTGTGCACGGACACAGTAAACATCAATCATCCCTCATCTGTTACCATCTGTTTACATTAAGACAAGCAATCAATTTTTACAGGCTGTCATAAAACAGAAAGATTTTTCTACTTACATGGAAAAAAATTCAATTTCCCTCAGCTTTTTTTCCCTCATCTTTTATAGCAGAGCGAAACTACACAGAAATCAAGTCAGTAACCTTGATGGAATAAAAATACTGTGGTTTAAATAGTAGGAGTTTAAGAGATGAAATAGCAATACATTTAAGCTCCTGCTCTTAAAAAAGGATAGAACTGATTTCACTGTCTTCCAACATCAACTTACTAAAAAAGTTCAAGTGATGTAATTCAGATGTATTATGGTGAATATGGCTTTCACATTAAACACAATCCACACTACTTCGTTAACATTTACAAATTTCACTTCTGTTGAACTACACGCCTGAAGCCACTTCTGAAACTAATATTGAAACCTTTGGGTTGCCTTCTCTTTTTGCACTTTAAGCCTTCGAAACTAGTTTGCCATTGTGGATCACCTAGAAACCACTCTGATTGCTATTTACTATTGCTGTTTTACCAGTAATAATGAGTGATTGTACCTTTGGTCTTCCTTCAGTTACGACTGTTTAATAGCCTCTCTCTTCTGTTTCTTTTAGCACAGTAGTCTGTTACCACACTGTTAAAATAAATTTTTTAGTCTTTTAAGAACTCTAGTCTGTATTAGATTGTTATCTAATTAATTGGTGATAGCCAACTGATCACCCAGTAGCATGCATGTGAAGAGTAGGGAGCTGGAGAGCAATGGAGTATGTCACAAGCCAATATGTAAAGAGGTGTTACCTGCAAAAATGCTAAATTTCATCCTGTGCCTATTTGACCTCTTCCATGCTTTCAAGTTCTGCACGTGGCCTGCAGAATAAAAAAATCAAATCACTATCCTTGGTCTTGAGAAGATGTCTAGCAAATGCGGAGGAACACACGCAGTGAAAAAAGTTGGCTGAGACGAATATTTATCACAACCAACCCCTGACAGTTAGACAGCAATGATATGTTCAGGAAAATCAACAGTAAAATTTATTGGGGAAAATGATAACAGATTTCAAATATGTCACAAGTTCAGAGAAGGAATTTTGGGGGATTACCTTTTTGTCATATTGAAGAAATGAAAATTCATGTATCGCAAGAATCTGTATGAATCCCTTCATTTAAATGACATCACAGAATGTCCCGTGTAATCCCTCAGTTGGACTTGCTAGCCAAAGCTTTCCACAAAGATTCTACAAACAGGAGTTTATAATAAGGATCAGAAAATGACTTTTTGAAGGTGCCAACCCTTTTCATTTCAGAGAAAAAAGCTTGTATTCAACTACTTCACTGAGGTCTTAGGGATCGATATCTATTTCATGTATATCCAGTCAACTCTCACCTTATGTCCCTCAAGAGTTAAGATTATGATTTCAAATTATTGTTGAATTTCTGTTAATCATCTGTTAATTGGCCTTCTGACTGGCCAACTAAGAGATTCAAATATCCACTCTACATATCTTGTTGAATGTGTCTATTCATTGTGCTACAGCTGCAACAGCTAACTACAAATTTATGTTGAAGCTTTCAACCAAACTCTTGCTAAATTGCACTGCTAAAAGACCTTCTGCTTTGCTGAATATTTGAAGATTTAAAGAAACAAAAGGATTATCAGAAAACAATTAGGCAAATAAAACTTGAGGACAATTTTTGTCAGTCACTGAGATTACAGAAGAAGTTAGTAAAATACTTAGGGTCAATCTTTAGGATTTTTAGCCCTTGTTTAATGGTAGAATTATTTTACTTTCTTTAAAGAATATTGCACTTGGTTTCCCCCCAATGACATGGGGAAATTACTTGGCTTCAATAGATAGATAGACAGATAGATAGATAGATGAGACTTTTTCACCGGTGCCCATTTAAGTTTGTAGACTGCTCTGGATGTGACTCAAGAGGCAGGTTTGTTTGCCTGTGGAGCAGCCTTGAAAAACCCCTGCACTTATATGAGGACGGCTATTTTCTGTGCTGCTCTGTGATCCCAGAAAAGAGAAGCAGATCAAGCCTGGCACTGAGGAGCTATATTGCACAGTTCGATAGCTCCAAAGAGCCAGAAGTTGAAAGAAAAGAGTTCTCTTGCTGTTTCCTTGAGAAAGGTGGAAAGTGCTCTAAAAGTTGGTTACGTGCTAAATGTCAACCCAATGAAGCATGAAAAGGAAACGGATGGCACTGGTGAGAGAGCCAAACTCCAAGCCCTGGCAACAACGCTGAACTCCAGCTGGCCCCTGCAGAGTGGGAAGTAATCCCCGTTTCTAAGAATATAAGGACAAAGGTGCTCACAGAAAAGAAACCAGGGGAAGAAATGTAACGTCCCCTGTGCTGCAGAAGAATGAGAGAAAAATTCATCAAGGAGCACTACAGTTTCTTGCACAAAGTGAGAAGGCAAACCAGCTCCAAAGGTCTGTCAGGCAGCAGCCTGGCACACAGTGGATTGCTGTCATTAAACATTACTTTGCTATTTGTGCTGAAATTTTGAGAGCTTTCCACGTGGCAGAGCAGGACTCTGCGCAGTCAGATCTTTGCCCACCTACTAGTTTCTATGGTACGTTGGTAGTAGAGCTCAACTCATAGTCACCGTTTTGTTTTACCTAGATGCAACCAGTTTTTCTTGAGAAAAACTCCATGATCACAGAGGCCTTCTAGATGCCCGTGGCAGGAGCATGCACGTATTTTATAAGGGTGTTGTTCCATTAGTTACATGGGACAAAACAACTTTTTCTGAGATGAGCAGGCATCTACAGAGGTGCTCTACAGTTGGGCTGACCAGCAAGTTGGCTGCCCACCATGGGCTCATAGAGTAATGAACGGCTTGTAAGTGCCTAACTGAAGAAAATACAGAGAGAAACCCATCACAAACCAAGTAAAACTGGCTTTCTTTGCAGCTGACATAATGGATGTCTTTTCTCAAACATCTACAGATTTTTTTCTTTCTCTGGGTTGAAAACGTGTATTTTGCAAGTATCTGTATTTGGTTTGTGCTTAATCAGATACGATTAGGCAGCTGTCGCAGCTGTGAAGCTGGGAGGGCAAACACTAGTGACCTGTTTCTCCTTCCTTCTGCAAAAAAGCAAACCAAGGAGCCGTTTTAAATCGCAATAGGGAATATTTATTATGCAGGGAGTGTAAATTCAGAAAGCAGCTGTCCTCACAGCACTGCGTAAGAGGCACGCGCTTTTCATATATCTAACTACGAACTGCCCGAATAAAGTCTCTGTAGCCGCGCCACTTCCTTCCGAGCCCCTGTCCCCGTGTCCCCGTCCCTCCGCGGGAGCGGGGCGCGGCAGGACGCGGCCCGGGGGACGCGGGGTGGCGCTGGGCCCCGACTGGGAACCTGGCATTTGTGATCTGTCTGATTTCTAACCGCTTCCACCCGACGGGCTGCCCTGGCATCCCCAGGGCCTGCTGGGGAGCAAGGGTGGGCAGACAGCAAACACGTAATTTATGGCAGATTTAATTAAACATTTGCGAGGGGGGATGCTGAGGTAGGGACCCGTATTTCATATATTCCCGGCGGGGGCGGCGGCGGGGGAGTGGGGGGGGGGGGATGATGATGATGATAAGTGTTGCTCCATAAGGACCCGATGCTATAAACGATCCCGAATTCCTTCAACTCCCGCCGCGCCGCCTGCGCTCTTCGCCCCCTCCCGCGGGGGCTCCGCGCCCGCCCCCGGGACTGCCGCAGGCGGCGGGCGGGACGGGCCGCCCCCGCTCAGCCGCCGGAGGGAGCGGAGCAGAGCGGACCCCCGAGCTCCGCGCCCGCCCGCCCGCCCTCGGCGGCGCAAGTGGCGGTAGCGGGCGGGGGGCTGGGGACCGCCACCCCCAGGGGGACCGGGACGCCGTGAGTGGTAAATTCGGGGCGGGGGGGGGGGGAATAAATCGCCGCGGTGGAGGAAGCGGAGCGGCGGACGGTGGTCTCACCGGGGCTCCGGCAGGAGAGCGGGGCCGGGGGCGGACGGCGGAGGCCCCCCCGAGCCGCCGTCCCGCGGGAGACAGCGCTGGCGGCCGCCGCGGCTGCCTCCTGCCGGCCCGCGGGGGATGGCGACGGGCTCGCGGTGGGCTTTTCCCAGGGAATTTAGAAGGTGTTTGTTGTCCTCCCACCCCGCGGTGAATAGTGGGAGAAAGCAGCGCGTTTGTGGTTCTTTTCTTTTTTTCAATTCCGGGGGCTGTGTTATTTTGAAAGTCTGAGGAGCACAGCGACCAGCAGCGAGGACAGTGAGTATTGTCATCTCTCAATGAAACTCAGTTGCAGCCTGGAACAAGTTGTTGTTGTTGTTTGTTTTGGTTTGGGTTTTTTTTTGTTGGTTTTTTCTTTTTGTTTGAGGGGTTGGACAAAACCTCAAGCTGATTCCGTATTCTTGGTTTGACCAGCAGGCTCCAAAATTAACTGTGCATATAACTCCTCTTTGCGTCACCGTGAGGCTGCACTTGTATCTTTTCTCAAGTAAGCTGAATGCATTTTAAGAATAGTGTAACTTTGTGATACCAACCAAGGGGTGGAAGTGCTGATGCTTTACAGTAGCAGTCTTGCTTCTGTCCTCTCCTTCCTTCTCCTCCCTTGCGCGTATGCGGTTTTGAAGGTGATCTGTGCCATTTACTTTGGCAAAGGTCGTTGATTTCTCCTCTGCTGTACTGGCTCTGTGGCATCTGTGCTGAGAACTGGAAATAAGAGAACTGTGTAAAGCTTGGTTAAAATGCTTTGTGGCAAATGAGTTGTTGATATGAATGTAGTGTCCAACTGGTAAATTTGGGAAAACTTTAATTGTGCATAGCATAGCTCAGCTCCCCTTCTCCCCGCTCTCCTTCTGCCCATGGAGTTACACTTGTGCTATGGCCAGGACTCTTGCTGTTTCTTAACTCTAATTGCTGATCGATGCTAGGAGCATGCTGACCTTCTCCGGGGAGATTATTTCTCTGCTGAGGAGCTGCCTCTGTACATCTTACCTCTCTGCCTGATACCATTCAGGGGGCTACAACCTAACCATAAGGGTCACTTAATGCTCTATGTGCTTGTTGTGTGGCGGAGTGAACTGATCTCATGGCAGCACAGTTACAGGCTGCACCCAGTTCAGCCTGTACGCAGCTATGGCTTTTAACTTATTCAGGTAGGTTAAAACTATTTTGCTTCAATGAAAATTCAGATTCTGTATTTCTCAGTAAGCGGTTAAATTCACAGTAACTTGCTCAGCTGCCAAGTCATGAAATTCAGAGCCCTGGCAAACAAGATTTTGAGGAACTAGTTTATTTTTGGACATGAATACGTAATTGACAGTGAGAGTATGCTGTCGGAAATATTCTTTTGGTTCCCACTAACTTAACGAGGAGTCATGTGTATAGAGTTGAACAGAGTTAGGTCTGTGGGAGTCTCATCTCATGTCCTAAAATGCAGCCTCGCTGGTATCTGGAGGTGTGACCCTGATTCTGTATCTGTGAGCTATAAAGAAGGCTCCCTGGAAGATGAGAATATATGGCTTTTTGGCAGAGCAGGGTATAGATGACTGAATGCAATTACGTACACTGAAATACGTCACCAGTGAAAGGTGGTGTGGAGTGTCCAGGGATGGTTTTCAAAAGATGATTTGCATAGTCATATTTCTAAGCCCAGAGGCTTGGAAAAGATGAATGCACATCCATAGGGAAGCTGGAAAAGCAGGTTTAGAAGGAAGACCAAGGGTTATACATATGTTCATGTAGTATAGGTGTTCTGGAAAACATTCTTTGGATTTGCAACTTGCCTATTTGCTTATTATGCCTTCTCCACACAGTCCCAATAAAACGTGCTGCGATTTTGACTTTTATGATGCATCAGTTGTTGGAAAGCTCTGATGGGTAGCCAAAGCTCTCCTCATCTTGTTTATTATGTCTAAGCAGTCGTGCAACAATGACACTGTCAAACCAATAACCTGCACCTTACGTGCTTCTTGTGCCCACGTGAGGTGGTGCAGAAAGCAGTCTGTGCTAGGAGGAAGACCGCAGAATGCCTTGGAATGGTGTGGGTGTCAGGAAGATGGGGCCAGTCTTTTTTCAGTGGTGCCCAGTGTCAAGACAAGAGGTAACAGGCACAAACTTGAACATAGAAAGTTCCATTGAAATATGAGGAGGAACTTCTTTACTTTGAGGGTGGCAGAGCACTAGAACAGAGAGGTGGTGGAGTCTCCATCTCTGGAGACATTCAAAACCCGCACGGACGCATTCCTGTGCAGCCTGTTCTAGGTGACCCTGCTCCGGCAGGGGGGTTGGACTAGATGATCCCTTCCAATCCCTACTGTTCTGTGATTCTGTGACCTTCAGTTTGGGGAGCTCTCTCAATCACCGCTCCTGTATACAGTAGCTTTCATAAAAGAGGTATTTATAGCCAAATACTTCTAATGAAGCAGCAAAACCGAGGATGAGATTTTCACTGGCACCAGAGACAACTGATGCAAAATAACTCTTATGAAAGGAAAAAAGTGCCCCTTAAAAAAAAGTAGCTACCCCACTCTCTATATAATCATCAGAGATGGCTTGTTCCTGGAGGCTGAGTTCTGTGTGGCACATCGCTCTTGCCTTCTTCTTGTTGCTTTTCGTATAATGGATGTGACTGCTGTCATCTGAATTGTTTACAGCATGAAATATATATTCTTTCCTGCGCTCAAGTCTCTGGAGCCACCCTCGATGCAGTGAGAGGTGGTGTACTTCTTGTCCAGCGTACGTCGCTGTGGAAGACGAGGGATGAGTCACTTCCCTTGTGGGCAGTGGTGACTAACCGCCTCTCCTTCGGGAGCAGTGGCATGGGGAAGCTACCACACCAGCAGTTAAGCACCCAGGGAACCATCACCTCAAATCAGCTCTCTGCTGACTATGTGGCGTAAGAACAGTTTATTAAGCCACATGATTAAAAGCTTTTACAGCTCATAAAGGAGGAAATCTCATAAGAAGGTAATAAGAGACAGAAAAGTATTTAGTTTTCTAGCAGTTTTTCCGAAATTGTGCTGCTTCTGAAATGTAAATTGTAAGATGAGCACGCTAACCTGGGGTTTCAAAACTTGTCTTATAAGAGTTATTAGGATTAAGCTATAAAAGCAACTACTTACATGAGATACTCTTAAAGAGTAAGGCATGAGTAATTAAATTCATATATGCGTAATTTCTTTTAGTGTACGTGTCTTAAAATTGCATAGAAACCTCTTGCTTTATTAACAACACTGTGTAGTAGACACTCAGAATTAGGGCTGGATACAAAACATCTGGGGTTTTTTTGGTCTTGTAAAAATTCTGGGAATAACATGAAACGTTTCATTTTGAAGTGTAGCTGATCCTATGTGAATATCATAAAGAAAAAGTACAGAGAGACTGTAATCCAGGTCTTTGCAATAAATCCTACCTTTGCAATAAAAATTCTCTGCAAACTGCGTTTGAAGCTCTGCTTTAAACCAATGGGGAATCCACGCTTGGTACAAAAAGGTAACGTCATGGATGTAAAGGTGGTGTACTGCCCTTTCCAGGTCCTGAGTCATGGCTGTGGTCCTGACCCTAATTACCTGGGACCCTTTCCTAAAACTTTAAAAAAGTGTTGGCTTGTCAAAATAACATGATTTTAAATGGAAATACTCTAGTTCTGAGTAAATTTTTGTGATTTCAGATCCAGGATCAAATTTTGCATTGGGGAAGAGACCAATATAGTGGTTCATGTCCATAGTTGGGATTCAGGAAAGACAAAGTTAAGGCGAGGACAGACAGACAGGTTTCACGGAACAGTTTTAGTTGTTACTCCTGCATTTCTTTGGAAAAATCGATCTTTCAAGAAGGGAATAAATGTGTGCCATTTATGCCACAGTATTACAGGTCCTGTGTATAAATACTGATGGCAACGACAAAAAGAATGGTTTTCATCTTCCTGTCTTTTAGTACTTTGTTAGCAGCATTGAGGTTTCAGGCTGGTCATTATCTCAGCGGTTTGATCTTGAGAGGCAGCGGTTATGAATAGGGGCAGGGACAGAACCGCAACTCTCCTGCCGAGAGGGAAATCTCTTCCTGATTGAAGCCCATGACAAAACTCCCATCGACTTCAAAGGAGAAGGATTTCAAGCACAGCAACCTGAATGCATCTGAAATCCACTGTTGGGCACTCCGGAAAGGTCAAGGTTTTTTCAAAGATTAGCAAGGAAGAGAAAAAGACTGAGAGTGAATTGTGACTAGCATAAAGAAAAGAGGAAGTTGACCGCTAAGTTCACAGTTCGTCGCTAAATCTGTGTTTATTAAGGAAGCTGATTTTTGTGAAAGCTGATGCAGGCATTCAGATGGCTTAGGTATTTGTGCTTAAAATGAGAATGGGATTATTTCTGCTTTGGTTCGGTGTTATGGAAACAAACGTCTAAGATTTGGTTGTCACAAATGGTATGTGTAGCACTACTGTGGCTGTTTACTTAACTAGCATATTCTGCCGAGAGAAGCCAAAATTTCCCAGCAGTAGCACCTGCTAAAGTTTTTAACTTAAATATCTCATAACTTCCAGTCTCCGTGTGTTGCTCATCTGTGTTATAAAAAAAAAAAATAGCCTTCAGCAAAAAGTGCTTAAAAACTTATTTTAAAATGCGAATATTTTAAAACCTTTTGCAAAGGGAAGACTAAATGAGAAATGAAAGTTTAGAGATTCTGACATGAATTTAGCGCTTGCTCAGTAAATACAGAAGGAGTTTCATTTATAGCCTTGATATTTAAATCTAGTCACCGGTGACGTCTCATACTCTGACTTCAGTGTTCAACAACAGAAGAACAACCTTCTAAAATGGCAGTTTTGCTCCTCCTCTTTGTATTGGAGCAAACCCAAACCCTATCAGATTTATGAAGTTTGGTTAGTTTAAGGGGTTTATTATGTTAAGGGAGCCTAACTTCCTTCTTAAAGCCACAGATGAACTCATTAAATGAATGTCTGTCTTACGAGTCTGTAGGGAGCGTACAGGTAGCGGAAGGCCTGTGTTCCTTATGGAGGAGGTGGGAACTGGCCTCCCGGAGTGAGAGATGTCGGGAAGGCTTTCAGGAGGGGAGGAAAAGCTGCCCTGGGAGCGGGGCTGGGCTGCTCTGGAGCAGCTGGTGGTGCTCAGGTGCAGGCATGGATGGAGGAGCGTGAGCTTCAAAGCACTGAAGAAATTGTTTGTTACTCTATCAGGGCCTAATAAATTAGGTCTCGGGAGAGGGATGATGGTTAAAACAGATAAAGAGAAGCGCTGTGCCGCTCATCCTAGCTTCTCTAGCTCGGATCTTGCTTAACGCATCGCAGCTGATAATAATTGCAAAGCAACAGGTATGCCGAGGCTGCTCTTGTGCACTGTCTGCACTGTCAAAGCAAGTAAAACTGAACCCTAAAAATGAACCTTGAGTTTGTAACTACTTGTGCAAGAGCAGATTTGCATCACTATTTTCCTTATTGCTTCCCTTTCTGTTATTTTTCGGTTTCTTGCTTGTGAATCGCTCCGGCACAGAGAGGAGTAAATGGGACATGCTGTGGATGTAGCAGCGTGTCTTTAACTGCACAGGGCCCTGAAACTGAGCTCACAGCAAGGAATCCATCTCCCTGAATTCTGTAACTCAGAGGTTACTCATAGATTTCAATGTTTGGCAATAAAATACTTTGAGCCTTATGAGGGCCTGAAGTGACTGAAGTCCCTACGCTGATGAAGACATTCCCACAAGAAGCTCACTTGGGATGCTGGTGTGAAGTTTTAATTAATCTGTCTACGCCTTGGGCCAGATTCGGCAAAGTACTTTGATTTGAGCATGTGCGAAATTTTAAGTGCAGTCACAAATAGTAACATACTTTAAGCTCCTGTATGCTCTCCTGGGCAGAACTCTGTACTGACATGGCTTAAGAAACAATGTGGAGAGGAGTTAGGAAATGCTTCTGTAGTGAAAGAAGCTGAAGCATTTGAAGTAAATGCGTGAACTGGAACAAAATTCATAATCAGCGTTACACGTTTGCATCACAGAAAAAAATGTCTTCCCAAAGGATGTCACAGGTGCCTCTTCCTAGGAAATAATTTAAAATATGAGCGTATGGCCTGCAAGTAAACTGGCTTTAAATAGCATTTATTAGCAGCTATTAAACCGTGTAAAGGAGGGTGTGTGCTACTAGTAGGATTTGTTTCTTCTGGTAGGAAAATACCGAGTATAGGGGGTATAGAACTATGCCTGCTCCTCTCTCCCCTTACTCACAATCCGTTTCTATTTCTGAGGGAAGGAGAAAAGATAATAAAAGTTGTGTAAACAACTTCGGCAATTCTGAAGCTGCTCAGTATTCATTTCCAGCTGGCTGAGAAGTAATACTCTCCCAAAACAGTACCATACAATACAATACAATTCAACTGAGATTCAACTACACATTTATGTTGGTAGAAAAAGAAAATACGAAGCCAATTTTGATTCAAATAGTCATGAGTTTGAGAAGCGTGGCTTGGGTTAGCTGCTTCATCTCCGATTTAAAGAAGTAGTTTGCAGTATGTCACCAGTAGCCAAGTTACTGTTATTACTGATTTGTAATGTTACTTCTCCCTCTTCACCTCTAGGTGTTAGTGCCTGTTCTAAGGAATAAGGAAAACCATACGTCCTGGCCAGGCTGCGTTTCCCAAGATATGAAGCATCATGTGGAAATAATGAAAAATAAAACACCAATTATGAAAGGACAGGTGCTGGGAAGAACTCATCTTCTCATTCCCACAGTTGCAGCAAAGATTGACTTACATAAAATACATGCTGAAAATAAGTAAGGAAGGGCTATTATGTGACCTACACAACACAGGAGGGGGGAGAAAAAGGACAAAAGAAAAAGCTCCTTTTGGTGGTTTTTAGTCTCAAATGTAAACTGGTAGTAAATTGCATTAATGAGAAAGTAATTAAATAGTGTTCCAAACATAGTATTTTTATTAATCCATTTTTTTAAGCATCAAAATGTATTTTAAGGTCTTTTCTATGCGATTAATGTGTGTTAAACACTGTAATTGCTCTGTCATATGAAAACATGAATTTCCAAGAACCTATGTTTTGGATTTATTAATTTCAAAGGCAAGACTTAAACTGTCTGTAGAGTCACCACAATTTGGAATCACATGAAACTATGCTTCCAGAGTACAGAATAGGGTTATTCTGTTGAATTACCTTTTCGGTGTGTTTCCAGTAGATTACACTTCTCTGTTGCCTTGAGTGTTTGATGTGAACTAAATTCTTATCATAAAACGCACGTCATATTGTTTTCAATTAGATGAGTACTAACGAGTACTAATCTCAAAAAGGAGTGCGGCACTGATCATTGGGCTGTGCATCTATTACCTATACAAACAGCAATAATATCAGCTATATCCCAGAGAACTCGCAGTTTAAGTAAACCAAAGGTTTGATTTCAGTTTAGGACTGACTGTGTACAGAGATGATTGATTGACAATCAGTCGTTGGATAAGGTAAGATTTCTAATCCTGTCGATAATAGATGATTTGGAAGGCCCTGGTGAGGGTCGGCTCCCTGCTGTATGTCGTGGCAGGGAAGCGGGGGTGCCAGGCGGAATAGCGTAAGTATGGAGCTAAAACTGAGGCAGAACAGATGAATTGGCTCAAATGAAAGGACTGAAGGTGGAAAAAATAGAGTGTGAAAGGGAGAATGTAAACTTTAATATTCCATTAATATTTTATTAAAATGCTTTGCTGTGTTTTGTTAGTTTTTCATTTTGTAAACGCTGGCAAAGTTTAATAAAAATATATTAAATTAAATCTATTTAATATTTATGTTAACTATCAGTATTCATTCAAACACCAGATTTCCATGTAACTTACTTATTAGAAAATTAAACAGTAAACTCCAGATTTTTCACATCTGGAATGATCGCAAGGAGCCATTCAAATGATCTGCTACAAATAATTTCGGAGAGGGTGTTTGGCCATGGTTTCAATTAGTAAATACATCTGGAAGTGGGATCTGTGTCTTCATAAACAGCCTTTTTAGCTCTGTCTTCAGGGTTTTTTCTTATGATTTTTCCTCTGATCAGAACTGAATTCCCAATTCCGGTATTGTTCATCAACGTAAAGAGGAGCGAGGGGAGAAGATCTGTGTACAATACAGTACTTGCTTTGAAATTCAGGGTCTCTCTTCGTATTTTGCAGACAAGATCCTAATTCCAGGGCAGTACTACATGCTATCAAATCAATGGTTATTAGGTGGTCACATCAGATTCATGACACTGTGAATAAGGATTCTG
This sequence comes from Larus michahellis, assembly GCF_964199755.1. Taxonomy (NCBI): domain Eukaryota; kingdom Metazoa; phylum Chordata; class Aves; order Charadriiformes; family Laridae; genus Larus; species Larus michahellis. The sequence goes on from NC_133897.1 coordinate 35,349,142, forward strand.
CCAAACCTCGTCTGCATGGCCTGCATCCAGACCCCCAAACTGAGCTGAACTTCTGGAAAGCAAGAAAAGACAATCCTTTATATATAAATCAGGAAGTAAGTGATTTCAGGTATTGTTGTAGACACCAAGGAAAACTTTCTTTTGGTTTGTCTTTCCCAACGCACGCTGAAAAATGAGACACCAAAATGACTTATTGTTGTTTTATTTTTTGCAAATAGCTTATAGTGGTTTCCCAAAGTAATCAGACTTCACATAAGTTGCCAAAGAAAAACAGAGTTAAACATTAGAGGACAGTGAAAGTTAGCAATGAAGGGCTATGTAGCTGTAAGGAATTCTGTTGTTCTTTTCTAAATTTCATTCCATGACATTTCTCAAACTGTGGAGAAAATGAGGTTGAGAACAAAGTTTATATTTGGGAAATTATTGCCAAATTTGGCTCTGAAACTGATACTATTGTTTAATGATAATAATCATAGCTTGTTACAAGGGAGACGGCTCTTTTTAATTGAAAAAGATATGCAAGGTTATTTACTTTCCAAATATGAAATGTTATTGGGAGCTGTGTTGAATCCTCTGCTGCTTCTGTGCTTGTTACTAGCGATGTTGTGGCAGGTGAGTGAACATTATGAAGAGTCCAGTTCATTCCCCACTGAAAGCTTTTGGGGCCTTTCCATGGATTTTACCTGGCATGGATCAGCCTTTATCTGCTAGTAAACTTGAGACATATTTGTTCATTAATTCTCTAAGTGCAATTCTAGTCTTTCTACTCTTTTGACAGGTGACCATGATCTTTAATTGCTTTTTTTCTCCTTTGTTAAATTCTACCTTCAGAGTCCTGTTGATCAAAAAATGATTAAGATCTTGGAAGCCAAAGAAAGCATCTATTATCCTACTTCTAAGGACGTTTTCAAGGAAGTAGAAGATGGTAAGGGTAGAGAGAATGAGATGTATGTTTTTTTCTGTATTTGTACGTCTGTGCTATAGAATAATCTATAATTTGTCTTGACATAACAGTGTAAGTCATGATGGTGAGATATATTAGGGCTGCAAGAGCATTCACATGTTAAATCAAGCTCCTTTGTGTGCCAACAAGCAAGAAAAGATGAAAAATCTGAGCTCGGAAAAGAAGTGTAGAATATTTTTTTCTAATGTGGTTAGAGTAGTTGTGTAGGATGGGAGCAGTCATAGGTTCTGGTTGCTGCTTCTGGGACTTTTTTTATTCTTTCATGAGCCTGGAAGCAGTTGCAGTAGGAGTCTAGGCTGGCTGCTGATTCAGGTGCCCTTCTGCGAAGTGGTAGATTCACTTTTGGGATCTGAGCTGGGAAATGATGTACTTAAGGTCTTCAGTTATTTAGCTACTCGGCCTCTCCATCCTACCCCTTTAAAATACTGTCAGAGGGTAAGAAATCCAGTCTTACAGTGTCTGTCAGTGCCTGCCAGAGTGATCTCTGAAAGGGATTTGGGGTGAATGCATTGTCTCTTGGCTGTCGTCGGCAGGCAGACAGGTCGTGGTGCTCTGGCTGGGGGGTTGTTGTAGATGCTTAGGGACAGCATCCTGCGCCTGTAGTTTTGTGAGCGTGGTTGCTTCTACCCATCCGGTACGTCCACAACACATGAACTAACTCTTCCTGATGGTCTTGGTTCTTGACAATCAGATGGTCCCACAGAGGGCCCAGCCCTGGGTGGGCAGGTCCCTTCAGGGTGAGGTGGCTGCGAAGTCTTTGTAGATCACAAAACTGAGCCTAGGGGTCTGCAGGCCACCAGGAGTCTGCCTGGGGAACCCGCGGCTGGTTGGGTTTGCTCCTGAAGTAAAGAGGTTTTGCGCATTTCTAAACACACGAGGAACCAGTTATTTTCATCCCTTTGGGGCATAAAACAATTACTTCATTCAAGTGAAATCAGAGACCATGGAAATTAATTTGGCACATGTTACAAAGGAGGTTAAAGTAGGTTCAGTTTTACTCCTCTGAGAAAGATTTATCTTTAATTTTCATAGCAACATTTTGTGTTATGACAATAAATCATCTGTTTATACACGAAAGTATGCGTTTAGTAGTACTTGCTCTTTTTTGTCTAGGCCTCTTTTAACTTCATCTGATAAAAGTAAAATGGAGTTACATTTGTATGTTCTATGGGACAATTCGTTTCCATTTGTGTTTTAATCCTAGAAGTGGCTCAACCAGGATAAAGCCTTGATGGAATTACCTGTTGTTCCTCCATCTTTTTCATGTTAATTATTTAAGATGGCACACATTTGAACTTCTCATTCTGCCAAACTGGAAGAGAGAAGGTCAAATGAGGCAAAAAACATCTCAAACATAAGGTTTGTTACTGTTTGTTGTAGAGGCATACCGTTAATTAGTTTTGATTCATTTGATCTAGGAAATTTTCATTAACATGTTGGAATTTCAAAAGCTGGAAAGGATGGAGTTTGGTGGAATCAAGGGGAAAATTTCAAGTGAGCAGGTCTGCAGAATGAATTAAGAGTTTCTGGAAAGCTGGGAAGTTCTCAGAAAGAGAACATACAATCCTTCGGATTACAGGAACATGGTAGTACTGCACCTTGCACACAGGCATTTGTGCTGTTGTTTCCTTACTTATTTTTAAGTGTCTGCGAACTTGGAGGTTGTGAAACTGGGAATTTTATAGTGCTGAATGGAACTAGGCATGAGATGGGCTTCCCACACAACTGCACAGATGGGTTCAGTGTCTACCACTTCTTCTTAAACCAGAAATTCCTTTTTTTAAGACTTCTGGATGCTTTCTCCTAATCAGATGACTGAATTACTTAGAAGTGCCACATGTGGAGAAGCATTCAAATGGCTCTCACCAAAGACATTTGAGTGAATATAATAAATTTAGGTGAATAAAATAAATTTGGGTAAAGTGAAACAAAATCCCCCAACAACACTGCCCAAAATTACAAAAGAAGAAAAAGGTTAATTAATTATTGACATACAATCTACAGGATTGACAGTTGGTTCTGTAGGCTTTTTTCCTGTGTTAGGATGTAATTTATATCCAGTTCTGGTGTAAATAAGGAATCAGTTGATTCTACTTGAAAAATAGAGAAGGTTTTTTAAATATTGGTATATAGCAATGTCTTGTGATCATGGCTAAAATAATTCCTAAAACTGTATTCACTAGCGGCAATGGTATGTATATCTGATAAGATATAAGATAAAGATAAGATGAAAGAATGTTTATCTGTTCTTTCCAGAGACTTTTTTGGTTATTTTCAAGATTTTGGTGTTAATTCATAGCTGTAAGTATTTGTAAGTTTGGAAAATGGCGTTTTCTGAAGGATATAATCCACTTTTAAGATAAATTCAAATAAAGAACTACCCGATTGTGTTATGCAGTTTGCATTGCTGCCCACTGGCTGTAACACCTGGCTGCCTTCAGAGCGGTCCCTGGTCTCAGAGCACAGGATGCTCTGGGGGTTTGCGGTGGGTAGCCACGTGTGGGGAGGAGGAGGAGGATGATGATGAGGACGGAGCCGGTGAGTGAGTGCCCCAACCACGGGGCTGCTCCTTGCTCCTCCGCTTGGCATGGAGCCACATTCCCTCACTTCTCCTTCCTCTTGACCCTGATGCTTTGTGGAGCTGGGGCAGCATCTTTGAGAACGGGGAGGTACTGATTAAATTCCTCCTGGGATGAGGAGGCTGGTGAACCCAGATGGTGTGTGGAACACACGTGTGTGCCCCGGCCGGGGGTGCTGGGGCAGCAGCAGGGGGATGAAGAAGCCCCAGATGCAGATTTAAAGGGTGCTCTGTTAATGGCTGTTCTCTTTGCCATCCTCGTCCAAAAAGTTGTCATCACAAGTGGCGTTCAATCACCCCAAATAATCTACGTTGAAAACATACTTTTTCTAACCTGTTTGCTGGCTGAACTGCATTTAAATGAAATTCTTCTTCTCTATTGGGTGACCAATTTGTTGTAGTTTTTTGAGTTTTTTGTTTTGGTTTGGTTTGGTTTGGTTTTTTACACTTACACCCACCCATTCCCCCTGCCCCACAAAAATCCTCTGGCCAGCTGATTTCCCTAGCTGTGTCCCTGCCGTTTCCCTGTTCTCCTGACACCTGTGTACCCCCAAGCTGTACTGGGTTTGCAGAGATGCCGGTGATGAGGAGGGGGGATCAGCCTCCTGGTGGGTGTAAGCTTTGCTGGCCTTCAGGAGCCCCGACCTGCTGCGTGGTATTTTTGGCAGCGCCGTAAGGAAAGCGATCACTGCATGTGCAAAGAACAAATTTTTTGGGTAAGCTTATTTTAACAGGCAAACTTTCTGAAACAGACTCAGCTCTTAAAGTTGTTATTATTAAAATAATATATATTAATAATAATGTAATTATTAGCAGAATATATACATTTACTGGTCTGTTAGATGTGGTAGGAAATATATTATGTGTCTATGCACACTGATTTTTCTTGCAAATATGTGGCTTAATCTAGGTAATTAAAAACCCAGAGAAATGATTGTAAACCGGATTTGAACTAAATCATAGAATCATAGAATTGTTAGAGTTGGAAGGGACCTTAAAGATCATCTAGTTCCAACCCCCTGCCCTGGGCAGGGACACCTCCCACTAGACCAGGCTGCTCAAAGCCCCATCCAGCCTGGCCTTGAACACTTCCAGGAATGGGGCATCCACAGCTTCTCTGGGCAACCTGTTCCAGTGTCTCACCACGCTCATGGTGAAGAACTTCTTCCTAACGTCCAATCTGAATTGACCCATCTCTAGGTTTAATCCATTCCCTCTAGTCCTACCATTACCTGACATCCTAAAAAGTCCCTCCCCAGCTTTCTTGTAGACCCCCTTAAGATACTGGTAGGCCACTATAAGGTCTCCTCGGAGCCTTCTTTTCTCCAGACTGAACAACCCCAACTCTCTCAGTCTGTCCTCATAGGAGAGGTGCTCCAGCCCTCTAAATGAATGACACAAGTTTAATTCATGCAGAAACCTTGCAAAGTTATTAATGTCTTTGGAGTAAAATCCTGGTATACTGCTTTAAAATCCATAGCAAAGCTTCCTGTGTCTTAAGGTCAGGACTAGCTATACTGTACTTCTGAATCTCATAGTTCCTGATAAAATCCCTTACAATTTGCACTAAATTCCTGCTAATCCCTGAACAAAGCTATAAAGCTGCCTCAGAAAGGAGAAGTGAGTGGCATCAGAGACCTGCTGGTTGTTTTGGGTTTTTTTTTTTTGCTTTCTGAGGCAGCAGGATGCTCTGAAGCATCCTCGTCTGGGGGAGATGTGGTTTCAAGACACCCGTTCTCAGGTCTGTATGTAGTTTTCTGGGTTTTGCCTTTATCTCTGTGGAGGCTTCCCTGCATATACATGTATATATTCCCTGTATATAAATGTAAATGTCGGTGAGACGCTTGAATAGCAATTTTAAGCTGCTAGGTAAAGTACAGCAATTATCATATGTGGCCAGAGATAGATTGTAAAGATGGTTTGAGCTGGTGCACTTCTGAGGCAGTGAGTCCTTCCTTAGTGACTTGACTGACTTAGGACAAAAGCAGCCTTTATAGCACGCTTCTGGACAATCGTTTTGCATTGTAAGTGTGTTGACTTTCCAGCTTATTGCCAAGTAAAGTAGAGTTGATGAGTATCAGTTTTCAGGTTTGAGGCACTCTTACTCATGCATGCAGGCTTAGTGTTGACAGAAGTACAAGTGGAATACCAAGCACCAATTACTGTCATCGCTAAAATATTTTTTTTCCGGGTTCTTCAGAAACTATTTGCCTTTGGGTCTGACAGTACTAATCAGGAGCTTTATCAAACAATAGCTGTCATCTTACAGCTAATTTGTTTCTCAGAAGCTTCAAGGTTCATGTTGTTCAGTGTATGATACATGGATAGTGTCCACATATTTCCAAGAACAAGTTTTACGTGCTGCTGAATAGCCAATGTGCAGTACGGGACGGGTTAATATATGGATGTAATTGCCCCAGATCCAGAACAGAGCAATGGTCAGGTTTGTGATGTGACTGGGCGTCTGACCCCGGAGAGGACCAAGGGATGCTTAGCTTTCAGGGCACAGATACGGGCTTCTCAGGCTGATTGTCTTAAGTAGATTTTTGATGTGTAAAATATAGATATTTCAAAAACATATCACACCCAGTCACAGAACTGAATCTGAATTTCTTCATTGGCTATGAAGAAGTGCATGTAGTTCATCAACCATGTGTTTTGGGTATATATGTGTGGTTTTGTGCAGTGTGTTTAAAAATCAACCAAACAAAAAACACATTAGCTCTGGAGCAGGGGGTTAGAAAGGAAGATTCTTAAATAAACAAGTTAATCTGATATGCCTTTCCAAAGAGGCTGGCTTTAATTTAACTATCCAGCTTGGCTACTGGTACTTCTGTTTTCTTTTTTCTGAGTGGCTTGCAGCAGAAAAGAGATTTAACCAAGTTGTGAAGAAGAATATTTTCTCAGAGATGATCAGTGTTTTACATATTTAACAAAGGAACAACTGGAGCTTTACTTGTGCATGTTACTGTTTGTGTTGCTAACAGGGCAAAGCAGAAGGTGCTGGAGCTCTCCCTTTAAAGCCAGAATGAACTTGCATTAATGTGCACCTGTATTTTTGGCTCTGGTATATTTTTTCCAAAAGTCCTCCTCCGTGAACATGGTTAATTACCTTGAATATTAAGAAAGTACCGGTACACTGTAGAAAATGACTGTTGTTCTGTTGCCTAACACATATGGTAGATGTGTATTCTTAAGATAACCTAATTAAATGTAACAACGAGTTAGAGGCAAAATCTTCTTAGTGACTTGATATCAAGTATTTGAGTAGCTGAAGTCTGACGCTCATAATATCCTACTTAATATGCAGAAATAATTTGGCCTTATAAAAACTTGAGAAGTTCTTTGTTTAATGGGAGAGTTAACAGGATAAAACAGCATAAAAGTAAGGAGTGATGTTACCTGGCGTAGATGGCCATCCCTCTTCTCAAGCTTCCTAAACAAAAGTATCAGTAGTACATACATACATTGATCTTGCACTGGTACACATACGTATAGATCTTATGCTGTTATTTAAAAATAATGCGTATTGCTAAGCAAGTGCTTCAGTTGTTAACTCAGTTTCTGTAAAAAAAACACACCAAAAGCATCACTGCTAGATAGCTTTTATCATTGCTCATTGGTTAAAATAGTACTGAAAAACCTGAAATACAAAAATGTCAGAAGTTTGTTCAGTGACAGAGGCGAGCTGTTTAGCACAACCGCATGCTGCCCATTAGTTTTTCTTCCCATTGAAAAGACATGCATTTTATATTTATTTTTTTTTAACGTTACAGGAGTATGAAGACGATTATACTGAATTTAAAGCCAAAACTCTGGATCTTGACAGACGTCTTGTCTCTGTTCTTTGCGAAGGATTTCATGACTGTTGGGGTTTAGAATCCATGTTCAAGGTCAGTATCCACACACACAAAACTGTTCTTCATTTATTATCAGAAAAAGTTTTGCGCATGGCTTAAATTATACTTTGTATCTAGTTAGGCTATTTGTGAATTGAATGCCTTGGAATACTGACTAATATGTATTTCAGCTGCAGAATCAAACTGAGTTCTTTGATTCTGTTCTCATTTTAATGATGTTCTGAATACAGTTTTTTTTCCCCGAAGTTAACCTCTAGCTAAGGCCAGATCTGAAGTGTAATTCAAGGAAACAGAGAGGTTCCCCGCTCACTAACATTCTGCACCTGACTGTACTAGGGATGGAGGATCTCATGGATGGCAGATGCGTCCAGGCTCTCCATCCAGTGTAGCATATCATTAGCCTGGGTAGTTGGAGTGTGTCTCTGCAGTGGTAGGCATTGTTCTTAAGCAGGAACAATTAGAATGTAAGACAGGGAACAACTGATCAAAACCAGTTCTTCAAAATAGGATTTCGGAGTTGTAGAACCTGAGTAAGTGATGTCATGTTATTAAGAAAGAGGTCAGTATGTAAGATGTTCAAACACGTTATTGTCCTGAAAGGCAAAAGGAGAAATCTCACATGTTAATCACCCTTGATAAGGCCTCCAGTGGAGTGTTGTGCCCAGGTGTTAAGTGTTACACTTCAGGAAAGATCATCTGTTGATGATTATTGAGGCTGAAGAAGAAAAGACAGAGAACAGACATAAATCTTCAAATACATTAAAGACTTCTGCATACAGGAAGGAAATCGCCTGTTCTCTACATCCAGAACGTAATGGACTTAATTTAAAGTGCAGAAGGTTCAAGTCTGATGACTGGGAAAACCACTTTATGGCAAGTGTAATGAATGGCTAGAATAGATTGCTAGGGGAGGTGACAGGCTCTTCATTAGTGAAAAATCACAGAACCACAGAACGGTAGGGTTGGGAAGGGACCTCTGGAGATCATCTAGTCCAACCCCCCTGCCAGAGCAGGGTCACCTAGAGCAGGTTGCACAGGAACGTGTCCAGGCGGGTTTTGAATGTCTCCAGAGTTGGAAACTCCACCATCTCTCTTTCAGAGAGGTCTAGAAAACTGTCTCTCGGAAATGGCATAGGTATAGGAGACCTCATCTTGGGGCAGGAACACAGGCTAATTAATCTCGAAGTCCCTTTTAGGGAAACATTTCTGTGACATTGTATACATCACACTCAAACTCTGTCAAAGTACTGCAAATTAGTTGTGGCAAGTATAAGGCAGTAATAATTCATACCTAACTACACATTTGGAGTAAATGAATTTTCCTTAGACTGACACTTTTGGCATTAATAGCAGTTAAATGAGTATCTTGCATTTGATTCTGGGGTTTACGCTGTTTCTTTCCAACCTTATTTTCTTACTGAATTCAGATAATACATACAGCGTTAGATCTACTCTTTCATAAGGCAGATAAATTGTCTTAACTTTAAACATAGCAAGGAAAATGGGAGGCATCCTCAGAGGAGTCTTCTGCTGGCCTCTTGTTTGGTAATTCTTTTACAGCAGTAGGCTGCTCTTCCCCCCTTCCCCCCCCTCAGAAAACATTAACAGTTTGAGGAACTGGATAACTGTGGACATATATGTGATGAACACATTAAAAAGGTATGTCACGATGCAAAAATAAAAGATTATTTTCTTGGTAGTTCATAATGGCTTAATTTCTGTTCCAATAAACAGGTGAAAGAAGGGAATGAAATAATTAACAAAAATACGCCGCTTGCTTCAGGAAGCCTTAAATTGTCTAAAGAACCAAAGGAACGAATACAGACATTTTGGTTCTGCTTCTCATCTCTGCCTCACCTGTAAGTGTTCGTAGTCGCTGATTTAAAGGAAAGTTAACAGCCTTTAAATAAGGCATTGCTAATCACTGAACAAGTGTGATCTGCATAAAATGGTCTCTTGCTCAAGCAAATTTAACATCCATGTTGTGCGTGTGCACAGTTCAAATTTTATGGCACGTTCTGGAAACTTTGCGTTTCTGCATTGAAATGCACTCGGTAGTGCTCTCAGAATTGCCTTTTTAATAACTGTAAGAGATTTGCTGGATGGTTGTTTGGATGAGTCAATAGCTAGCAGGAATTTCTCTGCTTCAGGACTAGCACTAACACATCCCACATAAACAGTATTATTGTTCTGTGGTGACAACGACTTCCAAAGGTACTTGGGGGGGACCTAGACATCCAAGTTATTTGAAAATTGTGACCCATCTCTCCCTCTTTTCTCGATCCTTCAGCAAACAAGCTTTCAGGTGGCAGCAGAAAGGTTGGAAAGCTCCTGTAGGAGCATTAGACGCACCTGAATTAAATTACTGAATAATAACAATTCCAACGGTTGATGACTGACATAGCTAGTAACATGCAAGTAACATACAAGTAACATGCATATCCTCCTTTTTTCCCCCCAGAGTTTTAATTGTTCCCAGTGTTCTCACTTCTGTCTTTATGCATCTTTTCCACTCTAGTTCAATTTGGTAAAGCTATGGATAGCTTAAAAATGGGCAGCGTACAGAGAACTTAATTTAAAAATGAAAAATGTGTGAAACTAAATCTTTTTACCAGCATTTGTTTGTGAATTGCTATCATTAAAAGAAGAAAGCTGATTAGGTGTAGTTTTTTCCATGTAGAGTCTTATGAAGTCCAGAAGCTGCTTTTATTTCTCAAAAATATGTGGAGATGTTGAAATTCCCTGACCAATATGAAGATCAGACCTACTGTGAGTGGAAAGTTCAGGTGGATGAAATTTGTCAGTTTAATTTAGACCAACCTCTAATTAAGCGTAGTCCCAAAAATGGCTTTCTGAGTGTGAATTTTGATCCTAATGTATCTATTTGTAATTGTAATTAAATCTGTATCTGATGTTTCTCTTTGACTTCACATTCATAAGATTACAGTAATATTCTAGGGTATGAGTAAATCTTAAAATCTTAAATCTTATTTATTTTTGTTGTCTTTCGTTTCCAGTGGGGAAATCTAGTTGTCCTATATCTGCTTACGGGAGAGTTCTTACTTTAAACAGTGAAGAACGTTAGTACAGTTGTACATGGTTTCCCCAGAGACACATGGAGGAATGTAATAATAAGTTAGCTCTTACCCTGTAAAATACAGTGGTTCTTTAAGTTATCAAACTTCAAAAAGCCCTTAAATCCTTACCCTTAAATTGATGAATACTAATTAAAAGATGTCTCCTGTATACTTTCTTATACTCCAGTCATCAAAAGGTATTCTAATGCCTTTGATTCTGAGATTAAATGCAAAGTAAACAAAAAGTCATTGTGTTGAGGCTTCTGAAAGGATAAATAGAGAAAACTGTTTCTTTCCTTCTTCTAGCTAGTAGCTTTATTGAGAGATGTGAAATGATGTCAAACCAGCCCAGCATTACAGATCCTGCTTTAGCTATACATGAGAAAAGGAACGGTTTTGCAAAGGTTCATAATGGGGGGATACGTTAGCAAACTGTTTTGTTTTTCCTTTTTTCTTCTACTCATCCTTTGCAACTTGTGCAACGCGTGTGAGCATGTGCATGGCTCTAGCTGTCCTGCTGTTGAAAGGAGCTATGACATCTTTATCTAACAGAATCCCACTCACAACTTATGCTTCAGCTGGCAACGCTGGCCTCAGCTGAGTGTTAGATACTTGAGGACACTGCCACTCTGGATCTTCCAGACTGTGGATCCAGTTGCCCTCCCGTGGCTTGCCTTCTGCCCGGCAGCCTGGTCTGTTTTGAGACATTCAAGGTTTGCATGGTTTCCCTTTCATAGTCTATAGACCTTCTTCAAATAGCTGTTCCGCCCAGCAAAGTGCATAATACCACGTGTGGGGCATTAGAGCGATTTCACCTCACCTGTGGTGTCTTTCCCATGAACAGTGTATGGGAAACCTTCGATTCGTCACTCAGCTGTACAGCAAATGCAGACCACTCTGGAGGTAGAGTATCCTCTGGAAAAGAGCTGAGAACTGTTGATGGCCCGTTACAAGAAGCAGAAGAGATACACACATGGTAGGCGACAACCTGCTGGGACTGCATCAAACAAGTGAAAATGTCAGTGTGTGATATGGAGCTGAGAGTTCGGCAATCAAAGGACAATGTTAGATCAATCCAGGGAATTGTGAGCGCTTGGATGGAACACGCCCTCTTTTTAGGAAAGGTAAAAAAGAAGCTCTATTATACCTCCATGGCAAAAGGGAAAGACTTGCTGCTAGAAAATGCTGCAAGAAGATAGCTACCAGATCTGTCATCTTGTTGAGGTGGTGGCCAAGTGAGCTGTATTTGCGTGTGGTGATATGGGTGTTAAATTAATATGGGTGAATATTAATACTTGGTCACCTCTATGTTTTTGTTCAATTATTTGTGTAATTGCACAAACTGCATAAAATTTTAAGGCTGACATTTGAAGACAAATAGGGAGAAGAGAGAACAATTTTGGCAACATTTGAAAAGAACATTAGGGCTTTTAAAAGTTGGTAGATTGGGACTGACTAGCAGGCTGCAGTCATGATAGTGCTGCTGTCTCATTTTTGTTACCCTGAGCTATGTAGTTCCTGTGATCCCCATGGGTAAAGTAATTTCTGCAGCTGGAGAAATTGTCCTGAAGCACTTTTTTGCACTAGATATATTGTGAAATAATTCTGATTTTAAATGTGAATATTGCTTCCTTTATATGTGTAATTAAAAATGAAGAAGAGGTAATTTAATTAACCAGTTTACTTATGAATGCTAAATCAAATTATAATATCCTTTAATATGAACTGCTGCTTTACATGACTACAAGAGACTGAGTCGAAGGAATTTGAACAAGATGTGAATGCGGAAGCAGGGGGTTTTGTCTCTTTGCCCCATTTTTGCTATTTTTTTGAGGGACCTGCCTCTGTGCCTACTGCAACAAATCTTTGTGTCTGTTGTCAACATTAACCTTAGCGTTACCATCTGCAAAGTACCTTCGAGTTCAGTTTCAGACCTAATTTTATTTGTATTATTGTCTTTATTTATACTATATTTATTTATACTGATATTTACTTAAAAGGTCCAAATAAGGTTTCTTTTTAATGTTTAGTTAACTATAACAAGCGTTGATACTGCAATGCAGAACAAACATGCAGAAGTAGTCTTACAAAATGTGGATATTCCATCAAAGTTACTGATTTGTCTGATAGTTTTCTGCCAGCCTGTAGTCTTTTCATCGCTGAGATGCCTTCATCCTTGCACTGGCTTTTGCTAATGTAAATGTGATTCCAAGGAGGTTCATGAGTCTCCTGTACTGACCGAAGTACGATCCAGGAGCACACTTAGTACGAGAAATATTAGAGTGTTGTTTTGCAATATACACCAATTATATAAAATTATACTGAAACAAGGATGTGTATTGAGTAAAGGTATACATTATTAACACAACCATTTATTAAAATACTTTTCAGATGTCTTTTCTTTGTGTGCTTATTTAGGGAAATGAAAAGCTCTTCAAAGCACATTCCTCCTCAGCCTCTCAGAAGATTCATATAGAGTATGTCGATGACATTGTCGTTGATGGTTTATACAACACCATAATGTATTCTTTAGACTTTTTCAGAACACAGAAGGAACTTTGAAGCCAGCTCTACTTTTCAAGCACAAATGATCCTTAATGGCACAGAGATACAACTTAAAGCTTCTCTAGATAAAGAGGCTGGTGATGGTTTTTATGACCTAGTAGATGAACTCCTGGGTGATGTTTTCCAGACGTCTGCCCAGGTGGAAAGCGTAGCAGCACACCTGGGATCAGAAGATTACCAGGTACAGCTTCTCCTCTTGTGTTTGGGAATAATGAATCCAATTAACTGTAAGCTGCAAGAAGCTCATTTTTAGTTGCAAACTCATTTAATAGCATCAGTCTTCAAATCCTGAGCCTCATCTGTTCTCGCAGTTGTGCAGTTTGTAGAGGTGTAGTCCCATTCATTTCTGAAAGCTAACTCATGCTTTCACCCACTTCTGCATCCATGAGCAACAGAATGAAGTTGTCCATTTTATGCAAAGCTAATTTAGATTGGCTGAATATTTATCTCGTGGTTCCCCTGCTGTGAGATTCCACCTTGGGTGCCATGTTGAAGTCTGTAAATCTGCACATAATGGTAACTGCACCTGTTAGACGAGTAAAGGAGTATCCACCAAACTGGTCACCCGAATTATGGATGGTCCCTGAAAAGTTCAGCATTGAATAACTTGCAAAGGGTATGTATTCAGTTTGGTTTTATATGTTTTAAATGTAAACCCAAAATAGTAACAGCTGAGTGGATTGTAATTTTTCTTGTTAATAGATCTCTGGGGAAAAGGGGTGGAATTCCAGTCTTTCATCTGCATGTAAATTTAACCAATTGGTATTACTGTCTCGCTTACTGAAATAACAAAACTTTTCTTTTGATGTTAAGAATGATATGGCCATGTTTGATCTGTCTGAAATCAGGCAGGAGATTATGGAGAGAGTAGCAAATGTTACCAACACCTCCTGGAGTACAGGAGATCTCTTGCTAGCTCTGTGTCTCACTGGCTGGAGAACTGGTCTGAATTTATGAAGCAATTCCGTCTCCATGCTTATGGTTTAGCATCCACAAAGATGCCTCTTACTGACAAAGTCTCTCAACGGCCTCCCACTATTAAACTGTTTAAAAAGCAGGCAAGAAAGCCACTTATTTTAGTAACTGGCTATTTAGTCGGGGTGTGGGGTGTGGAAATGGAGGAGCACATGCATTGATTTCTCTCACTTCTGCTCTAGATTGACATTTAAGAAAATACGTTTGGATAAGCAACTTTGAAGACTCGAAAACTTTTGAAAGGTAGTTTAAAGTGGATACAAAGTGAGCTTGCTAAATATTAGTGAGAAATAGAGCTGGATGTTTAAGGAGTATCTCCTGAGATATGTCATTGTTAGGTAAAATGGAATGTGTGTGTGCGTGTTTACATGCATTAAAAGAATGACTATAAATTTAAGATCTTTTTACAAGTAATATTTCAATGAGCTGAGTTTGCAGCTTTTTTATTTTTATTTTCTTAGTGTTTGGGGTTTTGTTTCTTTGTTTGTTTTTAGTGGGTGGTTGGTTGGTTTGGATTTTGGTTTGTTGTTTTGGTGTTTCTTTTCCAGATATTGTACTTGCGTATCCTATTGGGTTAATTCTCAATAGTAGCACTTGCCATCTCTGGAAGTCAGGCCCAAAATGTCTTAAAATTATATAATAAAACTTTATTATTTTTATTTTATAAATAACTACTTATTTTTTAAAACAGCATAAGTGCCGCTAGTAGTACCAGTAGGACTTACTACATGTTTATTCATGATAGTGAGGAATGTTTGCTCTATTTGTAATTACATCTTTCTCTCTTTGGTAGCCTGACTGATTTAGAAGAATTTATACAAGCGACAGATGCTGGACTTCAAAGAGAGGTGACCAAGGGAGACCACTGTGTGCTGGTAGAAATCATGGGCCATCTCTTGTCTGTGCAAGAGAGGCAGACAACTGCTGATGAACGCTTTGAACCTTGGAAAGAGACGGTTGCGCTGTTAGAAAGCTACGGACGGAAGATGCCAGGCGAAGTTTATGCCTGGTTAAAGGTACTGTATCAAAAGTAATATTTCATGTTTACATATGCGTATATAGTTCTAAGTAGTATTTGATCTCAGTGATTTCAAGTAATTCCATTCTCCTCTTTTCTCTCCTTTTCAACTGCCAGCCATAACACGAGTAGCTTTTTGTATGTTCTGTAGAAGACTTGTTTTATGTGAATAATGGAAAAAAATCAGTTAAAAAAGAAATCTGTTATATTTTGTTCTGATGAATTCTGTAGTTATTTTTTCCCTTTTTTCTTTCCTTTTTTTTTTCCTTTTTTTTTTTTTTCTATTGACCAAGTCATCTTCACATTCCTAAGACTCCTCCCAGGAGCTGAGCCATATAGAAACTCTAGTGAGTGTATTTCCTGCATTGGTTTTCCTTCCTTAACACAGCAGTAGTTTGGAGCTCTGTTCAAATACAGATACAAAAGCTGGGATGTGGTGCCTGTCAGGTGATATTGTCTTGCAGGCATCCCCAGCCACTTGTTTCTGTATGTGTTCTGCCCCACACCGGTTCCAGCTATAATTACTTTGCGTAGCAAGTGAAATTTGGAGGAATTATCTGAATCGAACAAAGCACAGTGGTAAGAAGAGGTGGGAAAGCACTACAGCTGCAGTGGTTCCTGCTGAGACTGAAGGAAGACCTTATTAAGCTCTGGCTTTAAGATCAGCACCTGTGTGTGAGAGACCTTTAGTTGGTCTGGTTTGGGAGATGCACTACACTGCAGAGAGTACTAAATAGAATTGGGTAAAAGTTCAACTACTCTTTTTCATCAGATAACCTAATTAGTCAAAATGAAGGCTTCTCACCAGTTTCAGTGAGTTTTCCAGTCAACAGTGGAATTTCTGTTTCTGCATCTGTCTGGTCTAAACCAGATCGAGGGGTTGGCTGGGAAAATAAATGTAGGATTTTTGATGTATACCTTAAACTAGTCTTCCAGTTACTCTGAAATGATTTGGCTTTAAGCTTCTCTTTCTTGTACTTTCTTTTGACACGGACAAAGAAAGTCCAAGTATTTTTTTCATTGTGATGTAATGGGTTTTTCTGAAGGTTTACGGACTGTTTTTTCTAGACATCTTGGGGAGATGTGTAGAATGAGAAAGCTATTTCCAGTTCAGCTTTATATCCTTGAAAATATGTTAAGTATTAAGGTGGCAGGAGTGGAGCTCTCTATTTTACTGCGTGGAAGATTCCCCAGTATTTTTGGAACAAGTTTTATGTGATTATATATAAAGTAACTGAGTTCGTTAAGTTCAAGTAGTTTATGATTACCAATGATCCATACAAGTAATTATTTTACAGTTGACAAAAATTCTAGTAAAAGCTATGACACAGAGTATAGTCTGCGGTTAAATAAATCCTCCACTATAATTTCTGATTTATAGGCAGGTGTTGGGGTATCCTCACTGTTAATATACAAATTTTATTGATGTACTTCTGCTGTGTGTGATATTCTTCCTCCAAGATATTTTTTTACTCTGTTAAATGAGAATTGTCTGAAAAATTGAATGCTGTTAAGAGGAGACCTGTGTCAGTAGAGCACAAAGTAACTGCTCTTCAGGCATCTGAGGTTGCAGTTATCAGAAGGAAATGCAATTATCAGAAGGAAATAAACTGCATTTTATGTATGTTGAATTCTGTGATCGGTCTTTTTTATCTCTGGGTTTTTTTTTATGAGAACATGATCAGTGACAGGTGTCATTGCCTGTGTTTTGTCAGGGGAGACAGATAGAACTCAGAGAAAGATTTTAAGACGGAAGCTCCCTTTCAGTGTGATGTGGAAAATGCATATGCTCATCTCGTTAAGGTAATGAGGAATCTCAGAAAAACATATTTGCTTGTACTAATGCAATTTCCATGCTAAATCTAATGATATTTTGATGTACGTATTAAAATATTTGTGGTTTGTGGGTTGGGGTGGTGGTTTTTGGTGGTTGTTTTTGTTGTTGTTGATTTGTAAGAAACTGTTATAATTCTATCAGTTAAATATCAAGGGTTAAATTTTAAAAATCACCACCAAATCTGTGTTTCCATTGTTTCTCTTCCAGTGTTGCATATGCTCACTGATAAAATAAAAAATTCGTAATGCTTAGATATTCTTTATTAATATTCTTTTAAAAAGTAGGCATAATGTGCTCGTGAATAGACTAGTCTGGAGTGGAATATTTAGTGGATCTTTTTAAAACGTAGAGAAGGGACTTTGTTAGCATTTGTACAACTTTAAAGTAATGAGAAGTGATTTAATAAGTTAAGAGATTCGTTACAAGAGT
The DNA here is from genome assembly GCF_964199755.1 of Larus michahellis. Taxonomy (NCBI): domain Eukaryota; kingdom Metazoa; phylum Chordata; class Aves; order Charadriiformes; family Laridae; genus Larus; species Larus michahellis. The sequence goes on from NC_133897.1 coordinate 35,366,445, forward strand.
ATAAGTTAACTGCAGTTTTTGTTTTTATACTTCAAATGTAGAGTGCTTGGTATGCGTTTTGGGTGCTTTCACAGACAATGCAAATGTAGCTTTCTAACTTCTCTGCAACAATCTCTCTCGGTTTTTTTCATATGGATTCATGTATACAGGATGTATGGATTTCACTGCCAGGTTTAGATACGCTTAATATACCCTATAACTGTACTTTACTGAATACTCTTTTCTTCTTCAAGGCAAATGAAGAGATTGAGATGCTGGAAAAGGAAACATTACTAATGAAGGAATCTGCAAAACTATTTGAATTAGCTATTCCAGGCTACAAGCAAATGAAACAATGTCAAAGACTGGTTGCTCAAGAAAGTTTGGGATATTAGTGTTTATATTAATGTAAGATTTTTTTCTAAAAGGTATTATAAAGTTAGAATTTATTCTGAATGTTATACTCTTAATTTGATCCTAGAAGTGCATATAGTTGTGATTTAAAAAAAAATTTAAATCCTGCAGATTATCATATTCCTTTTGGTTTTGAAATTATAGTTGCTATGTTTTAGGATACCCAGAGTAAAAATATCTCTGTTCTCAAGTTAATCAATTTCAAGATGATAATCCCAAAGCAAAACAAGATTTGTAGTTTCCTTTTGAGCTTTTTTAATACTAATAACTTCCTTGAATAATTAAAATAATTGAGTGGAAATTCAGAAAGCTAGAAAATTCCACTTCAGAACTGAGGATTGTACATAGAAAGCTGTAGAAGGCCGGAAGCACGAGTCCAGAAAAGTCAGTGTACAGACCTGTGTGGGAAATCGGCCTTGGAAAGTTCTGTTTGCCTCAAAAAGTTGTTTTTCATAGGCAAGGTTAAAAACATATGGACTAGATTTTCTTTCCAGTATTGTTTGCCTAACATTTGTATTGCCAGGAGGGGGTGCAGGGCAGTTTCCCCTGCATCTCCCAGGTGCATCTGTATATTATCAGTGGATATAGGTGTATGTTCAATAGTGCAATAAAGATAGGTATGTATACCTCTCAGAAACTGTTGTTGAGTATTTAAACTGTTTAAATGCTTGGCTTTTGGGCCGAATTTTGAGAAGGTGTATTATTTTACATGCTTTCTAGCTAGCGGTGGTGTAGGGTTGGAAAAAATAAGGTCCGGGAGCTGTTGCTGTGTGATGGGCTTTCCCCTGCGTCCATTTATCTGTTATATAGCAGAAGCTTGTCTTTACCAAATGTTGTTGACACTTTTATCTGTACTTTCTGTTTCAGAGCAACATTGATGATTGGGCTAAAACCCAGTGGAGACAGATTAATGTGGAACAGATGGATGTGGAGCTCAGAAGGTTTGCCAAGGCAGGTTCCATAGCTGTCTTTTTCTGCAATTTATCTGTCTCAGTGCCACCCCTTCCTCACTCTTCCCACCCACTTTGATGTTTCAGTGGATTTGTTACTCATGTCCAAACCGAATGTTCTGGAACATGTTTTGTTTTGGGGGCTTTTCTTTAAAACTTTATTCTTCTGGATGAGTTTCCAGTCGCCGTGGAGGTACCATGGTCAAAACCGTGCTGTCGCTTCTCTGAATTGAAGCAGTGTGTGAAAGAATAAAGAAGGTGGGGTTTTATGACAGAAGAAAGTCATTATGTTTAGAGACGGGTGGAATTTGTGGAGATTTATCTGCTCTGCCCTTAGACATATCTCCAGAGTGTTGGGAGTTGCAGCAAAGATACTCGTATTTAAAGGGAAGGCACTTTCTTTGCTTCAGGTGTTTGCAGTCTTTTGTTGATAGTAGCCCTGCAGAAGATAGTTCCAATGGGACAAGGGAAGTATGAAGCAAAAAATAGCAACAAAGGTCCCCGGACCATTTGCAGGACACTGAAGGAACAGCTGTGATAGAACAGAATAGCAGTTGGGTGTGAAAGAAAGAAAGCCTTGAATCTAATGGGTATAAAGTTTCTTCTTCTTTACATGTTTGTTCCATTCAGGAATAAATAGGTTTCGTTGCATGCCCAATTAGTAGGGCTTTAAGAGAAAAATCAGACTTAACAGCAGATGCCTTGGCTTACACTGCTTCAAAATGCTGTGACTCTACTTAGCCCGTTATGATACTGGGGGTCATATGCTGTGATAGGGGGTGGAAAAAGTGAGGAGAGGGTTGAGATAACTGTGTTCCCCTTCTGCTTTTGCGTCATTCACTGTGGCACACGTGCCAGGGTCATGGAATAGAGAAGATGCTGATCACTGCCCGTGAGCTGATCACTTGCATCGTGTTCATCGTGCTCCAGCGTGCAGATGAGTCTCCCTTACCCCTCTGAATGGTGGCTTTGAATATATTAAATTTATGGATACTTTCACCTGCAGTGAAATAATTAATAAGAAAATTAGACTTAAATCATTAGGGCTGTGGTAAAGTAAATGGCTCCGATCCAACTGTAATCATAAAATCACTGTGTAAATGCAGTATTAATACAGTTCCATTACTTTAAGTGCCATGCTGGAAAGTACATTTCCAGAGCCTTTGCTTTATCTGACACATAAACCAATGACCCCAATAAAATCTTTCCTAGGCTTGCGCTAACTACAACTCTCCCACACTTCTGCACGTGAAACAGGAAAGTAGAGTTTTCTGACAAACCGAAACGTTTCTGAAAGTTATTAACAAGGTGGCTGTAAATGGCAGGTAACTGTCACAATTATTTTAATCCTATTCCTTAGGAAATGCGGCCTTTACGTCAAACTAGGACAGGATAAAAAAGTTTGTTCCTGGGATGTATACAGGGGCTTGGAGTTAAAGGTGAAGAATCTGGTGTCATCGCTGAGAGCGATACTGGAGTTGCAAATCCTGCGATCGGAGAGAGACGTTGATACCAGGTCATGAATATGACGAGAGTAACTGTTCAGCCAAAGAGACCCCAGCGATGGTCTCTCATGCTCATAGATGCAGGAGTGCTGTCACGCATGTGGTGGAGCCACTGCTGCCAGCTATTCAACGTGTAAGTGGAGCAGAGATTTAGGTTTGAGACAAAGGTATCTTGTGGGTTGAGAAGTGAATTTGTGGTCTCTGCTCAGACAAAAGGACCTAATTGTCTGAAGGCAGACCTGGCTTGCTAAATTAGAGGGTTCTTCCATACTTGGCTGTCTCCCTACTGAGCCTGAAAATAGCGCTAGGCCTGAAAGGTTCTCTGCCGCGTCTGAGACAGGAGAATACTTCCCAGTAATAATTCCTATTAAATATTTATAAGAAAACCAAGAAATGTGGCTACAAACTTTCCTAGATAGCAAAAGAGAATGTTTCTTGGTAGCGAACAGAGGAAATGACGGGCAGAGGGAAATGGAAGGTAAGGAAAGAAAGGCCACCTGAAAGGCCAGCCTGCTAGTAATTTTTTTAAGAATTAGTACATAGGGAGACTGTTGACCTGACAGTAGTTTAAAAAACAGAAGGGTGCCAGAAGGGAGAGAGATACATACATTTTACGCTACTGTTGATCATATAGCTGGAAAAGCAGAGAAGTTTGTATAAATCAAAGGGGAAAAAAAAAAAAAGTTATTTTAATTTCTCAAAGACAATCCCATTGGTTTTGATTCCTAGGGTATAACATGGACCAGTTATTGGTTTTCAAAATTTGAATAACATTTTTTTTAACCATTCTGGGGAAAAAAAAAAAGTTCAATTTTCAATCATTTTTAAAATGAAGAAAGCTGAAATAAAAACTCAAGAGAGAGTGAGCGTAACAGAATGTTTCTGTTCCAATATACCAAGCATTTTTCACATGCAGTTTTAGTGGAAGCAGATTTTAAATTACTTTTAATGGAGAAAGCTCCTAAACAGGCCTAGCATAAATTTTTTGTGATTTTTTTTTTTTAAATAAAAAAAATGATTGACTGTTGTCTTTTCAAAACCAAGCCTTGATTAAAGTTTTAAAGTTGCTTTTTTTAACTTGATGTCGCACAAAGCAGTAACAACATGTGGTAAATACTCCCACCACTCCCCAAGATTTCTAGTGTGCAAATACTGCGTCTGTAGTTTACATCAGCTTCAATGGCAGCTGTGCAAATAACCTTGCCTTTTAGTGTTATGAAACACAGTATGTCACAGTGCAAGACGAAACCAAAAAAAGCCCCAGTAACAGCATCAAGAAATATTTCATCTAGGCTGATTGAGTTCACAGTTTTGGTGATAATCTGTAAGTATATCCAGTATCTAGAGTGCATATAACTTATTTCATTGTTTTTTACTTGGATTCCATTTGAACGCTTTGTTGTGGGCTTATGTCTGTTTTTTTCTTATTCATTTACTTATTTTGCTCTCTGCTGTCGTTTTTCTTTATAGGTCAGGCTTTTATAGCAGAAGACACTACCTTGACAGACCCTCTGGGATTCCAGCTTCATAAAGGAGAAGATGAAGTCCACAGTATAGTTGACAACGCTGTGAAAGAGTTGCGTACTGAAAAGGTGACAGGTGCCCATTTTTTCCTTCTGTTTTTGCAGAATAGCATGTAACAAACTATTTGTTTGAGTAAGGTTTATTTCAAGAAATTAATGATAATAAGTGAATATTTTCATGTGACTTACCTAGGGAGCAAAATTCACAGCCTGGGGAAACTAACTTCTTGTCTGTGGTGTAGTTTACCATCACTGTGAATTAAATATAATTTAATTAAAGTTCGCAACTCAAAATGTGAAATGTGATATGTATGGACAGATGTTATTACTACTCTTCTAGTTCCCAGTTTTTGGCAGAAATCAGCCAAACATGGGCTGCCGTGGAATTTTCTTATGAAGAGCATCACAGGAACAGAGCTCCTTCATTAAAATCAGATGAACAGCTGCTTGAAAACTTGGATAACAACCAAGTAAGGATTTAATTAATAGAAATACTACAAGTATATCGATTTTGTTCACTCCCTTGATACACTTGGTTAGTTAAAACTTTTTTCCTGAATCTTTATTGGAGAGAGTTATGTTTTCTCAGGATGTTAGTCCTGGAAAATTATAGGTATGCTATGTAACTATATATATTCTAAAAAAATCCTTGTCTCCATGTGGGAGTTAAAAAAAATTACCTCTTTCTAAGCTTATATTTTCTTAGATTTTTAAAAAAATAATTTAATACTATGCTGTCCATTTGCAGTGTTTAAAGATGTCTTCTGTTATGATATGCAATAATAACAAGTTACAGGAGAATTTGTTAAACTCTTATTAGCTCTAGTTCCTCTATGTGATAAATTATTTTGATTAGTGCAGTTTTTCCCTGTTCTTTGTTTTTCTAGGTTCAGCTGCAAATGATTCTGAAAAGAAAATATGTGGTATATTTCATTGAACAAGTGAAGGGTTAGCAAAATAAATTAAACATGGCAGATTCTGTCATTTCCATTTGGATGGAAGTTCAACGCACATGGTGTCACCTAGAAAGTATTTTCACTGACTCTGAAGATATCAGAAGCCGGGTGCCTCAAGATGCAAACACATTTGATGAAATCAACAGACACTTCAAAGTTAGTAGAGTTAGTGTTTTATCTCCATTTCTGTCTTGCATTTGAATTATTTAGAGTGGGTAATTAAATAGATATTTTTTTAAATAATAGCATATTGACAGTTTAGTTTGAATATTTCTTTGATTTGCGTGTTTCTAATTCACTGGTTTAACATTATTATGAGAGTCTCGGGCTTACTTGGTAGAATATCAGAAGTGGATTTTGCGTTCTTTATTATTAAAATCAAATTAATTATTTACCTTGTTTTCCTTTTGCATGGACTGGCAGATGCTGGTTGACACATTATCACAAACAATGATTTGTGACAAAGTTCTGCAGGTCATTCCTTCCCATGACTTTAATATCTGCTTTTCTTCGTGCTTTGTTAGCTTTTTAACCTCCTGGAGTCACATAGAGATACGACACTTCTGAGTTACCGAAAGTCTTTCTGCGAAACGCCATATCATTTAGGACAGTGACAGATGAAATACAAGTTTATGTTCTATTATTTATTATTGGTCAAAGGTAATTACAGCAATCAACCTAAATACTTGAACTTGCACAAAATATTGTGTTTTAATTTTTCATTCTGAGCAAAAAAAGTCACTGAACCCTTGCTTAGTGACGAGAATAACTTCTGTGTTATCGATAAACTTATAGTTCAATCCACGTCTGCCAGTGAAAGTTCTCATGATGTTCAGTTCTGAAAAGCTGAGGTATGATAATGTTCCATAGGAGGAATATACATTTAAAATTCCAAATAAATTTCTAATTGTTAAGTCTGCAATTTAAACGATGTGGGTAGCAGCATGTCTAACTACACACCAAACAAAATGATGTCATCTATATTCACACCTTTGGACAAGCTGAGCACCCTGTTAAGAACAATGAAATTATTCATGGTGTTTAACACGCATAAGTTTCTTCATGGTGCATGTTGAAAACAGCACTGGGCTTGCGCATGTGAGCAGAATTATTGTACAAGTTAATGCTTCTGTTACAACCTGTCATTTTTATCTTGTTCGAAGAGATCTAATAGTATAAGCAGTGATATTTTCTTTCCTCCAGTGCAGTTCTGTCTGTTCATTTTAGATTTCCTTCATGTTCAGTCTAAACGCTGTCAAAATAGGTGTTGGTGGATTTTTTTTTTTTCTTTTGCCGTTTGAGAAATAGAACCTAAAACAAGCTGATGAGGTGCCTTCTTCCAGTTCTTTTTCCTAGTGCTTTCCTTGACCCAGTATAGTGAACAGTATGAAGTAGAAAAAAAATTGAGGGGAATTACACATGTTGCAATAACTTCCTTGCAGTTCCGTACAGCGGTTGGTGAGTGACATAGCAAATACAGAAAATGTGATGGAAGCTGCAGCCGAGCCAAAGGTGTATGTAAAATTTGAAGCTTTGCGGCACAGGTAAAATTTCCAGCATGATTATTAATTTTTCTAAAATGTAATTCTGTAACAGTCAGGAAATGAGAGCTGTCAAGTCACGCTTGCTTTTTGTATAGGTGTGAGACGATCTGATCTTGTTTCTGTTCTGTCACTTGTTTCTATTCAACATATCGGACTTCCAGTGCTTTTTATATAGTCAGTTACACTTGAGGCATTGGTTCCTTGTTAATAGATGGCATGATGTAAAAATTGTCAAGGGTCTTGCAAATACGTTCGGTTTGGATCAAATTCATTTTCTCCCCATCCGCAACCTGGGAGGTGGGAGTCTTTCTTTCAGGGTTACAGCAGGAGACAGGGGATTGTGCACAGCAAAGGTACCTCCTTCAACACGCTTAAAGGTATGCCTTGAACTTCCCACTGGCGTTCACTCTTCCTGCCTGTAGAGGCAGCGATGTTTGGAGTCACAGCCTGTTTCTCCTTGAAGAAAAATGTATAGGGTAAAAAAATACAAAACACAAACCTGTTTTTTTTTATATGTCACTTTTGTTATGAGGGTACCAAGCTAATAGCTGAAGCGCATCAGTCACACATAAATAAATGTGGGGTTTTTTTCCTCTCCAGATAGGCATGTAATTGAGTACTTTGATTCTTAATACTTTTTGTGTCAATAACAAACGTGAAAACACATTGGTATCCTTCATACATAAAAGAAAACCTGTGCATCTTAAGAAAAGTGGTAACTTTTCTCCCCCGTTAGACTGGTTCTTAGCTTTTAGTTTCTTTCTTCTTTTTTTTTTTTTTTTTTTAATTCTTTTATGTGCAAATAACTGCCCTGTCAAGTAAGAAATTTTATTCTTGTCCCTTACTTTCTAAGGCTGGACTCTGGAAGGTTGAAGGGGAGTTTCTGCTTAGCCAAACGTACCTTTTCAGGGACTTTTCTGGCACAATTCCATTCTCTTGGTTTCCTTGGTCTGAATGAGTAAAAAGAGCATATTATGTTTCAATTTCTGGGAAGGAAATATGTAAGGTTTGCCACCTTCTCTGTTCCTTACAGCTGTATTCATTGTTATTATTTTAAATGAAAAGTGGATTGTATTGTTCTGTTTTACTGTTTAGTCTGATTTCGTCTCTAACTGGGAGAGAATTCTTGGTGTTAGGATCATTAAAGGCACATGTCATTAAAATCTGTCTTCTTTTCAGGCTTTCTCTTTGTGAAAAAAGCTCTGGCTGGATATTCAGAAACCAAGTGCATAGCTTTTTCTCGCTTCTGTTTTTTCTTCAGCAGACTTGCTAGATGTCCTTTCAAAAGGAACACAGCCAAATCAGAGGAACCTCCTAGCAGACTATTACACGTCATTTTGCTTACAGAAAGGCAAGTTTTCCATCTAACCATGTGAGGAGATAGTATCGTAGAACTGCACCTTTGTTTCTGAGTGTTAATTTACTTTACAAATAGAAACGCTTTGTCTAAGGAAGGTAATAAACATTCTCCCCCCAGGTAGGATAACTACAAGGTGTTCAGCAAGAAGAGATTAAACCATCATTCTGAGGAGAAGTGTTAAAATCCTGTGCTGTCTCCTGCTGGAAAGTTAGCCACGTCTAATTTGCATTTATTTGGATTTTTGGGTTGTAGGTTTGTAGGAATTAGAAATGCAAAAGGTCAATGAGATCATCAAATCTATTCTCCTTCTGGCACAGATTGATCGAATTTCAGGCGTGCTGTGCGTAGTGATGATAAGTAAGACTGAAAGATCTATGGTCTCCGTTAGGCTGTTACCGACTGAGCTGCTGACCATTGTACGAGGAATGTTTTTGTGGCAATCCTCCTGTTTTCCTCCGTTGAACAATAATCTGCTAGGTTTTGTGACACTTTGAGACCGATTTGTATAAAAACACAGGCACTTTGATGTATTTCAGAAGCTGTATACTATGTTATCTACGTGCCAGATGATACTTCTGGCCTCGGTGACTGTCCAGCCGTGGCCATTAATTCTCTGAGTGCTAGAGTTATTGGTGTGTCTCAGGCAAAGCCTTTTTAGATGTGATGTGACACGTAACAGAAGAACTGATATTTTCCAAGAGGATGAAGGGTTTCTGAGGCCTGAACACTGAGCCTTTTCAAACACAATGACAGAGTCTCATAGCTCCTTCACATGACTAAATGTCAGTGACTTGTTTCATCTACGCGTTGCTGTGTGCCACATACAAGAGCAACCAAACAATTCTTCTTTCTAGTTGTCAGGAGTAGAGCATGCTGGTGTGTAGACAGTGATCTTCAAACTCCATGGTCTTTGGAGACGTGTATGGTTACGCAAGGCATTTAGACCCGAATCGACAATTTGTGAAATAAGCACTAGCTGTAATAACAATTTCAAGACTTCTCAGTTTTATATTTAGCCATCTTTGTCCTTCAGACCCTTCTGGCAACTGACGATAGTGTAATGAACTCTATTCACTACTTTATCTGTGACCATTTTCCCCTAGCTTTTCCCATAAAAACCTCCGGTGCAGTGATCATGCAACAGTCAGATAGCATTGCTGTGTCAGTCTGCACCACCAGAGAAATCAGAAGCACTCCTATTATTTGTTCAACTGGCCTAAGTATTCTTACACTATGGGAAAAAATCTGTTTTTTCAGGTTTTTTTTTTATTGCCTTTAAAATTTAAGAATGAAAATATTGCATAATCACCTGGTCATTCAGTGCATCGTACTCGCTAAGATCAGTTGAAGACTATGTGCTGAAAGCATTAGAATATGAAACGCAATTGTAAGATTAGTGCAAGGACTTCACGCTATCCATTTAGTTGATTAAAAACTGTGTTAAATTTTGCTGAACCACAAAATCTTATTGCGTATAGCAAATGGCAGTCATCCACTTTAATAGAAATATGCATTGAAGTAGTTTGATTGACACAGATCTAAGATAAATGGTTTCCTTATACGTCTGGTATTTTTGGGTGCAGGTGGCGCATCATCTTATCAAACTTTTTGACAACATTGCTGATTCTAAATTTCATGAGAATATAGGGGAATCTGCAAATACTGCCCTTGGGATGTACAGTAGGGAAAAGAAGTGTGTTTCTTTCTATGAAGGGTGTGGATGCAGTGGCCAGGTACATTGAGTTATGTGAAATATCCTTTACAGATTTTGCCCTCTTGGGGATGTAGAGTAAATAGATGCTTTCAATGGCATGAAATGCTGCTTTTAAAAATGTAAATTTAGAAAAATAAAAAAAGATTAAAAACTCCCTTACTATTATTTTTTCCAAATTTCAAAACATTTTGTGGCCCAAAACTGTATAATAAACTAATAATTTAATGAATTGTCAAGCTGCCCCTTGTATTTAAGTTGCGGTTTTGGTTTTTTAAGAAGTGTAGAGAGTTAAGTGTTTAGGAACAATGAAAAAGAAAAAAAATATATTAAAAGCCACAGAACTGATGAAGCCTATGGTTGAATGTTGCATTTATCATACTTCCTCTCTTCTGCCCTTTTATTTCATCTTCCATTATACTTTCAGATCTCCTCTTATCCTTTAGCACACACCCCTCAGACCTCCAGCTCTCTCCCATGTCTCCTATCAGCTGAACAGGGTTTTGGCTGTTTTTGAGCCTCGTATTTGCTAATTGGCCAGCCAGTATGTGTGCTGACTGGGTAGTGGTAGGTCAGAAAGAACAGATCAGCAGCTTGTCAGACAATAACTTATTGTTCTCAGAACAGGGCTGAATGGATAAGCGTTCACATTGCATAAAATCAATGTTGCATGTGGTTCTAATGATTGATTGTCTCAGCAGGGAGGCCCCAGACTGAATGGGCAAATATATGCAGCTTGCCTCTTAGAGATGGTTTCTCCAAGACACAGCTACATCTGAGTGCATAGAGACATAGGAAAGACTCTATTGTCTGTGTTTGCTGTTGTGCAGACACAGACTAAAATTTCAGACTTCCATATTTGCAGCTCTAAGACAGTATGTCTGTGTGTTTAAGTCAAGCGGATATGTAAAACAAAACAATGTCGGTAATTGGGAGAGGCTCCTCTGAAGTAAATCCTACCAAAGAGGCAGTAGGAGAGAGAAAATGGAAGGGAAAAAACCCCACTCTCAGTTCAAGTTTGTAAAGAATGCGTACGTAAAGAAAATCCTTTGTAAAGATTAATGAGATGAGCTTCCTATATTGTTATCATTTATGTTACGTGCATAAATTTATGCATGTTTGGGTTTTTTTTCTTCAAACGGTAGAGTCTTGGCTGCAACGCCTTGCGGAAACTACACAAAAGAGTGCGCCTCCGCGTCATGGAGGCAATACCGGCCTATGAAGAGAAGCAGAGCGAGCCGTGGGGGTTTGACTGCCCAGGCCAGGTTGCACTTACTGGTTCACACATCTGGTGGTTTTCAGATGTTGAAATGGCATTCGGTAGGCTGGAAAAGAGCTTGGCATCAACCCTGAAGGACTGCCACAAGAAGCAGGTATGGATATCTTCTTTTTGCTCAACTCAGTGAAAATGGTCTCATAAAAAGAGATGGGTGGCGTATCTAGTGATTTCAGTCCTGTAGTAAATTAACTGCTATTAGCATCTACTGAAAAAAGTAATATGCCTTTTGCTTCCTTTTCTGTTTTCTCATGGGCGTTGTTATCACGTCTTAATTACTGGTGTTTCTGTAGGATTATTCTGAACTGAGATGAAAGGCAAAAGCAAAGATACTTCCAAACATCAACTATGATGGTGTCACAAGAACAGAATATGCAACCAGTACGTATATGAAATACGAATACTAAACATATATTTATGTAAGGAAGCCAAAGCTGTTGGTTTTGTTTGTGTCAAATCAAACTTCTAGTTTGATACTTCAAATACTTCTAGTATTATTAGTTTTGGTCCTGCTTCAGAAGGGTGCCTTCTGCAGTTTGATTTTTTTTTTACTTCACCCTTGTTTCTGGTGTGAGTATTGTTTCTCTTTGTGAAAACCCTAAGTAGTTTTGCTTCTCTTTTCCAACCTAGAAAATCTGCCTAAGGGAAATATGAAATAGGAAAGAGACTTTTAAGGGGGAGGAAATCTGATAGAGGTGGATAAAGATTAATCTTTGTTTGCCCTTTCTCATAATACAAGACCTATAATAGGCACTACCTGAAGCTATTAAATAGCCGACTTTAAACAAAAGAAATACTTTCACACAGTGTACAGTTTAAAATATGGAACTTCTGGCTACAGAATGACGGAAGTATAAAAAAAAAAATCATATGAAAGGTTAGCCAAATTTCAGTCCAGTTCATGACTATTAAATATGATGATAAAATAGGTGGTGTGGTTTTGAGGGTTTGGGTTTCTTGGGTTGTTGGGGTTCTTACTGTTTAGTAAATTCTGGCTGACGAGCCTGTGACAAATTGTGCCATGTATTTCCAGGACATCCATCTCCTGGACTCGTTTTTTATGAGCGTTTTGTTGGGGTTTTTTTTTTTGTTGTTTTGTTTTTTTCTTGTTGGGTTGGTTGGTTGGTGTGTTTAGGTCTGGTTTGTTTTTTAAAAATCTCTGCTAGCTTCTGTGAAAGGCAGAGACTGATCCATGATGAACCTCTAGGTGATCCAGGCAGGCTATGTTTCTGTGGTCACTTTGCAAGTAGAGCAAAGCACTGTCTCATGCTGCTGCTGCTTCCTGATGGTGTAACCTGTGGTGGGCGCTTTGGACTGGTTCTGCTGTAAAAAGGGTGGACTAGGAAAGATCACCTGGACCTCTCTGCAGGTAGCAGCTCACTGCCATAAAGAAGTGGGGCTTTGGGTGTGTTTAAAAGAAGATGCCAGAAACATTTCAGTGTACCTGACTCTTTCATTCGAGATGTTGCTATTGATGATATGATACAGAAAAACAAGAAGCCTGGTGAAGTTACCTGCTGGTTTTATTTTTTTAAGCAGTTTCAAAATCTATTAGGCCATAGACAGTGATTCTCAAATAACTTGTTCGATGGAGTATTACATTCAGGGACTTTAACTCTGTCTCAGTAAAAAACAGCACCAGCAGGTGGTTTTGTATATTAAATAATACAGAGAGTGTAGTGTTTTAAGATCTCACTAGTTCACCACCCATTTTTAAGCTGGAGTTTTAAAACATGTACAAGCATAGTTCTGTCTCACGCTAGCTGCCCAATAAAATATATATTTCTATTAATGTTAGTTATATTTCCCTCCTTAAAATTACGTGCATTAGCTGCGTACATTTTTCTGTCCTATTAATATGAAATCTGAAAAATTCCATAGGGTCTTTCTACTATGTAAGTCTGTATAATAAATTCATGTCATATTTTGTGATTTTCCCTCTGTTACTTTGCCTTTTTTTAAAACGTGTTCTTTCCTAAGGTGTATTTTCAAACAGTTCTCAAGCAGTTAGTACCACAAGTTTTGCAGAGTCTGGTGCATATCTCAATGGAGATAGTAGCCACAAAATTTACAATTCAACTTCATGTAAATCTTCTCGTTCTTCCTACCCTGCCTACTTCACCATCTTCAGTATTTGTGGATTGTCGTTGTCTTGGAGGTGTTTGAATTATCTGTTTAAACCAGGATTTATTCTGGCATCTGAGGTTTAATATCAGTAGATTTGCACATAAAAGCTAGTTTTTGTGGTGATTTAATTCATGATGTAGGCAGAACTAATTTCTAGTAGCAATAATGATAGATGGTACTGGGACGCATCTGGTCTTAGACGGTTACTTAAATCCTTTCAGGTCACTCATCTAAATGCTCTTATTACCGTGCTGCTTGGAGAACTTCCTTTGGGTGATCAATGGAAAATCATGACCGTTTGCACCATAGATGTTCACACTAGAGATGTCGTAGCCAGCCTTGTAGCTCATAAGGTATGTGTTTGGATCAGCTATATTTTATGTTCACGGTTTTAGTGGATTTGAGAAGAGTTAATAGTACTTAAACCAAGTTTGGGTCTGGATCTGCACGTGGGCATGAGGGAGGAGAAGCTGTAATAGTTATAATCATGAAGACAGATTCAGAGCTGTGTGCCACACCTGTGTTTTCGTCAGAAATTGCCTTCTGAATTTAAAGTTTTCCTGAACAAAAGTCAGGTGTCCTGCTTCTGGGAACCGCTCAAACTTTTAGTGGGTTTTCTGTGAACGGCAAGATATTTCCTTTAAATTTCAGATCACAAAACTGAGTGCAGACAATCCTTGGGCAGTGTGAGCGGTTTTTCCAAAAGTCTTCAGTTACCTGCTTTTAATTATTCCATCTTCAGTCCTTCCCAGTGTGTTTTTGCACTCCTTTTAGAGGCATACACGTGCATCCTTAGAGCAGGGCACTCCTCTCCTGCGGTGACTCTTTATGAGTGCATACAATGACAATTTTGAGTGTTTATTTAAACCAAAGTGCTCTCTCTGTGAGTAACTTTGTTCAGGTAAAGCTAAGGTGGCTGTCATATGGTGCTGGTTTGAATGCGTGAAGTGTTTCACTGTATGGGGAGTGAAATGGGAAAGAATTCTCATTTTCCTTCTGACCTCCTGAGCCTCAGAAATAAAACAGGTTTCTAAGACAGCATTAAGACAAGAAGAAACACGGCTTGAGGAGTAAAATGAGACTCATTCTGGTCAAAGTAGTGCAGGCTCCCATGCAAAGACTGCAATGTTTGTAAGGAGAGGTCTTGGCTTAATAAGTGGCAACATGTTCTGCCGTAATAGCTCTATTAAAAAGATCTTATATTACACTTGCGTCTGAATAAAAGCAAAAATGCCTCGAGGTGTGTCTAATCCTTTATAATTGGTTGTAGTAGTTATTAGTCATAAGTGGCGAGGAGTGAGGTGTGAAACCTAGTGATGACAGCTGTAGCTTTGTGATGGGTCGCATTTCTTCCATCTGAGTAGCTCCTACCTGGCAGAATGGCCCTGCAATGGCTTCTTAGGTCACCAGTTCCTGAGCTTTTGCTTGGCTGTCACAGCTACGCCACAGACGGGATGACGCCCAGGAACGCTGTTCTGCCAACACTTGCGATGCTCAGTTTCAGTACTTTAACGAGTACTTGGGAAATACCCCTTGGCTCGTTACTGCACCTTTGACTGACAGGTAATGACTGCTACTAGTAACAGTGTCTGCTTTATCTATCTCAGCGAATAAAAAGTTAAATGTGTCTTAGAAGTTCAGTGTTTTTTCATACCTCGTGAATTTTATAAGGTTATTAAGACACAATGTCTTTGAGCATGTGTGTGCAGGTCGGTGTGTGTACTGAAGTCATGATGTGATCTTAATGTCCATTACTTTTAAAATAAGTGAAATATTTCTTGTGTAATTCAATGTATATATTCGGTGTCTAGTCTGAAGAAGAATATGAGCGGATTTATACCAAGGTCAATCAGGAGGTTTCAGCAAAAGAATATTTTTTTTTTTTCATGTGTGAAAGTCCAAACCAGGACTTTTTCACACCACATACGATGAAGCTTTTTTCTGTAAATCCTTTGGCTCCAGAGTGGATTTTCTTGTTAAAATTGGTGATCCATAATGATACACCCAGCAATCCTGGCTGGATTAATGCTTATGACCCTCACTTGAGGGGGACAATTCAGGGGCTCTAGTCTTTCAAACAGGGAAAGCAGCAACTAGAGCCTCCTGTTTCTCATCCTGCGTGACCACTCGCTAAAAAATGTTGATGTGGTTGGTTTTCATATCTAAAGTAAGCCTTTTCCAAGTAGTGCCACATCATAATTTTACATGAACATGAAACCCTTTGTAAACACAGTGAGGGAGCAGATGGTAACATTAAATCACCTGTGTAATATACTGCCTTAAAATAACTTTAACTTAAAAATGTAGCAATAAATGTGAGTAAACTCCTGGCCCTACAAGAACCCAATTAAAGCTCTGCTGTTGAAACCCTGGCCCTGTTCAAGTCACAGCGTGTGAAATCATTGCATCATGTGGGTGAGAAGTTTGGTGGGGTTCAACCTTGCAAGAAGTCCCAGGGGTTCCAGTGTTTCCCAGTGTTTTTGAGACAGCCCTTGTGTTTCCACTGTACCATGTTCTCCTTCTTCTGCTTCCTTTACTCGATGCTGCCTCCTGGCCTTTTCAAACCCACCGCATCCCTATCAGTCTCACTTATTCTACATGCTTTAAAAATTAATTCGTCTTATAGACATGCTTCGGCCATATGCTCTCTTTGTTGCTCTAACAACCCAGTCTTTTCTTTCCAAATTCAGTGCTGGCCAGAGGAGCCATAGATTAGTAAAAGCTGGTGCCTACCAGGGAAATGCCTCTGTTTGCTCAGCTCTAATAAACTTTCCTAGGCATTTGCTTTTGGCTGCTGTGCGAGACTGGATCCAGGCCCAGAGGCACCTTCATCTCCTGACCTGTGATGGCTGGCTTTGTACGATGCTGTTTACATCTAATCCAACTGTAGATTTTTTGTGTTATCTTCGTTATAACAGATTTCTATTCCTTGGTGAAAAGGTTACATTGAAGTCATCAACTGGAATATTTATTACCATGAACCCAGGGTACGCAGGTCGGACAGAACCACCTGCAATCCTCAAATTTCTCTTCTGGCAAGTATGCTGTAGCGTATTTTGATGGTATGCAAGTATATCAAGTCTACATTTAGAGTGCATATGTTGCCTAATGTTACTAGCCTTGATTTGCAATGACAGGCAATTTGTGTTTGCTTCAGAATTTTTGTGGAAAAAAAAAAAATTAGTATTCAAGTTGTGCGTGCCTGTACACCACAATGACAAGGGAAATAAAATGTGTATCTTGCCTTTCTTTTTTCAATCTACCTATAATTTAAAGGTACACGTGAACACATGGAATGTACCTAAATATGTGCAAGAATATTCACTGTTTTGTGGTAAATAGGAATCCTCACAGCTGGCTTAACCTAGTAGAATAACCATCTGTATAAGTGTGTAGCTATCACATTCTTCCGTGTGTGTAGGTATGTGTGTGTTCATAGAGGTTTCATAACTACCAGTTGAAAATGAAGTCGTATACTCTTACCTAGGAGGATATTCGATGTGTATAGAGCACAGCAAAACAATGCATATGCTTTTGGACACTGTAGGACAGCCTGTTATCCTTTTCTTAAAGTATGTATTTATGTTTTATGTCTTAACTCTAATGTTTCAAGGAAGAAAGTTTTGAATTTAAAAGATCTGACTGTATTTTGCATGTTGTGCTTAGTGAGTTTGTATCAAAATGGTGTTTCTGAGAGTGAATTCATTCCACAAGCGGTTGCTCTGGCATGATGGGCAGTAAAATGACGCCAATTTATTCTGATAAAGTGTTGGAGCTGCGCTTTGAACTATTTGGTTATCGTCTTTGACTTAAATAGTACAGGGCTTGTTTAAAAAAGATATGTCACTTGAAATCCTTGCCTTTGCATTAACACTTTTCACTGATTTATTCAAGACTTGAGGAAAAAAGTGATTCTGTGATTTCGTTTGTCAATATGTTGAAGTTCAGTGGGGCAAGCTGCAAGGCATTGCCAGGCTGTCCGGGGAGGCTCAAGTATAGACGTGCTATCTGGCATCTGCTTCTCTGAGCACGAAATCCCTTTGATTTTTAAAAGATAGGAACTTAGGGAAGACAAGGCATCACTGTTGCTTCTGTGAGCAAGTTGAAACATAGGTACTACTTTTTTCTGTATTAAAAGGTATATGAACATTTTGGTGTATTTTGTTATTTCTGCTTTAGCCATGCAGTTTCTGACACCATACTCCTTCATGCTTTCACTGCAGAAAGACACAAAGTCTGCTAAAGTTAGAAAGCTGTTTGCTCAGATGCATCTCATCCTCTTGCCAACCAAACATCCTGCTTCAGATGGCAGGACCGAGCGGCAGCAGCAATTAGCTTTCTTGTTCTTTCAGCCTAAATTGCAATCATTTGTAACAAGCAGCAAGTAAACATCTGTTTACAAGGAGAAGGGTAGGATTTGAATTCTTACGCTTCTGCAAAGATTTTTTTTAATTTTTTTTTAATTTTTCAATATTTCACAACTTGTTGGTTTACCGAGTCTTCTCAGTAATCGTCGCCTAAGATCTTTTCAAGGCAAAGCAGGGTTGGTGCGCGCCAAGGGAACGATGTTGAGCAGCCCCTCAGTTCAGAACCTCACAGAAGGGGAGGACGGGGTGACGGGGACCCCAGTCCACCCCTGCCTGTGCAGGGCAGCTGCCATCCTTCCTGCGTTTGGAAAAACAGCTGCCTTGGTGGCCATGTCTTCTGCATTCAGCTAGGTGTGGTGTTTGACAAGAGAGCGGGAGGGATTGCTCCCTGTTGCTACCAGGTGTTTCATCTCTCGGTGGACTACCAGGGAATGGAACATGCATACGATTATTGTTGTTGGTGGTGGTTTGGGTTTTTTTTTTTCATTTGGGAAGAAAAGAGGAAGGGATATGAAATAATATTAATTAAAAATATTTCCACTGAAATATGAAGTCAAAGTATGGCTTTCTTTGGTGTGCTTTTTATTATGGTTTTCTTTGGTTTTGATCTCTTTTTTTAAAAACTTTCGAACTGTACTTGCTACGTAAGTGTTACCTTTACTTGGTTGTCACATAAAATAAAAAGCCTTTGGAATTAAAGTATGAACTGGTACACTTGGGACCTAGGAATTCAGTGCTGCAGCTGATGTCTGTAATAGCTCTTATCCATTTTACAATACACAGGAAAGGTGGGGGGTAAGTGGTAAAGCATTAACTCCTCCTATTTGCCACCTAATAAAATCTCACAACGGAGAGAAGATGTATTAAATACTACTACCGTGGCATTTCTTGCTCATGCAGTTATTATATTTGCAAGAAAGATATTGGTTATGGTAGGTAAAAGAACATATAATTTTTTATAATGCAGTGCAATGCATATAGCAGCCGTTGTCTGGGCTTATGAAGAAATGCTTCTCAGGGAATAGTTTCCTTTAAAATCGTTTAACAGAGGGGTGCTTGATCTTTTTCTAGACTATATGTTGTTGATACATGTC
Organism: Larus michahellis; assembly: GCF_964199755.1. Classification (NCBI taxonomy): domain Eukaryota; kingdom Metazoa; phylum Chordata; class Aves; order Charadriiformes; family Laridae; genus Larus; species Larus michahellis. The sequence goes on from NC_133897.1 coordinate 35,385,251, forward strand.
AGAAGTATACTGCTGGACTAAACCACTGGTCTTAATTTTGTCATATTTAAATATGAATGGGGAACAAAAGAAATCTTTGTACTTGTCAGTAGTATGAAAAGTGCTCTGAGGGAAAAATTTGCTGGTTTGGAGCTGACCTGAACACAAAATTCAAGATGTCTTCTCTGCTACTATGTAACTTAGGTAGTGATTTTTAATGAGGAAATTGTTTAGCCTTAGCATTATTTCTTTGGGTTACTTTTTAAATTGGAAATTTTTCTCATTTATAGAATTAAAATGGCTGCAGTTTTAGAATCATAGAATTGTCTAGGTTGGAAGGGATCTTTAAGATCATCGAGTCCAACAATCAACCCAACACTGCCAAAACTGCCACTAAACCATGTCCCTAAGCACCACGTCTACCCATCCTTTAAATACCTCCGGGGATAGTGATTCCACCATTTCCCTGGGCAGCCTGTTCCAATGCTTGATAACCATTTCAGTGAAGAAACTTATCCTAATATCCAGTCTAACACACACACCCACACACCCACGCCGTCCCGGCACAGCTTTGAACTAAACGTTATATTTAAAAAAGAAACAAACAGTGAAACCTTTGCAGGCAACCGTAATTTCCTATAAAAGCATTAAAGCCCTCCAAAAATCGAAGGCCTTTAAAAAGTGAGGGCATTTTTTTTTAGCAGTGGTGGGGTGTGTTGTAGAGCTGTAGAGCTGCTTGGCAGTGTCCTCCAGTCGTTGGTGGCCAGTGACAGGGCTGCAGACTGTGCCTGCTCTGGGCGTTGGTAGTACCTGTCTTGCAAGCCCTGCCTTTCTCAGCTGCCTCCTTTGTGTACAGCAACGTTGCTGAATACTAACAATCAACAGTGCCTAATTAGCTCCTTTTACTTTGAAGTAAGGTCCTTGTTAGCTTTGACTGACACTCTTAATTGTGACTCTCTGGAGCTCTGTTTTTAAAAATGTTTGCACACATCAGTCATTTGATTTAAGTGACTTATTCTTACCATGTTTAAATACTAATCTGCGTATTTGGATTATGGGGTTTGTTTTCTTCCTCGGACTCTGTGCCATGGTTGTCCCTGACACTGAACTGATCTCTGAAATTACGTTGGTTGCTGAAGGGTTTATTGATGCACGCTTGTTAGCCAGGAAGTTTATTACCTTGTCTACTGTCTGCAGGGAACTGCTTTCTAAACAGGTGAGGGACTCTTTGGGCTTCTGGGTTTGATATGTGTTAATTAACACATACTCACTTCGAAACAGTGCGGCTGGACATCGTATAATAATAGGGGGTTTTTTTTATGTGTATAATCCTATCTTTTCTTTTGAAGACACTTTAAGTCACATGTGCATCCTTATTAAATTGTCGGGTATGAATTTAGAAGAAAGTGCCCTTTCCTCTGATCTTGGGACATTTCTAAGGCGTTAAATTTGCATTAAGTTATTGTGTATCACTGCTTCATACCTGAGATGGCCGAACTACCTCATGCTGTCGTGTAGTATTTATATTAGAAATATAACTATCTGTTGGAAAGGAGAAAAACTTAAAGGAGAGTAGGAATCATTATGAACAACAAATAATGTATTCTATTTGGGTGAATGTTTGTTTAAGCTTTCCCCACTAAATACAGTGGAGAATTGTTTGAAAAATGGAAATAAAGCATCGCTAAAAAAATTAATAATTATACTAGGAAGAATTCATATTCAGAATAGTTATCTTAAAAACCTACAACTTATAAGACTTGGAAGGTTCATAATTTCTTCCCCACATGCAGACTGTTTACTCATTTCCAACTGTATAATTTTTCACAAGACATTCTTAATATTCAGTTTTATTAGTGGAATAAGAACTCGGAGAACCCTTCAGCCTTAAGCCATAAATTCTAGTTAGCAGGGCCATTATGAAAGCTAAAGCAACTTTATTTTCATGCCTGCATAATTTTGAAATTATCTCCAAATATCCTTAAGTTTTCCTGACACATTCTTGCAATGTTTCTAGAGATAATGAATTTGAACGTTGTATATCTTAAGACAGCAATATTGCCTGCTTTACTAGAACAGTGATTCCTCAACTCAAATGATTACTTTTTCCTGGAGTCATTTTCTGAATTCAGAAAAATCACTTCTACAATTGTGTGCCGTTTTAATATAAACAACAGTAATAATAATATTAACTCTTGAAGCAAAAACTAGAATGTTCTTGTCTGTTATGTTTATCTTATTTGTTTTGCTTTTAATGGAAATCAGAGAAATCAAATCTTTTTGACTAAAATTCTGGGCTGCTGCAGAAAGTATACAGCTGCTGGGAGAGCTCTGAAAACACTGGTCCAGTGCTGGGGCTTTTAGGGCTCTCCGTATACCTTTGGGACACTAGGGTCCTAGCCTATGAAAACTGCTTCAGAACAGGGTTGTTGGGGTGTGTAGACACGGCGCTTAGGGACATGGTTTGGTGGTGGTTTTGGCAGCGTTAATGGTTGGACTCAATGATCTTAAAGGTCCCTTTCCACCTAGACGATTCTATGAGTCTAAGCTGCTGTTGTTCAAATTGTTTAAATCTCCAAAATCTTTCAAACTCCTTCTCTTTCTACTTCTGTGCTGCGTAGAAAGGAGAGAGAAAGAGGTGGTTGTTACGTAGCCCTGGGAAAAGGAGGAAGAGGGATTGAAGAGCCTCTGTGAGATCAAAAAGTTTTGCATCTGCATTGGATATCTGTGTTCCCACTGGCAGGGCTTAGGGGAAAATACAGGATTTTTTTTTCTGCCTTTCACTTACCAAATGATTCTAGGCTTTTCCTCTAGGTTGAGTATTTACCTGTTTCTCTTTTCCTTTAATTTTGGTGTTGGAGCTGGTTGCAACGTATGTTGATAGTCTGTCCAGTCTTCTCTTTTGGAAACAGAAAAGTATTGCTAGCATCAAGTCAAATTTGTACCAGTTTGGCAGCAATTTTTTGCTTGCCTTGTTTCATCATGAAGGTACAGTTTCCATGAATACAATAATACGAGATGGTACAAATTTTGCCATTTAAAAATACGGATTAAAGTGGTGGAATACTAAAAATTCTATAGATATACACGTTTCACCCTTTTTTGGTTGGGGTTTTTTTTGGGGTGGTTTTTTTTTTTTTTTGACTAGACTTCCAACACAGGCCTAAAACCACTGCAAGACTACAAGGGAATAAAAAAGTGTCGTTTTACTCTGTGTGGAAATGTATTGTTTTCTTCTTAAACGTTAACACTTAGTTTTATTTCCTGTGCTAACACGACTACTTAAAATGTTTTCACAGGACCATTATGACTGGGGACTTCGTGCTGTCAGGTCAGTTTTGGTAGTCGCTGGCTCACTGAAACGAGGAGACAAGAACACACGTGAGGATCAGGTAAAATCTTCATTTAAAAGAATCTAAAAGTTGGAGCTGTTTCTGGTGTTTTGCCTTTAAATAAAAACAGAATCCTAAAAAGAGGAGGAGTTCATGCTTGCAATATTTCGTTTACTGTCCTTTTCCAGGTGCTTATATGAGCCTTAAGAGACTTCATTTTGCCTAAAATAGTGACAGATGATATCCCAGTTTTCACAGGCCTGATCAGTGACCTGTTTCCAGCTCTGGATGTTCCGAGGAAGAGGAACCTGCAATTTGAACAGATGGTTAAACAATCTACCCTGGAGCTTCCCTTGCAGCCTGAAGAGAGCTTTATTCTCAAAGTAAAAGAATTCATTGCCTTTAATTGCTCCCCTTAAGAGTTTCAATCAAAATAATGGCAAATGGGTTGTATTAGACATGAAGGTTATTTTTGAGTGCGTTACAGTATTGGTAAGGTGTCCTCAATGTCTCGGTATTTCAAAGGCATTTTGTCATGGCAGTAATGCACCTCAGGATGATCAATAGGTCTGTAAGGAAGGACGTATCCTGTTCAAAAAAGCCAGCGACACTAACACACTTGTTTGTTTGTGTACTCTACAAAGCATTTGTACTCGATAGCAAATTAATTGTTGGTGATAATTTATAGGGAGGAAAGAAGAATAAAGGAGCAAAAACATGTAAATAAGACATGGATTTGGAATGTGCATGGCTACATGTGATTTTTGTGTGTTCTGGTATTCTTGTATAATATAATGCAAATTGTGCTGTACGCATAATGAAACATGTATGCACATGTATGTATGCATGTGTACACGTAAGAATTAGTTGTCTCTAAGCTAAATTTAAACACTAATTTTAGTTTGAATTACAGACAGGCTGAAAAGGTGAAATTTAGAAACGCTGGTTAGTATATGGACCAAATAAAAAGTGTGCTTATTTGGACTACTAAGGAAGTGTATTCCCAACCTCCTTCAGGAAAAATCCACACGTGCATTTCTGCAATAGCACACCCCTTTCTTTATTAGGATGTACTGGAAACTGAAATAACAGAGATGGTTAAATATGACTGATCTCAGGATTTATAAAGGATTTTCTGCTGTAGTCTATCTTGTTCCATTTTCCTGACGGAAGGGTGAAAGACAATAAGCTATACCTTGAGGTGCCATGAACTTTGCAATCAGCCTTCTATAGAGTATTTTGATTCCTGCTAACTGGGTGAATCAGAAGAGGAACGTGGACTTGTTCCTATTGAACTTTAGAAAATCAATGTGGATGCTCTTCGCTAAGACAGAAACCCATAAGCATCTAAGCTATTTTTATTCTGCAGTTCACAGAACTAATCTTTGGAAGACTAGTTTAGTGGCCTGATTTTGTATTTTGCCAAATTACAGCTGTGCAACCATTCTGAGTGTGGAATTCACTCTGCTAAATTGATGGCAAAATTGTGGTAACTGTTCTGTATCCCTGGGTTGGCACAATGCTACTGGGCTGTATGGCTGTATAGCAGAATAAGATTTGTTGGGGTAACTACATTAATTAGTTTAAGCCAATTCTCTTCACATTTTCTGGGAGATAAACGATGTTGCTTGATGCAGCATCAGTTCAGCTGAGGCAAGTCTACCGAGAAGGTTTTAGTCCATTTTGCCTGATAAAAGGAACAGGAACATGGAGGGGGAGATAATTTGTGTGAGTAATTACGTGTCTATAGTCAGAGGACCAGAGGAAAGGAAAGGTGTTCACTGTGTATCCCTTCTGTGCAGTAGGTTGTTCATCTGGAGGAGCTACTGGCAGCGCGTCGCTTGTTTGTCGCTGGATATGCCGTGCCTGGAAAGAGTAAGGAACATGCCTACCTACACAGCGTGGTTTTGATCTTACATTGTAAAGAAACTGCAGAAATTGCAGAGTCTTACATTGTAAAGATTCTTGCAGAAAACATTCTGCATGTTGCCTTTGGCTTCGGCTCCAGAGTAATAACGTGCTGTTCAGGCCATCCAGTCAGCCACATGATGTGCAATGGCAAAGCTCAAACGTTACAAGCAAATTCTACATTTTGTGTTGTTTGCAGGTCCCAAAGGAAAATTAATTGTAGTACCAAGTAACGAGCATTCTATTTGACACGTAGACCAAGTAATACTTTGTTCTGGAAGGAGAAGCAGGATGGTGTAATTAGGCTTCTAGACAGAAATAGTGGAATATATTGCCAAAACACTAGACAAATACTTCTAATAGATAGCGCTTGCCCATTTCTGCTACTAAATGTTGGCAGCTGTGTGGATTTTCTTCCCCATTCAGCACTTCCTATTAGAGAAGATTGACTGCAGCGTACAGCTGCTTCAGAAGGGGATTCTCTTTTCCTACCCTTAGGCTCAGTGGAAATTTGGGGCTGAAGCAGGACAGAGGCAGGAGTAAGTCAAGGCGAAGAGCTAAGTGAGTGCAGGGATTTGCAGTCAGAGGCCCAGTTCAGGAGGAAAGTCAAAGATTCCTATAGTATCAAAATTGTGTCACTAACATGCAACCTGAGTCTCCTTTTCAGGTGCTGAAAGTTCTGCATAGTGTATACGTGAACATGAAACAAAAGCCTATTTGGGACGACCTTAACCCAAAAGCTCTGACAGCTGATGAGCTCGTCGGTTTTATACACCATGCCACCCAAGAATGGAAAGATGGCAAGTGTTCTTACTAGGACCTGTTCCTGGAGGCATTGTTCTCCATCAGAAATGGATAATGCCAGAATTCAGAGAAGGTGTTGGAGACCAAATTCTTGTGGGTTTCTGTATTTTGATGCAACGAGATGTGAGTGCGGAGCACTGGTGGCTATGGAAAGACTGGAGGCAGGGCAGGATGCTAGTAGACAGAAAAGTACTACACTGGATGATGCTGATTCTGCTGCCTTAAAAGGCAAGTTATTTTCTCCCCAGACTCATGAAACCACCCATATCATTAAGACTAACGACAAACGCTCCCGTAATGAAAACAGAAATAGTTCATTATTACGTAACATACAGTCATTTTGCTGTATCAGGTGTTCACTGAAAATATTTTTGATTTTTACTTTGAATAACCACCTAATAAGCAAGCAAAGGAAAAAAGCATGGTTTTGATGCTACAAAAGCTTCTTGTTTCAGTGGTGCATTAAGTCTTCTGAAGACTGAATTGCTGTGCAGTGTTGTTAGTAAAGCACTGAAGTGATGGGATTCTATTGAAATATAATTTGCGGGTCTCCTGTCATCTCTTCGGAGAGAGCAAGCTAAAATTACCCATGAGGGGTAATAAATGGTTAGCTTTAGACGGGGACATAGATCCTATGTGAATTAAGTTGCTCAACACTATTATGGGTGATAACACGGTGAGTGATTGAGAAGCAGGTACAGTGGCTTCCCCTCTACCTCTTTTCACATTTTCCTCTTCCTTTATGTTTCTGGAGATAGTTTTTCAGTGTGCATTCCTTTTTTTCTTCCATTCATATAATTTCTTTGGTTTTCACTATTGCTAAGTAATATTTTAGCATCTGATTAATGCATTGTATCTTGCCTATTTTGTACAACAAAAAAGCTTAATGTAGCCTACGTATACTGTAAGGGTGATTGTGCCTCCTAGTGTATGAGTTGATGTAATTCAAGATGTCAATCATAAGATCATTGAAAGTGGCATTTGGAAAGCCTCTCAGTAAAATAGGTTTAAGGTTCCATGAGTGCAGTCTTCGCATCACTGCAGTAAGGAGGGCTGGCGTTAGGAAATGTAAATAAGTCAGTTGAAGTAGTACCCAGACTTCTAATTCCCTTCTCACTAATTATACACCTATACCAATTTTGTTTGCTATTGGAAATGCTGTAATGTAATGAAATCCAAATCCAAAATCTGAACGTAACCTTATGAAGGTGACTGTAGTTAAGTGCATTCTGTTAAGCTTTCCTCTTTTAAGAACTTAAACCTATCTAGTGACATGGCCTCTGAATACTCAGCAAGGTGCCTGTCTGGGGGTATCCATACAGCCGAACTCCAGCTAATGAACAGAAAGTGGCTTTTCCAGGGGATGTTTAAGAGCACCTAAGTTTAGGCTCCTGCTCTGAATCATTTACTGTTTATTGCCATTGAGAGAGACTTTGCCTCCCCTGCTTTTAGCAGCTTTCAGGAGAATTCACATTGGTGAAGCAGGCTGGTCATCTTTTGAATGAATTAAACTGTGAAAAACTCATACAAGGTCAAGTAAAACCTTTTGAATTTCTTCTCCTTTGTGTTTCTGAAGTAAAAAACGGTAGCTACGTTTGGATAAAGTTTGTTTAGCTATGTTCAAGAAATAGTGTATGTGCATGGTGATGCAGATGATCCTTGCTCCTTTTTGGGATTATAATAAACGTATGTTTGCCCTGATCATGTTCTTGTTAGACAGTGTATCTTAGCTTGCTTTTGCTGAAAAATTGGCTGTTGATTTCTAGGTTCTGACCCTTACAGGCAATGAACATGTGCCTATGACTCCATCAATGTGGCTGCTGTTTGAGGTACACCATTTAAGAGATGCTACCCCAGGTACAGTATCCAGAGCTAGTATTCTCTATCGGAACGCCCAGGACCTGGGGTGGAATCAGTGAGTATCTGATGATGATGATGATATTAGTTAACATTTTTAAGATACATCTTGAAGATTAATGGGAATAGACTCCATTACCTATATTGATTCTTCCTTCTAGTTTTTATTCTGATAATAGTGGGATGACTTGGTTGGTGGCCATGTATGTTCTCAAATATGCAGTTTGGAAAATTTCACCATTGGTTAAGTGTTTTGTTTTTTCCTGTCATGTGTACTGCTTAATCAAGGCAGTAGCGTGGTAGGTTGACCCTGTCTGGACACCAGGTACCCACCAAGCCTCTCTATCATCAGTCCCCCTCCTCAACTGGATAGGGGGATAAAAATACGACAAAAGGCTTGTGGGTCGAGATAAGGACAAGGGAGATCGCTCAACGATTACCATCAGGGGCAAAACAGACTTGACTCGGGGATATTAATTTAATTTATTACCAGTCGAAATCAGAGTAGGGTAATGAGAAATAAAATTAAATCTTAAAACACCTTCCCACCAGCCTTCCCTTCTCCCTGGGCACAACTTCACTCCCAAATTCTCTACTTCCTTCCCCCAAGTGGCACAGGGGAATGGGGAATGGGGGTTGTGATCAGTTCATCACACATTGCTCTGTTGCTCCTGCCTCCTGAGGAGGGGGGGACTCCTTACACTCTTCCCCTGCTCCAGGGTGGGGTGCCTCCCATGGGGGACAGTCCTCCATGAACTTCTCCAGTGTGAGTCCTCCCCCTGGGCTGCAGTTCTTCACAAAATGTTCCAACATGGGTCCCTTCCACGGGGTGCAGTCCCTCAGGAACAGACTGCTCCAGCATGGGTCCCCCATGGGTTCACAAATCCTGCCAGCAAACCTGCTTCAACGTGGGCTCTTCTCTCCACGGGTCCAGAGGTCCTGCCAGGAGCCTGCTCCAGCGGGGGGTCTCCATAGGGTCACAGCCTCCTTCAGGCATCCACCTGCTCCAGCGTGGGGTCCTTCACGGGCTGCAGGGGGATCTCTGCTCCACCATGGACCTCCATGGGCTGCAGGGGCACAGCCTGCCTCACCATGGTCCTCACCAGGGGCTGCAGGGGAATCTCTGCTCTAGAACCTGGAGCACCTCCTCCCCCTTCTTCTTCACCGACCTTAGTGTCTGCAGAGTTGTTTCTCTGACATATTCTTGCTCCTCTCCTTCAGCTGCTGTTGTGCAGCAGTTTTTTTCCCCCTTCCTAAATATATGTTCTCACACAGGTGCTACCACCGTCACTGATGGGCTCAGGCTTGGCCAGCAGTGGGTCTGTCTTGGAGCCAGCTGGCATTGACTCTATTGGACATGGGGGAAGCTTCTAGCAGCTTCTTACAGAAGCCGCGCCTATAGCCCCCCTGCTACCAAAACCTTGCTACGTGAACCTGATACAAGTAGTGAACTGACTGTCTGCTTTGTGCAATGCAGATTTGGCAGTAGCAAGAAGTGAATAACTTGGCTACCGTTCTCTGACAGCTTTTTAACCACCTTTGATACTGTTAAAGACACTGGTTTACATCAGCTTGGCTTTTTGTTTCTCTTGCTCCTTTGGATCACAGCACTGCTCTTTTAACTTGTTTTATATCTATGCTTCGTGCAAATTCATTATGAGAAATAGGTTTTCTAAAGAATATGGGTTTCCATGTATAAAAGGGAACTTAGTCAGTACAAGGCATGATGCATTAACTTGAAGCAGTCCAATGTGATCTTTTACTTTTGCATTTGTTGAGTTAATCCAGAACAGTTCTTAACAAATTTTAGTAAGAAGTGAATCTTTTTAGCGTTTGTCAGCCGGCGTTTTCATTCTCAAGCAGCGTTACTGCTGTTTCATGTCAAAATTCAATTTTGCAACATTCCAATATCATCAACATTTCAGTCAGCTCTGTCCGTGTTAGAGTTGTATGCCGCTGGGACAAGACACCTTCGCTGCACATATTTCCCAGAGAAATCTTGTCAGTAGGAGAATTTAATTGAGCAGCATGAGTCTGTACAGGCTGCTCACCTAGGGTGATGGGGATCAGAGGACTTGTGAGGACATAGAGAGGCAATTGGATCTCTCGCAGCAAACAGAGCAGTGTAGAGGTGGAAACAGTAGGCAACAAACTGCCCAAATAGAATAGCTGTGAATGAGTAAATAATTGATTTAGGCTGTGTTTGACTGATACTGTGTGAACACGAGCAGGAGATAAAATTGCCTAATTCTTTGGAATATAGACAGTTAGGCACGTGGCTGCTAACCTGAAACATATGCTACAGCTAGTGTAATGATAAAGAATTTCAGACTTGGTTGTGATAGGAACTAGCAGACGAGAAGGGTTACTTTTTTGTCTTCAATTGCATATAGCCAGACTTTTCAGCCAGACTGCATTATATATACACTACTGTAGATACCTGCAATGCAAGTTATGTTGAACTTGAGTGCCGGATAATTCTCAGTCTTGTGTACAACTTACACGCTGGTATTTTAAATAGTCTGTTCTCAAACAACACAAAACAAACACAGAATCCTTGGTCCAACCTGCTTTTTGGTGGTGCAGCCCTCTGAAAGCAGGCACAAACTCTGTCATCCAGGTCCTTTCTCCTTGCCCTTCCTGGAATAAAGGATGCAGTCAAGGAAAAAGAGTATAGCCATATGCCATTGTGCTCAACTGTCATAATAGCTCTTAGAAATGCCATAGCATGATGACCTTTGCATGAACAAATAAAAATGTTGTAAGGCTGGCAGCACTTAACGTCTGACTTAGAGCCAGTGCAATAGTATTTGTGCATTGCACTAAAGGCCATCACAAACAGTTCTCAAAAGTCAACAAAAGTTTGCATTTCTAAGCCAGAGAGAGGAAATTTTGTGTTTTTTCAACTTCCCACTGATAAAAAATTGGTTGCTTTCCAGTTTGTTTTGCAGGTATGTTGCCAGCTGGATAGAAACAAGGAGATACCAATTCTAAAAGGCTGACTGTACTGTTCTCTTTGATAAATATGTGCCTCCTTACTTAGAACAATTCAGAACAAGATTTAAAACTGTTACTCCTATTCCTGAGAACAGTATGGTTCAGGTATGTATTAGGATTAAAACTATTTATATATTAAGAAACAGTGTTTCTCAAACATCCACTGAGCATGCGGTCCTAAGCAGGATTAAAATACTTAAAATTACTGTCTATTTAAAACATATGTGAGATGGAATTGAGAGGCTTTTATATACCAAACCTGGACCCTTATTTTGGAGACCTACAGGGATTCAAAATTTTCATATTGCAGCGGTCTGCTGTAACAAGAAGAAATGTAGTGTCTTTATGGCATTGCACAGAATTCCCACCTCCTCCCCTCCTGACTCTTCTGCCTCCCCACTCCAAGTGGCGTACATGGATGGGGGTTACGGTCAGAACACAGTGGTATGACATATGATATGAAGACATACCATATTGAATTTGTTAGTGGTTTATACCCTTTTTCCACAGTTAGGGGAAATTCAGGCTTCAAGCCCATTTAATTATTGAAAATAATCCCTAGAACAACTGTACATCACAAATTTTGAAGCCTTAACATTTTTCTATTGCCAGCTTTATGCACAGGTGTTCTTCTGACAGCTAAATTCCCTTCATACAGACAGAAGTGTATGAGGTCTGAGGGGGTGTGAAGAAAATCACTTCATCACCTTTCTGCTGTCCTCTTGATCAACTTACAAAATTAGCGTTATATTTGTGGAATACAAATTGTAGAAGTTATGATAGTATGATATATACCTGTCAGTGGAGGAATAGAAAGCATGAGCTATTAGTTGTAATTGCCTCAGTTTGGGGGTTTGGTTTTTTTTGCTCTTCTTTTCAGTGTGATTTGCATAGAATATTCTGAAATGCTTCACTTTTTGTTTTGATTCCATTAACTTCTAGGTCTTTTTCTTTTCAAATGCTTAGATGAGTAGGAATTTTCATGGGGAGATTAGAAGTTTGTGGGCATAGAAACGTGGAGCTGATGATCAAAAGACATTATTCATTATCAGCTATCCTGTAGCAAGTTCTCTTTGACGGGTAGTACTTGGTAGGAAAACACAGAGCTTGCAACAGAAAGCTTTACCAGGCAACAAAGGTTTTAGGTGCTCACAGTAAGCAAAGCTAATCTATTGCCAACTATTTGCCCAAACAGGTTTAGGTATGCTGAAAGCCAGGCCAAAAAGTAAATGGAAATACTAGTTGAAGAATTAAACCAACTACCTGTTGCACCAGCCGTTGTTTCTCTACCAGTTTTGGGGAAATTCGCATTCTGTAAAGGCTGAGATTAAAACAATGCATTTCAGCTACAACCTGATTTGAAAAATCTTCCTACTAGAAGAAACTGAATACAAATTTTTAAGTAGAAATTCTGTGTAAAACGAAATCCAGTAGAACATTTTGTCATAGTAATTGTGTTTCAGAACAAGAGAACCGTGTATCCTGTTTTATTGATTTTTAGAATTCAGTCCTAGCCAGAGAGAGAGAAAATACTGCTTGCTTTTAAAACTAAAGTGTTTTGTGCGAGTGTTTGTTGGGTGTTTTCCTTTTCAATTTTGGGCAATCCTCGTTCACACATCTGAGACTGCACGTCTCAAATATTTTGTTGATTTACTCTGAACAAAAGGCAAACCAGTCATGCTTGTTGGAAATGCCGGAGTAGGAAAAACGGTGTTTGTAGATGATAGGCTTGCTGCTCTCTCTGAAGACTACCTCCTGCCTAACATCCCTTTCAACTCCTATGCAACATCAGCAGTGCTCCGAAGTTCCATCCAGATGCAAGAAACCTCTCTTCCCACAACAGCAAGGGTGAAATGTGTTACGTGGTTATTACAGTCTCATACATGTTGGCTGCTGTCATTGCCCGGGTCTTGGCAAGCTCCTTGCTTTGCAAAGTGACGAACTTAGCAAAGTTGGGGCAGGCAAGAGGAAAAGAGGATGAAACTGCTAGGCGTGAATCGTCACTTGGCAGCGCGCTCCCAAAAGCTGCTCTGTGCTTGTGGACAAGAGAAAATTTGGCTTTACCTATGTTAACAAGAAGCCTTGAGCCAGCTTTGGCTAGTCTGGATGTCTCTGCATTGTGCCTGTAGACATACCAAAAAGGACAGTCGGGAGTTGAGCTTGCTTTTGCTAGGCACCACACTGTCCCCGAGGAGGGGCAGTCCCTGTCTGGAGAAGTTCGGAGTCTCCATAGGGCGAGATTGATGCAGAGCAAAGGAAATGTTAATATAACACACGAGCAGAGGGGGCTGTATGTTGGCCAAAAACATTACACTGGTGGTAGGTTTTGGAACAAAAGGAGTCACGCAGTCGAAGTAAAATAGGCTTATAAAAGCTCTGTATGTCTTCTGTTTTTCAGGGAGAGCCCAGCTGTCAGTGGATATGCCCTCGTTGCCTTCTTTTTTTCATCCTTACAGTAATCTGAGCTGAAACAAGTATACAGAAAACATGACATGCCCTATTCACTGTACAGCTTTTTACAGCTGTAAAAAGCATGAGAGAAAGAAGTTAATACAACTGTCTCATCCTCTCATATGTCTGGGAGAAGATACAGAAAGCAATTTCTTGCTTTTAAAAACTTTCTGAAGTGTAAGGAGTCTTTAGATAAAATCTTCAGAAGTAATTAAGTTTGCTTGGTGCTTAATTTAACTGCTTGTACAATCAAATTTTTAATTTTTAGCCAGTCTACATTGCTGCTAATGGATCAAATTGTTACTACGCTTAAAAATTAAGTATAAATCCACAAATCTCTGTTGAATAGCTTTTTACCGTGCTTTTTCTTTCCTGTCTCTCTCCTGTTGATTTCTTCCGTATTCAGGTCGGATAAGCAAATACCACTTTCAGTTTGCTTTGTAGCTTAGTTTATTCTTTGAAGTGTTTTCAAATTCATGTTCATTTAGAATCCTGCGTTAACAGAACTTAATTCCCTTTTTGCTCCTCAAAATGAACAGAGAGATTTGGGGGAAAAGAAGTCTGCAGTGCGTCAGAGCGAAGTCATGAACTGATGTAAACTGTTATAGCTCCCTTAATGGTGAATCAGCCTTAAAAAAATTTCAGATATTCTTCTGTTCTGAGAGGGTTTTTTTAGCTAATGATTGTCATTCCAGCAGCAGCCATGACCAAGACACTAGAGCACAAAGACATAACGTTTGCCATTGCAAAGGGAAACTGATGAGAGGAGCTCCTAGGCAGAAAGGTCATGTATTCTTCTTGGAGAAAACTTCTTCAATAAACCAAATAGGTGAAGTCAGCGTCACAGGGACTTTCTCTCCAAGTGTGTCACACCCACCGACTGTACTGCGGCATGAAATTGGGGAGTTTATAAACCTTTAAGGATTTGCTGTGATATGTTAGTAGTATTCCTTCAGATTTTAAGTCAAGTCAGTAATGTAAAACATCCACTGCTCCTTCTAAGAAATATTAAGAGATGAACAAAGAAGTGGACTTCTCTGGTTGTCTGCAGCTTTTCCGTCTGTCCACTGCTCTTCAGCTAAGTCCCTCTTGTTAAATGCTCTACCAGGAAGTCCCTCTGCTAACCACAGCAGGTGAAGGACTGTGTGACAATTCAGAAACAAATATATCGTGTTGGCTTTCCATTGTGTTTATAATTATTTTTTTTTTTGGTGAGCTGTGATGGAATGATTTCGTTCTGTCATGGATAGCTCAAAATGACTGCCTCTTCCCTTATTTTTGTGTTTGTGCACCAGTGTTTCTTCCTATAAAATGCATTCAAGTTAAATGCTGAAATGCCTTCTTTATGTGTTTTAGGCTGCCACTCCAAACAATTGTTTGGAACAATCAAATTGTTGGAGTTATTTTTTTCAATGGGAAGAGGCATTCACATCAAATTACACAAATGAGCAATTTAAATTAAGTCATAGTTTGAAAAGAAGAGCTTAACAGCTGAACTTGGAGCATGGTTATTCACTACGTTGCATGTTCTTTCCACAGTTTAGAGGTTGGAAGATTTTTCTTACCGATCATACCACTTTTAATCTGCAGTATTTTCTGCCAGTTCCCATCTTATCTGTATACATATAACTTTTTTTGAGGTATCTGCTAGAGTGGGTGAGATTAGCATGTTGTGTTGGGTTTTATTTAGCATCCCCCAAGGCATATGACTCACCCGCTCTGCATCTAGAACAGCAGAAAATTTAAAAATGTTATTGATGGAGGTAGGTTCTGTTGCAAACTAATATTGGTACATCAAGTTTGGGGCCTTCAGTAGTCCTATAGTCTGGAACAGTGCCACAGAGAAGAAGTTGGCGTAAACATTTATGTACAATGGAATTTAGTACAATACACTTCCTTATTGTACTGCAGTAATACAGTATTTTTAAAAATATAATAGGGGTAATAGATTATAATTGTGGACATTATTTAAAATTTAGATAAGGTTAAGGGTGAAGAAGGAGTACTCCTAATTTAGGGATTAAAAGTACAGGTATATATGTACCTCAGCTAAAAGAAGAAGAAAATCTTTTATGTAAGATTTTAAGGTAATTAAGATACTTTAAACCTTTCATATGCACATTGTTTCTGCAAAAAGTTTTTTCTTCCCCTTTGTGGTAGAAAAGCAGCATAAGTGTAGTCATGGCTTCCCCCCCCCAAAATTTATGATCATCCAGTGGCAAATATGTTGAGGTTCTAGATTTCTATCTTGTTCTCCAGCACACTGTCACTTTTTATCTGCTCGCTTTTCTTCTCCAGAGTCAGTAACCATCCTTTTAGCTGACTGCGACTAGACGGAAATGTCCTTGGAAACATTTGTTATCTTTCTTGAATTGGCCAGACAAAATCACTGTTGAGGTTTGCAGATCATTTATTTCACTGTTTGAAGAATCTAAGATGACAGCACAAATGCGCCTTTTGTCCTAATGGAAGCTACTTGCAGTGATGTCTTTGTTCGTACTGCTTTGCGTAAGAAACCAAAAAGTCACCCACAGTTTAGAACTGCAGTGGTGCTGTGACATACAGCATTCAGCTGTCACTGTGCAAGTGCGGTTTCCATTTCCTACAAGCTCTCATGAACATGTTGCCCCATTTTTTTTGAAAAAAATACGTGTTTACAGTTCACTTTTTTCTATCTAACCCAAAGGATTTTAACATACAGCCTAATACAATGGAGGGGGAAAAAAAAAAGTCTGTAGTTTGGGTTTTTTTTCCTTCCTCACCTCCCTCACCCTCCTCTCTTCTTGGCAAATACTAAAGTCACAAAAAATATGGGCTTGGTCATCTTAAAACTAGTAGCAGGTGTAGCCCAAATTCACAACAGTATTAACTGGACAAAAACTATCTGGGCTAGATGCACAAAATTTTTGAGAACTATTTTTGCTCTTGCCCAGCAGTGTTAAGTGAGAAATCTTGCGCGTATAAGATCGGCATTGAATTCTCCCCTGTGCCGCAAGGGTTGTCACCACTGTTTTCCCTAAATGTTCCATAACGACCTTTGGTTCAAATCCCTGCTCTGAATGAGGCGGAGAGAGATTTTTGAAGTGAGGCTGCTCACTGAAGGTGAGACCCCCGGTCACTGGGACGTGCTGAAAAGGTTTCCTGGAAGTCCACCTTTTACTGCGGTTTCATTTTGTGCAAAACACCAATACGATCAGTTAGACAGCAAAAATATATGACCCAGGAAGGAAGAGAGATGAGAGAGAGAGATTCCAGCCCTGCTTTAATAAATTCGTAACGATGATGAAGTTGCCTGTGCGGTTGGAAATCAAACTTCCATGGAGGATGAATGTTTCATTGTGAATCTGTGGCGTCCGTCACTAAGTGACAAAAATTGAGGATCCCATCATAGCAAAGTTCAATATTTTAATAATGCTTAATAGAAGTAGTTTTCTTCTGTATTTTCAAGATGACTTTGCAGCTTTCTGTAGTTATTCTTCCCCTTACACCTCAAAGGAAAGCGGTGCAGTTTGATAAAAATTGTATAAATTCAAAATTTATGTCTCAAGATTTTACAGACCTGATGAATACGTAAGAGTATTTGAATTAATTTGCTCACTGTTGTAATTTTTTTTTTTTTATCTGATGGTCTCTCTTCATCATGTAAGCGCCTTATTTTGGGGAATAGACTGAAATTTGATACAATCAGCTTAATATTCCTCAGGATGGGAGATGCCACACTAGTGTCCTGATTAAATGATAAATATAATGTATGTTTTCACATCGTTACATATGTTAAAGTCCTTGTTTAATCCTTCCTAAGAGATGAAGAAAATAAGCTGCTTCAGTGGTAAACTTGCTGAACATCAAAATACCTGGGGATTTTACATTCAAAGCATTTCAGTTCCAAAGGATACAGATGGATATGCGGTGAGATTTTTCTAAAGCCATGAAGTTGTCAATCAGCTAAATCAACAAGACTCCTCTGGAATTCAGAATCCCAGTGTGATGTTTTTTCAAAGGCACTCTGTAAGTTTCACTGATTATGAAGAACTTCAGTAATTCAAAAACCCTTGTAGGTGGTGAAATGTTTCATAAATTTTAGCCAGCATGCGCTTGAATTCTTGATTTTGTTGAGTTTCAGCATTTCTTGTCATGGTAATAATTTTTATGTCTGTTGTGTTACATTTCAGAGATGCTTGAAAAAAAGATGGAGAAAAAAGCTGGTCATAACTATAGTCCAGTAGGACATAAGAAACTTATCTATCTTACTGATGATTTGAATATGCCTGAAGTGGATAGATATGGAAAGGTTCAACCTCATGCATTGATTCAGCAGCATATAGATTATGGACACTGGTGAGCATTTACTTCTTATTTGATATTGTGCTATAATTTTTGTATTGTGGTCCATGATGGGATCCCTAAACCACAGAAAGCTTCCAGGAGAATTGCTTAAATGGAAAAGCATGCTCTCCCTGGAGGTTATAAACAGTTTTAGACAAGAGAAGGAGAAAGTGAAGGGGCTATAGAGAGACTTGGAGGGAAAGTATCCTTCAGCTGCTCCTGGTGGAGCTGCTGGATGTTGACCCCATTGATTGACATAATGAGAACAAGGATGTCTGAGATACAGAAACTGATTCCCTAAACTGCAACTTGCCAGATATTCAGCCTATACCACCCTCCATCTTTTCATCGCCTCATAAAGGCAACAAAATCCACAGAACCTTTATGATGCTGGTTCAAATGAACGCTTTTTCTCTGCCAAGAGGAAAAAAAAAAACACAGAAGATGACCCCTGAAGGATAATTAAGTTGATCTGGGCGATTAAGGTAATTCCCTTCTTACTTTCCAAAGGATAATTTAATTTTATGGCAGTTAAAATATATTAGTATCCTTTCACTAGAGTCTGTGGAAAGAGAAAGTTTTCAGTTTAAAATCAAACGACGAGTGTTTGATTTCATTCTGTTACAGGAGGATGTATATTTTGGGTGAATACTTCGTTGTTATTATAAATGCATGTTAGGTTCCTGTTCATATACAAGCATGTCACTTATATGACATGAAGAAAACGTGACATACAAAGAATACGTTGTGAATAATCTGGTGAGTAAAGGAGAAAAGTAATCAGACATTTTTTAAAAAAAAAAAAGTTCAATACACATAGCTGGCTGTCTGTGTATTGTTGAAAGGAGGTGCACAGGCAGATGGGCAGGCACTGCACCCACAAAACCCGCCATATTGCAGTGGTATTAAGAGGCTGAGTGTGTCTGCTCAGTCTCTGCATCTTCACCATGTGTTCAAGGATTTTACCCGTACCCTTAAAACTTTTGTTCCATAGAAGGTTCTTCTTTTCATGGGCACGTACGCTGCGATCTGACTATAACTGTGACCAAGGTGAGGCAATAAAGTCTGTACTGTCCTTGCATGTTTTAATGCAGATTCAGTTGAAACGTATAAGCTTTTCACTATGTCATACTTAATCTCATGAAGGAATGGTGTTGGGTGTCACCTGAATATCTTGTTAAGGAACAAGATGTAAAAAGGAGGAAGTGACTGCTCAAAGCTGAAGCATCTCTAGCTCAGAGAAAGCAATCGGGTCTAATTCAGAGACATGCAAAGCTAACGTCTCAATGCCCTTCTGTTTTCTTCCCAGAGCTATACGTTATTCTAGCAGGAATCTTTTTGTTTGCTTACGAAGATTTCAAACTTCAGATCTTAAAAGTCCCCACTGCTTAAAAGTGTTGATGCTTCTTTCTTTTGATTTGTTCTGAATTGTTGCCTTTGAAACAAAATGAAACTAAAACTTAAAAAATATCCATTTTACAAAACAAATCAAATTAGGAAAAGAAGTTGGTTGTACCATTCAGGAACTTTAAACATAACCATTTGAGAATTCTAAAATAGAGTAAAATTTGTTGCAAATGCACGGAAAGAAAGAGAATGCATTATACTATGAAGTTTTGGGAAGGATTTGTTGATATAAGCAGGGAATGGCTGCATTATTTATGAGTTGAGTTTTCCTTTTACAGTATTTTTTTTTTTTAAAGATGGTGCCTCCTTGGCCTAGTTCAGTTGCACAATAACTTCTGAAGAAATAAGACTCTGTCTTCAAATTTGAGCAATCAGAACTCAAATTGCCAGGTACTGAAAGCCTCAGGGATGGATTTTCTTTGGTTGGGTTTGGTTTTTTTTCGTTTGTTTGTTTTTTTTAAAGTGGCCTCCTTTTAATTCACCTGGAACTGTGTGATCTGGAGAGCCAGAAACAGTATCTATTGGATGATACTGCAAAAAAATAGAGTGACCTTTTAAGCATGTCACTTCATACTCTATGATGATCTTTGCTGTTTTTTTTTCTTATTGACATCTGTTAATTCTGTCTGCTCTTATCTATGAAGGTTGTGTGCACTCTCAAACTGATTTGAACTTCCTTTGACTATGTTGTACTCATCCAAAGTTGTTTGGAGCCAGTTCCATTAAAAGAAATCTCCTTTTATCATTATCAGAATGTTTTGTAAGCATGTATTATCTTCATTTTAACAAAAATGTTGAACAAAATATGATGTGATAGAAATTGCAGGGGTTTTCTTAATTTTAAAATGTCAGCCCTAATTTGATACTTCCATGGCCATTTGTATTCCAGATTTCCCATAGGGCTGAAATGTTGATTCTTCAACTGAGGTTAAGCCTAGAAAATGTGCAGTATTTTGTCACTAATATTAATCAAGCTACACTTTCTTTCTCAGATTTGATAGGCAGAAGCTAACTATCAAAGAAATTCATAATTGTCGGGATATTGCCTGTATGAATCCAACTGCTGGCAGCTTTACTCTCAACTCTAGACTCCAGGTATGGTTTGAAGGGTCACATTATAGAGCTCCTGTATTCAATACATGAGATAATTACTGTTTAGCTTTTCGCTGCAATAGGTAAGAGAAAACATAGCGCTGAAACAGTATGGGTTCAAAATCCTGCTGTTCCTATAGCTAAACAGAAAGAGACACAGCATATTTATTATGATATTGAGATTCCCCTGAATTCCATAGCACTTGCAGTCTCCTGTGGTCCTTCACCCAGCAGATGCAACTGCTGTGGAACTGCATTAAAGATGAGGCTAGAAATGAAGTATTTTCTGTGACACGTAAGTAACTATTTTCACCAGCCTGTATAGTCATTTAACACTTCATGACATCTTACCTGCTGTCTGATGCTGGAGAATCTTCATCTCTTTTCCCCTTTTCACTTTCAGAGACATTTTGCAGTATTTGCTTTGAAATTCCTTTCTTCAGATTCCCTGAGTACCATCTATAGCAAGATAGTTTGCTTCCACTTCCAGCAATATGCTTTTACTCCATCAGTAATCAGGAATATTCCAGCCATAGTACAAGCAGCCATATGGCTTCACCAGGTGGTGGTTCAAAACTTCCCACCAACTGCTATTAAGTTCCTGTATATCTTTATCATGAGAGACCTCTCCAACGTCTTCCAGTCCTATATCATGGGTTAATTTTCTACCTAACACCACTGTATTATTGTTGCTCTTTATTATTTAATGATGTACATTGGCCTGTGAACTAATGAAGAACAGATGCCCTTTGTACAAAGTAGAAGATAGTCCCTGCCCTCAAGGTTAGGTAGATGAAAGGGGTACAAAGCTGAAAAAGAAAATATATTTAGTGGAAATAAAGCAATGGGTTGCAAAGTTTGCTATGCTTACTTATTATTTTGAGAAGAGAAGGTCAACGTTTGTTTGGAGGAAAGAACAGCTTTCTGGAGACTAGGTGGAACGAAGTAGAGATTGAAGAAGCTCTGAAGCTGGAACCAGTAGCCAAACACTAGAGCAGGGATTAAAGAGAAGAATGAGGAAAGGGTATAATATGGCCAGCAAATCCTGATCCCTCTTGTAAAATCAGGTGAATCTGATCCTGGTTTGGTTTTACCTGTTTTTGTGATCCTTGGAGTGCAGCTCTGTTTTCTTGCAGAACGTTTTTCTTGCCTGCCTGCCCCGGGGATCATCATGAACTGTTAGCTAGGAGGCAAGGCTTTGTCAGGTCTCCTGTTATAAGACATAACTTGGTTTGATGTGCATGCACTGGCCCATCATGCACATTTGCACCCATCCTGGCATGGAATTTGTTAAGGAAGGAAGTTTGAGGTAGCAGTTGAGAAAGTGCTAACTTTGTCATGATAAACTGTGTCCTGTTTTCTTGAGAGGTATTGCAAAACAGGGCTAGCGAACAGGTAAGCACTTGGCAGTGCTAATACTTCACCATGTCCTGTACTGGACCAGGGCCTCAAAGTATAATGAGTCACCTAAATGTCCCAGTCAGTGGAGAGCAGATATTTGTTTTAATTATATTTTGCACACTCAGTTGGCTGGAGAACTTGCGAATTTAGAGACGTTCTGGTTCATGTTAAAGAATATATAGTCTCAACCACAATGTGTATTGGGTATCTACTCAATATAATTAATGTCTTTGCACAATATCAGTTAGTCTCCCTTAAGATTGGCCTATTTTGTTGCTGGATGACAGAGTGTAAAAAAAAACAAAAAAAACCAAAAAAACAAAAAAAACCCAACATTTGTGTTATCTTTAGGGCATTCTGTTTGCTACACCCAAGTGTTTACAGCAGCCAAATGATCAACGTCTCTGGCTTCATGAATCGCCACGTGTATATGAGGATAAACTGGTGGAAAACAAAGACTGTAATTTCTTTTATAAAATGATGATGAACACTATGCAGAAGTATTTTGAGTACTTTGCTAGCTTGAAAGTATTTTGCCTAATGCCAGCAACTTAAAAACTGGGTAGTGAAATGTATTATTTACTGGAACTGTAAGTAGCAGAAGCACACTATCTTCTTATCCTCAGCCCCCAACGCAAGCGTCTTCCTTACCGAGGAAAACCAGGTGCCAGAGTAAACGAAAAGGGGAAACCAAGGAAGCTTCCTCCTTGAGAAGATTCAGAGGTGGTTATTCTTACCTTGACTGTAATGTTTGACTGGCGGAGGACTGTCAAGTATCTCTGTTGCAGTGTTGTTAGTAAACTAAAGCAAGCACTTGAGCCTCCCCTAGAACAGGGAGGAGGCAATCTGTCTGTGGACGTGACTCTTCACGTCCTTCATAGGATATGTGGAAACAAGTTGCGGTCTTCACTTTCTGTTTCCTGATTCTGTGCTTCAAACCACAAGAATATACTTTTATTTTCTTTTACTAGCCGTTCCTTTTCTATTAGTTTTCTTTCCCTGAATAGTTTAAGTTGAGTATTAAGTGTGTATATATATGTTTATATATTAAAATATTGAGTTATTTTTCAAATAATTTTAAATTGCAGTCTCTCTTTGGGCTTCAGGGCATGTCAGTAAAACAGCATGTACTTTTTGAACTGTGAGCACTATTGGTTATCCAAATAAAAGTATCTGTTATCAGAATTAAACTATGAAAGGGTTAAGACATGGTAAATTGCAAGACGTATAAAGTAGATACACAGGTCTTTCTGCTGTATGAGGATGAAGGATAATACACCCATCTGGTTTTCACGGTGGAAAACACTGCAGATACAAGCTAGGATGCAACTATGTTCCTTTGCCTTGATGTTGTCAGTTAAGTTTCATTACGTATGCCTCTTGTTTCCTTAACCTGCCATACCTACACAAAATAATGTCATGTATTCTGTAATACTATTGCATATATAGTTTCTTCTGCAATGAATGTGTCTTGGTGCCAATACCAAGGATGATTTAACTAGTGAGGACCACAATACTGTTTCTATTTGCCCTTCGAAAACTCTTCACTTAAAAGCACACTCATTTTGCAGCAGACCAAGCAGCAGAAACGTGGACTAAAATGAACATACTAAACATATGTATGTTTGATTTTTTTTATTTTTTTTTTAAAAGAAAATAGTTTTCCTGGCAGTTGGGGGTGGGAAGAAAAAGGGAGGGGGTATTTGAATTTATTTGACAGATTTTTCTGTCAAAAAATGGAAAACTGGAAAACAGCAGCTTTGTTTACTAGTCCTTTTTCCCCGTCCTTTCTCATTTCTATTTGCCAACAAAAAAAGGAGTGAGAAGGAGTAG
The DNA here is from genome assembly GCF_964199755.1 of Larus michahellis. Classification (NCBI taxonomy): domain Eukaryota; kingdom Metazoa; phylum Chordata; class Aves; order Charadriiformes; family Laridae; genus Larus; species Larus michahellis. The sequence continues at coordinate 35,408,638 of NC_133897.1, forward strand.
AATAAGGATAGGAATGAGGACACCCAAACGAGAAATTTAAAATGTTTGGGAGTGTTTGAATCTAGATTGAGCAGTGACTTCCTATCACAAAGAAATTATTGTTCCTTAATTTTAACTAGTTTAGACACGAACAATTGAAAATATAGACAGCTTTACTAGTAGTTTGTTTGGATCCTGCCTGTTTGGATGCACTATGAGAGTGCTTTGAGTCCACGCTTGCACCTACTTTTAGTCTTTCAGCGCATAGCTCATGGATACATCAATCACTACAGTAATGGACTATTTTTTCATGAAAATATTTTTCATGTGCCATGTGCAGGGCACGTTTTAACCACTATTTTTCTCTCTCACTGTGTGGTAGAATGTGGGAGACCAAGTGTTGCTGCAGTCTCAGCTCATCTGTTGCCGTTTTGCAAACAGCAGGGCAGACCCTTGCTACAAGCCAGTGAAAAGGTGGGAACCATTGAGGAATATACCTGAGGAGTTCCTGGAAAGCTACAATGAAATGCATGTTTCTACAAACCTAGTCTTAGTTGCGGGTGCCATGCAGCATGTGTAAGCGGAATATTTATAAAGGGAGCAAGTAATTCATAATGATGCTACCAATGTCTGCACAGAATTGTTGCTTTTTACTGTTCAGAGGTGGTTGCAGTGCAGGCTCATAACACTCTCAATGGAAGGCTTATGCGAGGGCACCGTGCAGGAATAGTCCTGCTAAATTTGCTTTATTGCTGCCATTATGGAAGAGTAGATGGTGGCTTGGTGTTAAAGCTAAACTCCGTTTTGTTTGTTTAAACAGAGATTCATCCTTTCTTGCGCTGCACAGAAATTAACACCACGTATTCTCTGAGGTTGGAAAGATAATCTATAATGCTGGAGATAGTCTGCCTTATCTTTTAATTAGTTAACAATGTAACAGGCCTTTATAAGAAAAGTAACATTTATCTTCTGTTTCCAAGAAAGGGAAAATGCTTTTAAAATTAGATTAGTTGATAACAAGGACAAGTAATACTTTAAGCATATATTAAATGATGCCATTGCATGGCAGGCTTGAAGGTGCTTTGCTGTCTAGCCTTGCATGTTTTTAAATCTAAACCAGCCCAGACTTCTAAGTGTAATCATAGATTATTTTTTCTTTTATTTTATTTTTTTAACCTTGTTTTGGTTTTTTTTCATATGTATTCTTACCTCATCTCAGCTTAATGTAATTTGTTTTTCTCATGTCGGGCAATATCTTAGTGTCCATCTGTTTCTGAAAGCTGATTAACTACCTTTGCTTTGTTTGCCTGCATGGAAGAAAACCAGCCAGTTTTCAGAAGATGAAGTGAAGATCTTGCTGAATAAGTGAATCACAGATTTCATTGTTGCTCCTTGTCATTACTTAAAGTCTTTCTTCAACATATACAGTCGTTCTGGTCATGTATATCAGTGATTTCCAGAAAGAGACAGAGGCCCATACTGGCAGGGCTTACTTTTGTTAAAGCATTTTCTATTATTTGCAGTGTCAAATCATTTAACATGGAACCTTTTCTTCTCATTGAGTTGGACTAGGATTTCAGTGTCATCATTTTTCACTTTGCACATATTCAGGCAGGAGCTATATAAGAGAAGGCACTCTTGACAAAGCAGTCTATTGTAGATGTTTCTCTCCAAGAGGATTAAAAAAGAGCTTAAATTACAAAGATAATCATATGGATCTTTCATAGGGACTGGAGATTTTGTTCTGCTGATTTAGAGGTTGATGTGATAATCTTCACAATTGCAGACAGAAGCCTTCTCAGGTATCGCTAGTTTTGCTTGAAAATGTTGGTAAGCCATTATCTGAAGTCTAGTGACCGAGAGTAATATCCCAGTTTGGCAAAGTGGCAGGATGTCTTAGCCTTACAGTTTGGCAGTCCCAGAAGAGTAAAGGTGAAATTAAATCCTGTAAATTTTTTACACACCTTTTATGGGTTTTTTTTATGGATCCATTGTGAAATCATGATTAAGGCTGACAAGGCTGTACAGTGAGGTCAAAGAGGATTGGCTTCCAGTAATGATTTGGTTGAACAGGTTTCTGCCTCTTTATTAGATGCAACCAGATTAGACACGTTATCCCTTTATTTAAGAAGGTTCTCATCAACATTTTTTCAGGGATGAGTTTTTCAGTGGCATGAGACATAAAGAGAATGAGATGGTTCCTTTTTTTTTTTTTTCATTGCTACATGGAAGAAAAATAAAGCAATAGGTCCAATGTGCTGTCTCTAAGCTCTAGTCTGCTGATACTAGGCTGTGATCCCTTAGAATCTGCATCTGATTTTAAAAAATCAAATGTTGAAAATAATTTTTAGATGCTTATAGAAATCATTAAACTATCAATTTCAAGATATTTCTTTTAATGTCTCAAATATAGAATTTGTGAAGAATTACCTCAATATTTACATTTGAAAATTCTAGCAACTAAATCTTATCTAATTTTGGGCCAGGTTCTCATCTGACCTCGTTCATCCTATAGTAGTCCATGCTCAGCAAATAAAAACATGCCTTAAGCATCCTGGACTGGAAATTCCAAGAGCAAATTAAAGTTTGATGCATACTTTTTCATTAAGTGATTCTCTGTCCTTCAGCCTTTGTGGCGCAAACTGCCAGACATGAAATTCTCGTGCTCCCAGGGCCCAGTCAACCTCCCTTCAAGTTAAGTAGATCTTTATTCTGAATCCAGTCAGGGTCCATCAGGACCTTGGAATGATGCTTTGGAGCAGTTCAATGTAAAGAATGAGCTATCAGGCAGCTCCGGTCATCATAGAGGTCAGTGCAGTCCTTCAATATTTGAGAAAGGAAAACAGCTTTTCTTTTCGCTTGCTCAAATATGGGAGAGAAACAAAATGCTGACGTGAAGATAATGTACCTCTAGATGTCAGGAGCACATTACCACAAAAACAGAGAAAAAAAGAAAGAAGAAGGGGGAAGCTTGGTGCAGTTAAAAGAAATTGAGAAACTTGACTAACAAGGTTGTTGAAGTCTGTGTTACATTATTGGTTTTTTTTGTCATCAGGGGCTGGATCAGTTGTATCCTAGAAGCCCCTAGGGGTTATGCACTTCTGGCTGGAGTAGGTGGTAGTGGTAAACAAAGCTTGTTGAGGCTGGCAGCGTACATCTGCTCCCTGGAAGTTTTCCAAGTAGCACAGAAGAAAGACTTACGGGATCCAGGACCTGAGGGTAAACTAACAGATATTATTTGAGTCTGTTGAGCCCACTACTCATGAATGTGTTGTTTTGTTGTTGCACGGGCTTGATAAAATCACAGGCGAAACAGTATAATTTACAGGAACAACCTTTGTGGTTTCTGTGGTTTCCAGCTGTACCTCTTGTTTTCTTTATCTCTGAAAAATCTGTGGTCGAAAGATATTTTAGTGTCTGTTTTTATGCTTCACAGAATTTTGGTAGTTTCTCCACTTTTTCTAAGGCAGCTACTTCACATACCACAAAGATGTGGTCAGAGTTCTGGTATTTGAATTTAGCTGTTTGTTAGCAATTTTTGCATGTCATTGTACGTGCATTGATTTAGTGGAATAAAACTGTTGTGGGTGAGTACAGGGCAAAATTTTGTCCTTTTTGCATGTGAGTCACTTAATCACTTGAACTGGTCATATGCAAAGATAAGGAATATCGTTGAGTGAGATGCTCTATCAGGCTTGCTGACTTCAGGACCTTGCAACACTGAGCCTTATCTCTGTGACCAAACAGGGAAGGTGGGAACGTTTTCTTCCTCTTCATTCCATGCGGACAACAAGCGATGCTTCTGAATCTCAGACAGGGCTAAATAAGAATTTTATTATGGACAAATTTGGTGGATAGTGGTTCCCCAAAAGCCCTTCTGTTAGCCTTGGGCCATGGCACATTGTGTGCAGCCTGAGGCATCAGTTTTCAGAGGGAGGTACACGCTGTTCTGTTTTGGAAAAGTGATGCACATTCTTCAGTGTCTTACACGGTATCTTACTTGTGTCCTCCTTCCCTGGGCAAATGAGATGCAGTGGAAGATGTGGGATCAAGTGGTCATTTTCCCCATGCTGTTTCCAAGTGGGAAAACTTCTAAGCCTTTGTTAACAAGCCTGAGGATTTGCTTTCTGCTAGGTTGTGTGGCAGCTTGTTCATACCAGCCAGCACTGACTTTATTCTGTGTTTCAAATGTGACCACACTCGAATGCTACTGATGGGGGTTTTTTGTTTGTTTGTTTTTTTCCGCTGGAACCCCATGCCAAAACCCATACCATGTTCGTACCCCTGCTGGCACGATGGTCCCACGCTATGTCTCTCTCTGGGCCACCCATGTGTGACAGCAAAAGAAACAGTGCACTGGTGCACTATTTGGTCTTTTTTTTTTTCCTTTTTTACATGAGAAAGCTCTCCTAAATAAACTCACTGAAAACAAAAGTCTGCAGAAGTAACAGAGTTTAAAATGGATCTGACTCTTCAGTGCAATTCCCAGACGTTATTGGTATGGTTAGGGCTGTTCTTGATGGGGACTTTCATGGCTGCAATATCCCTTTTTTAGTACATCCATGGGGGGGCTCCTTGATTAGTAGTCCTTTTTCATCTTTACCACTAGGTCATGTCAAAACCTCACTGTTTGATATGGATAACAGAGGCAAACTGTTTTTCCCTTTGGAGGTTAACACAGCAAATTGCAATACGTAAACAAGCTGAACGTAAGGAGTAGCCAGCAATGCACTGCCATCCAGTAACATGTACTTCACACTTCTGTGTATCAACATTTTAACAGAATATGAGTGATTGCTTCCTTTCCTTACAGGTATCTCTTGCCAGTTTGTACATCAAGACTGGTGCCAAGAACATTCCCACAGCGTTTTTGCTGACAGATGCCCAGGTTACAGATGAACGCTTTCTCGTGCTGATTAATGACTTGTTGGCATCAGGTGATTAGACCAACACATTCCTTGAGAGATCTTTTCCAATGACAAATGATCTGGGGTTTCATTGAACTTTTAAGGAGATTATTTCTTTTTCAGGTATTTGTGGGGGGAGCTTTTGGAGAAGCCAAGTCAACCCATCCAACTTGAGCACTGAGTCTGACTTGCTTAAGAAAGCATTGCCCGCTGAGGAGATGAATTGCTGAGGCTTATCGTGCATAAGTGCATTGATTTGGGGGGAGATGGGAATCTCTCTTTTACTTAACGCCATGTTTGCTTTGGTATGATTCCACTGACTTCAAGCAATACCTTTGTGACTGCACAAGTGTAACAGACAGTAATGCAGTTTTACCCATGTTTTTAAAAAGTAGAGAATCTGACTTTTGAATGGCAGGATTTGAAGACGGGGGAAGAAAAAAGTGCAATAACACCATGCTGTACAGTTGGAGAGCATCTTGAAAGATTTTTTTTAAATTATTATTTATTTTTGCAACCAGACTGGAAAACAATTTTCTAACAGCCTGTAAAAAAAAATAGGAATCACCATTCTGAGACACACTACTTTATGAGTGAGCTTCCTATCAGGGCAAATATTTTTGTCTTTTTAAAGCAATGTTCTTTCCTCTCCCTTGAAAAAAGAACTGTGTTTTTTTTAGGTGAAAAGGTGTGGGGAACAGGAGGTAACTGTTTGTTACTTGATGTATCTATTATCATAGCATAGCTCTAGTTATGCACTTAAACCCCATTGTGCTAATACAGTGTGGAAGATTATTTCTCAGGATGTGTTGTGTAATGCTTCTCCTAACTACCCCTTTGTCTTCTCACAGGAGAGGTTCCAGATCTGTTCAGTGATGAAGACAAGGAGAGCATAGTTACAGGAGTTAGAGACAAAGCTGATGGAGGTTCTGCTTGAGTAGAGCGCGGCTGCAATTACAAGTAAGGCATAACTTGGGGACAAGAGGCAGTATTGAGCTGGTTAAAGTAACAACAGTAGTCTTGTAAGCCGTCATGTGTTGGCATACTTCTCTGGAAAGCCATACTCTCCGACACGTGACACTGAATTTTCTTCTCTTGTGTTACCCCTGTAATAACGCTCTCTATGTGGAGGCTTGGTATACACCAAGTTTTACTCCTAGACCTGGCTATTGACTTCTGCCTGTTCATAGGAAAGTCACATACCTGCTCTGTGTCTTAGTTTTATGGTCCTATGTGCTGAATATAACAATGCGTTTGAGAGAGGAGTAAGACGCTGCTGAGGAGTTAGTGGTGCAGTTAGTGCAATTGTAAATATATTCCCTAACTATACATACAGTAATTCCTCTGTATAGACATCTCTTAAACATTTGCACAAATGACTGAAATTTCACAGTAAATGTTAGTTCTTTCTACTTTTCCTATGCCATTTAAAACTGGGAAAATAAAAATATCCATGTAGCTGTTTTCGGGTCAAACACTTTTTAGCAATACATGTTAATATGATACCACAGTTGCAACAAGTGTCTCTCTTAGAACCCCATTTTAGAGGCTGGGCTGTAGTTCTCTCCTGAAACCTGCAAAGCAGAAGCTGGGAACAGTGGTTTTGGAGTGGCATCTTTAAGAACTTTTGGTTTATGCAGGCTTCAATTTTCCACATCACCTGAAACATATATGTGGACAATAAGAGAATTAAAAGTTTGAAAACAATTAACCTTTTAGAAAGATAATATTTTGAAAGGAATATGTGCCCCATACTTTGTGAGTTAAACTGTTCTGTTTGGGGATGAGAAGAGCCTTCCTATAGCAGATTATTCCACAGTAGTCTTCTGTGCAGGTTTTTCTCCTTCTGAAGTGTTTAACCACCACTGATCTAAAGACCATTCCCCTTTGGTTATGAAACTTTTCAAGTTCTTACACTTTATAACATACCACTTTCTCATTTTTTCCCCCTCATCTTCTCTCTTTTCCTATCCTGCTCTAGTTTTGATGACGTTCCCTCCTATTTGGAATTTTGTTGCCATCACTTTTGTCCCCCCACAAATTTCTTCTGTAACTTAAAGGCCAGTGGAGACGTGTACAGGATCTAATGTGACGTCTTCTGCATTGTTTTTGCTTTTCTGGACTTCAGTGACATGGTCAATAGTGGTGCTTACAGTCTGTATATCTATTTCTACTCAGCACTATTTGTCTCTGTTTCATGACCATTGCATTTGTGTACATTTTTTAAGAAAGGACAACAAAAAAATGATGATGTCTAATATATCTCTTCATTTTCTTCTTTCCTGTTTCTTTCCCTTTGTGTTTTCCTTAATTCCCAAGCAATTTCTTTCTTTTTTTTTAAAAGGGCTTTTTGAAAGCCAGCTTTCAAACGCCTTTTACCTTGTAACCATTTCACCAGTCCCCCACTGTGCAAATTAGCGCTTTTGGAGGCAAGAACAGGAGATAGCTATTCATGTTGCAGGGGAGCAAAGTAGAGACATTATAGTGCTGAAGGAGACATAAATTTCATGAGTTAACACATTGGCAGATATCTGTAAGGCCTTTTAGTTAGTGCTGGGTGACCTATCACCTCCTCCTTTCCCTAGATTTGAAGAATAAAAGACTAATAAAATGTGAAAGAGAACAAAAGGGAGAATTTAGACAGTTTCAGAATGTTAAAGCCTAGTGAAGTGATATAGTTTCATTCTTCCATTTGATTTTAAAGAATCGACATCCTACATTAAGCCATATTTCCTTTGTGCTCACCCATCATCTTATACCCTACAGTTCTGTTTACAGTGAGGAATCAGGAACTCAAACTAAACAGTGCAATTCTTTGAACCACCATAGGTCTTTGGTTTTGTGTTGGTTTTGTTTTGATTGTTTTCAGTCTGGGACTTGCAATCAATTCTGCTGTTAATGTACTGAGAACATGCCATGTATGCAGGTGCAAATTTATGTCAGTGTAAGTTGGAAGTGTGTCAGCTGAAGACAGTGGATTGCACCACTATAAAATGAGGCCACAACTGAAGTGTGTGTGAGGACATACATGCACCTGAGGATTTCAAAAGCTTTCATGATGAAATAAATTAAAAAGGAAGAATGCTGCTCAAGCAAACAAAGCTGATGGCCCAACACTGTGAATGGTGATGTGCTGACAGTGCTAAGGCACGCCATTGCATAGGCTGAGAAGTTTCTAAGGCTCACACTGATTTACTGGAGCTCCAGAAGTTTTTCAGTATCCCATGTCTGTGCAATAATCACTCTTAAACACTCTACGAATTGCCACACTTTTTTTAATAAAAGTAAAGTCCAGAAGAAGCAACTATTTCTTGAAAGCATGGTTAGGAGGCCTGGCCAGTCAGTCCTGTGGTCTCTTGAGCTCCATCTGATTTTATTTTATTCTTTTGTCATGGCAACTTTTCAATATTTTCACAAAAATGGGAACACTGTGCCTAAATGCCTTGCAGCGTCCTACACAAACATACTCTTAAATGTACTCTTTCCAGTAAACGTACTCTTTACATGCATCCTTGCATGTTTTCTGAGTTCTACATTTCCTTCATCTCAGTTTCTTCAGTGCTCTTAAATATTACTACATCTTCTAAACCCATACAAGTTATATGGCTTTTCTTCTGAACTGAATCTCTGTTACTCAGTTCATGTGCGGCCAGTTATTCTCGTGAGCTGCTCATCTCTGCTACAAAGACTTGCTCCTCCTTTCTTGAACAAGTTTCCTCGTGTATTTTCCTTGCGCTTCGACGTCTACAGTCCCTCAGTGGCTGTTGTGAAGTCCTAGTATTAAGAACTATCTGCTTGTTTTAGGGGAATGCTATTTCTTGAATTTGCTTCCAATAGGTAGACTTGGCTGGACTACTTTAGTCATCACATCCTTATAATGGTGTCCTTCTTGCATAGTCCTGTCAGCATTTAGCTGGCTCCCCATTTTCTAAGGAAGTCAGCAGTAAAGCGGTTTCATGCTTTGGACAGTATTAATGTCAAACATAGGCAGGGCAGGTGTCCTGCATCGCCACAGGCAATCTTGTCCATATTGTTACTATTACTTTGCTTTTAAATAATTTCCAAATCCTCTTTCATCAGGACATGTTAGCATTTTCCTTGGGGTCTGTTTTGCCACTGACAGAGCATCTCTTTTTATCTGTGGATCTGAGAGGAACTTGCGCAGATCCATCTCGGCTTTTGGCCAACTCTTGTCTTTTTTTCATTTGAGGGCATAAATACATGTGCCTGTCAGCCTGACTGCTTTAACCCCAGCCAAAGAGAACCATGTTTTTAGGGTTTCTGGTTCTATGTTACACTAATTAACCCCAGATGTGATTATATTTGTTTGATTCAATGGGAAATAAGGATTCAAGAGATCATGCTGTCTATCATGTAATCAATCCCACCTCCCAAAAAAATTTCTGAACTTGCCAACCAGATGGCACGAAGGAGGCAGGTGGATCAGGAACAGACACACACAGTTACTGCTGCCCCACCAAATGAAGGCTCAATTATGCTATTAGATAGCTAAGAAGCTATTGAGGATTTGTAAGTTCAGTAGCGCACAAAATAGGTTTTTCTGCAGTTGGCAGGCTCTTGGGGAGTTCCTGTTTCTCTATGAAAAGCTCCGGGCTTTTCTCATTTGGATGTCAGCCATCTCTTCTTGAGTACTTAGAGAAGTGATTCTTAAGGGTATATCTACATTAGTAAATTTATGAGGTGTGTTTTGTGGTCCTGAGGACTAGTGGCATGACATGGCTGGCATCCACGTGGCTTAGCTTTTCTCTCGCTCTGCTCACAAGATGATGGCATCGTTGTAGAACTGGCTAGGAATGATTCCTCATCTTTATAGCTCCTTACTCCTGCTGCAGCACTATTTAATTTCCCGTGGGGTAAAACCATGCAAGTGAGTGTGCTAACACTTAAATGGGATGGGTCCTGCCAGACCAGTGGCCAAGCATGTGTCAAGGCACTCGTTAGTTCATTAGTACTAAGATATGCTGTTGCCTGTCCTGCTCTACATTCACTTGGTGAACCTAGAGAGCTTGCATATTTGAGATAAGCAGGAAGACCGTGACCTGAGAAATACAGTGTAAAAGAGACACATCTGTAACGGTAGCGACATGCGAGTATGAGACTCACACAAGACATTTGAGAAAAGAGAGGTTTTGTTTCCTTAGAAGTGGTGAATGCTACGTGGAAATTGATATTAATTTCACATGATACCAGTTCTTAGGTCCCCACTGACTATTTTCATTATGCAATTATGCAAATTTAAATCTTAAAAATGTCAGATGAAAGTTTCTTGTATAGTGCCTCTCAACCCACATTTCTTTCAAAGAAAGGGATGGGTCTATCTTGGAGAACTTCCTAAGTTTTTCTATTACTATATGAGATACTGTCACTGTAATATTTATATCGTGGATGTCTTGCCAGAAATGAAGGATTTCTTACATTCAGCATTTCCTTTTCTTTTCTTTTTTTTTTCTTTTCTTTTTTTTTTTTTTTAATCTCTGTCAAATCAGACTGTCATTTATGCCCTGGGCAGAAGATAAATGTTTTCAAAATATGACTGCCTTGCTTAAGTAAAGATTGTTCAAAATGTAGTCAGTAATAATTGCTCATTGTTCCTCACAGCTCTCTTGTTATCAGATCACATGACATCTTCATTATTCTGTGTGCAAAGCAAGCAGTGCACAAGGTCCTTTGTAATATTGGAAATTCACCGGGGGGAATGCAAATGAACCCTGAAAACATGCTGCATCAAATCCTTGCCTGATATGAATTTGCCAAACTTGACTAAAGCCAAAGGAGATAGATAGAAAGGTTATGCCGTGGTGAGGATCTGGTTACCTGCTTTTTATGACTACTTTCTCAAGTATATGCTGTATCCTGTGTCTGTATTGTCCACAAAAAAACCAATTAACCAAGACATGAATATTTAATTAGGGTGGTACATCATACCTGGGGCTGTGCTGGAATTTCCTGCCTGACAATGTAATATAGTAAAAATCAGGCAGCAGCGGTGGCTGGCACCCTTGAGAGAACATGTGGCTGTGGGCAAGGACAAGTACCATCTCTGCTGTTGCTCCTGCCCTGCTCCTCTGTGAAGGCACCGGTGGTTGAGGAAGTTCATGGAGGTTTCTTGCTCAGGTTTGGCATGAGGAGGAAAGATGGCTGGTCACACTCGGCTGTAACTCTGTGTTTTAGAGAAAAGTAAGGGCAATTTTAAATAGTGTGTTTGAATTTGAGTTCTAGAACCAGCTATTCCAAGGCTTAAAGTATTACAGGATTGAGAAATTGTTCTTCTAAACTTAGTCCTGACATGATAATCTACCAAGTTTGTGTGTAGGTAACTAATTTTAGCTATTCATAGTTTTTAATTGGATTGAATTGTTTTTCTTTATTCTGTGCAAGGTTCTGCTTTTCTCTCTATTATTGGCTTTTGCAGATCCTCTCATCTAGTACTACTGTAATGTACTTTTTAAAACTTTCAGAAATTTTTTTGGAGGGTTGACCAAGGGCAAGGAGAGAACAGATGAGTTCTGGGTATGACTTAGTAAATCTAGAATTTAGATGCTAGGATAAAGTTAAAAGTAAACAATCCTGAAAGGGTCCGTATTATCTTCTCAGAGATCTGCAGTTCATATGAACCAATGCAGCTCCTTATAGATTGTTATAAGGACTATAGATAGTTCTTTTAAATCACTCCTAACAAATTAAGTTGGATAGAGAGAGCGCCTTCTCCCCTAAAATACAACATAAGATTGGTATAAATGGGGCATAAATAGTAATCATTCCATACAAACAAATGTTTAATACTTAGGGAGGATAAAATATTACAAGTAAAAGACTAAGGAAAACACTAAATTCTGAACTGAGTTTGGCAAATGGTCCAAGACTTTGATTTGGACTCTTCTTGCAGTCCAGTACATAGGGAGTTAAGTCCAAATATGAGCAACGCGAGCAGTGTAGGAAGGTGTAGAAGATGTAACTTCTGGCAAGACTGTGCATGGTTTGCAGCTTTGGAGGTGTGATAGATTCAGTTTGGCATCACTGCTATAGCAAGGGCACTTGTGAGAAGCACATCAAAGCTGGCACTGATATCTCTAGGCTCTCCGTTACTGCTGCTGCCATAGACCGTTGCAGGGACAGTATGCAGGTCTGAGAAAGTGGCTGCTAGAGGAATGAGAGGAGAAAATGTGGTGCCCCAAGGATCAGCATTGCTCACCATGCCTCTGATATTGTAACTGAACATAGAATTTTATCAGAAAATGAGGTGACGTGAATGAGAGGGAGAGACAATGTCTAATTGAAGGATACGCGGTATAACAGAGAAGAAATTTCAGAAAACTCACAGAAGTGTCCAAGGTCTTTGAGAATCGCGAAACAGACCTAGCAGACTCTTCATGTACGTTTCGTCTCTGATTCAGAATTTTGGGGTGGAGACCATTTATTCTTGTATCTTTTTCATTTTCTCCTATGTTTGCCCTTATTTCTCATCAGCCTGATACAATTTTGCTGTAAATTCCAAGATCTTTCTGTGTCTTTGTACAGTTATAGTGTAGTTTTCATCACTTGGCTAGAATGGATTTCTACATTTCTGCCATTTGCCTCTTCATGATGAACACATTCAAAGTAGATAACGTTTTCTTCTGTACCTTAGACCTACTTGCTGAACAGCCTGTCTTTGTAACATCCCTGAACAGCCTGGGCTCCATTGTGGTTTTGCATGGGTGTCTACATTCTGCCTACATTCTTGAAGGTGGGGAGAACTTTACCTTCCTGCAAATATGAGAACATGCACTGCTGTTTGTAATTCTTGCAGGAATCAAAGGTGTCAAGTGGTTTAAAACCAGTGGTTTCTCTTGCTGACACACTCTCAAGTACTTCCTAGACAAATGTGCAAATCGCCTGTGTTTAGAAGAATTTTAGGTGAATGTAAGAGAGGTATTTTTCTCTGTTGGACAATAGACTAGATCAGTAGGGGGATCAGAATAACTACAGCAATTCAAAACTCCAGTTTAACATGAAATAGTTCTCGACATTCCATTCCACATGACAGAGAAAGAAATGTACTATGAGATCTTGTAGCTCTGGGAAACTGGTAAGCATGTTGGAAATGGAATAGGTAGTAGTGAATACTCTTCATTTAGAAATATAAAGAAGCAAATGGATTAAAAAATGGTGGAACGTGCAGTTAATTCACAATGCAGTCTAAAGCATGGGCTTGGGGGCTCTAATTTATTGAATATTTATGGTTCACTCACCAGTAAAGATTTCAGTGAATTCTTCTCTATTTTATGCCCCATTAAGTATTTTATTCTGCATCATTTCTCTTCCTGTCTGTCACAACATGGGAGACTACCATTGCTTCTGTTTGCCTTCTTTGCCTCTTCTTCTTCTTGCCCTTTTTCAGGTCTTTTTTTTTTTTTTAAGATTGTTTCACGCATCTTCTGCCTTTCGCGTCTTCTGTTTCCACCATGGCTCCCAACAGAAGGCACCACTTGTGCTTTTCTTGCTGTTACACTTGGCCATACCTGAAAATGGCGTCATCAATCTGAAGCCTTCAACGATATCAAAATTACACTCAGTTTGTGGAGCCACGAGAGAGAAGTTTTTTGTGAGATGCACCATGACCAGTGATTGTGACCAGAGGCCGTTTCTTAGTTGATTTTGCTAAAAAGGATGGGAATAAAAAAAGGACATATCCTGTGGTGCAGCATAAAATCCAAGCTTTACAAAATGTATAAATGTCACAGGGAACAGTTTCTCTTTGAGAGGGTTTTCTGAATAATGGTAAAAGTTTTTCTTGTTTTGACTTAGTTCTACTGAAACTTACTCATCTTTGCTCATAAATAAAGGTTAATTGCAGAAATTGCTGTCTTGTGTTTTCCAGTGCAGAGATGTATTTTTAGAAACCATGAGATAGTGGCCAGTTTCTTCCATTTTCCATGTAATCTTCTTTCCAGATACCATAGAAGCTTTTTCCACTGTTACTATCTACTCATCACTTTCTCTCTCTTCTCTGACTGCTTTAAAACCAGTGAAGTATTGTCCCAGGTCAGCCTCCTCCTTTCTTCACTCCTTTATTTTTTTTTCCTCCTTTTCTTTCAACTTTATGCTCTTCTTTTTTCATCCAGTTTTCTCATAATAGTTAATGTCAATTCCCAATTACTCGGGAGGCAGAATAAATCCATTGCTTTCCTGCCATGCCTGACTGGGCTCTATCCTGGCTCTTGTCGCTGTTGAGGAAGTGCTAGTCTGTTCTGATGATTTGGATATTTTCTGTTGGAATTAACAATATTGATGCCATATGGTTTGAGAAGCCCTGTAGAGCAAAAATTAAAAGTGTATAGGAGATAAACCAGTCCTCTCTAAACAGCCTGATGTCTGTCATTTTTGTAATTAACCAAAAGCAAAAGCAATGGCCAAAACACGTGCTAACTGTAGTAACTAGGTCCACAGATACAACTGAGAATAGAATAATCCTTCCCAAATGTGAGTTGCTTTGGGTAGGCCTGGTGATGTTAACGGCCAATCACAGATTTATTTTCCTTTGAATATTTTAGCCTACCCTTGTTCAGCCATCCCTTTCCACTTCTGTAGTGAATAGTCCCTAAAAATTCACATACAAACTAAGATCCAGGTCTCCTTGTCCCCCCATTCTTTTAATGGGGTTGCAGCGCATATCAAAATGGCGTAAAGTGGCTTGAATAGGTTTAGCAACTCAAGAACTGGGTTTGTGTCACCGTGACCAGCTGAACGTGTGCCTTCCGGCTGGCTGCGTGCCAGCCAGCCCCTCTGGCTGCGTTATTATTTATAGCTATCAAACCGAGTAACTGATACCGGCGTGGAGAGAAGGGAAGGAGGCTGCAAGTATGCTGTGTTTGTACAGTGGGAAAGGGAGGAAAAAATCTATTTGCCCAAGGTAGCTGGCAACATTTATTAGCTGCCAAACTTGGTTTTGGAGCCTCAGCTGCGCGCTGGCGGGTGCCGGTGCGGGGCCACGGTTGGTTGCATGTCTTTCTTTGATCGCCTCAACTAGCCATGTGATTCCTTTCTCTTCCCTTGCCCTCCCTCCTCCTCTCCGCAGACCGTTCTGTGTTTCTCTCCGGCCGGTGCCACGCTGCGAGGGCGAGCTGGGAAGTTCCCAGCCATGGTGAACTGCTCCGCTATTGACTGGTTTCATGAGTGGCCGCGGGAGGCCCTGCGCGCCGGCAGCAGGAGGCTCATTGAGGAAGCCGAGGGGGTCGAGGTACAGAGTTTCAAGCTCGCCAGCCTTCTAAGGAAGCAATGGAGACCATTGAAAGATCGATAACTGAATAAGCTGAAAAAAAAGCAATGCTCTTTTTACTCCTTCTTGCATACTTGTTGCCTTCCATAACTTGTTGCCTTCCTTTCAAGCTCACCCCTGCTAGAAGCTGAATTTTTGTGGCGTGTTGCTGCCCAGTTCCTTCAGCAGAGTTTCGAGAGGGGAAAAGAAGAGAGGCCTGTAATTCATAGCACTGTCTTTGCAGAATCCTTCAGTTATGGGTTTTTTAGGACCTTATAGATCCAGAATTTATTTCACTCTTTTCAATACAGTTAAATATATTCAGTAGTGCTGTAGCCAGTGAGGCTGAAATATTGCAGTCCAGGCTAACTGAGGAAGAGTTTTCCCTCTGTTTAGCAGCTAAGCAGGTGAAAATATCCCCTATAACCGCATGGCAATTGCATTTGGAGTTTTAATATTTGCTCAATTATTCTCTTTTTGTTACCGATAGATTCGGAGCGGGACTTGTTAGTTTTCAGAAAAAAAATCCTGTATTAGTGAGTTTCCTTTCAGGGAAAAGGAATATTCTCATATTGTTCTAAGAGTTTTAACGAGCTGGGTGCCTTTTGTCCCACCCAGCGTGGGACAGCACTGTCGTGCTGGCGATGAGACTGCTCGGGCACTTGCTGGTGGAGTAGTTCACATAGATCTAGAAAAGATTGACTTTCAGCGATGGCGGTTGCAGTAGTTCCATTCCGGACTGCTATTTTATTTGACACCATACATTTGTATAGGGGATTTTTAATCATGAGAGACTGAGGATTTCGGGAATGCCCAAGGAAGAGCCTTCTGGTTTTAGCCGGGGGCAGCACCGCTCCCCAGGCAAATCTCTCCATGAGCGACTGATGCATTTGCAGCGTTTCTCCTCCGTTTAAACCCGTACAAAATACGCGGAGTCGTCAGGAAATGAAAGCGAAGGAGAAGGGAAAACTGCAGGGATGCTTGGGATTCCTTCCAGGGTATCCCAGGGACCCTTCCCCTCCGCGAGGCTTGTGCGAGGCCGGGGGAGATGCTGGCGGGCTGGGACCGGCGCTCCCGCGGCATACGGATGCCTCCTATAGGAATGCAAGGGAAAGAGAGATGCTTGCAAGTCCTTGGCGTTTATATTTTTCCACCAGCGCCTTCTGCTTTATTTTAACAGCTCAGAAGAGATTTAAAGCGTTACTGGGACAGTTATTTGTCATCCTGTGGACTGCGTGGGTGTTTTGCCCCTTTTTTTTAAGTGATACCAACTTACATCTTCCCATTTATTTGAAAGAAACTGCTAGGATTACACAGAGAAGAGAGAATAGAATTTGTTTATTTTATTATTTGCTTATTTTTTATTTATTAAATTATTTTCTCAGATCCTTAACTAATTATATTTCTCTCCTTTGAAAATATGTCTGCTCATCAGAATTTAAACTGGTTTGTGGAATTTTTTTTTTTTTTTTGAGCATTATGTTCCTGTATAATTCCTTTTGTAGATATTTAGGAAAGAATTCACTCATCCAAGCAACTGTTTATGAGTCTCTTTTGCACGTTGGTGTTAACTGCTCCTAGTAAATATCTTTCTTATCCAGTTGCCCGCCAGTGAAATAAATGGCAACTAACAAAATAACGTGGCACTTAATTGAGAGTGAGTTAAGGTTTCTGTGTCATCAACATACGTAAAGCAGCGCTGGGTGCCTGAGTCATGTCTGCGTGTGCAGCCGATGAGAAGACCAACAGACAAGACAGCAGAATGCAAAAAATATTAGGAGGAGGCAGGGGAAGGATTTGAAAGTGGTGGAAAAAGTGAAACCAGAGCAGAAGTGTTGAAATAACAGAGAAACTGAAACTGTTATAGGGGGAGAGAAGGGAGACTTGACCAAGAGGGACAGCAGAGAAGCAAAACTGCACCAGAACGGTATAAGAGGTGTAGAGCAGAGTCTGAGGAGGAGTAAAAGGGAGGTGAAGGGAGAACAGTCACAGGAAAATAATTAGTAAAGGGAGAGGGGGGACAGGAGAGTAGCAGAAGTGTATTCGGTTGTCAAAAGAATGAGAGGGGCTGGGTGGAAAAGGACCACCCTGAAGAAGTGGGAATCTTAGCTGCAGTCTGCCATCCCCTCTCCAGGGCTCATGTATGCCTGGATTTCTGAAATTTGCTGTAATCATGCTGTCCCTTATGATAAGCAATGCAAAGTCTATTACTGAGTGATTATTTTGGCATAATTGACACTTAGCTCCTAATTGTCCTTTTTCAGAATTTCCAAAAATACAGCAGTAGTAATTGATAGAATTCTTTTATTCATCATTGTATAACAATATTACAGATTATTTTAATTAGGCTAGCATGAAGTTAGGCTAATGATTTATTTATTTTTACTCTTAAAAGTTCTAATAGAGATATGATGACATATCTGCATTGCTTTAACAAAAAAAATGGAAAGTTTCCGGGTTTAAATGGTAAGAGAGAACCAGAAATAAATCACAGTGATTGTGGGAGTTGCGCAGGAAGTCTTAGATTCTCCATCTCTTTATCTTCAGACCAAGCCTAGATACTTTTCTGGAAGATACAATTTATCCAGGGAAAGGCTGAGGGGGAGCAGACTGAGCTCAGCAGGGAGATGGGGAGCTGAAGCGTCGGTATGTGCTATGAAGGATGCTGTGAACGTCCCCTCCGCCCTGTCTGAAAGTATCTGAACAGGAAGAACAAGTGATCCTCCCTAATTATGGCACCTGTTGAAAAGACCCATGAACCCCTTTTCACTCAGAAGGACATTTGTCAATGTGTGGGATAAGGACAAGGGACAGTCAGTTCAGAGATATTTGGAGGGAAATGGAGAATAACAAAAATTTAAGCAATTTGGG
The DNA here is from genome assembly GCF_964199755.1 of Larus michahellis. Classification (NCBI taxonomy): domain Eukaryota; kingdom Metazoa; phylum Chordata; class Aves; order Charadriiformes; family Laridae; genus Larus; species Larus michahellis. The sequence continues at coordinate 35,426,653 of NC_133897.1, forward strand.
ATGTCTTTGATTTCTTGGGAGAAAAGAAAGGAAAAGAGCCCTCTTCTGTTTCAGTACTTAAATTGCTAAACTTAATTTTAAAAGAGCACAAGAAAAGAACACCGCGCCGCAGTTCTGAAATCCACGTACTGAGCTTAATGAACTTACGAAAGTGCCCTTATACCTCGTTTGCTATAAAACACGATCTATAGTATTTAAAAATAATGTCTCTGTCTCGAAACTTAACATGACAGCCAATCTCCCTGACTTCCAGCTGGTGTCACATATCAGCACTGAGCATAGCATAAAAGAATCAGGACTGTTTAATCCATCCCTTTGAAAATAAGGGCAGTGTACATCTCTGCCATCTCCTTTGAGCATTTTGCTGTCTCTGTCTTGTATGCTGCTCCCCTGGCACTTAGCACCAAACAATGGACGCTGTTAAGCGTACCAAGGATAAATTCTTTATGCTCTTAGTCTATCATACTCCGTAGTGTTTTACAGCGTGTGGTATGGCAAAGAAGAAGCCTGAAGTAACTGGGTTTTTTGGCCTTCTTCCTTTGCCTCTTGCACTCCCCACTCCACACACACGCCTCCCAGTTACCTCTTCCTTCAGACAAACGCTGGCTTGGGTTCTTTTTATTTTTATAACTGCTGGCAGGATGCATTCAAGTTCGGTGGCATTACTCTTTTTCGCTCTTTTCTTGCCGTGTTTTACTTAGCTCAACTTAACTGCAAAGGGCTAAGATTTATCAATTTGGTAATGACTAGTTTACATCCTGAGGAAAGTCAAAGGGCAGAACTCCTGTCTAAACTCTGCTCGTAACTTGCATTGGGGTTTTGTTTTGGTGTGCTTAAAAGTCAGTCAGCCAAGGCCTAGAATAGGGAGACTGCATAAGAACGAACGGACTTCGCCCTCATGGTTCCTTTCAGATTGTATATAGTCATATTGCTCAGTTTTCTTCAGGACTGTTAAATCACTTTGAATTGTACCAGCCTTATCTTTATTCTTGGCTTCAAGCTACTTTATGCTTTCTAGTGAACTGCAGTTAAGTCAGATTTTGTTACTGTATCAACTCTTTTTCGGTTTTGGGTTTTTTTTGTTGTTTTTTTTTTTTTTTTAATAAAGAAGGCTAAATTAGCAATAATAATTTCCCTTGCCCACAACCCTGAATGGGCATATATTGAAAAGTACAATGCAGTATTAAAAAAAAAAAAACAAAACAACGAACCAACCCTGGAGATAAATGAATGGTAGAATAAATAATTTATGCTAATGAAATTACTGCAATTAGTAGTTCCACAATGACCCTTTTAAAAGCCACAGCTGTTAATGTCAGGAAGTGCTGTCACCGCTGACCTTATCATAAGAGAAAGTGACAAATTGAAAATGCAGGGAAGACCAATCCTCAAAGAGGTCTGTTCGGGAACGATTAGTGTTTTCTGAAAACCAGTGTGAATTACAACCAGCTGCTCTCTGGCTCGGCGTGTCTCCCATGCTGTGCCATTTTGTTAAGCTCGATAACAATAGTTATTTTGCCCCATTGAGACAAGTTGTCTCGGGCCACTTCCAGCTCTACCGGAACCCACTTCTTCCCTCACTGATTTACAAATGAAACTGTTGTTCGAGGGCTTTTCAGGGCTGCTGAGTAGAGACCTCTCATAAGGATCATGTGTAAGGAGGTTGTCTTGCGCGAGGAAGAGCTGTACCGCAGGGTGCGTGTGTCTCACAAACAATGAAAAAAGGAGAAAAAGGCTGAAATGCATTTCAGTTGGAAGCCAAGTGCTGCTCAAATCTGCATAAAATGCTCATTCCTGCTGAATAGCCTTGCTTTTACAAACAATTTTATTTTTAAGATGAATTTATGCTAGCTTTGCCTCAACTAATGAGGTTCTGGTTGTTTTGTGGGTTTTGGTTTTTTTTTGTAAAGCAATTTATTTCTACTTTCCCTAAATGCAAATCATTCTTTATTTAATCCTTGTTTTAATTTCTGATTTTGTAATCATACGTGAAATAAGTATTCTTCTAAACTAGCTTTTGAAAGTCGCAAGAAAATAATGAGGTTTCTCACTGAGAAAAATGGCCAGTCTTTCTGCGTCAACCTGATTGTAATATTAATGATGTGAGCTTAAAATATTTAACTGCATCAACAGCCACTCGTGAGCAATTTTCCCAAAGTTCCCTAAGCATTATTGACAATGCTTTGGTAAATTATGTGTGACTTTCCTAAGAGTTGGTGTAGCTCATTTAATTCATATTAATTGATTTTTAGGCTTCCCTTGATTAATTGAACTGGGTTCGTCTTGTGCAGAATGCAATAAATAATCATTAAAATGAGGGAGATGTGACTCCACAAATTACAAAGTTTAAGTATGCTAGAAGTCATAGAGGACAAAATGGAAGTTAGTTACAGTGATGGAGTTAAATGGGTTTTCTTAGTGTTTCCCTGTTAATTTTGCATAGAGTACTCTTGCTTAGACTGTATATGCATATATTCTAGTAATATAGGTAGATAGGGCCCTTTGAAACAAACGAAAATTAATTTGGGGGGTTTCTTTTTTCACCTTTATCCTGAGAAAGTGTATTCTAATTCAAAGTAGTGTAGTAGTATCTTGTATGACAGGTATCTTACCTCTGCATTTTCCTCAGAAATACGTGACTAAATGACCATCTGGAGCTGTTTTAAATATGCCTAGCCTGTTTTGGTTATCACATAGCATGTGAAAAGGAGTTTTCCAGTATCAGGAGTATTGAAATGGGGTTTTTCCAGTATCATGCAGTGCTGTGTGTCACACAGCACAGCCCCCTGGGGACACAGGGACTGCTCTGAGGTCCTTTCTGCAGCGTGCTGAGATTTGCCTGGAGCTGGAGGTGTACTTTGTGGTTTGATGCCTGGTGGCACGTAGGGAAGAATGTCAACTGTCACAGCTCGGAGTGACTCTGAACTCCATTAAGTCATAACTACTTTTCTGCTCAAATACCCCTTGAAACTGGTAAAAGGTTTCTTCAATACAGAAATATTGCTGATTTTCTGACACTTTATGGTATGCAGAGCCTCAGCTTTCTGAGGCACTCCACAGTGCTCTAATCCTGCCCTTGCAACAGTTTATATTAGGTTATTGCTGACTTTGACAAGCAAAGATAAACAGGAACTTGTACAACTCCAGAAATCTAAATTGTGGAGTCTAGATCTGTTCAATCTGACATTAAATGGCATAAATGCCCTTCACCCTGAATAGGAATTTGATGATATATGAGGTATGTGGGAATCAGTGGGATTAGAGTAACCACTCTATTGTAGTTCTTTAACCTATACAGGATTTTTCTTAAATGGGATTTCCAGAGGTGAAATAGAAAATACATAGAGTATTAACTCTGAATATAGCAGTGTAGTGACTGATTTAATCTCTGTTTTTAGGTTTAAGGAGTATTTATTTAAAAAAAAAAAAAAAGATATTATGTTGAAGCACTGAGCTTCTGAGCATCTGTGGTGATGAAGACTTAATGAATGCCAGCACAGAATTAATTAATATATATCCAAAATAGTTGGGGAAAGGTCATTTTGCTTTAATGTTTTTTACATGCTGACAGTTATGTTTAGGGCAGGTTGAAGAATAGTTTTGTGAATGAACCATCCTTAGGAATGTAACCTTTTCTGATTTACACAGATACACTTAATTTTTAAAACATTTCTTTGCCTCTGTGTTTACATTTGTTCTTGTTCCTTGGGCATGTTCAGCCACTCATCCAGGACACACATTTCAGATTTCATGGCTTATCCTCACACCAGTGTGAATATGCTGAGTGCCAAATTCAATCGTAATGAGAGGAGATACAATTACACCACTCTGAAAAGTCTTCTGGAGAAAATCACGTTTTATAAGATCCTCCTAGAGAATAAAAGCAAGGAGATGTTGGGACACATGGAGCGCTTGGTGAATGGCATGCAGAAGCTGAAGGCAGCAGCTCTCCAGGTAAGATGTGAAGGTCACAACCTTTTCTTTCATTCTTTATAAATAATCTTGGCTTTATTGCTAATAAAACAAAGTTATCGCAGCACCTTTTCATTAGACTGATTACTTGTGGGATGCCATTTTTGTACTTTATTGAAATTACCTGATTTGGGAAACTGAGGTGTTTTTTTTTTTTTTCCTTCACATAGAATCTCTTGGAATCATGGAATCATAGAATAGTTTGGGTTGGAAGGTACCTTCAAAGGTCATCTAGTCCACACCCCCTGCAATGAGCAGGGACATCTTCAACTAGGCCAGGTTGCTCAGAGCCCCGTCCAACCTGACCTTGAATATATCCAGGGATGGTGCATCTACCACCTCTCTGGGCAACCTGTTCCAGTCTTTTACCACCCTCATTGTGAAGAAAAAAAAAAAAAAGTTCCTTATATCTAGTCTAAATCTTCCCTCTTTTAGTCTAAAGCCATTACTCTTTGTCCTGTTGCAAAAGGCCTTGCTAACAAGTATGTCTCCATCTTTCTTGTAGGCCCCCTTTAAGTATTAAAAGGCTGCAATAAGGCCTCCCTGGAGCCTTCTCTTCTCCAGGCTGAACAACCCCAACTGTCTCAGCCTGTCCTCATAGGAGAGGTGCTCCACCCCCCGATTGTTTTTGTGGCCCTCCTCTGCACCCACTCCAACAGGTCCATGTCTTCTTGACAGAGCCATTCTCAACCCTTTCATCCCCTGGCCTGTATTGATGCTGGGAGTTGACACAACCCAGCTGCAGGACCCTGCACTTGGCCTTATTGAACCTTGTGAGGTTCACATGGGCCCACTTCCTGAGCTTGTCCAGGTCCCTTTGGATGGCATCCTGTCCCTCAGGCATGTCAACCGCACCACTCTGCTTGGTGTTGTCTGCAAACTTGCTGAGGGTGCACTCAATCCCACTGTCTATGTCATTGATGAGTATATTGAACAGTACTGGTCCCAGTACAGACCCCTGAGGAACACCAGTTATCACCTATCTCCCTCTGGACATTGAGCCGTTGACCACTATCCTCTGGATGTCACCACTCAGCCAATTCCTTATCCACCAATCAGTCCACCCATCAAATCCATATCTGTCCAATTTAGAGAGCAGGGTGTTGTGGGGCACCATGTCTCTTTGAGCTCTTTTGCTGCCTTTGGAAAGAGGAGTCCATGCATTTGAGCAAGGACAAAGTATGGAGGGAAGGTGAGTGCAGTGGGGCCACATTAAAGGGTAGGAGGGTTAGCAAGTACCACAGTAAAAGCCAGACCATGGTACAGAGAAGAGCCATGGGGATTATGGGCATGGCCAATGAGCAGCTGAGGGGTAATGAAGGCAGAAGGAGCAAGCGTAGAGCCTTTCCATCAGCTGTTGTCACCTCCTCGTGGGGCTAGTGCCACTTAGCCATGAGTCAGTGCTTCTGCGTACAGTTTGTTTGTGGCTAGTCAGTCCACAATGACCAAAGGGAGGGGAAACTGCTTGGAAGGCTTTCCCCCTGTTCCCCAATCCCTTTTGCAGATGCTGAAGACAAGCCGTAATCCAGTTATTTCTTTATTAAAAATAAAAAGTCTGCATGCTTTATATGAAAACTGCAAATGAAATGCTTGGTGCCAGTCTTTGCATAATGTTGCAGCTTGGTGCTACTGCATGAGGTTAATTACAGGAGCTGGCTGGCTTACTCCTACTTTTCGAGCTGAATACCTGCAAAAATAAGTGGTCAACAGAGAAGGGTGACTGCTTTTTTTAAGTCTGTTTTTAATAAGGTATCTCACGCTAGTAAATGATTAAAATGCTCTTTTTCTCTGAATTCTAATCGGACAATGACCAAAAGGTAGTTTGACAATTTCAAGTGCTGCATGCTGTGCTAGCAGATGGAGCTGCAGCTCCTGTCTAGCCGGGTGCTTGAACACTGAGCCATTTGTATCCTGCACTGTGGAGCTCTACACAAGAATATCAAATGCAGCACCCTTTAGTTTTTCAGAAAGAAAAAGATGTAAAGTCAGCTCAAACAAATTGAAAAATAATGTGAGTGGAGAGATTTGGGATCTTTACAGTCATCTGTTACAACTCAGTATTACAGCTTTGTCTTCCCATTTCAAAATGGTCAAATTTTGAAAAGGTAGATGTTGTAGGTTTTGTAAGATTTCAGGAACCTACCAAAGAAGAAGAGCCATCAGGACGTTCCATGTGATGAAAGTTTAAGCCCTCTAATATTTGTCCTCCTCTTTGTCTTATCACCCCTATCCAGATCAGGTTAACAGGAGCCCCCTCTGGTTAAAATGTAGTCTTTTACCATGAATCGCTGCCAGACAAAATGCTTGAAGGGAAAGGGCTAAAAAAATTTTAAAAACACACAGGTATTTGAAACAATTCCTTCGTGTGTGGAAAGATATTGCTGCTGGATATTTTGATATGGGTTTCTCGCCTGGCAGGTAATAAATTGCTATTTCAGCAAACGAACAGGTAGTCTTTGCTCATCGGTCTCTTAGTCTGTCTTAACCTTTCAGCAAACCTCTGCTGGAATTATCTGCTCGGAGTGCTTACTAAGCATTTTCCATAACGTCCTTTTGCTTTTACATTTGCCTCTTTGCTAGGTGCTGCAGCAGGGCCTCGCTGCACCGCTGAGACACCTGGTCACAAACACAGGCTCAGCAGCTGAGCAGACGTCTGAGCATCTCAGGGGACCTGCGGGGGCCCTGGTGGGGGCAGTTAGGCTGTTCTTCTTATTAAATTCTTTATGGCAACAAAATTCTGTGAGTTACAAGCAAATGGAAACAAAGTGAAAAAGGAAAAGACAACACTTTTAGTATTGAGACCCGTGAAAAGCAAATTTTGTTTTCCGTTCAGCTTTTTGGGGCTCATGTGGTATCATCTTGCCAGAACTGTACCTATTGACCCTTGCTCCCGAATAACACATTACCTTTTGCCCTGTTTGGAAGATCTAAAATCCAGACTTGCTTCTCAAGAGGCAGAACTGCAACTGAGAAATCAAGATGCTGAAGCTTTGATTGCTAAGATAGGGTTTCAGACTGAGAAAGTGAGACAAGAAGGGGCCATTGCAGCTGCAGAGGAGCAAAAGGTCAGTCTGATTCCCCCAGTTAGTGCTGTTGAGCTATATTTAGCACAAAATAAACCTTTTTAGGTGAGCAGTTCTGAACAACTTCCTCTCCAGGGAGCATAAAGTCTAAAGAATTATTATACTTACACGTGTAACAGCATTTCACACCGTGATTACCACTTGACCTTTCTTTACATTATGCCTTTTCCCAACCTTTTAGCTGTTTTAATGAGATGAAAGAACAATAAATACTGAGCTCATTCAAGCGTTTAATGGATGTGGATCTTGAGAATCAGACCTATTTGTAATACAGTAAAGGTCAGAGAGTCATCCCTGAGCACTTCAGATTTCTAAGGGCTTTGAGGCTCTAGGTAAATTGAACAACTCAATTGATACAGAAGGTCATTCCAGTACCTTGCAATATTACAAGGTGCAAACCTTGAATTTTAAGATTATAATAGCAATCCTGATAATATGTGTCATCGGTGTTGTATCTTCTTCTTTTTGCTTTCAGTTCAGCCTATTAACATTAGTTATCAACATCCAATGTTGGAAACAGAGGCTTACATGCATTAGTCCTCACCACAGAACAAATAGAAATGCATAATTTCATCCGGACTCTAAAATTTTCAGCTACTGTTACAAGCACAGTTTTTGAAATAAAACCCCAGCAGTATGGAATGCTGTAAACTGGAGTTCCTCCATCTTTGAATTCTGAAGAGCTCCTTCAACTCTGGCATTTAGCTACAAAATCTGATGTACATTGTGTCATTTATCAATACTACAGAGAGAAATTTTTAATTGACTCGCGATAGTTGTTAATGCCTGATTTCAAGCTATGGAAACTTTAAGTTGCCAAGAACTTTGTAAACAGTTTTCAGATACTGATCCACAGGGAAGACTATACTGTCTGAGCAATCAAAATGGACCTTCAGTCTCTTCTGGTGTGTTTCTTAAAGGCTTCTTGTTATTAGGTGATATTTAATACTTTTCTAGTGACCTTGTGTCTCATCCTAATTTTACTGAGGGAAAAGAGATTTTCAACACTGACATAAATGCAGACTGGATCAGGACCTTTATATTCCTCTGGATTATGCTAATTATGGACTTCAGCTTTTTGCTGATCTCTATAGGAGTTAAAAATCGCTATGAAGTTTAAAGTCTGAATACTGCAATGAATTAAACTTGCACAAATTGGATCCAACAGCTCAACATGCTACCAACCGCTTTTCAGTGGTGCTTTTCCTGAATTGGTTCCATATGCTTCTGATGCAAATACACCCTTAACACAATTCTAATTACTTCATTAAGCAGCTAGGTGAAACACACAGAGTGATCATCTTGGGATAATCACATCTTTGTGCCACTTCGTTTCAGGGATGAAGTTCAGCACATGACACTGATGATTACCACTCTCCCCTGTTCATTGCTTTATTGCAATTCTGAAATGTTTTCATTGGAAATGGAAGTTTCATTTTGTGCTACATTAATCTAAAACTATTTCATAAGGCTGATGATGGTTTCTGAATATTAATCTTCTATAATTTCTGTTACAAGAAAAAAAATCAGCAAATGAGAATACATCTTCCAGCCAAGTAATTTGTGAATACTCTTCATAATTGATTAAAATTTGTCACCCTTTAATTTTTTTTTTTACTTTCCTGTTCTATAGATTTCAAATGAGTTTATAAGGATTTTTTGAGTTCTACAGCATTAAGTAGTAGTAAAGACCTTGGAGGTATTGCCTTAGAGTGAAGCACTGCCTAAGAAAAGGTGAAGAGTGGAAGTTACTTTAGATCAGACTCATCAGGAAAAGTGGGGTCAGCCTGGATGCCCTATAAACATGGCAGGGATTACTGTACCTGTACAGTAATCAGCAAGGGTCTGACTATGAATGTGACAATGCTAAGGTTTTAAAATAGTGTGCAGTAACACTGCTGTCACTTTACTGGCTGTTTGCATGCTCTGCATGATGCCACTGGGGGTGTGCTACAGGCCACCTGACCAGGAAGTCCAAGCGGATGAGATCTTTGATAAACAGATAGGAGCAGCCTCACGTTCACAAGCCCTGGTCCTCAGGGGGGACTTCAACCACCCCCATATCTGTTGGAGGGACAACACAGCAGGGCACAAGCAATCCAGGAGGTTCCAGGAATGCATTGATGACAACTTCCTTCTTCAAGTGATAGATGAGCCAATGAGGAGAGATGCTCTGCTGGACCTTGTTCTTGCCAACAAGGAAGGGCTGGTGGGGAATGTGCAGCTCAAGGACAGCCTTGGCTGCAGTGACCACGCAATGGTGGAGTTCAAGATCCTTTTGGCAGCAAGGAGGGCAAACAGCAAGCTCACTACCCTGGACTTCAAGAGAACAGATGTTGGTGTCTTCAGGGATCTGCTTGGCAGAGTACCGTGGGATAAAGCCCTGGATGGAAAAGAGGCCCAAGAAAGCTAATTAATATTCAAAGATCAGGATCACCTCCAAGCTCAGGACAGATGCATCCCAACAAAGAGGAGGTCAGGCAAAAACACCAGGAGGCCTGCATGGATGAACAAGGAGCTCCTGGAGAAACTCAAATGAAAAAAGGAAGCGTACAGAAGGTGGAATGAAGGACAGGTAACCTGGGAGGAATACAGAGAAATTTTCTGAGCAGCCAGGGATCAGGTTAGGAAAGGTAAAGCCCAGGTAGATTTAAATCTGGCCAGGGATGTCAAGGGCAACAAGAAAAGCTTCTACAGGTACATCAGTGATAAAAGGAAGACTAGGGAAAATGTGTGCCCTCTCCAGAAGGAAACAGGAGACTTGGTTACCCAGGATATGAAGAAGGCTGAGGTAGTCAGCGACATTTTTACCTCAGTCTTCACCAGCAAGTGCTCTAGCCCCACTGTCAAAGTCACAGAAGGCAAATGCAGGGACTGGGAGAATGAAGTGCCACCCACTGTAGAAGAAGATCAGGTTCCAGATCATCTGAGGAACCTGAAGGTGCACAAGTCCACTAGACCTGGTGAGACACATTTGCAGGTCCTGAAGGAACTGGCAGATGAAGTTGCTAAGCCTCTATCCATCATATTTGAGAAGTCATGGCAGTACGGTGAAGTTCCAGATGACTGGAAAAGTGGAAACATAACCCCCATTTTAAAAAAGGGAAAAAAGGAAGACCTGGGGAACTACAGGCCAGTCAATCTCACCTCTGTGCCTGGTAAGATCATAGAGTAGATCCTCCCAGAAACTATACTAAGGCACACGGAAAATAAGGAGGTGACTGGTGACAGCCAACATGGCTTCACTAAAGGCAAATCGTGTCTGACAAATTTGGTGTTCTTCTACGACAGGGTTACAGTGTTGACAGATAAGGGAAGAGCAGCTGACGTCATCTGCCTGGACTTGTGCAAAGTATTTGACACTGTCTTGCACGACATCCTTGTCTCTAAATTGGAGAGACGTGGATTTGATGGATGGACCACTTGAGTGATAAGGAATTGGCTGGATGGTCACATCCAGAGAGTAGTGGTCAACGGGCTCAATGTCTGGATGGAGATCAGTGATGAGTGATGTTTCTCAAGGGTCGGTATTGGCACCAGTGCTGTTTAACATCTTTGTTGGCAACATGGACAGTGGGATTGAAGGCACCCTCAGCAAGTTTTCTAACGACACCGAGCTTTGTGGAGTGGTTGACATGTTTGAGGGAAGAGATGCCATCCAGAGGGACCTGGACAGGCTGGAGAGGTGGGCCTGTGCAAACGTCACAAAGTTCAACAAGGCCAAGTGCAAGGTCCTGCACATGGGTTAGGGCAATCCCAAGCACCGGTATAGGCTGGGCAGTGACTGGCTTGAGAGCAGCCCTGAAGAAAAGGACTTGGGGGTGCTGGTAGACGAGAGGCTCAACAGGAGCCGTCAGTGTGCACTAGCGGCCCAGAAAGCCAATCGTATCCTGGGCTGCATCAGGAGAAGCGTGGCCAGCAGGTTGAGGGAGGTGATTCTGCCCCTCTACTCTGCTCTGGTGAGACCCCACCTGCAGTACTGTGTCCAGTTTTGGAGTCCTCAGCACAGGAAAGGCATGGACCTGTTGGAGCAGGTCCAGAGGAGGGCCATGAAGATGATCAGAGGGATGGAGAACCTCTCCTGTGAAGATAGGCTGAGAATTGGGATTGTTCAGCCTGGAGAAGGCTTCAGGGAGACCTTACTGTGGCCTTCCAGTACCTAAAGGGGGCCTACAGGAAAGATGGGGAGGGACTCTTTATCAGGGAGTGTAGCAATAGGACAAGGAGTAATGGTTTTAAACTGAAAGAGGGTAGATTTAGACAAGATATTAGGAAGAAATTCTTTACTGTGAGGGTGGTGAAGCACTGGAACAGGTTGCCCAGAGAAGTTGGAACCCTGGAGGTGTTCAAGGCCAGGCTGGATGGGGCTTTGAGCAGTCTGGTCTAGTGGGAGGTGTCTCTGCGCATGGCAGGGGGGTTGGAACTAGATGATCTTTAAGGTCTCTTCCAACCCAAACTGTTCTATGATTCTGTGCCAGACAGTGGTTTGCAAATGAAGATGCCTATGCCATTGCCTTTTAAAATGGGACCTACCCCTTCAAAGGAAGAAAACATGCAGATCATGGTGTACGTATATGGTGATAGCGACACTAGCTAAGGATTAGAAGCAAAGAGGGATCCAGACTGACCAGCTTTTTTGATTCACCTCCTTCAGCTGAAGTGCATTCTTTATTTACATGGTATATTTGAGCCACTCTATTCATGGTCTGATTGCTAAGGGCACACTACTTCCAGCTTTTTTAACAATTTAGCTGTCATTGAAAAGCTGTAGAATCTGTTGATGTGAAGGGTACTAAACTTCTGGAGACAGGGATGAAAAGCTCCTTCATCTTTTTGTTAGGGGAAGTAGATTTGAGATATACTGTCCTAAGGCTCATCTGCAACCTGCTCTGTTTAATTTTTCCTCCCTTAAAAAAATACGTATCTTGTCCCATATCTTTGTGAGGCATCAGCAAGCAGAGAATAACTAAGCATAAGAAAAAAAGAGAGACTGAACTATAACACAGCTTGTGTGACTTAAATTAGCTCTTTGTTTTAATGGAAAATACTATGTAATGTTAGAAGCACCATGTACTGTAAATGTAATGCTTGTTCACCTGGTTGCACCCTGAAAAACTTAAACAGAAGGAGCATTTGGCTGTTCTAAAGTTTTTGCTTTAAGTTAATTTCAGTAACATGGGTCTCAAAGCATGTTAGAGAAAATATAAACCATACCAAAACTGCAACTATATTATGCAGTATTTAATTTTAAAAATATGTTGTGGCTAAGATGCAAACCAATAAACATCGGAAATTTCACCCTGAAAGCTACATCACAAAGGATGGGGAAATATTTAATTTTATTAGTAACTTTTCATTTGTAACGTAATGCATGTTGATTTTTAATCTTTCTTATTTCCACAGACAGTGTCTCTGTGTGTCCCATGTAATAAATGTAGACACGGAAAGTTCCCTCAACAATTGCAGAAACATGTTTTGTAAGGATATTAAATTCTTACAGAGGCTTGTTACTGCCAATGCGTAGTGCCTGATCCAAGTATTAACATCTTGATCACTGTAATATCCTCTTTCTCTGTAATTAGACTTTGTTTAAGCAAGACCTGACAGGAAATAAGCCCGTGAGATGAGCATGAGGTAAAAGGATAAAGATGAACCAAATATAACTAACTTCAGCCCGAGGCAGTGTATCCTTAAAAATGTGTAGGATAATCTTCCAAATACGCAATTGCAGATCACACAGAACACCCTCCAGGGTTACTCTGCCACATAAATTTGCACCAATGATATCATAATCAGCTTTTAAATAGATAACTAAATCATTGCATAAAGTTGTGGAGGGCTTAGATTTCACTTAAAACTCATGCTAGCTGATGTAAAGTCACCGATCTAAGCCACTGTTAAGCCAAAACAAGAGTTTTGACAAATCTGCTTAGATTGGTATCTGTTTCATTTCCAAACCTGAAATTGTGTAAGTACAGTGTTTTCATATAGGATATTTCCTTTTCTCCTCTTCTCTCCCTTGTTGAGGCCTATGGTTTCAGACTTGGAACTGAAGAATTGAAAGAAAAAGTCAAATTTACCAAAAGATGGAGGTTGGTTTAACAAATCTGATGTATCCTTGAAAGGGGTGCAACATGCAGGGATGCTTCGTGATTCAGAGCAGCAGGGAATAAGGAACTTCGTATGCCAAATTTTCTCTCTAGAGCAATGAGAATAAATGTGATCTAGCTACTCAGAGATTAAACTACTGCTTTAGTAGAAATAGCAGATAAAATATGAGGTCATAAGTCCCTGAGAAGCCTGTTAACTTATAACGATTGTAGATAACTGATTTGCCAGCACACCCCTCTGTCTCTGGCTCTTTATCACATTATCCTCACTACATACAAGGCTTCATTCCTGAGCAGCTGCGTGTGCTAGCTAACCCAGAGCATATAGGAACTTTACCAAAGCAAGCACTGATCTCCATCTGGGCATTGAGCCGTTGACCACTACCCTCTGGATGCCACCATCCAGCCAATTCCTCATCCACCAAACAGTCCACCCATCAAATCCGTATCTCTCCAATTTAGAGAGAAGAATGTTGTGGGAGACCGTGTCAAAGGCCTTACAGAAGTCCAGATAGACAACATCTGTAGTTCTTCTCTCGTGCACTGATGCAGTCACTCGATCGTAAATGGCCACTAGGTTGGTCAGGCAGGACTTGCCCCTGGTGAAGCCATGCTGGCTGTCTCGAATCACCTCCCTGTCCTCCATGTGCCTTAGCACAGCTTCAAGGACATTTCCAGGCACTGAGGTGAGGCTGACTCTTCTGCAGTATGGTTGTATAAACAGGAGATGTTAATTGTCACCATGCAGAACAGATGGAATCTAGAACCAAGCACCAACCTGCTGGAGTGTCAGAGCTGTAGAGTTCTTTTTTATGCATAACATAAAATAATGGGGTTTAAAATCTCTTTTTGTATACAGATCTTACACTGCAAGTGTGACTGCTTAAGCAGCTCTGATTTGATTTACAGCCTTAGTTTTCAATATAAATCTTAAGATTCATTGATAGCAGCAATCTAAGGAGATCTGAGACAGAAAGAATGTGAGGATGAACTGCTGAAATCTGAACCTGCTCTTGTTGCTGCTACAGGAGCCTTAGGCATGCTTAATAAAGTAAAGACTATACATACAGTTTGATGTCTGCAAAAAAAATTTCTTCATTGTTCAAATAGTTCAAGGCTATTAAATGGTCATTCCAGTGCCAAGCTGCCAAGCACGATCAAATTTCCATCTTCTCTTGGCAGCATTTTCCAAAGCAACTTTTGGCAATGGCTGTACCTGACCTGGCACTACACTGACCATCACCCACCTGGACCAAGTTGCACATAGGATTGCAGAGCGAGGGAAGGGCTGTGACCGTGAGTATTTACACCGTATAAAATAATCAATAATACTCTTTGAAGAGCTGAGAGCTGTATACTGGTAATCAGAAAGCTTCAGTGGAACAAATCCACTGTCATTGCACAATTCTGTACCTGTTCCTCTGATCTTCTTTTTTCGGGTTAATCTTACCGACCTGAAAGCCTTCACCAGCCCACCAGTGACTGTGATCACTGTTATTGCTGCAGTAATGGTTTTACTGGCATGTAAAGGGAAAGTGCCCAAAGACCAAAGCTGAAAAGCTGCAAAAGCCTTTACGGGAAAGGTAATGATCAATGCAACATCATACAATATTTGAGATGAGAGAGGAAAAGAATAGGTAAAAATGAGAACCAGAGAAAGAGAAACTAAATTGCAACTTCATTTTCTTACAGTTTGAATTTAGGGTAATAAGATATGACCCTACATTGTTCTTTTCTGTGTACTTTTGGTGACAAACTCAAGCCAGCCTGAGCGCCACTGGGATTTGTTAATTGCAAAAATAGAAGAGAAGTCAAAGGGAGAGCATTTAATTGTATTTATTTTATCTCTGCTAAATTCCTCAAGTGAATCGTAAAAGCACAGAATGTGTTTACTTCAAGCTTTTGGGGTAAAAAATATTTTTGATTTGTTCTCCATGTTTCCAAAACAATAAGCTAGTGCAGGATTCCAGTTTTACATTTGCGATGAAAGAAGGAGTTATCTTCTGATTCTCTGCAATAGAAAAGGGTTGATGCACTGGAACTTCTCTTCTTGCAGGTTGATGACTTCTTACAAGCTTTAATCAACTATGATAAGGAGCATATTCCTCAGAATTGTCTGAAAGTCGTCAAGGAACATTACTCGAAGGATCCAGATTTCAACCCAAATTATGTTCGTACAAAACCCTTTGCAGCAGCTGGTCTCTGTGCCTGGGTCATCAATATAGTAAAATTCAATGAGGTATGTATATATTTCCTCTCTTGAGTAGCCCTGATGGGGGGAATTTCTGTTATTGAAGTTTTTTATTATTTTGGTAAGCGCAGCTTAGTGTTCTGTAACAGCAACCACAGATAAAGTGGGAAGTACTCAGTGCTTAACAGTATGTATGCATATATTTATTTTTAGTAGAAAGTTAAAAAGATGTGGTTCTCCAGGACTTTTCAATTGTCATTATAGTTCAACAGTTGGGAAATATTCTCCTCCAGATGTACACGTTTCACTTGAAATGTCCACGTGAGCGTGGCTGTCTGGAGCGTACGACAGAGCTTATCACTTGTGATTCCCTTGAGCACCTGGCAGCAGGATTCCTCCATTCATCCTAGTATCGTAGCATGTTATCATTTAATTACAAAATACTAAAAATCTAATCCATTTTAGTTGAAATCTGCTCAAGCTTAATGCCTGTCTGATTTCCACCTGTATTCTAAAAGCATGAAAGTGATACATATAAATTAATTTTAGTTGGAGAGTAGACCCACTAAGGATGCATTCGGTTCTGCATAAGATATCCTTATATAGACTACAATCAAATCTCCTCTAGTCTGTAGGTCCATAATGAAAGAAATCTCCATACATCTCACTATTGTGAGCAAATATATGTAATGACAGACTACTAGGATTATGTGAGTGTCTTTCATCAGGAGTCACTTGTAATTTTTATAATGAATGTGAGACCAACTTCTTGTCTAGTGTCTTATGTTTTATGTCCTTTGCAAGGTGTGTTGTGAGGGAGAGACAAAACGTTGTGAGTTGGCCTAGGCAATCAGCAGCAGCTACAGAAAAACTAGAAGCCATCAGGAAAAAGCTTCTTGTAAGCACTGCTTGATGAACAAGCATTCTTCTCTAATATATTGAGCCCACTTAATTTTATTAGTTTTATTTATTTCATTTTGTTGATTTATTTTATATGTGTTGACTTTATTACTTCCTAGTTCAAGTATTAAAGATATGTTTTCATTAGTGATTATTGCTATTTTCCCCACAAGCCTACTGAAAAATTCCATCGTTCCAGTGGTAGCGCATGAAGCTGTTTATCAGAAATGACTGAATTTCCTCAAAGCCATCTAGGTGTGTTTATAACTGATAGATTAGTGAACTGAGATGACAGTTGATATAAATAACTGGCTGTGATTTTTACAAGGAATATATGCCAAGTGTTTATATGAGTAATGACCTATTGGAATATAGGAACAACTTCCAGAAAGGCCTTTGGAAGCTCATGCTCACGTGTGTTTATCTTTGTCATTAAACATATCATAAAAATGACGCCAAATCTCCTTTGAATTTTTGAAAGACCTCCAAACACACACATATACACATGCATGTACACATGCACATAGAAGTGAAAACTTTGATTAGTTTTTTACTGACAAATATCTTTGGAATTAGTGATTGAATCGAAGGCCACGTTTACCACCAAGTGTCAATTGAACTTTTGAGAGGGATTATTTGTTGTTTATTAAGTATTCATTGAATGGAGCAACAGCAACACAAAGTGCTCTTGAAACAGACAAAGACCTCTCATGGTGTCTTGGGAGATGGTGGGTGGAAGGTGTTTCTCTGCTGCCAGCTAATTACCCTTACTTAGCAAAGAAGGTTTCAAATGGTTTGAAAGATATAGCATTATAATTGGGTTTAGAAGGCGTTCACTTGGTTTAAGACTTTTTTTGTTGGTAATATTTAGATCTGAAATCTCACAACCTAAGATATCAAGTAATAAGTGAAGGCTGAACAAATCTGTAATGTGGGGATTATTCTTACTATTTTCTCTTAAATTAACAATTTAAGAGAATGAGCAAGATTCACTTTTACTGAAACACTTAGAAATCTGTGAGTTATGGCATCTAAGAATTTCATTCTTTGTTTCAGCAGTTTCCCATTCTTCCTGCTGCTATTATAGTATCCGATTTTTTTCTTGTTCTGAAGGAGATGCAGATTTAATGGGTAAACAAAGATAGCTTTTACTATCTCTCTTCCTCATCTGGCCCCTCTGTCGCCCACCCCAAAAATCCCATCAGCTGCTACAGGATGTATTTTGCCTCCGTATGATACAGCCTTATCTTTATGGCCTTGGAGTTGCCCATTCACACCCAAGTGCATCTGCCCTAGTGAAGCCTGTATCTACTTTAAAAGAATCATGTTTTTAATTTCACACATCTATACTGATTGTGTTTATTAAGTGAAAATACTTACTTTTTGAACAAAAACAGCCTTTAAATGATTTTTTTTTAAAAATTATTCTTAATACACAGCAGTCAGCCCTGAAACTCATGGAATCTTTTATTGTTTTAGTGTGTTCCTCAGAGAAGGACACTAACGCATCTCTGTTTCTTGCCTGACAGTATCTTAAAGAACCTTTTCCTGGTTTAGGTGATCTTGCAGTTCAGTAAGCCTCCAACTTTGAATCTAGTCCTGTCTTTTTATAGTTATTTACTTCCCCTTTCGTCTCCTCATTAATTTTTCTGGTGGTGGTTAGCAGCAGTTTTTCTCTCACCTATGGTTCGTTCCTGGTGGGAAGAATTCTGCACCACAGACAAAGTTGGAGTTCCCTCTGCAGTTATCTGTTTCCTGTGTTAGGCCAACAGTTGTCACATTGTCATTTAATATGAATATTTTTCCTAACCATACTACCTGTTCAACTAGGCTTCCTTTTACAAGGTGGGAGGAGCCAGTTAAAACTATAAACCGTATAACTGATTCATACCGTAGCTGATCAACCTGATGGACTTTTTTAAGGCTCTGTAGCTGCAATTTTTGATTCTCCAGTAGGTATTACTCATAGTAACAACAAGCTCCAGAGCTTATAAGGTTGTTGAGTGGAGAACACTATAGGAACGCTATGGTGAAATTCACTGTTTATAAATGCAAAATAATACATATTGGAATGAAAAATTTGAACTTTTTATGAATATTTCTTGATAATTGTTTATTCATTAGTAGCTTAGGGAAGAAGACCTGGGGCTGATTGTGGATAGTTCAAAGAAAACTTTCAACTTAGCCCTGTTTTGAGCTGAGGGTTGGCCTGGATGACCTCCAAAGGTCCCTCTAGCCTATGATTCTATACAATCCCATGATTCCAAAAATTTCATTTCAAAAGCTTCAGTTACAGTGCAATTCTTTGCACAGGCCAATGCAAATGTTCATTCAAATGTCTTGCAAATTCCAGCTAGCAATAGGATTCTCATCTAATTTGTCATGCTTTTTTCCATATGTGAGGGGACTGAAGTTACTCATTTCCACGAACTACTTACCTATACATATGCTATATCCAAATGGAGTATACAGTGCATAAGCCTATGTACACTTGGTCTAATAATGATTTAGGTATCCATTGTACTCATAGAAAGGAAATGATATACTTTCTTCTTTATTGTGAGAATTTTAAATGTTATTTAAAGAAAACATTTCTAGGTGATTGAAGTAACCTAGTTTTAATTACATGTTTAACTTATATCTTATCTAACAGCTGTGTGGCAGACTGGAAATGACCAAAGCGTCTATAAAAGTGTAGTGCATATCATGAAGGCATGTGTGTATAAAAGCCATTGATAGTTTCTCCAGGACTGGTAACTAGAAGGAAGAAAAAAAAACCAAAACAGCACGGACAAGAGCTTCAAACAATCTAGGAATCTTAGAAGGAAGTTTAAGTTTCCAGGATTGTAACAAGTTAGGGATGTGACACCCATTTTATAAAATGTTAATCCAAGAAGTTTCAACTATAGAAAATTGTGTGTCTGAGATGCATTTCCTCTGATCATCAGTGCCCAGTTTCCTACCTGTGAAATGTTAGAGGATCATGAGAAGCTGAGTTCTTTAATGAGGTTCAGTAGGTGGAATGAGTTCTGCAGACTGGTGGGTGCAGAACAGGATCCTTTCCTGTCTTTGCACTTCTGCTTTTTAACAGAATTGACACTCATTAATTCCATGAAATCTACCACTTTGCTTGGGTTTGTTTTAACCATAGCTACAGCTGGCATTTCACAGAGCCTCTGCTTTGATTTCTGGCCTCAGCCTTTTTCCCCATCCAAACATGTACATCATGGTCAACAATAAATAATTTTGTAGATTCTCATCCCTATTCAGTGGTCCTGGACTGCGCTGTTCAATCTTACATTTAAAATTAGCTTGAGTTCCTCCGCTGGAAACTTGTATCAATCCACGTGTTAAAGGACATGATGTTCAATGTGATGTCCCATGGGGAGGACTGTTAACATACAACAGTACCATTCCCAGGATTAGCTGATGAAAAGATGCAAATTCAGAGTGAAAGACTGACTTTTTGCTGGCATCCATTTTTAAAGTTAGAATGAAGTGCTGTATAAATAATCACCAGTTGTCTTCCACTTTTCCAGAGAGTTTTACATCTAACAAAGTTTCACCACCTCCATTTTTCCAACCGTGGTGACTTCTTGATCTGCTTTATTTAATGTTTGCATTCAGTATTTTGTAATGTGCACCCTTACTCTATGCAACCTGTTTCAGCTGGCTCATGTCAGGCCTTTTAAAAGTATGATTCACTGTGTAAGGGAGTCTGTGAAATGGGTATGAAGAGGAGGCAAACTTGTATTTCTTCTGGAAAATAATGAACAATGCAGGAGCTTCACAGTGACAAGTACCTAGTTTTTATTTACCTTACCTGCTGATAAGCCTCTGTGCCCCATTAGCCTGTAGAAAGCTCTTAGTCCGTACTTCACTTGTATGCTGATTCTATGAATCTTTGTTTCTGTGGAAAATATTGTGATGAATATTGTCACAGTAATTTTTTTATTGTCAAATATAGACAAACTAGTACCAATACAGTATGTCATTTTAAATATTTACAATATTTTAAAGATGATTAAAAAATACTCTGTGGATGATGATGCCTAGTCATTCTTTCTTGCATGTCAAAACTTTAATATACGAACACATAAATTTTTCCATTCAGTCAAAAAATTGCTATTTATTTACAGTAAATGGGAAGAAGAGTAGGTTAGAAAATAGAAAAAATAGAAAAAAGGATTGTTTCTTCACAAGCAAAATTATTTTTTTAAGTCTTTGAGTGAAATTAAATCAGATTTCCGTCCTTAAAGAGACTACAGTTATCTGCTAAAAATATTTGTGAAAATTACAGTCCACATATATGTATATATTATGATAAGTCTGACTATAATATGCAAAAAAAAAGAGAAGGAAAGGTAGTATTTTTATTAGTGTTAAGGCTCAAATATTGGGCAAAGTTCATCCTTTTGGCAGATATGGTGCAGTTTGTATTATTTATCATTACAATCATGTTTATTAATATATGAGAGCACTTAAATACACTGAAAATACACATTGTGCCTGAAAAGGATTATACAAGGGCACAGTCCAGCAGACTTGCTATGGACCGTAATGGCTCTCTGCTGTGATTTGTGGAGCACAGTTCTCTGGCGCTTACTTTCTCAAGAACAAGCGTTTTTAAAACACGTGATTTATGGTATCGAATTTGGAGTACCGGGGTATAAAATGCAATATGTAATCCTGCTGTTGCTAGATTTGTACTTTATTTATGTTACATCCAATGAAAGAATGACAAAAGGGAATAGCATGTTTTGTAGTGACAACTTTCCTATTCAAAAGTCATGAGGTAGGAAGTGGTCTGATAAAGGAGACTATTATGTACCAGAAAAAACCCCACAGAGATGTTGGGGCATTCCTCACTGTTTGTCTCACTGCAGAAGAATGTTCTTTCCATCTTTATGGCAAGAGAGTACTTGAGTACATGAGAGTACTTGAACTATGGTAAGATCTATGTTATCATGCAGGCAAACTTGAGATGTGTAGAAATAAGTCTCTCTTATAGTAGAGAACTGTTTCTGTATTCATTCTTCTTATGTCTCGCATGCTAAACTGATGAATTTTTACCTATAGCCCATCTCTGTGAGATGCCCTTATTGAGCAGAAGTCCTCATTAGTCTCTCGATTCAAGAACCATGACCATTAAAAAGTGGATTGGCTGCCTCATTATCCCTAAGAAATCAAGCCAAGCTTGATTATTAAGCTCTAAGTTGTAATTTCATCTTTCCCCCTTTGCCAATCCATTTCTTTTATTTAATTTGTGTATTATTTTTAAATTTCCTGATTGCACACCACCAATTCCAGCACTAAACTCGGCAGATGAAGTCTAAATCCCTGATCCTGCAAAATCACTGAGCTTTTGTGGAGGCATGCACTCCTCCCCCCTGTTGTGATTCTTCCATTAAGCCTGAAATAGGAAAATTTTGTTCTAAAGTGGAATCACTGTTGTTAGTTCCGTAGTTGCTCTAGAGAAACAAAAGTTTCAGGCAACTTGCTTGCTGCAGCCTCTGTTGTTTTGCCTTCTCTTTTCGTTTTTACAAATGGTCATTCAAGCCCTGTTCTTTATTCAACTTCTGCCTCACCTAATTATTTGTAAAAATAGTGCTTTTCAAGGCGTTAACCTCTTAGCTTTTATCACTGAACTGTCTGACTTCTTTAACACCTTTCTTTTTATTAGTTCTTAGTTTGCTGAGCTGGAGAGGATTCTCTTTTTTTTTTCTGATAGAGTGGGAAAGAATGTAAGTGTTTATCTTCTTGATGAAAAGGAAAACTGAGATAAACACATTGGGGGTGGCTTTCCTCTTTTTGGCTCTTTTTGATGAACAAATGCAGTGGTTTGTAGTTTTTATTTTTACAACCAGAAGGAACTTGTGAATTTTTTTGCCCCCTGCTTTGTCGACTATTCTTGACTGATTATTACCATATTTCTTAGACTTTTTCAGAAAGACGGGGTGTTGTATCTTCAACAACAGTAACAAGATAGGTCCTCATTCAAGCGTCTTTCAGCTGTTTTAGTTAAGTAGGCATTAACAGAAACAATACATGATTTTATCTAAAAATCCCGTGTCATCCTAGCTACTCGGGTAAGAGAATCTGGAGAAAATGCTGCAGCTCAGCGAATTACCAGTTATATGACAAGAGTAATGGAAACTGAAGAAAATAAAGGGTCTGAGCAGTCTAAGAGAGGGAATTTGCAGGGGCTCACTGAGGGTGGGCAGTGGTTGCTACTGAGTTGAGGAACATTCAGTATGAAATCCCTGAAAGCAGAGGGAGAGCGTGTTGCTGCCTTTTGAGCAGAGGAGTGCATCGAAGTGTGGTTAAAGATGTTTGGTGAAGGCGTGGGTCAATGTGCAGGAGATCTGCTTGCTTTCTGCCACTAGTGAAACAATCCTGTCTGCCCAAGAGCAATTGCAAGATCTTCTTATGCCACCGGACTCATATGCAAAATGAAAGTAATAAATCCAGTTTTGCCTTTTTTTTTTTTCGTTCTGGCACAATTTTAAATGCTCCAGCATGCATAGGACATAGTTACAATGGCGTAGGATGTTTGTTACTGAATCTGGCATAATAAACTTGCAGTTTTGTCTGGCACCTCTAGATCCTACTGCAATACAGGCCATTGTCAAGAGTAAAAACATTTCTCCTCCTATTATCTCCGTGCACCTGATCTCTACCATTTAAATGGATATTTGGTAAGGGTTTTTTTTGTTTTGTTTTGTTCCAGATTGCTGTTAGTTAGCGTACTTACATTGTGCCAGGAGCTGTAGAAAGAACATAGAGTACAACAAAACATTTCCTCTAAAGTTTGTGTCCTTCAGGCTTAAAGGTACTGTCATTAAAATATATTATTTAAAAAACAAAGCAAAACAACACCAAGAAAACCCACACCAAACCTTTGTAGTATTTATCCCTCCCTTTTCTGAATAGGTTCTGGCTAGCAATCTGTGTGAGCTCACAGCTTCACTCGAGAAAGCAGTTGCAGAGAAAGTCCGATGTCAAGATGATGTAAGCTGAACAAACAGAACTATTGAGCTGGCCAACAGATTGGTCATGGGACTTGAGGTAAGATTTTACCTGAACGTTCTTGCTGCCGTAAGTTTTGAAATACTTGAAACGTTTTGTTGAGCATGAGGTTAAAAAATTTTTGAGGATTGTGGGGGGGGAAAAAAGACTGGGAGGAGATAGGAGACAAAATGACCCTTATTAGAAATCATTTAAATAAAAAAAAAAAAAAAACCAACCCACAACCAAAAAAAAGCGCCAGACTACACATAAACCTATAATAAAATTCCTGAGAAGTAAAATATCTTGCACCACAATTGCCTTTCCTAAAAATCATGTATTGCTGAGCAATTGCTACTGGCATGATTGCTAGAGAAAAGTCTCCATAACTAAGTCACCACATTTATACACAACTGTGAACACGTTGTGACAGCCTGGGCAGCCTCTAGTTAATGAACAGAAAGACTGAATAATCCTCTAGGTCAGGATGGAGTCGCCCTGCGTCTGCCCCCATTGCACTTTAGATTGAAAATAAGTGGAAGGCACCAATCAGATATTTGCTGTTTGCTTTTGTTTTTTTTTTTCCTTTTGCAGAAAGTATTAATTTTTAAATAAGAATGAAATGTATTTATGTTAAAATTATATATATTTCAGTGTGGTTATTAGCTTTATTTGCAGACAAACATCATTACAGCTAACACATGCCTATTTAACGGTCAGTAACCATTCAAGTCAGCCACAGCGTTGCTGTGCAGTCTCTCCTAGGTCTTTACAGAAATCGTGGTGTCTCAATTCATCATCTAGAATTTTAACCATTCCTTTTTGACAATAAGTGTAAATAACAGGGAATGAAGAGTACAAATAATATTTACATTTCTATGTGATCTCCCAAGGCAGTCTGAATAAATATTTTAAGTTGGATTTCATAAAATCCCTAGGACTTTGCTTTCTAAGATCAGAGGGCGAATACTTTTGTGTCTGTAAATCTCTCAGCAGAGGCTGGCAATCAAGATTAAATCAGTTTGGGAAAAAACTTTATTGTAAAAGTATAGAACTAATAAAAAAAACCCCAGTGCAATTAAAACAGATCCAGTTTTGATACCTGATTCTGAAATTACTATGTCTAGAAATGTAAAATATGTAAATAATCTTTCCTTTGGTAGAAAAACAGTGACGTCGATGTTACTGTCTGCATACGAAAACTTTGCTTTGCCCCAAGATGCCTGAGATGGTCACTGTTGGCCTGACCCTGTAGACTTCCAAAGCCTTTGGAAGCTCTGTGGAAGCCAATGGCCTTTGCCCGTAGGAAGTCTCCAAGACTTGGCTTTGAAGGTTAATACGTAGTTAAAAGAATTTTTTCTCCAAGGTTTGAGTTTTTATTAGTGATCTTTTTCTGTAAGTTAAGGGGGAAAATATTTAAAAGGATTAATTGAGAACGTCAAGTCTTTTCCTCTGAGAATAAATTCTTTTTGACTAGAACAGGAGACAGTTAACTTCTGAAAAACATCAAGACTGATGATTTTGTCTATATAGCATTGACCTGGAAGCTCAACCATTCAGACTAATAAATCAGGCAATTTATATTTAATCATTAACTAACTCCCGAGCTGAACAGCTGTTCAAAATTAGAAATGGGTCACCCCGGCCAGGATGACATTACAGGCAATCTATAATGCATTAGAATAAAATTATAGTGATTTTTAACTGTCTGGAAATTTATTACACTGCATGTTCCAACTCTTAAACCCTTGTTAGCCAATGTCACTAGTGATTTATGGTGCTTGGGTGGTATGGTAAAATTACTGAAGATTTAAATAGACAATCATTCTATGTTTAGTAAATCTTCAAATTTCAAAGCTATTTTGGAGAATGAGGTGGGTGCTCTTTATTGTTTATGACTTACCGGTCAGTGACAACAAGAAGAGAGAATGGATAAATCAAAAAGCCCTCTTGTAAATAAATGGATTTATTGTCTTGTTGCCTTCAGTTAATGGTTTAAAGAAGAATCCAATGACTTCTGGAGGCAAAAATGGATGTCTAAAATACTTCAAAACAAAACTGCTACATTACAAAGATGGCTTTTAGAGCTTTGAACAGGAATGGTCCTTTACTTGTCATTTGTTGGGCAGCTCTTATGAATGTAACTGGGGCTTAGGAGCCCTTCACACGCTGAGTTCTGCATTTACAGTGGGAAACATTTAAAGGTTAACTCTGTTAAGCGTGTATGTTGATGAAAGATACTTACATTTTCTTCATATTTTATAAAAAAAATAAGAGTTTGAGTATTCTGTTATTGTAGAATTCTGTGTCTGTCTTTGCAGGATAGGATGTTTAATCATTTCAGTAAATATTCCCAATTTTTCTGAAAAATACAGATGGAAAATGCTTCATGGATATCAAATTTAACAATTGTTTTGTTGCTTTGTTTTTGTATGCATAGGAATTTATTTTTAGAATGAGAGTGAGTTGTTATTTGAGATTGATTTTATACATTTTTCAGGTTTTCAAGAATGAGCACATCTCAGAGAATTCTTTTAAGCGCTCAAGCAGCTAGTGCCAGCAAAATGCAAGTGTTCTACATGAAATTACTTGAAGTATGGAGGATACTTTCTATTCAGTGATTTTCACTGATTTTGGTTGCGTCGTGTAAAGGCACTGGAAAACTATGTTTTGATACTGTCAGTGCTCTGAAAAACACGTCTGTGGGTAAAGGACAGTCCTTATAAGTTGTTCAGCGGTGTGTTTTCCTTCTTTCATGCTGGCCCTTTCTTTGCTTCACTCCCTCTGCTCACTGAGGTTTCCCTGATGCCTTTCTGAGGTTTCCCTGACGCAAGTGAACAAACGGTGAAACAACGTTTATTTTATCCTGAGCATTTCAAACAGTACAAACAAGGAAGAAAGGTTATGGAAGTCTATTCCAATTTTACATCTAGAATTTCATCAGTTTGAAGATGACTCTAATGGATGATCGATTTCTACCTTCCTTTCCATGCTAAAACTATTTGAGCATACATTCGTGCATATGTTTGTTCCTTTGCTGGGAATTGTATACCCAGAAAAATAAAAGTATCATGTGCCAAATGCTGCTAGTTTGGTTTTTATACCACGCCATAAATTTCAGTGGAAAAGGAAATGATGATTTGACCATATCTTAAACATTAACTTTCTTTAAAGAAGATCCTTTAATTTCTCTGAAATCATTGAATCACTATTTCAACATTTTAAATAGACGATGGTCTGTCTTTACAACATAAGTGGAATAAAATAACAGCTTTCTGTGTAGCTACTAATAAGAAATCATCAATATCTGAGACCATTCCTGACTATTCATCCAAAATATCCCAGGGCAAGCATGGTTAAGATGAACTCTGCAATATGCACAAGGGATTCCAGAAATCAGGGCTCTTGGGAGGGAGGGAAGGAAGAGGAGGGGAAGACGAATAAAATAATTTCTAGAATTAAACTTTGACAGAATTGTTGGGAAAGGAACCTTCTGAGATCATTTAGTACACTCCCCCATGCTCAAACTGAGTTGGATAGACCAAATTGCCCAGGACCATGTCCAGTTGGGTTTTGAACATCTCCCAGGATGGAAACTCCACAACCTGTCTGGGCAACCTGTGTGTTTGACCACCCTTGTCTTTCTGCTGTCAAAATTGCAAATCATTACAGCTCTTAACTCAGTAGGAAAACTTCTGTAGCTAGTAGGTAAAACAAACCAGACATATAAGAGGAAAAAACCCTGCACCTCTTCCGCCTTTACCCCTTCCCTTGGAAAAAGGCGTGAGAAAAAAGTAGAAGTCACATCTTTGGTGAGGTTGAAACAGATTTTTCTCTTTTCTTTCTTCTAATATTCTTGTTTCCTTGCCTTTTCGGAATCTTGCTGGAAATTATTGCAGTTTGCAGAAGGCAGTAATGCCGTACGGTAGCTGGCAGTAGGATGCCAGATGCTGCCAGAATTGCCATGTGTCTGCCATAGTGTATCTGGTCTAGACAAAAGCACCAATTACTGAGAAAAATCAGACGAGGGAAGGACATAGAACACCTGATTAAGATCTCCATCCTAGTTTTTCAGCTTCAAAGGCTTCAAATCACCACCAGAAAGTATGGATTGTTTCCAGCCTTGCAGTCTTAGGAAGCGTATCTCTTGCTGACAGAGTACCTTTCCCGTTGTACTTTTGTGCGCTTCTGTTTTTTAAAGTGGAGATTAAAAGTTCTGTCACTTCCAAGTTGTTCAGGAGATAACATTTTCTAATTTTGCTTTGCAGTCTGAAAATATGCGTTGGAGCCAGTCCATTGAAAACCTCAAAGCACAAAAGAAAACTTTATGCGGTGACATCTTATAAACAGCGGCATTTGTGTCTTACTTTGGACCCTTCACAGAACAGTATTGCCAGGAACTGATGGAACATTTCTGGATTCCTTTTCTAATGTCACAAAAGGTAAAATTTACTGTACAAAGTGGGAGTCTCCAGTGAAGAATTGGGTTTGTTAAATTTGATGTCTTTCAAAAATTTGAAGTACAGATCTGTATTTAAAAGTGGCTATAAAATATTCTTTACAGGTATTTGTTTTCCAGCATATATATGTATATATGTACACATACATGCACACACACATATACTTTTCTCAGATTACAGGTACATTTTGAGGGTAATGGCAGAGAGACATTAAGTTCTCTTTGTCAAAAAAAAAAAAAAAAGGAAAACCCTTCCCTTTCCAATTCTCTATGCCAAATTCTGTCCTTTGTGACACCTGCGTTACAGCAAGTGCTATAAATAGTGACAGAGAGCGTAGAGACTACTTCTGCTGAGCTTTTCAGCTCCGGGAAGAGCAGGTAGTTGTGATAATCCCCATTTCTCTGTACATGGAGGAAACTCAATAAATGCGAAGAGGCTCTAACCCTTAGAGGTGTCTCTGCAAAGCTTTCTCCGTCCTCGCTTGTGAAGCTTTAGACCATTCCTTTCTTCCTTACTGCTGCAAATGCTCCTCATCTCTTCCTACTTGTTTCCTGTTTCTCACGTGCCACTAATCACAAAATTATATCAGGATTAATGTAGTTTATTCTCTGAAATATGTGACGTGGAACTCTTACCCCATTTTAAATCACGAAGGTAAGGCACAGCGGGTGAGCTGAGTTGCCCAAGGACACTCTGGAAATGCAGTTAAAGCCAAATCCAAGCTTCCCAAGGTCAGCACTCAGAACTGCAGGGGCATCTTTCTGTAGAGGTGTGCTTTGTGCGAGAGTTTAACAGTCACCAATTTGTGTGGAGCTTTGTTTTGCCTGGAACATCTCCCTGTCCTTTTCCACCAAAAATTTGTTCACAGATAAAGTTCTTTCTCAAAAAAAACCCCTTCTACCTTGCAGCCTAATGCTGATAGGTAGAAAAAATTACCCATGTATATTTGTTTTCAATAGTGGGAACCTGGAAATAAATGTCATTCTTAACTCCTTTAAGAATCCTCTGAAATGGATTGAACATTTTTATAAATAAAAATAATCCATACTGTAACTTCTTACTCTTTAAGATGCTTTCGCTGAACAGCAGTGAGATAAAATACCTCATTTCAGTTTTAATTGTTTTCCTGCAAGTGGGGAAGGGTAGAAAAGAGGAGAGAAATGCATTTGGAAAGTGATGTTAAAAATAGATGTTTATTAATAGTCCTTATTAGAAGGAGCAAGAAGTAGTTCTATGCCATGAAGTACTGGCTTTGTGCAGACATGGGGATAACAGATTTATCTATATATTAAAATATTATTCTTGCATTGTGTGAAAATTTGTATTAGAAACCCTAATAATACCCCAATGCTAGTGTTTTCCACAAGGAAATATTTCAGCTTATGGAAATGATTTTACTGCTTGCCTTACAATCCAGGGATAAAACAGATCATATTTTCAGTCCTCTGGTATATTTAGATAAATCTGTTACACACAGGAGATGATAAATACGTTGCCTGCCTGCAGAGGGGATTGTATGCCTGTTGGTCCTTTTGTGCTTGTATTTTCAGCAAGTTCATCAAAAGTTAGGTTTATTTGGGGCTCCGTGATTAGAATCAGGGGTTAGACAATTTTAAGGTGGTATGTATTTTGTAATAACATAGTAACTATGACGCTGTGCCACAGAAACTGCACTAGAGGTATGGTGTAATTCTTATTAATACTAATAACTGTGCAAATTTGGCTCAACTTACATATATATAATGATTTGCTTTGTAAGTAAAAAAGCATGTAAATCTGGTGGTTATTTCAGTGTGCGCTTTTAAAAGAATATCCAGTCTACAAGCCAGGACTATACATATCTAGGAAGGAGGAAAATTTTGATGAAGGAGTTTTTAAAACACTTCTTAATAGGGTAGAAGATAGTTTAGGCTAAATACTGGTGATGCTGTGCTTTCCTTTAATTGATGGCTTTAGAATTTAATCCAGGAATCACAAATTTGGAAGCCTGGGAAAACATCGTGAAGGAATTGGTGGGCGTTTGCCCTTTCCTTCAGTAAGGAAAAATTTAATTCCAGGAATCTGGTGTAGATCTTTTATGCTTCCACTAGCCACATTTTTTCTGCCATATAACCTAGTTATTCACTCACTCTGTTGTGTTGCGTTAGGCATTTCCCTTCTCACCCGTACCTGTTTGATAAGCACTGATTTCAGCTGTGCCATTTCTTTTTGATTTCATCTCCTTGTAAATGCCTATGACAAGGTGGTATCCAGCCAGTGTGGCTGTGTGACGGCTGCCCTAGCGTATGTGGAGATGGCAGCTTCCTTCTTAGCAAGCGGGAGCTCACACGAGAACGTTGCCACAGCTGGTGCCACGCGGGGAGCTCCATGGCTGCCTCTGCCTTTGGACATGGTCCCGTTCTCTGGCGCTTGATCTTGTTAACACCTAACTGAACTATAGTAATACGATAACATGGGAATCCTGGTTTTGTAATTTTTGTGGAGATAGATACCAATTTATGTTCCAGAAATGCATGCTCAAGAGCATACATGAGCAGTGAATTTGCAATATCAGAATCCATATACACAGAAATGTATAATATATGGTGGTTTTTTAATGTTATTGCACTATAAATATATTTTATGAAGTAAATGTCCTAAATGAAAACCTATTTTTTAAAAATCTGTGATAAATATAATAAGGTGCTTCGCATCACATTTCCTAGAATACCCTTTTGCATCTGATCCCCACATGGATCCTCCTTACTCTTCTGCCTAGGAAAGCCTTAATTTATACCAGCCCAGTTATCATGTGCGTGGCACTGAGTCGTGTCCTGCTGCTTGGTAACCTTGCTGGGTGATTGTATTCCACTCTGATTCAAA
The DNA here is from genome assembly GCF_964199755.1 of Larus michahellis. Taxonomy (NCBI): domain Eukaryota; kingdom Metazoa; phylum Chordata; class Aves; order Charadriiformes; family Laridae; genus Larus; species Larus michahellis. The sequence goes on from NC_133897.1 coordinate 35,457,239, forward strand.
GGTTTCCTATTCCTGTGATGGAGGACCTGGACCCGATTGCCGCGTTGACGGATGACGCTGTGATTGCGGCACGGACTAACGAGGGGCTGCCCGGTGATAGGATGTCAACAGAAAATGCCACTATTCTAACAAACTGTGAGTGCTAGCCTCTGATGATAGATCCCCCGCTACAGGGAATTAAATGGATAAAGAATAAATACGGAGCTGACCTTAAAGTCATACGTCTAGGACAGAAAGGGTATGTGCATGCTGGAGAATTGGCTTCCAGGTTTGCTGCCCTCAAGTTCCCCTAATTTTTGTAAGGGATTATTGTTTGTTGGAATGCATTTACTTGAAGACTTGAAGTATAACAACAATGCTGCTTATTTATCCTTTATTCCTTGAGGAGGAAATAAAGTGGAAGTTGAGGTGCACTTCTTGTGAGGGGCAAATCTCTCTTTCAATAGACAAGGTGCAAAGCCTGATGACATGACCTTACTTATACTGTGCGGTTTAGTCAGCAGAACACAGCACGTGCGCCTTACAGAAGGAAAGATTCAATCCAGTAAACGGCATTTAAGGCAAAAGCCAATATCAGGTCTTTTCCTGGTAAACAAACATGTTTCTAATTCTCATTGCTATTACTGAATTATATGTAAGGTGGTAGCACTTGCCTGTAACCGATCTGTCATATCTTTTCTCATGTTTACTTTGATTTAGGGAGACAACTAGGTAAGACTTAACTGCTCCATTTCAAAGGGTTATCTGAGTTTATTTCACTGAATTCCAGATGTAACACGCAATTACACAGCACAGTAAACAGTCACAGCAATGCCTCATTTTTTAAATAACTGTTAATCCTTTAACCTGTCTGTTCCTGTGAATGAGCTCTTCCCTTTTTTAATGCTTTTTCCAACCCTTAAAAATAATTGTGATTTTTCATTCATACCCTGTAGTATCCTTCTTCATGAAGCTATACTGTCTGCTTGCCTAACCCTCCGCTATTAACTCTCTTCTCAGTGCCCGTTGAAACGGAGTCCTCCCAAGTCATTCAGGTTCTAACCCTTCAGGAAAGTGTTTATCATTTAGATGAGGGTATACCAAAAGCTATAACACAAAACAATAAAATTTAAAAAATAACAAAAGCTAAAAGATATATGTGCTCCCTCAACTTCTCTATGTCAATTCCAGTGTTTTCAGTGGGGTGCTATATACTCATATTGCTTATCAGAAAAGCCTCAACAATATATTTTTTGTCTAATACGAGGACTAGCAGGAGCATAGGTAGAAAGATGTTGACTCAAAACCGTTGAACTCTTAACCACTGGGAAGTTCTCGCTGAACAGTTTTGCGTGGTTTAACCGTGCTCTTTTAGAAAAACTTCTCCACTTCCATAGTATAAAAGAAATCTTTCTATAACCAGCATTTATCTAATACTTGAGGGTTTGTTTTTTTATTTTTCATGTTTTCTGAAGTTAAATTTTCTAAAGACCAGCGAAAGAGCTTTGGGTTGTGGAGAGACTGTAGTAATCAATACTCACTCCCATACTTGATCCCCTGCTTGGAAGGCATACAGTTGAACAGGGAAAGTATACTTGAGTAATCAGAATTTTTCCATAACAACTGGATCTATATTGCTTTGATTGCCACATTTTTCTTACTACTTCATAACCCTTCATGAAGTTATTTATTTCCTTTTAAAATGCAATGGCTAAAACCTAGTGATGAGTGGATATTAAAATGTTAGTATCTGCATCTGATTAGGCAACAAAATTCTTTTCTCGATTCACAAATTGGGCTCAGAATGCAACGTAGACATCCATGTGAGTTTCTCAACCGAAAGTGAAAAATCTTTATTTTTTTTACTTCAAAAAAGGAACAAAACAAGGAGGAGCATATATTATAATTTGTCTCAAAAGAAAAGAAAATATTTCGTTTCCATGTTAGCCATCTATAGCAAAAGGGAAAGCATTGGAAATGACAGGCTATATTTGGATTTAAAAATATAGGGATTTCCAGCTGCAATATCAGCATAAGAAAACCATGCCTCCACTTTGCAGTGAGTTGCCATAACTGTTTGTTGGGCCACACCGTGAAGCAAATCAATTAACTGGCTTAAAAAGGGAACAAAAAGGAGAAAAAAAATAAAGCTAATAAGGAAAAACTGATATGCTACAACATAGGGCAGAGGTGAGCAGCCAGAGATGGGGACTCTTTACATCAGTACTGCTGCCAACGTCCTGTCCGTCAAACCAGTCCAGTTGATAGGTTCACAAATCCATCGAAGCAGACGTAGCAGTGGTGTTGCTCGTGCTTCAGTTTTACACAGAAATCTGGCCTGCTAGCACCAAAACTCACATGCCCCGTTTCTCATGCGAGTGCTCCAAACAGCCAAGTACAGGGACTGTTGGGACCTCTCCCTCCCCATGGAGGGACTCCAGCTCTGACAGCCGTGTGAGCTCCACCCCGGAGACCTGTAGCTGGGCGTTCGAGTGGGAGATTCAAATTTGAATCAGGTAATGAGTTGAGTTAATCACAGAATCATAGAACGGTTTGGGTTGGAAGAGACCTTAAAGATCATCTAGTTCCAGCCCCCCTGCCATGGGCAGGGACACCTCCCACTAGACCAGACTGCTCAAAGCCCCATCCAGCCTGGCCTTGAACACTTCCAGGGATGGGAATGTGTCTTCCCTGTTCTGACATTGCTGTGGCAGGAGCGGTAGCTTGTACAAGAGAGGAAAACCCCATGTTCTGGCCTTTTATGCGGGATGTCTGTGAATCACGTCTTTCATTCCCATGCCCCCTTTTCCCTAGGAAAAGTAAAAGAACTTGTACTTAGGTCCTTGGTGCAAGAGAATTTCAGTCTGTAATGTCTTTCATCACTTTCCATGAAAACTTCCAACGTGATTGTTGAGCCTTCAAGGCATCTGTTCCCTAAAGAATAACATTGATCTGTGATTGCATGAGAGCAAATTTGGTAAACCTCATTAAACATTTCGTCTGATAAACTGAAATGCCATGTTATTGTCTCTGCTTAAACGTGAATTTATTTTTAAGCTTGAAAGTGTTCCTCTCTCCTATTCCTGTTTTCAAACAACACATCAACAAGCTCCATTTTTCATGTTGATGATATGATGTTTATTCTGATAAAAAGTCAGAGATACCCTTGAAGCATTTCTGGATGGGTCTCAAATGTTACTCAAAGAGCGTTTAGAGTACTTGCACAGTTTCGGATTGTTAAAAGAGAAAATATGAAAGAAAGATTAAACATAAATGGTATCTTTTGGACAGGCATTGGACAGATTACACAAGCTTTTTCTCCCTCCTTCCCTGTTCCCCCGTATTTCAGGCATTGGTGCCTGCACAGCAGATCTAAGCGATACACAACAGCTGAAATCTCCTTGCATACGTGAAGCTCCTGGAAGATGCACTCTTGCCCTGCACTGTGAGATCCTGAAATGACTCCTCTTTGTTACATTTTTCTGTAGTGATATTCGAAATACTTCAGGGTAAGACCGTATAACTTGCTTTTTAGAATCTGTAGTGAAGAGAAGCTACTGAAAATTAGAATTATACTGGTCTAAAAGAGAGATCAGAAATTGCACAGTCTAACAAGTTTTTAAGGCACGAGTCAGAGGCTTGTAAAACAGCAGAAAGAAGTTGGATAGAAAAGGACAAGGGTCACACCAATATAGTTTTGCATTTACTTAGCAAAGGCTTCCATGTAGCACAACAGACCTGTACACCCCGACACAAACACGAACTATAGGTTCTTCTGGTGAGTATTTTAAGCAGTGTTACATTCTGTGGCTCATTGAAGATGCAGCAGGCCTCCTTTGTGGGGCACTGGTAATATATGTTATTACCCAATAAGCAGAGTTTTCCTCATTCTGGATTCATTTCTGTTGTTTGTTTATTTTAGTAGTTGTGTCAGGCACTTTGAATTTTTTTTTTTCCTAATAAAGAAAGACTAGGAAGGTATTTGTGATAGATATGGTGCAGTCCAGCAGTTGAAGTTCATTAATAATTGGAATGTTGCAGAGTATGAAGTAATGAATACTAATTACTCCTTTCATGTCTGACAGCACCCTGTGGACCAATACATCAGCCCAGACTTTAATTTGGTTCTAGTAATGGTTTCATCAATAGTACATTAATTCTGTGTTTGAAAAGATATACAGTTGAACCTGACCCACACAGTAGATACCACTGTCATAAAACGGCCACATACTGACAACAACTGGATAATTGCAAATAATTAAATCCACTGAGCTTCAGACAATCCTAATTTTAAGTAAAATATATCTTATCATATCAATCGACAGAAAGCATAGCAGGGGAGATTTATCAACTTGTACTCCTTCCAAGGCAAATTTACTAGCCTGCGTATTAGCGAACTTGCTGATCTGTGAAGCAGCTTCATAAAAGTATCTCTCCCCTTCCTTGTTTACCAAGATTGTTCTTGTGTTGGACTCTTGGATATTCTCTAACAACAGCTTCTGGTATTTTTTCTGAATGAAGCCTGCAAAAGAAATTCTCAACTCCAGAGAACTTCAAATATATGTGTAAATGTATGTTTTCCTCAAAACGTGGGTGATTATAGGGCAAACTACAGGTACTTGTTATCTCTGAAAATCAGACTTCTTGCTTAAGTGCCTTAGTATATCTTTAGAAGCCTAACAAGTTTTAGGTGTTCAAGTTTGGATATTTTTTTCATTTAATTTTGGAGCTGCTCATTGGGTCTTTATACACTTTAGACTGTGACCTTATGTTCAAAATGGCTTTAAAATGCTAAGGTTTTTATTAAAATATTTTAGGATATTTCCTTTAAGAAAAGGGAGAAAAGACAAAAGAGAATAAAATAATTTCCAAAATATATCAGTTGTATTGCCCAGCTTCATGTAAGCATGAAAGGCACAAGAAAAAAAGTAAGTAAAATTTGGGTGCAACTTACTAGCAATGTACGCAAAAATCATTCAAAATGCAGGCATTCGGATTTTCTGGAGCAGATAAATCAAGGCATAAAAAGTAAAGAAGTGCCGATTCTGTACGATGTTGGGTTTTGGTCCTTGCCTGCTTTGAGAGGAGTGATGCCATTGAATAGGTTTGGTATGAATAGGCTTTAATATTTGAGTTTTATCTGTGTGTTTCCTATCGTGTCTCTCCAGCTCTTCTGTTTTGGAGATCGCTGGATACGAGCATTAACTATAGTAGATCAATGTCATTTTCACTTGTAGGAGAGAAAACAGAGGAATAAATTTGTTGTTCATAGGGCCCCTATTTGCATTCACATGAGCTGTTACACCTGCTCAAACCCTTTGCACATTCACAAAGTGGTAGTCATGTCTCTTCAGTTGCAAGATTAGGTTATTACATGATTCTTTAAGATGTCTTGAAATTTGATTTATGTGCAAGCGTAGCTTGTATGAACAAGTTTCCATTCTTATGAGGCATGACTATTATTCATGAAGCAGCAAGACAATTCACTCGCTTTCTCCGCAGGGGGAAGCTTTCCTTGCCTTGAACGTCTCTCCAGCTGTGCAACTTTAAGGCAGCGTTTTTCCCACTGCACTAGTTTGACCAACTCGCACAGTTTGCCCACTGAGATTGCCTAGTAACAGCTCCATTCTGCACTTGTTTTCACCTGATTTATTCAACTTCATTCCCTACATTACTTGTTGGGGTTTGCAAGTCGGTCCCAGAAGCTTTTAATTTTAAGCAGCAGGGACTGAAAGAAGGCTCCTTTGGAAAAATGTGTTTATCCCTTTTTCTTCACACTGAAAAATATTGTTTCCCTTTCCTTTCCTGTCCAAGAATTTATCACTTCTTTTCATTCTTGCTGAGCTGATCCAAAACATTTAGCTATAGGAAGCTATCATGCTTTCTGCCATTTAGAGTCAGTCATAGCATGTTTTGGAGAACATCGGTACTCTCTTCAATTTTGAGTTGCATGAAAGTATCTGCTAAGAATCCCCTTTTCAATCCTTTAATCTACTTTATTTCAAGATCTGCAAGAATTTCAATGGGAAAAAAATAGTTAGAAAACAATCTATTTTACTTTGTATGTTCTTAAATAACAGGGAACTGGAGCTCGCATGAAAGATGCTCTGTCTGTTCCTGGGTAGAGCAGTACATTAATTCAGTCAGTTCTGTCTGCCGCTGCTGGTGGAACAGGAGATTATGAGGAAAAAAATAACCAAAGTAGAACTTCTCTTTCCTTGGTGATCATTTATTTTGCTATGCCTTCTATCATGGACTTCCATAAATAGTTCCTATATCTGCTACATTTTTTCAGAATCCAGAATTAACCTCTGAACAGATACATTTCATTGAAAAAAATGAAGCAGTTTTACTGGGTTTCCCCACCTCTGTGTTTATCGTCGTTGCTTATACTCCTTGAACCGTGTGAGAGCAATAACAAAACATTTATTTTTCCCAGATCTGTAATTAACAGAAAACCTAGAATAGCTGCAGTAATAAAACCCACTGAGTCATTATGTGGTTTTTGCCTTTCATAGATTGTAATCACAGAAATTGGTAATTTATTGCTCCTGTGAATTGAGAACCCATAAAGTAAGTACTTGAATCCAGAACTCTAAAGCTTATTATATCGCTGCATAAACTCTCTAAAATGTAGTGTGACTCCCTTAGCAAAGGGAGTCACAAAGCAAAGGTTTTTCCACTGACAGAGCAAACTGAAGAAGTTGTCTTTTGTCAGATCTCTGCTTCTGTCTTGTGTCTGTGTGTGTGTGTGTGTGTATTGAAAGCGGAACAAAATTACTCTCTCTGTGCCAAGCTCTAGCGTTTTTGTTCTCTCTAGCCAGTTTCAAAGGTCGTGGAGAAACCACAGCATCAGAATTGAAACCCATGTTGCAGAACCGAAAGGTGAATTCAGCTCCACCTGAGGGAGGCTATATTGTCTGAAGGACGTGACTGCGTGGATAAATTATTTCACTATTATGCAAGTATAAGCCAGGAAAGCTCATGTCCAGCAGTTTGCATGGCAGTAGTATACAACGTACACATCTGATGTTGAGTTTCGTAGTCACGGGTTTCCTTGCACCAGACACATTGTGTTATTTTTAGGAATTCACTTGCAGTATATCATAACTGACTGTCTTTTCTTCCTGATCCTTGGTGAAATGCAGAAGTGCTTTCAGCACACCATTTCATTTAGCCTACATCTTCCGGCTGACGGAATGTCAGAGGCAGGGAAGGATGTTAAGAGCCGAAATATATGTCCCTGACTCTGGCAATGCCCTAGGATATCCTAGAAAGACAGCAATGTTAAAATTCGTACAGAAAAGACTCATTCTATTCGTGTTCTGATGTGACTTTTGTGAATTGCATTTCAAATGTTTAGTATCTATGCTTTGTATCTATACCCCTTTGAAGATTGATTTGACTTAGAAAAATGACAATTTGAATTTTGTGAAAGGGGTTTGTGTCTGCCTACGTTCTATTGTATAAATGTTCTGCAGACTTCTTAAATAGAATTTTGTTACTTGAGTTCGGATCTCCTTTCTCAGCAGAGACCATTCAAAGCCATTGCTGTACAGAAAATACTGTACTTGTGCTAGTGTGGGGCAGGCGATGGCTGAAGGTCAGCGTACTGCTCACTGTGCAAGTAGATGACACAAAGTTGTCTCGCACCAGACCACTGTCGTTTATAAGCAGTCTTCCCATTTTTTTCAGTGCTATGCCATAGAAATCGGAAGGTGAACTTTATGTTGCCTCACTGCTGGGCTTCAAAATGGTACTTCGGTAGTAGTAGTGTTGCGGTATGGGACAAGCCGGCACTTCTTGTTGAAGGCAAGGGGTCAGGAAACAACACCTCTTCAGTAAGGGATCTTATTCAATGAATGAAAGGTAAGCCTAGTATACCTCATTCTTTCACCCAGCAAATAATTGATTTGGAACAAAACATTTAGTAGGTTACCGTAAAAAATTATTTTTGTCATTTAAGCCATCAAGCCCTTCCCTCTCCTGTGGTCACTATCAGTTTGTTATAAATATATGCATGTGCATAGTTTCTTTAGGATTTAGTGCTGATTTATTTCAAAAGAAGGAAAATTGGACTATATTTAAGGAAATGATTGCAAGAACTGACAGCTATCTCACTAAGAGTTGTTTGAAAACTTTCCTAAGTTTGTGGTAAGTAATAAAGACAGAAGTTTACCCCTAAACCACAGACTCTTCAGTACAGCAGTGAGTAATCTACTGGTGTCTGCTGCATATGCAAATGAAACTGTCAATTAAGAAATGCTCTGTGTATTCTTCATATGTTCTTGGTGTGTTCAGTCATCCTCATTTTATTTCTTAAGCTGCAGGCACCTAAAGTTTGGTTTGTATCCATTTTCCATGCTGCCAAGATCTTTTGCAATCTAGGTTATTTATGATTTTTTAATTCAGTGAGGTCCCCATTCTCATGCATTTTATTCCTTTCCAGATATATCAAGATCGAAGACAAGGAATGTGAATTCAACAGGAATTTCCATCTCATCCTTCACACTAAGCTGGCTAACCCTCACTGCAAGCACAGACCACCCTCATTAATTTCACTGTCACCAGGGATGGGCTGGAAGAGCAGCTGTTGGCTGAGGTTGTTAGTGCTGAAAGGCCAGACTTAGAAAAACGTAAGGTAAGGAATATCTTTTGACCTGTCTGTTGTCCCTTCTGAGATTTTAAGGCTTCATTAATATGCCTGTTTGAATTTGCTGTACAGTAATTGTTAGCAACCCATCTCTTAGAAAGATTTCAAGGGTCAGATTCTGCAAAGTGTAGAAAGTGCTTCTACTGATTTGCTCCAGTCTGTGCTCCCAAAGGGATGGGCTTGACCGAAAGCTCCGCTAGAAATTAAATTTAAAGTGATCTTGTTTCCACACTTCTTTCTATGACTTGGTTTGCTTCGTGCATTGCATTTAATTTACCGTTCAGGACTAAAGCCCTCTGCAGCGCTTTGTGCTTCAGTGGTCTTGAGCCAATAAACGTAAATAAAATTTCATGCCAGTCCATAAGAGGATATGATGGCACTTTAAGGACCTGGGGCATTTGGTTAATAAATCATAATTTATTCCTGCAAAGATGCAGTTCTACGGCTGCTGCAGTCATAACAATATATAGTAACTTACAAAGAAAAACACTTTTATAGATGGTCATAGAAAGGTCTTTGAGCAAACTGTGATCTATGAGCTAAAAAATGAAAAAAATACTTAAGGGTGTGAAATGAATAATAAGAACACTTCCTATTTCTCTAGTGTGTCTTTCCAGTTATCCCATGTAATTTACTAACTTCATCCGCAAAGATTTGCTGCACCTCTTTGAGGTACTGCTGCTTCATGCAAGGGCAAACTGGGTCAGAGAGTTTAATTACCCCTTGAAGAATGAAAGCAATATACTTGGGAACACAATCTGAAAACAGCTGGCCATTTTCCTCTGCATCTGCACATCGTTCCACATGGGGCTGTGTGCTTACAACGCCTGTATCACCCGGGGTTTTTTGATGCGAGGGTCAGATTCTGATGGAGATCTCCCCATAAGACTCGTCAAGACGGTCTCTTTCACTGGCAGAAGGCCAGTCCAGCAGAGCAGTCTATGACCATGGTTTCCCCCACTGCTTGCTGCCAAAGCGGGGTTCTCCAGCCTCGTGCTGCTGTTGTTTTTCTCAGCTGCCACGTAAATTACCACTTGCCATCTCTGGCAAGTTCCTGGTCCTTTTGGGTAGTATGAGGAGGAAGGAGGCTAGGAGAGAGATAAAGTTCTGGTCCATGGTGACCTTGACCTTCCCCCTTTGGGTGTCCCAGAACCTTAATTCTAGTGTACTGGGACAGAAGATAAACTCTCTCTTTCAGAAATTCAATCAATCGATGTAATTAAGCAGAAAAAATATAGCTCATAAATGCTATAAAACAGTATTTCTCACTGTGGCTGTTTAAATACAGTGTTTTCCTTCCCTCTGCCAGTCAGCCCTGGCCAAGCAGCAGAACTGTTTCAAGACGGAGCTCAGGCAGCTGGAGGATGACGTGCTGCTCAGCCTGTCAGCCGCCCAGGGCAGTTTCTTAGGTGACAGTGAATTTGTAGACAAGCTCGAATCGACAAAGTCAACTGCAGCAGAAATACCGCACAAGGCGATAACAATTGAACTATTTTAACAGCTTAAAGTCCCCTGTCAAATGTGTATTATTAATTATTTTTAGTCAGACATTTCTATGAGCTAGGAATGGTCAAATTCCTGTCGGTCCAGTAAGGGCTGTCCACCCCCATATTCACAGTTTCATATCTATGGTATGTAGTTGTCAGACATTCTTTTTTTCTTTCTTTTTGATTTAGGTGCTTGAGTTAGTACTCATAAAAGAAGTAAATATCAGCATGAAATATGAACAAATGTATTTGCAGAATGACAGAGAACAGTGATTCCCTCATGTTTGCCTAAGATAAGAAGCTTATTTACCTTAAATATTCGCTACTGTCTGAAGTAAAGTCAGTTTTCTAGAGTTTATCCATATTCTTTTTTGTACAGATTGGTAGTTGTGTGGGATAATCACGGCACATTAAAAAAGAAATGAGACAACTGTCATCCTATACATAGCTGAAGCCAAAGAAAAAGAAGCTCAGATTAATGTGACAAGAGAGCACTACAGGTTGACAGCCACAAGAGCGTCCAGTCTTTACTTCGTTGATAACAGCCTGGGCAGCATCAACCCCATTGACCAGTTTTGACTGAAGGTAAAAATTTGTCTTGCTGATTTGTTTTCAAAGTGCAAGGAACAGAATTTGCCCCCAGGAGTGATGCCCAATGCGTTAGTTATTACTCGTGCCGAATGTTAACATTTGCAGGGCTGTGAGCCTGAGAAAGGAGAAGATGATGTGATCTCCTGCTGGCCCCTAACGCGGCGCATTCCCACGGGTCTCTCTGATGGCTCTCTCCATTCTGATGGCGTTTTCTGACTGTGCTTGTACAGTTTACCTTCCTTTTCTTAAGCCGTCCCACAGGGTCAGGTAGGAAGAATTTTGCGGGATTCTATATAAACAATTCACAGTGGCAAATCTACCAAATGATCCAACGCTATGGGGAAGGGAGATCACCCACTGCAAAATTACCAACTTCCTTAAGTTCTGCCTGCTGTGTTAAAAAAGGAAGCAGAAGAGTATTGCCGTTTGCAGCCCTCACCCCTGGTCTTCTTAGAAGCCTACAGTCAGAAACTGATTATCTTGCGAGTAGAAATGCAAAAAAGCAAAATTCATATAAATAAAAATAATTGTACTTATTTTCAAGCCTTCAATGCCGTGTTCCACAAAGCAATTAAGCAGGTGGAAAAATCTGGGGATATTCAGTGTCGTACCTCTAACGTGACAGAAGCTGTCACTTATTCAACCTTTCTCTTCACAAGCCGAGGACTTTTTGAAAAGGATAAGCTCATTTTCCTGGACCACACAGCTTTTCAGGTGAGGAAAAATTTTCAGGTCGGTGATGCTGATACTTACTGGGTTTGCTTTTTCTTCACTAGGAGGCGATGCTTCTGCCCAAACCAGTTATCTTGTTACCTTGTGGCTGTGCAGTTTCTCACGCGGTGTGACTGCTGCTTCAATATCAATAATAATTGCGGAAATTCCAGAGATGCTTTTAGGTAATTCTTTTCATTTAAAATGCTGCCATGAGTTTATGAAGCTACGCTGAGGATAAGCAGTATGACTTAGCTGCTTGTGGTTGGGTAATTAGGGCTGAAATTAATGTGGCAGGTGAAGTAAGAATTCACTAAATAATACATATCCATATCACATTCAGGCTGTTATTTTTCCTTTTAATTTTAGCATCTGTATGCCCTGGAAAAAAGTCAGGGCTCAGTTGTACTGGGTGGCAGGTTTTGCCCTGAAGAGCTGGCTCCAAAAGAGGTTGTGTCACAGAGCTGGTCAGTGGCAGAGGGAGGAATTAAACTACAAAGCAACGATTTGATAAAAAGGTAAAAAAAATTATAAGTTGAAGAATCCGATTCGAGGGGGGAAAGGAAAAATGAAATCGCTCTGCATAGTGTATAAATGGTGGTAAGAAGCAGGCAGAAATGTCTGGAAGAGAAAGGAGAAAAACGGGGGGAAAGAAATCGTGTTACAGATGGATTTATTCATATCACCTTGGTTTCTAGCACTGTGTTGCTTAACTTTTCTCTTTTTTTGTAGCAGCGGTACTGGGATGGATCATGAAGAATGGCAATCTGTATGGCAACTGAAAAATAAGCTCAGTCACAATTACAGAATAGACAGAAACCAGAGTAAAGGGCACAACAAACTTCTGATTTATTGAATACATTTTTAGATAGAGAGAGGGCTTTTAAAGGAGGAAGAAAGATGCATTTATATCAGAAGGGAGAGAGAATATATGGTATCATGGCAAAGATGTCTCTTTTTCCCACTGTATGTGATTAAAGTGATAAAAGAACTAGAAAAAAAACATCGTAGAACCTGAGTTTTCTTCAGTATATATACAGCTCGTGTGCCAGAACTGTTTCAATGTAAAACAGCCCCCCCAAAAACCCCCAAACTAAAACCAACAACAGAAGCCACTGAGGATTTGCAAATTTCCCAAAGCTTGTGACAGCTTGCAGTCTGAAGAGGGCTTAGAATGGCGATGGAAAGAGCTGTGCATTATTTGTTCTTCTCTCTATCTTCCAAGACATAAAAAGGATACATAAAGGTAATTAGATGGAATTCAGAAATCTATACTTTTTTTGTAATATTAGTATAAAATAACTTGTGGGCAATTTCATCTAAGGTTAACTTCAGAGTACAAGACTTAAATTTTATGTTTGTGTATATTCCTACAAGCTAAAGAAAAATACCTGCTATTGTTGGTTAGCTCATCTTAAAATTTGGGTGAATTTGTCTTTCCGTACATAAATGTATTATATACATCATATATATAACATATATGATATATATAAATTATATATATAAATGCAGTTATATTTTCTGCAAAAAGTTTTGAGTGACAGGTTGTGTTTGGTTTTCATGATGTCTTTTTTAACAGGTAAAAGAAAGCTCATCAAGTTCAGCTCTCTGTGTGTCTAGGAATGGTTTTGAAAAAATTTGTCACACCCTTTAGTGACTAATATCTAAGAATATCATTCCATTTTCAGTAGATTTCAAATAAACATTTTAAAATAACATTAAAACAAGATGTAAATTCTTATATCGGAGTTTCAAAAAATGCAGCCTTAGGAATTCTTGTCGCTTGGAGCTCCCTTCTCAGTAATAGTTTGAGGAGTGAATAAGGCAGCAGTGGCTCTGAAGCAAGTCTGATGACCTTTTTCAATTTTGTATGCTGTCAAGGTTCTTCTAAGAAGAGACAGAACTCCTTGAATTGGATTTCCTTCTCTGATTCAGAGTTGAACACACAAGAGTCCTGTTGACTTCTTAACTACTCACTCATGGAGTGCCATTAAGGTAGGCTGGGAAAATTGCTTTTCAGTTCTAAATCTTTTTTGATATTATTTCTAGAGGCATGCTACAACTAGACAATTTCTGATGAAGTCATGCATTCCACCGTAATTTTTAGTAGAACTAGTGATGCTTTCAAAGAGGCGTTCTCTTTCCTTTTTGAGTGTATTTTTCCTTAGACATCACATACTGTGCTTTGTGAGGAAATTCTGTTTTACACAAATTTGTCTAGTCCTCTAAAAATACAATTTTAATCTTCATACCACACCTTACTATAGTAAATGTTCCATACAAGATTTCTAGTTTGTCATACCTTGATGTTTAACAGTAAGACGGTATGGCAATACTGACCAAAACAAACTCTTATAAACAATATTATTTTTATGTGTGTGTGTATATATGTAGTTCAGTATTTTAAGGTAAGTCCTGAGTCCCTTGTATTTGGTTAAACTATCTTTTTTTACATACCCCCAAAAGTATCAGTATTTGTCTTCCTGTTTCAGTCTTCACGCAGAAGTTACATCATCGGTATTTATGCCTTTGGCATGCTTCCAGGCTATGGCCATGATGGATGGGTTCTGGCGGTTAGATAAAGATATTGAAAGATCCACCAAGAGGAGGACTCAGAATGTCCAGAAAAGGGAAAGGATCCCCAGGAACGGACAAAAAAAAGCTCTCTTCAGAGACTAATCATACTGAGGGCGCTCCCCCTAGACAGAATGACGTGCTCCTAGGTATGAAATCTGAGGGTATGTCTTTTGGGGCAAGTGTGTGTGAGGGTGGCTCGTATGTGTTAGTGCAGGGAAAAATCAGCTCTCAAGAGGCGAATAATTTATAAAACTGGGTGATCAACCAGAATTGGAAGTCAATGACTGTGGTCCTTCCCAGTCTGTTCTGCTGGTGAAGAGTTTATGAGGAGGTGGTGTGGTGAGACATGAGTCACGGCATATTTGTAGAGCTATGCTTGTGGTTTCTTTGAGATTGCATATAGGTACCCTGAGGAGACTGCTCATTAATAAATGGAAATATAGTAAGCTATGCTATTAATAGCTAAAAATGTATTTCTCAGTGTTACTTCTCATTATGGTATTAGGGCTGATAGCTAAGCCCACGGGATGACAATTTTTCAGGTCTCCTTTCTTTAAAATTCTGTGATACCAAGAAAGATTCAGTTGTGGATACTTACCGATCTTCTCGCAGCTGTTTTCCATTTGTACTTTATTGATCTTTTGATCTGAAGTGATGGTCTCATAGACCCGATCCTCCACACCCTGCCATCACAGCTTTTACCTATTTGCATGCCTTCTGAGAATGGAGTTTTTGTGTCCTGGGTGTTTATTCTGTCCAGTTGCTTTACATGACAGTATTTCCTGCATATAATGACTTCTTGGATTCAGTTATTGAAGAGTTTCTTTTCGTTCAGAAATTGTGATCTTCTGTCACGTGGCCCCTGTCCCAGAGAGAAATGGGAAAGATCGTCTTCTGTCTTACCTCACCACCTGCCTCCCCTTCTTGCCTTTAGTCCACTTCCCTGACAATGTCTTTGATGAAATGACTGTTAGAACATTGCTGTCAGCTACTCAAGTCTGAGAATGGTACAGGCTTGAAGCTTGTATCAGGGAACATTTTTGGTGTTTAGTGCATGTTTTTTCACATGTACAGGAACTTTGTGGAGGAAAAGCTTGGCTCAAGATATGCGTAAAGCACAGGGATGGATTTAGCAAAATCCTATGAAGAGACTGGTCCAGCCGCTCCACTGTTTTTCATTCTGTCTCCAGGAGCAGACCCACATGAAGATACTGAGATGCTAGGTAAGCCTCTTGTTTGCATCTGGTGCAAGGACCACTCAACTGTCCTCCTATTAAAGAAAGAAAAATTGAGCTCAAAAGTGAAACGGAGCATGCAGGGCTAGAAATGTAGATAAATTGATATACGGTTATATGCTTGTGTGTACGTGCCCATGCACACATACTTGTATGGATGTATTTTTACTAAACAGAACAAAGCCTTGTGGAATCATCTGTCACTACAATGGAGTATGCGTTACTATGGGAAAGTTGGGCACGGTTTATTTTTAACAGAAGATTCAAGTTCTAAAGTGTCTTCCACCCCCACCATATTCATGGTAAATGGGGTGGATGAAAAGTGTAAGGCCGTAAGCACTACAGTATGAAGAAATTTTTAGCCCGAGCATTCCTCTGCTTGGCGTAATGCAGGTTTCCTTTGTACTGTTTTCTACCTTTTGACTAGATGAGGGCCAGAGGGCAATTTTCTCCATGCTCATGTAATCTTGTGCCCCCTGTGACTAAATAATGGTCATTATACAAACTATATTCAATTGTATAGGGCTCTGTGGCTTTATACTTAGGATTACTATTCCCCACAGACAATAGTGAGAATACCAGGTTAATACAGCTGTGACCTCACGGTGCTCAATTTAAACTCAGGCCTCACAAGGTGAGATGCTTGTGCATTTACCCACTGAACCAATCAGTTAAAAAACTGATGTGATATCTACCACATGTTGCTCCCTTTTTCATAAGGGAATTGCTCTGTACCCCCTGTAAGAGTTTCTAAAGCTCAGTAACAATGCCGAGCATCTATCAAAATGTCAAAAGGTTCATTATCTTAAAACCAAGGGAACGGATTTCTGCAGGCTTTTTCTAATACCAGCAATAAGGCCACTGTTGAGAGCTCGCAATTTTGCTGTTGAAATTGTAAGGGTTTAGTGAAGTGCTTCAGAAGAAGTAATATGCATTGCACAAGTGATAGTGAAATTAATGGGGGCATTATCATTCTTTTTTCCTTTCTGCTCTGCTAATTTTCCTATCTCCTCCCCCTCTGTCAATCACCCTTCCCCAATTATTTCTTTTGCAGGCAAAAAGCTTAGTTTACTGTAGGCACTGGAAGATTTCATAACATCTCTCTAGGACAAGGGCAGGAGATGGTTGCAGAGGAGGCACTCGAGAAGGCTGCCAGACGTGGCCATTGGGTTCTTTTCCAAGTGAGTGTCAAACAGCCCCTCTGGTGGGGGCAGTCTCCTCAGTTGGAGGGGTGTTCCCAG
Source organism: Larus michahellis (assembly GCF_964199755.1). Classification (NCBI taxonomy): domain Eukaryota; kingdom Metazoa; phylum Chordata; class Aves; order Charadriiformes; family Laridae; genus Larus; species Larus michahellis. Next base: position 35,473,713 of record NC_133897.1, read on the forward strand.
AACACAAACGAAATATGCGGTGGATTACAGCAGAAGTTTTAAACAGCTAATGATCTTCTTCCTTTTTGCTTTTGCTTTTGACTGTAACAGGATAAACATCATATTAATAGAGTGTATATCATGTTTTGCTGAACACTGTCCTCACCCTCCCAGGAGGAAAAGGAAAGGTAAACCAGAAAGCCTTTGGTGGGTAGGTAGGACTACCCTCAGGCGTACGCTTCCCCGGCGTAATTAAGAGCTTCTGTTCCATTCAGTGGGCCATAATGGAGACTTTCATGAAGTAGGCTTGATTCCCCCTTGTGAATCTGTATAATTAGCCCTGGAGTTCTGAGATAGCAGCCGCAGCTTTGGCCAGCATTGTATGGACCGAGAACCCACTCCCTAGCGGACAAAAAGATGTGCGCAACGTCCTCATGAGGTGCGGTTCCCACCGCAATAAGGGAGTGCCATTGTTCACCCTACTGGAAGAACATGCTCCCCTCCCACCGTTTTATGCTAAATAACCAATGGATATTTGTAACAACCCCTTTGCCCTGAAGCCAAACAAGAAATGCATGTTCCAGGCCTTGACATTAAACAGGTCGTGGGGATGGGGTGATTCCCTCCTCTTCTGGTTATAACCTCAGGGATCCTTGGTGGTCAACCAGGTTGCCTGCAACAAATGAAGAGGTGGGCTAGACTCAGTGTTGTCTGCCAGCTGAAATAAAATCACCGTGGGGTTAGTGAGGGGCCTTGGTGTGCCAGGCGCTGTGCAAACAGGCACAAACCGAACCCTTCGTTGACAGTGAAACTGGAAGAATTCTTTAACCAGATGTCGCACGAGTAAGCCAGTCACACTAGTCTGAAAATAATGCTGTTTTTCTGCCAGTGAGTATAGAAAAGTTGTCGTGGTTTTCAGGGGAATTTCAGAGTTCTCAGCTGCTCTGGGGACAGGGCGAAAAATGGGAGATGGCAGAAGCCCTAAATGAGCAGTGTGGTGCGTCTGAAGCCACAGGGATAAATAGGGAACATCTGAGAAGCTTCTGGTGTTACAGACCTGCTCTACTTTCTAGCCCAATATGCCTGGCTTCTGAGGGAGGAGGGAGGTGACGATTTTGCTGTGAAGATTTTTGATAGTGAAGGATTGGGGAACGTTGGAAAGGGAGACTACATAAAGATGTTGGACCAAATCCCAAGTGGTGCTAAGCTACCTAGAGCTAGTGGGATTTGGATGTACTCAGTGCTTCTCAAGCTTCAGTCTTCTGGGACCGAAACGCCCTCTATCTTTATGTTTAAAAAAAATCCTGGATCAAAAAGGTGAAGTATTTTACTATGCATTTTGTTGGAGGCTAAGGGGTGTATAATTAGGTATTAAAAAAAAAAAAATGCTATTCTCACTGACTGGGGAAGTACTTAAAAAATTGCTTTGGCTTCAGATCTAGCAAAAACAGTGCAGTGGTTGGTAAACTGGCAGAAGAAAGACTGACTCAAATGTTTTGGTAACAAGTTTAACTCTTCTGTCACTTTAATTTCTCAAATTCAGACATCTGATATATTGAGCGGTTATTTTGCTATTATACTAAGGCTTGAATGACTTCCACTTTGCAGTGGATGGGTGTAGACTATATGGAAATGCAGGCGCCGCCAGGCTGCTATCGTGTAATATGATATGAGAGTCTCCCCCTCTTTCCATTCCCCTATTGCTTTTTCCACATATCAAGGGGCAATTTGGGAATATCCCCTCAGCAGGCCTCATGATAAAGTGATACAGCAGCCAGAGCATGACTGGCATGTTGTATTCCTTGGCTGGCGCATGGGGTTGTAATTCCTCTTGCGCTGCACAGAGGTGGAAGCCAGTGCAGTCAGCAGGTTCTGGCACGGCAGTGAAGGGCCAGAGGGAAGCTGCATGGCTGAGCTGCGGTTTGGGTTGAAATGCTAGTACTGTAACAAAAACAGTGGCGTGGGGGCTAGCCACATTTTTAAAGCTTTCTCTTGATGTTCCGATATTTCACCACTAGGTGCTTTGGAGACAGATACTTTTCCACTATAACTCACTTCTCTGATTTATCAAGGACTTCCCACTGTCGTCATATGTTAAGAACCTTAAAGACTATTAGACCCTGAAGTGGTATGGAACATA